>NC_069395.1:41540000-42740000 GCF_027475565.1 Acinonyx jubatus
TCTCTGCTGTCAACATGGAGCCCATTTCGGATCCTCTGTCCACCCTCCCTCAAAAATAAATAAACATTAAAAAAAAAAAGGCAAAACTTTGCCCCCTACCAATGGGCCAACACCCATAATTTATTTTTTTTTATGTTTATTTATTGAGAGAGAGAAAGAGAGAGAGAGGGAGGAAGGGAGGGCAGAGAAAGAGAATCCTAAGCAGGCTCTGCACTGTCAGCACAGAGTCCAATGTGGGGGTCGAACTCATGAAATGGGAGATCATGACCTGAGCCAAAATCAAGAGTCGGACACTTTACCAACTGAGCCACCCAGGTGCCCCCAATATCTATCTACAATTTAAATGTTGTAATTGAATACTATTGCTTATAAAAGCCAAAAAGGAATCATTTTACTATCATATGGTGTATTGCATACAAAGATTATAATCTTCATGCACCCAAACTATGAGACCTGTTTTGATCCTTCTATGACTTCTTAACCAATTCTTCTGGGTGCACACTCAGGGTGTTTGCTACCTGTAGCTTTAAGACAGAAACTGCATGCATCCTATTCCCTCTGACATTTCAAGTACCAGAAGACAAAGCACTTACAAAATGAAGAAAGGTGCATAACAATAATATTTTGGTTTGAGACCACTCATGAGAGCTAGAACGCTGAGTGTTAAACACAGAATACAGCTATTGGGCCAGGCTGAATACACCAATGAGCTATATGGCCAACAGTGAATCTCCTCAGGTAAGTTCAGCACCCAGTTTATGAGTTAGCAGAGTTCTCTCATTGTTCCTCCCCTATCAGCCTTATACTTGCAGTGCTAATGAGAAACTCTAACATAAAATGGGGAAGGACTAACTGACATATAAATCCACTTTTAAATTTTTAGTAAGGTTTCTGGCTGATCTGGTAGAGAAGGAGGTACACACCTTCCCATAATCCGAGGTAACTGGTTTATTTGTAAGTGTTGAGTATCATCTATGATAATAAAAGAGTTTAAAGAGGTATCTATAATGACATCTCATTTTAAAGAATATAAAATTACCACTTCTGTAAAGTAAACATAAATTCCTTTTTGAGACCTAGAAGCCTTAAACCACAGAAGCCTCAGGCCAGGGCATCCCTCATTCTCCATCACCAGAACACAACCATAATGCTTGAATTAAATTATCTTAACTAAACATTCATATACTTTTCTGATCTCAGGGTTTCTTTGCACTCTTCAAAATTACTGAAGACCCCCAAAACTTAAATTGATGTGGGTTATTTATCTACGGCCACTTACCATATTAGAAATCCAAACATGTTTAAAAAAGTATCAAGTAATCAAACATGACAATGAACTTACTACATGTTAACATAATGTTTTTACAAAAAAAATAACATCTTAAAAATCCACACTCTTTCACATGTTTGCAAATCTCTTTAATATCTGGTTTAACAGAAGACAGCTAGATTCTCATATCTGCTTCTACATTCAGTCTGTGAACATGTTTTGTTGAAGTATATGAGGAAAACCCAGCCTCATGCAGATAGACAGATGGAAAAGGGAGGAGTATTTTAACAGTCTTTTTAGATAATTGTGGATATTCCTTTTTGCCACTATACCAAAACTCAACAAAACGGCCGCTTCTTAAAGGCTAGTTGCAATGTGGAACCTGAAACTGTATCAAAGACTTTTTGAACTCTCATGTATTACAATCCATTGCCCTACCTTGTATTTTGAATGGATCTTTCACCCACCCATGTCTACTTTTTTTTTAATTTTTTAAACGTTTATTTATTTTTGAGACAGAGAGAAACAGAGCATGAACAGGGGAGGGGCAGAGAGAGAGGGAGACACAGAACCGGAAGTAGGCTCCAGGCTCTGAGCCATCAGCCCAGAGCCCGACGCGGGGCTCGAACTCACGGAAAGTGAGATCGTGACCTGAGCTGAAGTCGGACGCTTAACTGACTGAGCCACCCAGGCGCCCCACCCATGTCTAATTTTATCACATGTACTGGTCATCTGGAAAATACTCGTATACTGAGTATCACAGGTCTTGAAAATGCTGAGTCTTTCCATTATACACTATCCAAAATCATATAATATCACCACCAACATCATCAGAAAAACTTAATTACTGGGAATATGTAAGGTGATAGTACTTGAGAGAAGTTTTCCAAAATTCTGTTTTTAAACAAAGGCTCTAATTTTATGATCATTGAAAATACTGTCAATTGTTTTCTGTTAAGTGACAGGTTCACTTCATTCATTTCTGAGAAAATATCTCAAGTATTTTTTAATTTTGAAATTTGAGAACATATGCAAGTTCCAGTAACAAGTTTGCCAGGCATTCTTTCAAGTAAAAATGGGATCTGTGAAGGGAAAACGCGAGCTATTTCAGCTTGCAACTCAATCACAAATTATTTTTCCTGGAGATAGCCATCTTATTTCATTCACAATATAGCAAAAGTGCTTTGGCACACTCTCATTTTGCCACACAGAATGTCAAAATGTGTACTAAGGGGATGCCTGGGTGGCTCAGTCAGTTAAGCAACTTCAGCTCAGGTCATAATCTCACGGTTCGTGGGTTCAAGACCTGCATCGGGCTCTGTGCTGACAGCTCAGAGCCTGGAGCCTGCTTCAGATTTTGTGTCTCCCTCTCTCTGCCCCTCCCCTGCTCATGTTCTGTCTGTGTCTCTCTCGCAAAAAATAAACATTAAATTTTTTTTAAAATGTGTATTAAGACTGGGAGAAAACGTTCATGAATTATATATATGATCAATGTCTTTTATCTAGAATATAATTTTTAAAAAACTCTCAAAACTTAATAAGAAAACAAACCCAACTAAGAACTGGGAGTATGGTGCCTGAGTGGCTCAGTCGGTTAACTGTCCATCTTTTGGCTCAGGTCATGATCTCACGGTTTGGGGTTTGGGAGATCGAGCCCCATGTGTCGAGAGCTCTGTTTGGGATTCTCTTTTCCTCTCTCTCTGCTCCTCCTGCACATGCTCTCTCAAAATAAATAAACTTAAAAGACATTTTAAAGAAATGGAGGGAAAGAGGCACCTGGGTGGCTTAGTCAGCTGAGCATCCAACTCTTGATTTCAGGGTCAGGTCATGATCCCTGGGTGGTGAAATCAAGCCCCAAGCCAGGCTCCACACTGAACGTGGAGCCTTCTTTAAGATTCTCTCTTTTTCTCCCTCTGCCCCTCTCCCCCAATGGAGCTCATTCTCTCAAAAACACAAACAAACAAACAAACAACAAAACCCAGAAAGAAATGGGGGGTGGGGAATGGGCAGGGGCGACTGGGGGGGGGGGGGCTCAGTCAGTTAAACATCTGACTTCAGTTCAGGTCATGAACTCACAGCAGGTGAGCGCGAGCCCTGAATCGGGCTCTGTGCTGACAGTGTGGAGCCTGCTTGGGATTCTCTCTCTCTCCCTCTCTCTTGCCCCTCCCCACCTTATGCTTTCTCTCTCTCTCAAATAAGTAAAAACTTAAGAGAAAAAACAGCAAAAGGGAAACGGGCAAAAGATGTGAATAGTGCTTTCCCCAAAGATGACATACAGATGACAGCTTAAGAACATAAAACGTCCAATACCATTAGTCATTAGAGACATGCAAATTAAATGCACAGTGAGATACCACTACACATGGCCTAAAACAAACCAAGGATGCCCAAATGCTGACCGGGTGGTGGAGTAGCCAGGATTCTCCTGCATTTCTTAAGGGAATGCAAAATGGCACAGCGACTTCGTAAAATAGTGTGGCTGTGTCTTAAAATTAAACATATGTTTACCATATAACCCAACAATCTCACTTCTAGGTGACATGAAAACTTACGTTCACACAACCACCTGCAAATTCTTAGAGCAGCTTTAGTCGTCACTGCCAAAAATTGAAAACACCCAAGCGACAGCAACTCAGGCAGTTGCACCTGCCCTGACAAAAGCTCCGGCCAGCCCAGAGCGCCCAGACCAGTTTGAGTGTGACCCCCCCTGACTCAAGCCTGGGGAAGATGGAGCGTGGAGTGACCTCCAGAAGGACCTACAACTCCCTTTCCCTCATTATAACGCTAAAACCTCCCCCAATCCCCCAATGAGGAGCGCAAGCCTCATTTACGTAACATACAAAGCTCACACAGGCAGGTTTTCTTATGGTGCAGGCACCTTACACCCACCTCCACATTTGATGACAAGGCTCCCCTTTTTAAATATTCATCCTAACCCTAAGTAAAAGGAACGCATCCATACTCGCTTGGGGAGTCACAGTTTTAGAAGTTATTCCCTGTGAACTCCTTCTTTGATGCAAATATTTCCTTTGTGCAACGACTCACCTGCTGTATTTTAAAAAAATTTTTTAATGTTTATTCATTTTTGAGAGACAGAGTGCGAGTAGGGGAGGGGCAGAGAGAGGGAGACAGAATCCAAAGCAGGCTCCAGGCTCTGAGCTGTCAGCACAGGGCCCCCTGTGGGGCTTAAAACCCACAAACTGTGAGATCATGACCTGAGCCGAAGTTGCATGCTTAACCTACTGAGCCACCCAAGTGCCCCTCACCTGCTGTAGTTTCTATCTGTGACTCATCAAGGAGTAAACTTGCAGAGAACTTTTTAGGGGAGATGTATCGGTCCCATACCTTATTTGTGAGACGGTGGTTATGCACAACTGTATCAGTTTGTCCAATCTTGAAGAACTGTACACTAAAAATTAGGGTCAGTTTTACTGTAGGTAAATCATAACTTTTAAAAAAGAAGGGTCTTGGGGCACCTGGGTGGCTCAGTCGGTTAAGCGTCCGACTTCAGCTCAGGTCATGATCTCACCGTCCATGAGTTCAAGCCCCACGATGGGCTCTGTGCAGACAGCTCAGAGCCCAGAACCTGCTTTGGATTCTGTGTCTCCCTCTCTCTCTGCCCCTCTCCCACTCATGCTCTGTCTCTCTCTCTCGCAAAAACAAACGTCAAAAAGAAAGAAAGAAAGAAAGAAAGGAAGGAAGGAAGGAAGGAAGGAAGAAAGGTCCTCAAGGATAGATTTGACACAACTAACAATTTTTACTGTTTCAGGAAGGGCATTCTTAAGGGTACATGACCTCCCCCTCCACCCCCCTACTGTGAGGGAGGAACACAACGAGTACCAAACCGGTGTAGTGCCACGGCCTGGGTTTAGGTGACGGGATCAACAGTTTTATCTGCCACAGGTTTCTGCACCATTGGTGTAAATGTGAGTACAATGGAAAAAACAAACAACACCTGAGTTTTATTACGAAAAGCATTTTAAGCCAAGGGACTCTTCTGTGAGAGGGGCGGGAACCCCTTGAGATTCAAGGACCACACTTTCATAACCATAACTCTGAAGACACTGATAGACTTGAGGGGGAGGTGGGGCACTTGCATGGATTCAATCCTAGCAGCACAGAGTGAAATCAGGGAGCTCTTAAGCATGTTCTGAAGAAGTAATCAAAGAAATGGCAGGAAACAGAAAAATGCCACAAAGCAATTCCAGGATAACATCCAACACCCCACAGGCCCAACTGGTCACCTGGCTTATTCCACTCTCAATCTCTTGTTTTTCAGTAAGTTTCACCTTTAGCTATCAGTTAGTGGCACAGACAAAAGAAAGGCAAAGTAGGCATTAGACTGCATTTCTAAGACACACGTTTCAAAGAATTACAAAAATGGGAACTATCGGCAATGGTTCAAATCTCGAAAAGCCAGAACCTGCCGTGTGTCAAGGAATCCCATTTTAACAGCAGCTAGAGGGGTCACTCAAAGTTTAAAACATCTCCCAACTTCATGTCAGCTTAGCATCAGCCTGGAAAAGAAGGCCTGAAAGGAGAATGGAAAACAACATGTGGCACAAATTCTTTTTTACGCCAAATATTAATGGTAACCAGAATTTTCCAGAGAACTTGGGATTTCTGAACGGTTTCAAGAGCCACAAGACACACCCAATAAGTGTGCAAGACTCTAGTGACACAACTCAATGAACAACCATTTGTAAATATCTGGAGGTGAATATTTAAAATCACTAGGCATCCCCAGTAAATCAATTAACAGAACAGAGGAGAGAGAGAAAAAAAAAGAGGAGTATATAACAATGTCATCTGCTTCAGATCTGTGAGGGTTTTAACGAGAAAGAAGAGAGCCCACTGAGTTTTCTTCACACTCCTTTCTCAGCAAGGGCGGGGGGGTGGGGGGGGAGGAGCTGTTTCTCTAAGAACTGACTAGTTAGGTACTTCCCCCCCCCCCCACACACACACAGAAGTCCAGCACAGCCCATGTGAACATGGCACCCTAGGAGGAGCACCACACCCCGTGAGGAGCACTTCACCCTGTGAGGAACACGGCACCCTGACCAAACAGCAGCAGCTGCTGACTTCCCAGGCAGCAGCGATCCACTTTTGTCTACGGTCTCCAAAAAGGTCAAAATCACAAAATATTGCTATCTTTTTCCTGTAAAGTCTGGTTTATCTATTTGAGGTTTTTCTTTCAACTGTGTGATGGGGACAACTGAAGTCTGACACCCAGAACTTTCCATGAGGGGCCAGGTATACCTTGAATTTTTGGAGCTCTTTGGCTTAGCAAACTTCCTGGTTA
Source organism: Acinonyx jubatus (assembly GCF_027475565.1). NCBI lineage: Eukaryota > Metazoa > Chordata > Mammalia > Carnivora > Felidae > Acinonyx > Acinonyx jubatus. The sequence continues at coordinate 41,546,573 of NC_069395.1, forward strand.
ATAACAATCTGCTCACCAACAGCACTGGGAATCATGTCTGGCACCGTTTCACCAAAAACTTGCTAATTATTTTCCTAGGAATTACAGGTTTAGCTCTTGACCCAGAGAAGGTCTCCACAACAGTCAGGCCGATTTTCTGCTGCCACATCTGTTGCAGATGTTTCCAAAGTCGGTTCTGTCTTACACATTTCATGGGCAATGAGAGTCACAGTGTTGGAAAATGCTAGGGATGAAGCTCTTCCCCATCGCTGTCCACCAAATGGTCAATCAAAATCATGGGACTTGTCATATCCTAGTGGATTAAATTCCAAGAACACCAGAATGAAGGTCCTTTGCTGTAATCCACCTCAATGCCCAGGGAACTAGAGGTAAATAACTGTCAAAAGTGAAAACACAGTCTGTATCTTTGAAGAATGTATTTTTGGGGCAAAAATGAAGTCATCAAAGCTTTTGAAACCAGAGTCTTCCATTCACTATAAATAAAAAGTTGACACCGTCAGAACTAACCTAGTTTGTTTCCGAAGCCAGGCAAACACTAACCCTGTCATTGCTAGCTGAGCCTCTCCCATACAACGTTCCAGTCTGTTCCACCATACGGAAGGGCCCACCCTCCCATCCTACCTCTAGGGTTAAAGGCAATACATCCAGATGTCCATAAAAATCACAAAGTTTTCTCATCCACATCTCACCAAGTTTATCAGTAAAGTTGGAGGAAGGAGTATCTCAGCCATTAGGGATTTTGAGTTTCGCAGAATCTTCCATTCAGCTACACCAACAAGTTGTAGGATAATTGGAGCTGCAACACCCAGCAAGCAGCCTTCTGATTTCTCCTTTCTTCTCAGATCATGCTGACAGACTCTGAATTGGCATCTGTTCCAGTTACGGTGGTTGTGTAACAACCGTCCCAAAACTTGGAGGTGTAAAACAACCAGTTATTATGCTCGTGGACTCTGTGGGTCGGGAAATCGTGCCGAACACGGAGGAGACGGCTGGTCCCTGCTCCACCATGTCTGGGGCGGCAAGAACATGTGCTCCTCGGGGTCTATGCCGTCTGTCCACATGTCTCCCTCGCGGCTTCAGTACAGCTGCACTCTTCCCATGTTAGCTCAGGACCCCCAAGCCTTGTGTCCTGGGTCAGAGAGATACAGGCAGAAGCTGTGCTGGTTGTCCTTTAGGACCTGAGCTTCAGGAGTCAAGCAGTGTCATTTCCCCCTGGCTCTGTCGGGTGAGGCAGTTACAAAGGTCTGCCCAGGTTCAAGGGAAAGGATCCCAGCTTGACAGAAGAATGCCAGCTTTGCAATCAGAGAAAAGCAAATGGGGCAGGATGTATACTGGGGTGGCCACCTTTGGACAAATACAATCTGCCCCAATACCGGTATCTGGGGCAGCCCTCGTTCTGCACAACTCTACCGACAGGTTCCTGTTTCATCAATATACTAGGAAAGGCACATGGTTTCCACTCTAGTAATGAAACGCCTGTAACCATATCACCGGCCCGCCCCATATCCTACCAACCTCGTTCTGCCACCAATCCCTCGTGCAGGGTGAGAGAGGAGCTCCGGTTACTGCTTGACTTCCACACTCACATCTTTTGTATTTAAGGGGAAAAGCACACACTCTCCTTTCACTTGACCTCACTTCATTTCCAAATTCAACTGTACTGTGATACCTTTTGCAATTACTCTTGTGGGGGAGAAATTGCCTCTGCTTAGTCACCTGCAGTTATATACAATTTTGACCTCAATTTGCTGCTGCTTCCACAACTCCCCGGGGATACTACCAATGACACTGCAGGTCAAAGTCACCAGTGGCTTGCACTCGTGCTCACTTTCAAGGTACTTGCCACCACAGCCTGTTTTCTTGAAACTCTCACTTCCTTTGTTTTTGTGTCACTGTGCTCTTCTAGTTTCTACCAGTTTTCTCTTTTCTCTTCCTCCACTTGGTCCCAGTGTTTCTGAGCACTTTTTTTCTTTTCACAGAGGGAGATGAGAGAAAGAGAGCAAGCATGTGGGAGGAGGGGGAGGGGCTGAGGGAGAGGGAGAATCTTAAGCACGCTCAGCACAAAGCCCGACATGGGGCTCAATCCCATGACCATGAGATCACAACCTGTGCCAAAATCAAGAGTCAGAAGCTTAACTGACCGATCCCTCCAGGTGCCCCTCTCAGCACTTTTTACAGATTTTTTTACTCACAGGTTCAAAATGTCCCTTTAAGCTGATGACTCCCCAACTGCATTACCAACTTTAGCCACTCACCCAGGATTAATTCCTATATTTTTAGCTGCCCATAGAACCATTCTATTTGCCTAAAACCAAACTAATCCTATCCTGCCTACAAAAAAAAAAAAAAAAAAAGCAAGTATTAAAAAGATAAAACAGAAAAAACGTCTGCATCCCTTTCTAACTTCTCCTTTTCAGTCAATGGCGCCACTATCTTCCAAGACTTGAAACTTGTCTAGACGCTTTTCCTCTTAAACTTCTCACCTTGCACAGCTTCTACTGAAGCCCAATCACTGGATTTTAGATCTGGAAGGAACTTTCAAGATATCTAGTCTGCGCTCGTTGAACAAATATGAGAATGGGGCTTGGGCATCTTGGCTGTTTGCCTCAAATGCTTCTGACCCTGACTATGAGGCGCCTTCCAGCACCAAGACCTATTCAATCCCATCTTTGCTAAGCCTCCAGACAATCTATTTTCTTTGTGGAATCGGAACACCTGGGTTTGAGCCCTTAACAGTTGTTTGCCCAAAGGCAAGTGAACAGTAACTGCTAGTTAACACTGCCTCCTGATTAGGAACTTGTAACAGGAAACAGATTAAATTGAAACTCTTTCAGCTGGGTATTCCACACCTTCCTCCCCCAAACTGGCCGACTTTAATATCCAACCTGATTTCTCATTAAAACAAAATCTGTGTCACTTGGCAGGTCTCCTTCCCATCCTCCCCTTTCTCATTCCTGGCTCTAGACTTCTGCTTGCTGCTTCCCCAGCCAAGAGTCCCTACATCTCTGCAAATGAAAAGCAGACATTTCCTTAAGGCCCAGATTGAGACCCTATACTTGCTTCACTAAAATGTTATTGCCCAACATTCCCACTGGGGTCTTTACTTTTTTCACTCTCCACGGCATCTTAACTCTCTTCCAAGATCTTACACACAATGCATATTGTCTTTCGCCTACACTCCTCTGCGTTTCTGTATAGCATTCTCCAACAAGACTATAATTTCAGCCAAATATAGTATTAGGCATTGGATGAATTTGTAACAAATGTTTGCAAGGCTGTTTTTATAGTGAAACATCTGATTCTGATTTTTAAAAAGTAGAAAATGAGAGGTGCCTGGGTGGCTCAGTAGGTTAAGCATCCGACTTCGGCTCAGGTCATGATGTCACAGTTCGTGGGTTTGAGCCCTGCGTCTGGCTCAGTGTTGACAGCTCAGAGCCTGGAGCCTGCTTCAGATTCTGTCTCCCTCTCTCTCTGCCCTTCCCCCACTCACACTCTGTCTTTCTCTGTCTCTCAAAAATAAATAAATGTTAAAAAATAGAAATTAAAAAAGTAGAAAATGAGATTTGACTTATATTCAAATTTACTAGATTAAAACTACTCTACAAACAAGTGATTTTTTTCAGTGATTATACTAATAGTTTTCTCAACATTGTGAATAAAATACACAATGCCTGCCTTCAAGGAACGCACAATCTAGCTGCAGAGACAGGTGCTGGCTAGAGAACACAACACAACATACACCATACTGCTCATCTGCTAACTTATGCCATTATTTCAACATTGATCCACAGCCAAGAACCTAGAAATTATCCTTATTCAGGTGCACAAAGCCTCCCAAACAGCAAAATATTAAGGAGCCACAACATTCGTGCCTTTTACCTATAGGAGAGGCTCACTTGGTACCAAGAGACTCTCATACCCAATGCTCAATGTTGTGGTTTTCTTGGCCTCTTCCGTTAGAAGTCACAAATTCTAAAAGGTTGCCAACAAGATAGGGGGAAAAATACAGAATCCAAAACTCATCAAACAACTACTGCATGCGTCCCTACTAAATACAAAGATGAAATAGGATTCAAATACGGTATTTTTTTCACCTCACAATTTAGTACAGATTTCTTAAAATGAGAATCCCAGTACTATTAAGAGATTAAGGGAAATGGGTGGGGTGAGGGACAGAGTGGAGATAGGGGTGTATTCTGGAGGGCAATCCGGTAGTATGTACCAAAAACTTTAAAAATGTGCATACTGTCTGGAGTACCTGAGTGGCTCAGTCGGTTAAGCAGCCGACTTCAGCTTGGGTCATGATCTCAGGATCTGTGGGTTCAAGCCCTGCATCGGGCTCGGTGCTGACAGCTCAGAGCCTGGAGCCTGCTTTGGGATTCTGTGTCTCCCTCTCTCTCTGCCCCTCCCTGCTCCTCTCAAAAATAAATAAACATTTTTTTTTAAGTGTGCATACTCTCTGAATTAGCAATTCTACTACAGGAACGCAGGCTATGGAAATAATCAGAAGCAGCAATAAAAACCTGTCAGGCATTCTCTTTGCCACTACATTAATTGTAATAGTGAAAAATCAGAAACATCACAACTGTCATCCTGGGTAATAAACTATATTGAATTTGTATGACAAAATACAACAGAGTCATTAAAAGCCCTCCTCACTGAAGACATTTAAAGGATATAAAAAGTACAGATTAAAAGATTTAAAACAGTATGATTCCAATTTCTAAAACAATTACTAAGTAATATAATAATAATACACTTCTATATAAATCCCAGCCTTTCCACTGATAAGCTTATAAGCTTGAAGTTTTCTTTTTTGGTTTTTTTTTTTTTTTTTTACTAAGTTTCATTTTCTTCCTTTGCGAAATGATAACAGTACTACTACTTACTTCATAAGGATTAAAAAGATAATTCCTATTAGGTTCTTAGAACAGTGCCTGATAATATAGTAAGAGATCAAAAACTCTATTAGTAGTATTGCCTAAAACTATTAATAGAAATAAAGATCAAAAAAGACACCAAAAGGAGTGCCTGGGTGGCTGAGTGGGTTAAGTATCTGACTCTTGATATCAGGTCAGGTCACAATTTCAGCTCAGGTTATGATCTCACTTATTCACAAGATCGAGTTGGGGGCTCTGTGCTGAAGGCTAGGGGCCTGCTTGGGATTCTCTCTTTCCCTTGCTCTCTGTCCCTCCCCATTTTCTCTCTCTCTCTCTCAAAATAAATAAGCATTAAAAAAAAGACACCAAAATTTTAATGAATTATTTCTGGATGGTGGCATTTCAGTAAATTTTTTCAGGTTTATTTCTTTTGTGAAAGAGAGAGAGAGAGAGAGTGTGTGTGTGAGAAGGGGAGGGGTACGGAGAGAGGGTGGGAGAATCCCACGCAGGCTCCACACCGTCGGTGAGGAGCCTGACACAGGGCTCGAGGTCACAACCATGAGATCATGACTTGAGCTGAAATCAAGAGTCAGATCCTTAACCGACTAAGCCACCCAGTTTCCTCAATAAATGTTTATTTTCCTTTTTATATTTTTGTTTCCTAATTTTCCAAAAGAAGCATATATTCCTCTAACATTATTTTAAATGTTACTCAAAAACCAGGGTTTTCCTCTCAGAAAGGGCAGCCAATTTGGATGGAAACATTTAAAAGAGAACGTCTGTTGGGCATTTAATATGTGCCCCCAACTGCTAGGCAAGTTACATGCATTAACTCATTTAATACCTTACAACTAATAAAGCAGGTATTGTTAAGCCAATTTTGTACCTTGCTAAGACATTTTGTACAAATAGACTCAAAGAGGAGAATTAACTTGCCAAAAGTTACACCAAATAATTGATAGGTGAGATCCCAACATTGGGTCAGCCTGATCACCAAAAACCAGTTCTTTCACCAAACTTCACTGCTTCCTGAAGTCAGATAAAGAGAAAAATTACACCCAGAATCCACTTTCCCTTTCTCTTCACCCAGCTTTATTCTCACTGAACTTATCACCACCTGACATACCACATATTTGTTCGTTTCCTGTCCTTAGAATGTAAGCTCCATAACGATGGGACGTTGTTTGTTCGCTGCTCTATACCCTCAGCTCCTGGCACACAAAACAGACCCTCAATATTTTAGAATAAAAGATTCTGAATAGAGAAATGATCTGACCGTGTCCCTGTGGACACATCTGGTAGCAGTGGGAAGCTTGCTGAAGAAGTTGCTTACACGAGTCCAGGTAGGAGAGAACAAGGACATGAACCAGGGTAGACGAACCGTAACTAAAGAGGGAGATAAGATTCTAGAGATAGCTAAGGGATGGCACTGACAGAACACAATGCCTAGTGGACATGGGACGAAGGAGAATGCAGAGTCAGGAGTAGAGGGCTAAGAGGAGGAAGGCCTGGTCAGGCATTGGGAGTGAGGGGTGAGAGAGTGGGGTCAGACTGACCTCGATGTGCACAGAGTACCTGACATAATGGGAATAATCAATCTCACCCAGTGAGAACGCATGGAGAGGATCCACCAGAGAGGCTAGGTTAAGGGCAGGCTAGAGGTGATTCAGTAAAACCTGGAGTTTCAGGGACCGAGTCTGGTGGTGTAAATACCACTACGAATGTCTACTCCAGGTAGAGGCTGGCTTCATGTGTCCTAAGAGCTCAGCTGCCCCATTGTGGTCATTTTCTCCTCTGTGTTCTGGGATTCTCCTCTGAACAGGACGTTCGTTGATAGTGTTCAAACCCCACAAAACTAGCCTCAAACATCCAGGCATTAAGAACTACACATTTAGATTAAAACAGCTTTCTATCTGGTCCCCTTCTTAATCTTTCCTCACATTGATGCATCCAACACTACCATCAAATTAGTATTCCTAAAAAAAACCAAAAACTAATTTCACACCATTTCCTAGATTTAAAAATCTCCCATGGCTTCAAAATGAGACTCTCCTTGACCCTATTCTACCTATACTGTGAAATATTAACAGTGTGAGTAGAACTAGGCAGTTCAAATTTGAATCCTGGGTCTACTACTTGTTAGCTGTGTAACCCTAGGCAAATAACTTAACCCCTCTATGCTTCCTCAGGTCCTCATCTCTAAAATGTGGCTAGTACTCACATCACAGAGCTGCTCTTATCAAGTGAAAATTTTGATAGTGCTTACTTAGCACAAACTGCCTGGATAGGAGTTGCGTCCCCTAAACGTTTGTTATTATTATTACTTCCCCCAAATAAACTTCCTACACACCTGAGATGCTCTCCTTGATAATTTCTAATACACAATGCCCATCTCAGGGCCCTTGCTGGCAGCGTTCCCACCCATGAATCACTACTCCTTAAGCACCACCACCACAACCACCACCACCTTTGAGTATTTATTTAACATTTATGCTGTATATTCAAAGTGCTGGGTTGGAAGTACAGGAAAAATAAACAGCCCCAACCCTCAGAGCTCATAGTCTAATAATGAAAGACAGCCAGAGGAAGAGGGGCAATAATGTGTCACAAGGGCCAAGGGAAGCACTTCCTGGAGGCAGTGCAGATGCTTACACTGAATCTTCAAAGCTTAGTGGGTGAACCAGGCAGAGTGGGTGCGTGTGAAGTAAGAGCGCCCAGTATCGGGTCAGACTCACCGTATTGAGTCTGACGTTGCGGGAGCTCTGAGCTGAGTGGGCGGAGGGGAAAGGACGGCTGGATCATGGTGGCCATGAAGTGTTTGGACTTTGCTTTGTAGGCAACAGGCAGCCACTAAAAGATGTGAAGTAGGAAACCCCTGCTTGGGTTCTAGAAGAGCTAGAACCCAATATGGGCTCCACAAGTGACTACTGAACACTTGCAATGCACCAGTAGGATGAAGGAACTGATTTTTTTATTTCAATCAATTTAAATTTAAAAACTGATACGCCATTCAGTTACTGGAAAATTTTTAAGTATGTTTGAAATATTTGGGTATGTGAATCTGCTTTTTCAACTATAAATTTAATGAAGTCTAAATACAGATCAAAGATTTCTGATGCAAATTTAGTGTCCAAATTGAGCTGTACTATACGTGTAAAATAGACACCAAATTTGAAGACCAGGTACAAAAAAATAAAATATCCCATTATAATCTTCTCTTTTATGTTTATTTTTGAGAGAGACAGAGTGTGAGGGGAGGAGGGGCAGACAAAGGGGGAGACACAGCATCCAAAGCAGGCTCCAGGCTCTGAGCTGTCAGCACAGAGCCTGATGCAGGGTTTGAACTCATGGACCAAGAGAGCATGACCTGAGCTGAAGCCAGACACAACCGACTGAGCTACCCAGGCACCCCCCATTATAATCTTTATAATAATCACATGCTGAAATATTTTGATTATATTAAAGATGACATTAATATTAATTTCACCTGTTTCTTTTTAGTTTTTAACATGGCTACTAGAAAATATCAAATGGCATATATGGCTCACGTTATATTTTAGACAGCTCTGATCCAATAGAACCAAAGGCAGATGACCAGAAGCAGGCAGACCAATTAAGAGACTCATTTTAGTAAGAGTCCAGATGAGACTCGGGCCTGAATTCACTAAATTCTACCCATCTTCAAAACCTAATCCAAGACCTACTACTATCTCTAAAAGCTTTTCCAATCATAACCATTTCTAATGAGTTGCTTTTCTCAGAACTACTGGGGCACTTAATCTTCTGTAGCATTCGCTTCAGCGCTTAATTTATCACCTGTCATTTCTACTTAATTTTGGGGTGAGTTGCTTCTCAGAACCATAGCTGCTAGGCTAAGAGCCATAACTTAGGCATCTAATTTTTCTACACCGTGCAATACATTTTCAATATTAATAAATAGAGGTACATGGCTCCCCAAATATTCTCTCACAGTCTGGAAGTATTGTGAATCTCTTTCTTCAGACACCTTAAGGGCATGAGCTAACATGATATAAAGTCAACCAACAATCCAGGCCAGTGTTCCAATACAACAGTGATATCTAATCAGTGAGCAAGCATTGGTAGAATGTATTAGATACTATCAGGAAAAAAAGGCCAAGATGGCAGGGCAATTTAGCATTTTTGCAAATTCCATTAAAAATCAAACAATTTCTGATTCTCTCTGCTTTCCACTGCCAGAGACAACCTTTGCAACCTAAGCATTAAGAACATCCCTTTAAGGAAAAGACACACAGGCTTTGATATTTAAAAATGAACCCCGAAACTAATCCTTCCAACAAATAACACATTTTCCAAGCAGAGAGCCACATATTACTAATCAATCTACAACTCGTCACTTTCCCATCTACCTTAAAGTAAGATGAAGAAACCCCTTTTAAGAAAACGTTAAGAAGTGTATAGATTTTACTGTATCATGGATAACAAAGTCCTTCACCTAAAGTACCATGTGAATTTTCTGAGAAGAATCCTTAAAAAACACAAACACTCAAGCAACTGGTCAGCTTTTACCACTACAGAAATAGGAAGCTAGTAGCAACTAGTTGCAAGCAAAGGGACACTTCGTGATTACTAGTACTGATCTTCTGGGAATTTAGTAGTTCTCAGATTTTTTTTTTTTTATGTCTAACACTTAAAACATAGAAGTGACAAGTTACAACAACATAAGAATCCATCTTTCTTAATGGCTACAAAGATAATACAACAAAGTGCAAACCAAGTTTCTACCTCCAAACAATCAAGCAATCAAAGATGGAGTCAGGACAGCTCATAGGGAAAAGTTAAGGCAGTTCTGTTCTGAAAGGCTGGATAGGAATGGGGGGAACCTGTCAAATAGCCTGGATGAAATTAGGGAGTTAAAAAGAAAGCGCTCACTTCCTTTAGCACTGTGGGAAAATCCCAGTTGCTAATATAAAGCTGAGGAAAGTTTAGTTTGGCTGATTTCATTTTGTTTTCCTTCCAACATCATCGCCGAGTTCGAACGGTTGCTTTCCTCCCCTCACATTACTCAGTAAAAACGCCCCCACTGAATTGAGTTGTCTTCCGGAGCCGTGCTCCCCCGCAGCCCAGCCTGCAAACGTGCTCAGGCGCCTCTGGGCATGTTGTGGTCTCACCAGTCTGCGGGCCAGAGCTCCAAACTCAATGGACAATGGGAACTCACCCCCATCAACGCCAACTACAAAGCTCAGGAGGGCCATTTCCCTTTTCCTGCCCAGATGCTGTTTTCCCTCCTTCGAAGTAGGGCCCCGTGCTCCACCGGAGCCCCAGTTGGGGCTAGGACGCGCGTCTCCCTCCCCACCTGCAGAGCTGCTGGTGCCCTCGAACCCCAAATAAGTTGTATCTCGGCGCACAGGCCAAAGAGGACCTCCTTCCCCAGGGGCTTGGCTGGGGACATGGTTTTCACAGTCCAGGTAGGACTGGGAAGGGATGTCTCTGGACGCTTGGTCATGGCCCTGCAGGCTAAGTCGTCCCCACTGTCCCCTCCCTAGCCTCCACTTGTCTCCCCTCCCCCTCCGGCGAGGAGAGCGGGGAGGTGCGGGCTGGCAACACGGCCACCTCCTCCTCCAGTGGAGACCGCGGGGACACTCACCCTTTCACCACAAAGAAGGGGTCCTCCATGGACATGGCGTCCCGGCCCCCGGCTGCCTCACGCCTGCTCCGTGCACCGGGCGCCCGCGCCCTCCGAGCCTCCCTCTGCCCACCACACCGGCCTGCCGCAGCCGCCGGCGCCTCGGCCTGGGGAACCCAGAGCAGCTGGCGCGCGCAGGCCGGGGAGCACGGGACCGCCGCTGGTCCAGCAATCGATCGCCCAGAAGACCGAATCCCAGTCTCCGACGCCGGCCCCCGCGCCTGCCTCCACCCCCGGCTCCTCCCGGCGCGTCTGGCAGACTTGACCCCGCCCCCGGGACCTGCGGCCTCGTCCAACCATGAACACGGGCCCGCTGCACCACTTCCGCACCCGCGCTCACGTGATCAGGGCCGGCCCCGCCTCCCGTCGGCGGAGCCTGGGCGCCGCGTCAAGCAATCCTGGAGGCGGGGCTCTGGGGTGGGTGGAGGGCCGGTGTTCCCCCGCCTCCCTACTCAGGTTTCAGGGGCGGTGCTGCTCGCTCCCCCCTTGGGGTTGGTTAGGTTTTCAAGACATACACCCCAGTACCTGATTTGCACAATCCTTTTACCTTTCCTATACTTTAACACTTGATTTTGATAACATATGATTTATAAATCCATCTCGTCCTCGACTTGCATTAAAACGAGCTCATATAACATTATCTGACTATGATAATGTTGCACAATTCCTTTATGTGGGTCTTAACTATGTGTCCCGCAATGTCCTAAAGGCTGTATGTGCGTTATCTCAATATTCTTGGGGGGAAGGAATTATTTCCAATTTGTAAATGACAAAGCTCAGACATTTCAAGATTTCCCATGGTCACACACCTGACAGGGCACAGCCATAGATTCTGTGCACTTTCCACCAGACTGGATGTATTTTCTAATGTGTGCATTGCGCAGGTGAACAGTAAGGTAATTTTTTCATACAGCATACAGTGCTTACCTGGGGAGAGCACTTTGAGGGATTAAGAAGAAACCACGTATGGCAGTTTCTTCCCAGCTATATAGTTCAAGAGCTCTTCAGATAGCATTTTGGTCAGAACAATTAGCCAACTCATTCTGTGTATGCTATATAGGCTTTGTGAACTCTTAATTGCTAATTATCTTTGAGCACTTACTGTGTGTCAGGCACTGTGCTAAGTGTTATCTCAGTTGCTCTAATAATAAGGTAATTACTGTCATTATCCCCATTTTACAAATGAGAAGTCTGAGACTCTTGGAGGTTAAGTGACTTGCTCAAGGTCACCAGTCTTTGGAGATGGTAGAGTCCTCAGAGCTAGACAAAATCCGTTTGAACCTGGGTTCTATTATTCAGTTTCTTATCTACAAAATGTGAATAATAATATTTGGCTTGTGGATTATTGTGAATGTTAAATAAAAATGCATGTAAACCCCAAGGCCCCCAAAGAGTGAGGCAGCACTTGTAAAGGTGTGACCAAACCAATGTGAGTTTGCTCCCAGGTGAGTCCCAAACTGCACCATGTTGAGTAGTTGCTCAAAGAAAACTTTAATTTGCAGCAAATAAGAAAGGGCTTCCAAAGTGATGGCTCCCCAAGAGAGGGTGAATGAGTTGATTTTGTTCTAAGCTAGGATGAATATTTAGATAGGGAAGCCTCATCATCGTACGTGGAGGCAGGCATAAGGTTGCCCATGCACCTTAAGGAAACATGCCCTATATGGACATTGTATGTTATGTAAATGAGTCTGAGGCTCCTCCTTGGGCAGATATTTTAGTATTATAATGTCATAAAGGTAGTTGTAGGTCATTCCAGAGGTTACTCCATGGTCCATGTTCTCAGGCACAAGGTTGGGGCGGGGGTGGGGGTGGGGCGCGTGGTTAGCTCAAAAGGGCTTGGTGGTCTGGGCCAGTGGGCATTCTCTTCAGGGCTGTCAGGAGTGCTTTTGGGTTTCATTTGCCTGAGTTAAGAGGTAAGCCAGAAAAAAGAGCTCAAGGAAAAATGTAAGACAAAGGTTAGTGAGTACAGGCAGGTGGGCAATAAATGTCAGGTCTTGGGGTCTAGCGGGTGACAAAGGGAGAGGAAGGGGTGAATCTGATAGATGTTTTCTAGGAAAGACAAAAAAAAGGACACCTAGACATGAGAGATTAAGTGAGGCTAGGGAGCCAAGAGGTGAAAGGCTCTGTGCTTCTTAGACCCTGCAGGGTCTCCTGTAGGAGCAGTGAGGTCAGATGTGGGGAAGAGAAGCTTTCGGGAGACAACCATTTAATTTGGCTATGGACATACTGAGATGGGGAGGTGAAAAAGGATCATTTTTCATTCATTCAACAAGCACGTGTAATTAAAGGGCAGATGAGAATACTGAGTAAGAGCCATATGTGGAGCCAGGTTGCTCCAGTTCAAATCCCAGTTCTGCTGCTTCCTGACTATGGTGTCTTTAACACTAAACTGTTAAATCTCTCACTGTCCTCATCTGTGAAATGGACCCCATCATAACACCTTCCTCCTAGAGTTTTACAAGGATTAAATGAATTGATGTGTAAAAAGCACTTAGAACAGTGCCTGGGACATGTTGTGTGCTTACTATGTGCTAGGCACTGAAGAACAGAGGTAAATAGGCTTGGTCCTTGCCTTCAAGGCACTCTCAGACCATTGGGACAGACAGGCTCCATGGAAAGGGAAGCTATAATTAAAATGAGGAAGAAACAAAGGAAGCTACTTTATTCTTTTCTTTTCTTCTCTTTTCTTTTCTTTTTTTTTTTTTTTTAAGTTTAATAGGTCCAAGGTCCTGGCATAAACAACCATTCAGGAAGAATACTCAGCAAAAAGCCATCTCCTCCCATCCCCCCACCAAAAAAAAAAAAAAAAGAATTAAAAATTCTCATGGAATAAAATACCAAAATAGTAGTTGCCTTGGGCTTGTTGTATTGACTGGGAAGGGAAACTTCCTGAGGTGATGGAAATGTTTTCTATCCTGATGGGAGCATGGGTTACAGTTAGAACTCATCAAACTGTAACACTCAGATTCTGTTCATTCTGGTGGCAGAGGCTGCAACTCCACCTCTGAGTTTTCTGTACAGTCCTGAGAGGACATCCAGGAGAACCTCCGGTCTCTGAGTGAGTCTGCAAAGTTAGGAGAGTGAGTGACAGAGGGAGCTTGCTGGGGCCCAGGCACAGGCCACTAGGCCAGGGATCCAATGAGAATGAGGATCAGAAAGTGTGGAATCACATCCTGTCATTAAGGACTCTGGGTAGACGGAAGCCATCCCTTCCCCCTAAAAGCTGTGGGAGCTCCATGACACCCCTACAAGGCAATCTCGTCTACTCCAAATGGGAGTAATAATACCCAGCCTGCTCCCTCACTAGGTTGTTCTAATGATCAACTGGGATAATGTATATGAAAGCATTTTGGAAAGAACGGGGTACTCTAAGTACCCTAAATCCTTTTTAAAAAGTAATTGAAGGGGCGCCTGGGTGGCGCAGTCGGTTAAGCGTCCGACTTCAGCCAGGTCACGATCTCGCGGTCCGTGAGTTCGAGCCCCGCGTCCGGCTCTGGGCTGATGGCTCAGAGCCTGGAGCCTGTTTCTGATTCTGTGTCTCCCTCTCTCTCTGCCCCTCCCCCGTTCATGCTCTGTCTCTCTCTGTCCCAAAAATAAATAAACGTTGAAAAAAAAATTTAAAAAAAAAATTGAAAATCGCTTCATTGTGGTAAAATACGCATAACAAAACCTACCATCTTATCCATTTTTAAGTATACAGTCCAGGAGTGGTAAGTACATTGACACTGTCACTGAACCAATTTCCAGAACTCTTTTCGTCTTTGCAAAAATAAAACTGTACCAATTAAACGACTCCCTATTCCCCCTCCCCCCACCACCTGGCAACCACTATTCTGCTTTCTGTCTCTGTGAATTTGACTGCTGTAGGGACCTCATAATTGAAAGCATATAGCATTTGTCTTTTCGTGACTGGCTTATTTCACTCAGCGTAATGTCTTCAAGGTTCATTCATGTTGTAGCATGTGTCAGCATTTCCTTCCTTTTTTTAAAAATGTTTATTTATTTTTGAGAGAGAGAGAGGAAGAGAGAGAATGAGCCGGGTAGGGGCAGAGAGAGAGGTGGGTACAGAGGGTCTGCATTGGGCTTTGTGCTGACAGCAGAAAACTTGATGCGGGACTCGAACCCACAAACCATGAGATCATGACCTGAACCGATGTTGGACAATTAACCAACTGAGCCACCCAGGAGCCCCAGAATTTCCCTCCTTTTTAAGGCTGGATAATATTCAGTTGTATGTACATACCACATTTTGTTTATCCATTCATCCATCCATGGTCACTCAGGTTCCTTGCACCTTTTGGCTCTCGTAAATAATAATGCATGAACATAAGCGTACAAATATCACTTCAAAACCCTGCTTTCAATTCTTTTGGGTATATATCCAGAAGTGGAATTACTGGATCATATGCTAATTCTATTTTTAATTTTTTCGGAAACCACCAGACTGTTTTGCACAGTAGCTGCACCATTTTACAATCCCACTAACAGTGCACGAGGGCTTCAATTTCTCCACATCCTTTCCAACACTTGTTATTTTGTTTGTTTGTTTGTTTGTTTTTAATAGCAGCCATCCTAACGAATACGAGGCAGTATCTCATGGTGGCTTTGATTTACATTTCTCTAACGATTATTGATGTTCAGCATCTTTTCTGTGCTTATTGGCCATTTGTGTATCTTCTTGAGCAAAATATCTATTCAGATTTTTTTTTTTAGATTTTATTTTTAAGTAATCCCTACGCCTAATATGGGGCTGGAACTCACAACCCCAAGATCAAGAGTCTCATGCTCTACTGACTGAGCCAGAGAGGCACCCCTCAAACACTTTGCTCATCTTTTAATTGGGTTGTTTTTGTTGTTGAGTTCACGCTAAATCCTTTTTGAAACAGCATAGAGTAAGGGAGATTACATAGATGTTAGGTATTACGCTCTTCATCATTTTCCCAATCTTCTGAAAACCCTGATATACATGTGTGTGTTCTAGAACACTCTAGGAAACATTCACTTATATTGGTTTCCATTGATCCAGCTATGGCTGTCTATGTTTCCTAGCCCCAACCACAGGAAATATCCACACAGTGGTTATGTTTTCTTTCCTCTCCTTGGATGTTACCAACACCTCCCACTCTTACCCTTTACACACTGGTGTAAAATAAACAAAGAGGAACTCTAGTCAGCTTATATATCCCAAATACTAAGAAGTGATTAAGAATTTATGGAAGATACATTTGATGGCTGTTAGAAATGTTAAAAAGTGTATAATGACATGTATGCAAAACAGCAAGACACAAAATTATATATATGATATACATTTTTGTATACACTGTCCACTTTAGATGCACATTTATACGTACATATACACTCCTGTCATTTTTACATACACATTTGTACATATATACTAACATTTTTATACATAGAAAATATTTATATTTAGAAAAAAGAAAATGTGAGTTTGGCAATTTTTACCTGGATAATCAGAAATACAAAAAGTGAAAAAAAATCAAAAAAGAGAAGAAAGCCAACTGACCACATATGCAAAAAGTACATCAAAAGTTAGCAGTTTAAAACTCTTTCTAGAATAAGGCAAGTTAGTCATGTCTGAATGAATGGATATTGGTAAGTATTAAAAGTTAAAATATGTTATTGAATTTGAACCATTGCAGGAGGGTAGGTATGACCTTTACCATTTTCTATAAATCTGTCGGTGCACAGAGAAGTAAAAACCATAATCTCTCTTGGTATACTAGTGAATAACTAGAATGGTAATAACGATGGCTAACATTTACTTACTATGTACCAGACATTGCGCTAAGTGATCATCCATGCATAATCTTCAGAAGTGGCTCCAGAATTTCTACGTTGGGCAGGTTTTAGAATGTAACCAACTTGTTTGTACACCAGGGGTAGGGGGCTTGAACTGAGATTACCAGATAGACCCACTGTCTTTTCTTAAACTACAGATTTATTTGGGATGGCTAAAGGGTGATGATGGTGATTGCACGTGTGATAATAGTGCTCTAAAGTCCCAGCAAGTGACAAGTCACAAGTCCTGGGAACCACTGGGGATCTTATTGAATCTTCACAACAACTCTGTAAGGAGTTATGACCCTCATTTTCCACATGAGAAATCTGAGGCTTAGAGAGGCTGATAATATGTTCAAGGTCTTATAGGTAGGGAAGGCAGAGCCCCATTTGGAAACAAGTTTTTCTGACTCCTAAACCTGTGTTCTTTGCAACAGGATCCTACTGCCCATTTGTATAAGGGCTAGCCTTGTCCCAAAATTAGCAAATGGATTTTACCTAAGCACAAAAATGGATCAGACTTCACACACACCACGCACATACACATGCTGGCTCACACAGGCTTGAACACATGCACACCTATTGAATTTTTAAAAATAGCCAAGGGGAGGGGCACCTGGGTGGCTCAGTCGGTTGAGTGGGGGACTTTGGCTCAGGTCATGATCTCATGGTCCGTGAGTTCCAGCCCCACAGCGGGTTTTTCTGTGTCTCCCTCTCTCTCTGACCCTCCCCCATTCATGCTCTGTCTCTCTCTGTCTCAAAAATAAAAAAAATAAACATTAAATTTTTTTTTTAAATAGCCAAGAGGAAACTACTTATTGACTGTAATAAATTACATTATGTGGAAAACACCATTATTTAACAAACAAGACCCTTCTGCTAACTTGATAATTTGTCTTTGGTTTTTGAGGATGATTTGTCCCACTGGCAAATAGGTCAGATTCGTCAGAAAAGCCTTATGATACATATAATAAATTGGGTGTTAAAAGTCAAGACACACACACACACACACACACACACACACACACACACACGAAGCCAAGACATAGTTAAAGGGATCCATAGTGAACAAGATAAGCACAGGACACTGAAAAGTGCAGCCTGAGATTTAAGGCTAGACAATTCCACAGAGGGAGACTTGCTCTTCCCAAGGACAATTCCCAGGACACTCCCTACCCCAGTGATTCCCAGCTTAGTGGGCGGGGCAGGCTTCATTGTCCTTTAGGATCTTGATTGTCATTAAATCTATTTATTTAAGAATTTAAGGACTATTAAAGCTATTCTACTTTTTAAAATGCATTGTTGATATTGCTAAGTGAAAAACAATTTACAAAATAGTATTAGGATGTGAAACCCTTTTTTGGTAAAATGAACAGCCCCCCAAGTGTGTTTATATACATGCATATGTAGTCAGATGCGCATATATATATATATATATATATATATATAAAGACATATACTAAATGTAAACAGTGGCTTTGTCTCAAGGGTGACTTTTATCTTTTACTCTGATTTTTTTTTCAAGTTTTCTGGATTGTATTTGCTAATTTGCAATTTGAAAAAATGGCTTAAACATGAAAGGCATGGTCACCATACCTGCTTTTTTAATGTAAATGCTGTAGATTATGGTATAGTATGCATTTTTGGAACAAGATATGAACAGAAAATGAAAGGAACAAATACATTGCCAAGGAGCAAATACATTGCCAAGAGACATGTAGGACTACTGGGGGCTCTAGGAGGGGCACAAAGGTGCTCCACATTTGTTAAATGAGGAGCAGAGGGAGGAAAAAAGGAGAGAAGGAAGAAGAAAAAGAAAAAAGAAATACAAAGATCTGAGAAGGGAAAGTACTAGGAGGGGCTGAGAGGTTGCCAAATATTAATTTCACTACCTGGCTTCTTTTCTCTTTGAGGAAATGGGAGACAAGTAATCTCCTATCGCTGCTGTAACGAATGACCCTAAACTTAGTGACCTAAGACAACACATGTGTTCTCGTACAGTTCCGCAGGTCAGAAGTTTGAACGTGGATCTCATCTCGTGAGCTAAAATCAAAGTGTTGAGATGGTGGCATTCCTTCTAGAGCCTTAGGGAAGAATCTGTTCCTTCTATTTCCAGTCCTAGAGGTTGTCTGCATTCCTTGGTGTAGGTCCCCTTTCGACAATGGCATCCCTTTGACCTTGCTTCCTTTGTCACATCTTCTCTGAATCTGACCCCTTTGCCTTCCTTTTATAAGGACCCTTGGGATTACCTTGGACCCACCAGATAATCCAGGGTAACTTCCTATCTCAAGATTCTTAATTTAATCATATCTGCTAAATCCCTTTTGCCAGGTAAGGTAACATAGTCACAGGTTCTGGAGATTAGGATGTGGATATCTTTGGAGTGATGGGGGTGAGGACATTATTCAGCCTCCCACAGAAGGAAACCAATATTTATAGTTCTACTACCTGCCAAGAGCATCATAAACAGAACCTCATTTGATATTTCAACAACCTTGTGCAATATATGCCAGGATTTGCTTTTAAAGTTGAAGAGACTGAGCCTTGGTGTGATTTGGGATTCTGCCCAAGGTCACACAGCTGGGATGCAGACCCAGGCCCCTCAACCCCAGTGCAAGCCATCCTGCCTCGTGGCCCTACCTCCACTCCTCTCTCCCATTCATCTCTACTTCCTCTTTCCTGTCTGGGCCTGTCCCTGGCTCCCTGAATAAGCTCAAGCTGCTGTTTCCCATCGTGGCATGCTCTTCTGATGACAGCGCAGTCCCAGCTTGATCCTGGGGATTGCTAATCAAACGAGCCAAGCGGCTGCCCCTCAGAATCTTCAGTCAGGCCTTTTCCTTGTCCTCCTTTATCCAACAAGCATTTTTTGAGCTTATTTTGCACGGTGCTAGAGCAGCAAGGAGGATAGACGTAAGCTAAAAATA
The DNA here is from genome assembly GCF_027475565.1 of Acinonyx jubatus. Lineage (NCBI taxonomy): Eukaryota > Metazoa > Chordata > Mammalia > Carnivora > Felidae > Acinonyx > Acinonyx jubatus. The sequence goes on from NC_069395.1 coordinate 41,565,841, forward strand.
ACTGGACCCTCGAAGTGGTACCTGCAATAGCAGACAAAGGGGTCTAAGACTGTCAGAAGCCAGAGCAGGGAGTTCCAAGTCCTGGGAACTTTGTGTGAATCTTTTGCATTGACCTTAGGTGAAATCTAAGCTCCAGGGAAGAACCAAAGACTTCTTTTCTTTTGAGCTCCTTAAGGGACCAGGTATTCTTAGTATTTCTGTGCCTTGCACATAGCTATGCTCCAGAAATATTTAAAAGTTAGGAGTAGGGTTGAGACCAGCACACCAGAAGTGTGTGAGCATTTTTTGCATTTCAAAAATGCTTGTTGAATAAAGGAGGGCAAGGAAAAGGCCTGACAGAAGATTCTGAGGGGCAGCCACTTGGCTCTCTTGATTAGCAACCCCCAGGATCAAGCTGTGACTGTGCTGTCATCAGAAGAGCATGCCACATTGGGAAACAGCAGCTTGACTTTGTCCAGGGAGCTGGGGGACAGGCCCAGACAGGAAAAAGGAAGTAGAGCTGAATGGGCAGTGTGTGAGACCAATGAAGGGTTAAAAGTCACCTTAAAAGGCAGTCAACACCGTCATTTTGTCTCCCTATTCTACCTAGCAACTGATGACACTATTTCTCCCCTAGGTGTTGCTCAGTTAAGTCACTGAAGAGCAAGGGCTGGTGTTTCAATTCAAAGATTCCTAAAGAGAAGGACTTTAGGGGCTGACGGTTCTCTCATTACCTCTCATCATTGTATTAACAGTGAAGCACAGCCTGTGAGTATCACAACTTTTCTTTGCTCTGAACCCAAAGCTGAGGCAGCCTGAGGGGAACAGCTTGTCTTCCCCCTGTGGTGAAATGATGAAGCCAAGGGTGGAAAAGCATATTTATGAAACCCAGGACTTGCATGAGTGATGGCCAGCTGGACAGTTTTCCAGTTCATGTGTGTAGACTTTTGAGGTCACCTACCTGCTGAGGGGCAGAAGCCATTCCGGAAAGACACTCCTGGTAACCCCCTCACTTTCCTTCTGAGCATTGCTACCCTTCTTTTTTGCTCAAATCCTTTCCTTTCCTTTTGTTTCTCTTTACTAGCTTAGTGAAGTTCATGGGGATGTGCCCAGAGTTTCAGGGGCATTGAATAGAGGAGCAGATCCATTGCTCAGGTTTACTTTGTTTGTTTGTTTTTCCTCCTTACCATAAGCCCTACCTATAACAAAAGATCATAGAAAAATAAAACCATGGTTCTGGACTTGTTTACTGGGTGTAAGAAATATCAATTGAGTAGGAGGATTTTTTTATTTTTTTAGGGGATCCATGTCACTGGAAAAGCAGATGCCTTCTGTTGTCCTAATTACAGGAGAAGGCCCATGGACTGGAAGCACCAGGCTTCTCTGCCTTAAGCAACTGCTCATCCAGCGAGGGACTGGTACTCCTGAGTGGGTTGGCAAGCAATGTCTAGAACTCGGTCTGGGTCACCACCATAGGTGGTGACTCATGAACTTGACAGTCAGTGCTCTTTTAAATCATCTGTGTATTAATTCCACAAATGTTGGTTGAGGGGCTACTATGTGTCAAGCACTTTTGGAGATATAACAGTAAACAAGACAGACATAGTTCCTACTTCCACAGAAATTTAATCCAATAAAGTCCCACCATTCAAGTCAGAAATGGGAAAGACTAGGGGTGAGGAGGATAAGATACAAATGATGGAAAGAGGAAGAGAGAAAGAAATGGATGATATTCTAGAAGCTCAAAGCTTATATATCACCTACATTTGATCCTCAAAGAACTCTCCAATAATATCCCCTGCACAGAATCTTTCATGTAATTGTCTCACTAACACTTGTAGGCTAAGGAAAAAAAAAAATCAAGGTGAGGAAACCCAGGCCCAGAATAGAGAGGTTGACTCAGCTCATATAATGAGCAGAGTCCGAAGCAGGTACAGGTTTTCGAGCCCACAGTCTGGGGTTTACCACAATGTCACAGCACCTTTGGATGTGGATATTTGGCACTTTGATCATTGGTGTAATTTGAAATGAAACAAGTCAGCTATAAAGGGTAGGAAAGGTCATTTTGTGTTGGTTATTCTCCTGTTGACTCATTAGACTCCAAGCCTTCTCTGTCCTGCCTTGTGCCCTAGGAAGTTGACTGCTACAGATTGCATTACCTAGTGCTCTTGCAGGCTAATTTCAATTTGGGTTCACCAATGGGAGGCACTGAAAGGAGAGAGATGAGAGAGCAGGGAGGAAAGAGAGGTTGGGGGTATTTTCTTCTTCCTCCTTGCCCTCTTTCTGCAATGCCTCTGGTAGTAGCTGTGTCCCTCTGCGATATAGTTTTGCCTGAGTAGTCGCTTCTTCATGGATCTAGACCAACTGAACCTTGATAACACTATTTGCTTCTCTTATCTCTGCAACTCTAGGAGTGATAATGGCTTTCCATGATTGCTAGCTTCTATGTGCGCCATCATCCCTCATTTAGTCCCTTAACCTTGTCCATACATACACAAAGAGTCTCTTCCTTCATGTCTCTTTATGTGACTCATTTGGAGTGAAGGCTCTGTCCTGCCAAACCCCGACTGAGCATTCTGAGGGATGTTGACAAGGAAGGGAGACAGGGTTATGAATGAGACTTGGTCTACGTGATATTTGTGCCTAATGCTGGCCTTGAGTAGGAGCTTCTAGATAGGGAAACATGGGGAAGAGATACCAGAGTGTTTGGGGTCACAACTCCAGGAAATGTCAAGATAACTCCAATGTCACTTCCAGAGTGTTGCTTTCATTGGCTCCCCAGCCTGTAGTAGACTGTTCTTCTGTAGTCCATAGTGCCTGTCTACAGTTCTATAATTTTCTATTTGCAAAACTCTTCCCTTAAAGGCAGGGAGAGATCACCTCATTCTTTTCTTCTTTATTTCCCAGGCAATACCTAGTGACCAATAGGCACTTAATACTTCCTGAGTGAATTTATATTAAAGGTATTATCTCTAAGAAGTTGAAGTTATCTGACTGTGAGCCATATAGAATTTGGGCAGCAATCATGACTACAAATTTGCAACTGTGGTTTTCTGTAGTTGTAGAATGTGTATAGAAATGTGTGTAGAATGTGTAGGGAAAAAAATGATGTTTCACACTTTACAACTCATCCTGTTCTTCACTTCAGCCTGTGTGAAACTGTGACCTGATGTGTGTGGGTGTAATTAGTGTGGGGCATATATGGGATCTCTCTTGCAAAGCCATATGTGGTTTGTGTGTTTCATCTTGAAATAATCAAGGTCAGTCTCTCGGTACTAACTCAGAATTCTATGGGTGTATCAATCTGCTATATCAATCTGTTTCACAAATGGTAGGGTCCTTCAGAGACAAGGACTGGTGATGGATAAGCCCCCTAAGTTGCCAACCAGACTAGTGTTAAAAGGCAGACTTGCAGATTATCTGCTTAGAAATGGCCTAGAGTTCAAAGAGTTAACATGAGAAAATGTGGGCCTTTGCTATAGACTTTATTAGACTTCCGTCTGTTTCCATGGAGCTGTTGCCAAGGTACGTGTAACCAAAATTTCTCTAAGACAATGTTCCACTCCCCTAAGGCTCTCTTCTTTTTGGCTGACATGGAATCTATCTAAACTTGAGAAATTGAACTCATTTGTAGGTTTTTCTTCTGACTAGTTAAAATATCTGCCTATTCTTTCTTAAAACCCATTGACCTCAATCTTCTTACCCCAGGGAGTTGCCAAGAACTGGAGGGAAGGGGCATAAGTTAAAGATGAGGCAATGGCTCTTTACACACTTGTTTTATGAAACCCAAATTGAGACAGATGACAAAGGACATTCTTTCTGATGTCCCAATTTATATTTATTCTGGAATACCTTTCAAGAGTATGCATATCAAATTACATTTTCTTACAACTTCAGTGAATCACTTAAAAAGAGTAAGATTCATAAGTTGGAGTTCTTCTGGGAAATATGAGACCATATGGTCATCATTGTATACAGAGAGTACTAAGAAAAAAACCTACCAGAGCTCATTCATTCATTCTCTAAAGCTCTACGTGGCCCTACGGGGTTCTCCTTACTATTTATATTCCTCTGTGCACCCTCCTCAAGGACTTGGGCTTGCTCTTCTCTCTGGAAGTTTCTTCTCCTATGGCTCACTTCCTCCCTGTACCCAAATTTCTTCTCAAATGCCACCTGCTCAGAGAGGCCTTTACTGGTCCCTCTATCTAAAAGATCAGCTCTCTTCATACGGTCTCTGTCTCTGCTTTACTTTTCTTCACACGCGTTATTACCACTTGATCTTGTATTATGTATTTATCTATTGCCAGTCTTTGTCATCGAGAAGAGCTCAGAGAAAGGGACTTTGATGTATTCATTGCTGTATCCCTAGCAGCTGGGTCTGTGCCTACTGGAAATTCAGAAAAGAATAAAATTTATATGAGATAAGACATTGGTAACCTCCAAAAAGGTAGCCTTGAAAGAAGAACTTAAAAAATCAACTTGTCACATTCAGTACTTGGGGGCCTTCAATAAGTTCCTGTCTTAGGTGAGTGGTGAGGAGATTAGCAGTTCTTACTGGGCATAGAAGCACCCACGTGACTGCATGGTTTGAGGAGTGTCTAAAGATCCTTTTAACTAAAAGTATTACTGTCTGCTTCTCCCCCTCATTCCCACAATGCCTGAAATTCCAAAGAGTAGTTCCCAGGAATCATAATCATTCTGATTGTATTAAGGCATAGGGCCATTTGGGAGAACTTGAACAAATACTAATTGGAATTTTGTTGACCTGGTTATCCAATCAGGACCCACAGCCACTTGTAAGATCTGGAGCCTGGGCCCTCAGGGACTGGGAAATCGGGGACAATGAGTCATTGTGACACAAGGGGGCGGGAGAGAACAGGGATGACCAGGCGAGGAGGAGATTGAAATAGAGCCTGGAAAGGGGAAGTGCCCCTATGGTAGGGCCAGTTGGGTAATCTAAGGTGGAGGGAGTGCCCATGCAAGAGATCAGAGTGTGAATCCTGTCTCCTCCACTTAAGGATTCTAGGGATAATCTTAGGCAATTTTCTTGATCTCTCTGCCCCTAATTTCCATCTGTGAGATGGGAATTACAAGACCTACTTCAAAGGGTTGCTGTGAGGAATAAATGAAACTCATGTTTATCAAGGACTTAGCATGGTACCTAACACACGGCCTGTACTCAAGAGATAAATTGGAGTTCTCTGATGGCTATGATTCAAATGCTGCTGCCCTTCACGGACCATTGGAGGCCCAACTTCATGGACGGTTTGCTACCTCTGTCTTGGAGCATTTCTGGATTCCTTCATACGAGAACAGAGTCTGTCTTTGCCGAGCTACTGGAGTACTCTGTTGGTACTTCCTTCATAGCACTTACTGCTTGCTGCCTTGTGTTGCTGCCTTGTATTTATTTCTGTCCATGCTTTAGGTCTGCAATAATACTATAAGTTCCTGGAGGACAGAACTGGGATCTGATTTGTTTACTGTTCCTGACATTGCCTCACCATTCCTTGTACATCACAGTACCCATAAATGTACATTGCCCCCACGAATGAATATCTGCAAACACCTCATCAATTATTGTATAATCCAGTAATTTTCACAGTCCTTTGTAAAAATGGACCAACTAGTCAATCTACAGGTTAAAGGGAACGCAATTTAGAATGTGACCACTGCATCTGGTCTAAGGGTGGTTTAGTTGTGGTGTTCAGGCTTGTCAGCAATATCTGTCAGAGGCTGCTGGGACAGGGCAGCCAAGGTCCTTTAAGAAGCAGTTGGACCGGCCTGGATAGAAGACTAAATTCTAAATTGCAAATTTCCAGGGTGCCTGGGTGGCTCAGTGGGTTGATCTTCCCACTTTGGCTCAGGTCATGATCTCACAGTTTGTGGGTTCGGGCCCCACATTGGGCACTGTGATGACAGCTCAGAGCCTGGAGTCTGCTTCGGGTTCTGTGTCTCTGTCACTGTCTGCCCTCTCCCGTCCCCCAACTTGAGCTCTGTCTCTGTCTCTCAAAAACAGACGTTAAAAAAAAAAAAAACTGCAAATTTCCATTCAATAAGTGAGTTGATGCTGATAATCTGTCCGTGAAAAAGGTGAGAGAAATCTAATTTCATAATTATTGGAACAAGAAGAAAGAATCAAAAGATCAGATTGAATTGTATGAAATACAAAATGGTCAGATACAGGTTTTTTTCAAATGATTCTCAACCTGCGTAATTATACTATCTGATCATCTGAGCAACGTATCTATAGGATATAAATTATCATAAGGTCTAATGCGCCAAGAGAGAAAGGGTACCATGGATCTCCCCCTATCTTTTCTGTTCTGAGTTACTGACTTAACATCTGTCCAGCAACTTCTCATCACGGCTGAAGTAGCATTTCGGAAGCCCAACTAAGGAGCAAGCGTGACCTGTACTTGTGGACACACCAGATGGGTAAGTGGGCCTGTGGCAAAGCAAGGGGAGAGGGCTGCGATGCCCTGGAGCAGAGCCACGCCGCAGCTGCAGGAGGGTAGGCGGGCAGATGACCGGCAGATGAAGGCCAGCCTTCAGGGGCAGAGCAGCCTTTGAAGTCAGGCCTGGCTGGTGGAGACAGACTGCTGGGAAAAACCAGGACCTGGCTTGAGATTGAGGTTGGCAAAAAGACATCACGCTGTACTTGGACAGCATTGTCGACGGACCATGTTTCTAATTCCCTCTTATAAACTCTGGATAATGCAGATTTTTATAAGGTTATATTTTCATAAGAAAGTGAAATTATATGAGTTGTAAATATGTATGTAAATATGTATGGAGATGATGTCAGTGACACTCATAGCCCAGATCCTCCCGTTGCGCAGGGATGCTCCAAGTTGCTGATGCTTGTTTGTTTTGTTTTTTGCTTGTTGGCGTGGCCCGGGCATATAGACCTGATGTCACAAAAGGAACCCCAGATTCCAAGGGAAGTTCTATCTATACCAATCCAGCTTAGCTCAAAAACACAGTCTCTTTGAGGGTGTCTGGATGGCTCAGTTGGTTAAGCGTCCAACTCTTGGTTTCAGCTCAGGTCATGAACTCATGGTTCAGGAGTTTGAGCCCCGCATAGGGCTCCATTAGCACAGACCCTGTTTAGGACTCTCTCTTCCTCTCTCTGCCCCTCCCCCTCTTCAAACTAAACTAAAAAAAAAAAAAAAAAGAAACAATCTCTTTTTAAATCCCTTTTCCTTCTCTCCCATTCTTTGCCTGGAATTTGATTTCTGTAGGTTTTTTTCCTATGAGTAAGTGTGGAAGCGATTCTGACTTATTCTTCCCCCCTCTGTCCGCTTGAGCCCCAGGCCTTCTTGCTGCTCCTGGAACATGCCCTGCCTTCCCTTTCCTCCAGGTCTTTGTACAGTCCCCTGCCTGGACTGGTGTCCCCGGATACCTGCCTGGCTCCCTCACTCCCGGCAGTCACTGGTTCAGAGGTCACCTTCTGGGGGACGCCTTTCACAAGCATCGCTGTTTTAAATTGTACTGCATAGTCCCCTTTGCAACTTTATATCCATTCTACCTTTTAAGAGACATGATATATATTTCATGTATTTTGCATTGTCTGCCTTCCCCCCCTCCATCTATTAGGGTGAAGCCTTCACAAAGGCAGACATTTGTATCTGCTTTGTGTGCTGTGTGCTTAGGGCCTGGAACAGTGCCTGGCACAGAGGAAGCGCTCACATGCTTGTCGAATACGTGGATGGATACTAAGAAGATGTGAGAACTAATGTTCATGACTTGCTCTTCCTCTTGCCTCCTTCTTTAAACCGTTGCGTATCTGCAGAGTAGCCACAAAAGCCTTTCCAGATGTAGAGAAGTGGAACGGTTTCAAAATCGGTTGCAGGTTCAAGCACATACACCTTGTGCAGATTCCAGACTGGGTGTAAATTAGATTTCGGCTCTGCTCCCCATTCGCTAGCCTGCACTTTCCGAAAAGTATTTTTAAAGGCATGCATTCCAGGTTAAATAGATTCCTGTGCATCTCAGCATATTTCAAGGCAGAGAAATAAAATGCTCTGCCAACAACTTAATTCACAAATATTTATGAAGCTCCTACCATGTGCCAAGCCTCCCTGTGGTAGGCCTTGGCAGGAAACACAAAGGAAAAAAGCAAAGTCCCAGTCCTTAAGGGCTTTAGCATCGAGAAGGCGGTAGAAGGTAAGTGAAGATAAAGAGAATAGAAGGCAGAATGTGATAACTATTGATTCGGGGGTAGTGCTTGTCCTTCTGCTTCAATCTCTGGATCTTATTTTTACAAGAACCAACACTTTTTTGGGGAAAGACACTTATGCCCAACTTGAGAGTGTCTTCCACTGTTGCCTCCTCATCCCAACCCTCATCCCCCCACCCCCCCTCCAGCCCCAGGAAGGAAACGGAGACGGTAAAAGTTCAGAGCCATGGAAAGGGGCCTTGGGGTCTTCAGTTCCGCCCAGGCCTAAGGAAGGAAGACCAGACTCCATCTTGCTCAGTGCTGCAGCTGATGTGCAGAATACCACCTCCACGGAGGGGCCCACGGGGCTGGGTGCAAACTCTGAGCCCTGCCAAGCGGCCCCCACCTCTGTTAGAGAAGCAGGGAGAAAGGAGAGAACAGTTCTGCTTTTACAGAACTGATGCAATCAGGCGGAAGGGGCCCTGGCAGGCCTGGTTTCAGCCTCAGGGAATCCTGTGTCCCCCCATAGTTAAGGTAAAGGCATCCTGGCCTTGGGGCGGCCGGTTCTAAAAGACAGACTACATGAATTCTTTCAGACACAGTTTTAGAAAAAAGCAAAGTGTGGACAGACTTGTATGCACCAAAGATGACCTAACCGCTTGTGAGATGATTTTGTTAAATTCTCTATATATATTTTAAATTTTTTTAATGTTTATTTTTGAGAGAGATAGAGAGACAGAGAACAAGCAGGGGAGGGACAGAGAGAGGGAGACACAGAATTCGAAGCAGGCTCCAGGTGCTGAGCTGTCAGCACAGAGCCCGATGTGGGGCTAGAACTCATAAACAGTGAGATCATGACCTGACCCGAAGTCAGATGCTTAACCGACTGAGCCCCCCAGGTGCCCCGATATTTTTTTCTTAAATATATCTTACAAACAAAGAGGAAGGAATAAACATCATTAAGTAGTATTCAGCCTGGGGAATGGGAACCTGACACCCATCCACGATTCTCTGCAGTGGCAAGGGCCACATGGGAAGATCTGAGTTCTCAGAGAGTTCACAAAAGGACAACAGCATCCACCTGGGTAATCTGGAAACACTCTGGGGAGGAGGTGTCTAGTACCGTCCCTAGACAACCAAGAGAAGTCCCTGGATGTGGATGTGGCCCCACATGTTAGAGGGCCTCACTCTGCTCAGCCCCCACAGCCTTCCGCACAGAGTGAGGAAAAGCACTGTGCTTTCAAAGCACTTTTTCTCAGGAGGCTGAGCCCTCATGTGGGTTCTCTGAGTGATCTGGGGTGTGTGTGTGGGTGTGCGTGTGTGTGTGTTTGTGTACGTACCTGCCCATGCACACACAGGGGCAAGGTGGGAGCCCTCATTTATCTACCTAGAGCCTTCATTCATAAAACAAGGGGGTGGGTTATCAGGGTTTGCAAGCCCTCTTACGGCAACCCTGGGGGACCAATGAGTGATCACGGGTCTTTCCCCGAAGCCCAGAACAGGGCTCTCTGCTTCACTTTCAAGATGAGATTACCTGTAAAATTTCATCCTAAATTTCCAAACCTGGACAGAAAAAGCCTCCAGGTCTTGGGCTGGAGCTCTAAGATCCTTTCTAGGCCCCAGTTCTTAGGGTTCTGTGATTCTGTGAAAGGAAGTGACAGCTAGGTCCCAGGATGCAGCTGAACCCAGAGCACTAACGTGGGTTGTCTGTGACTCTAAATATCTTCCTTTTATGCCTCCTTCCTGGGGACTCACTCTGACATCTTTTCACCTGGACAATTCACTGCATTTATTTATTTCACTGAATTTATTTCTCATCCTGTCATTACCTACGAGTGTCTCTTGGCAGAAAGAGCCATGGGCTCTGTAGATGGTGGAGAACCCCATGCCTGGTCACCGGGAGAGGTACACTCAGCCGCCAAGGGGCCAGCAGCAGACCTTCAAGGTGGAATGGAAGCAGCTGCAGAGTCAGCACAATCACTCAGGTGGCAGCAGAGATGGGCCCGCCCCTGCACCAGCCCCCATCCCTGCAGGTGGTTGCCCTGGGCTGACAGTGAACTCGAGCAGCTGGTTGCTGAGCTGCACTCTTTTGGCAAAGCCTGATGGTGTTCAGTGCCTGCCACCTGCCCTAAGCATCTTCTGAGTTGTCTCTTCTCAGGAGCCCTCTGTCCTTTGCCCTCCATAACTCTATGCCATGCCCATTCAGGCTTCTAACCTGTATCTTCTTTCTCATTCTGAATCTGGCCATTCTGTGTCTCACTTCCTGGCAGCCAGGCTCAGTGAGCCGCTTGCTTATGTACAGTGACTTGCTATGTTAACTTTCCCAGGATATTTTTGGCTCTTGCATATCTTTCCCTCCTTTACCACATTATAAAGTTTATCAGTGTGGGTCATTCTCATTATCGGATAATTCCCCAAGGCAAAAATGATCATGTTCCCATGGCATGTAGGAGGTATTCTGCAAACATCTGTTGATGAGTGGGTTATCTCACAGGAACCTCCCGGAGGCATGCCTGTGGGGTGATGTATTTGGGGGCAGAGGATGCTTCCAGCCATTCCCCTAGTCATCACCTGGATGCCCACCTCCACGTCCCTGTCTAAGCCCCTTCGTGACCTGCACGTGTGTGCCAGGGTTTCACAGTTACCAGAGAATCATTGGCTCGGAGTTGTTGGAGGACAGAAGCACCATGTTTCTCCAGCAGGCCTATGATGGACAAGATTTCACGATCTTCACTAAAGATATCCTTTCCTGGATGGTTATTGATAATGTGGCTCACATTACCAAGTGGGCACAGGAGGCTAATTGGCATGAGTGAATATCAAAAGAATTGGCTAGAAGAAGAACATACTGCTTCATTAGAGAGGTTCCTGCAGTTTGGGGAAGATATCCTGCAAAGGATAGGTAACAAGAAGGGAGAACACCAGGTCCCTACATCCTCAGAACCCTTGGGTTTATATATAACTTCCTCTAATCTAGGTTATAGTCACCCCATTCTGAAATCCACCTTGTTAGTTGCACTGTGGTGATCTGTAACTCCCCGTGAAAACTTCCCTTAGTTACTTTTTATCAGCATCTGGACAAGATTCAGCAACTCCACTTGTCTGGATAGAGTGGAGTACTTCCAAGGGACACCTCCTTTTTGAGGTATCCGGTGAGACAAATCCTTCCATCTCCTGTCAATGATAAGCTGGGAAATACTTTGGGAGGGAGCCATTCCTATAAGTGGTTTATTAAACTGAGGGCTCATACAGTACCAGTATGAGCGAAAATCTGGACTTATAAAGAAAACAAATGGAGGGTCTTTACTAGATTTATCATAAGATTCCTTTCAGTATAAAGTTCCTCTTAGACATTAAAGATATGACTCAGTTGGTCAACTTTTAGTTAATACAGACTTTTCACATAATCTTACCATTCAAAATGCATTTATGTCTGTATCATGCTATGGGTAATTCCTAGATACAACATGCCTTTTCCCCTAGGAGGATCTTTAATGGTGGGACTTTCCAGAGCTGTGACAGGCTTTGGGGAGGCATCTGGGTCACAGTTATGAATGTGGACTATCTGCCCGAGAATATCAACTTTGGAGGCAGATGACTAGAGTTTGAACTTCAACCCTCCCACTCACTAACTGAATAACCATCTTAATTGCAATGGTTGCTGGTAACAGAAATCTCCTCAAACTGGCTTAGACACAAAGAGGAAGCTATTTGAAAGACAAGAATCAGGGCTGTGTGAGAACCCAAGAAACTAAAACCAAGATTCGGATGGCTTTTTCCATGAGGTGGGGATGTGGCAGCCAGCATAAAGCTTATGCATATCCTCTTAGCTTCACCATTCTAGAGGAATGGGCTTCTCTCTCCCAATTCTAGCTACAAAAATACTTTTTTTTTTAAATTTTTTTTTTCAACGTTTATTTATTTTTGGGACAGAGAGAGACAGAGCATGAACGGGGGAGGGGCAGAGAGAGAGGGAGACACAGAATCAGAAACAGGCTCCAGGCTCTGAGCCATCAGCCCAGAGCCCGACGCGGGGCTCGAACTCACGGACCGCGAGATCGTGACCTGGCTGAAGTCGGACGCTTAACCGACTGCGCCACCCAGGCGCCCCCAAAAATACTTTTTTTCACAGGAGAACTACGGTTGGTCTGAATCGGATCGTGTGCCACTCCCCAGACTAATCACTGCAACCATCAGGACGAGTTTCTAAGATTGGCTGTGGGTAACAGAATCCCGGTAAGAAATAACTGGCACACTCAAAATGATTTCACTGAATAGAATTCAATCACGGGATCATGCACAGAGGTACAATCAGGACTGGGGAGACCAGTAAGGCACAGTGAAGTACCCAGAGACTTGCAGCACAGGGAAACCGTTACACCCCCAAATCGGAAGGGGCAAGCAAGGGTCGGTGCCCTAGAAGAAGCGCCTTCTAGCAAGTGCTGTGCCTGTGGAGAAACACAGCAGCTGGCAGACTGCAGTGAGGTGGTTGGGGAACAGGTGTTTGTGACCCCAACCCTTCCCTCTTTTGGCTCTCTGACATTTGCTGAGGATGCTCCTCCACTGGCCAAAACTACTCAGGCCAAGGAGACCCCAGGGGCAGTCTGATGAGCATAACCTCCCAGGGCACGAAGCCAAGCACAGAAGGTCAGAGACCGGATCTGGGGGCTAGAGAGAGAGAGAGAAAGAGAGAAACCAATACACTGTGGGCTATGTTTGGGTGGAAGGATTAAAACTGATATGTTTTAGGGATGCCTGGGTGGCTCAGTCAGTTAAATATCAGACTTCAGCTCAGGTCATGATCTCATGGTTTGTGGGTTCGAGCCCCACGTTGGGCTCTGTACTGACAGCTCAGAGCCTGGAGCCTGCTTCAGATTCTGTGTCTCCCTCTCTCTCTGCCCCTCCCCGGCTTGCTCTCTCTCTCTCTCTCTCACTCAAAAGTAAATACACATTAAAAAAAAAAAAAGATTGGTGCTTCTTAACAGAAGCACACATTAGAGTCAGGTAAACTAATTTTCTAATATGTGTTATGTGTTTGTCAGGAGCAGGGGTTCTTATTATCAGAAAAAAGCAGAGCTAATAGACGCTAAGCAAACAAAGCAATAACCTTGAGTAAAATAAAGTTGTGATAATGCCTAGACCACAGACATTGGTGTGAAAAACGTACATGGCAGCACTTTGTACACGGTGGTTCTCTGCTTACACATTAAATGTCATCATTGTTGTCAGACCGGAAAATCTCTGACAGCTTAGGATCTGGCTGAAATCTACGGCTGACTTGGGGTTGTGCTGGACCGTTGATCACGGAGACATTTTAGGGCAAGTCTGGGCAGATAGGAAGAGGGACCAGATGAATCTCCACTCCCAGATTTTGATGAGTGGCATAACCTTTGAGAGCAAACAGGGGTGCCTGGGTGGGTGGCTCAGTCAGTTAAGCATCTGACTTCGGCTCAGGTCATGATCTCGAGGTTCGTGGGTTCGAGCCCCACATCGGTCTCTTTGCTGCCAGCTCAGAGCCTGGAGCCTGCTTCGGATTCTGTGTCTCCCTCTCTCTCTGCCTCTCTCCCGCTCATGCTCTGTCTCTCTCAAAACTAATAAACACTAAAAAAGAGAGAGAGAGAGAGAACTGTTAGTTGCCTGCCCTCCTGCTCTCAGGGAAGGGAGGGAGAAGGTAGGAAAACTGGAACAAAGTTGCTGTAAGTTGGGATATGAGGGTTAATACCAACCCTGTTGACTCTCCCTGGGATGAGGAGCTCTTGGGAAGACAGGGGAGAACCTGGACCGCTGGGTTGTGTGGGAAGAGTACTGGAAGTATGGCATGGATACCTCTGCTCCCCCTCCAAGCCTCAGGAAAAAGAGAAGGAAGATTTTGTTGAGACAAGGCTCCTCCTTTTATCAGAGTACCAGATAGCAAGGTGGGGTGTAGGGGTGAGGCCCACGGATGGGTGGGAGGCAGCCCTTCCAGGATGTTGTCCGGCTCTGCATGGCTCACATCTGGATGGGACCCAATTCAGCCGGAATGTGAAAGACAGCACCATCTGGAAAATTAGCAGAATAGTCAAGGAGAAGGAAGTCCACGTAGGGACAGGGTGTGGTGTTTTTTGTTTTTTGTTTTTGTTTTTGTTTTTTGTCTTTCACTACAGGTGCCCCTCTGTGATGCGAATCTCTGTGAATTTGAGGGCATAACCACAACACAATCTGTTTATTACCTATGTTTGTTTCTGATGGCAGGTCACTGTTTTCATTCATTTGGCTGCATAACAAAACACCACAGGCTGGGTGACTCATAAACAACAGAAATGTAGTTCTCACAGTTCTGGAAAATGGAAGTCTGAGATTAGGGTATCAGTGGGCTCAGATGAGGTCCCTGGTCTCAGTTGGAGACCGTGGACTTCTCATCACGTCCTCACATGGTAGGGCTGGGCCAGGGATCTCTCAGAACTTCTTTCTTTTTTGTTGCTTTAATGTTTATTTTTGAGAGAGAGTGAGAAAAAGACGGACCACGGGCCAGGGAGGGAATCCAAAGAAGAATACGAAGCAGGCTCTTGAGTAAAATAAACACAGAATCTGAAGTAGGCTCCAGGCTCTGAGTTGTCAGCACAGAGCCTGATGTGGGGCTCAAACTCACAAACCATGAGATCATGACCTGAATTGAAGTCAGATGTTTAACCTGCTGAGCCACCCTGGTGCCCCTCAGAACCTCTTTTATAAAGGCACTAATCCCATTCATAAGGGTTCCACTGGCAGGATTTAAGCACCTCCCAAAGGTCCCACCTACTAATACCGTCACCCTTGCTGGTTACGGTTTCCACATGTGAATCTGGGGGGTGGGCGGGGGACACATACATTCATACCATAGCAATCACAAAAGTGCCGGCCCAAGGACACAAGGCAGTTCAGAGCCCAAGCAGAGCCAAGGTGGCTGTGGTATCTATTTGCACTAGCATGGAGTTGAAGAAAAAAAAAAAAGGAAGGCTGAGTTCTAATCTCCAGTCTTTTGCTGAATTACTCATCACAAACAGTCACACATTTTGTAATTCAGTTTTCCTTTTCTGTGACTCATAAAAGTATTTCAAAGGTTAACAGTAAATGATCCTGACACACTTTCCAAACACTCAAAGCTATGAGGCTACTCCACTCTGCCCACTTAGAGGACAGAACTTGGCTTACCTCCACATTCGTCGTTCGCCAGCACGCTGCCCTAGAGGGAGGTACACAACAAATAAGTTTGTTGTTGATGGACCCGCGCTCTGGGTCGTTCTTGGTTTTACATGTTTCCTACAATGAAGAGAATTAATTGGGAAACCCTGTTGCCAATTTCTACTATTGTAAGCTCTGTACCTATGATACCTGTACTGTATGTAACTTTATTTCTTCTTTCTAGAGCCCCATAGGTCAGAGCAAACCACAACTTTTCCAAGGATTACAACTGCTTTCTGCAGAGTTCATGGCTTTCACCCCCCCAGAAATTTGCATGATCTGGTTGAAAAACGGGGAATAAATTGTCTAAGAAAGACGTTATGGAGACATTCTTCCCGATGGGGATGGAACTTATCAGACACGGGTATCAGTTGAGCTGGGTCCTCAGAGCAACTGAGGACTCCTTCCCGTGCAGATTGTGGCCTCTGCATGGCTGTTCAGGTCCCCCAGGGTAACAATGGGTTGTGGCTATCTGGAGATTGAGAGTGAGGAACAGTGGAAAGCAGGAAACACCATGTACTTTTTAAAATCAGTGGTTCTCTCACATTTTGGCCTTAAAGCTCCTTTCTTCTTAAAAATTATTGAGGACACCAAGGAGCTTTTGTTTATGTGAGTTATATCTATTGCTATTTACTGTCTTATCAATTACAAATGTAAAAGATTTTTAAGTACAAGAAAACACAAGTACGTATCTATAAGCCATCAGAGAGAGGATGTCATCACACATCAGGTAGCCTCTAGAAAACCCCACTGTGCACATGTGAGAGATTAGGATTAAAAAAAAGGGGGGGGAATCGTGATGTAGACCTCATAGGCACCCTGAAAGGGCCTTGAGACCTCCTGGGGCATTCGGACCACATTTTGGGAACTGTTGTTCCTCTGTTTTCATTTATTACCCCACCTGAAGCTGTGAAGTGAGAGGTAACAGTAAGAAAAGTAGTGTTGGGCTACCTGCCGATCACAGGGACAAAAGTCCCCAAAAGTTAGCATAGAAGGGGAGGGGGACTTGTGGATTTTTCCTCTCTTGCTTGTGTTCAGAACCAGACAGCTGAAAGCTGTTGTTGGGTTCACCAACCTAGGAGCTGGAATTGGTCCTAGCCTGGGGCAGAAGGCCCGAGCTGTGAGGCACCTGGAGGTAGGGGCTATAAAGTATACAGACTGTTACTCCCACAGCTCATTTTCTGCACCCGCCCCCCCAAGCTCCATTTAGGAATGGGTTGGGTCTCCCTTTGTGATCACAGGAGGGCCTGGAACACCTCTCCCATGGGTGATGCTTGTGAGGACAGTGGTCTGTTTCACAGGTAGGTGATGCCTGACGCCTAAACATCAGCAAAGAAGCACAGCTTCTGTCCAGGTGAACTGTCCTCCTAGAAGGTGACTCAGAGAAGATATGGCAATCTTGATTTGTCTTTTTCCAAACTATATCTTTATTATTAACTAATACCAACTTTTGAGGGGATTTTATCCTTTGTTTCAAGACTTTAGTAAGTTTTCCCATTTTAACACTTTTCTCCCTGAAATCATGTGAAAATCCTTTTCCTTCTAAAATCATCTTTCAGGGCTGTCTGGGTGGCTCAGTCCGTTAAGCGACCAACTCTTAATTTCTACCCAGGTCATGATCTCAAAGTCATGGGATCAAGCCCCACATCGGGCTCTGTGCTGAGAGTGGAGCCTGCTTGGGATTCTGTTTCCTTCTCTCTGACCCTCCCCTCCTCATGTGTGTGCGTGAGTGCATGGGCACACTTGCTCTCTAAAAAACAAAAACAAAAACAAAAACAAACATCTTTCAACACATGAAATGTTGAAGAGTAGATACCTTTGGAAAATGGGGTTCAGGGTAAGGAAAAGGGAAAGGAGAAATGGGAGATATACAGGTTCTTGATACCTTGGGGAAAAATGAATTCATTCACTAACTATGTATTTAATACCTACTATGTGCTAGGCACTATAGTGGATGCTGGGATATAGCAAAGGACAGACGTAATTCCTGTGGTCAGAGAGTTTACAGACTAGTCTTATAAGGTCATTCCCCTGCCTCTGGCTTCATTAGATGCACAAATTGATCACAGCTTAATATTAGTGACACTTGGATTATGGGTTTGAGCCCACTGTGGGCTAAGAGTTTGGCTTTGCTTCATAACCACAGACTTCAATCTCAATTCTGGTGATAGTGTACAAAGCATATTATTAGGTCAAAGTAAGATCAACCCGTTTACTAGAAAATGAACTCAGAGAGTTGGTGAGTCATTAATGTTTTCTTTATAAGTATAGTAGTGATCCCAATCCAGGAAGTAATAGCTGCTGAAGAAAAAAAAAAATTAACAATGACACACCCCTTTCAAGAATGATACACACTGAGTCCCTTCTTGTGGAGTCTGTGAATTCGAGTTAAAATCTGTCAAGTACTAAGAGAATCTTGACAAAACAGGCTAAAAATGTCCACGCTGGCTTGTCAGATTTTGCTGAGCATTGTGTAATTTGTTTTTGAGCTACAAGGAAAATTGCATATATCTGACTAAAGACTTTTCCTTTCAAAGCAAAATGGAGTCCATCAACCTTCTTACACCAGATCTATGATTGGAGATAGCTCTTTTCCAGTTTTTCCTCTAGGAAGCATGGTCCCCCATCCCCTATGGACTCAAGTCCAGTGCACAAAAAAATCTTGACCACATCCACAATACACACATGGATATCATAGGTTTGAGTATTTATGGCAGAAATATAGGAAGTCATGAAATTTTTGTGAAATTAGAGAATCTCAGAGCTGGAGGGAACCTTCTGGTCCAGGGAAGGAGATGTCTTCTACTGTGCCTCTGACTTGAGCATCCAGCCCCCACTGGAAAACCACCAGTGCAAGGCAGCTCACTACACCATAACATGGTCTTTCTCTTCTTTCATGAGAAGGTTCATTATGTAAGAGATTTGAACATCACAGATGCCTTTGCTGTGACCCTACAGACAGGATTGGACCAGCCCAGGAGATTAGTCAGTGAGTTTCTACAATGACCTGTGAGTGGCTGGATCATTTTACACATTTCCTGGCCTGAGAGAAAGTGAAAGTGCCTTGTTCCTAGGCAAATCTTCCAGGTAGCTTGGAATCTTGGAAGTATGCCTGGCCCGATCTGTGGAAGTCATCTCATTCTTTCCAATTTTTGTAGGAAAATCAGAACACTAATGATCAGACATTCTATCACTTCAGTGGAACTACAGTGACCTAGACCCAATTGCAACCTTTGGTGAAAAAAAATGATAGTATATCTCTGTCTCAGAAGAGGGTTCAATTCGTCCTCTATTGGCTTCTGGTAGATGGGCCTGACTCACCTTTATGCATATGTTCATTCTCCATATATATGCACTGGGAATAAATAAAAGCTCCACAGTGAGAACGAACATCCTCACGATCCTCCTTGCTCCCCTAAAATCCTCACCACCATTTACCTCTGGTCCTGTTGAATTGCTGATCCTAGGATCGATGTCAATTACACTCGTCTACCCACTTCCGTGGATAAAGCTCCTACGGCAAGTGTCTCTTTCCTGGTGCCAGCTGACTTGCAGAAAAGCACAACTGTGTCTGCTTATATTGGATATATATATATATATATATATATCCAAATATATATATATTATATATAATATATATTATAATATATACCCCATATATACTATATATATTATAATATATATATTATTTTGGGTATTATGTATATTATATATATTAACATTTATTTACTTTTGAGAGACAGAGAGAGACAGAGCATGAGCAGGGGAGGGGCAGAGAGAGAGGGAGACACAGAATCTGAAGCAGAATCTGCTGACAGCTCAGAGCCTGACACGGGGCTCGAACCCATGAACCGTGAGATCACGACCTGAGCCAAAGTCGGATGCTTAACCGACTGAGCCACGCAGGTGCCCCGATGTCTGCTTATTTTGATTTTAGGGTCGCCGTAGGCAGTTCCTATGTTGTCTTCTCATCAGTGTTACACTGGGAAGAGAGCAGCTTTATTTTTGGAATAGTTTCTCACAATTAAAATAGTTAAGACTTAATACATTTCTGGATGGACCACTTACAGTGATACAGGTGATATATCTATGTAAATGTCTCATTCCTCCAACTGCCTGGTGCTCTCATCAGAGGTGTGAATGACCAAAACCTCTTCGTGTCACAGTTAACACAAAATTAAAATGTCCCAGTGGATGAAGAGGAGAAGGCAGAGACAAGGTCAAGGATGTGGTGCTAAGACCTTCTGTAATATGCTTGCTGCATTTCTGTTTCTCCTTTGGGGATTTTATAATTTAAGAGTTACTATATGCATGTAACATAAAGGGGTGCTTTTAAATAAGACCTAAAATTTTACAATCTTTGTTTTACTAGGGGTTCAAAATTTCATTATTTCTTAATAATTTTAACTCATGTTTGCTAAAGACAGATGCTCAACAAATGGAATCAATGAAATATTTGACAACATAATCTAAATATCAAAAACAAGCTGTGCTGTCTCTAGAATCACATTTTGACTTTGGGTTTTCACTTAATATTTGGGTTAAGAACACTGGAGGAGAAATCTTTAAACTTAGTCCTCCCCCTCCTTTTCCTCATCCTTCCTCCCTCCTCCGTCTCCTCCTCCTGTCCTTCCTTCTCTCCCTCCTCCTCCTCTTCCACCTCCTCGCCCTCCTCCTCCTCCTCCTTCTTGTCCTCCTTCTTCTCCGTCTTCTCCTTCTCCTCCTTCAACTACACTCAATTTATGTTTTCTTTTTAAGTGCATACAGACCAAGATGTAGTTCGTTTCCATGGCAGTGTAATTGGGAGGAAAGGCAAGCAGTTTGGAGAGCAGTGTGAAGGTGAGACAAGGTTTTTCTGGGCCAGACTGCCCTGCCACAGGGGTCCTGAGCTGTCCCAACAGAGGGCTGGCCTCTGTCCTCTGCCTTTCTCTTCTTGCTCGCACTATTTTTGAGCTCTTCTGAGTTTTCCCTTAATTCCGAGGAACTGCTTGGTCTTTCCTCTTCTCTCTCATTTTTAGCCAGAGATTGTTTTGCAGCTGTAACCACAAAGAATAGTCATTGACCAGGGAGGCCAGAGATCCATTTTCTGGCAGGATCCCCCAGAGTGGTCACACCTTATTCTGATCACCCATATCGGGGGTCTTTGTCTTTCACATATGAAGGTCAGGTGTCTCCACGTGCTGATCAGATGAGTGCATACCTTGGAGGGCCAGTGGATTAGTTTACTGTGAGGAACATGATTGCCAAGTGGGTCAGATATTTGTCTCAGCTGGTCAGCAAATTTTCTGGCAGCAGAGCCTACGTGAGAACAGTGAGTCAGGGTCAAAAGCATGCTTGGTGGCCCCAGAATTGATGCAAGGGACACATTCTTGCTCTTTTGCTCCTCCTTTCACACATAGTCTGTCAGTTCACAGAGCTTTCTCTGGAGAGGACAGGGCACGTGCCTGGAAGATGCAGGCAGCGAGCGGTGCTAGAAGGGAGTGCAGGTCTCCCAGACCAGGTGTTTTCCACTTGACTGAGGAAGAGACCCTCATGAGCCTGTCTGAAGCGCCTTCACTACCTCTCTCTCTTTTTAAAAAAAAATTTTCTTTTAATGTTGATCCATTTTTTTTGAGACAGAGAGAGACAAACAGAGTGTGAGTGGGGAGGGGCAGAGAGAGAGGGAGACACAGAATCCAAAGCAGGCTGCAGGCCCTGAACTGAACTGCCAGCACAGAACCCGATGTGGGGCTCGAACCCACAAACTAGGAAATCATGACTGAGCTGAAGTCGGACGCTTAATCGACTGAGCCACCCAGACACTCCCATCACTTCTCTTTCTTCAGACATTTTGCCATCTTTTAGCCTTTTGTCTCTCTAGGACATCTCTGCATCTTCCTTTTATACTGCCTCCCTTTCTCCAGTGTCCTTCTGTCTTCTGGTAACAAATCCCAATACGAGCGGCTTAAAGCAGCAACAATCATTTTATTATCTTGTGTAGCCTCTGTGAGTCAGGATTTTAGGCAGGGCTTGGCTAGGCCCTTATGGCTCGGGGCTGTGGTCAGATACTGGCTGGAACTGAAACAGTGCAGGACTGGAGGAGCTGGGTGGGGGACAGGCACCTCTTGTTCCAAGTAGACTCAGGGACTCTCCATGTGGTCTCTTTGTGTAGATTACATTGGCACCGTGGCCTCAGGGTGGTGAGACTGCGTCATGGCCTCTAGATTTCCTCAGTGAGTATCCCAGAAGATCGGGGCAGAAGTGCCTAGTATTTCTATGACCTCACCCTGGAAGTCACAGAGTGTCACTTTTGCCATACTCCAGGCAAAGTCTCAGAATTCTGCTCAGTTTCAAGGGGAGGGGACATGGACCCCAATACTCAATGGAAAGATTGTCAAAGACACACTAAGAAGAACATGTGGACAGGAGATGCTTGTGGTCACCTTGGGAATGATACAATCTGTCACAACTGCCATGTCCCACCATCCTCTCCCCATTCCACCCTGTATTGGCTTCTTAGGGTTGCCATGACAATGTAAGGAAGACTAGGTGGCTTCTAAAACAACAGAAATTTATTGTTTCACAATTCTGGAAGGCAGAGTCGCAAACCAAGGTGTTGGCAAGGTCATGCTTCCTCTGAAGACACCAGAGATACAGCCGTTCCAGGCTTCCCTCCTTGCTTCTAGTAATTCCTTAGCCTGTGGCTGTATAATTTCAGTCTTCACAAGGTGTTCTTTCTGTGCATATCTGTGTCTGGATTTCCCTTTTTTATAAGGACACCCGTCATACTGGATTAGGAGTCCACTCCAGTATGGCCTCATCTTAAGTAATATACATCTGAAACAACTCTATTTCCAAATAAGGTCGTATGTTTAGGTACTGAGTGTTTGGACTTAAACATAAATTTTGGATGGATTCAACCTACAGCACACCCCTATCAAGGTTCTGCAGGATCCAGCAAAGCTCCTTTTGCTCCAGAGAATCAGCTTGCAGTTAGGAAATCAAAATAATTAAATGGGTTCACCCTACCATGAGATTGACTAGTAGTGTACCTTTTCTTAACTTTGAATGAGAAGAGTTAACTCAAATGAATCTGGTGAAAGTATGGCTGGTTCTGGGGAAATTTGGAGAATAGCGATGCTTTCTTTAAATCATACCACTTGCTTTTCTTCCATTTTTAAGGCTCACCATGCAACCCCTCTAGGACAAGGAAGGGTGTTTGTGGCTTCTTGATGGTAAAATGAGTTGCTCATTGATCTACTTGTTCAACAGCTTCTCCTCTTGAGCCAGAGGCTTCTGATGCCTGCCATCTTTGATTCTCAGTAAGAAGGTCATGTTCTACCGGGGGGGGGGGGGGATGCTTATGTCTTTCAGTAAGTTAAATATGAGTTCAGAACCCAGGACCCTGGACTCCCCTGGACGTAAGATTTCTGAAACATAAGAGCATGGGAACCCCATGCTTGAGGAGGAACCCTCTCCCCAGCCCCCATGC
Organism: Acinonyx jubatus; assembly: GCF_027475565.1. NCBI lineage: Eukaryota > Metazoa > Chordata > Mammalia > Carnivora > Felidae > Acinonyx > Acinonyx jubatus. Next base: position 41,588,649 of record NC_069395.1, read on the forward strand.
CCCACCGCCCAAACTGTGGCTGGCTCCAGGGGAACTCATCAAAGCTTTCACTGTGGCCTCTTTCTCTAACAAGTTTCCTTCTTGCTTCCCCACAGTTGGCATGGCTGAGTAAAAAAACCACCAAATACAGGCACTTACAGGGGTGACTTATCACATAGCAAGATAAAAACCAGCTACGTCATCAAATGTATTTTTGTTGTAAATCTCGTGTGATAAACTCTTTAAACTCAGTAAACTCTGCCCATTTCTGGCTCATGAACCAACTAAGAACACAAAGAGAGCCACAGCTAACCCATATGGGACATTTGTGAAAATTAGAAAGTTGCTCTTTTTCTCTGGTGGACACAGCCCCAGGCCAGGTCATGGCTTAGCCCTGCAGAACATAGAGTGGATTTCTACCCGATTTTCCCTCTCACTCGGGGTATTCTAGCACAGGGCTCAACCTTACATGGCAGCTCGAGTCATACCATTAGAAAATAGATGGAAATTGGCTATGGACTAAGATGAATGAATTGATTTGGAAGGGGAGAGCGATGGTGGGAAAAAATAGGTCAATTCATTCAAAACAGTAGAACTAGAAGCCCTGTTTGTATTTTCAAGTGGCTAAAATTAACTGAAAGGTTTTACATAATCCTATCTTGGAGTTTATTTATGGCAATCTATTTTTAAAATTTTATGTCATATCACACAGTCTGTTTGCACGATGCCTTGTATGTATTAGCGACTCAGTAAATACTTCTTGAATGAACCAGTACAGTATTTTAATGAGCTAGTCCTCATGGACTGGTGCAAAAGAACAGTGTCATCTTACAACTGAAGTCAGAGAGGGGACATATCCCACCCTAGATGGTGTGACATTCCAGGGGCCCAGAATGAACACTGCAAAGGCTCATCTGAGTTCTTCAAAGGTTTCAGCAGCATTAACTTTATTTAATAATTCATCTTGTTATTGTCTTGTCTGTGAGATGAGGGACCCCAAACATTCTAACTATACTTTTGTCACACGTATCAGGGACAAGAACAGAATTCAGAGTTTCTTACAGGAGGCACGGTTTTTCTTGAAGGCTCTGACAAGAGGTGCCGAGAAATGAGTTCCCAGCCACCTTGTGGGCCCAAATATCTGAAACCCAACATATATCTTTTTATTCTTAAGGCCAGTAGAGTTGTTATATAATCTGAATTTTCCTTTGCATTGTTACATGGGTATTTACTTAACAAAAGTTCTTGAAATACAAATTTCATCAATTCTTATCAATGACCTGGGAAGTGTGTGAAACTGCTTGTTCTGAGCAGAACCGATCATGTATAACTTGTCCTCTCCCCCTTCCTCCCTTCAGAGTTGGCTGAACCCAGTAGGAACTTCTGCATTTGTCCTTGGTGGGGTGGGGTGTGAGAGAATGTTTGAGACCAGAAGGTTCTGAGTCGGTTGGAGCTGGACAGTTGGAGCTGAAAGGCGGAGGGGCAGCTGGAGAGCTGAGTTGGCCTGGAGCCCTGGCAAGCCCAGACCTGGGTCTCAGGCAAGTACTGTGGCGGCAGCCAGACCTCTGAAGGAGCAAAACAGGGGCCAGAGAGTGGGAACAACCAAGGAGAAAAACAGCTTCTGAGAAAACAGTTTCTGAAATGGAAAATACATTCAGGGAACAGGAGGCTACAGACGAAATGGGAAGCCACCCGAATGGAAAGGAAGTGAAACCAAGGGAGAAATGAGACATTCAACCCCAAGCTAAAGCAGTCTTTGCTTTTTTTTTTTTTCTTTCCCCTTTTGAGGTATCAGTAGGGATTCTAAGGTGAATCTGTTATCTGAACTGAGTTAAAGCTCTATTTTTTTTTTCTGAGCGACAGGACAGTGGCATAAATAGGGAATTCTGGGAACACACTGAGAAGACATGAACTTTAGGTGGTGACAATTCTGGGGAAATTTAAAGGGCTGAAACATTTGGAATCCTGTCAGTTGCTAAAATACAACCCCTTGATTCACTTTAAAAGATCTAAAAGTACATACTCTGCATGTTACTCACAAAACGGCTACAAATACGTGGTCTGTGCGTTACACACAACAGGAAGTTGCCAAACCAGATGTAACCCCCAGAGGCTGAATATTTGGGCTACCCTTTACCTTACTTTTAGAAGACAGAATTAGTCATTGATCCCTGAGGATCAAGGAGGGGGGGAAGACGAAAGCAAGCTACTCTAACCCAATGTAGCGCCTTAACTTGAGATCAAATTTCAAAGATTTGTAAGCTTGCCCAGCTTCACAGACTTGAGATCATTCTGCAGGATGACTTGTTTGTAGCCCCCGTGATGAAATTGTCAAGGATTGTCCCCTGCCAAAAGGAGTTAGCAGTTTACCTGTGTGGCAACACACACACTATATTTTCATTAAAACCACCAATTCTAGGGGCTCCCCGGGTGGCTCAGTTGGTTAAGCATCTGACTTTGGTCAGCTCATGATCTCACCATTTGTAAGTTCAAGCCCCACATCAGGCTCATGTGCTGACAGCCCAGGGCCTGCTTCAGATTCTGTGTCTCCCTTGCTCTCTGCCCCTCCCCCACTCACACTCTGTCTTTGTCTCTCAAAAATAAACATTAAAAAAAAGCCACCAATTGTATTTATTCCAATTATTAATAATCTGCCATGGAAATTGACATTCAAATTAAATTCTTTTGTCCTTCATACATTGATCAGCTTTTCATGGAATAGATGTTGTATGAGGCCTGATTCTCTAGTGCCTGGCACATAGTAGGTACTCGATACGCATGCACACTGACTAAATGAATTTCTGTAATGCCTACTATGAGCCAGGGTATATAGGCAATAAAGCTCAATGACATTTTGAAAATGAGCAAGGGTGGAAATGGCTGAGACACATGCTTCTAAGCAAATCGAGCTCACATCATGGAAAATGATTTTAGAGAAGGTAATCTAGAATGTATGTCTAAAAGACAGACCCTGGGTTTTATGTTAATAGAAGAAATACAACTCTCACAGTGACCTCTGTGGTAATGCTGAAAAACACGGGTTGGATAAAACTTCAGAGCGAAAAAGGAGGGCCTACATATCAATATTCCATTAATGAAGGGGAGGAGGGAGAGAGGGAAGGATTGGAGGAGCCAAGTGCTCTCTCCCTCCCAGAAGCAGCTGGCCTGGGCTTCCAGGACCAACAGGCAGTTGTGAGGGTGACATCTAGGAATTCAGAGATGTCTGGTGACACAGAGAACGTTGTAATCCACTAGTTTCTTTTCGCCTTACTCCATTCCCCAACTGGCCAATCCTCAGAATTAACTCCCTCTCTCAACTCCTAAATGCTTTTTGGTTCTGCCACTCAACGGACACTTGCTACCCTGGGTTGGTATTTATCTGTTTCTGCACAGTCATCACTCCAGCTAGACCCTCTGGCAAGATTCTGGCTTAACCCCTTAAGAACCCAGTTTGCTCATTCGGAGGAAGAAAACGACAACAGCACACTGTTTGAATTCCATCTCCGTCACTTAGTATCAGGATGATTTTAAGTTGTCGAACATCTCTGGGCCGCACTTTTACAAAAAAAAAAACAAAGAAAGAAAGAAAAAACAAACCAGGGCTATTAAATACCTGTCTCCCAGTGTTACTGGAGGAATTGAGCGAGATGTGTGTGTGGGTGTTGGTGAAGGCGTCCGTGCACAGGGCAGGGTACATGCTGGGACTTCTCTTCCTGCCCCACATCCTCAGAGCTACCATTTACTGAGTGCTGACTATGAACTGGACACTTTACAGATATCTCTATTTTTCATGGCAACTTGTTATGTTTCCTGACAAGGTCACAGTTACCAAGGGGCAGAGGCATGATTCAAAACCAAGTCCTCCTCCGTATACAGCTTATGCTCCTTCCCAGACACCACCCTTTCTGCACACACCAGGCGCTCAAGCAATGCTTGAGAATTGCAACGTATCATCTATTCAAAACCTTGTTCTATAATGAACCTTGGGAACAAAATAAAAACAACTTTACAATGAATGAATCAGAAAATAAAGTCCCTTTAAATCTGTGAAATGAATCAGAAAATAAAGTCCCTTTAAATCTGTGAAAGTGTGAATCTTTTTGCTTAGCTTTTGATAATGGGACTTAAATGCTGAATGAAGCCCACAGATAAGTCATTACTTGTCAATTCATGGCAGATGGGAGTAGCTGATGCACAAAGGGAAAATTAAAAGCTCTTTGTCTTGCAAACAAACCCACCCAGGGTAAATTTAGTGGGACTTAGAATTTTAGAGCCAGAGGGTTTTATAGTTAAATTCTCTTGTTTTAGGGGTGCCAGGTGGCTCAGCCAGTCAAGCATCTGACTCTTGATTTCAGCTCCCGTCAGGTTCTCCTAGGGAGATAGAGACCCACGTGGGGCTCTGCGCTGTCAGCACTGTACCTGCTTGGAATTCTCTCTCTCCCTCTTTCTCTGCTCCTTCCCTCACTCATACTACCCACCCCCCCCTCAAAATAAATAAACTTAAAAACATTGTCTCATTTTACAGATGAGAATATTAAGTCTTGGAGAGTGTAAAATGATTTGCCCATAGAAACTCCTAAGCCGATTATAAACATCATTTCTTTACATAAACATGTTCAACATCATTAGTCATTAGGGAGATGCAAATTAAAACCACAGTGAGAGATCATTACACACCGACAAGAACAGAGAAAATAAAAAGTTGGGACAATACCAAATGCTGGAAAGGATGTGGAGAAACTGGATCACTCACCTGTGGTTGGTGGGAACATAGTATGGTACAAGCACTCTGGAAAATAGTTCGGCTATTTCTTTAAAAACTAAAAACATACTTACCCCGCAATTGCACTCACGGCAACTTACTCCAGAAGGATGATAACTTATGTCCACACAAAAATCTGCACACAATTGTTCACAGCAGCTTTATTTATAATAGACTGAAACTGGAAACAACCCAAATGTCCTCCATGTATGATGGTGAAACAATGGTGTATTCATATTATGGAATACCAGTCAGCAATAAAAAGGAATAAACTATTTATACATGCTTGGATGAGTTGCAAGGGCATTATGCTGAGTGGAAAAAGCCAATCTCAAAAGGCCACATACTGTATCATTCATACCGTGTAATTTCCATAACATTCTCAAAATCATAAAATTATAGAGATGGACAATGGATTGGCAGTTTCCAGGGTTAGGGATGGTTGTAGGGAGAGGGGAAGCTGTGACAGTAAAGGGGTAGCATGACAGAGATCTTTGTTGGGATGGTAGCCCTGTATCTTGATTGCAGTGCTTGGGGCACGGATCCACACGTGGATAAAATGGCATAGAACAATGCACATGTATTGGTATCAACTTCTTGGTTTTGATATTGTACCATAATTGCGTAAGGTATAACCATGGATAAAACTTAGTGAGGGTACATGGGATCTCTGTACCACCTTCGTACTTTCCTATGAATTGACAATTATTTCATTATACAATGTTTTTTTAATTGAAGGACAATGCAGCAACTCATTTCAGTTATGATACTTGTAATTATCTGGCTTACATGAAGCTAGTTCCATGTAGAGACTGGCCAAATAATGGGGCTGACAGTTTTAGCTTGTTAAAGTGATCTGTGCCTGTTATTATAATAACTACCCAGATACTCCTTTTTAGAAAAATCCCACTTAGTTTGCAATCAGTAGATTATATATTAAGATAGGTAAGGGACCCCCATTGACAGCGGAATAATCAGAAAAGTCTGCATTACTGGTAATCTCATAGCATTAAAAGTAATCTGTTGGGGAGTATGGGGGGCATTTCAATGCAAGTATTTGGCGTCTGGACCTTGCTGCTGTCTTTCATAATTTGAAGATGCCCCTACCTAAGGTGAGCATCATCTACCTACCTATATGACTGAAAACTCTCATCACTGGGTGGTGAACAGCTCAAGATGATTTGAACTTGAGGTCTCTTTTGGCACATTCAAGAGGACTACCACTTAAGACTGACTACCCTTCAACCATTTTGACTGTTCCGTTCTCAAGCTGGCTTCCTTGCAGTATCTGTTTTCTAGATGGGCAGAGCTGTGCCTGAATCTACAGGTAAATAGCCGATTTTCTGGGGCTCTTAGTGACCAAAGGGGTATGACTAATGCTTCTCATTGTGACTATGCTGGATGACCTAATGAATGAACTTCTGTTAACTGTTTATTTCCTTAGGGGCAGTTCCTCATGGACTTCATCCACATATTTGGTTAGGCACGATGGCCAGGATCTCAACTTGCTTGGCATATATTTGTAAATGTAACTCCGGTTAGTTTTGTCTATAACAGCTATTCCAGACTCTCTTCACTCCCTCAGGCTCCCTGAGTGATCTCACCCCATTTGCCTCCAAATTCACAGAGAAAGCCAAGGTTTGTTCTTAGAAGCTCCTTAGCCCTCCAGCCACAAATGGCCCCGCAAGTCTTCTCCCCTTTACCCTCTTCCCTACAGTCTCCACAGAGGGAGAATGTATTCAAAGTATTCTACTTTGTCCTGGGCTGGCTCCCCACCAAGGCTCCAGATCCCTTCCTTTACTGATCTCCCAAGACTTTCTCCTCCAATTTCCCTCTCCCTACTATAGCTTTAGCTTCATAGACTGGTGCAGATGCATATAGAAAAGAACAGAGACATAGCCAGCCAGACAAGGTCTTGAATACCACCTCCTCCATTTACTAGTCATGCAACCCTAAGCACTTTCTTAAAACAATTGTGGTAAAATGCACGTAATATAAAGTTCACCATCTTAACCATTTTTAAATGTCCAGTTCAGTAGGGTTAAGTAATTCCCATTGTTGTGCAACCAACCTCTAGACCTCTTTTCATCTTGTGAAACTGAAGCTCTATACCCACTAAACACCACCACCCTACTCACCCCTCCCCAGCCTCTGGCCATCACCACCTGTTTTCTGTCCCTATGAGTTTGACACTTTAGGTACTTCATGTAGGTAGAATCACATGATATTTGTCTTTGTGACAGGCTTACTTCACTTAGCATGATGTCCTCAAGGTTTATCCATGTTGTAGCATGTCATAAGCAAGTTTTAAAAAACCAACTCCAGGGGCACCTGGGTGGCTCAGTCAATTAAGCATCCACCTTTGGCTCAGGTCATGATCTCATGGCTCGTGAGTTCGAGCCCCACATCAGGCTCTACGCTGACAGCTCGGAGCCTAGATCCTGCTTCAGATTCTGATTCCCTCTCTCTCTGCCCTTCCGCTGCTCATGTGCATGCGCTCTCACTCTCTCTTTCTCTCTCAAAAATAAATAAGCACTAAAAAAGTGTCTTAGAAACCAACTCCAGGGGTGCCTGGGTGGCTTAGTCAGTTGAGTATCCAACTCTTCATGTCAGCTCAAGATCGTGATCTCATGGTCCTGAGATTGAGCCCCATATAGAGCTCTGCTTTAGGTGTGAAGCCTGCTTGGGATTCTCTCCCTCCTTCTGCCTCTCTCCACCTCACCAAAACAAAAAACAACCCCCATCCAACTCCAAACCCCAGTTTCCTCACCTATAAAGCCCCATATCTTCCAAAGGTTGTCAGGAGGATTACATACTATGGGAATTCAACGTTGGTTGGGTCCTTTTCCTCTTATTCCCTGTGACTCTCTCCTGGATTCAGAAACCCTCCCAAGCTCCGGGATGTCTCTTTCTACTTAAGACCTTCCCTCATCTTCACAATCTTGAGAGCAAGCTATCTGCTAGCTGTCTCCACTCCTCACTTTCTTATCACTCTTTCTGGTCTGCAGAAGGACTTGAATATGTCACTACCCCTCAAGTCATGTTGTTGCTGGGGAATTCACTGGAAACTCTCAACTGTCCAATCTCTTTCTTGGTATGATTTCACTTGTCCTTTCTGCACGTCATATAACATGAATTAAGCATCTCTGAATATACTTTATTTGTTGAAAGCTCCTTCCTTGGCTTCTGTGATGGCACCATATAGAGTTCTGAACTGGTCAAAAAGGTACTTAAGGATAAAGAGAACAGAGGATGTGTTTGAATATATTCTTTTTTTATTAGCAGTGAGTAAACTCTATACCCAACATGGGGCTTGAACTCATGACTCTGGGATCAAGAGTTATGTGCTCGGTTGCCTGGGAGGCTCAGTCGGTTAAGCATCTGACTTTGGCTCAGGTCATGATCTCATGGTTCGTGAACTTGAGCCCTGCTTCAGGTGAGCCAGGTCTCTCTCTCTCTCTCTCTCTCTCTCTCTCTCTGCCCCTTGCCCATTTGTGCCCTTTCTCTCTCTCTCTCTCTTAAAAAAAAAAAAAAAGAGTTGTGTGCTCTACTGACTGAGCCAACCAGGTGCTCCTATTCTTTTTATTCATTCAGCAACTATTTTGTGAGCACACTACATGCCAGCTACTGTCCTACATGTTAGAGATACCTCGGTGAACAACACAGACAAATGTGGTGCCCTGGCATGCTTGGGGCAATCATTAAGGAGTGGATGGTGGCTAGAGCTCCCCCACCCACCTCCATTTTTCTGTACATTATTCACTTTTGCAACTAGAAGAAAAGGTAGCTCAAGCCTCTTTCTCTGACACCATGAGCCTTGGCGCCCAGCTCTCCCCTTACCTCCATGACTTTCATTGCAGGAGAGTTACCTGTGCCCTCTTTGACCTCACCCTTTTTGTCCTTGCACATAGTCGTATTGTAAGACTAATTCTCAGTGGCATTCTATTATTGATGATGATGACTCTTTATCATGATGACTATTTCTGTTATAGATGACTTTCTATTCTTACCTGCCTGTCTCCCCTATAAGGAGGTGAGCTGCATAAAGTCACCGCTGGATGGGCCATACTCATCCTGGTGTCCCCAGGGCCTGCTATGGTGCCTACCATATAGTAGACAACCAGGGAATGTTCACCGACGGAGGCTGAATAATTTTATTTTCTAAAAAATGCTAATAATTATTTCAGGGCTCCTGGGTGGCTCAGTCGGTTGAGCATCTGACTCAATTTCAGCTCAGGTCATGATCCTACAGTTTGTGGGTTCAAGCCCCAAGTTGGGCTCCATGCTGAGCATGGAGCCTGCTTGGGATTCTCTCTCTCTCCTCTCTGCCCCTGTCCTCATGCTCTCTTGAGAGAGAGCAAGAGAGGGGCAGAGAGAGAGGGAGACACAGAATCCAAAGCAGGCTACAGGTTCTCATCACAGTGCCCGAGGCAGGGCTCAAACCCATGAATCACAAGATGAGCCAAAGTCAGATGCTTAACTGGCTAAGCCACCCAGGTGCCCCAATAAATAAACATTTTTAAAAAAATAGAATATTGTGATGGCTCTTCTGCCCTGTTATATTTTGTTGGTTTGGTACCTGAAGTGCAGGGATTTTAATAAACCCAGAAACATTTAGGAAACATCTCGACTCCTTTTTCCTTTAAATATTCTCCCACTGCCCCCACAATTTGGCAAACAAATTGGGCTCCCAAAGTCTTTTTCAGTCGTCTTTTTCTAGAGTGTTGGAACTGGAAGGACCCTTAGAGGAGCCTCATCATTTCATAGATTAAGATCCCGAGGGCTCTGAAATGCCACGTCTTACACAGGGTCACCTGACTGGCTAGTGGCAGGGGTAAAGGTAGTGTCCTTTGGAGAGTGGATATGGGTGTGTGGAGATGGGAGCATCGAATCTTTCACTGGGCCCAGAGACCACTTCCAGCCCAGCTGCTCACCTCTCACTATGTGCTTGCTTTACACGAACAGCAAGGAACCATGACGATGCCCAGACCAACCACAGGTTTTCTGAGCAGAGAAGAAAGAACCAGGCTCAGTATTTCAGGCACATAATTACAACCTTATCTTTTCTTACTCTGAAATGTTCCTGAATAAGAGCTTTTGAGCCAAGAGTCTTAGTTTGCAATTCTAGTCAATACAACTTGATTTTGTAAAACAACCTCCAGAAATGCCCAGGATATTAAGTGATACAGGACTACAGAGAATAGTCAGTAGAATTAGTGTGCTAATGAGGTAGTAACACAGCTTTGCTCAGGATTAACACATTCAGGAGCCAACCAATTAACTACCCTTTTTAATATCTCCCAGGCATATTCTGTGTTCAGAATTTGGTAAAGCTCCTGGCCTCTGTAAATCAGCTCTCCTATGCTTTTTTTTTTTTTTTTTTTTTTTGGTGGGTGGGGGGAGGCATCTGGAGGGCTTGGGGAGAGGGAGGGGATTTGGATAAATGAAAGGCCTTAAAGCTAGCTGAGTGACAAACCTGAGTGAGACATCTTGTTATTATATACCTGCATCATCATGCACTTGCTTAGTATCACCCTGGCCCTTCCCACACCCCATTTTGGGACAGAGCAGAAGTCATGCTCTCCGAGCTGCTTTGGCATTGACCTTGCTCCGAACTGATATCCTTCTATCATGCAGAGTCCTTGCCAAAGTAAAAAGAATGTAAGCATCTCTGGATCCAAATGTTTAACATTTGAGTCAGCCACAAATACCTTTGAAGGTGGGCCCTTTGGAAATATCATACCACATATATACTCCCATTCCTCTCTCTTTACTGTAGAAGCCCTTCTGTAGTCTCCAAAATACCCCTTCTCATCATGAGGTTGTTTCTTCTTTAACATATTTCACAGAACTCAGGTTGGGAAGATATGCCTAAAATGCTCCATATTTGAGGGGCACCAAGGTGGCTCAGTCAATTGAGCATATGACTCTTGATCTCGGGTTTCAAGCCCCGTGTTGGGTCCCGTACTAGGCATGGAGCCTACTTAAAAATAAATAACCAAATAAAATGCTTTATATTTGAATCACTATATACTGCTCCTCCACTCTCTTTCCTGGAAACCTCTTCCTCAAGGAAGAATAGCTATATTTCTCCTCTCCTAATCATTAATTCAACAAACATGTAACCCTGTTCCCTGTTCATGCCACGTATAGCGTTCAGTGATGAAAAGGCTATTTGAGGAGAAGTCTTGTTGGAACATCAAAGTCAATCACGTTACTTCTCTATTTTGCCTGTCAGAAGAAAGTCTGCCGACTGTATATTCCCCTTTCTGGAATATCAGGAGAAAAAGAGAAAATTTAGGAGTATTCCAGGGGTCTTGCTCTACTATCCATCCATCCATCCATCCATCCACTCACCCCAACACTGTAAGAGTCCTTCCAACATGGGACTGCCTCCTCTAGACCAAGTGCTATGCTACCCACTGAAGATCCACACAGGAGACCTGCCTGATGCCCTCAGGGAAGGGCCAGTTCAGAGGGACATGGTCCTATGATCAGACCATGAACCAGAACGTCACTGTTAAAGTGGAAGCATATATACAGTGCAAAAGGAACCAAGCCCATAGTTACTAGCAGCTGAGGTTGATTGTGAGTTAATTCATGAACAGGTTTCTGTTTTTGATAGCTGCTTTAATTCCCTTTGGGTATATTTTCAAGGAAATTTTAAAACCGCAAAATCGAGAATCCAATTTGATATGTACAATTCTTTGGGGGTATATTTCTCCGCCTTCCTCTTTTATCTTCAAGCTCCTGACCTTCTTGAAGGCGTGTTGCTGGTCTGTTCCCTTTGTTTAGTGCATCGTTCGCTTTCCCTTCCCATCCACATCCCCACTCGTGACAGGAGACATTTCAGGGCCCCAGAGAGCCTGGGCTGGCAGAACAAATTAACATGTGGGAGTGTGAGAGGCAGTCTTTCAGAGAAAAGGAAGAGGAAGAGGTAAAACATGGCAGGCTCAGAGGACAGAAAAGGGGGAAAAGAAACAAGACTGGAAGAGGACAAGACAGAGAAGGAAGAAAGAAGGAAAAGGGAGGAAAAAGCAACACAACCCTAATCAGATCTCCCCAGACCTGGGGTTGAGCAATTTCTGCAACAGGGAGTCGGGCTTTAGAGACAGGCTGGCTGAAACAGTCCTTCCAAATATGGGGGCGAGGTGGGGCAGAATTGCAGGAATACCAGAAGACCTGACTCATTCACCAAACTGCATCTTAAAGGGCGATTTTCCTTTAATTATGGAATTGGGGTAAATTGTGAAATTATGAAGTTGGGGGGGGGGCGATAATCTTCCCAGCATCCATCATGTCTTGCTTTTGAAAATTATTATTTTGGAGCACAAGCTGTTTCCTGTCTTAAAAGCCTATTATCTATCTCCCTTCCAGGTGGAGCCTAGGCTGCCTGCTAATTTAATCCCCTGGGTTTCCCCCTGTGCCTTCAAGATCTCACAGAGATGCAGGCTTTAAAAAAGAGGGCACCTTTGTGTCTTCCTCCCCTTAAGGCCTCCATCCACCCTGGCAGCTAAGGAGATGCTATTTTGGGAAACAGCAGCTGAGTGGGGAGGATTGTTAATTGTTTGTCAAACCCTCTAGTCTAGTTAGATCTCCCGGAAAAAAAAGACAGAGAGAAAAGTCATACCCTTTCCCTTCATTCTATTTTACTCTCGCATCTGCTAGAGGAGAGGAGGATAAAGAACTCTTCTTCCTCTCAAGCACAGGCACAAAAACGAATTTTTAAAAAATAAATCTAATTCATCTACCCAGTTGGAAACCAATAACCATAACAATGGCTCGAGAACCAATCAAAGTAGTTTAAAAATCATTTGTAAGCCTCAAAACAAACAAACAAACAAACCCCAAACCCAAACAAACAAAAATTCCCACCGTGACCGAAATGACTTGAGGGGTTCTGCCATTCATTCGGACCCAACCTGAGCGCAGCCTTGCTACAAACCACTGCGGCCGAAGCGACTTAGCAGATCCCCTCCCCCGCCAGCCCCCACTGACACACTGGAAAACAATCCTACCCAGGGACACTAATCGTAACACCCACGGTCACACGCACTCATTCCATCACGGCGCGAACAAATTCAAAATCAAACAGAAAAAGACCCAGACTGGGGAAAGGCTCCTCGGGACTCTGACCTCAGGGGCCCCCACGTGACTCTGAAACTTCCTAAGCATTACGTCAGCCTGCGAGGAAACACGGATAAAAAGACTGGGAACCAAATGCTTACGCTTCTTAAAAGGGCAATGCCACGAGGTATTTTGTAACTAGTTTTTCTTTGACCAATTCTCACATGGAAGGATCCTAGTCCTACTGGACTTTTTAAAGGACACCTTTTATCCCCCACCCCCCCACCCCGCCGCAATGATCTTTTTGGTATTTTCAGGGAATGCCATAAGGAATTATCGTTTATTAAGAAAGAAGTTGGACTCAGAGAACTTTGTAAGTGATTATGATGCAGGGAAGGATATGAGCGTGCTGCCTATTTTAAAATCATTTTCCTCAAAAGAGCTCAGACTGCTTTATAAACATAAATCTGCTAATCCACACACCAGCTCCTGGTTAGACAGCAGATCTGAAACTTCTTTTTTACATTGCAGGATGTGTCTGTATAAATACTTACTCAGAATTTGCTTAGTCAAAATGAACATGAGACGGGTTAGTGATTTGGGGTTTTCAAACTGAATGAGCATTCATATTAGAATTTAGATCAGCTGTGTTGATCCAAAATGGACTTGACTGACGAATTAGAATTTGCTCTATTAGCTACAGCAATTAGAATGGGAGTGGGGAGAAGAGGCAAGACTTTCTTATTGGCTGGAGATGTATAGGTTACCCCTCAAGCAGGTGCTGATACCCAGTGGAGTTTTCAGTACATCATGAATCCATAATAAATGTTTAATCAGAACAGAGTAGGCAAGAAATTATTTTTCCAGTAACAGAATCACACATTTGTAAATAGCATGGCAGTAAAAAGCAAGCTATCAAAAATCAACTTATTTTATGTGAAAAATAGCTTTTCTAGGGAAATGGTGGAGCTTAGGGTCATGAATAATAATAAGCTAGGATAAAATAAAATGTATTTGATGTGATAGTTTGGTTAATATGCCATTAGAGCAATATATGTGGAGTTCTCTTCACCCCCCCCCCCCCCGACGGTTGGCTGCTTTTGAGTAGTTTAACCTCAGATTTGGGGAACCCATTACTAATTTGTTTATCAACCAGTTATTGATCCCTTGATATGTACATAACAATATTCAGGCTTCTTGGTGTAGAGGAGGCATGATGCAAAGAAAGTATAATGTAGCATCTCCCAGTACTTGAATATTATTGGGAAATGAGAAATAGAGCTACATAAAAGTTAAATAATTACTATGCAAGTAAATAAAATGCAAAACAAAAATACAAAAGTTACCATAGATAACAAGCGGTATTGTGGTTTTAAGTAGCAAATGACTATTAGAGTGTGTGCCCAGGTGAGCAAACTGTAAACACCAGTGGGCATGGAAGACTTCCTGGAGGAAGTGGTTGTGCAGAATTTGGGCAGGAGAGGGAGAGCCCATTCTGTTGAGGAAGTAGAAGACAGATGTACACTTTTTTCGAAAGAGAGAGAGCATGAGGGGTGGGGAAGGGACAGGAGGGAGGGAGAGAATCTTAAACAGGCTCCATGCTCATCAGGGAGCCCGACACAGGCCTTGATCCCACGGACCCTGAAGTCATGACCTGAGCTGAAATCAAGAGTTGGACGCTTAAGCGACTGAGCCACCCAAGTGCCCCTAGACGTATGCTTTTGATTAGATCTGTCTAGCTGGGAAAGAAATGGGGTGTTAATGTTGCTCAGGGTACTAGAAAGGTTGAAAAGGTTTGCCTGGATTAATAGAATCACAGAATTCTAGACCTGAAATGATCCTAAAACAATCAGCTAGTCCACTAGTTCTCAAACGTGACTGCACATTGTAATCACCTATGGAGTTTAAAAACAATTCCAGTGCCTGGGTCTCACCCCAGAGTTTCTGATTTAAATCATCTGGGGTCAGGTCTGGGCAGCTCCATATTTATGAAGTCTCCCCAGGTGATTCTAATGTGTGGCCATAGTTTGAGGGCCACTGATTTAGTTCAACTCCCCAATTTTATAAGGTAAAGACCACGCACAGCTGGTGAGGAGCCAGGCTCTATTCACCATTCCAGGCTGTTTGTCTTTGACAATGTATTGTGTAGTACTCGGGAGACCAGGCCAGAGGGTTGGATTTTTGCCATAAAGGTCATGGGGAACCATTGAAGGTTTTTGTGCGGGGAGGGGGGGGGGGGGAATGGCATATTGAAAACAAATGGTCCCTGCAGCTTCCAGGTGGACATCAGAATTTGAAAAGAATAAATGCACTCTAATGGCTCCCGAGATTGATGCTATCCAAGTGAGTTTCTGAAATTTGTTTGCATGTGTGTATTTTGAATTTTAAAACAATGCTGCGATAATGTCTGCGTTCTCATAATCAGAATAGTAGAATTGTGCTTCTCTACCTTTGTGGCTACTTCTCAGTTCTAGAAAGAAATTTGGCCAATTGGCTCTGTGTTATACATTTTTCTTAGATTTTCTTCTCAACTCTACAACTAAGTGTTTTACGGCTTACTTCCTTTTTACTTTATCTTTCTTCTCCTTTCTCTCTTCTCCAATCAAGGACATTTGTTAATTGCTCACAGTATGCTCATGCATATTTATATGTCCACACCACCTTATCTCTATATTACCATTAGGGCACTGTTGTCCAATAGAAATATAATTTGAGCCACATATGTAAAAAGAAATCGGTTACATTAAGTTTAATGATATATCTTATTTAAACCAATATATCCAAAATGTTATCTTTTCAACATGTAGCCATTCTAAAAATATGAATGAGACCTTTTATGTTCTCTTTTTGATACTAAATCTTTAAATCTGCTATGTATTTTACAGTTGCAGCATTAATTTAGATGCTAAATTTGCAAACTTTCATGGGAAGTCTGCTTCTGACAAATATTACGTAATAAAGCTGGGTTGCAGGAAAAGGATTTTATCCTGTTTCAGTTTTTAGATCTGAGGTAAACAAAATTTAAAATTCTGTTCCTCAATCATCCTAGACCTATTGGCTTCGTGGCTACTGTACTGAATAGTGCAGGCCTAGGGTTTTATATGGTGGTAGTTTCTCATTCTGTGGCTTGAGAGGGCTGTAGGCTCATTTTCATGAGTTTCAGTACTCTATTTATTGAGGAATTTGTTCTTTAGGAGTACCAAAGGAAGCAAGATGTGACAAAAAAGGTTATAAAAACAACTTAAGTTTCTCTGAACCAAATATAAAATTTAGGACAAGAAGGAGGGCTGGTTTAGGGGAAAAGAAATGAGGAGAAAGGAAAAAAGGCAACGTTTGGTGCCCACTCCTAGTCAAATATTATTTGAAAAGAAATTCTCTAGTAGCCAAGCAGCCAAAAGAAAAAAAAAAAAAGATGTAAAATATGCTACAACAGTGAGAGAGAAAAAGTTGCATTAAAAAATGGCTTTGTTGGGGCGCCTGGGTGGCTCAGTCGGTTAAGCGGCCGACTTCGGCTCAGGTCCTGATTTCGCGGTCCGTGAGTTCGAGCCCTGCGTCGGGCTCTGTGCTGACCGCTCAGAGCCTGGAGCCTGTTTCAGGTTCTGTGTCTCCCTCTCTCTCTGACCCTCCCCCGTTCATGCTCTGTCTCTCCCTGTCTCAAAAATAAATAAACGTTAAAAAAAAAAAAAACTTAAAAAAAATGGCTTTGTTCTCACAAGAGCAACAGCAGGATTGTCTACATAAAGTGCTAATAATGTATTTTTGTAGCGCTTTTCCCCTAAAGCACTCAGGATTTCATACAAATGATTATTCACTTACATAAGCACCTTTAACCCCCTGAAAATTTCCAAGTGTCCTAACATTGCAAGGTAGGTTTGGTGCAGATAACTTACTTCACCCACTCCTTCCTACTCCTGGTGCCTTCTCACAGAGCTACTGAGTGCATAATCCATGGTCGGTTTGCATTGTTCTTATACAGACTAGACTTAAGGCAGTATAAGGTCTGTAATCACCTAATAATAATACTCAGCCTTCCATTTGTCACGCAAGAAATAAAGAACAACACGAAATAAAGGCAACAGCAGTGGGCACACAAGCCCCATGCTTAGAGGAATCTTCTGGTCAGAGCGCCTGAGTGGGAACAGGTGTGGCCACCTCTCAGCGTGCTAACCTGCTCCTGTGTGTCCAGCGGAGAGTTTGGGGGTGGAGGGACGGACCAGACTTGATGAACATGTCCTGGCCACTTCCTCCGGAGCAGTTTCGTCCTTGTCCTTGTCCTACCCCTAGTGTTTCTCATCCTGCCTTAACTTAGAAAGTCTCAAAGATTGATAATGGCAATTTTTTTTAAGTTCATTTACCGGGGTGCCTGGGTGGCTCAGTCGGTTAAGTGTCTGACTTCAGCTCAGTTCATGATCTCAAGGTTTGTGGTTCGAGCCCCACGTTGGGCTCTGCCTGGAGCCTGCCTTGGATCCTGTCTCTCTCTCTCTCTCTCTCTGCTTCTCCCCCACTCGTGCTGTCTCTCTCAAACTTTATTTTGAAGTTTATTTATTTATTTTGAGAGAGACAGAGATAGCACAAGTGGGAGAGAGAGGGAGAATCCCAAACAGGCTCTGCACTGTCAGTGCAGAGGCTCTAATCCACCAACTGTGAATCACCTGCTTTCTAAAGCTTAGGAAATATTCTATATCTCTCGATAGGTGGAGATAAAGCTTGCAGAACATAAGAGCCCATGCCCTCCAGACATGAGTTCTCAATGTTCCATTTTGTTGTCTCAGGATTAGAGGAAGTCCTGATGATAGTAGTGGTCATGCTGTTTCAAGTCAGTAGATATTTACTAAGCACCTATTATGCGGTGTTGTAGAAAAAGTGTTTAAAATTCAACAAGTGCTAACTATGTGCTGGGTACTGAACTAGGCACTTGTACAGTACTAACAATAACCGTAAGTAGACTGACTTAGTGCCTGTATGGTGCTGGGGGCTATAGTAAGCACCTTAGGTATTGTTATTATTTCCATTTTACATAATAGGGGACTGAGGCACAGAAAGGTTGAATAACTTGCACATGTTACAAAACTAGGGCATGATTTTCTCATTTTACTCAGATGTGAAATAACTTTCCAAAGGTCACACAGCAAGTAATAGGTAGAATGAGGTCACCTAGTCCCAGAGCCCTGCACTCTAGGTTTAGAGTTATGTAGAGTTATATAGGTTCTCCACCTATAGCTGTGTGACGACGAGATCTTTCAGAGTCCTAGTTCCCTTATCTGTAAAGAGAGATAATGAGATGTACTTTCTGAACTTTATAAAGATCATAAATAACGTCTTTAAAGTGACTAGCACAGTGCCTGGTAGACAACATCATTATTAGAAATTCGATCAAGTGCATAATCAATCACTCAGTATACACAGGTGTGGCCACCCCAGTTGTTAAAATATTGAAATGGTTCCATGCCAGTTGGCAGAATCTCTGCCCCAGGCTCCTGAGTACACCCCTTCCTAGCCACTCAGCGCCTCCTGCAGGAGCCCCCCATAACCCCCAGCACTGTAAAGGCCTCCAGGATTCTGTTCTGGTGGTTAGTGCCCGTGTCGTCCATTTGTTAAATTTTCTCACTATCTTCTGGCTACACACATGAGATGGGCTCCTGCCTCCGATGACAGCACAATTTGACAGGGGCCCTGAGCATGACAGGAGCAAGTGATGAGAGCAACGCTGAAGGAAAAGAAGTGCAGTGGCAGATGGCGAAACTCCCAGCTCATGTGGATCAGGAGGGCTTCACCTAATGCTTTCTCTATCAGTGACTTGGGTGGGTGTGGGGGGGGGGGCATCCCAAATCTTGACTACAGTTCCGATCTTGTGTTTTTGTGTTTTTCATTCTTCCTACCTCCACCTAGTTCAGGCCTTCAGGACCCTTGCCTAAACTCTCACAAGAGCTTTATAATTAAGTGATCCTCTTTATAGCTCAGTTGTAATTAAAAGCACTGACTGTTCTAGAATCTATCTGTGGTTTTCTTACTCAACTACCTTAGGTAAGCTCCCTGTGGCCCCATCTCTTCATTGAGGCGTTCATGACCCACTGTCCTGAAGTTCTAGCCTCTGTTCCTAGCTGTTGCCGCTTACTATAGGCGTCTGACACACCTACAAAATGATATGTTCCCTATACCAGACTATTTCTCTGCTGCTTACAACTTGTGGATCCTACCTCAGGCTTTTTCAACACCCTCTTCAAGTACAACTTCTTTCTCTTGTCTCTTTCTTCCCTCCCTGGCCTCTTTGCCCACTCTAAGGTCTCATGGGGGGTGGTATTTTCTAACATATGTTGATAATTTCTTATATGCCAGGCTATTCTAAGAGCTTCACGTGTGTTACCTTGTTTTGTCCTCACAAAAACTCTAAGAGGTGGAAACTATTATTATCTCTAGTTTAAGATGGAAAAGACCAGGGGCGCCTGGGTGGCTCAGGCGGTTAAATGTTTGACTTCGGCTCAGGTCATGATCTCATGGTTTATGGGTTTGAGCCCCACATCAGGCTCTGGAGCCTGCTTGGGATTATCAGTCTCCCTCTCTCTCTGCCCCTCCCCCACTCACGCTTTGTCTCTCTCTGTCTCTCTCAAAAATAAACATTAAAAGAAAAAAAAAAATCAAAAGATGGGAAAGACCAAAGCACAGAGAGGCAAAATAACTTTCCAAAGGTCACACAGCAAGTGAAAAGTGGAGCTGGGATTCCAACTCAGGAAGCTTCCCTTCAAAGCCTGCACTCAAGCGTTTTAAAGTGACTCATAGCTCCCTAAGCCCCTGGGTGGTTCAGTTCGTTAAGCTTCCACCTCCAGCTCAGGTCATGATCTTGTGGTTCCTGAGTTAAGTGCGCATCAGGCTCTGTGCTGATAGCTCAGAGCCCGGAACCTGCTTTGGATTCTGTGTCTCCCTCTCTCTGTCCCTCTCTCTCTCTCAAAAATTAAACATTTTTGGGGGTGCCTGGGTGGCTCAGTCGGTTGAGCGTCCGACTTCGGCTCAGGTCAGGATCTCGCAGTTTGTGAGTTCGAGCCCCGCAACGGGCTCTGTGCTGACAACCCAGAGCCTGGAGCCTGTTTCAGATTCTGTGTCTCCCTCTCTCTGTCCGTTCCCTGCTCTGTCTCTCTCTGTCTCTCAAAAATGAATAAACGTTAAAAAAATAAATAAATAAACATTTTTTAAAAAGTGACTAATAGCTCTCAAAGGAAAATAGAAGAAAAAAAATTTCACATTCTTACTCAAAATATACGACATGCTTTTGTAATTATTCATGTTACTATTTTATCTCCTTTATGCAAGCTGAGAATTCCTAGAGGGGAGGAGCTCTGGGTCTCATGGACTGGTTCCTCAGTTACCATTAATAAGTTGTGGCGTAGGTAATGTTACTGAGCCATCACGTCCTTTGGAAGACTCTTGATTGTGAATTGACCATTATCAATCCTACCTTTTACTATTTCTCCTAATTAAATATCCCACTTGGCCAAACCCTGGGGCAGGATCAGGCCAACTATTCCAGGTGGATTCCAAGAAAGCTGTGCTCAGTTTTAGGATTCAGATTGTGGCTGAGAGTTGCCATTTTTTTTTACGTTTTATTTTAATTCCAGTAGAGTTACCATAACAGTGTTATATTAGTTTCAGTGTGTAATACAGTGATTCAACAATTCCCTATATCACCCAGTGCTCATCGCACACGTGCACTCCTTAATCCTCATCACCTATTTCACCCATCACTCCCCACCCCCACCCCACCTCTCCTCTGGTAACCATCAGTTTGTTCTGTATAGTTAAGGGTCTATTTCTTGGGGCACCTGGGTGGCTTAGTTGGTTGCGCGTCCGACTTCAGCTCAGGTCATGATCTCACAGTTCATGGGTTGGAGCCCCGATTTGGGCTCTATGCTGACAGCTCAGAGCCTGGAGCCTGCTTCAGATTCTCTGTCTCCCTCTATCTGCCCTTCCCCCACTCACAGTCTGTCTGTCTCTTTCTCAAAAATAAATAAACGTTAAAAAAAAATTATAGGAGCACCTGGGTGGCTCCATCAGTTAAGCATCCGACTTTGGCTCAGGTTATGATCTTGAGGTTCATGAGTTCGAGCCCTGTGTCAGACTCTGTCCCAACAGCTCAGAGCCTAGAGCCTGTTTTGTATTCTGTATCTCCCTCTCTCTCTCTGTCCTTCCCTCGCTTGTGCTCTATCTCTTTCAAAATAATAAATATTAAAAAAAAATTTTAAGAAAATAATTATAGAATAAAGACAGTCTGTTTCTTGTTTTCTTTTTCCTTTGCTTATTTATTTCTTAAATTCCACTTATTAATGAAATCATATGGTATTTGTCTTTCTCTGACTGACTTACTTAGCATTATACTCTCTAGCTTCATGCATGTGGTTGCAAATGGCAAGATTTCATTCTTTTTTATGGGTGAATATTTTAAGTTATCTTCTGCATAATAGAACAGATGTGTATGTGATTTCTCCCTCTCAGAGGTGGAGAAACTAAAGCTCCCGAGGTTCTTTACCAGAATCATCAGGCAGGTCTGTGGAGCTTAGATCGACTAAATCAAACTGACTCTCCAGGAATCCAGGAACTGAACTCCAGTCCTGGACAATCCTGTGGTGATTCTGCCCTAAGGCCACATACTAAGGATTGGTAGATGGACTAAGTTGTTGACTTACCAGAAAAGTCTGGAACACTCTTCCCCTATATTTTTACCTTGACACAAAATAAAATTATGACATCATGATGGGAACACAAGACTTCTCTATTTGTATTTTTAGAACTTGCTAGATTCTTCCAAGGTGGACTAGTCAGTTCTTGTGTTGAAAAATCACTGTGGAGAACCTGTACCACCTTTCACTGTAACCTGTGACAAGTGTGTTTGTTTCATAGAGAACGAAGTGATAGATGACTGCTTTAGTAGAGAAACAATAACTTGGTATCTAGTCACAATTCCTTGATAAGCAGCTAAAAACTTAGTAACTTTTAGAACTCTCTTTCTCTTTCTTAGATTTAACAGATGCTAAGAGTGTTTGTGACTCCAGGGCGGCAAGGCACTCATCCAAAATCGGTATCTGCTAAATACCTTGTGGTAATACTATTTGTTACGGGGGCGGGGGGGGGGGGATACTCAGATGAAAGTTCCAGTGGTTTAGTTCCCTCTGGTTCTGGCAAGCCAGCGCACAAGCCAGAACCTTTAACTACAAACCACACTGTGGCTAAGCCTCCGCTCAGTGACCCGCAGGCGGAGAACAAGCCCCGACCCGTCCCGTCCGGCCACCGCCGCACGTCGTCGCCCCCTTTAAGAGACTGCTCCGCGGGACTAACGTTCGAATGGCCCTGGCGCCCCTCCTCGGCCTCCGATTGGCCGCGCGCGGCGCACGAGGGCGCGCCGCCCAGCCCCGGAACGGTTGGCGGCCCTTCGCGATTGGCGGGCGAGGGGCCTATATAAGGCGCCGGGAGTGCGGACCGCCTTCAGTTAGCGACCGGACCTGGGAGCGGGCTGTTTGTTGTGAGTAGGAGCGGGAGTCAGTGAGCGCGTCACGGGAGTCGTTTCTTTTCAGAGTCTTCAGGTGTCGAAGGTCCACCCCCGGACCGGACTTGTCGACGCCTCTCGTCCCCTCCCTGTTTCCGAACGTGAGCCGGGCTCTCTCCCGTCACCTCCGAGGCAGCCCTGCGAAAAGGAGGCAGGATGGAGTTCAAGCTGGAGGCTCATCGTATCGTCAGCATCTCCCTGGGCAAGATCTACAACTCGCGGGTCCAGCGCGGCGGCATCAAACTGCACAAGAACCTGCTGGTCTCGCTGGTACTGCGCAGCGCCCGCCAGGTCTACCTGAGTGACCCGTGCCCGGGCCTCTACTTGGCCGGTCCCGCGGGGAGCCCGGCGGCGCCGCCGCAGCAGCCCGGGGAGCCGGCGGCCGGGCCGCCCGCGGGCTGGGGGGAGCCGCCACCGCCGGCCGCTTGTGCCGCCTGGCCGGAGACCGAGCCGCAGCCGGAGCGCCCGGCCGACCCGGCCCCGCCGCGGGTGGGCGCCGCGGAGCCCGCGGCCCCGGTGACGGGCGCCGGGGACGCTCTTCGGGCCGGAGAGGTGGAGGAGGCGGAAGCTGCCTGGCGCCGCGTGGAGGGACCGCGCGAGGCGGCGGAGGGAGGAGCCGGGGTCTTCGCAGGAGCTGAGGGGCCCCGTGGGGCGCGCCGCCACTGCGGCTGCCCCCCAGGAGGGGAGGACAGGCCGGGGGCGCTGGGCGCTTGCCCCCGAGTTGACTGCCGCTGCGCGCCGCGGCCGGCCGAGGACGAGCCCCCGGCACCGCCCGCCGTCGGCCCCCGGAAGCGCGGCGCGGCGGGCGTGGGTGGCGGCCCCGCGGGCGGTCCGGCGCCCGGCTCCAGCCCGCTCAAGAAGCCCCGCCGGAACTCGGAGGAGCAGCCGGGCGGGGCGGAGGAGGAGGAGGAGATGGAGACCGGGAACGTGGCTAACCTCATTAGCATCTTCGGTTCCAGCTTCTCGGGACTCTTGCGGAAAAGCCCCGGGGGCGGCCGGGAGGAAGCCGAGGGAGAGGAGAGCGGTCCGGAAGCCGCCGAGCCCGGGCAGATCTGCTGCGATAAGCCGGTGCTGAGAGACATTAACCCTTGGAGCACAGCCATCGTGGCCTTCTGAGCCCCCGGGTCCCGTTCGGAAGGAGGTTGAGCGGCGGGTGGCCCCGACGTGGGGCTGCGAGGACGGCCCAGAGACCGCAGGGCGCTGGACGCGTTGCGGGGACCGTGGGTGCCGCCGGGCAGCACCGACTGCCCTCGGGCTCGGCGGCCTCCCCCCTGGAGGCTTGTCGGAAGAGGACGATCGTTAACTTTTGTGTAGTGTTCTGTGTATGTACGTCTGTCTTGTTGAATTCAGACCATTTTGTCCTTCTGGAATGCACCACCCCTTTCCCAGGGCTGAGGAGATCGGGGGCAGACGGGGACTTTCCTTTGCCGGCAGCCCCGAGAAGGAAGCGGCGGAGAGGGCCGGGCCTGGGGAGTTCCCCTTTCGTGCTCGGGGGAGGAAGGGACTTTACACACACCCCTCACATGAAAGCTAGCCCCGCACCAGGGCCGGGAGTGGCATTTCCTCACAGGATTTCCTAAGACTAGAGGGATTTAGTCTGGAGCAGAGACCTGTATCATTTCGCTCTCCCCACTTTTCTCTCTCTCTGAAGAAACTTCTGTACCCTGTGATTACTCTGGGAAAGGGAATCTGAGCGGCTCTTGTCTTCCCCACGGGGGGGGTGGGGGGGGAGAAAAAAGCTTGATGAACTTCACAGAAGAGTTCAAGCTTGGAAATATGGAGTTTATAGAGAATAGATATATTTTTAAAAGCTCTAGATCGGAACTACTACAAGTGCTTTTAAAAAGTGTTTAATGAAACAGAGTTTACAGACAGAAGCCCTAAGTGGAAAGACCTTATGGTTTTGTAGATACGGTGACTCCAGTCTTTGTTGTATAAAGGTTGGGGGAGCCGACAAGGTTTTTGTACAGTATTTTCTCCTTCGTTGTATTGATTTTGGTATAAAAATGTAACTTTACGTGTCTAACACGTATTAAATATTTTGAAGCAACTTAATTGCCTCCTTGTCTGTAATCATCTGTCTGGGTTGGGAGGGAAGAGGGAGAAGGGTGACTATGGTCCTTGCTGGAAAAGTGGTTCTTAATATCAGTCATGCACAGACTGGGGACATTGTTTTCTGACTTCACTAAGTATGGAGAGAGATGTTGAAGGTGTCTCCCCTAGATCAACGGAGGACTGCTATTAGGTACTGATACCAGTGGTTAGCCAGTTTCTTAACCTGTCACTACAACTGCCTTTTCTGAAGTCCGTTTAGCCCAGTTTGATTTTCTGCAGCTCAATCTGATAGTGTCTAATATTAATTAACTTTAGTGCCAACTTTTGAAGCCCTTCCCGTATGCAAATATGTTTTCACAAAAACTTCTTTTTAGTATCCTGTTAAACTATATAATATGGGTCACCTTTCAGCTTTGTTATTGAAAAAAAAAGACACATGAGGGCAGCTAATGAGACTGACCCGCCCAGTTGGTTGATCCTCCTCTGTATTCCAGTGGATGGAGTTTTCAGTGTTTTTTTTTTTTTTTCTCTTATTGTCTTATCTGTAGAAAGTGAAAGGAAATTGCTTGTGTCAAACTAGGTAAGGAAGGAGGGCTAGGCAAATTCAGCTTAGCAAAACTTCCTAATTTGCTCAGTGTTTGGGTCATGGTAAACACTTAGGTGATGACAGCTATGTCATCAGTTGGTTTTACAATAATTACTGCATTTTAAGAGAGCTTTTTGTCGGGCAAGTATTCGATATGTGAAAGGGATTCACTAGTTCAGAAGCAAATCAATTAGAACGCTATTTTAAAATATTGTTGCTAGTACTTTAAAAGCTGTTATTGGTCTATAACAGCTTATAAATGAGTAAGAGATGGAACAAATTGAGGAGAGATTAGACAAAGCTTTTAAGTAAAGGTTATGGCCTTTGAACAGAGGGAGCAAATGAATGGTGCTTTGGTATTCCTAAAGTCTTGATTATGTGAACTTCTGTTGTAGCTCAGTAGGCCAGTGCTTTGATTTTTTGCAACTCTATTAGTGATTCATTAAGCATAAGGAACTTTTGGCCTTCTGCTCCATCACCATAACAATATATTCATAGAATTAAACCTTGTCTAATCAGGGTCTTATTAAAATTGACATGTTTTTCTTTCAGAGATTAGCTATTTAAGTTCAGTTCTAGCCACAAGAGATCCATTGAGTGCTAACTGCTTAAACTGAATAAATGGTCCAGGGCCTTACTTTTGCAAACATTTCCTGTTGCTAGAAAGTAATTATGCTTGAACAGCTATCTCAGTGCATCTTTATTTTTGAAAGGGGGTAACATTTGATGTGTTTAAGAGAGTTGGTATGTTTTGGGTAAGATTGAAGTTCCTGTTGATTGTTTTCACATTTAAGAGAAAACATGGGACCATGTTTCTACTTAATTTAGAGAACGTAAGTGGATATATTTGATGGGGAGATCTAGCTTTGTAGGAAATCTGAAAAGATCATGATTGGTTTTGCAGAATTGTTGCAGAAGCTGTATAGTGTAATGGTTAAAGCTTGGGCTCTTGAGTGAGACTTCTGATTTTGTATTTTGGGTCTGCCACTTAATTAGGTGAGGAACTCTAGACAGATGACTTCATCTCTTTCTGCCTCAGTTTTTCCAAACGTGAAATTGAGATAATTGTATCAATCTCGTAGGGTTGTGAAAGTTAATGAGCTAATGCCTCAAAAGTTCTTAGAAAAGTGAGCATGCATAGCACTCAGTTTTTAGTTATTGTTAACTTAGAAGTGAATTTTGTGTGTAAATCAGATATATTACTGTCAAAGAATTGTGTATATTTGTAAGAAAGGCAAGTAAGGGGGAATCTATTTTAAACTTAGCCTATCTGAATGCTGGGTTTGTTTATTCTCTGGACACTTGGCAGTTACAAAGCTTAGTTGCATCAGCATGGTTTTGCTGTTCTGTATGTCTCACACCAACTCTGTGACTTTTCTGATTGTATCAAGCAACTCTATTTTCAGGGAAGAGTAAGCAGGAGTGAAAACACTCAAGGAGCAAAAGATCTTGTTGACATACAAACGCTTTCTGTGAGTAAAGAAAAAAAATAGCCCACAGAGTTATTTTTAGCCTGAATTGCTTGGGCATAGAATGTTTCTTAAGCCGTGTTAATTGATAGGTCTTGGAAAGGAGCCTTCCCAGTGGCAGGATAAGGTTATCACACACAACTAAATCAGATTCACTGTGACTACAAATGAAGCCAATAGTTTTTAATACCTAACCACTTGTTGACCACTCTGGGAGGGACCTCTTCTTTTGATTAAAGAAACCTTAGCTGTGGTCTAGGGGAAAATTTTTTTTTTTTACTGTCCCATGAAAACTAGTTGTTTAAAAAGTGCTTTTTGATGAGTACTTCAAGATCACATTAATAGTGAATAAAGGTGATAAGTTTTAGTACAACACTTCTTAACCAGGTTACTTTAAACCTGTCTTCCCTCTCAGAAACTGTTGATTGTATTTGGGGAAAGGAACTTAAGATGGAAAGCTTGAACTGCACAGTGACTAGATTTCCCCTAAGGCACCTGGTAGAGTAATAATAACCTTTCTATCCCTATCATTTATCACTGATTGGATTTGGGGATGAGAAGTGGGAGGGAATGGACTATTTAGCAACATTGGTAAACATCTTCTCAGACTACAGACATAGTAAATACTGGGAATGGAATTAATGATGACAAAACTGCTCTTTTTTATCACTGAATTAGTCTGAATCTCTTACCTCAACTTGCTAGGCAGGTAACTCCCCTTAGAGCCTGTGAGGTGGAGTCAAAAGGCTAATACTGCGATACAGAGTTCGATGGACATTTATTTCCTTGTGCTTTTTTTTTTTAAGTAGAGTTAGTTCAGTTCACTGAATAACCAAAGAAATTCTGATCTCTTGCCCTAAATATTCTTGTCCTGTTTGTGAATTTTTTATTCTTCTAAGCTCGCTTTAATCCCAGCAGTTACTGAAAGAAGAAGAGAATGAAAAGAAACAGCGATCCAACCCTCCCGTGACTATGAAAGAAGCCATTACTATTAGGTGCCGAACTCCAGTGGCAGTGAGGTCTGCTTCCCAGGATTCCTGGCACTCTTTCCAGTAATGAGCAGTTTGTTTCTCAGCCTTTGAACCATTATTCACATTTAAAATTCTACTCAGCGGAAAGCCTTGGGAGGAAAAATCTAGTAGAAGTAGAACTGATGTTAGGAATCATGGTAATCTTAGCGCATGTCCTTGGAGTTTTTCAGTAACAGATCTTGAGGGTATAATAGAGAAGAGAGTGTGTGAGAGCAGAACGTGTAAAAGGATACACACATCTAGTAGAATGCCTCCTTCCTGATCCAAACACGGTTTTTCCCCATGCCTGCCACCACCCCTTCCCCCGGCAGGAATGAGGGTTTTAAAAATAAAACCCTTCTCTAGCTCTCTCTCAGAGAACATAGCCCAAAGCATCTTTGCTGGACTATATCCTGGGGTTTATCTCAGACCTTTGGAATCTCACAAGCAGGGAGGGAGAAGCCTCCTGGGACTGCATTCCTACATGTGCCTCTCCCTCTCCCCTACTCTCCTGATCCGCAGTCCCCCCCCCCCCCCCCAACTGGATACTGCCCACTTACACGGGCAGGTGAGACATTGTCAGCTATGAGCTTTTGAAAGTTGCAGGAAGAAGGGCTGATGCCTGTCACTACCACCAAGCATCTTCCACCGGTAAATCTCTTAAGGGTCTAGCATACAGTAGGCCTGTGACATTTCTTGATAAATCTTTTTTATATAATAAAGTTTTCTGGGACCTGGTCACAAGAGGCCCCCATGCCTATGTGATAAGCCACATCGCTAACTTACACAATGAAGGTAAGACTCAGCTTCCCCCTTTCTACCCATTTAGCACCAAGGCAGGCCTGGTCGCCCTCTGCTTTCTCCCTCTGACCTGGGCCCCTGCCAGGCTGCCCCAGCTCATCATTGCACTAGATGCCAAGGCAAGGCTCCTTTCAGCTTTTCTAGAACTCGGGGATTTGCCAAACACCATGTGTTCCCACCTGCTTGTTCTAACTATTCAATGTCTCAAGTCTTGGGGCAGGACAGCTGCTGGAAGCTTGCTTTCTCTGAGGTAAAAGAAAACTACTCTGTTCTCCCTGCTCAAAGCACTGAGGTTTTCTCTGAGGGGCAGAATTTTCTTTGGCTACTCCTCATACTTGATCCCTTTCCTGGATCCCGTTCGAGTTTTTCTTCAGGCTGATCCACATCTGCGTGGCTGTTTCTTTCTAGCCAGTCACAGTGTCACCTTGCCCTTTGTGGCCTAGATACCTCCTTCAGTGCTGTAGTTATGTCTTTCCTATCTGTCTGTCTGGGTGCTAGTCTTCCGTCCCTCTACCCTCTCCTGAGGATGCTCACATTCATTGTTTACCTGTGGGGAAGAGTCTGAGTGCTCAGGGAAGAGCTGTGATTGGGAGTGCTACCTCCTGCAAGATGGAGCAGAGTTGGATTTCTCGACCTTGAACCCTGCAGAATCTGGAGACTCTACGCCCTGGAGATCAAGCCACAGCTGTAGTAGTGGGTCGTTCAATCCTGGTGCCTCGCCAGACGCCCAATTCCATCATAATAGCAGGGGGTGGGTATGGGAGTATCCATCTAGAAACCCGAGCAGCTGCCGAAAAACAGCCTGGCTTTTGGCCAGATGGAGGGAAGGAGAGGCAAAGCCAGGGGAGCCCAAACTTGGGCTACACAGCATTTCCGCTCCCCCTTTCCTGGAACTGCAAGTGCCGCGTTTTAGAACAGATAACGAATCACAGAGCTGCTCTGATGAAGAAATCCAAAAGTGCCTCTTTGCCTTGTCTCTCCCCACGTCCCCCCTTTAGGCTTTGACTGATTAATATAAATTTTTTACAGTAAGTTACTGGAAATGGGAGTAGAGGAATAGTCAAAACCCGCTGGAATCCTGCAACTGAGGTGACCAGTAGGAAGTGAGCTAGACGGTGTGAAGAGATACTGCGTGGGTGGAGGTGGGGGGCCGTCATTGGGAGGAATTGCCATGGAGTCAAGTTCTCCTGCTCAGAAGGTCTGCTGTGGGTCAAGTGAATCCAGGGCAGGAGCACCGCACCCACTTTTTTCTCCCCAGCTTTTCTCGAGCTGCACCCATTTTCTTCAGACAATCTCCAAGTTCTATTTTTGGTTTGGAAAAGGGTGAAAGTGCCTTGGCATCTGCATTTATCATCTTGTTCTCTCTCTGTGTGACCTACTTTAGAGACTAGAGTTGCTTTTCTTTTTATGGCTATGGGAGAAATCCCTGAAAGCAAAAATTCAGTTTCAGAAGCTGAACTTAAGGTTCACGGGATACTATGTTGAGGTTGTTATTACTCTATGATTTCTGTGGTTTTCTCCCCCACCACCCCACTTCCTCTTTAAAATATCTTTTTAAAAGGCACTCCTTCCCTGCACTGCTAAGAGCAGTTGTAAAGATGTGGTGTGGGGGTGATTTTGGCATGTGAGCTGGCCCAGCTGTCAACTTCCCAAACTTTAAGTCACCTCAGCATCAGGCATCTGGCCTCCTAACATGGAGCTTGCAGCTCCTTAAGGCTCCTGAACTTGCCTATGAGACAAGGAGACACAGAGGGGAGAGTCTCCTACTTATCAGTCAGGAAAGAGTAGATGAGGTCCAGAAAGTGAGTAGGTTCTCTCGAACAGTCAAGTGAGGACCCAAGCAGAGGCAGTGTTAGAATTCACCCTGGACCAGTCCTTGGGACCCCTCTGAGCCAGGAACTTAGGGACCAGAATCTGAAATGTGGCTTACTACATTACTGGGAGAATCATTCACTTTTCTTGGTTTCTATTTATAGTCCAAAAAAAAAAAAAAATTATCCACTTGCCTCACAATTGTTATTTAAAGGGGCGCCTGGGTGGCGCAGTCGGTTAAGCGTCCGACTTCAGCCAGGTCACGATCTCGCGGTCCGTGAGTTCGAGCCCCGCGTCGGGCTCTGGGCTGATGGCTCAGAGCCTGGAGCCTGTTTCCGATTCTGTGTCTCCCTCTCTCTCTGCCCCTCCCCCGTTCATGCTCTGTCTCTCTCTGTCCCAAAAATAAATAAAAAACGTTGAAAAAAAATTTTTAAAAATAAAGATAAATCAGTGTTTGTAAAGCATAGCTAGAAGATAACAACTCAGCCCTAGGTCCTATCAATTAAGTATTTACTGGAACACCCAGAAGGAAATCATCAATGGGGAACACAGAGATGCAAACAATAGCGTCCTGGTTCTCAAGTTGGATTTCATTCCAGATGAGTTACAAAAACAACACAGACACCGCCCTCCCCTGCCCCCCCCCCCCCAAAACCTGACAGTATGAAGTGTGATCTAGCCCCTTGCTTCTCAAAGTATGGTCCATGGACCAGCAACATGGGTATCATCTGGGAGTTTACCAGAAATGTGGATCTCAGGCCCTACCCCAGACTACTAAATCTGCATTTTCACAAGGTTCTGAGGTGATTTGTACATTAAAGTTTAAAAAGCAGGTATTTCCACTGATCTCAGGGTCAAGTGTAAACTTCTCAGCTTGAGATCACTCAAGGCCTAGCTCCCCCACGCTATTCCTTCCTTCATGATGCCTTAGGGTACTGCCTGCAGGCATGTGTGTGTGTGTGTGTGTGTGTGTGTGTGTGTGTGTGTGTTGCTTTTCATATGCTGCTCTCCAGGGCATAGCAAAGTTTAGAGATGGTCCTTAAACCTGAGAGCATAAAGAAACTCTCCAAGCAAGAGAGAAGGGCAGTAGCTAAGGATGTAATAAAGGGGAAGCCTGGAGGTAAGGGCTGGAGTAGGAAGAGGACATTGGTAGCAGGGACAGTGTGTGGCAAAGGTGGGAGTAGAGCCAAGGAAGATGGGCAACAGAACAGTCAAGGAGAGCAAGAACAAAGAAAAAGGTCACCAAACTGAGGATAGTTACTGGCGAATTTTGAGAAAGTTTCTGGTAGAAGACAGGAGGAAAAAATCCAATTATAAAGTGTGGAGGGAAGGATGTGGAGGCTCCAGCTTCCTCCAAGAAATCTGGCATAAAAGGCAAAAGAGAACGAGAAGGATAGCTAGAGAGGATGTTAGGTCAATTGAAAGGGCCTGTACATTTCTTAAGACAGAACCAACCAGAGACAACTGAACTGAGGTGAATGGGGTTTGAATATATAAACTGCTAAGTATGCATCTCTTATCAGAAGGAAGAAACACTTTCTTTTTCTTCTCCTGTCAAATAAAAGGAGACTGGAGACACTAATAAATCACTCCAGGGACCTTGTTAGTATCAGCAGCCTGCATTGTCTTCCTCATTCCCAGCCCGCAAAGACTTGCAGCTTAAACTCTTGCATACCAGTTGTCAAGGTGACAAACTGAGAGAGGATCCTGGAGGGTAAAGGATCACTCTCCCAAACCCTAGTGCTGCCAGCTACTCATCTAAAGATCTACGTTTCTGATGCTTCATCCTCTTTACATATCAGGAGTCCAAAACATCAGAACATGCGGGCATGTGCTATGAGGAAAGCAGAATCTGGGGTTCTTGTCAGCAGAAACACACACACACACACACACACACACACACACACACACACCCTTGTAGTCTGTTCTCATTTGGAAAGCCAGTTATGAATGAGTGTGGTTTTCCTGGGTAAGAAATTTTCTCTTCCTTCCCTCCCAAACAAAGTCTGACCTCATCTGTCATTTTCAGTATTATGGAGGATTAGTCTGAGGCTGAGAACGGGTTGAGACTTGCCCAACAAAGAGGCTCCGGATACTGAGAGAAGAAGGAGGGAAGCCGAGCAGTTTTGGGTCTCTTCAGGCAATGATGAGAATAGGAGTGGGAGAGGAGAGGGGTGGACGCATGGGGAAGGCAAGAGAGACAGATGTCTGTGGTGATTTCAAAAGAAACACAAGACTAAAATAAACGCAGAGTCAGAAAACAGGAAGAATGTGAGAAGGAGGAGAAGGTAATGGACTGAGAAGTGCAGTGTGTTTGGTAAAACATAGCCCTGTCCAGATGGAGAAACAGCATTATCCCCCAGCAAAGTCTTCTGGAACGGGGGTGGGGAAGAATGCAAAAGAATTAATAGCTCTACTTGGTAGTGGCATCGTTTTATGCTAAAGCGAAAATAGTCACAAAGCAACATCATGGTTGGACCTTCACCCCAATTTTCTGAAAGGTTAAGATGAGGCCCTAACTTGTTAGTCTTTGTCTGCCTAGACCACCCAGAGATAAAATTCAACCCAGAGCTCAAAATTTCTTCAGTCCGGTTGCTTTCTGTCCTAATTAGCTGAAGCTATTTCTTTCTTTCTTTTTTTTTTTTTTAATGTTTATTTATTTTTGAGAGAGACAGAGACAGAATGCGAGTGGGTTAGGGGCAGAGAGAGAGGGAGACACAGAAGCCGAAGCTTCAGGCTCCAGGCTCCGAGCCGTCAGCACAGAGCCCGACTCGGGGCTTGAACTCACGAGCCGTGAGATCATGACCCGAGCCAAAGTCAGACGCTCAACCGGCTGAGCCACCCAGGTGCGCCTGAAGCTATTTCTAAAAACAAACGGATCATCTTCTCTCACAGATTCCCTGGTGGCCCTTTCCCCACTGCTACCTGCATCCAGAGCCTTCTCCTGACTTCTCTGTGCTTCTCAAGTTCCCTCGGACACCAGGGCTGCAGACCTTAGACTCATCTCCCTCTTTTGCCAACACATTTAAACACTTGCTAACGCTTCTAGCATTACTTCCTGTAAAGCTCATTTCCATTCCTGCTCCTCACTGTCACCTTCTTTATTCTTTACATCAAGCCCTTATTACTTCGGTCTATTCTCCCCTATCCTTCAACAACCTCCCCCCACCCACCAACCTGGTAACTAAGAGACTACTCATCTTACAATATGGTTTTGGCGATGTTCTCAGTCTCTGAATCAAAAGCCTCTAATGACTTTCCACATTCTCTATGAACTCCTCTGTCTGCCATTCAGCTTTTCATTCAGCCATCAGTTATTGTCTGCTCTGCACCTGGCACTGGGTACAAAGTTGAGTTACGGAATTTGATGTCTAGGGGAAAGAGCAATGGAAGACTCATTACAATTTGGCTTAATACTATGGTGATGCAGGAATATTGATGAGGGATGCTTAACCCAGACAGTGTCAAGGAAGGAGTCCTGGGAAGAGGAAGTTATTTCTGTGCCGAGTCCCAAAAGACAAACTGGGAGTTAGCCAAATGGAAAGTAAGAGAAAAAAACAGTTCAGGCAGATGGAGCTGCATGTGCAACGGCCCTGAGGCCAAAGAGCTGGTAGAATCTGGATATTGCAAATGCTTTATTCTGGTTGGAACATGGGTATAGAGTGGGATGTCGTGCCAAGGATTAGGAGAGGTCAGATTACAAAAGGCTAGGCATGCCACAGGAGGGGTTTGGTTTCATCTGGAAAGATGTGGGAGAGTCAAGAGAGTCCCACCAGGGGTGGGACCCACTCAGATTTACATGTAGATCCATCATTGGCTATAGTGTGGAGCCAGGACTGGGAGTGGAAGAAGAGGAAGGATGAGGCAGGCTGAGGGGGGGGGGCCACATAGAGGGCTCCTCAGTCATCCAGGTGAGAAATCCCTGGGGCTAACAGCCACAGTGGCAATTCTCCAAATGTACATCTATTGTACATTGCCTCATATTGCTATTTATGTACATGTTTTTTAGTTGCATGAAATTCCTTACCTCCCCAGATTGTAAGTTCTTTGCAGATAAGTGCTAGACCTTAATCTTATATTATGTAGAGGCCTTTCGGTGAGGATTTACACTGATATCAGTTGAACCAGAGAATGTTAAAAAAAAAAGAAAAGAAAGAAAGAGGGGTTGGTGGGGACTAGCCTAGAGGCAGCAGGTAGGAGGGAGCTCACAGCCAAAAGAGAGAAAGGAATGTGAGGCTTCTTTTGCTCTGACCCCACACTTCCTGCAGCCCAGCTGGGTTCCCACTCCAGTTTCTAAGAAGCAAATTCTGAATCACCTCTGTCTTCCTAAATTCTCTTCCCCCAAAGGATTCAAAGGCTTTAAGGGGTGTTGGAGTGGGGAGGGTAGAAATGCCATCTGATTCTTTCCCCTTCTCACAACATAGATGAAATGCAGTGATGTTGACAATGGCCAAGCTGGGAAGAATGTAGCCAGAATAGAGCCTTCTGTCTCTCAGCCCTGGAATCTCGCTTCCAGTGAGGGCGGAATCTCACTTGGAAAGTAGGCAGAGGGCGGTGAAATTAGTCTTGAGAAGCTGGGTGGGAGCAGGGCTTGAACGAAGGCAGCCATCCTCACAGGCAGTGAGTAGAATCACATCATTTCAGCCACTTCTCTGGTTACTGGCTGTCCTATAGGTAATTGGTTGTTTACTCACTCCCAGTTCTCAGAGGCTGTCGGACTCCCGCTGCTCTGGGAGCTGTGGGCTTCCCGACCCCCCTTTACCCTCACCTTCTCCACCACGTTGAACCCACTGGGAAGGAACAAAGACCAGAGTTCAAGTTCTAATGAGGTCTCCAGTGAGGTAGAGGTGATAGTCTTCATTTGGTCCCAGGCAGACAGAGGTATTGAAATCCCAGAACCAGCCCTTAAATTGGCTGTTGGCCTGGTGCTCAGAACCTGTACCCCAGGGAGGGGGGCAGGCCTGGTTACCTGCTTTCTGGGAGAGGGGCTTGAAGTGCAAGTAGTTCTGCTGGGCTCGTTTCTTCCCCAACCGACAGTCCCTCCCCCAGGGAGGGCATTTGAGTGCTATGATTTAATAAATCCCCCAAATCTGAGTGGACTAAAGACATGACAAACACAAATATGCAACTTGTGCTCAGGAAGAAAACAGCAGAAGAGAAGTGAATCCTTGTATCTGACTATAACTGGCAAGAATTTAAACTAATATTCCCGGAAGGGGACAGAGGGCTGTTAGTCCCTTCATTCACTAGGGTCCTCATCTGCATTTCCACTGCAAGGGATGATTATAAATTGACCGAAGTTAAGATTTTGTGCCTCTGGGGACCTGTGAATTCGTGGACACCTTGCTAATAAAAGCCATAGGTATGCAATTCATATCTTCTCCTAATTAAAGCACATTATCACTATTTACAAATGGTTAAGGCTACAATAAACTAACCCTTGGGAGACCTCAGGTCAAACAAACACACAAACAAAGATAATTTACTATAGAATGGCAATATAAACCTAACCTAGTTTACTGTTGCTTCTCCTGAGGGTTATTAGGTCCTTAAGGACTCTTCACCTTGATCTCTGTTCCAGTGTGTTCTCCCCTTTGGCCAAGGCCCTGGGGAGATAACCAGAGTCCTTAGGTAGGAGGAACAGTATCTCCAGTGGCATCTGGGGCATCTCTGCCCCTTCCTTCCCTCCACCATACCCTGCTGTCAGCAATACTTGTGGCTTCCCCAACAGACAGTGTGTAGCCAAGAGTCCTCTGCCTGGACCACTTTCCCCATATACCCGTGGTGGCAATTAATCCTTGCAGACCCTTCTCCTTGCTGGAATTATTTGTTCACATGTGCCCTCCCCACTGCAAAAACAACCTTCATCTTTCCATCTCCATGATCTAGATCAGAACCTAGCATGCAGTAAGTACCTAGCATTAGTTGACTAGATGCTGTCTGGGGAGACTCAAGTCCTGGTTCGGCCATTCACATTGTGTATGACTTGCAGCGAGTCATTTAATCATTCTGAGTTTCAGCTTCTCACTTGAAAATAAATCCTGCCAATTCCAACTCACACGGTTACGAATTAAAAAGGAGACAACCGTGGAAGCGCTGAACAAAACGCCAGGGGGTGGGGGTGGTAGGAGGGGTGCTCAGCTCCAAGCGGACGCATATCTGTCTTAGTCTGCTCAGACCGCCATAACAAAATACCACAGGCTGGGAGGCTTCAACAAAAGAAATGTATTTGCTCACAGTTTCGGGGAATGGAAGTCTGAGACCAGGGTGCCGGCACGGTTGGTTCCAGTGAGGGCTCTCTTCCTGGCTCGCAGATGGCAGCTTTCTCATTGTGTCCTTGTACGGTGGTGGCGGTTGAAGATCTCTCTTTTCCTCTCTCTTTTTTTTTTTTTATGCTTATTTATTTTTGAGAGAGAGTGAGAGCACAAGTAGGGATGGGCAGAGAGAGATTGGGATAGTGAATCTGGAGTGGGCTCTTTGCTGACAGCAGCAAGCCCCATGTGGGGCTCGAACTCCCAAACTCCCAAACTGCGAGATCATGAGCTGAGTAGAAGTAGGACTCTCAACTGACTGAGCCCCCCGGGGTGCCCCTCTCTTTTCCTCTTCGTATAGGACTACAGTTCTTACGAACCCACTTAACTTGAATTACCTCCTAAAGACCGTATCTCCAGATATAGTCACACTGTGAGTTAGGGCTTCAACATACACAAGGGGAAATGCTAGTGAGGATGCAATTCAGTCCATAGTGACATTAAAGGAGATTCAATAGCATATAGAACCCTTCAGCCCTGCCCCCCATGTCTCCCAACTGGCACCCTCGTGAGTCCAGGCACCCTGTTTGTTGTTTTGCCCTATGGACAATAGATTGTCTTTTTGGTCCGGTATCAACACTTACTCTTTTATAATCCCTTGTCTCTTATTGGTGCTGCTCTTCTGGGCTTGGGTTTTGGTGCCTACGCTTGGAGTATATAGTACCTGGAGCTGTCTTTTAGGCTAAGAAGTAAAAAGGAAGTCCTCTGGTGTTTGCCAAATTAAGTCAAGGGTATAGGAGTGGTCCTGCAAAAACAACTGAATTTCTCTCGGACTGAATTGTCCCATTCAGAGGAGACTGGAAGGGGGTAGTCTGTATCTTATTAGAATTATTTGCAGAAATAACCAGCTAAAGCTTGGGAAAGCACTTTGCAAGCTACACTTGCAAGCTAAAGATCTTGCAAGCTTGGGAAAGCACTTTGCATGAACCATGGCTTGTATACCGATTTGTAGATGTCCCAATAACTAAAGCACTTGTTTGGCATATCCTACAGCTTATGAAGAATATCTCATACATTAACTCAACCCATCTTCACAACAACCATTTCACAGATGAGGAAATTTAGGCCTAACGGGTGCAGCAAATCTCATGCCTAGGTCCTCTGCTGTTCACTCCCAAACTCCACCATGCAATGTAATCGCCATACCACTTCAAAGAAAACACAGGGCTCTAAGGACCACAGTCTACCTCTTTAGCTCCTCTTCTAGGACCATAGATAGTCCAGACTCTAGATTTATTTGCTCCTTATGAATCTTTCCTTCTGGCTCTAAATTTTATGGAGTTTGGAGTAGAATATATGGAATGAGGTGACGTTCCTAGAGGAAACGACTTTACAAATGCAAAGTTATTATTTTATTATGTTTGTTTGATTTGAGGCCAAATTTTAAGGAACCCTGAATACTTTCTTGGTGTATTTCCTTGAGATGCCCTGCCTACCTAGAGCAACTGAATGAGGGGAGGCACGATCTGGTTTTAACCGGATCCATTCACTAAACCTTAATTTAGTTCAGAACCTTCTATGTGCCAGGGGCTCTACCCTGCAGGAGTCACATTCCAAGGAAGCCAGGGGTAGACTCTGCCCCTTAAGGAAGACGGGATAAATGGAACTTTCTCTGGTCTGCCCCTTTCCTCCTGCCGCTGTTTGATCGGTCAGAAAGTCTCAGTTCTGACCCAGTCACCCTGGAAGCTGAAGACACTCTTTCGGGATCTGCAACACTTCCTTCTCATCACACCGACAAACAAAATGCGCGAGGGTCCTGCACGGTCGAAACCTTGGGGTGGGGGGAGCGGTAATTCTAGCACTGAGCAACTGGCAGTTCCCCCCCCCCCCCCCCCCCCCCCCCCCGGCACGGGATGCAGTACATTTGGGGTGGGGACTGTCTGGAAAGCACGACCCCGGCCCCCGACAGCGATTCCCATTTCGGCCCTTCCCCTCCAGCCAAGAGCCCTCTTGACCCACACTTCCCGGTTTCTCCGACCCCGGCCCTCGGGCACGAGAGGGCCTTATTTTCCGGCCCCCTCTTTAATCTGGCCGAGCAGGCCGAGGAACCTCCGCCAAGGTCTCCTTCCGTCCCAGGAAGACCAGCGGGGAGATCTGGGGAGGATTTTGAGGGGCCGGGAGGTCAGGCGGGGCCGAGGGAGGCTCCGGGGGAGACTGTACGGCCCGCACGGGCGCTCCCGCAACCTCCGCCGCCGCGGAGCTTCCTCCCCTGCTCCCGCCTTTCCGGGCCGGGCCGCCCGAGAGGAGGAGAGGCTTCCTGCGTCCGTTCCCGCGGCGCCTGCGGCCGGGCCCCTCCCTCGCGAGAGCCGGCCGGGGCGGGGGCGGAGCGCGGGGCGCCGCGGGCGGTGAGGGCGGAGGCGGGGCCGGGCCGCGTTTGGAGGGGCCTCCCGCGCGCCGCAGCCACCGTTGCCTGGGTTACCGGGGG
The DNA here is from genome assembly GCF_027475565.1 of Acinonyx jubatus. Classification (NCBI taxonomy): domain Eukaryota; kingdom Metazoa; phylum Chordata; class Mammalia; order Carnivora; family Felidae; genus Acinonyx; species Acinonyx jubatus. Next base: position 41,627,458 of record NC_069395.1, read on the forward strand.
GGGGGGGCGCTCAGGTGAAGGGAAGGCCGCCGCCGCAGGGGCCGGAGGGGCTGCGCAGCGGGCGGGGCGGGGCGGGCAGGGCCCCGGGAGGACGAACGGGCGGGGGCGGAGTCGCTGCCTCGTCGCCATGGGAACGGCGCAGCTATTTCCAACCCCGGGCGGTGCCAGTGGCGCGGTGCCAGGGTGCGAGGGTATTGCAGGACAGCGGCAATCTGCTGCGGCCTGGGACCTAACAATGCACTCCTTCTGTAGCGCGGGGCCCGCAGGCAAGAGGCTCGGCTAATCGGAGGGCCCGGGCCGCCGCCCCCACCCCCCCCCTTCCCCTGCGCGTCGCGCCTCCTCCCGGACCCTCCTAGGCTGGGAGCCTGGCTGCCTGAGGCGCTCCGGGCTGCACGTGCTGCCCCCGCCGCCGCCCTCGCTAGACGAAGCCGGGCTCCCCCTTCACTCGATGGACACTTTGATTTCTTTCCATTCTCGCCTTCATCTCTCACCCTTCCATCCCTCACAACTGCCTTCTGGAAAGCCTTCTCTCTTGTACTCGCCACCTTAAGTTTGGCCCTCACTCCAAAGCTTTGCCCTAAACAACCGACTCTGTTTGACCTTGACCCTCTTCCATTATGTCATCAAATTTGGTAGCTTAATACATTTGTTAAAAGGGCGACTGACCCCAACCCCCTCGAATTTTTCAGCTTCGCATTACCTTTTCTATTGTCCACTCCCCTTCCTATCAGAACCTACTTTCTGTCCTCAGCCTCTTCAAGATTTCCAGAAATCCTCTTGACATCTGCCCCTTTCCCAGTTTCTTTTCCACTTTTCTCACAGCAGAAGAGAGATTGGGAATGGCTACCTAGGTTGAGTCCCCTTTGTATTTTTCTGACACCACCCTTTTTTCTGTGACCCTGAAATCACATTATTTGGGTCCCGTGGGTGTGGCTGTAGTTGGGAGTGTGGGAGTTCTATTGCTACTGCCCTTAGCAGTCTCTTTGCTTGGAAGCTCAAGTAAAGGAAACTTCTGGGAACTGACCAGAGACCCTTGAAATGCAACTTGAGTAAACATCTCAGTCCACCTCTGCTTGGTCACTCTTTAGTTCATACACCATCTGCCTCTTCCCACCTCTGGACTCTCTTCACCCCTGTCCCTGCCCCCCCTCGACATCACATTGTTCATCCCTTTGGCACCAGCCCTAGAAGAGGAAAGGGCAGGTCCTCCTCCCCAGGAAGGAAGGTGGGGCAGAGTAGCTCCAGCAGGAAGGGAAGGAAAAAGGAGGGAAGGAAGGAAGTGGCCAACAGAAGAAATGGAATCCGGTGGGAGGGCTTTGCATTGTTTTAACTTCTTTCCTTTTTAGCTCGGTGAAGCCATGCCCAAGGCCATCCCAGAGCCAAGGTTATGCTGCCATCTCTGAGAAACCGGCTGGGACTGCCTGCCTTAGCCTGGAGGGGACGGTCAGAGGATTTGGTGGACATATTTAAGAGAGGTGGGCAGAGTTCAATATGCTGCGGATACATTTTTACTGTATCCGTTTTCTCTTGTCTTTTTGTTGTCCAACAAAGTCAGCTTTTATTTTTTTTAATGTATTTTCATAAAAAATGTATTTCCCAGGGTAAAACTATGCCGCAGGTAAGGAATATGTATCTAACACTTCAGGAGGAACTCGTAGGTGTGAATTTGCTCTTATAGTCTATAATACTTCATATTTATATAAGGCTTTATAGTTTGTAAAGATCTGCCACTTAACACTACCTCATCTCAACCATTATTACTATCCCCACTTGGTCCTTTTTATCATTAAAACTCAGTTGTCTCTTAGGAAAGAAATACTCATCAGTATTGCTCTCCATTTCCTCCACTCTTTCTCTGAGCTTGGCCCAAATCTTAGGCCCCAGGAACACAGGCAAGGTGCTTAGTTATAGACTGAAAGAGGTTTGTCCTGTGACTATTATTTGCATAGTGTGTCTTTGTATCCCCATTCACTTAATATCCAAATGCCTACAAAACTGCCAACCAGGTTTCTGGCTGTACATGTGGCATCTTTTTCTGGGAAAGCCTCAGAATGAAAAAAAAAAAAAAATGGATTTGTGCTTTGGAAGAGCTTGTCTGAAACGTAGTCCAAAGTTAACCTGCAATTTGTGTTCCCATTTTCTGGATTAGTTAACAGAGTCCTGAACACTGAGCAGGGGCCAGAGGGAGTGGGTTTTCATTTGCTCATTCTGGGGAAGCTTATCCTTGCCCTGTCTGTTAAGTGTGTCCTTCTAGTGGGAAAGTGTTATCAACAGCACTCTGATGGCCCCGGGTGAGGGTCAGGAAGGGGGGCTCAAGAACTAGGATCCTTTCGTGTTTCTTTTGGTTTTAAGCTGCTATCTCATTGGTGGAGGAAGATTCGAAGGAGTAGAGACCTGGCTACATGGAGTTGGGACGAGTGTGGGCAGAGCTGTGGGGCTTGGCTTCCTTTCCTCCTGTCTTACTCATCTGGCGTTCTAGAGGGAATTTGCTACCACCATCAATTAGCAAACCAATCTGCAAGCCAATTTTCCCTGGGCACTTCACTGGGGGCACTGAGTTAGTGCCTCAGGGAACTTACACTCTCCCAGGAAATAAGCCCTACTAACAGTTTTGTGGTCATTGTGTGGAGGTGTATGGGATGCAGCAGTGGGGAGGGGAGATTTCTGGCAAATAGTAGAAAGGATTTTCTCATAACCAGAGACCTCAACTATGACAAGGCTGGGCTTCCTTAGGCAGTCATGGTCCTGGAGATGATCAAAGAGTCTATGCTAGATGTCCGTCTGTCAGAAACCCTGTAGCACCTGCTGGGGGGGTGGTGGTGCTGGGGTGGGGGATGAATTAATGACTCCCATGGTCCCTTCTAACTCCAGGAGCTTGCAATTTTGGAATATACTAATAATCCTAGGCAGTGTTCAATGAATGAGTTCAAACTTTATAGGGATTCTTTTCAATTATTTACGAGTGTGTACTTCGTCCTGCTGCTCTGCTTGATGCTGTGGGAGATTCAGAGATGTGAATGGTGGGGTTGAAAATCTTTGCAGAGGCCACCAACACTCAAAGCAAACCGAGGCTGGAAGAGGTCCAGGCCAGAGTGAGAGGTCCTGTCCCCCATTAGTTCTCAGTCAAAGCCTGGCGGTCAGCATCCTCTTACACCGTTGCCCTGTGGTTTGTTTCTTGCTGAAATGCTGGATTGAAAGATTTCCAGGGCTTGATCTGAAGGAGAGGGGCAGAAAAGAGAAACCTTATTAATCCAGAGAGAAGTGCCGAGGGAGTGGGGCAGTGTCTGTGAGGGTGAAAGCTGAGTGAGGATTGAGCCCGCCTGTCAGGATATGCTAGGCTGGGGACACGAATGAGAACCAGGAGGAAAATGAGGTGGAAATGAATGGGCCGCTGTAGGAGGAGGTAATGAGGTGAATCAGAAAAATCTGTCACTGAGATCCAAGAAGAGACTGGGAGGTTTAATCTCTCTTGGTCTTTTTAAAAGATGAGACGTGTCAGTTAGAGGGCCCAGGCCTTATAGAGACAGATCTGTTTTGTTGGCTCCCATCAGGAGCCTGAGGACGGAGCAGGTGGGGGCTTGCCATGGCTGTGGTGAAAGATGATATCCCAGCCCTTGGGCGGCCTGGAATCAGCTCTGGGGCCCATTCTTCTTTTCCCATCTTTGGCAAGAGGAGTTCTGCTAAGACCTAGGAGCTCCTTCCCTGGCTGGGGGGAGGGGGGTGGGGGGCAGTAGGCTCAGTAGCATCCCCACCCCCCACCCCCTGCCGCAGAGTCTCTGCATCTGTAAGACTCTCAGGACCTCCAGCAGCAGGGTGGGGTGCACACGACACTGCTGGATGGTGAATGGAGGAAGGGAGGGGTCGCAAGGATTCTAATTTGCTTCTCTGTTCAAGAGAGCAACTCAGGAGTCCGTTTCATTAGAGTTCTTGGCATCCTTGGGGATGGCAAGCTCTGCCTTGTTGGCTTAGGTTTGTGTGAGCCCTGGAGAGCCTCCTCCTTCTACCCCCTTCTGAGCCATGGACGTGTTCAGCATCTTATGGACAGAATGTCCTTGAGGCAGTCGTGTCCTGTAGCTGTGGAAGGACCTGACTTGCAGAGAGAGAGGAGGGGCACCCACTCTCCCCTAACCATGACTCCTCTTAGCCTGCATCTTTGGGTGGGACAAATACTCTCTCTGTGGGGATGATGAAGCTGTGGATCACCATCTGCTGTAAGTAATAGATGCAGGCACAGGAAAGGGCCACCCAGTGCAGACCAAGGGCCTGAAGGAGCAGGATCAAGGAGCAGGGGATTTTGCCGGGGGGAGGGTCAAATCAAAGGAGAAAAATCCAAACACCAGGGCTAGGGTTAGGAGCTGGTTTTGCTGTCTTCACGCCGTCCCCCGTTGCTGAAGGACTCCGAGGCTGAGCCTGGGTCCTGTCAGAGCCTCTCTTGGATGGGAGGATGCTGGAATGGGATTTCATTTTTTCTGTCCTGAATTTGAGGACAGGAAGGCTGCTGCTGGGAGTTTCGCTCGTGTCTGCATTCAGATCATCACAGGGTTCTTTGCTTTGAAGAATGAACGGAAGCCAGGGGCTCAGTTTGACAAGGGCTCTGCAGGGGAGTTGTGGGATGCCACTGTGGGCTGCAGGAAGCTCTTCTCCTGCCCAGATGATGGATGTGATGGGCCTCTGCGAGGGATGCGGCCAGATGCTGGTTGCTTTTCTGGTTTTAGCTCTCAGTGGTGGGGTTCAGCTGCAAAGCCCCGGTAGGTATTTCACGCAAACCAAAGGAGAGCCAGAGGCACCTCATCTAAACTCACGGTCCTCAATGTCACAGTGTCCCTGAGCAACAGCCCTTGGAATTCTGCCCGCAAGAGGCAAGGCTGAGGAGGGGAGGGGCTGAGCTGGAAGCTGAAAGAGGTGGGGTAGAGGTGGACTCTGCAGCCTTAGAAGAACTTTGAGGCTGGGGCACTGGGCAGAATGATCGGGAGTGAGCCCACTGTGCCTCATCAAGTGTGGAGAGCTAAGCTGTTGCCATGTAACCCAGGCAGCTCAGATCCAGCCATTCTCGGGCCCTCCAAGGCCATTGTGGCCTGTCTCTTTGCTGACTGGTTTTTACCTCCAGTCTTGACTGAGACCTTCAAGAGCTAATTGGGCTTAGGGCAGCAACAGAGGCTTGCCTTCACTTTCAGAGTTAAATCCAAACACTTCAGTGGTAGGTACTCAAGTCTTTGTGGTCTGTTTCCTGCCTACCTTTCCTCATTCACCATTTGACACCATCCTGTACACGGCACCCTCCAGTCGCCCTCAGTGACTTGTGGTTTTCCAGAGCATGGCATACTCTCATTCCTCTCTGTCTTCACATCCCTTCCCCCACTCCAGAGAGGCCTTCAGAAGAACTTGTGTCTCATCTTTTCCAGAGGACCTTTCCTAATGTCCACCCCCCCCCCCCACTCCCCTGTCTGGAGTAAGATGCCCTTTCTCTGTGTTCTAGATGAGAGTATGCATACCCTAATCATAGAGGCTACCAAATTAGATGATGGTACTTTGCTCCTCTGACTCCCTGACAAGAAACCAATTTCTTCTGGGATTTCCCAGTGCTCAGCACAGTGCCTGATATACAATCAGCACTTGTTTACTTGTTTAGTTGCTAACTGTCTGTGTCCTCAGGATTTACGCCCCATAAGCACAAGGATCTTGCCTTTCTTGTTCCTGCCGAACCCCAGGGTCTGGCACATAGGGGGCCTGTAATAAATATTTGTTGAATGAAGAGTTGGAAGTCACGCACTGTGATTCACATTTTGGCTCTTCCCCTGGGTGCCCTGGTGACCCTGTGTAAGTTACTCATCATATGTAGGATGATGTGGTGCTGTGGTGGGGCTTGTCTCCAGAACCATCACCCTTAGGTACCGCTTCAAGCCTGCGCTGTGAAGAATCTACTTCCAGCCTCTGCTGCTGGGACTAGTTCTGTGCACGACTCCCAGGCTTGTGTATGTACAGTATACAGAGGAGCTGGGGCACCTGGCTGGCGCGGATGCTAGAGTGTGTGACCCTTGATTTCAGGTTTGTGAGTGTGGAGCCCGCTTAAAAAAGAGGATACAGAGGAGCTAATGTTGTGGGGCAACTCTCGGTCAATGGAGAACGGTGGACAATGGATAAATGCTCTCCCCCACTTTTCCTCTTGAATGATTTTGAGATGTGTTTCCAAGTATTCTCAGATGGCCCCCATAGGACTGGCAACCAGCCAGCCCTTAGGAACAGCTTCTCCTGTATTGGCTCTCTCTCCTTCCCTGTTTCTGCCTTCTTGGGTCACATACCCAAATGCACTACTTGCATATAAGCCTTTGTCTCAGGCTCTGCCTTTTGTAATTAAAACAAAACAAAACAAAACAAAACAAAACAAAACAAAAACCACTTTTTTAAAGTAAAGTCTATCACCAACGTCAGACTAGAACTCATGACTCTGAGATCAGGGGTCTCACACTCTACCGACTCAGCCAGCCAGGTGCCCCTCAGGCTCTGCTTTTGGGGAGACCTAGGTAAAGACAACTGGGTTCCACTCCTGGCTCTGCTGCTCACTAGCTCTGTCTTTGGGTCAAACCATTTAACCTCTCTGCTTCTGTTGCCTCAGCTGGAAAATGAGGATCACAGAGCCTCACACGTTCTGTGACATTTGATAACGTAATATATGCAAGAGTGTCTGCTCCAATGGCTTGTATATTAGGGACCCACTAAAGGTTTCTTTCTCTTCCTACCACCTGTCTTTGTACAAAGGCAGGTCTAGGAAGCCTGCTTGGCTTCCTGGTTGGTGAGGCCCTGTGAAAAATGTTGCTGAGTGTGATCTCCACTCTGGTGGGAGGGCCAGACCAGATAAGCAAAGGGTGACTAGGCCAGATGACTCAGGTGTTTGGCAACTGGGTCATTCTTTGGAGCATTATGTAAACATTGGTCAAGGGAGTCTTGCAACATGCCTGACAGGTGGGAGGTGGAAAGAGTCAAGGGTGTGGAGGCAGGGAGGTGGCCAAACATATTGCTCACGGGGCCAGGGGCGGCATGTCTGAGATGCTCCTCTGGTACAAGTATTAGGCCACATGTGCAGGGCCTCCTCATGGTGGGGCACGGCAGGGTAGGGACTTCTCAAGTTCTCTTTCTGCCCTCACTTGCTTTCTTATCAACCCCATACTCTCTCCCAGATGGCATTCTTTTGCCTCAAAGAAGAATCTGGGTTTTTATGTTCCCACCCCCACCCCCCCCATTCTTCGCCTCCAAAATAACTTAAGTCCCAAAGCAATGAATGCTAATTTCTGGCCTATTGTTGGTGATGGGAGAGAGACCTGGGGGGAGACCTGGGGGAGGTAATCTGCCTGTCTCCCCCTTAGATTATACACTATATGCCTCCTCAGCCTATAGGTAAAGCAGGCTCTGGGCACAGTAGGCCCATTGGCTACTGGGAAGCTCTTTGGGAAATGAGTCAGGAGGGCTGGGTCAGCTTTCTTGGCATTTAGTCACTACTTTGAGCTGTAAGGCCCCTGCTTCCCGCCCTCTTTGGCATCTCGTGCTCTGAGAATCCACGCTCACCCATTTGCAGAGATATTATCTTTCTCTCTTCTCCCAGGCTTCCTGACCCCAAGGGAGCGGGAGCAGGGGAGACAGGAGGTTGGGGCCAGGATGAATGTCTGAACTCCACCACAGAGGTGGCCCCTTCTCCCAGAGCCACCCTGCCCCCTTCCACCTCCCAAGGGGGTAGATTCCTGCCCTTTTAGAAATCTGGCAGACATCTGGCCTTGGCGGGGCCTTCTGAAGGAGCCCAGAAGGGGAGAGGGGCAGTCACCAGCAGATGACAGCAGTGGATGGGCTGGGCTGCCCCCGCCTTCTCTCTGTTCCTACCAGGCATCTCCCTCTTCAGCCATCCATCTGGGTCCTGTTCCCATCTGGCCAGTAAATCACCAGTCATTGCTCTCTGAGCTCCTCAGTGCACCCCGCCCTGAGGTCTCTATGCTGTGTAGACAGGTGCACTTAGACACCTGTGGCTTTGCACCCTTCCCCCCTGCCCCATGCTGCCTGTGAGGCACCAGGGGGTCAGAGCTCAGGGGACCTTCTCTGGAGCTAAGCAGCTGAGCGTGCAGGAGAGAAGGGGGAGAGAAAGCAGTGAGAGAATCATCATCTGAGTTGCCAGGGCCTTTCATCTCAGGCTCCCATCCCAAATTGCTACATTCATCTGGGGATGAGCATTTAAATAGTCACACATACGAACACCACTTGCACATGCTGAATTTCAATGCAGGTGGCTGGTCCTCAGTCAGACTCCTTCCCAGTCCCGACCCTTCTTTCCATGCTCTCTGATCTTCCCTACACTCCAGACCCGTGTAGTTGACGGCAGATTGTATGGGTCATGTCCTTTATCTCAGTGGTTCTCAAAGTGTGACTTCTGCGTCAGCAGCAGCAGAATCCCTTGGGAACTTGAAATGCAGATTCACAGGCTCACCCCAGACCTACTGAATCAGAAACTCTCAGGATGGGGCTCAGCACTCTGTGCTTATCCAGCCTCCCCCAGTGATTTTGATGCTTTCTGAAGTTTGAGAACCACTGCCTTATCACAGTGTCTACAAGAGTCTGAGCAGAGAAACTCTTGTCCAGAGCAGGGAGGCCAACGCAGGGGCAGGTCACTGCCCTAACCAGCTGGGCTTCCTGGTAAGCATCCCACAGCTTGCAAAAGGCACCGGAGGCCACCACCCACTGACAGCAGCACCAGAGGCATCCAGCAGTGCTGAACGGGCACTTCTCACTGCCGGTTTGGTTCTCGGTTCTCATTTCTCAACGGGGAATGGGAATCAGGTGGAAGTGCTCTTTCCCGAGGGCTTGGAGAAATGGGGAGAGAGGGAAAAATGGCTCCACCTCAAGAAGGAGGTTCAGGGAACCAGTGACTTGCATGAGGAACCATGTTAGCTCAGCATTAAAATGCCATGGCTGTTCCAGCTGTGTGGCCAGTCTTCTCTGGAAGGGGCCCCATGACAGTTTCATTTGGTTAGTTTGGTTATTTGGGTGACAATGCTAAATTTACGGAGCCATGGAGTACAATGGAAGGAGCACTGGATAGAGTCAGGAAACACGAGCACTTCTTCCCACAACACATCTTTGTTGTGACTTAGGGCGACTCTTTCTGGCCTCAATTTCCCAATCTATACAATGAGAGTAATATCAACTTCATTTACCTGAAAATAATGCTTTGAGGATAGGATAAGGCCCGTATAAATGTTTTTATTTTTTTAAGTTCAAAGTGTTTGGTATATATAATCCTACAATGCTAGGTTTTTGTTTGCTTGTTTAAAATTTATGTTTCTGTGATCTGAACCCCAAGTGCAAACAGAATTGAGGGGCAGGTTGGAAAGAACAATTGCATAGAAGTCTGGAAGTTTGGACTCCAGTTTCGATATTGCCACTAACCGGCAGTGTGATCATGGGACAGCCACTTTCCCTTTCTGGGCCTCAGTTTCCTCACCTATAAAATGGGACTATTAAATTAGGTTAGATTTACTGCCATGCCAAAATTTAACAGTCTAAGATTCCAGGACTTTGATTTGTTGGTCCTCATGGTCTTCCTTCCCAGGTAGGCTCTAGGATGTTCCGGTCTTTGCCTCATGGGGGAAAGAAACCAAAGGAAAGGGGTGGGACCCACCAGGATATGATTGCTAGAGCCAGGATGGACGACCAAGGGCATGGAGGGTGCACTCACACAGAAGGCAGACTTGGAGGTCCTTCTGGAAGGGTGACACGTCATTCTCAGAAAATTTGCTGCAAGTCAGGGTGTTTTTTTCCCAGCAGTGAAGCTTAGGTTGGTGGATCATAAATAGGGGGGTGCCCAAGAGAGAAGCAAGTGGGCTGGCTGTACAGACCTCTGTACTGCTTCCTCATTGGGATCATGACATTGGACGGAATTCTCTCTTACTCTTCCCCACCACAGGTAACAAAGCTGGAGAAGAGACAAGAAGCGTTAGGGAATAAGGGGTGGAGGGCAGGCTTCACATTCCCAACTGCACGTCTCTTCCTCATCCTTAGCTGGCCTTGAGTGGACCACTCAGAAAGGAGGGCAGACAGCAGGCCACCGGCTTCTGGAAGGAAAAAGAGAGCCCAGCATTCCCTTAACAAGACCAGCCTCCCTGGATCCCAAACATCATCTCTGGTTCTCTCAGCTCTGGACGCTCCCTTCCCCCACGCAGGTCAAGGGTGTGTGCCCAGAACCTCACTCACATCCTTCCTCTGGCTTCTTTGGGGGCCACTCACAGCTTTGGGGAGCAGCTTAAGTGGTAGAACCGGTGTCAGAACACCCTGGGGCACTTTGAGGCTGTGGCTTCTACTCCTGGGAACAGCCTGGGGCTATTTCTACTCCCTTAGTCAGCACTGGGCGGGAAGGGTGAGGGCCTGGGAAAGGCCAGTGGTGTGAGCTTCTGTAGCAATTGCTCCTTGGTAAACACAGTAATAATAGCAGGTCTGGGATTATGGTTGTTACCCCTGATAATTATCAGCTGCAGCACATTCCCTCCCCTAGGTGGGCCACACCGAGCTCATCACGGCACAGGGGGCTGTGGAGTCAGCTCCAGATTTCCCAGATCTCATTCTCCAGTTGCTAGGCAACCAGGAGTCTGTGCTGGAAGTGGGGGGTGGGGGGTGGGAGTGGATTTCATTTAGGAAAATGTCCCCAGGCCTCCAAAACCTCTGCAATCTAAATGGACTGTTCTCCAAGTGGAGACCTTGGATCACTGACTGCTCAACCTGCGGGATAGCGGGGGGGGGGGGGGGGGGGGGCGGGTGGGTGGTGGATCAGAGGCTGGTCCAAATGCAAAGATAGACGGGGCTGGTCACTGAATGAGGTTGCCCAGCCAGCCCTGGGGGACCACAGGGGAGGGGAGGCTAGTCTTGGAGCAGCCCTTTTGCTGAAACACCAGAACTGCTGTTATGGGGCTCAGCATGTGTTATGGCCATAGGTAGTTGGGGAATCAGCCCATAGTTGTCTGCTTTATACTGGCTACAGAGGATACAAGGGTGACCCAGCAAGGAGAAGACACAGGGGAGGAAGGTGGGTTTGTGTTCATTGGCTTGTTTCTAGTGCCAAGCCCCCATGGGAGTGTCACGTAGCAGGCCCTATGTCTTGTGCTCTACTCCAGTGCTCCAAAGACCCGTGTTTGAGACCAGGGGGGAGGAGAAAGTTCTTGGAGCTGCCTCAATTTCCTGCTCAAGGTGGTATCATTTGGTGGCTGGTGAACTGAATTTATCTACTGAAGGACCTAATGCACTGTCGCAGGCATGACTTGGGAATCTACTCCGGAGCCCCTCAGCACCATAGGCTGGGGCAAGAGGAAACAGCAGGAACTGTTGGCCCTGGACCCTGTTAACCTTGACTCTGCATGAATGACATTTTTCTGCTGAGTTTTGAGGAGCGCGTCTGCTCACTTTAAGCGGAAGACCCTGGCTCAGAAGCAGAAACCAAACACAAAGGAATTGAAATTCAAGAAACCTCCCTTGGCCATGAACTCAGGTGGACATGATGCTTAGGTGCTAGGAGGAAATGGGGACCTGAGGGACCCAGTTCCTACCTTCAGGGAGCTCACAGTCCAGCCAGGGAGGTGTCGCATGCACCTACTGCAGCTGGAGGTCATTTTTCTTCCTGGGAATGAGCCTCTTACAGCAGCCAGAGGTTGAGGCTTCGTCCTAAGGTGGAGGTAATAAAAACCGGTTTATCTTCCCACAGCAAGACTTGCCTCAGGGCCTGCGTGTCAGAAACCAGCACTCTGTTTGCCTGAGTCAGGCTGGAGAGTACCTCCTTTTCTCTGGAATCCCGTTGGGGCAGCGAGGCTGGGGAGGAGTGGGAAGACACAAGGCATATCCCTCGTGTGGGTGGGAGCTGAGGAGGTGGGCATGCTCCCAGTTCAGTGGCTGGTCGCCTGGCAACCTTGACCACAGTCCTTTCCCCCTAGCCTAAGGTGCCCTGAAGAGACCATGATGAAAAGAACAAGTTGCCCACACATTCATGGTGATGGTATTCCAACAAAGAAACATCGATGGTCATGATCACTTCCAGGTTCAATAAATATTCGTGGAATTCATGGCACTATGTGCCAGCTATGGGGCTGGGTGCTTTCCCAAGGCTATCTTATTTAGTGTATATTCGCTCAGTAGTTCTATGATGTAGGCATCAGCCTCATTTGACAGATGAGGAACAGAGCCTTGAAGGAGAGGGAGTACATAGGATCTACTCACTGGCCTCAGCACTGAACCCTGTGCTGCTTGCAAGTGCTACCTTCAAGTATTTCGAACTATGTTATTTTATTTTATTTTATTTTATTTTTTTCATTATCATTTTGAAAATTTATTTATTTTGAGAGAGTGAGACAGAGAGAGAACAAGCAGGGGAGGGGCAGAGAGAGGGAGAGACAGAATCCCAATCAGGCTCTGTGCTGTCAGTGCAGAGCCCGACGAGGGGCTTGAACTCACAAACCATGAGATTGTGACCTGAGCCGAGATCAAGAGTTGGGCACTTAACTGACTGAGCCACCGAGGTGCCCCTTTCAAGTTCATTTTATATAAAGCCAAGTTCACTATAATTACCTCCTTCTGGGTTCCCTGTGTAGGTAAATGGCCATTGGTCTAGCCACCTGAAATGTGGAGTTATCTTAGATGCCTCCCTTTCTCTCATCCATACTTTCTATATTTGTTGTTCTTACCAACCAAATATCACTTGAATCCATTTCCTCTTTTCTTTTTAAAAAAATTTTTTTTTAATGTTTATTTATTTTTGAGACAGAGACAGAGCATGAACGGGGGAGGGTCAGAGAGAGAGGGAGACACAGACCCCGAAGCAGGCTCCAGGCTCTGAGCTGTCAGCACAGAGCCCGACGTGGGGCTCGAACTCACGGACCGCGAGATCACAACCTGAGCCGAAGTCGGACGCTTAACCGACTGAGCCACCCAGGCGCCCCCATTTCCTCTTTTCTATTCCTGACCATGGTATGGTCCTAATGCAGGCTCTAAGAATTGATCAGCCTGGTCACCACAGTGGCCTCGCCTGGAGCCTTCTCCACCATCTCCCACCTGACCTTTTGCTGGAGGGTGCCTCTCTTTGACCTCCAGGATAAACAAAAACCCATTATTTTGAATAAAACGTCCTTTTGGGGGCACCTGGGTGGCTTAGTGCGTTGAGCGTCAGACTCTTAATTTCAGCTCAGGTCATGATCTCACGGTTCTTGGGTTCGGGCTCCGCGGTGGACTCTGCACTGACAGCATGGAGCCTGCTTGGGATTCTGTCTCCCTCGCTCTCTGCCCTTCCCCCGCTCACTCTCTCCCTCAAAAGTAAATACATAAATAAACTTAAAAAAAAAAGACCCTTTTGTACTGGACCTTGATTATTTTTTTTTAATTAACTTTTTTGAGAGACAGAGTGCGAGCAAGGGAGGGGCAGAGAGAGAGGGAGGCACAGAATCTGAAGCAGGCTGTGGGCTCTGAGCTGTCAGCACAGAGCCTGACGTGGGACTTGAACTCACAAACCACAAGATCATGACCTGAGCTGAAGTTGGAAGCTTAACCAACTGAGCCCCCCAGGTGCCCCTGGGCCTTGATTATTGTAGTTGCCACATGTCTTAACTCTTCACCCTTGCTGATGGCCCCCAGGGTGCCACATGCTTCCCACCACAGATCTCACTCAAGCTGGTCTTTCGCGGACTGGCCTTCACCTCAGCCATCTCCATTCACCTTCCTGCTCACATTTATGTCTTTCAACCTAACCCAGGCCTCCCCCCTTTTTGTTAGCATTTCTGGACACCCCAGGTACGGGTAGTTACCCCTCCCTTGTGCCACCTGTCCCCAGAATGGAACTTGGGTCTGTGCTGAGCAGAAGTGGAATGATCCGGTGCTTGATGATTCTGATAATTATTGACAAATGGACAGCCTTAGAAAATCGTTTGGTTTTTTTTTAAGTGGGCAAGACACTGCAACATACGAATTACGAAAAGAAATTTTACGAAGCTATATGGAAAAATTATATAGTTCATTATTCAAGGGAAGAGAGTCAGCATTTGTTGAAGCCCACTGTGGACTGTGTCATAGCATGTCATCGACAATGCCAGGACTGGGGCACAAGAGATTCCAAACAGTACAACCATAGTCACTCAGCACTTACCTGCCACACTGGCAGTTCAAACCCAGACAAATTCTCTGCTATTTCTATGCCTCCTGTGTCCCCTCCATTTTGGAGGCAAGTTTTCCAGTGTGGGGATTCTCTTTGGGCCATTTTGGGGCCTCTCAGGACTTTACAAGGGAGGGAACAGGGGATAGGGGACCAGGGATGCGAGGATCAGCGGTGCCCAAAGTGCCTTAACTCAACCTCCTGGTCTTTTTTGTCTGTTTTCATTGCCCCTCACTGTGCCTCTCCTGAAGCACAAGCCCTACAGTGAGATCACTGTGACTCAGTATGCCAGCATCAGCCACATGGGGCCCATGCCTGGGGGCCCTGTAATCAGCATGGTGAGAAGCACAAACAGCTGGGCCCATGGTGGCCTCCTGGGAGACTTGGAGGAGGGCATGCCCATCCACCTGTGTCTCTCACCTTGGGTGGAATGCTTGGGTGTTCTGTACGGGATTGATTGCTGCACGGATGAAGGAATGAGTGAGTGGGTTCTAGAATACCGTGCTATGTTTTGTCAGGAAGGAGGAAAAGGGAGCACTTTGCTCTTTCTTGGGTGCGTGTCCCTCGGGTCAAGGGCATTTCTACCATAAGCCATCCAAGTGCTCCCTCCCCTCTCCCCTTCGCCCTTCCTTCCCTCCTCACTTCTTTTTCCGTCTCATCACCCCACCTGGGTGATTAGCACAGGCTGCTGGGTCTCCTGTAGAATGAGTCATTCTACAAACATTTTTTGGGCTCCTTCCCTGTTCTCAGCAAAGCATGAGGCTCTACAGGAGGAAAATGGATGATGTGCCCTGGACTTTCTGGAGTTTATGCCCAGTGGAGACCCAGACAGGTCAACAGGCAGTTACAATGAAGTTTGACTGGAGGTAAGAGCCATCAGGGACGTCCAAGAAGACTTGGATGGATGATGGGGCGCCTGGGTGGCTCAGTCAGTTAAGTGTCTGGCTTCGGCTCAGGTCATGATCTCACAGTTTGTGAGTTTGAGCCCCACGTTGGGCTCTGTGCTGACAGCTCAGAGCTTGGAACCTGCTTCAGATTCTGTGTCTCCCTCTCTCTCTGCCCCACCCCACTCATGCTCTCTCTCTCTCTCTCTCTCTCTCAAAAATAAATAAACATTAAAAATTTTTTTGAAAAAAAAAGAGACTTGGATGGATGAGTTTCAGGGAGGGCTTCTTGGAGGAGGAGATGTTTGAACTGAGCCCTGACCACTTGCACAACTCTGAGAGTGAGAGCCTCCTTAAATTTTGTGCCCTGAACATCTACTTTGCTTTCCTTTAGTCCCAGCCTTGGCCCTGAGGATATGCAGGAGTTGGTGAGAAAGGGGAAGATAGTGATGGTAAGTAGCCAGGAAGCTCCTTCCAGGTAAGGGATGTCTGTAGAGTTGGCAGAACCCTGAGGGGGGATCTCCACAGAGCCTTCATTCCCACCTCCCTGGAGGGGGCTGGGAGAAAGCTACAGGTGCCTGTACCTCATCAGTCATGCCTGAGAGCCAGACACTGTTACCAGTGCTCTTGTTGGGGAGAGAAGGTAGCTCAAGGTGGCGTGGATCTGATGGTCGAGGGCTGTGACATCTGTCATGGCACTTCTTGGCTTTCCCACTGGGAACAATAAAATAGCCAACACTTTCCTAGTGCTTATTATGTGTGCTTTACGCATGTGTTCTATGAGGCAAGTGCTATTAATACTGGCTCATTATCACAGATGGGGAAACTGAGGCACAGAGCAGTTGAATAACTTGTTCAGGGTCATACAGGCAGAGTCTGGACTCAAATTCAGGGAGTCAGGCGCCAGAGCCCTCACATATACCCATTACACTATCCTAGTGGTACCTGTGAACAACGGGAGACGGTGAATGCCTCTTGGGCTGTTGGTAAAGACAACTGCAGGTGCAAAATCTCTGAAATACTCCCATTTCATCTTAAAAATCCACATACATCTTGCATCTATTAAAAGTCCCTATATGTTTAATCAAGACAATGCCTCCCACCAAGTAACCAAGTAAAAGTGATGCTTCAGAGAGATATGCCACATCATCCCGAGGCACCGAAGAGCCCCAGAGACACGGTCTGTGGCGGGAGCTGTGCCACCAGGCCCAGGTTTCAGAGCAGGAAGAGCTCGGGCTCTCTGGGGAGTTGGACAGGGAGGGACTGGAGCATTTCGTGGTGGAGCTGCCTTGCTGTTTCCCTTCCACCTCTTCCCCTGACTACACTGGCCACCCTCTCAAGTCAGGGTGCTGTGACTTCCCCACATGACCTTCGCTGTGAAGGTCACCTGGAAACTGGCTACTCCTGCTTCGTAGTCACTAGGCTGCCTTGTTTGTGACTGCTGTTCCTCCTTCTCCTTCCGCTACTCCTCTTTCTTTCCCTCCTCCCCTCTTCCTCCTCCTCTTCCTCCTCCCCTCTTCTTCCTCCTCCTTCCTTCTTCCTTCTCCTCCCCTCTTCCTGCTCCTCCTCCCCTCTTCCCCTTCCTCCCCCTTCTTCTTCCCCTTCCTCCTCCCCTTCTTCTCTACTCCTCCTCCCTTCCTCCTCCTCATCCTTTTCATCCTCCTCCCTCTTCTCTGAATCCTTCACTGCCTCCTCCTCCCCCTCCTCCCCTCTTCCTCCTCATCTTTCTCCTCATCCCCCTCCCCTTCTCATCTTCTTCCCCCTCTCCTCCTCCTTCTCCCCCTCTTCCTCCTAATCCCCCTCCCCCTTTCTCTCCCCTCTTTCCCTTCCTCTTCCCCCTTCACCTCCTCCTCCCGTCTTCCTCCTCATCTTTCTCTCATCCCCCTCCCCTTCTCATCCTCCCCCTTCCTCTACTCCTTGTCCCCCCCTTTCTTCCTCTCCCTCCCCCTCCTCCCCTTGCCCCTCCTGCTCCCCTCCTTTTTCTTTTGTTTTCTTCTGGAGGAAGCCTCTCTGTGGATCATGTGAGCTCACACATGTGTGGTCAAGCTCTGGGAGCCTCTTCATTTTAGCCCACAACATTTAGTTCTCTCCTTCACCAAGTTCCTCTATTTTCTAGAAGTTTCATGTTTGCTTATGTTGATCCACTGCAGAAACCCCCTTGAGTGGCCTTAAAAAATCACAGCAACCAGCACAAAACTAGCATTTCTATTCTCCTTTCTTTACGTCCTAGTTTCCAAATAGTCCTGCTTCCTTGGCCAGACAATTGGCTGCCTTTATGTGATGTCTTTATGTCTTTAAGTTTCAGACTCGATGTGCGTTCTCACCTGGCTGCCTGGAATTCTGCAGGGCCATTTCTCTATTGCAGGGGCAACTGTCCCGGCTGCCCTGTCAGCCCTGCATCTCTGAGGTCTCCTTAGCATTCGTCTATTTGCCTAACCAGTGATGATTGAGCACCTACTTTTGGCCAGGTGCTATTCCAGGCATGAGGCACGCAGTCGGGTACATGACTAAATTATCTTGTGAAGCTCATGTTGTGGGAAGGGATTGCAGTGGAGGCAGACAGCCCGCCCCTCCCCGCCCCCCACCAAACCAAAAAACCCCCAAAACACGACAAAACAAAGCACCAAGAAGCAGATAAATAATATAGTTTCAGATAGTTGTAAGTGCTATGAGGCTAATAAAACAGGATGCCACGCAGAGTGAAAACCGGAGAGAAGAAACATGTGCAAAGACCTCAGGAGAACCTCTAGGAGTGGAAAGGAGGCCAGCAAGGCTGGAATGCAGTCACTGAGGGGGAGTAAGGTGCCAGGTGAGGAGGGAGAGGGAGGCAGAGGGCCACATCACCTGACACCTTATATGCCATAGTAAGGAGTTAGGTTTTAGTTTACACGCAGTACGGGAATAACACGGTCACTTTTTGGAAAGGACCCTGGCTGTTGGGGAAAACAGACTTTAGGCACCAAGAATGGGAACAAGGAAACCCACTGGGAGGCTATTATAGTGACCCAGGTGAGTCCATTGGGCGCAGGAGAGAGGGAGAGGAAGAAATACATTCAAGATAGAGTGTAGGGAGGTGGACGAGGGTAGAGTAGAAAATGCTCTGATCTGGGACTCAGACTTGAATCTCAGGCCACCACCCACCAACTGTGGGAGCTTGTATGAGTTGCCTAACTTCTCAGTCGGCGCATCTGTAAGATGAAGACAATGGCACCTGCGTCGGCGTTTCTCAGGTGGGGAGAGGAAGAAGATGAGTGTGCCCGACAGGGTGCCTGTGTGATGGAGCCTCCACCCAGGTTCTGACAATGGTCAGGGCTTTCCTGGAACCCACATCTTCTCCACTACAAGGGTGAAAAGGCAAGGTTGTCATCCAGGTTCAGGGGGCTGCCTCACCTTTAAGGTAAGTCAAAGCTCACTCTGTGTTGGAAGTGAAGGGTGCATTTGGGGCTCATTCCTTTCCAAAATGGAGGAGTGGGTTTTGGGTGGGGTTAGAAGGCACCCTGGGCTGGTTGAGGGGCTGATGGCAGCTGGACAAGGCAGAAGGGCTTGGGCCTGGGGGCAAGCCTGTCACTGTCCCCAGGGGCAGCTGGTAAAGGCGATTCTGGACATATGTCCCTTGGTGCATGAAGGAAGGTAGCCTAGGGGAAGGTTTGATGGATTGACAGGTTTCTAGAAAGTCTAAACAAGGCTGGGTTTTGATCTTTCATGGGTGGAGTAGGTCAGTTTCGAGCACTTTCCAGGGAAGTTCTGAGAGCCGATGTCCCACCCCTGGAAATCACCTATCCCATGTTGGCTTGTGGTCGAGTCTGTCCTGCAGCTCTGTGGGAGCCGGCTGACCCTGGGTCAGGGTGCATGGACTTTTACTCAGGCATGAATCTTCAAAGGTCAGCGTAATAGGAGCAGTATTCGTGGGCTACGCCCCTTTCTCTTTAGCCTTCTGAAGTCTGGACTCTGGAACCTCAGGTTTCTATAGGGAAGTGGAAGGGAGCTGACATTAACTGTTCACTTACGGTATGCCTGGCATCTTGCCAAGCACCATACGCTACTCATAACACGGTGAAATAAACATTATTATCTCCATTTTTTTTTTTCAATACTAGGAAACTCAGGCTCTGAGAGATAAAAGCATCATTTCCCAAAGTCATGTGACTGGTAATGGGAGCCTGAGTTCACGGACGCCACAGCCCCTGCTCTTACACAAGTGTCACCTGGAGAGGGTAGGTATATGTGAGAACCTTCAGAGGAGGGGCTTGGGGATCTTGATATTTTAAAAAGTCCCTCAGGCTCTTGCAGTGGCCAGCCAGCATTGGGAGCTTCTGCCTCGCACCGTGTGGCTTCCCTAAAGCCCTTCAAGGGACATTTGGAGCAACAAGAGAGAGTAGATACCCACCTTTGGAATGTGACCTTAGCAAGCTTTAAGGAATCTGACTTAGAAGCTTTAATCTGTGTTAAATGCCTTTCTGGCTGTGATGCAAGTCATTGAACTCTGCGCCTCAGTTTCCTTGTCTGTAAAATGGGGATCCAAATACTTACCTGCAGGACTATTAAAGGATTACGGATAGTACAGTAAATGACCTAGCATAGTGCCTGGCTCACCTAGCCACTGAATAAAGGGTGGCCATTAACACTATTCACCGCATTATCAAACCTTTTTTGAGTGGGGAGTTGAGGGACAGTTAGTTTCTCTGTGGCCCACTCACCCATTGCGGAGGCCCCTCCTTGGCACAGCCTGTCCCCTAGAAAGAGCAGACTGCCAGGCACTCTTCCTCCAGAGAAAGCCAGTGTCCGCACAGGCCACTGGTCCTGGCCCCTGGTGCTTGAAGCTCTGACACGCGGTGACAGTTTCTGCTTTTCAGCTGGTGAGCATGCCCCCCTCCCCTTGGACTGGCCCAGGGGCAGACTGGGCAGGGGGAGTTGGCAGGGGGAGCTGGCCGTGTACTGAGGAGGCTGGCCCAATGCCCCACTCCTCTACCAGCTGGGCGGCTGGGCCGGGCAGCAGCTTGGACTAGCTCGAAGGCCCAGCAGGGGCCTCTGTGGGGTGGCAGCCTCCCTGAGCCCCTCAGCTAGCACCAGGCCATCTGGTGCCTCTGTCCTCTTTTGTGTGCGGGGGGGGGGTGGGGGGGTGGGGAGGAGGGGCAAAGGCGGAGGAGACAGATTTCTCTGGCCAGCTCTCTTTCTAAACTGAGGAGAAGCTGGAGGTAGAGGACATGGGGCCTGGGAATGAGGTGGAGGGCACTCTGGGCTTGGGACTCAGGAAGAAGGGACAGAGGGGTCTGGGGTGTGAAAGGGGGCAGGCTCACAAGGGAAGGAAGAAAGCTGAGAACAGGTGTGGTGTGCAAGGGTCTTGGTAGGTAAACTAAAAGGGGAAGAGGTGAGAGACAGAGAGAGAGGGTGAGGGTGAGCTGTGTGGAGAGAAAAATGTGAGTGGTGCGGAAGAGGGTATAAAGTATACAGAGAAGAACGAAGTCCAGGAGTAGGAAAAGGTGTATAAAAATCTCTCCATGTCAGATGTGTGAAGTTGCTGCCCTATTTCTGTTCTAGGAAAGAGGAAGTGAGAGCGTGTGGGCTGGAGGCCCTTCCCTGGCCAGCTGTAGGTGAGGGGGGGCGGCTGACAGAGCAGCCTGGCTCTCGGGTCAGAGTAGCCCCGGGGTCCAGCCCAGCCCTGCCCAGCAGCTGCCAAGGCTGGGTCCCCGTCAGAACTGCCACCAGCAGAAGGCTTTCAGAAAGGAATGTGATGGTTGGTCTCTAGGGCTGGGAAGAAAACTTGTGTTGAATGCCCTTTGATGTGGTTCACTCGGGGAGTAAAAGTGTGCGTTTCTGAGGCCATTCGGGAATGGACTTTAAAGAATTTCACAGATGGGAATTTATAGTGGCTTGGAGGGAGTTGGCCCCGGGCAGGCGGCAGAATATCCCTTCTCCTCCATGCAGGCCACCAGGCATGAGTCAAACAGACACAAATAGTGGTAAGTGTGCTTTGTGCTTTTCGGGGCCTGCATTTGGGAAGTCAGGAAGGACACAGAAGGTGGTCTGTGTTCTCTGCTGGGGGCAGGACAAATTGGCCTTGGGTTGGAAGCATCCTTCCCCCTGGCACTTCTCCCGTCAGCCTCCATTCCTGGACCTCTCTCAGGACTCAGCTTGTTGGCTCTCCTGGGGTTCTTCATGGCAGTGCTGCCCCCCTCCCTGGCCCCTGGCCCTGAGATGTGTGTTCACCCTCTTGCTCTCCGGGAAATCTGCCTTGTTCTCTGCATCAGGCCTTGTCAGCGTCTGTCTCCTGGTCCCATCTGGAAAGTAGGACTAAGTCACTGTTACCTTCTTTGAAGCAGGAAAGCCACACCGAATGAAATCATGACCAAGGGCCGGGAGAACGCATACCGCTAATGTGGTTGATTTAGTGCACGGTGGTCCATTTAACACCAATCAACATGGGATTTCCCCCTCTATTAAAGTCACTTGAAGATCATGGGTTGGTTGGAGGCTCTGGGAAGCACTTTGCAGCTCTCGTGGTGGGGGGTACCCCCAAGTGGACGTGCACGTCACGGCACTGGTGCTGCTGGGCCCTCAAGGGCTCATTGAGGAGCCTTGAGGAGCAGGGTGGGCAATGGGGGATGTGCTCACGGCCAGAGGGGCTCCTGTGCCTTGAAGAAGGTCAGGCTGTAGCTTAGCAACCCCCCAGCAAGGAGGGCACCAGATGCAGCTGATGGACAGCTGGAAACAAGCAGGGCTTGACTGGAGATGTCCGTTCACATTCAGGTGTGTCTGCCGGGGGCTCTCGGCTGGCTCAGCGGAGCCACCTGAAGAAGGAACAGAGGCAACTTTGTATCAACTGTGATTTATCCAGCACTGGTAAAGTGCTGCCCAGTTAGTCCTCACAGGCAACCAGGAAGGCGAGGAAATCATGGGCCAGGGAGACTGTCCCACCATCATCCAGCTAGTAGAGGGCAAAGCTACCGTTCAAACTGGGCCACAGAGGCCTGGGGTTCTCCACTGAGCTGTGCTGCTGGCCAGGCCTGATGGGAGTACAGTGCAAGGCAGGGTCAGGGTTGGCTTCGTGGAGGGCCTTTGAAATGGCCTTGAAAACTGAGCAGCACTTTGACATTTGGAAGGGTGATGCTTCTTCTGAATGGAAAAAAGAGCAGGCACCGATGCACAGGGCCCGTGTGGGGATTGGTGCGGATTGCGGAACGTGACCAGGCGACTGGAAGGAGATCCAGCCCGGGAGGCAAGCTGGAGCCATTTTATGGAGTCTTGAAGGCACCATGGGGGTTGTGGTTCCTTCTCTAGGGGGTGGAGTCCGGTAAAAGTTTTGATGAAGGGAATCACATGGTCAGGGCTATGCTGGCAGTGGTCGGAGGGGAGCTGAGCAGGAAGGGACAGTGGTGGGGCCACGGTGGGAGGCCACGCTGTGAGGCCACCCTGTGAGCAGTGGGGAGGGCACGGGTGGAGAGGTGTACGGGCGGCCTGGAGGAATCAATCATACACGGAGCGGAATGCAGCTCTGGCTGGGGGGATGGCGTGGTTGTTTATAGAAATGGGGAAGTCACAGAGCAGGGGTGTTTTCGGTGGGGGAGGGGACAGAAAGGAGATCTGAATTCGAACCTGGTGAGGTCAGTTGTTGGCTCGACTTCCAGGTGGCCACAGGGAATAGCAGGGGCTCCCTGAGAATCAACCCCAAAACCTCATCTTGAATGTCTGTCTGCTTCATTCTCCCCTGAGGTGCTGAGCTCATTGATTGGGATTGCCTTTACATTTTGTATCTCCTAGTGGCATCAGGACGTTAGACGCCCTGGGAGCTGTGGGGCCCAGTTACCAGCTGGTGCTGAGGGTCAAAGATAACTATACAGTCCCTGCCCCCAGATGTGGGTCCCTCAGACCTTCAGGGAAGTTATAGATGAAGGATTTCCCTAGAAGGCTCGTCTTGCAAGACCTACTCCTCTGGTTTTCTCAAGGAAGACCTTGTCCACCCTTCCACAGGGACACGAAGGCCAGCAGTGGGGCAGAGGTGGCATTTTGGCTCAAGGGGTATGCCAATGGCCCTGCCTGACCTGGAGAAAAGAGACAGCTTCCTTCTCCTGGCTTTACTTCTGCGTGAGAGGGGAAAGAGACAGTCATCCAGGCTGTTCACTACTCCTGGTCCCTCATTTCACCAATTCTTGACCTCTGTTCAAACACTCCACCTGAACAGCTTAAAAACTGAACCCAGATCTTGGATTTGGGTTAGTCTCCATCCTTAATGAGGAGGTAGAGGTCTAGGAAGAGGCAGCTTATCAAAAAGATACACTCATTCCCTTTTTTCATCCAATAAGTGTGTATCTAGTGTCTACTCTGGGTCAGATAAAGGATACATAAGCCGAAGTCTCACCCCTGAGGGACTGAGAGTTGGGGGCACAGAGGCATCCACAGGCAAGAATAGCATAGGGCCAGGGGGAGTCTGAACGTCCTTGCACAGGAAGCAGGTTTCAGCTAAGTCGACAGGTAGGTAGGAAACTGTCCAGTGAAGGGGGACGAGAAACTGTTCTGGGAGAACAGAAGCACCCCCAGAAATTCTGATTTCATGGGTCTGGAGACTGGCTCAGGCACTGGCATTTTAAAAGCTCCCTAGACGATTCTATCTTGCAGTCAGGGCACCACTGACCCACCGCGGGGTTGTTTGCAGAGTTTTGCTAGTCACAGGCTGGTCTTGTTCAAGGAAGCAAGGCGTGGAAGCCACCAGGTGCGGTGGGAAGAAGGAGACCCGTGGGTCTGTCAAATTGCTCCTCACTGCAGCCTGACCTCCCTGCGGGACCTGAGCCGGTGGCTTCTCTCCATTTCCCCTCTCATCTCTTTCTGTCGTAGCTACCTTGCTCTGGCCCCTGTTCTCTGCAGACTTACGCGGTGGTCTCCCAACCAGTCCCTGCCACCTGGTTCCATTCCCTGCAGGGACATCAGTGTGGCCTGTGTCCTGAAGCACATGAGGCTTGTTGTTCCTGGCCTGGACAGGGTACTCCCTAGTCCCATGGGCTCCAGCCAGAGCTCCATTCCCACTCACACCAGGCCCTCTGGCTTCTCGCCTCTCCACTCACTTCACAACTCCTTCCCGCAAGAGAAACCCTGCATTTATAGCTCCCTTCCCGCCTCCGGTTCCCTTCCTAGAAGGTCTTTTATCTTCTACGCCTGCACGCCCAGCTTGTCCTTCAAGGAGGTCAGGTGTCCCTCCCAGGAGGTCCCCTCTTCCTCTTCCTGAGTTAAGGGCCTACCTATGCTCTGGGCTTCCCCTGTGGTCCTGGCCTGCATTACAAGTGCACACCCCTGGGAGCGATGAAGCCTCTTCTTCCCTCAAGAGCGACACTTCTCCGGCCACCACCAGCTTTGCTTTTGTAGGGGGGGCGGAATTATTCTTTTTCTTCTGCGCGCCATAGGTGCATTGACTGGGGCCCTGCAAATTAGCTTGACGAAGGACAGATTAACAAAAGAAAAGACGCATGGTTATCACACATTTCACATGCACATGGGAGCACTCAGTGATGAGTAACCCGAAGGGGTGCACAGAACCTGGGCTTCTAGAGCATCTTAACAAAAGAACAATACACATGTAGAAAAGTGATGAGACAAAGGAAAAGGGTTGTAGCCTTCCAAGAGTGGGGGACTTGGGAAGGCAAATATCTCGGGGAAATTAATGGAAGAAGATAAGGGCTGGTTGGTGAAGTTTGTGCAGCTTCCTCTGGTGCCTTCTCTGGGCTGATAAGGGATCTCTTGTAAATGTATGCGCTGATTCTGGGCAAATAGCAGGAGTGCGGAGAGCTCAGTTGCTTTCAGCTGAAAATCCTTACTCCAAGTGGCCTATTTTGGGGTGGTGTATTCTGCCCCCCTTCACTCTCCAGGCCTGACAGCCCCCAGCGCGCACAGCAAGTGCACAGGGAAGACGAAGAGGACTGTGCCACTGAGCAGAGTCAAGGTGAAGGTGACGGCAGTGGCCTCCTTGCAGGTGGGTGTGCAGCGTGGGCTGCTCTCCTGGCTTTAAATGAGGAAATTGTGCTTCCCCAGAAGGTGAAAGACTTGTCAAAGGTCACTCTACAAATGACAGAGTTGGCATTTGAGGGGATGCTGCCTCAAGTGCTTTTCTTTTTTGGCTTCGTGTTGGCAGCACTGGGCTTTCGCAGGGGAAGAGTTGAGGGGAGCTGATGTGTTACCCCTACCTCTCCTCTGTCTTCCGCACCAGGTGTCCTTGTGCCCCCAGCTGTTTTCTCCCAATTGCCGGGTTTTACTGTAGGTGATTTATTTCTGGCTCTCACCTTTGACCCCTCGGAGGGCCTAGTAGCAATTTCAGAGACTCTCAGGAAGGCTCATGCCTCCATTTACCATCCCTGACAGGAGCCAGTTTCTTCAGGGCTGGTGGTCTGACCTGGGGGCCTGGGAGGCAGCATGCCTCGTGGGAGGGGGCAGCCAGTGGCAGGGAGTGGCAGGGCTGCCAGTGCTGTGTCTCTGCCTATGTGTTCCTGGACCTCTGAGTTGGCCTGCCGGCCGTCCGGCCTGAGGTTGAGAGTGAGGGAGACAAGCCTGGGCATGTCTGGCGGGGCCGGCTGGCCAGGAGCCCACTTGTGTGAAGACTGCAGAGATCCTTGGGAGCCGCTACTGGATTCTGAGGCATGGTAATCTGGAGCTGGGCCTGGAAAGAACGCCTTGGTCAGGGGAGGGGGGAGAGATCTGCTGTGGGGGAGTAGTGTGGGTATTGATGATCATGTGATGCGATGGCTGCAGTAGTGGTGGGTGCCCCTTATTGAATGGTTCCTAGATGCTGGACACCATGCTCTGATCCTTTGTGGGCATTAGATCGTTTTGTCCCTAGAACAGCCCCTTGAGGTGAGATTTATCCCTACGTTCGTAGTTTACATTTTGCGTTTTACGGATGAGAAAACTGAGGCTCATACCCCTGGTCATCAGTGGAGTGCCATCTGTCTCAGCTCCTGACCACTGTCCTTTCTGGAGACTTTGAGCGTCCTCCTGGAGACACCCAGAGATACTGGGTGGGGAGTCGCAGGGGGCACCTAGAGCAAATGTGGTTCAGAACCAGCCAAATATACATTCCTATTGTTCTTGTGTCTCAGATTGGCAGGTCTGGGGAATCTTGGGCTACATTTATAGGTCTTTAAAAACGGAATTGTTTTCACCCTTGACTCTAAAATAATTTACTTTCTTTAGCCTTTGCTTATAAGGAGGTATGGCTCTCTTTAAAGGGCTCTTAAAAATGTTTCCTGCTATGACTCCTCTGGGCCATTCTACTATGAATTGGCACAAACACTAACAGCTTAAACCCTTCTGGGCAACACTACAGAAGAAAATAAATCCTAGAGTGTCATAATTGGCCACAAGCTGAACATGAGTAAGCAGCAGAAATACTGATTTGTAAGAAAAAGCAGATTTGTGGCAAGTGTGAAGTGTGAAAAGGGAATTAGCCCCCCCCCCCTGCCTCAGTGGGGTAAGGCAGAGTAACTTCCCTACAAGCTGTGCTCCAAGGGTTTATTTATAGGTCACTACTTAGGAACTTGGAATTCTTTCCTTCGCAGAATCATTGTTACAAATACAGGCAAGTTCTGGAGCTGGTCTAGAAATGTGTGCGTATGGCTCCCATCTTCGTGTTTACACTGAAACAATTGGAGAGAGCAACAGTCCTGTGTCATATCAGGAAATGCCCCACCAGACACTTTACGAGTTATGACACTGTGCAAGAAGCACAGCTTCTTTCAAAGTTCAGGTTGTAGTATTTGGCACACCTCTGCCTCTTCTTACCCCCACCCCTACCGATCCTTCTAGAAGGCTTTCAGCTCTTCACTCAAATCATTTGTGCACAGCAGGACACCTCTCCCAGGCCCCAGTCTCTGACTCCTGTCCCGACTCCTCGCCTGTCTCTCTGACTCCCAGTGTGAATACTCCTTCATGCACTTGCCTAAAGTCTGACAACGACAATATGACGGAAGTCAGTCCTATCTCTAAAATCTACCTCCCTCTAAACTGTACCTCCGTCTTTCCATCTTTCCGCTGCCTTCCATCGCCATTACCCGCAGCGTGGTCATTATTTCTTGTGGAGATAAGGGCGATAGCCTGGATGGCTTCTTTCCTCCCCACTCCCTCCCCTGCTCCAATCCCTAGTTCTATTTTCCACACAGTGGCCAGAGGGACCTTTGACCATTTTTATCAGTTTACGTCGCCTCCCAGCAGGTAGTATGAAATCCAGCTCTTACCCTGACCTTGCCAGGCCTGGGGGGGTCTCCCTGCCTCCAGGCTCCTCCCTGGTGCTGGGCTTTTGCTCTTGACTACCCTTTAGTCTGGACCACTTTTCTTCCGTGCTGCCCTGCTGCCTCTTCTCATGTGGCTGGTGTCTATTTTTATTTTTATGTTTTTTATTTTAAAGTTTGTTTATTGAGACAGGGACAGCACAAATTGGGGAGGGGGAGAGAGAGAGAGAGAGAGAGAGAGAGAGAGAGAGAGAGAGAGAATCCCAAGCAGGCTCCATGCTGCCAGCACAGAGCCCAACGAGGGGCTTGAACTCCTGAAACCATGAGATCATGACCTGAGCCAAAACCAAGAGCCAGATGCTTAAATGACTGAGCCACCCAGGTGCCCCTAGCAGGTGTCAGTTTAAATACTGGCCTCCTCCTCAGAGAAATCTTCCTTGGTCTTCCTTTCTTAAGGGCCGTCTTCTGTGCTCTTTTACAAAGATCCTGTTTCTTTCCTTCGAAGAATGCAGTCACAATCTACGGTGCTCTTGTCTGTTCACTGTGTCCTTGTGTGTTCGGCATCTCCTCCGCCAGAATGGAATTTTAAAAGCCTGGCTTGGGGCGCCTGGGCGGCGCAGTCGGTTAAGCGTCCGACTTCAGCCAGGTCACGATCTCGCGGTCCGTGAGTTCGAGCCCCGCGTCAGGCTCTGGGCTGATGGCTCGGAGCCTGGAGCCTGTTTCCGATTCTGTGTCTCCCTCTCTCTCTGCCCCTCCCCCGTTCATGCTCTGTCTCTCTCTGTCCCAAAAATAAAATAAAAACGTTGAAAAAAAAAAATTTAAAAGCCTGGCTTTGTGCAGCCTGCTAATCACTGTAGCTGCGGGGCCCAGAACAGTGCCTGATGATGAAGGTGTTCATAAATGTTAGCAGAATGAATGAACGAGTCTGAAATGCCTTAGAGAAAGCAAATGAAAATGTGCTTCTGTGATTGGGAAATTTTATGGAGTGGGAAGAGATTGGGGGGGGGAGGGTGGAGGCTGCATAAGCCCACAGAATCCTGCTGATTGAGGACTGGCTCCAAGTTGAGGCCAAGGCAGTTGTGTGAGGCCTTGGTGGTTGGAGGGAACTGATGGGTGGAATGAGAATGAAGCTTAGAAGTCCAGGTACTGGAGTTAGTATCTGATGGGAGTGGTATAGGGGCTGATGTTTCCAGGAGAGTGGCAGGGAGGTATGGTCACCATTGGTTTAGACCTTGTTGCATCTATGCTTGTAATTGCTTATAATAAATCGGGCCATGTCATTTATACAGCAAGCCCCACTTTCCCATCCATATTAAGTACATTGAGAGTAATAGAGCTGGGGTGAAAATAATCACAGTTCAATTGGTTTTAAATATGCTAATGCCGGGGCACCTGGGTGACTCAGTTGGTTCAGGGTCTGGACTCTTTGTTTTGGCTCAGGTCATGACCTCATGGTTTCCAATATTGAGCCCTGAGTCAGGCTCTATGCTGGCAGCATGGAGCTTGCTTGAGATTCTCTCTCTCCCTCTCTCTGCCCCTCCCCTGCTCCTGCTCTCTCTTTCTCAAAACAAATAATTAAACATTAAAAAATATTTTTTAATATGCTAATACCTGTGTTGAAAGCCCAGTGAGATGAGCAGATGGGAACACACCTTTGGAGGATGTGAACATGATGTTACAAGGCGGGATGATGAGTGAGCGAAACAGACCCTCAAAAGATCACTAATAGAAGTAGTTATGAAGAGTCCAGTAGGAGGGCACCTGGGTAGCTCAGTCGGTTAAGTGTCCGACTTCGGCTCAGGTCATGATCTCATGGTTGGTGGGTTTGAGCCCAGTATCGGTCTCTGTGCTGACAGCTCAGAGCCTAGAGCCTGCTTCAGATTCTGTCTCCCTCTCTCTCTGCCCCTCCCCTGCTCATGCTCTGTTTCTCTGTCTCTCTCTCAAAAATAAACAAACATTAAGAGTCAAGTGGAGATCTAGGAGAAACAGAATTTGGGACACATGAAGGATTTGGTGGCAAGGACAGAAGACTGTAAGGAGAATGGGATGCAAAAGAGGGAAGTTCTTTCAGATGTTTGTCTTGGGCATAAAGAAGAAACAAGGTATTATTTTTCAGATTGGAATACTGGATTTTTGCTCTCAGGAACCAAGAGTTTCCTACTCGTTGAATAAATGGGTTTGTGGTTTCAGGGGAGCCCCATCCGGGAACAAAGAAGTCTTGCTCGGCTTCATGTTTTAAATTGGGTTAAAAAAAAATCCATACCACGCTAATAATCAATAATCTTGAGAGCCTGGTTCTTGAGAAGGAAAAGGTTTTCTACTTTTCAAGAAGATTCCCTTTCTGTATCTAGAGCAAGGCTTGGGGGTCTGAGCATAGAGCAATGCGTTAAGCCATCATGCTGAGAATAGAGTCGTTGACACAAAGGAAGTACCTGTCCTGTAGAAATATTCATCTGGTGCCTAGAGGAGCTTAGAGCAAGACTCAGAAGGGATGAGAAGGGGGTGAGGCACTGTGTGCCCTGCCCACCAGCCACAGATGGGGGTGGGGGGGCAAGGTGGTGGAAACAGCTGAGATGGGGTGACAGGAAGTAGAAAGCAGATTTGGATGAGTGGGAGGAGAACCCCTTGTAGGTGTCTATACAGGGTATGCATGGCAGTGGAAATGCTGGCAGATTGTGTTTCAGCAGAGGGAGGGCCCGACACCGTGGCCCTTGCTTCTTCTCCAGAACTTCCCAGGTGACGCCTGGGGGTGCATAAGTTGGCAGACAATTAAAAGCTAGCATGCCTGTTGAGGGGTGACTGGGTCAGGGGGACCCCTTGGCAGGGTCTCAGAGTAGACAGAGCTGGCGCCAGAGGGAAGGTGAGGCTGAACCCTGGTGGGGCAGGGGTACCAGGGCAGAGGGATGGCCAGACTGCCCAGAAGTACTTGTTAGGCATGGTCTACGTGGAGAGAGCAGGTCGTGAACATCAGAAACCCAGCTGGACAAGGGGTGGGAGAGGATGTGGCTTAGGGGTCAGCACAGGGGAAAGGCACTTAAAGGTTTTCATTCATAACAAGAGCAAAATGAGTCTCCAGCATATTAAGACCTGTGAAATAAGGCCGCCTGGGTGGCTCACTCAATCAAGCATCCAACTTCAGCTCAGGTCATGATCTCACGGTTCGTGGGTTTGAGCCCTGCATCGGGCTCTGCACTGACAGCTTGGAGCCTGCTTCAGATTCAGTGTCTCTCTCTGCCCCTTCCCCGTTTGTGCTCTGTCTCTGTCTCGCAAAAATCAATAAACATTAAAAAAAAAAAAAGATCTGTGGGGGTGCCTGGGTGGCTCAGTTGGTTAAGCAACTGACTGGCTCAGGTCACGATCTCGCAGTTTGCCATTCGTGGGTTTGAGCCCCGCGTCGGGCTCTGTGCTGACAGCTCAGAGCCTGGAGCTGCTTCAGATTCTGTGTCTCCCTCTCTCTCTGCCCCTTCCCTGCTCATGCTCTGTCTCAAAAACAAATAAACACTTAAAAGAAAACAACAACAAAAAGTTCTGTGAGATAAAATGAAGGGGTTGTAGTCTGGTCCCATTCTTCTCTGGGCTGGTCAGCTCCCTTCCGGAGCACTGGAGTCGTGCTGGGGTCTCACTGTGAGACTGACCTGTCGAACCAGACCCCGTTCAGACAGTGAGAAACTGCCACATGAGAGTAGGTAAGAAGAATCTAGAGCATGTAGTCTAGAGAAAAACAATTCAGGAGTGACACACTACTCAAGGTCCTCCACATTCCTGAGGGCAGACTCAGTGTGTGGACATTACAGAGAGAGAGATTTCAGCTTCGAACCCAAAAGAAATGTTTAATAATTCTGAGCGGGCGTTGGCTGAATCAGGACACAATGCATTCTCTGGAGCTGGTGTCTCCACGCAGAAGCCAGGACATTACTCAGGTAATTCAGGACATCTGCCTGGACAACCTTTAAAATGTCTTCCAACCTTAAGATTTTGTGACTTGCTGAGTGAAATTCTAATTTTATAATTTATGACTCAGGAGAGGCTCTTATTTTGAGTCAGAGTATCTGAGTAGTAAGGCCCCAGCTCCTTAGCGTCAGATAGCCCTGGCTTCTGAGACTGGCTTTGTCACCCACTAGCTGGGTGACCCTGGAAAATTTCTTCCACCTTTCTGAATCTCAGTTTTCTTGTCTATGAAATGGCAATACTTACCTGGTAGGCTTTTGTTGGCATTAAGTGAAAGAATACGATAAAAGATCAAAACAGCAGGTTGTGTGTGTGTGTGTATGGGGTGGGGGGAGGCAGTGAGAGAGAGAGAGAGAGAGAGAGAGAGAGAGAGAGAGGAAGAAAGTACAGGACCTTCGCCATGCTATAAAATCTCATTACTGCCTACTGGTTAATTTTTGTCTTCATAAGACTAGCTTACAGAGCACTGGGTTTAAGGAAAAGGCGAAATAGACTCTGACATAGTATGCACAGATTCTGGCTTCAGTCCTCTAACAGGGAAGGGGAGGGTCTGACCTGGGGAGGAAGGGGCAAGAGAAAGTCATCACCTGAGGGTTACAAATAGCCCTGGCCCTGTTCCTGGGTTTCCGGCCACTGGATGAGTATGGCCGTCTAGTTGCCCACCTTACAAGAGAGCGGTGGGCCCGGACAAGCCCCCTGCTTCCCCACGCTGACTGAGGTATGACACTGTATCTGGAACGACCCTCGTTTGTGAAGTGGGCAAGGTTTTGTTTTTTTTTTTAAAGCCTTCCCCACCTCTGTTCTGATACTTCTTCCCCCAGCCCCAACTTCCCCTTACTTTCTCCTGCCTAATTCCTCCTTCACAACTCAGTTCCTTAGAAACACCTCTGTTTGTCAGGGGGCCTGGGTGGCTCCGTCGGGTAAGTGTCCAACTCTTGATCTCGGCTCAGGTCATGACCTTATGGTTCATGAGAGCATGCCCCATGTGGGGCTCTGTGCTGAAGTGTGGCACCTGCTTGGGATTCTCCCTTCCTGTCTCTCAGCCCCTCCCCCTGCTCACGTGCCTGCTTTCTCTCTTTCTCTCTCTCTCTCTCAAAATAAATAAACTTAGAAAGAAAGAAAGAAAGAAAGAAAGAAAGAAAGAAAGAAAGAAAGAAAGAAAGAAAGAAACACCTCAGTTTGTTCACAAGGAGGTACAAGTGACTGAAAAGCTGAAAGGGCCACCTCTCCTCAGGGACCTCTCTCCTCAGCGGACCCTACAGCATGGGTCGCCGTGGGAGTGAGTGCCGCTGGCACCACGCCAGTGTGTCCCTGCCCAGCTGACGGACTCTGGGCCAGGCCCTCACTGTCTTGAGCACTGGTGGATGGTGGTGAAAACCCAGGCTCAAAGCCTCGCCGGGGGTGGGGAGTGGCCCCCGCTGTTGGAGGAAGTGAGTGGGTCCTGCCTGCGGCCTCAAGCTGACTCAGTGATTCCTGGAAGGTGGTGATGTCATGGTGACATCGCAGTTCCCCACCCCAGCTCAAGTCAACAGGAGAGTTAGTGACGACCGTCTCTCATTGGCTCTGAGCTCTGAGGCCCCCAGTGACCAAGTCCCCCAGATCTTGCAGGCCGCTTAATGCCGCCTGCATTAATAAATCCCTTCTCCCGATTTCCACAGCTCAGGTCATCTGTCCCTACCGTGATCCCACATTCTGGGCAGCCTTGGGTGGTTTTAACCAGTTTGTCCCTTTCTTTTTCCATGTAAATAAATTCACAAATCATAAAAATCACTCCGGGCCAGGCCATGTGCCCTGGGGCTGGGGGAACAAGGAGACTCCGGCCGTGCCCGCCCAGAAACAGCAGTGAGGACGTGTACCCTTGTGTCTTTCTCCGGTTTCACATCTGCCCGTCTTCAACAATGTTAATAGCTCCGAAGGGTCAGGAGCTGTGTGCTTTGATTCCTTTTGTCTCCTCCAGGACTCCCGAATGGGGCTGAGCACGTGAGCCGCTAAAACTGCGTGTGGGGGAGCTAGCTCCCCATCTCATCCCGTCACATCGTGGAGGAAGGGGCGTCTGCAACAGGGGCCCTAAGGCTGGGGAAGGAGGAGATGCCTTTTGCTTCTGGAGGACGGGTGCCATGCTCAGAGGTAACTAAGTCCAGGTGTGGGTGTGGGAAAAACCTCGCTGGACTTGCCGGGGCCCGGGGTGCTTTCACGAAACCACTCCCTCCTCCCCTGTTCCCCAAAGACCCGACTCCTTGGGAGGCCGAGTGTCAGAGCCGCGTGCGTAAACTGGGTCCTTTGTCACCTGGAGTCTGAATTCCAGCGCCTCCTCGGCGGTTCCTCCCAGCCGGGTTCCAGCGGTTTTCAGGAGGCGGCCCGGCTGGCCTCACGCTGCCCGATGCTGCCTCCTGCAGGCGGTTCTGGGGCACAGCCCTCACGGCCGGGCTCTGAGCGCCTGCCGCCCAAGCCCGAACGGTGGCTTTTCATCACCTGAAGTTGTCAGGGCAGCTAATAGCCCATGAACGTGTAGAGAATGAGGCTTCTCCAAGTGAATTGGGTGTTGAAAGATACTGTGATAAATGGTGGAGGTAGCGAGGGTGACTGATGAAGATTCAAATCTGAAATGAGATGGTGGGGGTAGGGGTGAGGTGGCACAAGAAGGCACTAATGTGGACTGCGACCTTGCCATTTACATCGAGGCTCACGCCAATCTGAGAGGCAGGTGTTCTGAGCCCCTGCTTAATGAATGATGGAATCGAGTCTTAGAAAGGTTAAGTAACATGACCACGGTTACACAACAAGTAAATGGCGGGGCCAGGGTCTGAACTCAGTGACCCCATAGCTCTGTGACATCTGCTGTCCCATCACCCCATGCTAAGAGAGCAGAAGCCTGCCCAGGAGGAAGATCTCTTTATCTATGGTGTGAACGGGGTTCTTTGGAATGAAGATGAAATGTTAACAGCATTCTCTTCACTAAGAGTTTTAGCCATAGCCTCTGTGATGGGATTTTAGGGATGCTGGGGAGATCTCCCCACCTGAAAACATCCCCCAACTTGCCCGTCACGTCACGTTGCCCAGAATTTCACTATAGGAGAGTCATTCCCTTGATTAGCATTGGCTGCACGGTACTCTCTTATTAACTGAAAACGTGATTCCTGGTGGCGGGGGGGGGGGGGGGGGGGGCTGGGGGGGAGGGGGTGGTGGCGGTGGAGGGTGTCACATGTTAAGCCCTTACATCTTACCTCAGTGGGGATTAGCTTGTCATTGTTTTATCCCTGTGATAGAGAATTGAAGGTGTGGGGAAAGTGGAGAACAAGAATATCTTTGTCCCCAACTACGTGCTTCATCTTCTCCCCCCATTATGCTTCTTTCTTTGACATCACATGGGCCCAGCCATCTTCAAGGTGTCTGTCACTCCTCCATCTAATTGGTCATGCAGTTGAACCTGGCTTACCTCTAAGTGGTGCTTGACTCTTTTCCTGTGCACACCCCCCCAAGTTGATCTCTGGTCAGATTGTTTCTGGCTTGTTCCTGGCTCTGGGCCTTTAATTGAACCTGGGGCAGCAGTAGAAGAGAGCTTTCTAGAATGCAAATCTGATAATGCTGCACCTCCTCTTAAGACCTTCCTCATTGCTTAAGGAGTGCAGACTCCTTAGTATTTTCTACCAGCCCCTCAGGACCTCAGTGCTACCCCTCTCTCTAGCACCAGTTCTGTCTCATCTCTGTACATTCCTCCTCCATCCCATATCTGCTTCATTATCAAACACTTTTCCTTTGTTACCTCGAATGTTCATTCACATCTTCATGCCTTTGTCCACGCTTTGTTTTTGTCCGGAAAGCCTTTCCTCTTCGGTGGTCTCAGCTGGCCACTTCCTGGTGAAGCCATCCCTGATTCTCACCCCCAACCCCCCAGGAGGAGGTGTTTTTATGTCTGTGTCTCCTCCGTGAAGCCTGGATACATAAATGAACGAGTGAATGAGTAAATGGAGTCAGCTGATGAGTGGCCTGTCCGTTTCAAAGGATTTTTGAAATGAATACAAACCGTGGCTGCATTTGTGAATGTTGCCATGATGCATGGAACGTGTATGTGTGTGCATTGGTGGGCTACAATGGCTCTGTTATGATAAGTGATTTGATGGGCCTTGAACTTACACAAGCAGAATAGTTTCAGAACATTGCCATGGAGACAGATGAGGCCTCAAGCAGCAGGGTACCACTTAGGCAGTGACAGATTTTACAGAAAATGGACTTAGATACACCTTTCTTGTCAAAAAAAATCCCCCAGCTAATGGGAAGAGTGCTTCAAGGCAGAATGAAACCTTGCACCCCAACGAATAAAAAGCCCCTGAAGTTAGGAAAACAGGAAGTAACAGGGTAGGAAGAAGGTAAATTCTTAACGATAGACCTAGAGCAAAAGACCAAAAAAAGAGAGTGAGGAGGATGAAGCCCTACCATGATGTTGGAGTTCCAGATGTTATCAGAAAATGAACAGAGGAAGAAGATGTTTCAAATATATAATTACGTTAAAGAATATGAGGAAGGAATCCTGTTGTGCGGTGTGATGAGATATCACAGAGAATATTCAGGACTGGAGAAAACTTGTCCCTGGGGCTTTGGCAAGTTATTAACCATTTATGACATAACTAGAGCTAACATCTTCCAATTCTCCCTAATCTGTAGAGAATGACCTTTCCTGCCTGGTCGAAATGTGTTCATTCAAGGACTAGTTCAAATGACGCCTCTGCGAGTAAAGCCTTTCCTGAGTCTCCAGGCAGGGCTAACAACTTTCTCGATGTGGCTCCTCGGGGCTGCTCTTCCCTCTGTTTATTGCACCCACCACTCTGACAGTTGCCAAATGATTGTTTCCTATTTCCATCATTCCTTCTCCTTCTGTTAATTGGCAGGTTACTCTAATAAGGAGCTTTCCCATTTTCTGTGTTTGTTTATAGATTTATTTTAGTAAGGGCTCTCATTTTATTCAGTAGATTGTATTCCATTGCCAACCTTGTTTATCTTGATACTCTGACCGTCTCAGACATGGCCAGTGTTCCTTCCAGGATGCTCCCACATCCTTCTGACACGCCCCCGTCATCTCAGCACTTGTTGGCAGTCTGATACAACAACATGACTCAGATTCATCTTGTACTTTTCCTGCTGCAGCCTGGATTACCCCTTTCCCCAGGAAGAACTGCTTCCTTTCAGTGGAGGATGGTGTTTAGGAATCAAGATCTGGCCACCTAGTGTGTTTATTGTTAGTGGGGTGTCATTGCTTCTAGACCCTTTTGGTGGAGGGAGCTAGGAAATACATGTATGTATATGCACAAATATGTATATACACACACTGGAACCTGTGGCTATTTCTATATAGCCCTGTATTTATATACTTAAAAAAATAAGCTGATGTTTATACATCCAATTCCATTCCATGTTCATGGTTCTTTATAGTTCTCTCCCTCTTTATGTTTGCAATTCCTTTCTCAACCTGGCTCTCATTATCCTCAATGTGTACCTGTTTGCTCAATACGATTACTTATTTGCTTAATACAATCAATCTCCCAATCATACCAGCTGTATCTTTTACCTCCACTCCCTGCCCCCACCCTCCAGCATCCTGTGTCCTTGGGCACCAGTAGGTATGCCATCAAAGGGCCTCCACAGGGAAGCCCTCTCCTGCTGTCAGTACCTGGTGGGGCCATGGTGCCGACTATTCCATGCCAGAAAGGGAAGAGGAAAGGAAGGAAAAGGAAGAAAAAGTCTGTGCTGATTGCTTTAACTGAAAGCTAAAAGGAGGGAAAAAGAGATGCCATTTCACCTAATCAGCAAGTGCTTTATCAACTATTGATTAGTAAGAAAGCACGGATGGATGCATATGGCATGTATGAACTGGTAATAGATTTTGCTTTAATAAATCATCCAATTATTTATGTTTAAACACATTGTTGTTGTCCCTGTCTTCACAAATGCCATATAACCTTGTAGATGGAGTGGAAAACGTAAAATAGCACTGATAGGTCAAAGAAACGTCCAAAGGGCAATTCACAGTTGGTACAGACCTCAAGATAGGGACTTCTCTTAGAATTCTGTAGACAAAGTTAAAAAAAAATTATCCTCTAAAGTTGAAACCCACAACAATCAACTTCAAATGAAGTAAGATTAACAACCTTTGGGCGGAATCATCTTGGAAGATAACTTGTAATTGTCTACTGGATACAACCAGGGTGCTTTCCAAATCTCCGCCAAAGAGACTGGAGACCCTTCCAAAACCCATCTGTGTAGTTACTCATTTACCACCAGTCATGTTGATGTCTACCGGGTTTCTTCTCTGCAAAGGTATCATTTCTCTCTTTGGAATTCTGTGTTAGTCTGCTAACTGCTGGGGGATATAACAGGGAAGAAAACACAGTCCTCATGCTCGGCAAGTTCATGGTCTGATTGGAGAGACAGACCAGTAACCAGGCCATTTCAGTACATGGGCTAAGTCCCTTGAGAGGAGTGAGCACCCAGCTCTGACTTCGTGGAGGATATATGGAAAGGTTTCCCAGAAGAAGTGCCATCTAAGCTGAGATTTGAAAGACTGCTAGGAGTTAGCTAAGAGAAGGGTGTGGGAGAAAGGCAGAAAGGAGAGAATGTTATAGGATGAGGGGCCACATGTTCTAAGATCTGAAAAAATGAGAGAGCATGGAAGGCTTAGGGAGTGGCAAGTGGCTCAGTGTGGCTGGAATACCAAATTTGCAGGGGAATGGGGGATATGAGGGATATGAGACTGAGGAGCTATGTAGGGCCAGAATCATCAGAGGTCTTGGGACCCGTATTTTGGCATTGGACTTCATCCTAGAGAAAAGGAGACATCCCTCAAAGGTTTTAGGCAGGTATGTGATGTGATCATAGTCCCATTTTAGAAAACCCCTCTGGCTGTGTGCAGTGAGTTAGTCAACTTGAGGTTAAGGGCACAGTCCCCACAAGTCTGCCCTCACTTCAGACACCAGCCCCAGGTTCAGGGTCCCCAGGATCACCTTTTCTTCATAGCATCTGGCTGCAAATTCAAGGGTACTCATGACTACCCTCACAGTTGATAATCTGATATTTAGGAAAGTGTTATACTTAGGAGTACACTTTTATTATAATAAACAGATATAAATTGGACTTAGACAAGGATATAATTAATTGGAATCAGGAGGGTTCCAAACATGAAGCTTCTAGGCCCTCAGGATGCATTACTTCCCAGCATCTCTACATGAATAGGCACAAGTATTGCCAACCACGTTAGTTCATGCAAGCTTTAGTAAGGGAGCACTGTCACGGTAGAGCCCAGCTTGGGACTCGATCCTATGAATGAGCCCTAATGACTGTAGGATCACGACCTGAGCTGAAATCCAAGAGTCAGACGCTTAACCGACTTAACCGACTGAGCCACCCAGGCGCCCCTAGAGTTTTTATTGAGGCTTCATTACCTAGTCATGGTTGATTGCATAATAACTTACATGGTTGAACTTAAGCTCCAGGCTACTTCCCCTCCCTGAAGGTCAGGCTGTCACATGGCCCAAAGCCCCACCCACAATCACTTGGTTGGTCTTTCAGACTCAGCCAGCCCCACTCTGACTCATCTCATGAGCATAAATGAGGGCCCAACGTTGAATAACAAAGACACTCCTCTTGCTGTGAAAATTGCAAGTTTAGGGATTTCCTCCTAGGAACCCAGACAAAGGGTAGATCTTTAGGTGACGCCAAATTTCTTACTGTGCACTGTGGTGTGGCAGTTAGATCGGATGAGAGTTAAGTCTGAAAACAGGAAAACCAGTTAAGTGGTTGCTGCAGAAATCCAAGAAAGAGAACATGATGGCGTAGGCCCAGGAAGAACAGAGAGGATGGAAAAAAGTAAAGGGGTTTTGATACATTAAGAATAGAATGTCAGTACTTGGTGTTTGACTGGGTAAGGAGGTTGAGGGCTGGGGAGGAGACAAGGACTATGGCACAGGTGTCCTGGGCAAATAGCTGGTTTAGGGCTGCTGTTTGCCAATATCTCTTGGCTTCTTGTTTTCCGGATCAATCAGCCTAGCACGATGCTTGGCACATAATAAACATTTAGCAAATATCTGTTGAGTTAAAAAAAAAAATGAATGAATGGTCCCATCTTCCAGCAAAAGAGGAAGAGACTGCTGTAAGGGTGCAAGCCATGTTCAACACATGTTTATTGTGCCCTTCTGAACTAGGGCCACAAATTAGCTCACCCAGTTTCTGCAACTGGACATTTCCACCTTCCATGTGGGATGTGTCCTAGGATTGCTTAAGTATGTGTGTGTGTATGTGTGTAATAAGGGGAGTTTCTTTGCAAGTTGTGAATCTTATTGTTTATTTGAAAGCTGGACACACATTGTACTGTATTGGAGAGCCTTGAAGAGGGGTATGTGTTTGCCTGGAACAGAACTAGGATGAGTGTTGAGAGGAACGTTCTTTCCCCTCTCTTCATGTTTCCATACAGAGGGAGTTTGATTAGGATAATACTCTTGGCTTCTCTCTGTCCCTTCCTCTCTTCTCCCTAGTGGTTTAACAATTTAATGAGCTTGGGAAAAGGCACTGAGGGTACCTGGCTCAGTTTCTCCCTGACTCTCAGAATCTGTCTGCCTCCAGAGAGTATAGGTTATCATCAGCTTTCCGCTGGGCACTCGGCTTTGTGGAGCAGGCTCCACAGTGACTCATCCTGGAGGCAGGGTTCGGAAGCCACTCTTACTGTGTACCTAAGTCACACTTCCTGGACCAGGTTTAGTATTACTAAATTCATGGAAGAGGAATGGTATTTGTTTCACACTCTCTCCAACACTGTGCTCCCAGCAAAAGAGCGGAAGTCGCTTCCATGACCTGTACCCCGTCCCCTGCCCTGATTCCCTGGGTATTGGTTTTATGGCTCCCTTACAGCCTGAGTTCCTGTTTGCATTAGCTTGGGCCGCCATAACAAAATACTGGGGAGCGTAACAACAGAAATGCATTTTCTCACAGCTCTGGAGTCATTGGGCTTGGTTTCTGGTAAGGCCTCTCCTCCCGGCTTGCAGAGAGCCATCTTCTTGCTGGGTCCTCCGAACATGGCCTGTTTTCTGTGCACAGGCAGACAGACAGAAAGGTCACCAGGAGCTCTTCCTTTTCTTATTGGACCCCAGTTCTACGGAATCAGGGCCCCACCCTTATGACTTCACTTAACCTTAATTAATTCCTGAAAGTCTGTATCTCCAAATATATTCATATTGGGGGTTAGGATTTCAATATATGGATTTTGGTGGTGGTGGTGGGAAATGTAACAGTCCATAACACTGTTCTTTTAAAGGGCTCTCCCATCTTCTTTCATGATTAGGACATAGTTATATAGACTATATATAAATGTGAGAATTACTGGATTGTAATTTCAAACCGGTTTTAAGAACCATGAGCCCGGCGCTCAATAATTGCTGTTTGATGCCTTCAGGAATGTGATGCTTAGGTTTTGTGTAATATTGGTGTCAGTTGACTTTGGGCATAACACCAAGGGTCATGGATGATATATCGGCCCTTTGGATGATAGTATCGGCTGCACCCAGGTGCATCTGAGGAATTTTCCGATGCTAACTGGCGGGTGCTGTTTGTTATGTCGCAAAAGTCCTCCAAGACCGAATGGTTTAAAGCTGGGGGCAAAAATCACGTTTAGAAGATTGTTCCTGTCTTATTCCCATGTCATTCCTGAAAAGTTCATGCAGCTCATTATGGGTTGTTGTGGTGATAAAAGGGGTGAGTTTCTGAATTGGGAAAAATACTAGTATGTGGAAGGAAGGGCTTAAATATTTAAAACTATAAAATGTCATCAAAGTTATTCTGATCTGGGCTTTAGAAGTCACCCCGTCTTCTCTCATGATATTGGCAGGCAATGCAATGTTGATATAGCTCCAAAGAATTTGCTAGCCTCTCTGGGCAGCATCCTCTCTGTTGGAAGGCCACAGCCTTGGAATGAGAGCTCCAATGCTGGTCACAGACAGCCCATGTCTTGGGACACAGCTTTAAGGGAGGTCTCAGTGGTGCCAGGTGACAGAAGCGAGAGCAGAGGCTGTGGAGCAGGCAGAACTTAGTTCCCATTCTGCCTCTGCTGTTGTAACTTTCAGCACGTAACTTCACCTCTCCGAGCTTCTCTGAGCTGCTGTTTTCTGTTCTGTAAAATGGGAATAACACCACAGAATACCGTTATCAGGATCAAACAAGATGGTGTACTTAGGTGTGCACCATGCCTTGTTGACATTAACGTGTGAGATCCTTTCTCTCAGACCAACCTGATTGCGTTGGGAACTACAAGGCTTGGTGCCCACTTGTTAATGATGTTCCTTTTCTCCACAAGACCTGCTCTGACCTCCAGAACCCTGTGGAAGGTCTCTTCCAGACTCTCCACCTTATCACCTGCCAGGCTCATATCCTGTTTGCTGAGTGAGCTTTCTGTCTGAATCTGCATTTTACTTCCTCAGCTAGACTGGCCTCTCTTTCACAGCCTCTCTTTCATATCTGGTTTATGTTTCATTTTCGAATCCTAGCACAATGCCTCTTTGCACATAGCACTGCTCAAAAAATAGGGATTGGCTGATATTTCGCCTACTTTTGTCTCCTCAACATTGCCCCAGGGTCATGAGCTGAACTCAGACTACTACATAAGGCGTTACTACAAAGTAACAACATGTTTATTCCTTTATCTGTTTATCTAGCAGCCCAGCCATGACTCACACATCCAAATGAGGCTGCTGCCTTATAAGGAGGCACTTTGAAGGCTATTATTCCAAGGAGCCTGCCACCTCCCCAAGCATTTTTAGAACTCCTGCTTTGAATCACTACCAGTGTCAAGATGGTGAATCCTCACACCTCCTGGGAGCAGTTATTTTTGGAAACAATGAAAGTCAGGTTGGCCAAGTTTGGTAAGTATGGTCCTTCAGGGGGTGGGTGGGTGTGGAGAAGGAGGCAACCTGGGCATTTCTAATGTGTCAAGCACTTTGCATTCACTCTTATTTTATTCTTAATAACATTTCTGTGAGGCAGGTGTTATTATTACCTCCATTTTACAGACAAGGAGTCTGAGGCATAAAGTGCACATTCTCTATACAGGAATATCATGGCTTCCCCCCTCCCTGCCCCCATTACTAAGCTAGCATTAGGAGGCCAGGAAGCAGGCAGGACAGACATAGTTAAGTGACCTTTCTGCACCCAGGCAGAGATGAGGAACAGGGGCGTCTTATCTAAAGACAACAAAGCCAAGAACAGTGACATTTGAACTGGTGGGGGCGGGGAAGTTAAGGGCAATGCAGAAACCCTGGAGGAGAGGGGAAATGGGTCCATGCAAGCACCTGTAGGGCATCTCTGGGAGAGATCAGACAAGAGGGGACAGGACTGACTGGTCCAGGACTGGGGACTCATGAGCAGGGGAAGGATGGTCACCAGAATTCCTAGCTCAAGGAATTCCCTTTGTGCCTCTCTTTTTCACTTTTTAAACATGGTGTTCATGTTTGCTGACTGAAAGAAGGGCTCGAGTTCATTGTGGAAAACTTGGAAAATACAGAGGAGTATAAAGAAGATAAAAACGATCTGTAGGTGACCCCTCCTCCCCAAGATCTCAGGCTTTGGTAAGACACAGCCACTGAGCCCATCAGCACACACGAGGTTATTTATAAGCTCCTGGCTTCTCACCCACCCACTCCCCTCTCTGCTTGGGCTTGGGAGGCCTGGGGCCAGGACATTCCCTTGCAGCCTACACAGGCTGCTATATAAAGTCCTGCTCTTCTAGGGGCTGGATCAGGACGTTCCTTATCTCTTTGCAGCAGGGTTCTGATAATGCGCCCAGCTGGCTGGCACTCTGAGCCGAGCCTGGGCTCTGGCTGCTGCTACTGGGGCCTCCAGCCCCCGCATGGTTGTCTGTGCTGGTTCCCGCTGAGACTTGGCCAAAGACACTAACTGAAACCTTCAATGTAGCAAGTTGTTTGCTCGTTGCATTAAAGGGCAGTTGCCAGACAGCTGAGTTGAACTGGATGGGTTTGGCATGAGTGACGGGTGTGTCCAGCACATGCAAGATCCATGGTCAGTGTCCCCCTCCTGAAGCAGCTGTGCCTAACCCCCACTCTCCCAGCCCCCGCCCTGATTTCCCTCTCCTTCCTCTTCATTAGTGCTTGGCTCAGAATTTTCTTCTTCCATATGGCTTCTGCAGGCAAAGGCCTTCCGTGGCTGGTGGCCTGCCTGTCTCTGTTCCAGAATTCCGGGCTGGACTTCTCCCTAATCGATGGTGGACCATAGCAAACGTCCTCTCTCTGCCTGGAAAATACGTTTTGCCAAAGGAAGTAGAACCATCTTATTGCTACAAGTTGGGGCAGAGGGGAGTCAAGAGAGACATCCTGAAAAAATGCATAGGCTTTTGCATTTGCATTTGCGTAGAAGGTGGAGGAGAGACTGCAAAGTATTCCCTAAGCTGAGAAGGCACTTTGAGACTGAAAACACGAAAGGAGGCCACGCCATACAGTTGATATAGACTTTTATTCAGGGTAACTTACTGATGGGGGTGAGGGGGCCGGGGAATCAGGCAGATGGTGATCCGGCTGCAGAGTTATTCTCTGCGAAATCTGGACCTTAATCTACAGGTTTTATAGAACGAGGGAATGTGCCGAAGGACACTGTAGTGAGACCAAAGGGTTTGCATGCACCTAATTGACATCTAACATTTAATTAGATCTCACGGCACCACCTGTGTATCAAGAAAGAGATACGTTACCTTGAGCAAACTTACAGAGGGCCAAAGCTAGCCTCCCTCCATCTCAGCCTTGGTAGGCATTTTAAGGCATGTATATTAATCTCCTAGGGGCCCTGGAACACATGGAGGGGGGGCGGGGTCAGTGAACAAGATAGAGGGTAAAGATGGGCTCAGTAGTGTTTGCTTTCCTATAGTGTTGAATCAGACACAACCAGTGTGAAATCCTAGCTCCTTCGCTTAAAAGGATGTGTGATCTTAAGCAAGTTATGTATCTCCTTTGAGGCTGAGTTTTCTCATCTTTAAGATGTAGAGTATGATATCTCTAAGAACTCCTGCAAAAATGAAATAAGAGGTCATGTATAAAACACGGGAAACATATTTTAGGTGGTATTATGATAGTTATTATAATTTTTGTTAATAATATTTTTATTTATGATCATTTGGATAAGAGAGAAGTGATGGCTTCTGTTTTCCCCTTTTAGATTCAACAGAGAAATTCTTGACCTTGGTTCTTAAGAAACCTGTTTAGGCAAAAAAGATACATGTTTCCATTGATATTTAAATGAGGTTTTTCAAGTTCTGAGAGAATCCTCTTTTTTTTTTTTTACACTTTTTTTTTGAGAGAGAGGGAGAATGTGTGAGTGGGAGAGAGGCGGGGGGGGGGGGTGGGGGGAGAAAGAGAGAGAGAGAGAGAGAGAGAGAGAGAGAGAGAGAGAGAGAGAGTCTTAA
The DNA here is from genome assembly GCF_027475565.1 of Acinonyx jubatus. Lineage (NCBI taxonomy): Eukaryota > Metazoa > Chordata > Mammalia > Carnivora > Felidae > Acinonyx > Acinonyx jubatus. The sequence continues at coordinate 41,672,098 of NC_069395.1, forward strand.
CCAGGCTCCACGCTCAGCCCAGAGCCCAACATGGGGCTCGATCCCACGACCATGAGATCATGACCTGAGCCAAAACCAACAGTCAGCCACTTAACCGAGTCATCCAGGTGCCCCCTTAGAGAATCCTTTCAAAGCAACATCTGGGCCCTGAGGAGGTCCTGGTTCACCTTTGTATTGGCCTGTGAGAATCAGTCAACTTTATATAAAAGGGAAAGTCATTGTACTTATGGCTTAGTCTAAATTTAGTAGCAAAACATTCCTGCTATAGGGGTGCCTGGGTGGCTCAGTTGGTTAAGCGTCTGACTTCAGCTCAGGTCATGATCTCTCTGCTGGGGAGTTCAAGCCCCACTTTAGGCTCTGAGCTGTCAGCACAGCTAACAAGCTGAAGCCTGCTTCCGATTCTGTGTCTCCCTCTCTCTCTGCCCCTCTCCTGTTCATACTGTGTCTCTTTCTCCCAGAAATAAGTAAATGTTAAAAAAATAAAAATAAAAAAACCCACATCCCTGCTGTAAGCTACAAGGGACATCACAATGGAATGATTACATATGAAATATCAATAGTGAAAATATAACTTATGAGAACATAAAAGATACAATTAAAGCAGTGTCCAGAGAAGAATGCATAGTGAGACTCTTTGTGTCAACTTGACCTGGCCATAGGATCAGGGCCCACATAGGACCCAGCTATTCTGTCAGACATTATTCTGAGTGTTTCTGTAGGGTGTTTGTGGATGAGATTAACATATGCATTGGCAAACTGAGCAAAGCAGATTGTTCTCCCCAGTATGGGTGGGCCCCATCCAATCTGTTGAAGGCTTGACTAGAATAAAAGGTGAAGAAAGAATTCTTTCTCTCTGACTGCCTGTCTTTGAGCTGGGACATCATCCTCTTCTGCCTTTGGACTTGTACTTGTACTAGAACTCACACCGCCAGTGCTCCTGGGGCTCCAGCTTGCTGTCTGCCAATCTTGGGACTTCTCAGTCTCTGTAATTGCGTGTGCCAAGTCCTTAGAATAAATTTCTTTTATATATTTCTTTTTAATTTTTTTAAATATTTATTTATTTTTGAGAGTCAGAGAGAGACAGAGCATGAGCAGGGGAAGGGCAGAGAGAGAGGGAGACACAGAATCCGAAGCAGGCTCCAGGCTCCAAGCTATCAGCACAGAGCCCAATGCGGGGCTAGAACTCACATACTGCGAGATCATGACCTGAGGGGAAGTCGGATGCTTAACTGACTGAGCCACCCAGGTGCCCCATAAATTTGTTTTATATTGATATAAATCAGTATCCTATTGATTCTGTTTCTCTGGAGAACCCTGACTAATACACATAGTCTAATAATAAATTAATAAAAAACTAAACAGGAATGAAAAATGAAATATGCATCCCACTGAAGTAGTTAGAAAAAAGGCCACAAACCTAAGGAAAGCAGAAGGAAGAAATTAATAAATGTTAAAGCAGAAATGAATAAATTATAAAACAAAATTTTTATAATTAATAAATTATAACAAGTAGCTAATAACTAAATTTAAAGCTAATTCTTTTTTTTTTTTTAGTTTATTTATTTATTTTGCCAGAGAGAGAGAGAGAAGACACATGCACATGCTTGAGCAGGTAAGGGACAGGCGGAGGAGAGGGAGAGAATCCCAAGCAGGCTCCACGCCCAGCCCAGAGCTCCACTCGGAGCTCGATGTCATGACTGTGAGATCATGACCTGAACCAAGTCAAGAGCGGGTCGCTTAACTGACTGAGCCACCCAGGCGCCCTAAAGCTAATTCTTTTAAAAAGCAATAAGATTTATAAGATTTATAAAATGTGGCTAGGGGTGCCTGGGTGACTCAGTCAATTGAGTGTCCAACTCTTGATCTCAGCTCAGGTCTTGATCTCAGGGTTATGAGTTCAAGCCCCACAGTGGGCTTCATGCTGGGTGTGAAGCCTGTATAAAAAAGGAAAAAGAAGAGAATTATAAATTGTCAGATAACTTTGTCAAGAGAAAAGAAGGAAATAGCCACAAAAAAAGAAATGCTAAGGGGATAACAACCACAGAGGAATAGAATTAAAAGAAACCTTAGAGACTATATTACTCAACTCCATGTAAATACATTTAAAAACTTGTGTTGTAAAAAAAAACCTGACGTTACTCAAAGAGAGCTCTGGCCTTTCTCCTTGGCTCCTGGGAGATAAGCTCCAGGACCTTGGAATGTCCTGCCTGATAAGAATGTCTTTCTTTACTGGGATGGGGGGGGGGGTGGGGGTGTTGGGGGGGATGGGCTCTCAGGCCACACAAAACAGTTTAACAATGTGATTCAGGACAGGAGCTTTGGGTTACATGCTATTCACTCTATCCCTGCTCGGCTGTAAACGTCAGCTCCATGGGCAGTCAGTCCCATCTTGTGGTTGAGCTCCAGGGGAAACTCTGGACACTCAGGTGAGCTTCCCTAGCTGTCACTACTCTGTATGGTTGCATGTGCCCGCTGGGGAGAGCAGTGCTGTCCGTGGGTCCATCAGGAAGGCTGGAGGCTCAGTGCTCAGAAGTTTCCTGGACTCTGCCTGGTGCATCTTGCACCTCTTTCCTTGGCTGGCGTTAATCCTTTCACTGTAATGAACTGTAACGACGAGTACAACAGCTTCCAGTGAGTTCTGTGGGTCCTTCTAGCAAACTGTCAAACCTGAGGGTGGTCTTCGGAAACCCCTAAGTTTGTAAAGCCTGATATATTGGATAGTTTTCTGAAAAAATATAATTCTCCTCAATCTGAATCAACATCATAGTCAATGACATATTCAATGTTAGTTTTGCCTTAGTTAACCTACAAATTAAAAGAAATCGCAATAAAACAAGTAGTTCATATGGAAAAAGAAGGTGAAAAGTGAATGGGAAACTAGCCCTAGATGCTATAATGCATATTATAAAGCTACAGTAATTAAAATAGTGTAGGACATCTTGCAGTTGGAACAAAATAGGAAATCCAGAAATAGACCAAAACCTATTGGGAATTTAGTTTATGATAATGGTGGCATTTCAAATCATTGGGAAAAAAGATGAATTATTCAATAAATAGTGTGGAGACAACTGAGTAGCCATCTGGAAAAAAATTAAGTTGGATCTATACCTCACTTCTTATATCAGGAAACATACCAGGAAAGTTCAGTGATTTAAATTTTTTCAAGTGCAATAAGAAACTGTGGGAGATTATGAAGCAATCTAGGCCTGAGCCTGGGTGGCTCAGACGGTTAAGTGTCCGACTTCAACTCAGGTCATGATCTCATGGTTTGTGGGTTCGAGCCCCACATCGGTCTCTGTGCTGACAGCTTGGAGCCTGGGGCCCGCTTCAGATTCTGTGTCTCCCTCTCTCTCTGCCCCTCCCCCACTCACACTCCCTCTCTCTCAAAAATAAATAAACATTAAAAAAAGAAGTAATCTAATAACTATTTTGGAATGGGGAAGAAGTTTCAAAGTATGACATAAGATACAAAAGTCATAAGGAAAAAAATGGATAACTTCTACTGCATTAAAAATTATGTATGGAAAGCCAGCAAGCAAATTCTACAGAGGAATGCTAAACCAGGAAAAATATGGTGATACATAATAATACATATAAAGACCTTTCACTAGTCAATAAGAAAAATGACCATATAATAAGAAAATAGGCAAAAGATACGAACAGAGAGTTCACAGAAAAGGAAACAAATGATTTTATAAAAGGATGCTTCATATTACGTGTAATAAGAGATATTATAAAATAAAACTACAGAGAAATAGCATTTACTGTTTTCCATGTACCAAATTGACAAAGATAAAAAAATTTATTTATACATTCTGCTGGTACAGGCCTGGGGAACAGAAAGTCTTATATGCTGCTTATGGGATGTTGAATCTGTGCAACATTTATGGATGGCAAAAAGTCACAAACATATATACCAGTTGGCTAATGTTCTGCTTCTAGGAATTTATCCTAATCACTTTTGGACAAAATAAAGTATGTACAAAGTTATTCATTGCAGCATTGTTTGTAAGAGTAAAATATTGGAAACCACCAAAATGTCCATCCAAGAAGGATCATCTGAATAAATTATGGTGCACTGAGCCAACGGAATACTATGCAACCCTGAAATAGACCAAGGAAACTCTTTATGTACTAACAGGGGAATGAGCTGCAGATCCACTAGGAAGTGAAAACGATAAGGTGTAGAACTGTTATGTGCAAAGCAGTGCATATCGTTTCCGTAAAAGAGGAAAGAAAAGAACATCCATTACAGTGAGAGCTCCTATGTGTTGTTTAAGCTCACCCCCATCCTATGAAGAAGGTACTATGATTGTGTCGTGCTCTGCAGATGGGGGTACCTGGGGTACAGAGAGGCTGCCCAAGGTCATGTATCAGTTGGTATTGGGCAGTGCTGGGTCTCAAACTCAGGCAGTCTGGCTCCAAGGTTTGTCCTCTTCCCACGTGCCATGTTTCTTTATATGGATGCATGTGCATATTTGCTTGCATATTCATAAGCGATCTCTGGTGGCTAAGGGAAAGATATGAGAGTGTATAGTGTATTTCACTGTATTCCCTTTTGTGCATTTGGCTATTGGACCATGTGGAGTATTATCTACTAATACATTTAAAACAATTACATTTCTGATTGGGAGCAGAGTTCAGGGGAGGGGATATATCGCACAGGACCCAGGTTCTCTGAGGCAGATATAAAGTTCCATCCCGGGTACCAAGAACTGAGTGTCTCTGCCTGCCATGCTGGGGAAACCACATAGCATCAGTACGACTCGAATCCCTCATGGGGCCTTCGTAACAGTGGTGGGTGGAGGTGAGCAAGGATATGCCCAGGTCTTGCCTATTGGAGGGCTGAACCAGCCTGCCCTGCCTCATGCTGAGTTTGGGTCCAAGATCGCAGAGGTGGGCATCAGATGGGCATCAGGCTGGGCCCTCTACTTGGGTCTCTACTGTGATCTGAGGTGAGACATGTCTTCCCATATGCCCCCTACGACAGAAGTTTGCTTGATTTTTGCCTGAGCGCTATCAGCACTGTCTGGCCAGGCTTGCTTGACAACCTCAGGGCAGGGGGGATGGGGCAAGGTCTATTTTTGGTGATGCAGATGTTTCTGCACAGGAAAGTATCCTTGGGAACAGAGGTGGTGCTGTGCAGAGGCGAGCCTTCAGGGTTTCAAGTGCTTGGACCTCGCCCAGCTCTGGGTAAGTGGCCTGCATAGCTGTGTTGGGGCATCACCAGCAGCCAAAGAGGGAGGGGCTGTGGGGCTGGAGAGGCTCTTGCTTCCAACATCCGCTCACCCGGAGAAGATTTCCTTTCTCTGCCTGTTCCTTTCCTTTTGCCTGGGCTCAGCCGGGTGCCGGGAATTGAGATGGTGTCAGGTGACAAGAGGCCACCTTCCCCGCAGCTGGCCTCCTACTCAGGCTGTGATGAAGGAGTCAGAATACCTGCAACGGCCACACAACCACGATGACCGCAGACTCCCCAGCAACCACAATTGCAGCCACCACACTGTGGGGCCATATGACCAACATCAGCAATCGCTACGGTAAACTGCAGCAAGCACATAAGCACACAACAGCAGTCGCAACCACACCATCTGCACGACCACACAACACCCACACAAGCACCGCGACCTGCAGCAACCACTGCGTCAGTGGCCATTTATCAACTCTGTCTCATGTTCCGACTTGAGACCCGGAAAGGGAGGTCTGCCATGCCTCCCGAGACAGATCAGCAGAGACCTGGGAGGCTTCTCGGACCTTTGGGTGGGAATGAGCCGGTGGGAACTTGGATCAGGTGAGTGGGGTTTATGACGTGGCCTCCTCTGTCTCTGAGGGGAGGTGTGGCCCCTTGAGGACTTCCAAGTCAACTTGGCTCTAAGCCCTAGAGAAGGGGGCATCTTTCTCACTCCCTTTCCTGAAAGACGGGGGCACCTGTCTTATTTTCCTTCCTGGGGACCCCCTGTGATGCTCAGTGCTGAACTCTGAGCATAAATGGTACTTTCTGATTGGAGGGGATGGGACCAAGCAGCCAGCTTTCCTCTCATTACGGCGTCCTATTTCCCATGCATCACTGGAAGGAGTGGGCCTCTGGTCATTTGAAAACCAGTCTCCGCGAGGGGGATGGAGGCAGCAAGTTCTTGACCAGAACCTGCCACATACCATCAGCACAATCCCATAGAAAGCCTCTTTTTTTTTTTTAAGTTTATTTTTAAACTTTTTTTTTCAACGTTTATTTATTTTTGGGACAGAGAGAGACAGAGCATGAACGGGCGAGGGGCAGAGAGAGAGGGAGACACAGAATCGGAAACAGGCTCCAGGCTCTGAGCCATCAGCCCAGAGCCCGACGCGGGGCTCCAACTCACGGACCGCGAGATCGTGACCTGGCTGAAGTCGGACGCTTAACCGACTGCGCCACCCAGGCGCCCCATTAAGTTTATTTTTGAGAGAGAGAGAGACAGAAAGAGAGAGAGAGACAGAGACAGAGCATGAGCTGGGAAGCAGCCAGAGAGAGAGGGAGACACAGAATCTGAAGCAGGCTCCAGGATCCGAGCTGTCAGCACAGAGCCCCATGAGGGGCTCGAACTCATGAGAGGTGAGATCATGACCTGAGCCGAAGCCGGATGCTTAACCGACTGAGCCACCCAGGCTCCCGAGAGTCTCTGTTCTATACAGCCCAGCACTGGTGCTGGCTGTCCAGCTCAGTGAAAGGCATGGTCGAGATAGGACTGTGCACAGAGAAACTATTCAGACTCTCAAGGCAGCTGGTGCCCTGATGGAGGGAGTGCCACTGACAGCCACGGCCACAGTGCCTGGGGAGGGGCACGCTGATGCTTGGGGCTCTGAGGAAGGCTTCCCAGAGAAGGTAGAGCTTGATCCTGCTGTAAAGGAAGGATTTCACTCACCCAATAGAGAGAAAGAGAAGGCATTCCAGGAAGGGGAACAACATGAGCAAAAGCCCAGAGGCCTTATGAAATTTGGTGGAGTCACTGAGTGGTGGGAGGTAGGAGGGCAGGAAGGAGGAGGTAGGAAGGCGGAGGAGGTCAGAGGCTGAAGGGGGAGCATCTTGGGATGCGCAGTCCTGTGGGCAATGGAGACACTGAAGGTTTTTCTGAGAGATGGGCAGCAACATATACCAGGCAGCATCCCAGGATGACTTTTTAGCGGCCCTGTGTGGGCAGCTAGCGTATTGTGCTTAAGGGTGTTCTGGGAGAAACAAGTTAGGTGCAGTGAGAGGCTGGGACTGGGACTCAGTATCCCCAGTGGGAGTGGAAGGTAGGGTAGGAGTGGGCAGGAAGGACACGAGAGAATAGACAGGGTCTCACAGCAGCCTGGGTTCGGGCAGGGTGAGTCAAGGATGATGGCTCCAAGGGATGGTGTTTGGGCTGCTGAATGGGGGGTACTCAGTTCGTGGGGAGAGACGCTGTGCTTGTGCAGCGCTGGAGGTAGGGCTGTGACCGTGGGGGGAAGTCCAGGAGGCGGCTGGCTATGCAGCCCAGAAGAAAGGAGTGATGTGGGGTGCAGTTAGATGGCGACAGCTGGAAGAGAAGGGACCAGGGGTGAAAGAGTGCCAGAGAGAAAAGCAGAGGGGCGGGTAGAGAACCGGGACCCAGCTGCAGGCACAGGAGAGAGTGTGAGAGTCTGAGGCCAAGGGGAGGTGAGGGGGAACCATGGCCAGAAGCCTCAGTCTGGAGAGTGAGGCTCCAGCTGCCTGGGTGCCACAGAGGCTCCCTCTCGCTTCAGTGCCTTCCCCCCGACTGCCTTCTGCTTCATGGCAAATGTCTGCTCCCTATGTGGTCACACTTGTTTACCTGTCTGTGCGGCCCACTTCCCCAGGAGCCCTGAGAAGGCTGTACCTCTGTGTCCAGTGAAGGAAAGAACTTACCTGGCAGGTGGGACAGGCCCCGAGGTCTGGGTGATATGTGTGCCCCTGGGGATGTCTGAGTGGCAGACACTTGTCAGGAAGCAGGCCATCCCTCTTGGCCAGAATGCTCTTTCTCTCCTGGGCTGCTCGGACAGCAGCTTCCTTTTCCTAGGTACCTGCTAGGTACTGGGTGGGCACGGTGGGGCGAGTCCAGTGACAAACTGGGCACAGCCACCTCATGGTTCTTTTCGGTTTCTGCTTCCTGCTAGGGGCCCAAGATGAAATCAAGGGGGAAGAGAGAGGAAGGCGGGCAAGGCAGAGAGTTCACGTGCTAGGAGAGCCCTGAGGACCTAGATATGGCCGCAGAGGGGGAGCAGGGGTGGGAGGAAGAAGGAATTTTCAGAAGAAGAGAGCAGGAAGTAGGTTTGAGTCAGTTTGAAGTTTGAAGTCAGTCCCGAGAGGAAGCCGGGGGGACGGCAGCCTCGTGTGTGGGGTGGACAGCCCAAGCCCAGGCAGATAGGTGACAGGGAGGGACAGGGCGGGGCCAACGGAAGACCTGCAGCATCTGCTGAGGAGGTGGGGTCTGTACAATCAGCGGACTGGGAGCCACAAACCTGAGAAGGTGCTTCAGTCAACAACTGGCAGGTGACTTAGGACAAATTCCTTCTGTGAGACGGGCAGGTGGCCGACAGAGGTCCCACCGAAAACTCAGGCGTTCCTCTGGGTAGTGGCTAAGGACCTGAGTGCCCAGGACCCTGAGCTGGCAGGGATGGCATGGATGCGGGTGTATGTGGGCGGCAGAGAGCGGAGCAATGGCCAGAGGCCTCGGGCTGCTGGGGGCCTGCCTAATGAGGTGCGAGTTGGGGGAGTTGGGGACGTGTGAAGAAGGGCCAGCTCAGGATTTAGAGAACCCTGGGACAGAAGTGGGGGTGGGGAGAGGGAGAGAGGGAGCAAAGAGAGAGGGAGGGGGCAGAGGGGAGGAGGGGGAAGTGCTTTCTAGACCCCAGGGGATGAGGTTTCACAGATCGTATGTCGTCTGGGTCATTTCCTTGTGAGGCCGTGCACAGGAGGAACCGAACTGTTTCCCCACACCACCCTTATTCTAGGCTGCTGGCCTTAACTCTGTCCATGCCAAGGGAAGAGACAACTCCCCTCCTCCACTCGGGGAGATTGTTAGTTTTGCTGACAAATGCTCTATGCTTCCTCTTTTCTGATTTCAGAGAAGAGGACACTTTTCCTTAAAGGAAAGGGGAACCAGTTCCTGAAGGTGTCAGAACAGTAGCCAGTGAGGTTTGCCAAAGCACTGGTCCTGGCGGTTGAAGAGGCTGATAAGTCCCTGTCACCACATTCAGCAAGAACGTTTTCCTTCGTCTTACCCACCTCTAGGCCATTGGTTCTCAGCTCTGGTTGAACGACAGTACTTTTTTTTTTTTTTTTAAATCTTATTGCCCAGGTAGCACCTGAGATCAATGGAATGCAAATCTTGAGGGGAAGACATTGGTATCTTTGAAAGCTCCTCAGGAGATTTCTGGGTGCAGCCAGGCTTGGGGGCCTCAGTCCGAGTGTGTGGTTGTTTCCTGTAAATGCCTCTTTGTTTACAGCTTGAATACCCAGTCCAGGGGTGCCTGGGTGGCTCAGTCGGTTGAGCATCTGACTTCGGCTCAGGTCATAATCTCACGGTTTGTGAGTTCGAGCCCCGCACGGGGCTTGCCGCACGGAGCCCACTTCGGATCCTCTATCCCCCTCGCTCTCTGCCCCTTCCCCACTTGTGCTCTCTTTCAAAAATAAATAAAACATCAAACAACAACAACAACAAAAAACCCAGACACACAAAAAGAAATCCAGTCCAGGCTAAAAGCTGGGCAGGTCTTCCTGATATTATAGTGTTTAAAATGGAGCAAACTCAGGGGGCCTAGAACGAAGGAGAGTAGGGCAAAGGGGCATCGCCAGCATGAAATACTTGAGAATTAAATTGCCTCCCCCTCCTGCCTGCCAAACAGCTGTTTGTTTCTGGCACAGGCCCCCTATTCTTATTCCTAAGGGTCAGTAAAACCCATCTATACCTGCCTTCTTGCTTCTTTGGCTGCCTCCCTATCTTTGTACAGACCCAGACTGTTATGCATGTGTCTTAGTCAGCTTGAGCTGCTATAACAAAATACCATAGAGGAGGTGGCTTGAACAGTGGACATTTATTTCTGACAGCTCTGGAGTCTGAGGCCAGGGTGCCAGCATGTTTGGATTCTGGTGAGAGCCCTCTTCCTGGTTTGCAGATGGTTACCTTCTTACTATATCCTCACATGGCATAGAGAGGAAGCACTGGGGTCTCTTCCTCTTCTGATCAGGTCACACTACTCCCATCATGGGGGCTCCAGCCTCATAACTTCATCTAAACCTAATTATCCTTCCGAGGTCCCACCTCTAATACCATTGTACTGGGGATTAGGGCTTCAACATATGAATTTAGGGGGGACACAAACATTTAGTCCATAGCAACATGATTATTTTGTTCTACCAGAAAGTTTTCTCATCCTTACACAGGAGTTATTAATACCCAGTTCATTTCCTGACTTTGAGGGCTTAGAGATATACTACTTGGGAAATTTCTAAAGTAATTCTTGGCGCAAAGCCAGAAGCAACATATCATAGCCATTATTGTTACTGTTGTTCAGATATGTTGTGATTTTGTTGTTCTGTTCCAAATTTTTGTAATTTCCATTGTGATTTCATTCCTTACTAATTCTTTTACCTGCGACCTATGGGCCATTATTTCTTTTAATTATTGAGTGCTTGAAAAAAAAAAAATCTATATTTTAGCTGGGTATAGAATCCTATGTTGATTGGCAATTTTCAGCACTTTGCAAGAGTTCCATGTTTTTTGGCAACTGTTGCTGATGATGTTGCTACCCTCAGATTTTCTTTCTTTTGTAGACAGTCTTATTTTTCTCAAGTATGACTTTTTCCTTTATCCTTACATGTTTTTTAGTTTCAGTATGATGTGTGGGCACCTAAATACATCATAATGAAGATACAAGTTCCTATATATCCATATCTAGAATTCTTACTGAATTCTAATGTTAATACTGGAAAACTTCAGGTATTATCTGTGTAGGTATCACTTCTCTCACATTTCTTCTATTCTTTTCTTTTAATTAATATTAGCTGTATGTTGGTGCTTGCCAGTCTACATTCTATGCCTCTTAACCACTATAATTCTACATTCCATATATCTTAACTATGTATATATATATATATATATATGTGTATATATATATACACACATATATATATAACATGTTCTCTTTTTGTGCTGCATTATGTGTGATTTCTTTAGTACTGCCTTCTAATAAATGACTCTGTATTTCATTATGACTTCTTAGTGTTTATCCAACACTACTGAGTTTACATATTTCAAAATCTATAATTTTTCATTTCAATTGTCTCCTTTTTATTACTTGCTTTTTAAAATTTTGCATATTTGTTGTTTCATAATTTGTTTTTACATATAGTTGTTAATCATTCTGTTCTATCTTTGAGGATTCTCAACAGTTCTTCATAACACTTGTTACTACTTGGCATATTATATAATTTTTAGTAATTGTCATTTCCACTAGAATGTAAGTTTCATGTAGGCAGTCAACTTTTTTTGTTGCAATTTTTTATTTAAATTCTAGTTAATTAACACATAGTGTAATATTAGTTTCAGGAGTAGAATTTACATATAACTTACATATAATACCCAGTGCTTATCACAAGTGCCCTCTTTAATATTTATCACCCATTTAGCCCATCCCCCATGCACCTCCCTTCCGACAACCCTCAGTTTGTTCTCTATAGTTAAGAGTCTGTTTTATGGTTTGTCTCTCTTGTTTTTTCCCCACACTATGTTCACCTGTTTCATTTCTTAAATATCACAAATGAGTAAAATCATATGGTATTTGTCTTTCTCTGACTGACTTATTTCACTTAGCATAGTACACTCCAGCTCCATCCATGTCATTGTAAATGGCAAGATCTCATTCTTCTTGATGGCTGAGTAAGACTCCATTGTATATATATACCACATCTTTTTTATTCATTCATCAGTCAATGGACAGTTGGGCTCTTTCCATGGTTTGGCTATTGTTGATAATGCTGCTATAAAAACATCATGGTGTATGTGTCCCTTCAAATCAATATTTTTGTATTCTTTGGAGAAATACCTAGTAGTGCAATTGCCAGGTCATAGGGTAGTTCTATTTTCAACTTTTTGAGGAACCTCTGTACTGTTTTCCAGAGTGGCTATACCAGTTTGCATTCCTACCAACAGTTTAAGAGGGCTCCCCTTTCTCTGCATCCCTGCCAACAGCTGTTGTTTCCTGTGTTGTTAATGTTAGCCATTCTGACAGGTGTGAGGTGGTATCTCATCATGGTTTTGATTTGTATTTCTTTGAAGATGAGTGATATTGAGCATTTTTCATGTGCCTGTTAGCTCTCTGTAGGTCTTCTTTGGAAAAATGTCTATTTGTGTCTTCTGCCCATTTCTTAACTGGATTATTTGCTTTTTGGGTGTTGGCTGCCTTTCTTAGTCTTTCTCTTGGGGGAGTTATTATTTGTTATTTTGATCTCTGTCATGCTCATCCCCCCAAACTGTGGTTTTACAGTTACTTCCTCTTGGTCTTCATAGCCCCCAGCTTAGAACCAGATTTCCTAGTGTCCACTCTGGTGTCAATGCTGTCATAATGTGAGAGTGCTGCTGATCCTGTCACTGGGCCAGGGAACCAGTTCTTCTTCATGTGGGGCTAAGAAGTTTGGTGTAAGTCTCAGCTCTGGAAGCAGTTTTGCATTTTATGCACCTGGTTCTTGGGTGTGGGATCCCCGTACGGTCCCTGGTTTGGGAACACCTCCTCATGTGGTATTCCCCATCTCACCATAACAGAAAAGCTCCTCACCACCTCTGCCTGCTTCTTGCCCTGGAGACTCATGATCCCACAGCATCATCCAGCTTACAGTGCCATGTCCCTGCTGTTCTGATCTTTGGAGATGTGCATCCTTTTGAGTAAGGCTTTGACTTAAAATTTTTTGTATTTTATCAGTTATTGTTAAGTGTTTGGAGCACAGGGGGCCTCCAGGTGTGAATCTATAGTACCATTGTCCCTGCAAGTCTTTGAATTACTGCTCACTTTGACTTCCCATTAAATCTACAATAACATCAGGCCTGCAGAGTTTACTCTTGAAAGTAAGGAAGCTGAAGTTGGAGGGTGCATTAAAGCTCATCTCACTCCACCTCATGTCACAGAGGTAACCGAGACCCAGTGACTTGCTTTTGGCCACACACTTTCTTAGTAGCACAGCCAGGAAGGTAAATCTGACTACTCCCTGGGGTTTTGAACATCTGTCTCTGAATATGATTTCTCTCACATGGAATGGCTTTCCTGCTTTGCTGCTTTGTCTGAGCCTCATAGTTTAAGGGCCTTCCAGTGCTCTGTGGTCTCTTCCTCTTCCCAGGGCAGATGGCACTTAAGAGGGGGGGAAAGGATCAGCTCTAATAATTGCTGAATGCTTGCCTTGTAATGGTTCTGCCTGTGGGGTTTTCACAGTTAATAGTTGGGTAAAAGCTCACATTTTTATATACGCTACTGCCCTCTTGTGGCCACAATGGGCATTAAATGTATAGTCTGGAACAGCAAGTAAAATCGCCCGAGGACCAGTCTGTCTTGAACATATTAATGTTCTCATAGTCATAACTTCCCTGCCCTGTGTAGAAACATCAATCCAAGTCCTATTTATTTGGTGCTTTAATGCCAAATATATAAGATATATATACATACACTCAGAAGCTGTAATCGACCTCCATGGCATATAATATTCTTCAAATGAGGCTGACCATCTAGGCAGCACTGTTCAATAGAAATATAATGTAAGCCACACAGTAATTTAAAATTTTCTAGTAGGCTCATTTTTAATAAAGTAAAAAACATGTTTAATTCACTTTAATGATGTATTAATATAGCCAAAATATTATTGATGAGGGAGCATAAGGTAAGCTGATACACTGCAAATGCTCCCCCCCCCCCCCACCATTGGATAAGTATGATATTCCTCAGGCACTCCTGGCTGTTCAAGAACAAAGGAAAGGGGAAAAACCAATGGTTAACTGATAGAGATCACAGTCACACAGGACAAGAGTCTCCATCAGTTTACAAATGTCTTAGTAAATTACAAGAAAAAGGCAATCTTAACAGTGGCCTAATCTCCAAAAACCTATAGACTTAGTTTCCTGGAGCCCCAACATCACCCTCCCCTCCACAGTGATGTGGGGAACAAAGGCGAGAAGAAAATGGTAGGTAAAATTAAATTTCCTTATAACCTGCAGCCCATTGACAAATACTGGAGGTACACAGAGTATCACATTTCTCTAGGAACCCCCTACTGTCTTAATGTTAATGACTTACCAGAAAGAAAACAACCGCTGGACTACAGCCAGGCCCCAGGTATCTTATGGGTCCTCTTTAGCATATGAAAGTCCTTCTGGAGGCCTCTCTTTTGCCTTTACCTCCCCCCAGCTCCATAGTATATAACCAGGCACTCTTCACAACCCTAGTGCAGCTCTTTCGGCCCATGGGTCCTGTCCCTATCCATGGTTTAATAAAATCACCTTTTGGCCCCAAAGATGTCTCAAGAATTCTTTCTTGGCTGTCAGCTCTAGACCCCCACTGCTCTGAAACCCCATCAATGATCATTTCAACATGTAATCAATATAAAAAGACATACATTTCTTTGTACTATGTTTTGAAATCTGGTGTGAATTTTACAATGACATCCCACCTCAGTTCAGACCAGCCACAATGCAGGTGCTCAATAGCCCCATGTGACTAGTGGCCACTGAATTGGACAGCAAAGGTCTGGGGAATGGTTTCCAAACTCTGTCACTCTGTGTGTCCCTGTTATTGCACTGATGTTTGTAGTTTCCCAAGGAACATTTTCACCAATCTGCAGCAAAATGAGAAAAATGTGAGTCATATATTTTAATATATAAGGTGAATGTAATGCTTGTCTTGTGGGAGGGAATGCATATAGATTCTCCTTCTGACTTTGTCGGTGTTAATATGTTGGTCTTAGCAGATGACAGATTATTGATCAAGTGTTCTTATTTTGCAAATAAAACATTTGCAATTCTCTCCAGCGCCCCACGCTTCATGTGCACATTTTACTGGTGGTGTGTGTGCATTAAATCCTGGGAGCCAGCAGGCCAGGTGGCTTTTTCTTCTGGCTTAGACAACTGATGGCCACAAATGGAACTATGCTTGTGTGGGGAGACTACTGGGCACGGCTCACCACGTCATTGCTACACCTTTCTGTCTGCCTCACAGAAGCATCAGGAAATGCAAGCGAGCGAGCGTGCAGCCAATAGAGGGGGTAGCCGTGGATTTACTCTAAAAACCACAACTCAAAGAGTAATCGTTAGCAAAACCCATTTCTTAGCAATCCTTAGTCACAAGTTACTACTCGACTGAGCCTACAGACTTTGTTGCCACACACCTGCAAGATGGCATATTGCAATTTCATGTGGTTGGTTTTTAATGCAGAGCCATGGAAGCCGATGGAATCCTGAAAGAGAAGCCACTGTTTTATCGGCCAAGTCTTTAATGTTCCCCCGAGCTTTACATCAGGCCGTGTCTGAAGGGGTGCTGGGTAGGTTTGTCTCATAGTGTACGGCTAGGGAATGGCGGTAACCAGGGCTTTCCCCTCTGTACACACGGGAGGCAGGTCTATCTGTAGTAACTCCAGATTGCAGTCTGGCCTCTCCACCTGCTCTTCTCTGACTGGTGACCCCGGTGGCTCCCCTATCTGCCTTGCATGTCCGGGCAGGTCAACAGCCCTATCCCAGGCTTTGAGGCTGATCTTCAAGGTGCCCTTAAAATATGACTTCTGGCCACCTTGCTTATAAATGCGAGCCTTTAGCTCTCTCGTGCAGCAGTCACTAGGGTGCTTAGTAGCAGTCATGTTTCTTTCTCACATATACACATAAACCCCCTTTGTGCTCCAGTTGGAAGATGGAAAATAACCCTAGCAAACTGAAATTTTGTAAATCAAACAGTTTTGATTGCTCTGGGAGCTCACTATTTAGGAAATCCTATGGCAAATTCTTTTGTAAGTGGAGCCATCGGACTTTTGTCTGTTTTAAAAATTCAAGTTTTAATACATTATCTTGCCTGAGGGGGGTGATTGCACTTGTATTTATTAAAAAGATGCAAAGAAAAGATAGAGTCTCTGGTTCTCGCCCTCCGTATTTAAGTATTTAAATAGCGGTGTGTAATCATAATTATCCAGCTCGCAATTGAGCAATTACATGAAGTATTAATGAAAGGACCCTAGTCAAAAACTGTGCCCAAGGGAAGCTTTTTCCTGCAAGTCAGGGTTAATGGCCCAGCCATTGTTTTAATGGATTTTCAATGAGGTGTGAGGATGACAGGCCAATGAGGGTAAAGTTTTATGATACTGCTAAACAAGCACAATTAGCGACTTGCCTTTAGTATCCTGACCTTTCTGTTTATATTTCTTTGCAACCCTGAGTGTTTACTTATTAATTGCTGTTTAACACAATTCAGAGAGCCTTTGTGAACTCAGTACAGGTGCCCCATCTTTGGCTGCTTTTGTGGGGAGGGTATTTCTAAAGCCCCTTCCCCAAACAAGTTTCAGTGGCGAGCCTGACATTATGGACTCTGTTTCTGCTCTCCACAATCTCTGTCCAGGCTCTCTGGCCCTCGAGACGCCCAGCCCCCATAGTCTTGTCTTCCGGAGTCAGACCCCGGGCCTGGGAGGTGTGTAAGTTCGTGATTACAAACTCCGCCTCAGTGAGATCACCTGTGTTTGTTTTCCGGCCTCCACTACCCCCGGATCTTGGCAAAGCCATTCGGTCTTTCTGTAGGATCAGTGCCTAGCACCTGTGAGGGGTCCAGCCTGCTCTGTCTTCTCTCATTTTGAACACACGTGCCTGAGCCTAGACCCTGGGCTTAGACCTGCCTTGACTTCACCCCTAATACTTCTGGGGACTCAAATTTTGCTCCTGACCTCTGTTTCTCTGGCTGAATCCCCTCTGTCAGAAAGGCTATCTACACTCATTTTTTCTTGTTTTGAAAATTTGTCTCTATCAAGGGGTTGGTAGAGTATGGCCTGTGAGCCATGTATGGCTCACTGCCTGTTTCTGCAAATAAAGTTTTATTGCAACACAACCATGCTCATTTAGTTACATATTGTCTTCGGCTGCTTTCCTGCTACAACAGCGACTGAATAGTTGTGACAGAGGAATTATGGCCCCCTAGCCTAAAACATTCACTATCAGGCCCTTTACTGAAAAAGCTTACTGTTCCTCATCTGTATGGTTGAATTAAGTCCTGTAAAAAAGATATGTTGAACTCTCCAATACCTCAGAAAGTGGTCTTATTTGGAAATAGGGTCTTTATAGAGGTAACCAAGTTAAACTGAGGTCATTAGGGTGAGCCCTACTTCAATATGACTGTTGCCCTTATAAAAAAGGAAATTTGGACACAGAGTATATTTAAAACTTTCTTTTTAATGTTTATTTACTTTTGAGAGAGAGAGAGAGAGAGCATGAGCCAGGGAGAGGCAGAGAGAGAAGGAGACACAGAATCCGAAGCAGGCTCCAGGCTCCGAGCTGTCAGCACAGAGCCCGACGCAGGGCTTGAACCCATGAACGACGAGATCATTACCTGAGCCGAAATCGGACGCTCAACTGACTGAGCCACCCAGGTGCCCCTGGACACAGAGTGTATTAATTGTATTTTCTTATTTTCTGGATTCTTGATGCTCTGACATCTGAAGCTTCAGTGACTGGGGTGAAGCTGCCCTCCCATGATTGGCCAATTCCCAGAGATAGCAAGGGACTTACACAGAGACCTGCCTTGCAAACTAAGCATTCCAGAGCCCACACTTCACCTCCTCCATCTGGCTCTCACATCCCAGGAGGGAATATTCCTAGTCACCTTGAGGCCAAGTACTAGCCATCTAGAGACCATCCCCACGGCCCAGAGCTTGCCGAAATTATTCTAACTGTCCAATCCTAAGCCTCCTCAGCTTGCTCACCTTGTCTTCCTCCTCCCTTCCCATGAAAACCGTAATGAGTACTCTTTTTTTTAAAGCTTCTTTATCTATTTTGAGAGAGAGAGAACAAGCCGGGGAGGAGCAGAGACAGGGAGAGACTGAATCCCAAGCAGGCTCTTCGGTGTCAGTGCAGAGCCCCATGTGGGCTTGAACTCACGAAATGTGAGATCATACTCTGAGCCAGAATCAAGAGTTGGGCACTCAACCGACTGAGACACCCAGGTGCCCCACAAACCATGTTTTCAATGGCAATCATCCCCTGATCTGTTGGCTCACCATACTCGAATAAAACCAAAATCCCAGGTGCATTTTATCTGTACCCCCCCCCCCACCTTTTTTTAAAGTCGTCTCCACACTAGGCGTGGGCTCGAACTCACAACCCTGAGATCAAGACCTGAGCTGAGATCAAGGTGGAATGCTTAACTGAGTCACCCAGACGCCTCCCCAGGTGCATTTTAGAAATGGACGGACACACCTGGAGGGAAAATAATGTGAAGACATAGGGAAGAGCCATGTGAACATGGAACATTGGGGTGATGTAGTTACAAGCCAAAGAATACCTGAGGCCACCAGAAGATGAGAAAGGCATGGGGCAGTTCCTTCCCTAGCACCTTCAGGGGGAGCAGGACTCTGCCAACACCTTGATTTTAGCCTTCCAGACTCTAGAACCAGAGACAATAAATGTCTGTTGTTTTAAGTCGTTCAGTTTGCGGTACTTTGTTATGCTGGCCTAGGACGCTAATATACCACCTGACAAACGATTTTGTTTTGTTTTCTTTATTCTGTCTTGTTCTTTTACATAAAACATCTCTATGGTGTCCTATCCTTTCATGCGCGTTACTGCATCTGGGTATCATGAGGTGGTCGGGTCAGCGGGTTAACCCAGGACTGAGGCTCAATGACCTCAGGGGACCATACAAGGTCACCCCACAGGCAGCAAGTGCGGACAGAACTGGTCTTTAGTCTCATTATGTGCTTTCCTTACATTATTTTAGGCCCCACCCCCACAATTAACCTGAGGACCAGGTGCTGAGCAATTATGCTAATAATCGGATAGCTATGAACTTAGAAAGGATACTTTCTTCTCGCCTCAGCCTCGCTTTCCGGTCTCTACTTGGCTTGTAAAGGCAGAACTACGTTAGGACGTCAGACACCTGCAGCGTTGTACTTTCAGGTGCGGTACAAGGGACGTACAAGCCTGCACCCACTGCGGAAGTTCTTCAAAGGACGACGCTGACCTTACCAGCGTGTGGTAAAACAAGGTAAAAGAGCCCCAAAGTCCCCTTCTGTGGCCCCTGTGGGTTGTGGTGGGGGTCCAAGGAGTGGAGAATGGAGAGGGGTCTGGGGCTGCTCCAGTGTGCAACACTGTTGTGAAAGCTGGGGCTGATTCTGGTCAAGGCTTGGTCTGGATGCTGTGGGTTCCCCCGACCTCTGATGCCGTGTGCCCATCCATCACCTGAGATTCTTTTTATTTTTTTAATTTCATTAAAAAAATTTCTTTCTAGCGAAATAACACAATTTCATCATTCAGTGTGGCATGTTGTGTTTTGACTCCTATTGTTTCCTCTGAGTTAATCGGCAAAGGGTAGCAGTTTGCTGGGGGAATGACGCAAATATATGGAAGCTTCATGAATTTGCACGAATTGTACGGGGCCAGGCTAATCTTCTCTGTATTGTTCCAATTTTAGTATATGGGCTGCCAAAGCGAGCACTAATTTCATTTTATGTTTTTCAGCATGTTAAGTGTACTCTTTAATCCCCATCCCCAGTCCCCGCCCCCATCTCCCCTCTGGTAACCAACAGAGTGTTCTCTATTAAGAGTCTGTTTCCTGGTTTGCTTTTTTCCCCTTTGCTTGTTTATTTCGTTTTTTAAATTCCACATATGAGTGAAATCATATGGTATTTGTCTTTCTCTGACTGACTTCACTCAGCATTATACTCTTTAGCTCCATCCATGCTGTTGCAAATGGCAAGATTTCATTTATTTTGATAGCCGAATAATATTCCATTGACTATGTACCATATCTTTATCCATTCTTTAGTTGGTGGACACTTGGGCTACTTCCATAGTTTGGCTATTGGAAACAATGCTGCTGTAAACATAGGGGTGCAGTTATCCCTCTGAGTTAGTGTGTTTGTGTTTTTTGGGTAAACACCCAGTAGTGTGATTCCTGGATCATAGGGTAGCTCTATTTTTAATTTTTTGAAGAAACTCCATATTGTGTTCCACAGCGGCTGCACCAACTTTCATTCCCACCAACAGTGCAAGAGTGTTCCCTTTTTTCCACATCCTCACCAACACTTGTTTCTTGTGTTTTTGATTTTAGCCATTCTGTCAGGTGTGAGGTGATATCTCATTAGAGTTTTGATTTGCATTTTCCTGATGACAGTGATGTGTGGGGAATAAGTTTAGGAATTCCCTGAGTTAACAAGGCACATAGGAATGAATAGGAAGCCTCAGGATGAAAGCATAAGAATCATTTATCAAGACCTAGGTCGTCAGGGCAGAAGCACCCCTCACCTCCCCACTCCCCCACCCTCTTAGTATAATAGCAGAAAGCTGCTTTCACAGGAGGAAAGGACCAAAATAGGTAAACAAGTAAAAGGGCTATAGACCACAGGAGGGAGAAGTTGCCCAGAGCAGAGCTAATTAGCAAAAGAAAGGTGCCTTGTTGACCCTGAGGTAGCAGGCACTATCAAGTCTATCCCCTAGGCAAGCTAAGATAAACAGATGAGGTGCCTTCTGCCTTCCATAAACAACCATATCCTTGGTGCCTGGATTTTGTTTTGTACTGACCCAAACCCCTAACACCCCATATCTTCAAAATCCCCTTTCTCCCACCCACATGAGTTAATGTTCACGGTTTCATTGTCTCTTTCTGCACGTTCATCACATTTGTAAGCCTTCTGATCCTAATAAAAACTGAGCAAGGACTCTTGTCTCCAGGGCTCTTGTCTCCTCCAGGACATTAGCCTCTCTCGCATTTTAATCCTGCCTCCCCTCTCTTGCTGGACAAGAGAGAACTCCAGACCCAGAGTCTACGACGATGTTGAACATCTTTTCATGTGTCTGTTGGCTCTCTGTATGTCTTCTTTTGAGAAATGTCTGTTCATATCTTCTGCCCATTTTTTAATTGGATTATTTGTTTGTTTTGTTCTTTTTTTGGTGTTGAGTTGTATCAGTTCTTTGTATGCTTTGGATACTAACCTTTTATTGAATATGCCAGTATCCTCTCCCAAGCAGGAGGTTGCCTTTTAGTTTTGTTGATTGTTTCCTTTGCTGCACAGAAGCTGTTTGTCTTGATGAAGTCCCAATACTTTATTTTTGTTTTTATTTCCCTTGACTCAGGAGACATATCTAGAAAAATGTTGCTTTGGCTGATGTCAGGGAAATTACTGCCTATGTACTCTTCAAGGATTTTTATGGTTTTGGTATCACATTTAGGTCTTTGATCCATTTTGAGTTTATTTTGGTGTATGGTGTAAGAAAGTGGTCCAGTTTCATTCTTTTGTACGTTGCTGTCCAGTTTTCCCATCACCATTTGTTGAAGAGACTGTCTTTTTCCCATTGTATATTCATTCCTCATTTGCCAAAGATTAGTTGACTATATAATTTTGGGGTTTATTTCTGGGTTTTCTGTTCTATTCATTTGATCTATTTGTCTTTTTTTATGCCAGTACCATACTGTTTTAATTACTATTGCTTTGTAATATAACTTGAAATCTGGAATTGTGATACCTTCAGTTTTGTTTTCAAGATTGCTTTGGCTATTTTGAGGTCTTTTGTGGCTCTATACAAATGTTAGGATCATTTGTTCTAGTTCTGTGAAAAATGCTATTGGTATTTTGATAGGGATTACATTAAATCTGTAGATTGCTTTGGGCAGTATGGACATTTTAACAATATTAGTTCTTTGCATCTATGAACATGGAATGTCTTTCCATTTCTCTGAGTCGTATTGAGTTTCTTTCATCGGTGTTTTATGGTTTTCAGACACCTCTTTGGTTAAGTTTATTCCTAGGTATTTTGTTGTTTTTGGTACAATTGTAAATGGAACTGTTTTCTTAATTTCACTTTCTGCTGCTTCATTACTCATGTATAGACCTGCAACAGATTTCTGTACACTGATTTGTATCCTGAGACTTTGCTGAATTCATTTATCAGTTCTAGTAGTTTTTTGGTGGAGCCTTTAGGGTTTCTTATATATGATATGTCGTCTGCAAATAATGAGAATTTGACTTCTTCCTTACCAGTTTGGATGCTTTTTTTTTTTTTTTTTTAATGTTGTCTGATTGCTGTGGCTAGGACTTCCGGTACTATGTTGAATAAAAGTGGTGAAAATGGACATCCTTTCTTTTTCCTGACCTTAGGGGAAAAGCTCTCAGGTTTTCACCATTGAGTATGATGTTGGCTGTGGGTTTTTCATAAAAGGCCTTTATTACATTGAGGTATGTTCCCTCTAGACCTACTTTGCAGAGAGTTTTTATCATGAATGGATGGTGTACTTTGTTGAGTGCTTTTTCTGCATTTATTGAAATGATCATACGGTTTTTATCATTTCTCTTATTGATGTGACATTATCATGTTGATTGTTTTGTGAATACTAAACCACCCTTGCATCCTGGGAATAATCCCACTTGATTGTGGTGTATGGTTTTTAAAAATATATTGTTGGATTCAGTTTGCTAATATTTTGTTGAGGATTTTTGCATCTATATTCATGAGAGATATTGGCCTGTAGTTCTCTTTTTTTGTGATGTGTCTTTATCTGTTTTTGGTATCAGGCTGATACTCACCTCACAGAATGAATTTGGAAGTCTTCCTTCCTCTTGTATTTTTTTGAATAGTTTGAGAAGAATGGTTATTAACTCTTCTTTAAATGTTTGATAGAATTTGCCTGTGAGGCCAGCAGGTCCTGGGCTTTTGTTTGTTGGGAGTGTTTTTTGATTACTGATTCAATTTCATTGCTGGTGATCAGTCTGTTCAAATTTTCTTTTTCTTCCTGCTTTAGTTTTGGTAGGTTATATGTTTCTGGGAACTTATACATTTCTTGTAAGTTGTTCAATTTGTTGGCATGCAGGTTACAATTGTTTTATTTCTATGGTATTGGTTGTTATCTCCTTTTTTTATTAGTAATTTTGTTTATTTGGGTCCTCTCTCTTTCTCTCTCTCACATCGATTTTGTTGATGTTTTCAAAGAAACAGATCCTGATTTCACTGATCTGTTCTATTGGTTTTTTTAGTTTCTGTATCATTTATTTCTGTTCTAGTCTTTATTATTTACTTCTTTCTCCTGGTTTTGGGTTTTGTTTGTTCTTTTTTCTAGCTTCTTTAGGTGTCAGGTTAGGTGGTTTGATATTTGTCTTGCTTCTTGAGGTATGCCTGCATTGCCCCCGCTGCTTTCATTTCGCTTCACCCTTTTGTTCTCCTGCCATTGCCTCCTCACCTTCCAAGCTTGGCTTGGGATGTGAACAACCTTCCCAACAGCCCCCGGAAGAGCTGGCTACTCCCCCAATGTTCTGCCCCAGCCCCTGGTACACAGAGTTCTGTTAGCACATATCACACTGCATTATAATGACCTGTTTATAGGTGTACCTCCCTTACTAGACAGCCCAAGGAAAGGGATCCTGTTTTTACATTTACATTAATATCATGTTTTACATTTAAATGTCTCTTCCCTTGCATAGCAGAACTTGGTTATTACCAGCTATCCCAATTCTTGATGAATAAATGATTCAACCAGTTAGCCAAACTAGAATTCCTCTGAAGTTCATTAGTCTTTGCTAATGGCGTCCCCCCTGTCTAAACCAATTATGACTCTTGGATAGCCACAAAATTGTCACAGGTGTTAAAAGAGATTCTTGCATCCATGATCTCTGTTTCTTCCTTGTGCAGTTGTTACAAAGATTCTTCTACATCAAGAGTATTTTGTAAAGTTATGCCAAGATTCTGGGGACCACAAATTGGGGAAGCCATTCCATTTGGGATATTATCCTCATTTTATACAGAACATTGAGTGTCTGCAGGTCAGGTCTCACGGCCAGTCAGGGATGATGATGGCATTGGGGGCTGGCCCTTCTGGCTCTGTAGCTCTTATCATCACACAGGGCTGGGCTGGGGTGGGGTCCATGACCTCGGCCTCTTTTGCTGGCAAACATTGTTCAGAATATGACTCAGCATATGATTCCTCTGTGTGTGTGCACGTGTGTGTATGTGCACGAGGGAGAGAAGTAGCAAAGGCTCAGCGAACTTCCTCTCCTTTGTGCACTGAGTGTGGAAAGTGCTCACTGCCACTGGGTGTTGCTAGCTGAGGTGGAGGAGGATAGAAAACAAGAGAAGAAAATCAGAGTGTGTCCAGCGTGAGAGAAGAAGCAGGGGGTGAAAGATGAGAAGGAAAAGTACAGAAGAGGCCTAGGGACACCCATCTATACCCCTGCATCCCTCTCTTGCCTCCACATTCCCCCTGAAACAAGCTGAAGGACGTGGCACTGTCCTGGCTGCTGTGACAATGGTTCTAAGCCTGCCCAGCTTGGTTCAGCCTTAGCAGGAAGAAGCAGGTGTAAGCCGGGGCCTGCAGCTACCTGGGGCTGTGGGAAAGCCTGGGGTGAAGGGGTACCACTTGGTCAGGAGCCCCTGAAGCTGGGGTTGGGGAGAGGCTCAGGAGGGTGGGTAGGAGGCCTCTATTACAGACCCAGCAGCGGACAGATGTCAATGCAAAAGGGCTGAGGAGCAGGTCTGCCCTTCCTGCCTGCGGTAGGCTGAATAATGGTCCCCCAAAACGCCCACGTCCTAACCCCCGGAACCTGTGAAGGTTACCGCACATGGCAAAGGAGACTTTACAGATGGCATTTAGTTAAGACTCTTGAGATGGGGAGATTAGCCTGGAGGATCCAGGTGGGCCCCTAAGTAGCTGCAAGGTTCTCGAAGCACATGGTGGGGCAGAAGCAGCTTCCTTCATCTGATGCAAATGTACTGAACACCTAGTACATGAGGCGGCTCTGGGGGCCTGGGATGCAGCAGTGAAAACACAACACAAGGTTCCTGCCCTCGTGGTGTTCACAGTCCAGTGGAGGAAGACCGGGAGACAAGAGGCAAGGACCTGTATATCAGAGGTTGGTAAGTGCTGGGGAGACAATTAGCAAGGTGAGGGCGAGGGAAGTGCTGGGGAAGGGATAAGGTGGTCAGGGAAGGCCTGAGAAGATACAGTTTGGGCCACAGAGATCTCTGAAGGAAGCAGAACATTCCAGGCAGGAAGAATAGCAGGACACAGGCTTGGGGCAGGACACTTTCCAGGACAGCAAGGAGCCCAGGGAGGCTGGCGTGGGCTGAGTGGTGGGGCAGTGATAGGAGGTGAGTGTGTGTGGAGGCAGAGGGTGGATGGCGTGGGGCCTCGTGGACTTTAGGCCACTTGCCAAGGGAGCCCTGGGAGGGTTTTGAGAGGAGGAGTGAACTGGTCTGAGTGTTAAAAGGATCTCTCTAGGAGACCCAGATACCCCCTTTATCTGTTTGGCAGCCGCACCTGCTAAACTGTAGTCCCTCAGCTAAATCAGGGGAAAGACAAAGAAACCAGTCTTTGTGGCTCCATCCTTGGTCCTCTTACC
The DNA here is from genome assembly GCF_027475565.1 of Acinonyx jubatus. Classification (NCBI taxonomy): domain Eukaryota; kingdom Metazoa; phylum Chordata; class Mammalia; order Carnivora; family Felidae; genus Acinonyx; species Acinonyx jubatus. The sequence continues at coordinate 41,697,656 of NC_069395.1, forward strand.
CCACTTCTCATTAGTGGAACCACCTGTCTGTGCATGGCATATGCATGGTCCTCTCCCCTCTTCTTTTGCAGGGCGGTTCCCTGCCCGCCTCCTACCTCATCAGTCATTTACACTTTAGTGAGATCAAGGATGTGTATCCCATTACTGTCTCTAAGGTTATGAGTTGAATTGTGGCACCCAAAAGATATATTGAAGGCCTAATTTTCCAGTACCTCAGAATGTGACCTTATTTGGAAATAAAGTCATTGCAGATGTAATTTAGTTCAGATAAGGTCATACTAGAGTAGGGAGCACTCTTGGTGCAATATGATTGGTGTCCTTGTAAGAGAGGGACGCCGAGGATTGCTGGAAAGCCCTCACAGCTAGGAAGAGGCAAGGGAAGATCCTCCCCTAGAGAACTCAGAGGGAGTATGACCCTGCCAGCACCCTGATTTCAGACGTCCGGCCTCCGGAACTGTGAGAGAACAAATTTCTGTTGCTTTAAGCCACCCAGGTTGTGGCACTTGGTTATGGCAACCTGAGGAAGCCAATGCCAGGGATATTATCTTTCTTAGAGACATTCTTCTAATTGCGATGCTCTGTTTTGGGGGCATCCTGGAGCTGCATGAGAATTCAGAAGGGTCTATTTCTCTCCACGGCCAGGGTATGCTTACTTCCAGGGAGCTGGGCAGCGGGGGAAGAGCCCAGCTGGACTTCCGCCCCACTGCTGGGTGGGGTTTGGCTGCGGACCCTGAGTGTGGGTTTGGGAAGAGGAAGATGCAGGGGTGTCAGTCCTGGGCTGTGGCAGAGAGGGCAGATGAGGGGGACCTAAAGCTTGAGGACATCAGATGCCCAAACTTTGCCTTTTATTTATCTGAAGATACAACTGTCCATAGCTTTTAATTATTGAGCCTTTCTCTGTGCAGGTCTGTTCACAGGTCAGGGACACAGAGTGATCAAAACAGAGTGCCCTTCAAACAAACACTTGCATGCAAATATTCATTGTAGCATCACTTAAAATAGTGGAAGGTACAAACGACCCAAATGTCCATCAGCTGACCAACGGCTAAAGAAAACGCGGCATATCCATACGTGGAGTAGTATCCAGCCATAAAAGAAACAGAATAGTGCTTTGATCTACAACACGCGTGGGCCTCGAAAACATTATGGTAAGTGAAAGAAGTCAGACACAAAAAGCCACATGTGGTATGATCCCGTTTATATGAAATGTCCACAGTCCACGGAGACAGAAAGCACATTAGTGATTGCCAGGGGCTGTGTGTGGGAGGAACGGACAGTGACTGGTTAATGGGTCCGGAGTTTCCTTTTGAGGTGATGAGAATGTTCTGAAACTCGGTGGAGGTGATGGTTGTACAATCTTGTAAAAGTATGAAATGTCACGGAATTGTACACCTTAAATGGTAGATTTTATGTTATTTTACCACACATATACATGAAACCCAGAGTTCCTGCCCCTGCATTCAAGTGAGAGGAGACAGATGATTAACAAATAAATATATATTTAAGGTAAGTGCTGTGAAGACAAAGCAGACAGGCTAAGGTACAGAGAGTGACAGGGAGGTGCTATTTTAGCCAGTGGTTGGCCTTTCTGAGCAGGTTGCCGGTGGGAAAGCTGAGGAAATGGCCAAGAGGAGACCCTTCAGCCCATGGAAGCAGAAAGGGCAAAGACCCTGAGGCAGAATCAGGCCAAGGGTATTGGGAACCGAGCTGCAGAAAGAGGGGCATGCAAGTGATGAGATAAGGGGAGAAGAGGCAGGAGGCCAGAGTGGGGGTTGGGGGGCTGGAAGGGCCTGTTGTCCGGAGTGCCCCGGGACCCTGAGGAACCCAGGCAGGATAGTGAAGGGAGCAAGCGTAGACGCCAGGAGGCTGTTGCATGGGCATTCATGTCTGCAGAATGAACAGGCCCAGGAGACTGTAAGGCTTGCTTTGGATGTCAAGCAATCTAATGAGAGCTCTACCAGGGGCATCACCTGTCTGGGTGACCATGCAGCACAATCTCGACTAAGGTGATATATAACCGGGTGAGGAGTTTTTGCTTTCTGAGTGCATTGCCTAGGTGTGTTTATTTTTCATTCAGGTTCATATTGAGCAACATAGTGTATTTCACTTAGTGGGTCTCCTGCCATCCCCCTGCCTGGGGCTCCCTGACCCCATCACCCTGCTTTCTCCTTCCCCGTTGCACTTATCACTGCCCCACACGGGTATATATGTAGCTGGTTAATGGTTAATTTCCATGTCGGCTTGGCTGTTGTACCTGGTTATTCAATCAAACACTAACCTGCTGCTGTTGTGAAGGCATTTTATGCATGTGGGAACGTGTACAATCCGTTAACTTTAAGGAAGGAGATGCTCGTTCTAGCTTGGGTGGGCCTCATCTAATCAGTTGAAAGGTCTTAACTGCAAAACTGGAATTTCCCAGTGGAAGAAGAAATTCTGCCTCAAGACTGCAGCCTCAGCACCAGCCTGAGTTTCCAGCCTGCCAGCCTACCCTACAGATTTCACTTGCCAGTCCCCACAATCACATGAACCAATTCCTTGAAATAAATCTCTCTATACCCATACGTATACATGCACACATACGTATTTCCTACTGGTTCCATTTGTCTGGAGAACCCTGACCGATGTGTTATCTCACTATTTACCACCCCCCCTCCCTCCAGATGCAAGTGCAAGGACTTGCCTGTTTTCTTCCTAGCTGTGTCCCCCAGAACAGTGCATGGCAATAGGTCAGTTGTTAGTGTCTAATGGATAGTTCTTCATAATTCTTGTTTATTTGTGTGGTTGTTGGATCCGTTTGAAAATCAACAGAGAAAGAAAAAAAAAGAGGGGGGAAGAAAAGAGGCACATGAGTCTTATCTGAGCTGGGGATTTCCTTGTGGGGCCCAGGGCTGTGGGTCCTGCTGTTGAGTGGGTGTCTGTTTGCAGCTGAGGAAAAGGTGCGCCTGGGAAGAGAGGTTGCAAATTTAAACTCAAGTTCAGATTCTCCTAGCAACAGTGCACGCCCTCCGGCTGCTGGCTGGGGTAACCCAAGCACCAAACACAGTGCAGCTGGGGCAGGTCCTGTTGCTAGGAGAACAATGACTCCTGCTCAGATCCGAGGGGCGAACAGAGTGGGTGTTGCCCTTTGTTTCCCAAGTAATTGTTTTAAAGCAAGGTGTGCCAGGAGCCAGCAGTGGGGGAATGAGGAACAAGGCTTGAGCCCTGATTTTTGTTTTTTTGTTTGTTTAGGAACTAGTGGTTAGTGCAAAGCCTCTTGTTTGAGAATATATCCCAAATGGGTTTGCAATTAGGGACAGAATCTGTAGGAGCTGAGGAAGCAACCAATTCCCCATACTGTTTGGTTCTCAGCCTCCACAGGCCATCTGCGTCAGAGCAACAAGTGTGGGATTGGGGGTGGGGTGGAGGAATGAAAAGGATCAAGCTGGCTCTGGTTGGGGCGCGGAGGGATTTGGGTTTCCAGATTTTGTGTTTATTTAAATACATTCACAGACCATCCTGATCTCAATCCTGTACGGTGCGGTGAGGTTGGGGCATGGGAGAAGAGGAGGAGGGGGGCCATGTTCCCTTCATGATCTCCTTTTACATGTGTTCCCTCCAACTGGTCACCACCCTGTGTCACCACTTGCACTTTGCAAAAGAGGAAGCTGATGCAGAAGGCGTGAGAAGTCTGAGGAAGAGACAAAGCTGAGAGGTGGGTCCAGCTCTGTCCCATTCCCAAACCACCTTCTTTCTCCTCGGCTGCCGAGGTGCAATGGGTCATCATCTGATGTAGGCTTGGAGGGGGACACCTGGGGCCCTGTTTTGGGGCTATTTTCTGAGAGCATGTCCTTCAGAAAATACATTCAAGTTCCCTTCTAGAGAAGCCTCTGCTTCAGGAGTAGGTCACACAGTAGGCTGTGTTCATCGAACTGATTTTATTTTCCTCTTGGACATTTGGAAAGACTATTCCTGAGCTTCCAGGGTAGTAAGGTGGTGTTATGGGACTGAGCTTCTGGCCAACCCTAGAGGCTAAACAGACACACACCCCTGCCCAGCATGGTCCTAAAGCCTGTCTTCCTAAAACTTCCGTGTGCTTTCTTCCCACCTTCTGGGTGGGTGCAGAGGACCCGGGTGGGACCCCAAGGCCCAGGAAGATGGTGGAGCCACTAGGAAGGAGCCTGGTTTTCTGAATGATTTCATGAAGCAGAATATCCCTCCCCCTGACATATAGGATTACGAATGAGAAACAAGCCTGTGTTGTATTGAGCCCTTGGCTTGTGAGACTGTATGTTACAGCAGTCAGGCTATGGTGATTCCTATATAGCGTATAGGAGGGTGTGGGATGACGCCATTTTTGTTGAGGTCACCTGGCTGGCTAGGTAGGAAGAGCATGTGAGTCTTGATCTCAGAGTTGTGAGTTTGAGCCCCATGTTGGGTATGCAGATTACTTAAAAATAAAATCTTAAAAAAAATCATTTTTGTTGGAGGAGGGGAGAGCGTGATATTTGGTAGAGGTGTTTCCATAAGTAGGTGGGGAGGGGCCTCCTGCTGGCAGAGGGCTCTGGTTTAATTAGCCACCCTAGACTGGGAAGAGGGAGCCAGTGTGTGTGAGCGTGCGTGTGTGTGTGTGTGTGTGTGTGTGTGTGTGTACTGAAGTAAGCACCTTCTGATGAGGCCCTTTCTGAACTAAAGAAAATAATTATAATAATAGTTAACAGTAATAATAATAGCACCTAAAGGTAATAATTATAATAAAAGTTAATCTTGTATCACATACTCACTTTTCCAAGTGCTTTACGTGGATTATTTTGTTTAATCTTCATCCCAATGAAGTAGGAACTATTCATGTCATCCCCATTTTATAGGTGAGGAAACTGAGGCCAACAAAGATGCAGAACTTTCCCAGTGTCACCAGAAAGTAAGTGGCGGAGCCAGGACTGGAGGACTGGAGGAAAGGTATGCTGGCGATCAAGCCGGCTGTCTGTCTTTCTAGAATGTGCTCTAACCCTTCTTGAGGGTGAGGAATTCTTCCCCACCTCATTGTCTAGAACAAAGGCAGAAGTAATTTGGGAGGCTTAGGTGTCCCAGGTTGGTAAGGAAGCCATGCCATTTATCTTGTCTGAGAAGATGCCCTCTGGGATGTTTCCAGGAATGTTTGGCAAAGGGGCTCTGGGGGGAGGGGAGCAGGACAGCTGGGGAGGGGAGGGGCCGGCATGTGTTCATTGCAGGTTTAAAGAGAGGGTGTTGGCTAGACCCACGCTCAGGCAGAGGGAGGCCGAGGGAGCCGAAGGCGCTGGACACGGACTCCTTGGAGCCCAATACTTCCCAGGATGCTCCAGGTCGCCTGCAGAGCAGGCTCTCGGTAGGAGGACCCCTGGCTGTCCTTTCTGCGCAGTGTCCTAGGAAGGACAGGTCCAGCAGGCAGAAAACCCAACGGGCACATCTTTATAGCTTATACGAGAGGTGCTCAGAGTTTGTTGACTGCACGTCACAAATAGTTGTAAAAGGCCTTCCGTGCGCCAGGAAATGTACTAGATGCTGGGGATGCCACAGTGAGCAAAATGACACGGCCCTTGCCTTCACGAGGCCTTCAGTCTGGATTCCAGATGCTGAATGTGGTGCTGGAGGGTGAGCCGGAGGTCATGGGCACCACAGAGGTGGGCTGCGGTGGGGAGGGGGCTCAGAGGAGGTAGAGTCTGGAATCCTCTCCAATGCCAAGCCCTGCCATCTGACTGGGGAGGCTCTGTTTCCCTGCAAGTGTTTTCAGACAGCTGGAGACTGTGGGTAGCTGTAGTCTGGCTTTAAGCACTGATAAGTGCATTTCAGAGGTGGGTGAGGCAGAGGGAAGGGGGCCTCAGTGGGCTGGCTTCCCCGAGAGGGAGCCACAAGGGGAGTTCTTGACTGGGAATGTGGATAATTCGTTTTTAGGACCAGCAGAAACTATGCCCAAAACAGGCCCTTTCCATATTTGATGTCACTTTGGGATCTCCATTAGATTTGCTTAGTGCCACAGGCATTCCGATGGACCCGAAGTCTTGCATTAAACTAGGAAAAACATTATCACTGGTTGGTCTGGAGCCCAGAGATAGGATTTGCTGTCTGGGGCACTCACGGAGACAGCCTCCCTCAGCCACGGACTCTAGCGCTTTCTTGAGCAGGAACATTTCCATGGTGTAAGCGTTTTCTCTTTGACTGATGTGTTCAGAGAGGGAGCAGCCCAGCTGGGCTTGCGGCTGTGTCCCCCGTTAATTTAAGCCAGCTCAGGAATGCAGAATCTCCCTCATTTTCATGTTCCCTGTAAGCTCTGGGACTCCCACACACTCTACCTGTTAAGTTTAGCACGACCTGTATAACTCACAGGTGAGTGGGCCAACTTCTGAAAATATCCCTTCGGCTCTCCTCTCTCCTGAGCTCCAGCCCTCTGTTCCTGGCTGCTTTCTGGATGTCCCACCACACTTCAAAATCAGCGTGTCCTTCCTTCACTCAACCATCATTTATAAAGAGTCTTCTCTGGACCAGGGCCTGCTAGGGGTGGGAGATAGAGTCAAAGAAGAGATGCCCCCCCCTATGGTGTGGAGAGTCTGTTTAACTGGTCACCTGCTTCCTCCACTAGACCCAGCATGCCATGTGAGCAGGGGCCGCACTCACTCCCCAGTATGTTCTCAGGCACTAGAACATAATAAGTGCCCAATAAACATTGTTGCCTCCATGTTAAATAAACACCTGTCCTCAAAAGGCTTCGGGGTGATGGGGAAACAGAGCAGTGAACCAGCAATTGTAGTTCACGCAGCACCAGTGTTAGGGAGGAGGTAAGCAAGAGGGGATTTAGCTAAGCCCTTGAGGTGGGGCTCAGGGGTGGCTTCCTGGAGGAGGCAGTGCTTGAGCTGAGACTGGAAGTGGAAGCGAGAGACACTCTGGATATTGATGGAAAGCCGTGCCGGCATGGACTGGAGGCGGGTCCTGGGGCAGCGGTAGGAGGTGAGGTAGAGAGGCCCAGGGGCAGGTGGCCAAGCTTACGTTCGGCAAACCAGCCCCACCTTCCCTGACCTCCTGTTTTTGGTGGAGGGCACCCCTGTCCTCCTGGAGACCTTCTGGCAACCCTCCACAGTCTGTCTTCTCTCTTCCTTCGGGTTCTAGTCCTTTGGGTTCTGTGCTTGCCCTCCCCCCTGGCGCCCCTGCTCTGGTTCCACTGCCCCGCCCTTACCTTCTGCTTGTCTGGGTCACCATGCAGGCCACCTGACTGGTCCTCCTGCCCTTGTCTGGTTTGGCTCCAATCTATCCCATGCACTTCTGCCAGATTCTTCTTTCTAGAGCTCAGTCCTGACCACAGCCCTCTTTGCTCCGTAGCTTTCAGTGGCTCCAGGTGCCTTAGTAAATTAGGGGGAAATGTCTTGTCCCAGCATTTCAGGACTCCAGCCTGTAGCATCTACCTAACTTTCCAGAATCTTCTTCCATTGTTCACATTCATGCAGCCAGCACCAAACTGGACTCTTGACACTTCTCCAACCACAGCCAAGTTCCTTCTGCCTGGAATGCCTATTCCCATGTCCCCAAATGTCTGTGGGGTCCTATATACCTTTCAAGGCCAATCTTAAACTCTGCTCTCTCTGTGAGGCCTTTCCCAACTTTCTGATATTCTAGCTCTTACCTTGAATTGTAGCACAGTCTAACTCTAACCTACCTGCTGAACTGCTTCTTCCGGAGCATGGGGTATTATTATTAAAGGTATTGGCAGTAGGAGGGGGCTAATAATGTGTTATGGCCAGAGGACCCAGGCAGACCTAAAAACCCAGCAAGCACTGCCCACAAAGTCTCAGATGGTGACCTAGAGTAAGAGGAGTGAAGAAAGAAGAGTCACACCTGATAGCACACCCCACTTGGCAAACTGGGATGAGCCTGGGGGGCCTTGTTCTCTCCAAATTTCTGCTCTTTCTGTGCTCTGGCCAGTCACATAGAAGAACAAGGGAGAGAGCCTGGGCCACCGAACTGTACCAACTGAATGGAAGGGAGGGCCAGGCCAGCCACTCCCCAGTCCACATTTTAGGAATAGTCACCACACCCACTGGCAAGTATGGGCCAATCACTGCCCTTGTATATGACTGGTCAGATGAGCATTGCCTCTCCTTAGGACAGAATGACAGGGGAGGCGTGCAGGGAGGGAGTCCTGAGAGAGCATCTCGTCTTGCCTAGGAAGTCTCCCAATACCCAGCACAGCACTGAACACCGGGTGCAAGTGATGGGGACTTGTTGAATTAATGAGAAACGAGTACTGCCAGCATGAGCTGGGGGATGGTCTGGATCTGGCCCTGCTTCAGGGTCCAGACCTGGAACCTCTGGACAGGGTGGAAACTGACATCAGAGGGAGCCCTCTCCCTGCCTCCATGCAAGTACACACACACACACACACACACACACACACAGCAATACTCAACAAATGCTGATGACCCACTGGGCTTGGAGGCTTCAGGGGCAATGTTTATCAAGGTTCACATCCAAAAATTCTGGAAGATTCTCTGTAAGATCATCAAGAAGAAAGAGATGTTGCACGGCAGCATATGAGCTAAGGGGAAGAGAAGCCTGAGAAGCAGACTCAATCAGGACAAAATCCCTGGGAAGTGGAAACACACGGGCTGTGAGGACAATGAGTGTGACCTCTCTGGCTAGGGAAAGAGGACAAGAGGGGAAGGGAGAAGGGGACCAGTAGGACCTGCATAGGGTCCTGTAGCAAAGGGGACTTTTAAGAGGTGTCTTTACCAGAGGAACTGAAATGCCAAACTCATGTGTGCCCTGACCGGTGCTGGGCCTCTGGTCAGCCTGCCCCAATCCTACCTCCTAAAGCAGATCTTCTTACCCTGCCCGTAGTATAGAGGCTGTGGATAAATGTGGTTGGCTCACTACTCCATTTTGGGGTGGAGTCTGGGGCCAGGCTGCTTCTGATTTCTCTCCCTGACTCTGATGTCAACTCTTATCCTGCCTAGAGGTTCCAGGTGCTGGACTCTGAAGTGGGGACAGCTTTGTTTCTGTGACACTGAACCAATGGTCAGGAGGCCTGGACTCCACCTCTGAGATCCGAATGGGACCAGCGGGTAGATTTGTTCTTATACAGGGGATATGCCTCTGCAGGTAGACTAGGGAAGGTGTTCCTGCAATCTGGATGGCCACCGCTGCCAGGGACATCACTGGCCAAGGTCAGGTCCTGTGATTCTGCGATTCTACCTTTGAAGTGGTTCTGAGTAGGATCCTAGACAACTCTTTTGGCTCCTCCTTCATCTTCCAAATGTTTTAGGGGATCATAACGCCTATTCCACTGGTTTCCTAAAGAGCGAGCTGCCTTCTATATAGTTAAATCATCAAGACATTCTTGATCATTTAAATTTCCCATATGGAACCTTGCAATTTTGGATCTCAACTCTGTGTTCCTTTCTTTCCCCTCCGAAAAGAAATGTCTCATCTGAGGAGTTTTTGATCGTCAGGACTTGAGGAACCTTAAGCAAGTGTATTTGTAAAGGCCTGTCGTCACATGGTTACTTACTAAAGTCCTATGGATCAGACACTTTGGATGATGATGGTTTTGTCCTTCCAAATGCTTTCCTCAGCATTCTGTCCTTTGAGTGTCACACACGCCACGTGGGGGGAGTTAGGAGGTGTTTATTTTGATCATCCTTTTTCTCAGGTGTGGAAATGCAGGCACAGGCTGGTGGAATGGAGGTGGGAGGAGCTGGGATAGGAATCTGGACTCTCCAAGCACCACTGATCTGGAGGGAAGCTGCTCCTGGCCTCAGCGCCACGACAGCCCTCTGTCTTGGTCTCCTCACCAGCCCAGGGCCCAGGGGAGGCAGGGATGTCAGGGAGCCTCAGTTTCCAGCCAAGTATTCTCTGGTGGGAGAAGCCTGAGGTAGGGTGGGGGGGATGTGAAAGCGCCCCTGCAGACAGCCCTGCCAAGGGATCACTGCTTTCCCGCCCGAATTAATTACTCCCTGTGATCTAGAGCCTACCAGTAGGCTTTTTGGTGCTATTCTTTCCACCCGCCCTGTTGCCCTTTCTTTTGCATTCTTTCCCTTTGCCCCTGCAGAGGCCTCCTCTGGACCTCCAGGCTCTGCAGACCTGCTCTGCCGTCGATTCTGCAATTCGCCACTGGGAGGCGCAGCGGGCCGCGGTGTGTGGGCTCGGGTCACAGCTCAAAGCTCCAGGCGCACGTCCCGCCTACTGCCTGCCCAGGCCCCCAGCAGGCAGTGGGGCTACTGGGGGCACTGGGGAGGGGAGGTGAAGCGAAGGGAGAATTTTTCATCGGAACCTGGCGGGGGGGGGGGGGCTCCCGGTCTGTGGGGGCCTGGCGGGGCAGAACAAGGCTTGGGGTCGCTTAAAGAGAGACAAAGAGAAGTGGGTGGCTTGGGATATTGGGAGGTGGGGCAGGGTAGGGTAGGGAGGGGTGAGAAGGAAGAGGCTCAACTCTCTTTCCCCCCGGGGTTTCTCTCCTCTCTGGAATAGAATGGGCTGGAAAATTGCATTTGAACAGAGGAGAAAACGTCTTTGCCTACTGGAGGAGCCACCTGGAGGTGGGGTTGGGGGAGGCAGGGAGGGAAGGGAGTAGTGGAGGGGGGTGACTTCCCTATCTGTTTAACAAACACACAGCACTCACTATGTGCCAGACTCTTCACATACATTCCAACAACATTTTCTTTTCTCTACCTTACTGTATTGTAAAAACACGTATATATCACATATAAGGTACAAAATATGTTAATTGACTGTTTATGTTATTGGCGAAGTTTCCAGTCACCAAGTTTTGGGGGAGTCAGAAGTTATATGTGGATTTCAACTGCATGGGGGTTGATGCCTGAACCCTTTGTGTTGTTCAAGGATCAACTAGATTGAAAATGCCTCACTGGCTGGGAAACTTTGTTAGCTAATCATAAATGGTGCTTGACCTTGGGCTGGTTACTTATCCTTTATAGTTGTTCTGAGAACCAAATGAGACCATTCACATAAACAACTTAGAACAGTGAGTGCTCAGCAAACGTTGATGAGATACAAACTCTTAAAAAAAAATTTTTTTTTAACATTTATTTATTTTTGAGAGAGAGAGAGAGAGTGTGAGTTGGGGAGGGGCAGAGAGAGACAGAGGGAGACACAGAATCCAAAGCAGGCTCCAGGCTCTGAGCTGTCAGCACAGAGCCTAACATGGGGCTTGAACCCACAAACTGCGAGATCATGTCCTGAGCTGAAGTTGGACACTGAACCAACTGAACCCCCCCCCAGGCGCCTAGGTACAAACTGTTCATAGCAGCCTGGACAAGGGGGAAACATAGCTCATCATTCATTCCAGGTCCACCATTCCTTGTCTGCCTTTCTCGTGTCCAAAAAGCTCTGAAAGCCCAAAGCTTTTCTATTTGTTTGCAAAACTGATTTAGTGGCAAAACCTAACCTGAGCTTATGCTGACCTGCTTGTAGTCTTTATATATCCCACTCAGTGTCAGTGTTCACTTCACTGCAGGGGCGCCTGGGCGGCTCAGTTAGTTGAGCCTCCGACTTCAGCTCAGGTCGGTTTGTGAGTTTGAGCCTGTCGTAGGGCTTTATGCTGATAGTGTGGAGCCTGCTTGGGATTCTCTGTCTCCCTCTCTCTCTGTCTCTCTCCCGCTCTCTCTCTTTCTCTCTCTCTCTCTCTCTAAATAAATATAAGTAGGGGCGCCTGGGTGGCTCAGTTGGTTAAGTGTCCAACTTCAGCTCAGGTCACGATCTCGCGGTCCGTGAGTTCGAGCCCCACGTCGGGCTCTGGGCTGATGGCTCAGAGCCTGGAGCCTGCTTCCGATTCTGTGTCTCCCTCTCTCTCTGCCCCTCCTCTGTTCATGCTCTGTCTCTCTCGGTCTCAAAAATAAATAAAACGTTAAAAAAAATAAATATAAGTAAATAAATGCATAAATATTAAAAAAAAATATCTAGGTCCTCACTGCAACTGAGGATTGTTTGGCTAGAATTGACTCGAAATGTTCTTGTAGCACCATGACTGGATAAAGGGTTGCCAACAATCAATATAGAAAGTGGTATTATTGGAGTAATTGCAAAATAAGCATCATCTTCCTCCCTGGGCTTCCGTTTCTTCCTGCGAAATGTGGATAAAAACAGCAACACTCATGGAGGACCCTCTAGGTGCTAGACAAAGTTGCAAATACTCTACATACTATTTTACATTACTCATGCAATTCTCACAATAACATAAGTTATAACATCCCCATTTTACAGATGAGGGCACTGAGGTGCAGAGAAAAATAATTAGCCCAAGGGTATCCAGCTGGTCGATGGTGGATCTGAGGTTTGAGGTTTGAACCTGGGCAGTCTGGGTCCAGAGCACAGGTTCTAATAACAGTAGTTCCTCCACTTCCTGCTTCCCTTTTTCTCAGCTGTGGAAATGCTAATTACTAATCAATCGAATTCATTCCTTCAACTAGCATACTATTAGTATATTGGGAAGTAATGTGGTTTAGTTGCCTTTTCTTCTGTTACTAATCTGCCCATCCATCCATTCATCTGCCCTTCCTTCCTTCCTTCCTTCCTTCCTTCCTTCCTTCCTTCCTTTCATCCTTCCTTCCTTCCTTCCTTCCTTCCATCCTTCCTTCCATCCATCCATCCATCCATCCATCCATCCATCTGAGATTAATGCAGTGTCAATAGTTACAAGAATACCTCCTATCCACTGTGAGCCTCTAGCCTCAATGAACATGACATCTCATCAGTATAAAATGGCATCATAATATTTACCTTGCAGGCTGCTTATATTAAATGAGCTGTTTTATGTGTGATGTCTAGCCTGGAGTTCATATTACTCTATGTAGTTGAAAGAGACATAATTACATTGAAGAAATCCTACAACTGGTAGAACTACACATTTCACGAGTGCTCCCACCTTCACATTTATTGTAAATCAGTTATATTTTAGTCTTTAAAAATTTAATCCTGCTGCACCCTGGGAGAAGATACTCCTCCAAATGTTGAACTGACTAAGGGGCCCACGTCCACCTTGGCCACCCACCCCCCTTCCTGTGATAGAGGGAGCCATCTGCCTGTCGGCTGGCAGGGATTTGGGCACGATGGAGTGGCCTAGTCTCCTTCCCTTCCTGATCTCCCTGTTGACAAGTCTGAGTAGCTTTTTCCTGGAAGAAGAAGGTAGAAGGCTTTGGGAGGGGGCTGGCCCTTCCTTCTCCAAGGAGGCAGTGGAGAGCATCAGGGAGGGAAGTTGGACTGGCTCTGGTGGTAGCTGAAATACGTATTCGTTTTGAGAGAGTGTTCCAACAGCAAGGCCAGGGGCAGCATTTAGAAATTTTTAGTCTTCTGTACTTCTGATCCTGGGTATGGTGGGAGAGTGGAGGCAGGCAGCCTTTGCCAGAGAGAGCTTGGCACTCAGGCTCCTGCCATCTGGGTTGTGAATGTTGTGCATGTGTGTGTCTCTGTGTGTCTCTTTGTATGTGTGTTCTTTCCATAGACAGACTCTCTGGCCAGATGTCAGAAGCTCTCAAACCAGGGACAAAGGAGTCCCTGATCCACTGTCTCCCCATCCATACCCCCAATCCCACCACTTCCCTCAAGTTAATTGTAGAACAGATTACAATTCAAAAGAGGTTGAACTTTCATACATTTGTTGCCTTGCCTCTATTATCCAGGTAATAAGATTTTAAAAGATGGTCCATGGGCCACCTGGGTGGTTCAGTCAGTTGAGCGTCTGACTTTGGCTCAGGTCATGATCTCATGGTTCGTGAGTTCGAGCCCCATGTTGGGCTCGCTGCTGTCAGCCTGTCAGTGAGGAGCCTGCTTCTGATCCTCTGTCTCCTTCTCTCTCTGCCCCTCCCCTGCTTCCATTCTCTCTCAAAAAATAAAGCATTAAAAAATTAAAAGTCCATATTACATAATAATAATTAACCGACAAACAAAGACACAAGCCATAACATAAGACAAACCAACCACGAACAGGTTCAAGTTATCTGTTGCAGTCACCTCCTCTGTGCCCTAGGAAGGAGGCTGATGTTTCTGGATTCCTCTCTGCAGTCAGGGACGGGGTGGGATGTAGGGAGCTGCAGTGTTGGTCAAGAGTTCAGGATGACCATTGGCTTGCTGCTGGCTGGTGGGTCCTATACAAAGTTGAGCTGGAAGACTGGCTGGCTTTCACCGAAAGACACAGAAGCCACGTCTATGCGAAGGCATGGGAGGGAGGGGCTCGATGAAGGGACACTGATGGGGAAGCCCACTGGAGACACTTTGAAGGACTCAGAGGCAGGGGTACCCCAGGTTCCCCATGTGGAGCCCATCTTGGATCATCTGAGCTATTAACTCAGCCGGAGAGGAGTGACCTGTGGCTTCTGGAGTCTGTGGAGCAGAGGGCGTACCCTGGGAATAAAAAGTCATTTGCCTACTCTTGTGAACAGCAAGGCTCACGGAACCATTTGACCTTGCAAGTGTAGCTGTAGGAGGAACTTGCAGTCACTGAACAAGCCCTCGTTGATTATCTAGGCCCCCTGCTTCACCCTGGAGATCCCGTGAGTCACGCATTTAACAAATACTGAGCACGTACCTGTGGCAGTGCTTTCTGGGTGCTGAAGGTACAGCAGTGCACAAACAGAATCAGATTATAACCCTGTTGTCACTGAGTCTGCTTCCTGGTGGGGCGACGCAGATCACAAATGAGTAAAATCTATGTATGGCATGTTGGCTGGAGAAAGGTGTCTGGAGAAGGGATGTTGTGGGAAGATTGTACAATTTTAAATGGAGTGGCAAATAAAGTCCTTACTGAGAAGGTGATGCTAAGATGAAGATCAGAAGGAGGTGAGAGAAGGAGCCTTGTAAGTACCTAGTGAAAGAGTGGGTCAGGCAGGGGACATGATAGGTGCAAAGACCCTGTGGCAGAGGAGACCAGTAATGCCAGAGCAGAGGGTACACAGGCAGAACGGCAGGAGATGACACAGAGGGAGAGGTGGATCGTGCAGGACCTTGTGGGTTATTTCCAGGCCTTTGTTATGATCTTGACCAGAGATGGAAAGCTGTTGGGCCATTTCTAGCACTGAAGTGACTTAGGGTTTTGTAGGATCACTTTTCCTGGGTTGTTGAACAGAGACTGAAATAGTTTTGGTCTCAGCGATGGCAGTGTGGTGGGATGGTCCTCAGGAGCAGGAGACCAGGTCTTTCACGGCAGATATGAGCATGGGGACTTGCTCCTGTCCGAGCCTGTCTGATACAACAGGCTGTTGAGAGTAGGTGCCTGGGGAAGGGCCGTCGGATGAAGAGACAGCAAGGTAACCTCACAAACACTCTGTAACACAAGGAAAGAAACCTGTAGCGTCTGTAATATAATTCCATTTATTTAAAATTGCACATGTCTGTGTGCAAGAAGCATGAGGGATGTGAAAGCTGGTCATCAAAAGCAGGCAGTGGTTATGTCTGGGTGGCAGGCGATCCTGACTTTCTCCCCCCTCCCAATACCTTCCTGTAGAGTTTAAATTTTTTTTTAGTAATAAGCAGCTATTATTTATATAACCATGAAAAAAACCCAACAGAGCTATTTTCATTGTGGGAGAATAAAAGAAAATCAGTGTGATTACTGAAGATTTTGTGGATTGTTCTGTTAATATATTTTGTCTTCCCAGGCCCTCAAGTAACCAGCCTCAAAAGCAGGATGCAGCTAATTGAATGGGACGGTGATGATTCCTTCTTCAGTTGGTCAAACAGCTAAATCCACCTTCGAACCTGCGGCCGCGCAGCTCCCGTGACGTCCGTTTCTGCCTGTTTCAGGTTTGGGGGATGTGCAGCCACACACCTTCCCTGTCTGTGCTCCAAGCCCACTAACAGCCCGTTCACACCACTCCAAGTTCATTACTGCAGAGAGGTGGGAGCACGTAAGGGGAGTGAACCAGAGACTTAGGACTCAACTGCACCAGGCACCTGATGAAAAGTGAAGAAGCAGGACGCCCGGCCGGCTCAGTTAAGTGCCAGATCCTTGATTTCTGCTTGGGTCATGATGCCAGAGTTGTGGGACTGAGCCGTGCGTCAGGCTCTGGGCTGAGCATGGAGCCTGCTTAAGATTCTCTCCCTCTGCCCCCTCCCCCGCTTGCATGCTCTCTCTTTAAAATAAAATTAAGGAAAAAGTGAAGAAGCAATAAAAGAAGGAGTGAGTGCCACTGCCTAGTAATTGTGGGACTCAAAGCAACAACTGGCCCCGGCCCCCACCCCCTTTCAAGGAGAAAGTCTTCAAATAGCAGAGGGAGGAGGGGGGAGGAGGAGGAAGGGAGGAGAGGAGGAGGGGAGCAGGGCCTACTTCTCTGACCCCTGTTTCCCCGCAGAGTCACCTCACGTGAATAATTAAGCCCCGAACAAGCTGAGGAAACAGTTTTCTGCAAGCAGGGATTCTGGGAAAATGTGAAGACCCGAGCCGAATTAGCCCTATGAGTTGTTCTAATGCGTGTTTAACTGTGTGTGGTTTTTGCACGTTTAACGCGTTAAGTGTGTGTGTAAATATCTTTGAAAGCCCAAAGTCCCAGGGTCTCCCACGGAGGCCACTGTGAGGACTGCACAGGTTTCCTGCATTCCTGAGTCTTTGAGGCCCCGCTCCCTGGGGACTCTGCACAGAGAAGGAGGCCAGAGCCTGCAGGTGAGGGCCCCCTGGGTCCCTCTGCCAGATACCTGGGGGTGAGTTACAGGTGTCCCCGGAGCAGCAGATCCACACCAAGGGTTACCAAGGCAACACCGGCTCCTCCTGGGACAAGAGAGGAAGGGAGTGCTGACAGAGTAGGATTGCATGCGCTGCCTTTCCAGAGGGATCTGGGCTAAAAATACCCATGCAGTTGGCACTTGCTGGGTTTCGGGAGCCTCTGCCTCATGTCTGGCTCCTGGTGTTCTGACCCTTCAGTGCAGGGTGCAGGACCACGGGGGTGTGGAGGGCAGGCGCTTGAGAAAACCCCTGATGGCCTTACCGTGGCATGGGGGCCTGAGTCAGAGCTGGGGTGAAGAAGAGGAGGGACATTGTCTTCCTGGCAGACGCAGGGCCTGTCTTGTTTGCCTGCACCGGAAGTCAATAGGTTGGTCACTCCCGGGCAGCCCACCTAGGGTAATCAAACCGCTGGCAACTCCTGAGGGCACTGGAGACCGGTACAGAATGCTCTTGAACTTGCCCGCCCTTCCTGAGAGGTCCCTGCCAGCCTGGGATTTGCTGGCCCGGGGCTTCCCGGCTCCTTGGGTCCCACGCTGCAGGGGCACGCACTGAAGCAGAGAAATGAGCTCAGACCCCTGCTCTTCCCAGGCTTCCAGTCCGTGCTTCTGAAGGCAGCCTTCATGCTGGGCCTATGTACACAGACCGGGAGAGCTGAGGTCTGCTCTCAGCTTCAGTGTGTCCTGGGATTCGGACATCCGGGAATCTCTGGGCATCAAGGACCTCTGAGGCTGGCTATTGAACAACCTGTGTGCCCTGCAGGTGGGTGAGGTGAGACTTGAGGCCCCCCGGGCAGTGCTCAGATAGGCGACTATGCAGCCATCAGAGAGCCCACCTGGGTCATGCAGAGTCCCCCCACCCCCACCCGCCTCTAGAGTGATGCTCCTCAAACTTCATGTGCCAGAGAATCACTGTGTGCTTGTTAAAATGCAGAGTCTGACTCAGCAGGTCTTTGTGGGGCCTGAACTCTGTATTTCTTTTTCTTTTTTTTAGTTTATTTATTTTGAGAGAGAAAGAGCAAACAGGGCGGGGGGGGGGAGGGAGGGAGAGAGAGAGAGAGAGAGAGAGGGAGAGAGAGAGAGAGAGAGAGAGAGAGAGAGAGAATGAATCCCAAGCAGGCTCCACGCTGTCAACACAGAGCTCAATATGGGGCTCGAACCCCACAAACCTGGAGATCATGACCTGAGCCGAGATCAAGAGTCCCATGCCTGACTGACTAGCCACCCAGGTGCCCCTGAGACTCTGTATTTCTAATAATGTCCTGGGTGGTACCCATTTTGCATTTCTGAACATGAGGAAGGCTTAAGGGCAGTGGTTTTTAAACAGGGGAGCAAATTCGTGGAGGCGTTGTAAAACTTCAGATTCCTGGGCCCCGTCTGTGACTTCCTGAACTGGTCATCACATGGCAAGATGTCAGAAAAGCTAACCGGTGATTTGAATCAGGACTTTTGATTTGCAACCACTGCCCTCGAGCCTTCAGTGGATGGCTACACATGGGAGAATGCCTCCTCAAAACAATGTGGTCCAAACATTTCTCTATTTTTAGTAAGATTTGCCCTTTGCAAGCCTGGCCTACCATCACTCACTCCTCAGCAAATATTTATTAAGTCTCTTCTGTGTTACCATAAAGGTTTATTCTTTCTTTTCTTGCTGGACAGATAGACGGCAGATGACAGACTCTGTTTCATGCCTCCAAGGCTGCAGAGCTGAATCAGAGAAACCTCCAGTGGCTTAAGGTTCACTAGGTTGGTTTCCTTACATGGTTACAGAGCTACTAATGTGTTCTTAATGAGCTGCCATTTACTTATGCAAATAGCGGGGCACAGATGCCAGGCGGATTAGGGCTCAGCAGAGAGGCATGCCTCTGCATATTGCTTATGTGTTAACACAGGAGTCCCTGTCCTTTCGGATCGACTGTGCTTTTTGTCTTTAATGCTGCTGTGTGGGCAGTGTGTGTGTGCATACGTGCATATGTGTGCGTGTTAGGGGGTCTCACCAAGCCGCCCTGGCATGAAGACATCTCTACCAGCCAGAGTTCCTGGTGGGAGTCACAGACCTCCCCCTGCCCACATCTGCCTCAAGCCTGGCGGAAGACCACTGCCGAAGACCTGTGAGGGAGGAGGGGCAGGGGCCGTTGAGCCACGTGGCATAATGGGCTCGCTGGATCCAAGCAGTGCTGTGAATTTCACTTCTGGTCATCATGAACAACTTTTAGCAAAGGTTCCCTTGTATCTTGTCAAAGGACCCCTCTCCCCCCACGAAAAAAGACCCAAAACCAAAACACAAAAACAGCACCCCCCCCGCCCCCAAAACAAAAACCATGAAACAAAGCACTGTGTTTATTACTCTTCTGTTCTCGCGAGAGACCTCCCTGTCACATGAGAGCAGGCGCTGCTCGGACGTGATGGTGTGCGGTCTCTGAGCGTGTAGCTGTGGCCTTGGCACTGTTATCTTCGCTGGCACAAGGGAGCAGCTTGCAGGGGCTGCTGACATTTGGTACCACACCAGGCACTGTCCAAACAGAACCGAATAGGCCTCTCCTCATTTCTCAGAGCTTTTGGAACATGTATCAGAAAGCAAAAATCTGTCTAAACAGGCATGGCGTTCTGGGGCGAGTCAGTGCCACGTTTCTGATGAAGGCCTGTCTGCCCTGGCATCTTATTGGCATTGTTTTGCTGGCACTCCTTTTCTCCAGCAATAACTGCTTTGCTTGGATACCTTTGTGCTCACTGCAGACTCTCCCCGCCTGGCTGGCCTGCTCCTTAACCTGGTGGGAAATGCCCGCTGCTGAAGACTCACTGATGTTGCCACGTGAGGCTCTTTGTATTCCCTCCTGAGACCTCACACTCGTAGCTTACCCTCCCTGTCCCCACATCCCATGTCTCCGCAGGTCCTTACCCATCCCTTTCGCTCTCTGTGGCTGAGACTTCTCTGCGTGAGCCTGTGCAGCTCCTTCCTGGGAACCTCGCCTGGCAGGGACCGTTGGCCCCCATGGCAGCCGGGAGGATGAAAGCATTTTTTGGTCTGTGCCTGTTCCCTCCAGCCCGGGAGTCCCCTCTTTGAGGAGAGCTGTGACTCCTGAGTGGGGTGAGTGTTCTGTCACCTGCTACTCCCGGGAGGGAAGGCTGTGTGGTGTGGTGGGTGGCAGGAGGGCAGCCTGGCAGAGGGCAGTGTGGGTTTCAGCCTTGGCACTCACTTCAGTTGTAGACATAAATCACCTTGTCGCTTGGGTCTCAGTTTCTCACCTGCAAAATGGGGGAGGTTGGTCTGGTCTTATCTGGCCCACACTGATTCAAAAAAAGCAAAAAACAAGAACAAAGCAAACAAACCCACTTGGCTTGACATTTGAAAATCCGAGGTTTCATATAAAAGTAGGGATTTTTCCCTTATCTAGAAAAATTGGCATATTTGGCCACATCACCGCCTCCTGGCAACAATTGGCTGCAGCTGGGCAAAAATTGGCTGCCCCTTTTGTAGGCTGTGCTCTGCAGTTGGGTCCGCTTTGGGGCTCCCTCCTGACAACAGCCCTCCTCACTCCATTGCTTTATGTATTTGGTCTTCTAGGCACATCTATTAATTTTTCAGGGCTGCCGTAACAAATTACCACAAACTGAGCGGCTTCTAACTACAGAAATGTATCCTTTTATAGTTCTGGAGGCCAGAAGTGTGAACTCAAGGTGCGGGCAGAGCCACGTTCCCTCAGAAGGCTCTAGGAGAATCTTCCTCGCCTCTTCCTTGCTTCCGGTGGTTGCTGGCAGTCCTTGGCACTCCTTGACTTATAGATGTGTTACTCCCACCTCTGCCTCTGTTGTCACGTGGCCTTCTCTCCGTGTGTCCATGTGTTTCTTTATTTTTTATTTTTTTTTAACGTTTATTCGTTTTTGAGACAGAGACAGAGCATGAACGGGGGAGGGTCAGAGAGAGAGGGAGACACAGAATCTGAAACAGGCTCCAGGCTCTGAGCGGTCAGCACAGAGCCCGACGCGGGGCTCAAACTCACGGACCGCGAAATCATGACCTGAGCCAAAGTTGGACACTTAACCGACTGAGCCACCCAGGCGCCCCATCCATGTGTTTCTTTATAAGGGCTCTAGTCACTGGATTAGGGCCCAGCTTAATACAGTATGATCACGTCTGAACTGGATTACATTTGCAAAGACCCTATTTCCAAATAAGGTCACATTCTGAGGGGGCCGGGGGACATGAATTTTGGGGGACGTCATCCAACCCAGTGTAGCCTGTGGGCTGGCAATGTTTGGTCTAGCTGTGTTACCGTCCTCCGACTTCTGTCCTCAGGTTCCTTCCTCCGGGCGGCATTTTCAGGGCTCCTTCACCTCTCTGGATGTGAACAGGAGGCACCACAATCTTCTGGTCTTGGTTTGGCTGCCTCAAGGGCCACCTTGTGGACAGTCACTGCTCTTCTGGATATTTCGTTCGTGTGCGTCCTGGCAGGACAACAGAAGCGCCCTGGGCTGTGGTGGGAGCGTTCTGAGAACGGGATGCACTCTCTGTGCCTGGTCAGATGCAGCTCTCCGTGGTGCTGTCTCTGCACAGCCCCTTCCTTGACTTGTATTTTATTTTAGCACTTCCTCCTGAATTGCAGTGAAGTGTGAACTCACCTGTTTCCTCTCTGGACTCTGAGCTCCATGAGGTCAAAGGCTGCGCTTTTACTCCAGAGATTCAGCCAGGAGAATGGTAGACCCTTAGTAGATGTTTGCTGAGCAGAGGATACTTCGGGGAGCTCACCGAGTCCATACGCAGGGTGGGTCCCGGCCCCTCCGGACAACTTGCCCCCTCTTTCATGTCACTCTTGGCCCAAAGCTGCTGTTTTACTTTCCTGAATGCCCCAGTTTCTGACTCTTCCATGGTCTACCCAGCCTCGATGGGTGGACAGTTGAGAAGAGATGAGGATCTGGGTTTTTCCTTGCTAGTCCTTCTCACCGCCAAGTCTGGTATTGTATGTGTTTTGGAGTTTCCTTCTCCAAACCTTCAATCCTGTTGAATAGAAACATTTTACTTAATTTCAGGAGGGCATTTTCCCTCAGATCTGTCTCCAGAGGTGGGATGATGCCCATGGTCTGCCTTACCCTGGCAGATTTCATGTCCTTTGTTAAGGAGACTCAGTTTCCCCATCTTCTTCTGTGTACAAGTTGTCTTAAGTTTTTTTTTTCCCCCCAATAAACACCTATTGAGTTCTGATCATGGGCCACGTTATGTTCCTGTTCCTAGGAATAAAGTAGTGAATGAACGAATATGGGCCATTGTCACAGAGTATTACTTGACTTAGACAATGATAGCTGCTGTAAAAAGCTCAACACATGGACCTATGACAGTATCTGTCAGGAGGACCTGATCAGCCCTGAGAGCTAAGGAAGGCTGGCTACCTTGGAACGTGGCATTCAAACTATGCTTTGAAGGTAACTAGAAATTTGGTTGTTGGTGGTAGGTGGGGACAGGGAATGGTGGGAACAGGACACACGGAGACCTTGAGGTGGGAGGATGTGACCCCGACCAGGAGCAGAGAGAAGGCCAGTGTTTCTAGGTTGGAGAGTGAAGGGGTGAGGTAGCCATGGAGAGGCCAGGAAGGAAGGCAGGCAGGCCAGACCATACCCTGCCTTGTGTGCAATGGGAGGTAAGGAAGCATTTAAGCAGGTGAGACCATTTTCAAGTGCTCACTCTGGCTGCAGGGTGGGGACAGATAGGGAGGAGCAAGAGGGAGAATGAGGATAGCAGTAGGCAGCTATTGGAATGTTTTAAATTAATTTTTTAAATGTTTATTTATTTTTTTTTTTTTGAGAGAGAGAGAGAGCATGAGCAGGGGAGGGGCAGAGAGAGGGGGGGGACACAGAATCCAAAGCTGGCTCCAGGCTCTGAACCGTCAGCAAAGAGCCTGACATGGGGCTCAAAACCACAAACCATGCAATCTTGACCTGAGCCGAAGTTGGACACTTAACTGACTGAGTCAGCCAGGTGCCCTGCTATTGGAATCTTTTAAAGTAAAGCTTGATGATCTCTTGGACTGTGATGGAAGGAGTGGGGGTGGGACAAAGAGGTGGGTCTGGAGAATACCAGGCATTGTGTGTGGGGGTGGGGGGGAGGGAGGGGGTCAGATAGACCTGGTAATAGACTGGGTGAGGGAAAGGGAGGCATTAAGGATGACTCAAGGTTTCTGGTTTGTAAAATTGGGGGGTGGCATCCGTCATGGTGAAGAGCAAAGGGTGGGAGCCAGGTTTGGGGACGAACATCAGGAGTTCCGTTTGAGATATGACTGTACCTATTCACCTGGTCCCTGGGACTGATGGGAACAACATTGCTCATGAAAATCCTTGGGCTCTTTAGGGGAACCTCTGTGCTTAGATTCAGAGATGGGCCCCTGCACTCTCTTTCCCCATTAACTTGAGTCTACTCTGATCCTTGTAAGAAATGGTCACTCGGTAGGGGGACTGACTGACCTATCAGGGTAACAGTGCCATGTGGGCATTAAAAAATATGGTGCCCGTGTGTCCTGAAAGTTAAATGTCCTTCCCAGGATGAGCCACTCCCTTGATTTTTATACAACTACAAGTGGGTGGGAATCACTGGACCTTAGTGCTGGGCTTCAGCTGCTGAAATGCCCCATGAACTTGGGAGGTCATCGAACTTTTCTGAGCCTGTACTTCTGATGATGAGGATCAGATAAGAGATAGTGAGATAGTGTGGGTGAAAGGGCTCTATAAAATTAGCTGTTATATAGAAATAGACGGTGTCTCGGTGTCATTGTGGCTGCAGCTTCCCTGGTGCCATCTGCTGTCCCCTGTGGATCAGATGGAGGATAAGATTTGTGTCAATGACCACATCACTTGGTGGGTGTCACCACTGTGGTCCTGCAGCCAGATTTTTATTACATGTGACACTGTTCTTACGCAAGAATTCTGCAAATTCAGTTCCTTGAGACATTGTGCCAAATCCTTCA
Organism: Acinonyx jubatus; assembly: GCF_027475565.1. Lineage (NCBI taxonomy): Eukaryota > Metazoa > Chordata > Mammalia > Carnivora > Felidae > Acinonyx > Acinonyx jubatus. The sequence goes on from NC_069395.1 coordinate 41,721,274, forward strand.
GCAAAATTGAAATCTTCCACATCTGCTCTGTTCCTCTCAGTCACTAATTTTGGTAATTTGATTACAGAGACAGCCCTCTCTGTTGGAGCTTTTCTGCGCTGGCTGAGGAAACTGGTTCTGCGTGATGTGTTATTGCCCCTCCTTCTGAACAGGTTGTTTCTCCTTCATGTTTTGTTCTTGAGTTTGGAAAATACAGCACTGACAGGAGCTGCAGTGGGCAAACTGCCTCCGGTTCTTTTTAGAGCAGGGTAGGGAATAAACAAACAAATACATTCATCTATACATAAATACACCTCAGGCAGCTGCTTCTGGAAAGGATCAATACCTGCCTGTGTTTTCCTCTATAAAAAGGGGACAGGCGGAGTGTTTTTTGTAGACGACTTTGCTCATTGGCACTGGGAATCCAGCCCGCTGTTTGAGCTGTGAAACTGAGGGCTGGTCTTTGGTTTCTCTGGAGCTCTGTTTCTCCACCTGTAAAATGAAGGCATCTAAATTGCCCTTTCTGGCTCAGAAGGTCAATTCTTTCATTCATTCAGCAAATATCTGTTCTAGGCAGGTAGCTGTGAACACATCAGACACACACTCCTGGCTTTGAAATACCTAAGTCCTGGGCGCCTGGGTGGCTCAGTCGGTTAAGTGTCCGACTTTAGCTCAGGTCATGATCTCACTGTCTGTGAGTTCGAGCCCCGAGTCCAGCTCTGTGCTGGCAGCTCAGAGCCTGGAGCCTGTTTCAGATTCTGTGTCTCCCTTTCTCTCTGCCCCTCGGCCACTCACGCTGTCTCTCTCTGTCTCTCAAAAATGAATAAAGGTTAAAAAAGTTTTATTAACAAAAATAAAGGGTCCTTATTGTATTATGGTGGGGTGAAGAACAGGTGGGTAGGTGTCCTAGAGTGGGGGATGCGTCCCTGTCTGGCTGTCAGGGAAGGTCTCCTGAGAGAAGAAGGCTGAGCTGAGAGGAAGGAGGAGGAAGAGGAGAAGGTGGGATCATCTGGGCCAAGGAAGAGCCTTTAAGAGGCTGTGAGGAACTGGGCGAAGTCTGGGATAGCTGCAGCTCGGAAAGCGGGGGGCAGCTGGGTGGGAGGAAGCTGGAAATCTGGGCAGGGGGTGGTTTGCCAGAGCCTGGTGGGCCTTGAAATCTGGAAGGGGGCAGAGAGACCCAGGGCCTTTGAACCACTCAGAGACTGAGGTGCCCCCAGTGGCAGGCTGGGGGTGGTACTCCCAAATTCAGCGTCCTCTTCAGCCAGCCCAGTCCCTCCTGTCTTCTGGGCCATTGGAATAGCCCTTCTATTTGGCTTCCCCTGATAAACCGCTCACCCTGATTTCTTTCTTTTAACTATTTTTTCCCCTGAAGAGATGTTTATGGGATTTGAGGCATCTGAGGCAGTTGGCAGGGTGAAGGAGGCCTTTCTTAACTGTTCAGTCTTCTTTTCCCAGTACTTTTTGTCTTTTTCCTGCATATTTTCTTTGGAAGCCCTGCCGAGGGCTTGTTTGGGACTTAAATTTTAGTAAGAAGGCCATGTGGGAGTTAGGAGGGGTGAGCAGAAGATGAGCCATCTAGTGTCAATACCAAGAAGGACCCACAGACTTCCCCTCCCTGCCACTTTTGAATAAAGAGCCAATGCCAAACTCTAACCACTTTATACTTAAGCAAATTTAACAAAAATCTCATTTAAAAATAGCCACCTTGAAGCTCCTCGAACACTCCATGTTCCCTCCCTCCCCAGGGCCTTTGCACATGCTGTCCCTTCTTGGAGCGCTTTTCCCTTCACCTCATACCCCTTTGCCTACTTTCCCCTACTCCTCCTTCTTAGCTCAGCTTAAACATCACTTCTTCAGAGAAATTGTCATTGCCCCACCCCGGTGAGATTGGGTCCTCTTATATTCTACCATGGCTCCCTATTCTCTTCCTGCATACCACTCACTTTTGCTTGTAGTTAAGTATTTGTGAAGTAATTTGATGATTCCCCACTAGACTCTAAGCTCTCTGAGAGAGACTGTTTGAGCCATTGTTGTATCTTCAGCATGGAGCACAATGCCTGGCACACAGTGAGCATCCCATAAACATTTATTAGGTGGATAAATTATCATGAACCACAATTTCTTAGGCTTTTGGGATATGCTGTTGCCATGACAGAACTTAAGAAAGCAGAAGTCACATTACAGCTCTTTGGCCTGGGCTTCTGTGAAACCCAGGCTGACATAAATCTGTCAGGACATGTGTTTCAGTTCATGTTTGACAACAGCTCTGACCAAAAGGAAAATGAACGGAATGTTTGGGGATAGGGAGCTCAATACTTTATGAGAAAGGTCAGACATTTGGGCAGGGAGCTGGGAGTTTAATGTGGCCGAGATAGTTATTGATCATCGACCATCCACGTGCTCTGACATATGCTGGCTTCTCTTGTAATTACATTGCCATGTGCCTGGTTCTTTCCAATGGATTGAGAGTGGAAGTAATGGGAGCCATTTCCACCTGGAGGTGGTTCAAATGCATGTGCCTTTTTTCACCTCTCTTTTCCCTTATGTTGAAGGCCATGTGTCCATAGGACAGAGTTGAAGATGGAGAAAAACCTCCTAATGTATGAAGCCCTTCTGTGAATAAAAAATAAATCTTTGTTCCATAAAACCTTTAGGATTAAGATTAATCTTTAAAAAATTTTTTTTCTTTTAATGTGTATTTTATTTTTGAGAGAGAGAGAGACAGACAGAAAGTGCAAGCAGGGAAGGGGCAGAGACAGAGGGAGACATAGAATCTGAAGTAGGTTCCAGGCTCTGAGCTGTCAGCACAGAGCCCGTGCAGGACTCGAACTCACAAACTGTGAGCCCATGACTTCAGCCGAAGTTGGATGTTTAACAGAGCCACCCAGACGCCCCAGGATTAAGATTAATCTTATCAAAATTTCAGGATTTATCTGTTACTGTGGCATATCATAGACTGTCCTGACTGATACTCTCTTACCACACGAAACTTGCTCATGCTTTTTCTAAAAAAACAAATATTTATTTCCTTTTAAATTCTTACCTGTTAACCAGATGGCTTCTGACTTTCTGGAACTTGTATAAAGAATTCCAGGCATCCCACTAGTGATTTTCAGACAATATGACTCCTGCCAACATTTGGTTGTATTGGTCTTTTAACATGGTTTCCTTCCCCTCCCCCAGGAACAATGTTTCATATGAAGCAAATGTCTTTCAGTTGCTGGTGGCATTTCTGACAGCTTCTGGAAGAGGGGTTCTGCTTGGCAGATTCCCGGAGTGTCTTCTACATGCTTCAACCTGTTCTCTCCCAGGTGAGCTGGACCTCAGAGTATGTCCCTTTCTGGTTCTGATCTTCTCCAATTATTCAGCAGGCTCAGAATTGAAAGACTCAGACTGTGAGTAGACAAACCTCCCATTCCCCCCCCCCCAAAAAAAAAACCCAGACAGTCATTTTTAGGGTAAAGGAGCCTGTGCTCTGTGGTACCTGCTGAGGAACAGCTTCTGAGTCCTGCTGCTTCTTACACTTTACTCCTTCGAGAGCTGCTGGGGAGGGGTCAGGGACTTGCTGAGGAAGAAGGAGCTTCTGCTGGCAAATGGGAGCTGGTGTCAGCTGACAGATCCTCTCCACACTGAAAGCGGCCTCTTGCCGGCTGTGGGGTCTCACTAGCTGGCAGACTGTGAGCAGACCACTCCAGCAACCTCATCTGTAAAACAAAGTGTGTGACTGGGGGTGGGGCTGTGTAGCACTCAGTTGTCAAACCACTGACCCTCAGGGATCAGAAGGATGGGTGATGGGCACATAGGGCACTGGCCTTCTATGCCAGAAAAGCTCTGCTTTTATTTATTTCATTTAGGTGGTAGGATAATCGTTGATGTATTAACTAATCAATTAATTAATGCTTTGTTCTGGCTGTCATGAGAGGTTACAAAGAAGGAGGTGAGTTTTATTTTCTCCCATCACCTTGAATTCTGGCCTCCTTGCCCTAGGGGTCTGCTTTTGAGATTCAGGACAAAAAAGTCATTCACAGGGAGAACTGGTCTCCCCAACCTAAGTTTTGTTTGAAGATGAGAGGAGAGGAAAGAGAGTATGGGGCTCAGAGTGGTTCTTCTTGGGAGCGAGGGGCTGGCAAGGGCCAGTGAGGGGTGGAGGACTGTGTCTTGCCTGTTGACATAATGCTAGTTGTGGGTGGTTGGCTGCTGTGTCTTCAGATGCCAGTTCTGTGTCCTCAAGAATAGCCTTGGGTGGATCTCTGTGCTCAAGAATGTCTTGGTGAATAAGTCAGGAAGGATCTTGGAGATAGAAGAGGGTTGGGGAGAGTGATATTCTCTTTTCAAAGAGCAATGGTAGATGAGGGAACAAAGGGAAGTGTCTTCTACCCATTGACCCAAGGGATGGGATGGAAGAGAGGGTCTCCAATGACTGGCTGTTACTGATACTGGACTCCTTGGCTATTATGATGAGTAGAGACTTAGTGCCAGATTTAGTGTACCTTGGAAGAACATGGAATTCGAGTGATATGGAGAGAATCCTTGGCTCTGTGCATTTGGCCTTGTAGATAAGAGTGCTACCAAACATTTGCAATGCACTCTACTGAATGACCCCTGAGGTTCTTTCTGGAGCAGTCTATAATACTGTAGTTTTAAATGGTGATTTATGGGTGGTAAGTGTCTTAAACTGTAATCCTCTACATCCTGCCCCACCTCTGCTCTGTATCAGGGGGCATACACATGGAAACTCTAGAGTTTCAGCCATGGTGGGTGGGGGGGTGGGGTCAAAAATCATCCTCTTAGAAATTTGGAGCCAAGTTTACAAAGCACAAATGAGACTTTGCAGAGCCTGATGCTTGGTTGGAGAACCTGGATCAGACCATGCTTGAACCAGCCAGATCTACTGATAACTAGAAATGCTCATTTGAATTCATGTGGCAGGTCTGCTGGGCCAGCTGAGCTCCCCAGTTTTCTCACCAAAGGCATGGCTCCTGCCCATGAGATGAGCCACTAGCTTCACTGGGGGCTCAGCTGGTGTTCATGTGAGGGATATAGCCACAACATAAAAGCACAGATACATTGGAGATGTTCATGTGCTGGTAGCATGAGTAACGGTCCTCTGTGTTTCACTGGCCAGCAGGGCATGAGGACCTTCCCCAGGGCCTGCTCCACAGACTGGTCGGCTTCTTCTGTTCTCTGGAACTTAAATCCAAGTCAATCACTAGTTTGCTTGTGCTCAGGGGCAGATTTACATGGAATTTATGAGGCTGAGGCTCCAGGCCCTGGGAGGTACCAGGGGTTGAAGAATGTTCTAAGTGGAGAGAGTAATTTCTATACAAGCATTCTGGTAATTGCTTAAAGAGATCTTGGTAGCAAAGGTCTGGAAAAAATTTCAAGTAACTTGTTATTATTTATTCTTTTATTCAAAATAAGCGTGCTCTTTTGTACCTGATTTTATATTAGTTATTTTGTATTCTTTTTCCAGCAGAGGGAACAAAAATTGCTTCAGGTGTTGCAAAACCCAGATCTGGGACTGCTTGCCTTAGTACACACGTGCCTGGGATGTTTCTGACAATCAGTGAGCAGACAGGAGTGTGTCTACAACTCCTCCAAATACCCCTGTACTTTCTACTGTTGGTGTTTGGGTCCAACCCATCCCCCCCAGGAGTGCCTTCCCAATCCTGCCTGAGCCAGCCACTCCTGAAGCTCTTCTGTCCAGGTGTGGCCAGGTGTGGCCAGGTGTGACTTCTTCCACTTCCAACCAGTGGTGGACATTTCTTTAAAATCTAGTTAGTGAGTTCTCATGTACAACTTTATATTTTTTTCTGTTGTTTGTCTTGAATTGAAATTTGAGTACCAGATTGTTACTTAACTTTTTATGTCCTTTTGTCCTATTTCCCCAAATTAGAGCATAAGCTTCTTGAAGTGGGGGCTGCTTTCACAAAAAAGAACTTTGTGTTTCTTACAGAGCATGTCTCACACTGAACTTCTCAACACATAGCTATTGCTTTAGTTGAATAACGGTGCCTACAATATTTTTGAAGTTTTAAAAATTTACTCTCTTATTCAATTAAAAAAAGGCAGAGCAGGTAGATATTTTCTCTGCTTTATGTAATTGAAAAGCTCAGCTGAGATACAGCTCACGTAGGGACCAGAATTAGACTATTGTTCCAAGGTAAGACAATTATAAAGCATTTTAGATAGATGGTTCCATCTTATTTTTAAGTTCTAGCACAAACGTAGAAATTTCTAGCAAATCCCTCTCCAGCTGGTCCTGTTTATCAGAAAGCCTTCTCTTCTGCCAACCCTGAACCTCCTGTGCTCTGATTTAAAGTTTACTTGCATTTTTCCTTACATCACCAGAGAGATCTATTCAAAACACTGACAATGTCAGCCCCTTGCTTAAAATCCTCCGATGCGTTAAAAGAAACGTGGCATCTTCTGTGACTTCCCACCCTGAGTGAGCTGGCCCTGCCTGCCTCTCCAGCTCTTCCCACCCTCTTCTTCTTTTGCTCTGCTTTAGTCACATGGCTCTTCTTACACTTCCTAGCCTACCAAGTTCTTCCTGCCTCAGGGCCTTTGCTTGTGCAGCCCTTCTGCCTGCGATTCCTTCTGCTCCTTATCCTTTGGCTCCCTGCTTACTATCCCTTCCTAGAAAGGGCCTTTTTGATCACCCATCACAAAGAGGCCTCAGCTGTGCCAGACTTCATCACAGCACGGTGTTTATTTCCTGGACAGAATTTTTCCAGTCTGAAATAATTTTAACTATTGCTTGCTTTAGTGGTTTCTGTTTTGTCTTCTCCAGGGACCCTGTCCATTTTACTCACTGCTGCATTATCCTCAGTCCCATTTTTACTTGTCACATGGCAGGGGTTCAATATGTATTTATCAACTGGAGGAAAAAGTATTTAATTTTTTGGTCTTGGGGCAAAAGAAGAGGCTCAGGACCCACCTCTCAGAGTCTGGTTATAAGAGGTTCACCTGAGTCTGAGAGACCACCTGGTGACAGGTGCTCACTTTTGGATCAGGTCAGTGGCTCCTTTCTCACTGCTCTGGGCCCTGTCCAGACACTCACTCCAGGCATTCCCCTCTCCCTAGCTCTTCCAGCAGGCCTGAGAAGGCCAGTAGGGAGCTAGTGAGCACCAGATGCTGCTTGTATGGCTGGGAAAATACCATGTGGGAGGTCCCCTACTGCCCGTCACAGTCCCATCTCTTCCTGAGGCCCCAAGTGTGAGCATTTGACACTTAGCAAGGCCAACAGCATTGTCATCTCAAGGAAGGTGGGGATCATTCAGGGAGAGGAGTTCACATGAGATTTTAAAAGACACTGTTGTTTGAGGTGACAGAATGGCCCATTTTAGGGCCCAGGGTCTCACTTGGGAGTCAGTGGATAAAAGAATGACTTAGTGGCTAGAGAAAGGGAAATCAGATTCTGAGGCTCTTTCCAGCTGCTCAGCCATAATACCGTCCAAGAGCTGACCTTTAAGGTGGGCGTGTGTGGCCAACCTGCTGGGACAGACCAGAAGAATCAAGCCAAGAGACACTGATGGCAAATCTAAACCAGCTAAGGGTGGAGCAACCAGGGGCACAGCCTTGCAGGGAGGGCAGCCAGAGACCTGGGAGATTGAAAACAGCAATCAAATGTTTGAAGCGGGCCCAGTGAGTGTAGAGGGCTTTTGTGGAGGCTTGAAACAGAGGGCAGACTAGGCTGAGAGCTGTGGGGCAACAGGACCAGCAGTGTGTGGGGAGAGGATGGAAACTGTCACTCCCAGCCCAGGGCAAGGGGACAGAGGTGCCTGGCCCACAGAGTGCTGGGCGCCATGAAACTGCAGACAATACTTAGTTGCACTCAGCAAAGCCCATTTCATATAAATGGCCTAAATTGGGCCTCTGAAGAGTATACCATCATCTCTACTGCCTAGATATGGAAACAGGTGCAAGAGAGGTTGGATGAGTTAGTCACCTGGGCCCCTGGTTAGTTAGTGGCAGAACCAGGATTGGAAGTTGGGTTTTCTTATGCTGGGGTCAAGCCACAGCGGTGTTTTGCGAGCTAGTGAGGTTGCACCACCCCTGGAGATGATGTCCACTCTTTCTTTCTGGATCCTCCTCCTCCTCAAAATCAAATCCACCATCCTCAGTCCCAGTTAAATCAGGTACTGAGAGCCTTCAAAGGCCCTGAGCCAGTGCAGATTCTGCTGCCTTACTCCACCAGCCCATGAGGACCAGGTGCTTCTCATCTGGGACTCAGTCCCCCAGGAGGCCTCCAGACCCTAGAATTTGGAGCAGAGCAAGATGACGACTCTGTAGTCAAGCGTTCTCTCCCAGGCTATACCATGAGGGGGTTGAAGAGCCTATATGTTTGTAGAAAACAGCTGATTCTACTGAAACCTACTTCATGTTCATTGGCCTGACTTGGATGGTGTTTCTTTGTGCCAGAGAGGCTGTGGTAGATCACATTAATGACCCCTATTCTTCCCTCTTTCTTTATTCATGCCCTTTGCCATGTGACTTTGTGGATTTTGTTTCCTTCTTTCTTGCATCTGGGACTAGTCATGTGACTTGCTTTGGCCAATAGAATACAGTAGAAGTGACTGTAGTTTCCAGCTTGAACCTCAAGATACCTTGTTTTTGCTTGTCCTCTTGTTCTCTCCCTGGAAGGAACATGGCTGGGCTGGCCTGCTGGTTGATGACAGGAAAAGAATGAGGGACATTTGGAGCAGAGCTGCCCCCTAAGCAGCATGGAGAGCCCCCAACAGATCCACAGATGCCTGGGGAGGCAGCCTACACCAGCCACTCCACAGAGCCGTGTAGGCTATAATTACTGAATTTTGTATGCCACTGGGACTTTGTGGCTGGTAAGCAGCAGTCTGCTGGTGGTAGCTCACAGATAGAGGGACACTTTAAGAGTTAGTAAAGGACCAGAACTCTGACAAGCTAACTCAGTATATTATATAGAAAGAGAAAAAAAAAAAAAGTAAGAAAGTTGATTGACCAAAGCTTAGCTCAGGAAGGGACCTAGGGATCCTGAGTCCCACTCTTCACCTTGCCTGTAAAGAATTGGAGTCCCGGAGATGTGAAGTGACTCGTTCCAGGCCACACATGTGTGTGTTGAGAAAAGAAGTCCAGTTTCCCCATCCAGTCTGCCTCCTTGTACAGTTCAGATGGGCACACTGAGCTGGTGGCAGTCCCACCATGTGGGTGAAAGTCAAGGGTGGGATGTGCTTCATAACCACACTCTTAAACTCTGAACCCTGAAGCCTCTTGGACTTGGGCATCTGAGACTAAGTAAATAGCCTTAAAGCAGGAAGCCAATACCAGAGTGCCTACTTGCCCTTTCAGTAATGGTCTTCTGGCTCCAAATGGCAGCCAGTTGCAACTTTCAGCTGCTAAGCCCCAGTGGTCGCTTTTGAGCTGTACCAGGCCAAGTGGGTCCTGTTCCCAGAAAACTGTGATGTGGCCTCAGGACTGTTCAGGCAGTTGGATTACACTCTAGGCTCTGGCATTGCCCTGCCCTTGGGCCTGAGAAATGCTCCTTTGAATACTGGGCATGGTATAGAATCATTGGCAGGTGTCTTCCTGTGTTGACAACTGCATCTCTTGCACATCTGTTCTCTCGGAGGTGAGACCAGAGTGGGGCAGTTCCAGATTGTATATACTCAGAGATCTGTGAAACGTTCTTTTCCTGAATAGAACATGATGGGTTTAACAATCGTGCTTTTCTAATTTTTTTTTAATGTTTATTTTTGAGAGAGCGAGAGAAACAGAGTGTGAGCAGGGGAAGGGGCAGAGAGAGGGAGACACAGAATCTGAAGCAGACTCCAGGCTCTGAGCTGTCAGCAGAGAGCCTGACGTGGGACTTGAACTCACAAACCACGAGGTCATGACCTGGGCTGAAGTTGGCGCTTAACCGATGCCCCAACAATTGTGCTTTTCAATAATTCCTCTTTTCCAGGGTTTTCTGTTGGCCCTGTCTCCTTTTTGTTCCCTTCTTACTGGAAGAACATGAATTAGATCTCTGTTGGGAGGAGGGGAAGGTAGGGGGTTCTAGGCAGCCGGGTTGGAAAAGACTGGAAAAGGACAAACACTGCTGAGCCCTTCTGCTTGGCTCCCTCCTGTCCTGCTATCAGCCTAGACTCTATCCAGGCTTCAGAATTCCTGGGATTCCTGGGTCTGTTGACCAGTAAGGACCAAGAGGCTGAGCTTGGGCTGCTGAAAGGAGACCTGGGGCCCCCTCCTGGTGCCCCAAGACACTTTGTGCTGCAGTTCTCCGATCTGGTTGCACATTAGAATCATTTGGGGGTTCTAAATGACCCAGTCTCAGCCACCTCAGGCAATAGGATCAGAATCTTGGGGGGGTGGTGGTGAGAGCTTAAGCAAGGTATTTTTTAGTATAATTTATTTAAATCATGTTTAAAAAAATTATTTATTTTGAGAGAGTGAGAGAGAGAGAGCATGTGCTTGCATGCCTTTTATGCAGAAGCAGGAGAGGCAGAGAGAGAATCTGAAGCAGGCTCCATGCTGTCAGTGCAGAGCCTGACACAGGGCTTACTCCCACAAACTGTGAGATCATGACCTGAGCCCAAATCCAGAACTGGATGCTTAATGGACTGGGCCACCTGGACGCCCCTATTTAAATCATGTTTATACAATTTTATTTTTAAATAATAGCTGTGGTTAGCAATGGGCTTACAGAATTCATGAAAAATTAACAATCACCTCTCCCAAACCTGCATAACATGCCATCTTATATTCCAATGAGCCCCAAATTTCTATTTCCAACCAAGAACTCTATCTCAGTCCCAGGCTTATGTAGCTAACCTCCTACTTCTCCATTTCTATGACTCACAGACATCCCAAACTTAACATATCCCAAACCAAAATCTATATCTTTTCCCCTGATGCTGCTTTCCTTTGGGGCTCCCTATATCACCATTCAGATGTCGAGCCAGAACCTTGGGGCATCCTTGTCATTTTTGCTTCCTCAGTGATACCTCTGCCCATTGCCCCCGTTGCATCTGTCACCAAGTGTGAATCCGTTCTACCTCCAAATATGTCTTGAATCCGTCTACTTCTCTCCATCTCCTGTAACACCTCCCTGTCCCAAACTACTAGCACCTCTCCCTGGAACTATCACAGCAGCCTCTGACATAGTCTTCCTGATTCTGGTCTTTCTTTCATCCAGCCATGTTCCATGAAAAGCCACAGTAAGCTTTTTAAAATATAAGGAGTACCCTCTGTTTAAATCCCCTTAGGCTTTTCCTAGTGCTCTTAGAATAAAATGCTTACTCATCACCGTGGCTTATAAACAAAGCCCAGTGAGGTCTGCCATGACCTTTGCTATTGGACTCAAGCCACACTTGTGCAACATAGCCCTTTAAATTCTCTTCCAATCAAGCTCACTCCTTTAGAGCTTTCACATGTACTCTTTTCTTCTGTGTGGAGCTCTTGTGTCTCTCCTTTTTAATTAAAGCATAACTGACATACAATATTATATTAGTTTCAGGTGTATTAATATATTGATTTGACATTTACATACATTGCAAAATGATCTCCGTAATAAGGCAAGTAAACGTCTGTCATCTTACAATGTTAATGCAATATTATTGAGTATATTCCCTATGCTGGACATCGTGTCCCATGGTTTGTTTATTTAATAACTGGAAGTTTGTACTTCTTGATCCCCTCCACCCATTTTGCACTCCCCCCCCCAACCCCTTCTCCTTTGACAACCTCCAATCTCTTCATTGTATCTATAAATCTGGGTTTTGTTTGTTTATTTTGTTTTGCAAATACCACATGTAAGTGAAATCACATGGTATTTGTTTTTCTCTGACTTCTTTCACTTAGCATAATACCATCTAGATCCATGTTGTTGCAAATGGCAAGATCTCATTATTTTTTAATGCCTGAGGATTATTCCATTGTGTATATATACCACATCTTTATCCATTCTTCTATGGATGGACACTTAGCTTGCTTCCATATCTTGGCTACTTGTAAATAATGTTGCAATAAACACAGGGGTACATATATCTTTTTGATTATTGTTTTCATTTTCTTCAGAGAGATACCCAGTAGTAGAATTGCTGGATCATATGATAGTTCTGTTTTTACTTTTTTGAGGAAACTCTATACTGTTTTCCAGAGTGGCTGTACCAATTTTCATTCCCACCAACAGTGCACAAGGGTTCCCCTTTCTTCACACTCTTGCCAACACTTGTTATTTCTTGTGTTTTGGATTTTAACCATTCTAAGGTATAAGGTGATATCTCATTGTGGTTTGATTTGCATTTCCCTGATTGAGTGATGTTGAACATCTTTTCATATTCCTGTTGGCCATCTATCTTCTTTGGAGAAATGTCAATTCAGATTCTCTGCCCATTTTTAATTGGCTTTTACTATTGTTTTATTGAGTTGTATGAGTTCTTTATATATTTTGGATATTAACCCCTTATTAGATACATGATTTTTAAATATCTTCTCCCATTCAGTAGGTTGCCTTTTTGTTTTGTTGATGGCTTCCTTTGCTGTGCAGAAACTTAGTTTGATATAATTTGAGCAAGGCATTTTTATAAAGTCCTCAGTTCTCATATGCAGCCAGAGTTGGATCCACTGCTTCCAGAGATGAATCTGTAAGAGCCACCTGTAGGTACTTTCACCAAATGCTGTTTGGAGGAATACATTGATGAAGAAGTTCTGTGGGTTAAGATACTGTCTGTAGTAGGCTGAATCATGCCACCCAAAGATATCAGGTTCTAATCCCTGGAACTTACAAATATCATCTTATTTGGAAAAAGCGACTTTGCAGATGTGATTAAATTAATAATCTTAAAATGGGAAGATTATCCTGGATATTTTTAGTGAGCCCTAAATACAATCATGAATATCCTTATAAGAGGGGGCAGAGGGAGATTATGCAGACACAGAGGAGAAAGTGATGGGAAGATGGAATGGAGAGATTTAAAGATGCAAGCCTTGATGATTGCAGTAATATGACTACAAGTCAAGGGATACTGGAAGCCACCAGGAGCCAGAAGAAACAAGGAAAAGGTTCTTTTCAGAGCCTCCACAGGGAGCACAGCCCTGCCAACACCTTGATTGTGGTCCCATGAAACTGATTTCTGACTTCTGGCCTCTAGAGTGGTGAGAGAGTAAATGTGTGTTGTTTTGAGCCACGCAGTTTATGGTAATTTGTTATAGCAGCCACAGGAAACTAATACACTGCCTACCTGGAGAGGTCCTTCAAGCTGTCAAGTCAGTGTTACCCTTTATGGGTAACATCCCCTAGTTCAATGTATAACTCATATGAATCCAATCAATCAACCAACTGGCCAACAACTCTTAAGGAGGGGACCAGCCCCATACTAGATAAAATGGCCATTACAGAACAGGGTGGGCAGCAGCATGGGGAACAGTTAGGACTGGAATTGTGTCAGCAGACAGGACTGGCATCCTTTGTGGTTTTCTACCTACTGGTCATATGTTAGTCAGAGGAACTATATATAGACATGGAAGAGCTTATATAGGCAAGAGAGGGGGCTGGGGGAAAAGGGGCAGAATCCCTGGGAAGGAAAGAAGAGTTTGAAGATAGGACTATGCTAAAGATTTTGTGGAAACAAACACACAGACAAGGCATGGCTGGAGCCAAGGTTTGAAGCAAGGAGGTTGTTCTTAAACATCAGTGTGCTAAGTTATTGAGTGGCATTGTCTAGGAATTTGTACTTAATAGAAGCTCCCAGGTTATTCTCATTTAGATGATTTACTGATTAAATTTTTAGAAACACTGAGTTCAGATCATTGAGATAGAAAGTTGAAAAATTGATTATAGTCAGGCTTATTGACTCTTCAAAATTAGCAAAACCTTAAATATTGTTTGTTTTACTATGCAGCATTTCTTTTGCAGCTATACCATATCTTAATCCAGCTATAAGGATTATAATGAACATCATCAGCTCTCATTCTACCTTTTCCTATCTCAGATTCCCAGAGGCAACTTATTTTAACTCTTTTAGCTATTTATTCCGGTGTGTAGCCTCCATATTTCCAAATGACGTGTGTGTACTGCCTCGTCTTGATTTTTCAATTTGAAGCATTGTCTATTGACTTCCCACCAAGGTTAATGATTAACTTTTCTATCCATTTCCCTGACCCTTTCAATAGATCAAATTCTCTCCCTCCATTTTCTCCTGCTAGCTATCTTATAATGTTTGGTTAAGTAAAACTCAGCATGTCAATTTCTAGGCAAAATTGTTTGCAGCCAAGCCATATGGTGATGATGACTACATTTGCTTTATTATATCACTTAGATGTCTCTTGGAATAAGAAGTTGCTTAGTTTTAGTTTTCCAGGTACCTGTGGCAGAGACAGCCAGCTGGGCCCTGACATCCATTCTCTCCTTGTTCTGGAGTAAGAGAGTTGTAAGTGTACATTCAGCCACCCAGCTAACGCTATAGTTCCTTGCCTCCCTTGTAGCTGGGTATGGGCATTGTGACTGAGTTGGATCAATAAGAAGTGAGCCGATAAGGCAGCACCTGGGTCATGCCCTTAAAGGTAGGAATGTAACTTCCTCTTTCTCTTTCCTCCTTTCTGTTGGAGAAATGCAGATGTAGTGACAAAAGCAAGATCAGACAACTTAGACTCTAGGGTGGAAGTCAAACCTTGAGGAGTGAAGGACAACATGATTGAAGCCGACAGCATTACCATGAGAAAGAAATAGACTGCCATCTTGTTTGAGTTTCTGCCCCATTGGGTCAATTTGCGGCCTGTGTTAACAGCTGCTGTAATGTCTAGGGGCAGATTTTCCATGAAGCGAGAGGATCTTAAGCTTCTGGGTTTTTTTTTATTTGCACAGATCTCTTTCAAAGACCCTGGTATGGACTCTAGACCTTTTGTATTTGTGGTTGTGTATTCTTTTCATTAAGGAAGCCCCTCTGCCCCCAATTATGTAAGCTTTAGTCCCCCCAAAGTGGGTCCTACCCCTCTCTGTACCTAAAGTAGAAAATGCTAGCTCTCCACCAAAATCCATTCTGTCCTTCTTTGGACCTCAGTTAGGATGCCTTTCCCCCCAGTCTATCTTCTGGTTAAGTATGGCCCTGCCAGTGGAAATGATGTGTGCTGCCTCCAGGCCTGGCTCATAGAAACCTCCTCTGGTTTCCTGCATGCTCCATTTTGGCTGTCTGGAAAGGTGACAGTTAGGGTGTCCTTGGAAGGTATGTTTTGAAGATGGCAGAGCATCCATCAACAGTGTCACTGATGAATACATGGTGAGAACAATTCACCAACTTTAATGTCTGCCCAGGACTGTTATACCAAAAAGAAATAAACCTGTCTTTAAGCCACTGAATTTTGGGAATATACTTATTTCTTCAGATCAGCTTACTCTAATACAGTACCTATCATTAATCAATTCCCATCCTACAGAACTCTAAATCTCATTGCAGCAAGCATCATGTCAGGAAATATATTAGTTCCAATTATTTCTTTTGGAAAGTTTTCTGGAGATTGCTGAGCACCTTCTCTAATCGGTTTTCTTACTAGTTCTACTGTATAGCTGTTAACATTTATCATCGTTTTAGAAAATTCCTTTTGTTTCTCTCTTGTATTGGAGCCTATTTTCTGGATCCTATGTTTTTATTTTTTTTTTCTTATTTATTCTTTTGTCCTGCTGTGACATATCTTCTAGTAGTGTTCTAGGAAAGAATGCATAAGATGTAAAATTGTAGTTTTGAATGCATGATTTATATTCTTGTTTTATATCTAATGTTGACTCTTAATTTATACTTTGGGTGAGTATAGCATTCTAAGTTGGATAGTTTTTCCTTCCAAATTTTTAAGGCATTGCTCCATTGTCTTACCAAGTTGTTGCACACAAGTTCAGTGCTACTCTTACTTCTTTTCTTAGTATGTGATTTGATTTTCCCTCTGAAAGATTTCAGAATACTGTCTTTGTTCTCAATGTTCTTATGTTTGAGTGATATCTTTCTGTGGGTCATTTTTCACACCATCAGATAAGGATATAGTGACTGTTCTAAAGTTAGAAATTTAAACCTTTTAGTTCTGGAAAAGTTTTTTTGTGTGGGGTGTGTGTGTGTGTGTGTGTGTGTGTGTGTGTGTGTGTGTTTAATAAAATTTTCCTATTCTCTCTCTCTGGAAGTTCCCATTATTCAGATTTTGGCCCTTCTGGAATGATCTCCTCATTTTTTCTGGGAGATTTTCCCAGTGTTAACTTCTAACACTTTCATTGAAATTTTAATTCCTTGACCGTGTGTGTGTTTTTAAGTTTATTTATTTATTTTGAGAAAGAGGGAGAAAGAGCATGAACTGGGGAGGGGAAATAGAGGGAGAGAGAGAGGATCCCAAGCAGGCTCTGCACTGTCAACACAGAGCCCAACACAGGGCACGAACCCACAAATGTGAGATCATGACCTGAGCCGAAATCAAGGGTTGGAGGCTTAACCGACTGAGCCACCAGGCGCCCCTTCCCTGATTGTGTTTTTAAAAGTTCTGTCTTTTCCCTGAATCAATCAATCTTACTTTTTTTCCTTTTTTCCTAGTGTTGTATTCTTGTTTCATGAATGTAATATATTTTATCTCCCTGAGGACACAATTATCGTTTTTAAAAAATGTTTTCTTCTTCTTCTTGTAGTATCTCTTTTACCTCTGAATATCTTTTAAAATTCCTATTTGGTTTGGATTTTCTGTGCCATGTTTAAGGATTCTTCAGATGTCTGGTAATTCTTGGCTAACTTTTCACATATAGGAGAAAGATACTCAATCTTTTTGGAACGTCTGAGAGATTTGTTGATTGGTGGGCCTCCCTATATAGCCCATTTCCTTGCAGACCCTGAGATGTCAGTATCTCTAGGACTTTACTATGGCTCACTTTTCTTATAGAGAAATCCTCCTATCTCTTGCCTTATAAGCCACTAAGACTGGTTGCTTAAAAGGGAAAGGGGCCTGTGGTGGACATGGAACTCCACCTTCAAAGAAGGCCTTGTTGGATCAGCTTCTGGGAGTGTGGTTAGTAGGTAGTTTTCAGCTGCCATTTCCTTCATGGATAGTCTCAGTTGCAGAGAGCCCCTTCCAGATCATGCCCATCCAGAGTGGCCCATTTCCAATAATTGATCAAGGTAGTGATATAAGGGCCTGACATTTTTTGGTCCACTGTGGGACAACTCTCTTGAACCATTTCAGCTTTAGAGCTCCCCATGGAAATGGCTGAGGCTGTCAGACTGTTTTTCCCTCTGCCCCATCTCTTTCCTTTCCACAGGCATTGATCCTAAGAGCACTCCCTAATAAATTTCCTGAACAGTAAACTCTTTCTCACAGTCTGTTTTCCAGATGACCCAACTTGCAATAGATTCTTAAGGAGCATTGCATAAAAGTAGGTACTAAGAGAGGGCTTTGGAGCTGGATCATTCACCTCCCATTTGATAATCAGAATCTCATCATTGGTTATAGGTAGGCACAGACAGTCCCTGGTGCAAGTTCAATGGTTAAAACTTTCACCAGTGGTAAGGGGCACCTGGGTGGCTCTGTTGGTTGTGTCTGACTCTTGATTTCAGGTCAGGTGATGATCTCAAGGTTGTGGGATTGAGCTCTGTGTTGGGCTCTGCACTGGGTATGGAGCCTGGTTGGAATTCTTTCTCTTCCTCTGCCCCTCCTGCTCTCCTTTCTCTCTCTCAAATAAAAAAAAAACTTTCACTAATGGTGAATTGGATGGTGTATCAGTAGAAGAAAATGTACTAGTTGGTGCTATATGTCAGGTATTTGAAAAATATGAGGGAAATAATGCTATAAACACAACTGGATTATATATTAGTTTTCTATTGCTGCTGTGACAAATTACCACAACCTTAGTGGCTTATACACTTTAAATTTATTATCTTAAAATTCTATAGGTCAGAAATCAGACCAGGTCTCACTGATCTACCTACATGTCAAATTTTGGCAGGATTACATTCCTTTATGAAGTCTCTAGGGAAGAATCTGCTTCCTTGCTTTTTATAGCTCTTAGTGGCTGACTATATTCCTTGGTTCATGGTTCCCTCCTTCATCTTCAAAGTCAGTAATGGTAGGAGGAGTCCTTCTCATTCTGTCATCTCTAGTTTTCTACAACCTGAAAAGTTTTCTGCTTTTAAGGACTCACACGATTAGATTGGGTCCACCTAGGTAATCCAGGATAATTTCCCCATCTCAAGGTACTTAATCTTATTCATGTTTTTAAGTCCTTTTTACCGTGTAAGTTCACATATTCATGAGTTCTGAGAAATAGGGCACAGAAATCTTTGTGGGGGGGCCATCATCTGCTTCTGCAGATGGCTATTGCTAAGCTTTATGACATGTTAGAAAAAGAAAAGAGACTAAGAGCAGCTAACAGCCAATTCAAACCATGTGAAAGCTTCCTTGTTTTGTGTTAAGAGGCTGTTGTGCTACAGAGGAAGCACAGAGAAAGTGGAGGCCAAGACCCAGTACCTAATGATTGGAGTGGGTGATCTCCAAAGAAGGCTAAATTCCCAAACATAGCAGGTCTGCTATGCCAAGGTCAAGATCCTGGTTGGGAAAGGATGGGACCTTGCCACATGGATATCTGGGTCAATGTCCTCCAAACTCAACTTCTCAGATTCCTTTGAATTCTCTGAACCTGTAGAATTTGGCCACTCTCCCTGTTAAAATATAGCCCTCCCACACTTGCTTAAAGACCATGCAGAGGCCTCTTATCTGCAGGACAAAATGTGTTGCCTATCCCTCAGGGTTTGTCTCTGATTCCTCCTGGCCCCTGGACCTATAACTAGAGTTAAGTCACAGAACAACCCAGTCAGGGACATGCTAGATTGAAAGGGGAGGAAACAGACTATCTCCCAAATCTAGCCAGTATGTCTGGAAGGAGCCAGAGGAGTACACTACCCCAGATTCTGAGAGTGCTTGATCATGAATGCCAGAATGTAAGATCGAATAGGGGAAAACATTGATTTGGAAATATATAATATAATCAGATGGTGTAAACTTGCTGCTGTAATGGCTCTTAGAGGCATACAAAAAGTGATGGCCTACCTTCATGGGGTCAAAATTCCAGAATGGTCACCATAAATAGTGGAGAAGGAATTAAAAGACTCAGGGATACAGACATGCCACATGGATATACCAAGTGAACCTTGGAAACCCACTAGATGAGGATATCATTTAAAGTATGCACTGACAGAGAGGCACCAACATCACTGTTTGATGTTGGTTCACCTCTGTGGGCCAGAACTGGTGGTAGGAGGGACTATTACAGAACTAGACTCACTGATAGCAGAGGAAATAGGACCCCAACACAGCAGAGGCCGAGTGGCAGTACTTACCACTTCAGAAGCTATTTGTGGATGCAATAATTGTAATGAACAGCAGAACCATTATTGTGGATACAATTACTATAGTGAGTGGCAAGTTTGGAGTGGTAGCCAAGGGGATCTGACCCACAAAGTGTTGTGAACATGGTTAATACAGCAGTGTGCCCTTAGGGGCAAAATATACGAGCAGCAAACAAGGGTACTACTCAACTTGTGTCAGCAAAAGAAACCAAGGATAGATGATCAGGACAGCTACCCAACAAAAAGTAAGGGTCCCTTGGTTTCTGGATCTGAGCTAGTTTTCAGATTCACAGCCCATTGATTGAAGGAGAGGCCATGTCATCAGGAAGAAGGACCCTGTAACATCTCTGCAAGTATACATGGTAATGATTCCACCAGTCCTTCCCCCTAAAAGGATCTATAACAATTTACTCTGATAATTATACTCTGGGGAAAGGAAAATACCAAATATTTAATGGATAGTTAGACACAGAGTTTGAGTGGACATTGATACTCAGAGGCTTGAAATACCACTAAGGTCCTCCAGTTAAAGTAGGCATAGGAAGAGCACTTAATAAATAAAGTTCTGGCCAAGATCTAGCTCTCAGTGCTTCTACTGAGTCTTGTGGACCCACCTGTTGTCATTTTCCCAGTCCCAAAATGTCTAATTGGGATGGATATAGTTCATTGTAAGGTGGAAGTGGTGCATCAGATTGAATATGAACAGAACCAGAGAACACATGTAAGCTGCATGAGCAGGTAGCTCAGATTTCATATCATCTACCACTATTTCACCATGGTCACCCTCTTAGGTCACACTTATGGCCATATGAGAGAATCCTTTATGACTAGCCGACAGAGAAGGAAAAGTCCAATCTTGGATTATAGATGTATCAGCTTGGTATCTGGGCTCAAGTCAAAATAGGTACAGTAGCTGTACCACAGCCTCCCTCAGAGGTAGCCTGGAAAGACAGAGGTGAGGGAAAATCCTCCCAATGGATGGAGCTTCCACTGTTACATCTGGTTATCCACTCTGTGTGGAAAGAGAAGTAGCTCCAGGATATATATGGACTTACAGGTAGTGGCAAATAATCTAACTGATCAGTGATCGAAAAGGGGAAAGATTGCAATGTTGAGAACAAGGATGTCTGGGGTAGAGGCATATTGATGGATATGTGGGAACACATAACAAGTGTAAATATCTTTGTATCACATGCTCACACCCATAAGAGTGCTTTTACCATGGGAGAGATGCTAAGCAAGCTAGTAGATAAAATGACCCAGAGAGTTGATGTCAGTCAGCTCCTATCATTGGCCACCATAGTGCTGTATGATAAGAAGAATGAGGTGGCCGTGGTGGCAGATGCTGAGGCTAACCTGGGCTCAAAATCCTGGGGTCCCATTTGCGAAAGCTAATCTAGCTACTATTGCTATGAAATATCCAACTTTATGGCAAGGGAAACCAGTGCTGGCCCTCAACTTAGCACCATTCCTTGAGGGAGCAAGTTGACTACATTGGGTCTCTTTCACTGTGAAAGGACTAGCAATTTGTTCTGAAATGAATAGATACACATTCTGAGCATGGGTTTGCATATCCTGCCAAGCCACTATCTGAGGATATACATGAGATCCCATGTAACGTCACATCAGATCAGGATATCCACTTTACAGAAACGGAGGTACAAGAGTAGATCCATCACCATGGAATATATTGGTTATAGTACATGCTGGACAGGATGTAGAAGCTGACAGGATGGTAGAGCTTTTGGGTGACTTGTTGAAGAAACAGCTGAAGCTCCAGGTCAGAGGTGATACTTTCAAGGATGAGGTGTCATATTCTAGGATGCAATAGACACCTTGAATCAAAGACCTTTATATGATGCTATGTCCCAAACTGGAAGAATTCATGGGTCTATGGACTAAGAAGGATGGAGGGGTAACCCTGCTTATGATCACTCCCAATGGCTCACGTAAAAATTTTGTGCTTTTTGTGCCTGCATCTCTGGGTTTTGCAAGGATAAAAGTCCCCATCTCCAAAGTGGGAACATTTCTCTCTACCAGGGGACTCAGCAAAAAACTCTTTGAACTATAACTTTAGCTGCCACCTGACACTTCAGGCTCCTTGTGTTTAGGGATCAGCAGGCGAGAAGTCACCATCTTGACAAGGATGATTGATCCTGATTATTCCGGGAGGTAGAGCTGCTCTTACACAATGGAGACAGGGAGGCAGGTAATACCTTGGGCACTTCTTTTGTATTCCCTTCCTTAACTATAATGGTAAATGGACAAGTGCAGCAATCCCAAACTGAAAGGGCAAGGTGAATAGAGATCAGACCCTCAGGCTTGAGGGTCCAATTTATGCCAACAGCATGAAACCAGCAAAGATGCTAACTGAAGATGAGAGGACATCTCAACAGCCACAAAAGATAGTGGTGGAAAGAGACAATGGATAGAGGATGAGGCTCCGAGAGCAGCTGCAGCAGTGGGAACTGTAATTTGTTCCATTAATTTTCCTTCTGAACTATAATTTGTCTCATTAATCTTCCACTTGTAAGTTTCCCCCAGGGATAGAGGCCCATGAGAACCATGGCAAATTTAGCAGCATGTGCCAACAAAATACTTCCCTGAAGTCCTCACCACATTCTGGTGACATGGGTGGGGATCTCAGAATGAATTAGGATATAGAGAGCTTTATCATTTCATCATCTTGGATAC
Source organism: Acinonyx jubatus (assembly GCF_027475565.1). Classification (NCBI taxonomy): domain Eukaryota; kingdom Metazoa; phylum Chordata; class Mammalia; order Carnivora; family Felidae; genus Acinonyx; species Acinonyx jubatus. Next base: position 41,743,287 of record NC_069395.1, read on the forward strand.
GGCTACTTCTTGGAATTTCATGTAACATGTAGAGGACATGAGCTTCTCGTTAATGTTGTGATGGTCAGTTTTATGTGTCACCTTGACTGGATTAAGGGATGCCCAGAATGCTTGGTGTTTCTGGAAGAGATTAGCACTTGAATCCATACACTGAATAAAGAAGATTGCTCTCACTCTTGTGGTGGGCATCATCTAATCCTTTGAGGACTGAATAGAACAAAAAGGTGGAGGAAGGGTGAATTTTCTCTCTGCTCCAGTGGGGACATCCATCTTCTCCTGCCCTCGGGCATCAGTGCTTCCAGTTCTTGGGTCTTTGAACTCAGATTGGGACTTAAACCATTGTCTCAGGTCTTTAAGTTGGACTAGAATTGCACCATGACTTTCTTGGGCCTCCAACTTGCAGACAGCAGATCATGGGATTTCTGAGCTTTCATAATGGCATAAGTCAATTCCTTATGATCAATATTTCACACACTTTCTCTCTATATATGTCCTATTGGTTCTGCTTCTCTGGAGAATGCTTACTAATATATTATCCATTCCCCATTGCCCTCTCAACTCTCACCACCCCTTCCATTCCCATTCCACCAAGAGATACAAAGATCTCAACCACTTTCAAACAATCAATCAACCAATCAACAGGTACTTTATGAATAACTTTGCTCAGCTCTGCACCTTGGCCTTATGGAACCCACTACAACAGTGTACTTCTTCCACCCTCTCCCTCCCTGCTAGACTGCAAATTCCACAGGATCATGGACCGTCTAGCATCCCCAGTCCTGAGATCAAAACCTGGCACTTTCTAGGTGTTCTATACATTATTTTTTAAATAAATGAAGGACATTTATTTTATTTTTTTAATATTTATTATTTATTTGTTTATTTATTTATTTATTATTTTTTTCAATATATGAAGTTTGTTGTCAAATTGGTTTCCATACAACACCCAGTGCTCATCCCAAAAGGTGCCCTCCTCAATACCCATCACCCACCCTCCCCTCCCTCCCACTCCCCATCAACCCTCAGTTTGTTCTCAGTTTTTAAGAGTCTCTTATGCTTTGGCTCTCTTCCACTCTAACCTCTTTTTTTTTTCCTTCCCCTCCCCCATGGGTTTCTGTTAAGTTTCTCAGGATCCACATAAAAGTGAAACATTTTGGTATCTGTCTTTCTCTGTATGGCTTATCTCATGTAGCATAACACTCTCCACTTCCATCCATGTTGCAACAAAGGGCCATATTTCATTCTTTCTCATTGCCACGTAAGTACTCCATTGTGTATATAAACCACAATTTCTTTATCCATTCATCAGTTGATGGACATTTAGGCTCTTTCCATAATTTGGCTATTGTTGAGAGTGCTGCTATAAACATTGGGGTACAAGTTGCCCCTATGCATCAGTACTCCTGTATCCCTTGGGTAAATTCCTAGCAGTGCTATTGCTGGGTCATAGGGTAGGTCTATTTTTAATTTTTTGAGGAACCTCCACACTGTTTTCCAGAGTGGCTGCACCAATTTGCATTCCCACCAACAGTGCAAGAGGGTTCCCGTTTCTCCACATCCTCTCCAGCATCTATAGTCTCCTGATTTGTTCATTTTGGCCACTCTGACTGGCGTGAGGTGATATCTGAGTGTGGTTTTGATTTGTATTTCCCTGATGAGGAGCAACATTGAGCATCTTTTCATGTGCCTGTTGGCCATCTGGATGAGGACATTTATTTTTTAAATAAATAAATGGCCCTGCAAGAAGCCCACCCACGGTGGGACTGGGTGAAAGAAATGAGGAAGACAAGAGACTTAAATCTGGAAAATAATTATTCAGCTCCATAAAAACTTCTGGGTATAATTGGCTGCTAAATGAGTACTGTGGCACTCACTTGAGATTTTAGGAGGTTGGAGAAAGGAAGGCTCCATAAAAAAAGTAGGACTTCTAGGCCTTGAAAAGTACATAATGTCGATACAACTGAGAATGTTTGGGACTAATGGAGACTTATTCATTCAGCACATAAGTAATGGGTATCTACTTGGTGCTTGGGATGCAGCAGTGAACAGAAGAGATGAAAACAATCCCTCCCTCATGGAGCTTCTATTCTTATAGGCAGAGACAAACAATAAGTAAATAAGTGAGTTTATGGTATATTAGCAGGTGTAGGAAGCTTTGGGGAAGAAAAAAAATCAAAGAAGAATGATACAGAGGGTCAACATGGGTGCATCTAGTCACACAGTGGGTGCAATGACTGGTTCCCAAGAAGTAAGATAGGGAACCATGTAGATCTTTTGGGAAGAACATGCAGGCAGAAGTAACAGAAGGTACAAAGGTTCTGAGGTATGTGTATGCCTGGTCTATGTGGTTGGCTCAGAGTGAACTAGAGCAAAAATAATAGTTGTTGGGTTCAAACTTTTTCTTTTATTTTGAGTGAAGGGGAGAAGCATTGGAAGGTGTATTAATTTTCTTTTGCTGTGTAACAAATTAACCACAAACTTAGTGGCTTAAAACAGCATAAATTTATTATCTCATCATTTCCAAAGGTCAGGATTCTGGCATGTTTTCAGTGGGTCCTCTACTCAGGATCTCACTAGGGTGAATCAAGGTGTCAGCTGGAGTTGCAACCTCATATGAGGTTTTGGGATCCTTTTTCAAGTTCACTGATTATTGGCAGAATAATAGTTGTGTCATTGTTGAGTAATAGTTGAATTATAGTTGTAGGACTGAGATCCCCACTTTCTTGTTCCCTTTTAGCCTGAAGTCATTCTCAGCTCCCAGAGGCAACTTGCTATTCCCTGCCACATGGCCCTCTCCATAGCATGGCTGTTTTTGAGGGCATCTCTGCTGCTTTGACTTCCTCGGTCTCTGACCTCTGGACCTTCTTTTAAAAGGGCCCACCTGATTAAACCAGGTCCACCTACAGCAGGGGCAGGAATGTTGGGACCGTTTTAGAATCCTGTTTACCCCAGAGGGCTGGAGCATGGTCTGACTTCTGTTTCAGCAGGATTGCACTGGTGCTACATTGAGAATAGATGGCAGGGGGGAGGGGGGAGCATAAATAGAAACTGGGTGACCAGTTAGGAGGCCATAATGGGATATTGGGATGGAGAGGGCTGAGAGTGTGTTGAGACTGTTGCATGGCCAGGGAATGCCTGGAAGTCTAGAAGGAGATTCTAGACTTTATTTTGATGACAAAAGTCACCATGGTAGCATTTGAGTTGGGGACAAATGTAACTATAGATTCACCCATGCATGATTGCTCAGAGGCTCCTTTGCCTCATCCTATAGAAGGATTTGTTTATAGTAAAAGCACAGTGGTTACCAAGAAGCAAGAGGTGGAGCAGAGGTGAGTAAACATGCCTGGGTTTGCTGAGGATGCTGCAGCCAGGTGTCACTTGGGATCCCCAGGAAATCTTCAGGCTCTGACTCAGGCCAGCATCTCCATTCCCTTCTTGTCTTAGGACCTCCCATTACCCCTTCTTTCCTCCTATCAAGGAAGATGTCTCAAAAGATCCCACAAGGCGGAAAGCAGAAGCAGTCTGAAAAGTGTGGCAGGGATGTGCCTGCGAATATCTACTAGTCTGAGACTTGTCACCTCTCCAGGAGGGAGAAGGAAAGAGAATGAGGCATGTTTGAGGCAGGGTTGTTGAGGGCCAGTGTGGAAATCAATGTGAAAATATCTACCTCAGAGCCTGGCATAGAGCAGGTCCTCGATCCAGTGATGTTTACTGTGCTTTGAGTGACTAATATGCCAGCCTTGTCTCGAGGAATTTTGGTGAACACAAGTTTTCAAATAGCCTGTGTGCAACAAACGTGTGTGTGTGTGTGTGTGTGTGTGTGTGTGTGTGTGTGTGTGTGTGTATTCTAAACTCAGGCTGTCTGGGTTGAGACCCTGGCTCCAGCACTTAATTGCATGATGTTATGCAAATCACTGACCCCTGTGTGCCTCGCTTCCCTCTTTGTAAATGAGGTGATAATAATAGCACCTGCCCCAGAGAATTGGTATAAGGGTTGCATTAATGACACGTATTAACATTTGTAAAGTGTTTAGAACAGCACCTGGAATACAGGTATGCTACATACCTGTAGCATAAGTGCTTGATACATAAAACGTGTAAATCTTGAAATCTCAAATGAGGTCTCCTCATCTTGTGGTGTTCTTTCTCAATTCTTGCAACCACCTGCACTGGATGTGAATGGAGCTGAAGGACTCGCCTTTATGTGATTGAAGGAGACAGGGTTCCCAGGTGAGCCTTGCTGGGGGGATTTTTGTGGTTACCTGAGCTCAGCCCAGAGCCAGGCTGACTGGCCTGCACGTGGCTTCCAAGCTCCACCCCACACTACAGAGGCCCAGTTTCTGGGGACTGGAACTGGGAATAAGCTTTAAAAACATTCTCTGGAGATTTTAATATCTAACTAGCCATGGTACTTACTGATAGTATTGATTTGTCTTTTTTGCCTGTGTTAATTTTTACTTTTGTCTGTGGAGAGTGAGCAAGTATGTGTGTGAGGTAATCCTTTGTCATCCACCTGCTCTGACAGAGTTATGGTAACAACTGGTTTGGATGTGGGCTTTTGTACCAAAGCTCATTCCATTGTCAGGTTGGTGAATAAAGCTCATTATTTGTTTCTGCGCTGCTGTTAAGACACAGAGAGCTTTCTTGTTCCCTCATTCTCTCTCTCTCTCTCTCTCCAATGTAGGCATGAACACTTTATGACCATTTCCTACATCCCCTTCTGAGTCAGATAGAAATATTTGATGGCCAGCAGTGCTGATAATAACTGATCCAGAGGTTAGAGCAGGGAGTAGAAAGACAAGGCCTTGGCTTGGTTTGAGGAGAGCAGGAGAGCTTCTGAGAAGTGGAGAAAGAAAAGCTCTTCCTCAGATCAACCCCCCCCCCCCCCCTCCTGGCACTGCTAAGGGGACAGTCAAGTTGAATAATTTAGAATTGCATCTTTAGTGGGCTGTTAATCTCCACCCCCACCCCCCTCAGAACAGACTAGCTCAAAACAGAGCTATCTTTCTGACCCTCCCCGATTGTTTTGTTATGGCTAATGGACTGATTTCCAGTTATATAACCTCTTCTCAGTTAGATGAAATCTCATTATTCCACAGTGTGGTGCACTTCAGGTCTGGGTTCACATTGAGCCACCTGAGAGGAGCTGGGAACGTGCTGTTTCTCATCATTTCCACCCAGCAAGAGAATTGGAGAGAAAGAGCTACACCCAAGCCAATTATGGCAGGGTCCTTGGGGGCTGTTATGTAATCTTCCAGAGACAGTGGAATGGAGTGGGCCTTGAGTTCCAGTGGGCACACTGGCTGAAGTCTTTTCTGTACTCCAGGTCTTGGGTAAGTAAGTTCTCTTTCAAACTCAGAGGATTTTGATGTATTTGTATGTGACTGGGTGAGGCAGGAGTCTTTTAATTTGACTTTAGATTTTCTTGCCTACAAATAAACAAAATGAGAAAATGAACAAAAATAAAGAGGTCTTTCTTCCAGGCCTGGTAATTGCTGTGTTTTAGGTCCTAAGTAAGCCCTGATCCAGGCAAATCAGGTCAGCAACACAATAATCTTTGAATCCAAATATGAAAACTCTGACTCCCAGGACAGGTACACAGTTCCACTGGGACACAGAAGCTTTGGTGAGATGTCTAGGCCTGGTGTCCTCTGAAACAATTAGGGTGGCAGTATAGCATGGTGGGGGACAGTATGGAGGGCTTTGGGGTCAGCAGAACTGGTTTGATTCTGCTCTGCCACTTACCAGTCATGTGATCTTGGACAAATCACTTTATCAGGAAAACAGAAGCCACTCTTAGTTTTTAAACAGAGGGTATTTAATTTTACAGGCAATTGAAGAGCTAAAGTGACAAACGGCATGTGGGAGCTGGGACCCAGGGAGGGGGGACATGTTATCAGAGTTCAGAAGCCAGGGCTTTCCCTGGGAGCTGGGACCATGGAAGGAGGAATGTCAGTGGGGAGCTAGAGTCATGGGGAGACAAAGAATGGCTGGAGATGCCATTCACAGAAGAGAGAGAAGAGGAGAAATACCTGGGGTTTTCCTTTCTTCTCACCCTACAATGCTGTACCAGTGCCCCCATTGGCTGAGACTGCTAGAAGGCAAAGGAGCCTGGGAAATGGGTCTTCTGTGATACAAAACAAAGCAGGGAAAGGGAAGGGAATGGATCAAAGAACTAATAGGTACATGGCTTGCATAGCCAGTAATGTCTTTAAATAAATTGTATCTAATGATTAATCACTACTGCTATTGCTGAGGCTCAGGCATGGAGGAGCCAATGGACACTCTCAGTTGTCTGGGAGAAGAAGGGAATGCAGTGTTTGCCCACATAGGTACCTCCTGTGCATATAGCACCTCCACCCTCTGTCCATTTAGCAGAAGGAAGAGCCCTAAGTGACTGGGGGTGGACTCAGCTTCCAGTTGAATGTATCTCAGACTGTGTTCTCTACAGGAAGCCTTGCTCCAAATGTACTCTCTTAGTCTGGTTTCCTCCAAAACCAACCTTGGGACAGGGACCTGGGTGCAAGTAGTTTATTTCAAAGGTGATCTCAGAAAACAGGAGTGAGGGCATGGAGAAGGGACACAAGGAAGGGAGAAAAGCCAATAAAGGGTGAATTAATGAGCAGATTACTATGGGTCATTGGGTTTGGTCCCACTGGAGACTTTTTGACAAATTATGTGGAATACATTTAAGCATCATCATCCTACCAATGAACAGGGAGACTGGGGCTTTACTTCTGTCCCCCACTGGCAGAGGGTTTCCATCTGGAGAGTAACTTTTCCTTGTCTTCTAGGCCATCTGTGGTGGAGCAAGCTCCCTCAATGCTGGAGAAAGTCCTTTGGCAGAGAAGAAGCTTACAGCATGCTGGGACCTGCCTGCTGCACCTGTGGGGGGATTTAGGTAGGCCAAGGGAAGCATGGCATGAGCACCATTTGTCATAGTCACTGAACCAAAGGAAGTAAAAAAAAAATCCCTAAAGTGTGGTATTAGGTAGTAAGAGGGGTCATCCTCACCTTTGCCTCTTGGCTCTGGGACCTGGCTTATCTGACTTTAGGGGAAATAATACCATATATTGGCCACTTCATCCTATAGGATAGCATCCCAACCGTACAGGGTGCAGGGCCCAGCAAGCATAATGGAAAAGAGACTGTCCAATTAAGTCTTCAGTCATAGATGAATGCAACCACTGCAAAACCTTGGTTAGGTAGGAAGTGTAGGGTTAGGGGGTATGGAAAGAAATACCCTGACCTCTTTCCCCCATTCTTCCCTTTCCAATCTCCTACTAGTGCCTTTCATTGGCTGAGCTCAACTGGAAGCAGAAGGAAACGTTGCCTGGATAATGCAGTCCACAGGGGTCTGTCTTCTGAAGGACAGCATGGGGCAAAGAGAGCCAGAGGATGGGGCAGAGAGGTGGCAATGAGAACACAGTCTGACTGATTGCTTCCAGAATGCCTCCCCCCTTTCCATCCAATCTCACAGTCATCATCTTTGTTACAGCATCATCATTCTACCCGTGGACTATTGGGACAACCTCCTAACACATCTCCCTATCTCCAATCCACCAATACTAATGCCTGTGACACAGACTGAGTCCTACCACTTCCCTTTCAGAGAACTCTGGTGTTTCTCATTCTCTACTCCTTACTGAAGATGGCCAGATGAAAGGCAATTTAGGGGATAAAAAGACAATTCTGAGACTTCACATCTTATTTCTAAAAAGGAGAATCAGTATTAAGAAGCTGGAAATGGTTAATTTCACCATAAAAAAGGTGTGGTTAAAAAGAGTGTAAATTTGACGCTTTAATGTCTTAGCATCATAGCCAAGTCTCTTCTCAGTTAAAATTTTCCTTCCAGACTTGTTTTCCAGGACTCGTGTTCTGCATTCTCCCATGTGCCTTGGGTACCAGCCCTGACATCACTGGACTGCACCATCCATGCTGAGAATTCTATACCTTTGCTCTTGCTGTTCCTCCAGCCCAGAAAGCCCCTCCCCAGCTGGCCTCCTTGGTGGATGGTTTGATCAACAGTTCATGGTCAGTTGAGTCAGTACACCAGGCTTCTAGGGCCTCATACTCAGAGTGTGGTACTTAGACCAGCAGCATAGCAGTACCTGGGAGATTGTTAGATATGTAACTCTCAGGGTCACCATATCTAGAATAGAATCAGAACCTGCAGCTGCACCAGATCTCCAGGTGATTCCCAGGTACTTCACAGTCTGAGAAGCAGCAAATGTTACATGAGCAACCTAAGTAGGGCTTGTAGCTTGAGCAAGGCAGCTTGGTTCCTTATCTGGTCTTCTTAGAATAAAGGTTAGGGGACTCAGTTTTTAGTTAGTTGTAAACCACTTGTATTATTAGCTCTGAAGTTATAAGGGGGATAACAAAATGGTTAAGAGAATGAGCTTTTGCATGATACAGCCATGGGTTCAAACCTCAGTTGTCTCACTTACTAGCTTGGAACTTAATAAAGGCAGTTAATGTCTCTCTGCCTCCACTTCCCAAAGTGTAACGTATTAATGACATCATAGCATAGGAGCAAGGATTAAATGAAATCAGATGTGTCCATTGTTTAATAAATGTTAACTGTATTTGTTATTGCAAACCCATGAAGCAAAGTTACTAGGCAAGAAGCCCTTGTGTGGGAAGGTCTTGGCCATTTAACTAGTGGTGGGAGGGGTAGGCCTTTGGTGGTATAATAGGAACCTAGGGGCCTCAGAGTGACAAATCAGAGAAAACAAAAGTGCATCCAAGATAAGTTTAGTCTACCTGGCTGAACAGATGATCCCCTAGCAGAACAATGTCTGTAGGCACTATCAGGAAGTAAGATGTATCCTGGTGGGCTCCTTGGAGGTAGGGTTATGGGGATTGGTGACCCCTCCTTTTAAGATATAAACTCAGCTGTATCTGATTAGACTGGACTAAAAAGGAGATATGCCACCATCCTCCTGCACAGCTCATGTCAAATAACCCTTATCATCTAATATCTTACTAGCACTCCATTACTTAAAAAACACTAATTTCCATCATCTCTTTTAACTTGTTATGAGACAGGGTTAGCATGCTGTTCAAGTCTCCCATGACTGCCCACTTCTGCTGATTCACACAGGAAAAATAATCTAGTCCAGGGTAAAAAACAAACCTTGAGCTTGTCTCCCCAGACTTTGACATTTTGAATAAGAAATAGAAGGGATTGAGGGCTCATGAGGTGTCTTCCTCCCTCCTCCCTGTTGAAGGTTGTGACTTTGGAAAAGAGAGGAAGCCATGGGACAGGAGCAGCTGGCTTTGGAGAGGTTTTTCAGGGTATAGAATTGATGGATTTAACATATCAGAGTGATGAGTTACTGGCATGGATATAGTGAAATCTCAGGAAGTGTGGGGTTTGGGCCTGGATGTTTGCAAAACCATCTTGAAGACTTTAAAGGGGCATTTGAGACTGTGGAGAAAAATGCCCAGAGAAAAATAGACAGCCCAATATGATCAATGGCACATGGAAGCAGTTGACTAATTTTCAAATGAAAACAAGAAGCAAGAGGCTAGGAACATTGTTATAGACTCTAGAACCAATTGCACAGGGTGTGGGCCACAAACTGAACTTGGAATGTTAATGTAAGAAGGGAAATATGTACGTAGATTTATTTTCTTCATCTGGTAGGTTTATGTCAAACTGAGGACTGTCACTATTGCTGAGAGGATTCAGCCCGGTGGGTATGCTATATGTCCTGTTCCTGTCCAGGCAGGACTGCACAGTGGGTAAATCTTGGCCTCAGGAGTTCAAATCCTGGCTCTATCCCTTACTGTCTATGTGACTTTGGACCACTTCTCTAAGTTTTTGTTTTGTTTTGTTTTGTTTTTTAGTGATAATTTTCTCATCTGTGAAGCAGGAGAAGTCTATCTCATAAGATTATTCAGAAAATTCAGTTAAATAGTATAAGGAAAGAATACAGTTCAACACAGTGAATGGTCTATTATTATCAGTGGAACCTTTTCTATTCTGGTGACCTGAACTGGCTCTTCCAAGTATTCACTCTAGCATCCACCCTGGCCTGACCTAGCTTTCCAGAGGCAAAAGGAATTCCAAGGTTACTTGAAAGCCACAGAAAATACCACATGGGTACAGAAGAAGCTGCCCAGACAGGAGATGGAGGGAGATGACAGAGAGGCGGGAGGAAAATAAGGGGCAAATGACATCTTGAAAGCTCAAGGAGTATGAGTGATTACTCATTGATTGATGAGTGATCACTAATGTTACAGTCTAGAGAAAGGGGACACGTGCTGTCCAGGGGAGAGCACGAGGGGACCTCTGAACCTGGGGGAAGGGTGTGGTATGATAGGAGGTGGGAGACCTGGGTGCTAGTCCCACCTGTTGTGACATCTTGGGAAATCCATTGGCCTCTCTGTCTTGCCCTTCCTGTTATGGTTAATGATTTATTCTTTTCTATGTATTTTAGTTTTAAAGGAGTCTATGATTAAAGAATTGAGTTTAGGGGCAGCTGGGTAGCTCAGTCGGTTGACTTCAGCTTAGGTCATGATCTCAATGTTTGTGGGTTTGGGTCCTGAGTTGGGCTCCGTGCTGAATGCTTGTTCAGAGCCTGGAGGCTGCTTCGAATTCTGTGTCTCCTTCTCTCTCTGCCCTTCCCTTGCTAGCGCTCTCTCTCACTCTGTCTCTCAAAAATATATAAATGTAAAAAAAAATTTTTTTTAAATGATTTACTTTAAATTGGAAATTCAGTCATTTTTTTTTTTTTTTAAAGGAGATAGAAATTTATTGAATACACCACAGGGAATCAGCAGGTAGGACATCGAGGGAGGGACTATATGCCAAGAGGCAGTGATTGGCCTAGTTAAAGGGGGAAGGTGAGGAGGTATGGGAACATATGAAATTTCCCAGAAATTCAGTCTTAATTCAACAAGTGTTTAATGAGCACCTAGAAAGTTCAATGTTCTTACTGTGTTCAAAGCACCCTGGGGATCACATCCCTGGTTTGGAATTCTGGATTTGTCATCCATTATAGTTTGTCTTGGATGAATCATTCATCTTTCTCCATCTTTCATTTCCCCATGTGTTTAATGGTAATTGAGCACTGACTGACCCATCAAGGTACCAGGATGAGGAATAGGACTTAGAGAAGTTGTGTAATTTGTTCAAGATCTCATGTCTGCGAGCCGTAGAGCTGGGAGGTGAGCAAAAGTCTGCTTTTCCCCCCACATACTTCCTCTCCATGCCTGTTTGCCACCTTCTCTATCAACAGAAGAAGCATTGCCAGGCTATTTGTCTCTATCATAGAGCAAACCTAGTGAATTATACTTAGTTATTCATCTGTCTTTATGGCTAGGTAGAAGATTCTTAAAAACGGGATGATTCTGAATTACCTTTTTGTGTTCCTAAAGTCTAATAGAATGAGACTATAGATCTTCCTTCCTTTCTTCCTTCCTTCCTTCGTCACTTCCTTTCTTACTGGTAACAACATAGGTTTCTACTAAACACATTATTCTACTAAACACATGTTTTGTTCCACTTAATCTGTGCTCATTTGTTGAATGAATGGCTAATACTTGCCATTCAGCTTGTGTTTTGTAAAAGTAAGAGGTTAGGTCAGGCCCTATGCCTCTCACCAGAGCAATGTCCTCTTGGCCCTTACACTGGTAAGAGAAGGTCCCAAGAGAAGCAGGTGGGGAGGAGGCAGGAATGCTCAAGTGAGCTATGTAGGAACACTGGGCTTTGGAGCATAAGGGCCCTTAACAGTCATGTGGAAGAGCAGCTCTCCACAGACAGGGGTATCTTCAAATTGGAGTTAGGTTACAAGAATTTTTTTCAAATAATAACTGATAGAAGTTGTAGAATTTTTTTGTTCAAAGTTATCCCTGGAGCAACATCATTTTTCAGGTAACCCAGGTCATCCATGGGCCGAGTTACATATCCCATACATCTGAAAACATGAGCTCAACCCATTTCCCACTTCTTCCATTACCTTTGTATTAGTTAGGATGCAGATTTTGCTATTCTAACAAAGACCCAAAGCTGGAGCTGGCACAAATCTTCAGAAATTTTGAGAGCTGGCTGTTAAATACAGTCCTCATTAAAACTTAAATTATATAAACTTGAAAGGGGATAAAGTATATTAAAAACAAAAGTAATGAATACTCAAAACCACTTCCTAAGAATTTTACCACATTTTACTATTTTCTGTGCTCTCACGGTGATTTACATCTATTGCACGTGCATGGCGGTGTTGCTCTACGGTGGTACGATTCTGCAACCCCACGGTTCTGACCATCTAGGCTCCGTTGATTTTGCTGTTCTGGCATTTCAATACTTGCATTCCATCCTGGGTCCAAGGAAGCTTGCCAAAGCTTTAACATCCTGCCTGTACCCCAGGCAGAGGAAAGAGGAGAAATAGGAGGAGAGGTTCATTTCTTCTCTCTTTAGTGCATGGTCTTGAATTTGAATATATCACTTCTGCTGACTTCCTACTGGCCACACCTACCTGTAAAGGAGCCTGGCAATAAGGCTTTCATCTGGGATGCCCATATGCCTGGCTAGAACTCTGTCCCTTTCAAAGGAAAATATGGATACTGGGGAATGGCTGGCACTTTCTATTATAACATTGCAATGGTTCTTCTCAGCAGCTAGCTCTAGGCCACTAAGTGCTGTCTCCCACCCTCACCTCGCCTTTTCTGAAAGCCTATTACAGGGTTTTAGGAAATGCTTGTGCCACTGTTTGTAGCTGGTATAGACATGACATCTTCTAGCCAATCTTACATCTTCAGCCTCCAGACAGTGAGAAGAGACTAAGACACATGAGCCAGGACTGTCTCTTCTAGAGAGAGAGCACCAGCAGATGAACACTGGCATGGAAGCCACCCCACCACCCATTCAGGGCTGAGCTGGGCTCCAGGTGGGGAAGGGATAATGATACCATGAAAAATAAGATAGCGGGCACCTGGGTGGCTCAGTCAGTTGAGCATCTGACTTCAGCTCAGGTCATGATCTCATGGGTTTGTGGGTTTGAGCTCTGTGCTGACAGCTCAGAGCCTGGAACCTGCTTCGGATTCTGTGTCTCCAATCTCACTGTCCCTCCCCCACTCATGTTCTCTCTCTCTCTCTCTCTCTCTCTCTCTCTCTCAAAAAAAATTAGGTAGTACCTGCCTCAAGGAGCTTCTAGTCCAGATGAAGCACGTATTCCTGGAAGATCACTAAATAGTACAGATAATAACCAGTAAGGACTGGGTAGCTTCTTTTTAATTTTAAATTCTGGGCAGAGAATTAGTCCTCATGAACAACCAATTCATTGTTGGATTAAACTCTTGTTTTTAGCTTTTACAGTTATAATCAAATAAAACAACAAAGTTACGTTGACATTAAAGATCTATCTAATTGTTGTGCTGCCTGGTAATTAGGCAGAAATGGTAAGCAATTCACATAAATGACTGTAATTAGTATTATTTTTACATAGCCAAGCAAAGTTTCTAATTTTCCCTGTTATCCTGTGTAGTTTATTCGTTGTCACTCTCAGCTCCAGCCATAGCTAATACTTATGTAGGTTCCCTGGCTCTCTCTAGCCTCTGGCCTGTGCTTGGATGGCCTCTCCTGTATTTCCCTACTAAGCCCCCTTAATACTGGGAAGTGGCATGGCAGAGTGGTCAAGTGCTTGGGGTTGGAGTCAAAATGCCTTCACAACTTACCTCATGACTTAAGCTGGGTGAACTTGGTGAATTGTTTTATCTTTCACTTCCTCAGAATTGCCCGTACACAATTCCTGAGAATGTGCCTAGGTCCTGTTGGTTGTTATGAGCTCATTTATTCATTCATCTTTTCAATAAAGAATTTTAGCATCTGCTATTAACCAGGTGCTGCTCTAGGTGCTGAGAATTAGTAGTCAACCAAACAAAGTCCTATGGTTTACATTTTAGAGGAGGGAGACAGATAATAACTAGTGAAGTTTATCAGGTGGTGATTAGTCTGATGAAGAAAACAAAGCCTACTAAGGTATTAGTGTGAGGGAGGTTGCTATTTTAGCAGAGGAAGTGTATCAGTTGACTACACTAGGTAAAACCGCAGTAACAAACAACCCCAATATCTCAGGGCTTTTTTGTTTTGTTTTGTTTTTGCTACATGTCCACTGTGGGACAATAAGGGATTCTTCTCCACATGCTTATCACTATGGGACCTTGGCTGCTGAGTCTGTATGTTCTGGACTGTCCATGGTCATTATAGCAGGCTGAAGGGAGAATGTGAGGAATATGATCACTTATGTCTGGAAGTGAAATTGACTTGACTTCAAGGACTTGGCAGAGAATGTGGGACCCCTGGAAGGAGAGGAACCAGAAATATTGATGTGTGGAGTCATCTCCATTTACTCCAGATATGTTGTCTGTCTTTTGCTGCCATGATGGGTGCTCTTGAGCCTGAACTCAATGGACTATATCATTAAGGCTCCCTTGCCCTCTAACTCCTGGTTGTATTTGGCCAAAAGTATGCAGCTGCAGAGGACCTGAGGATGGGTAAAGGATAGGTACTTGTTCTTTCTGCTCCCTGTTTGGCCATAATTCCAGCAACACCTCCACCAAGCACTGCCATGCCCATGGCTGCAGCTCTCAGATGGGCTCTGGTAACACCATTTCCTTGCCTTGTCCTTCAGGACTAGGGATAAAGTGGTGTCAGCCTCCTAGCATTGCCAATCCTTAGGACCTCAAAATATCTTCTTGATTTCTTCTGTGAACAGTACCTTCAGGAAAAAGCTCTTCAAAGATCATACCTGAGATGACATTTGGAGTGAAGGAGAAAGTCAAGCAGGTATCTGGGGAAGATGGTTGAGTAGATAGGACAGACCTGGAGGAGGAGGTAAGGGTGTGGTGCTGAGCACATTAAAGGACCAGAAACCAGGCAGTGTGGCTGGAGCCAGTGAGAGTGGTGGGGTGAGTGGAGGTGAGGAAGCAGCAGAAGTGGAGAACAGAGAGTTAGGGACCTCTCCGATTACATCGGGTTCTTCTGGGGGATGAGAGGGATTTGGGATTTTACTCTGAGTGACATAGGAAACCACCGGGGCTTTTTAAGCAGGTGAGTGACACGATCTGACTTACAATTTCAAAGGGTCACTCTGATTTTTAGGGACAAAATGGAGGTGAGGAGATCTGTTAGGAGACTAATGCAGCAGTCTCAGAGAGAGATATGGTGGCTTGGCCCAAGGTGAGAACAGTGGAGGTGGTGACAAGGGGCCAAATTGGGGTAACATGTTTAAGGAGAGATAGCACAAGATGTGCTGACCAATTGGATGCTGGCATGAGAGAAGTAGAGAACTCTTCTGAGAGGAAACACTGAAGGGGATGCAGTTTTGTGGGAGGTGAGGGTAGAAATTGAGTGTCCATTTCCATTCATGTTAAGTTAAAGATACCCATTGGACCTTGCAGAGGAGCTGTTCAGTTAGTGGTTAGAGGGGAGATGTCAGAGCTAGAAATAAAAATGTGGTGGTTTCTAGTGGCAGGTGGTACTTAAAGCCAAGATATGACTGAACTCTCCTAAGGAGTGAGAGCAATAGAGAAGAGGTCCAAGAATCAAGTGCTGGGCATTCTAGAATTTAAAAATTCAGAAGATAAGGAGTTCCAGCAAAGGGGATTAAGAAGGAGTGGCTGAAGGAAAATTAAGTGAGGAAAGTATTTCAAGGAGGTGGTGTATTAACTGCATCAAATGCTGCTGACAGACTGAGTTAGATGAACACACTCTTTCAGGTCTTAGGTCAACTGCCCCCTCCTCTAAGAAGTCTGTTCTACCCCCTGAGTGGATTCAATAGCTTTCCAAGGCTGTGCTCCCACACACCCACTGCTTCCTTTCTGTGTTGTAATTACCTTTTGTCATGTCCATATTCCCCACTGAACCCAGAGTTCCTTGAGGTAGGGATGGTGTCTTACTCATTAGCAACACTGAACTTGATGCCATGCACTTAGTAATGTTAATATTAGTTCACAAAACACAGAAATCAATCAAGGTGCTCTACACACCAATTCCACCACTGCAACCAACATATATTCACTGTCCAGGGCTCCAAATTTTATTCCCAAGAGTTGGAAGTTCCATATTTTTTTCACCTTGAAGGGGCCTGAATATTTGTGGACTCTTTTAAAACATTCCCATTATAGTATTTGATGTCCTGGCAATGTTCCTCCTTGTTTTCATGCTGAGAGGTTCTGGGACTATTTTCACTGGTTGGGCAACTTAGGTACCACAGGATGGTGCTGTAGAAATATGGAGATATAGATTTATGGATTGTCTGCCTTGGTGGCGACTCACTGAATTCTGAGGGAGAGACAATGGGTGGGGAGGGAGTGGGGAAAGGAAGAGAGAGAGGGGGAGGGAGGCAGGGATGGAGAAGAATAGGGAAGAAGAGAAGCAAAATGGGAGGGAGGGAAGGATAGAGAAAGAGAGAGACCCAGGGCAAGGGTAGTGGCATGGTAAGTATAGAAGAGATGGCCTTGGGGAAATGAGCTTTTTCTCCTTTGGCATCTTGGAAAAGGTCTAGTCTAAACTTTTCTTTTGATAAAAGGGAAACTGAGGTCAAGAAGTGAATGACTTATCTAAGACTTTAGAGTTGACAGTAAGAGCTGGCCTAGACCATATTCCTTATGTCTCTCAATTTGGTGCATGTTCTGTAACATGCTGGTGACTTTGGATGTGGGAAGAGTTGTCTCCTGCCCCAGGCAAATATCTTCTACTTATTCAATGATACCTGAAACTGCTTTAAGAGACAACCTTCTTGTTCCACAAATGAGAGAAGGAAGATTAACATTGCAAATGATAGGGAGTGAACAGTGATAGGGATGCATCTCTGCTGAGGATAAATGATGGTAGTTTCTTAGGGGAAAGCCAGGGGGTTGGAGATACCCTAGTGTCTGGCTGGAAAGAGGGCAATAAAGGATAAAAATAAAGACTATAAATGTGCAATTTAAGCTGAAATTGGGTGAGTGAGGGAGAGGGAAGCAAATGTTGCTATCTAACCCTGAGCATGAACAGAACCATCTTATGATGAAGTGACTTGACTGAGCACACTTAAGAAGATAGAAGAAAGACAGAGACTCCGTTCTCATCTGCCTAGTGAGAAAGTGAGGTCTGAATCTTGATTCAACTCCTACTAAGACAAATGGTCTCCCAAGTTAGGTTCAGGTTAGTGGAGCTTAAATATGATGAACTAGGATCTGAGTTGGGACATTTTCCCTCTGGTCACTGCTTCAGTGTTCTCCCGAGCAGCGTCCATCCTGCCCTCTTAGCTACTGGGCTGTGTGTGTGTGTGTGTGTTTGTGTGTGGGGGGGTTCCATGCCTTATTCAGATCTGGAGAGCTGGGTGATCCTGGGGTTCAGCAGTGGGCTTGGTCCTTAGGCCCATGAGCTGAGTGTTCTAGGGTTTGCACGAGTCTGGGGGCTTTGCCAGACTCTGTCTCACCTACCTCTTTCTAACAGTGCTAATTTCTAAGCCCAATCATTTCTACAAAGAGCCTGGCAGCCTCACCTCCCTTCTCAGTGAAGGTTTAATAGCAGAGTGCTGAAACAGGTCTCATTGCTAAGCCTTCATTATTTCCACAATGTATACTACAGGACTCCTACTAACATACCATGAAGCATTGTCCTAATTAAAACTAAATGACTCATGTCAAATTAAATGAGCAGAGTACATTGGGTTAGCCAAGGCTCTGGCTTGCAATTGCATGTTTGTTTACTTGTTAATTGGCCAAGTTCAATCATCTACAGCAGACTTTTCTTCTCATCAATGTAAATTACTGATGCTTCAGATTTGATCTGCTAGGGAGCCCTGGCCTGGGAGATAGGATACCTGACAATCAGTCCCACTGTGTTATCTTGTAAAGCTGTTAAACCATCTTGTGCTTAGTTTCTCCTGGAGCAAAGGAAGCATGCTCTTCACCACCTATCTGCTTTTTATGGATGCTGTAAAGCCGCTGTAAAGCCACTGTAATTTGGAGACATCCAAAGAGTTCCTACGTGTGCTCCTCTCTGGAAGAGCTTTGGTCCAAAGTTAAGGAGCTTCTAAGTTCAGGGGTCTAGCAGGGCTTTGAAGGCTAATATATATAAGTGAAAATTCTATCAGAGAAACAGAACTGATAGAATATATGATACTGTTGTATATATAGTATATGTATATAGTAGTGTATATATGTGTATATATGTGTGTGTGTGTGTGTGTGTGTGTGTGAAGAATTTAGTGCAAAGAACTGGCTTATACAATTGTAAGGGCTGGTTAGGCCAATCTGAAATCCATAGGGCAGGCCATGAGGAAGGGCAGACTGAAAACTCTCCGTAGGAGCTAAAGTTGTAGTCCACAGGAAGGATTTCTTCTTCCTTAGGGAAACCTCTGTTCTACTTGAAAGGTCTTTCAGCTGATTGGTTCAGACCCACTTAGATCATTGAGGATATTCTCCTTAAAGTCAACTGGTTGTAGATGTTAATCACACCTACAAAATACCTTCACAGAAACACCTAGATTAGTGTTTGCTTGAATAACTAGCTACTATAGCCTAGTGAAGTTGACACATAAAACTGACCATTGCAGCTATAATCTAGAAGTGGACATCCAATTTAGCAATATTGCTTTTGCTTGGCTCAGTTGGATAGAAAATACTATCATGTCCATGGGTTCAGTTCAATTTTTAGAGAGATTCTCTTCCAAATATTTCATTCATTCACACTTCCATCAGACATTATTTGGAGCCTTTGCACTGAGGTAGGAGCTAGACACACATGTATAAATGAGTGGTGGTTAGTCTGTGCCACAGTGGAGTTTACTGTGGGTGAAATGAGCATATACACAGAGGACAACATGGTGAATATGACAAGAGACATATGCATGTGGCTTTAAGAAGCTCACCCAGGGAAATCATAGGGGCTTCCAGGAGGAGGTAATGCCATGAATGAGGAAGATGGCGAAGGGAGAAGAGGGACATATGTGTAGAGGGGCCATCCCAAGCAGAGAGGACACAAAGCTAAGCAAAGCACAAAGGTGAGGGGTGCCATAGATTCGTTAGGGACTATAAGCAGGTCTGTGGTTCAGGGATGAGGGTAATGAAGTGGTGGAAATTAGTGAGGCTGGGAAGATGGCAAGAGTTGCATTCTGAACACCCTCATAGAGGAGTTTGGACTTATATGGCAGGGACAACATTATCCCCTCTGCATTTTAAAGGGCCCCCTGGAGTCTGTGGGAAGGATGGGATTAGTGTGGACAAAACTAGGGAGAGGAAAGCCCATTAGAGGCTAGCAATACTGACGGTCAGGATCAGGGAAATTCTTTAAGATTTGGAAAGAAGGCATCCAGAAGTACTTGGGAGGCGAACTCCGTAGAACTAGGTAGTTGGTCGGTCCTGTGGGTGTGTAAGGAGAAGTGAGAAGTAGAAGACAGAGCTACTGTTTCACGTGGAGAACACAGGGGGAGTGAAGATTTATGGGGGAAGATGATGAGCTCAGTTGGGGCTATGTTGAGTTTGAGGTGTCAGGATGACATACAGCTGCCAGTTATTAGCTTGATCTGTGGCTGTGGGGTTCAAGGAAGTGTTCTGGGCTTGGTATTTGGGATATGAGGTGTTTGGGAGCCATTGGAAATAGGTACTAGTACAAAGCGTGCAGTAGATAAGATTATCCAGAAACAGATCCATGAGACAGACATTGTCTCCAACTCACAGACAGAAAACTGGGTTAAGACTCCTATTTTGTAAAAAAAAAAAAAAAAAAAAAAAGGCAAATACCAGTGGGAAGTACATTTGCCACATCATTTTCCCTTACTTGTGAATGAATCCTATTAGGTTAGGATTTTCTACAGAGATGCAGCCCTCTCTCATATGGGAAGGGACTAAGACTCAGGGGCTAAGATTCAGGGGACTAGGACACAGCTCCTGGGTGTCAGAGTGGAGCTAGAACACATGCCCTTTAAATTCTAGCCAGGTCTTTCCTTGTCTGTGTGAGGCATAGAGGGACAATTTTGACTGGGTGGATGAGGGAGGACACCTGTGGTCCTGGGTATGCAGGGCTAGGAGGGTTGTGGCAGACTATTGGGCAGGAACTCTTGGGCAAGGAGGGGAGAGGTCCCTGGGAAAGGGGCCTGGGCTGTTTCCACTACACAGCACACAGGGCATGCCCCAGGGCTTTCTCTTTCACACCAAGGCTTGTTATGGTCCAAGTGAATACCCTACCCTCCTACCACCAGTAGTGTTCAGAAAATAATCTAACCTGTCATTAATCAGTTAGTATAATTTATAATCAGCATGAAAAAGAGGGAAAGAAATGGTGAGTAAGACAGAGAGTCACCCAGGAGCCAGACGGTGCAGCCTCTGCATGGTTCCCCCTGAGACTGTGTTAGCATCCAGGTTTACCTGAAACTGTGGGCTGCAGCCAATGTTTTGGTAGCTAAGGAGCCCCACATGTGTAAACTGGCCCTGACCTGACCACAATGGTCAGTTTGCCCTGCTCTGCATATACCATTCAGGGAGAGTTGGCTATCATCCAGTGTACTTTGCACAAAGGCAGAAAGATGTGTATGGGATCCTGGAACGTTAGTTGCTATAGCAACATCTGCCTTTATTATCACCTAAACCCATTCACTGTATAAATATAGTAACTATTTGACTTCCCCACCCCCAGTCCACTTGGTATGATTTAAAAAAAATTGCAACAACCAAAAAAATAAAAATAAAAACAACCCACCAACAAACTGCAGTATCATGGGTGTATGGGTAGAGGGGGAGATGGCTACTTTTTACAACCAATACAGGAAGGGTACATTCCTATAAGTAATGGGACAAAGTTGCATGGAAAGTTGAAAGAACAGGAACGAAGTAGGAGAGGTGTAGAAGAAGGAAATATTACAGTGGAAAGAAGTCTAATTTGTAATCAGACCTGAGCTCAAATCTTGGCATCACTGCTTATACCTGAGTAATATTGGGACACTCAATCCCCTGAGCCTGTTTCCTTATCTGTAAAATGGGAGAACCATATCCCACAGCCTACTTCAGCAACATGGTCTCCTTCTATGAGGCCTGAAGACCCCATCTCTAATGTTGGGCCAGAGATGGAGATATGCTCTTCACCAGCAGTTACCAGCTCACTTCTCTGCAGTGAATGATGAAAAGGGACAGGCCCAGCCGGGGCTGGTGAGAGTGGCCATCATGCTTGTCTGGATAAGAAGCCAGGCCAGCCAGATGGGGCAGGGCAGAGCAAGGCAGGGCAATATAGGGAGTGGGAAAGGGATGTCTCCTGCCAATGGATGTTCCACAGATTGTTTTTCCTTCTGAAGACCGAGTTTGTATATGTGGAGCTATTAAACAGGATTGGGAGGGGGTGGGGAAGGAAGCTATAGACAGAAATCCAGCATCTAACAGCCATTTTTGGAGAGACTGCTGTGAGCCAGGCACTGTGCTGAGGCCAGAAGGACCACTGCTGGAGAAAGGACAGAAACTCTTCTCTCACATCCATCCTGAACCTGCACCCCCCATGGCTTGCCAGGCTCCTTGATCCCTGAGATGAAGGATTTTTTTCTTGAACTCTAAATAAAAAAAGCAAACACTTGATACTTGCCAGGCACTATGTTAAGTGCTTCAAAAATATTAGTTCATTCAATCCTCACAATAATTCCATAATGTAGAAACAAATATTGTCCCACTTTGCAGATGAGCAAATTGAGACAGGGAGAGGAATATGCACGGGAGCAGTGTGATCTCAAAATACTGGCTCCAAGGGTGAGATCCAACCTGAGAGCTCCTCCTCCTCCTCCTCCTTCTTTTTCTTGCAAATCTTATGAGAGAACACATATAAGCATTTCATCTGAACCTGGTTGCAGTAAGTGCTCAATACATGTTGGCTATTATTGCTATGATTGTTATTTTCTGGTAGAACTGCCATCAGGCCCATGAAGTTCAACCATTTTTTCTATTTTTGGAAATGGCTCTCCTTGCTCCCCACACCAAATCTTGGCTTGAGAGAACCTCTTCCCTTTGTGGCTAGAAGTCTCTAGAAACAAGTCAATCCTATTAGGAAGGAAGGGGGTGGGGTCAAGAAAGAAGCCAGGCAGAAGGACTAGGTCTCTGAAGCTAGAGTCATTGCCTTAGTTATACTCAGACAGACCTGGGTTCAAATCCTACCTCATGCATTATTAGCTGCATCCTTAGGCAGGGCACTTAAACTTCTGAACATTGCTCATAGTGCTGTTGTGATGGTTAAATGGCCTAAGTCATAGAAGCCTCACAGTGCTAATGCCTGCTACATAGGAAGTGCTTGGTAAATGTAGCCCCTGTGATGATTGGGACAGTGATGTTGATGGCAAGTAGGGTGAGGATGAAGATGATGATTTGAACCCTCTGCTTCTATTTTCTTACTCTCTCTGTTCTTCATTAGGTTGTTGAAGAGAGGAGTGAAAAGCAGTGAGTGTCTTGTGCAGGCTCTAAGAAGTCTTGCAGTAAAAGCATCTGTTCAGTTATGTTGAACCTAGATTTCCCAAAGCTTATTTGAGCACAGAGTTTTTTAGGCAGAGAACCCTGGGCTAGGAGACAGAGGCTCTTGTACCCAGCACACCATTATCATAGTCTACAGTGGAGTTGGGCACTCCCACTGGGTCAGGTGGGTGTTTGGGCAGTGGCTGTGTCTCTTTCCTCCCCTTTCTCCTGCCCTGGAGGAGGTGACCTATGAGGTGGTGGTGGTAGGATTGTGCCCTCTGGAGATTTTAGTAGTAGAATGACCCTGCTTTGCCTAAGACTTTCCAGGTTTTAGCTCTGAAAATCCTGCATTTTTGGAACCCCTTAATCCTGGGCAAATTTTGTTGGTTGGACACCCTTGTTACTCCCTTTCTCTTCCTCCTCCATCATATTCATGAGATAATACAGCTTTACCTGTCTGAGAGTGCAAATGTAGTAAGTAGGGATGCAGATGAGAATATAAATATGTGGATAATTCAGAATATGATAACTCTGGATCCAGATGAAAACCTAAATGTTATAACTGGGTATACAAATAAGAATGCAAACTCTGCAATAAGAAAACAGTTTCTATGATCCCCCCCCCAAAGACCTCATTCCCCAGTACTGTGGCCAGGAGCTATTCCTTTTTCTATCTAACAGTCAAGCCTCCAATCCCTTTCTTGTGCAGAGAGCCAGGCTAGTTTGCTGAGCTCAGCAGGGGAGGAAGGGAGGGATCCTCCTGGGTGTGTTTCAGGAAGGTGCCAGCCTGGGGAGAAAAGGCTGAGATGAGTGCAAGCTAGAGGGGCTCAAGACCCTCATACTGGCCAGCTGGACACTGTGGTTAGTCACAAGGTACTGATGGGGGCATTTTTTGTCATGTCAACAGGCATAAACCAAGGACCTTTGATGCCCCAGCCCATTTCCCTGCCAAGCACTAGGTTTATCCTCCTTACAGGTATCATGGAGACATCTCTTTAAAACTAGAAGGAATAGAGCATCTATTTAAGCCTTTCCCACTCACCTGTGGAGCTGACTTTTCTTCATATCTTCCTTCCCTCAATGTGCTTTGTTAAAATTGTGATGAGGTTCCATATGTCTTTACAACTTGTTTTAGATTGTGTTTTGGTTATTTACTGCTGCATAATAAGCCACCCCAAAATTATTATGCTCACAAATTCTATAGATAAGGAATTCTAACAGAGCACAGTGGGGATGGCTTGTCTGTTACAGGATGTCTGGGGGTTGCAGCTGGGAATATTTGAACAACTGGGGATAACTTTAAAGAGCAGAACAGAGAGAGCAGGATCTCATGTCTCTTCTTACAAGGGCACTAGTCCTGTTCATAAGGAATCTATTCTCGTGACCTATTTACCTCCCAAGGGCCCCACCTCCTAATAGGATCACATTAGGGGTTAGGATTTTAACATATGAATTGGGAGGGGGACATGTTCAGTCTATAACATATGTGGTGGCTTAGAGCTCTAGGAGCAAATATTCCAGAAAACAAGGCTAAAGCTGCATGGATCTTTATAATTCGCCTCCATAATCCTCTAGGCTGATAGAGTCACAAACTCACTTACATTCAAGGAGGGGGGGCATAGACTCCACATTTCAGTGGGAAGTATATCAGTGGATATGTCTGATTATCCAATATTCAGTAGGTCTGTTCACTATGTAGAGAAGTGAAATCTTAAAGATTAAGCTGAAGATATGGTTAATAATGTGGATAATTTGCTTTTTAAATAATGAATTAAAAATATTTTTTTAATTGCTCAACAAAAAGAATGCCATAAATGATGGGTAGTATTTCTCAACCTGTATTTCTTGTATAGAGATCTAGAGCCATCTTACAAAATAAACAAAAATTCTTATTTCCAAGTAAGTTTGGAAAATGTTTCACATTATATATAGCCTTTTGGAGAGTTGCTATGCATACTGACACATCAAAGTCCCTGAGAAATCCTGCAGCAAAGAAATATTTATTTTCTTTTGGAGTTTAGATGTTTCTAAAACCTACTTGAACATGGAACCTTTAAAATTTTCTTTTTAGGTTGCCATACCTGTTGAAATCTTGCCAAACTAATATTCCTTGAGCTCTGTTCAAAAAAGACTGCCTAAGTCTGTCTAAGTAATATTTTGGGGTGTGTGTGTGTGTGTGTGTGTGTTTAGTGCATCTTCTTTATCCATTCATCTATGGATAGACACTGGGTTGCTTCCATATCTTGGCTATTATAAATCATACTGCAATAAACAGAGGCATACATGTAAGCCTTTGAATTTGCATTTTTGTTTTCTTTGGATAGATACCCAGTTGTGGAATTACTGGATCATATGGTATTTCTATTTTTAATTTTTTGAGGACCTTCCATACTGTTTTCTGAAAAGGCGGGCCTGCGCTGGCCGACTCCATCTTGTTCTGTGTCCTTCACCTTAACCACGCTTCCACCCCTTGAGTAACCTCCGGCTCACCTGCCTAACAGGACTCGACCCTTCCCCAGCCAATCGGCTGAGGCCACAGCCATTACCTCACCAACTGTCCCTAGGCCCCAATAAAACCTTTGTCCTTTTGAAACTGGCTCTCTCTCCCCAGTAGGGATTGAGCTCGAGCTAGCTCGAATAGTCTCTTTTGCTTTTATATCGGACTTGGCTCCCTGGCAGTCTTTGAGGATCACGAATTCTGGGCATAACATTTTCCACAGTGTCTGCACCAGCTTGTATTCCCACCAATAGCATATGAGCAGTCTTTTTTCTCCACATCCACGTCAACACTTGTTATTTCCTATGTTTTGAATTTTAGCTATTCTGACAGGTGTGAGGAGGTATCTCATTATAGTTTTGATTTACATTCCCTGTTGAATAGTGATGTTGAACATCTTTTCATGTGTCTGTTGACCTTCTGATGTCTTCTTTAGAGAAGTGTCTGTTCATGTCTTCTGTCCATTTTAAAAATTGGATTGTTTGGTTTTTGGTGTTGAGTTGTATAAATTATTTATATATTTTAGATACTAACCTTTTATTGGTTGCCAGAGAGGAGGTGGGTGGGGGAATGGGTGAAATAAGTGAAAGGGATTAAGAGAGCACTTATCATGATGAGCACTGAGAAATGTATAGAATTGTTGAATCATTATATTGTATACCTGAAACTAATATAACATTATATGTTAATTATACTTGAGTTAAAAAAATAAATATATTATAATCAATTAAAGATATTATGACCAAAAATGATGTATTCAAACACTTGGGTCTCACGAAGTGAAATCCAAAGTTTGAATAAATTTAAAAACAAAAGAAAGAGAGAAGAAAGAAAGAAAGAAAGAAAGAAAGAAAGAAAGAAAGAAAGAAAGAAAAGCAGACTAGCTAGACTCTGAATTCCAGAGCAAGCAAGCTTTAGAAGAATAAATCTTAAAATATTATTCAATAACTTTTTCAATAATTGTAGCATAATTTTCAGTGCTTGATTTGAGTATTTGCACCAGACCAATTAAAGCAAAGTCTTTGGAGGCGAGGACTTAAGAATTGGAATTTTTGAAAATCACCTCAGGGAATTCAGGTTGAGGTCAGGTTGAGAGCCTTGAATTAAACTATTATCTCAGAAAAAAAAAAGTGTTTATTCTTAGGAGGTTATTCACCGGGAAATTGGAAGAACAAAGAGGCACATTTGCAATTCTTAATGAAGGGGGAATCACAAAAGAGACAGACCGGATGCTGAGTATCTATACTTAATCTGCTTTGCTTCTTGGGTCTTGGATTGCTACTCCCCACACACCCCACCCCTGCCTTTGCCCATCCCTTCCAGATTGCATTGTCATAACCATTATTGACTCTCCTACTAAAGTTTTGCCTCCTTCTCACCCCCCCCACCCCAAATAGGACTTTATTCTAGAATGGATAATTCAAATTGGAGGACACGCACCAACTTTTACAGATTGGAAGAGGGGGTTCCATAACCTGTGGGGAGATTCAATAGGAAGAAGTTAGAAAAGAGGGCAGATATGAGGATAGAGGAGAAGAGGGAGGAAATGTAATATCTCTGTGAAAGGAATCTTCCTCCCATCCATGGAGGACTTAAGTATTAAAGTGCTTATCCCATAGACTGGAGAAAATTCATATCACATAGAGCTTTAGGTTCTTTGTTCCTATTGTATAATTATCTCTAATTCAACAGTTTGGAAAATCTGCTATACTCAGAGCTTTATGGTATGATGTTTGAGGAATAAAGTAAAAGGTCAGTAAAGGGGTGAGTGACTCAGTGGATTAAGCATCCAACTCTTGATTTTGGCCCAGGTCATGATCTCACAGTTCACGGGATCAAGCTCATCGATGGGATCTGAGCTGATGGTGTGGAGCCTGCTTGAGATTCTCTCTCTCCCCCTCTCTCTGCCCCTCCCCTGCTTGTGCACTCTCTCTCTCTCTCAAAATAAATGAATGAGCATTAAAAAAAAAGGTCAGTAAAGGGAAGTGTGGCCAGGTCCAAGTCCAACCTCCATGATGTCCTTGGAGGTGGTGGCATCTAGCAGTTCTATATGGAGACCATCTGTGAAGTGAATGACAGTCCAAGGTGGAGCTGGAAATGGCAAGACAACACCTTGAGTACCCTTAACATAAAACATTGTCCTTCCCTCATATAATAGAGAAAGGTGGCCTTGAAAACAAAAGATAGAAAGGGGGCAGGGAGGAGGTAGACCAACACATGAACTACCGATGGATGTACTTTTATTTATTTATTTATTTATTTATTTATTTATTTATTTATTTATTTAACCACTTCTCCTTTGTTAACCATTTGGCTTGTTTCAAAGTCTTTCTATTATATTGCACTGCATGAACTTTACTACACATAAATCCTAGCCTGCATCTTGGATTATTTCCTTAGGATAAATTCCCAGGAATGGAATTACCAGACCAAAAAATAACAGGTATTTTGGGGGCTCTTGATATATATTACTACCCAGCCCCCTTAGAAGATTTGTATCAATTTAAACTATCATTAGCAGTGTACAAGAGTGCTTATTTTCCTAATACCGGGCATTTTAACTTACAAATATTCCTTGGTGCTCTTGTTATTTTTGTTTTGATTGTTTTCTTTCTGGATTACTCTTAAAAAGAAAATTTTCCCCAGCTTTGAGATATAATTGACATATAGCATTGTGTAAGTTTAAGGTACACAACATGTTGATTGGATACACAGGTATTGTGAAATGACTATAGCATTAGTTAACACCTCCACCACCTCACATAATTACCATTTCCTTTTTGTGATGAGAACATTTTAAGATATACCCTCTTAGCAATGTTCAAGTGTATAATACAGTATTGTTAACTATAAACACCATGCTGTATATTAGATCCCCAGAACTTATTCATCATATATATAACTGGAAGTTTGTATACTTTGACCAACATTTCCACATTGCCCTACCCTCTAGCACCTGGCAGCCACCATTCTACTCTGTTCATCTTTTTTTAGATTCCACATTTAAGTGATATCATACATATCTGTCTTGCTTATTTCACTTAGCATAATGTCGTCAGGGTCCATCCATGTTGTTGCAAATGGCAGGATTTCTCTTCTTCTCATAGCTGAATAGTATTCCACTGTATATATATATCTACCATAACTTTATTCATTCATCCATAGGTGCACACTTAGGTTGTTTCCATATCTGGGCTGTTGTCAATAATGTTGCAATGAACATGGAGTTACAGATTTCTCTTTGAGATTCTGTTCTCATTTCCTTTGAATATATACCAAGAAATGGGAATACTGGATCATATGGTAGTTTTATTTTTAATATTTTGGGGAAACTCCATACTCTTTTCCATAGTGGCTGCACCTATTTACATTCCTACCAACAGTGCACAAGGTTTCCCTTTTCTCCATATCTTTGTCAACACTTTTTATCTCTTGTCTTTTTGAAGACATGATGACTTCTTAGCCATTCTAACAGGTATGAGGTGATAGCTCATTGTGGTTTTGATTTGCATTTCCCTGGTGTTTAATGATGTTGAACATCTTCTCATGTGTCTGTTGGCCATCTGGATGTCTTCTTTGGAAAAATGTCTATTCAGTCTCTCTGTCCATTTTTTAAATAGAATTGTTTATTTTTTCTATTGAATTGTATGATTTCCTTATATATTTTGGTTATTAACCCCTTGTCAGACATGATTTGCAAATATTTTATCCCATTCTCTAGGTTGCCTTCTTATTTTGCTAATTAAAAATTTTTTAAAATGTTTGTTTATATTTGAGAGAGGGAGAGAGACAGAGCATGAACTGGTAGGGTGAGGGGGGAGCAGAGAGAGAGGGAGACACAGAATCTGAGTCAGGTTTCAGGCTCTGGGCTTCAGCACAGAGGCTTGAACTCAAGAGCTGTGAGATCATGACCTGAGCTGAAGTTGGATGCTTAACCAACTGAGCCACCCAGGTGCCTGTTAATTATTTTGCTGTGCAGAAGCTTTTTTATTTTGATGAGATCCCACTTATTTATTTTGGCTATGGGGCTCCCTTGTCAAATATTGGCTCCCTTGTCAAATATTAGTTGGTCATATATGTGAGGGTTTGTTTCTGGGCTTATTCTTTTTTATTAACATTTTTTAATGTTTACTTATTTATTTTTTATATTAAATATAATTTATTGTCAAACTGGTTTCCATACAACACCCAGTGCTCATCCCAACAGGTGCCCTCCTCAATGCCCGTCACCCACTTTCCCCTCTCCTCCACCCCCATCAACCCTCAGTTTGTTCTCAGTCTCTTATGGTTTGCCTCCTTCCCTCTCTGTAACTTTTTCCCCCTTCCCCTCCCCCATGGTCTTATATTAAGTTTCTCAGGATCCACGTATGAGTGAAAACATATGTCTTTCTCTGCCTGACTTATTTCACTTAGCAGTTCCATCCACGTTGCTACAAATGGCCAGATTTCATTCTTTCTTATTGCCAAGTAGTATTCCATTGTATATATAAACCATATCTTCTTTATCCATTTGTCAGAAATACAACTGATTCTTAAAAAATAATTTTTAATGGGGTAAATTAAATTATGTGTGTTGTCTCTCTAGTCTCTTTTCTTCTCAAAAAGTATGACATATTTCCCTTTGCTTTAGAAACATGGCAATCATTTTTTTTTCTTTTACTAATTCTCCCCAATCAGAAACAGATAACTTTCAGGTTGCTGGTAAACAAGTTCCTTCTCTTTAATGGATATTGCAAATAGTAGATGGTCTTTTGAGATTTTCTTCTCAGCCTTTCTTTAGCAATGGCCTCTAGTTTGCCTATGTAAGTATCTCAAAAACTTACTTTGGAGAACTTGTCTTCTAGCCTGAACATGCCTCCTAAAATGAGTATTAAGCCAGGGTTCTTGATGGAGATTTAAGTGAAGTCATGAGTTAATTCCTTCTTTTGTCCTTCCAATTGTTATCCAATTATTGGAAATTATTGAATGCTTCTTAAGTGTCTTATACTATATAATACATTGCAAAGTGCAGGTGATATTGATTATTCATGGATTCCACATTTATGATTTTGCTTGGTTGGTGAAATTTATTGTAACCCCAAATCAGTGCTCATGGCTCTTTCATGGTCATTTGTGGACATGTGTAGTACAGGGAAAATTTGACTTACTCAACATGCACATTCCCAGCTGAGGTAAAACAAGGCATCCTTGTTTTACCAAGCAGGCTCCGAAGCAGGCTCCAGGCTCCAGGCTCCAGGCTCCAAGCTGTCATGAACCATGACAAGCTGGAGCCAAGCAGGCTCCAGACTCTGAGCTGTCAGCACAGAGCCTGATGCGGGGCTCAAACACACAAACTGTGAGATCATGAACTGGGCCGAAGTCAGACGCTTAACTGACTGAGCCACCCAGGCGCCCCCAGATAAGTTTTATTAAGGCATAAGTTATAGCGCTGTTGACCATGAATTTGATAGATCAACAATATATAGTAAATAAGGTGTCTTTAAACAAAAACACACACAAAAGAGGTTATGTATTGATTGATTGATGAAAATGCTGTGACCAGAATTTCACAGGAATCTAACCCTGTATTTTCCCTAGGAGCAAAGCCTCAGTATTCACTAATTCAGTGTTCACAGCAACTGTATAAAACATAATTCCCAGGAAAACTAGAATTGACTGTATATTAGAAGGTGACAGTTTACCTTGGGAAATGAGAGGAACACACATGAAAGAAATAATGAGCAACCTGAACAGTAAAATTGATACAAATAACAAAGGATAGAAAAATCAGAGTGATCTAGAGGAAGGTTTTGTGAAAGGACTGGTCATAAATCTGGGCTCTGCAGAATGAAGAGGGTTTATGTAAGCTCAGGAAGCTACTAGTGGGAGTGATGAATAGTCAGGCTATAAGCCAATTTGTTTGAATTTGAGGATTATTTTGAATTTGGGGCATATGAAAAATAAGGCTGAAAAAATAGTGTGGGAAGAGGTTACAGAGGTCCTGAATGTAAGTCTGAAAGAGCTTGGGTTTGTTCTTCAGACTAGTTTTTTTTTATTGTTATTGTTGTTTAATCACCTTTATAATTTGCATAAAATAAATTGCACTCATTTTAAGTGTACACTTTGATGAACATTGATAACTATATACTCCCAAGTAAACACCACCATAATCTAGAAATAAAAGATTTGTATGACCCCAAAATGTTTTCTCTTATTCCCTTGCAACCAATACCCCTACCAATCATAATAGTAGGCAAAACATATAGCATAAATTTTCCTCTTATAGAATTTCTTATAAATGAAACAAAATAGCAAGTACTCTTATGAGACTGGCTTCTTTTGCTTAGCATGTTTTTGAGATTCACCCATTTTATATATAGTATATAGTTTTTAAGAAAATGCTGAATAATATTGCATTTTATGGAGATGTACTGAAACTTGCTTATCCATTTACCAGTTGTTAGATATTTAGGTTGTTTCCAGTTTCGAGCTATTACAAGTAAAATTGCTATGGCCATTTGTGTACAACTCTTTTTGCGGGAGTATGTTCTCATTTTTCTTGGATGAATACTTAAGAGCGGAACTACTGGGTTGTATGATAGGTGTATGTTTAACTTTTTATGAAACTGCCAAACTATTTCCAAAGTGATTAAAACTTTATATATAACCTCGGAGCCACATATGAAACTTCTAGTTGCTCCATATCCTTATACCTGATATCGTCAGTCTTCTAAATATTTGCCATTCTAGTGGGTGGTGCCATTCTAGATGGCACAATGGGTGTCATCTCATTGTGGTTTTAACTTAGATTTTATGTATGACTAATGATAATAAACATATTTTCATGTGTTTGAGATTTGTATATCTTATTTTGTAGAGTGTTAAAATATATTGTCATTTAAAAAATTGGTTGCCTTGTCATTGGGTTGAAGACATTCTTTAAATACTCTGGATAGTGATCCTTTGTCACACATATGTGTTGTGAATATTTTCTTCTATGTCCTGCCTTTTCATTTTTGCAATGATGGCTTTTGAAGAGCAGTTTTTATTTTGTTGAAGGCCAATTTACCATATTTTTCTTTCATGGTTCATGCTTTTTGTTTACTCTCTAAGAAATCTTTGCCTATCCTAAGGTTACAAAAATTTTCCTCCATGTTTCCTTCTAGAAGTTTTATAGTTTTAGCTTTTACATTTAAGTCTATGATCCATATCAAGTTAGTTTTTGTTTGTTTGTTTGTTTGTTTTTGTATGATGTGAGGGAAGGGTTGAGGTTCATTCTTTCCTGTATAGAAATCCAACTGTTCTAGCAGCATTTGTTAAAACAATGATCTTTTCCCCATTGGATTCCCTTAACACTCTGTCAAAAATGATTATTGACTCATACATGTGTAGATTTACTTCTGGACGCTCAATTCATTTCCACTGATTTATATGTCTATCACATAGTCTTGATTACTGTAGCTTTATAGTAAGTCTTGAAATCAGGTAGTGTCAGTTTTCCAAGTTCATTCTTTTTCAAAATTGTTTTCGATAGTCTAGGTACTTTGAACTTCCCTAAAAATTTTAAAGTCAACTTGTCAAGTTCTACAAGAAAACCTGCTAACATTTTCACTGAAATCCATATCTGAATCTATAGATCATTTTAGGGAGAATTAACATGTTAAAAATATAAAGTATTCCAGTCCATGAACATGGTATAGCTCTCCAATTATTTAGGTCTACTTTAATTTATCCAACAATGTTTTATACTTTTTAGTGTACAGGTTTTGCACATATTTGGTTTAATTTTTCCCCAAATTTTTCACATTTTTTGATGCTACTGCTAATGATCTTTTCAAACAGCCAGATGTTTTAATCAAATTTTCTATATTTTATGTATTTTTTTATGCATTGGTTTCTGCTCTTATTTATATTATTTTGTTTTTCTTCTTAATTTGGGTTTAATTTGCTCTTTTCTCTAGTTTAAGATAGGAGCCTATATAATTTATTTTAGAACTTTCTTCTCCAACGTAAGTGTGAAAAGTTATGAATTTTCCAGTAAGCTCTGCTTTAGTTGCATGCCACATATTTTGATATTTGTGTTTTCATTGTCATTTAGTTTAAAATATTAAATTTTTTTCTTTTTTAATTTATTTTTTATTAAATTGAGAGAGGGAGAGGGAGAGGGAGAGAGCATGTGCAAGCAGGGGCAGGAGAGAGAGAGAGAGAGAGAGAGAGAGAGAGAGAGAGAGAGAGAGAATCCCAAGCAGGCTCCACACTGTAAGTGCAGAGCCAGAGCCTGACATGGGGCTTGATCTCATGAACCATGACATGAGATTATGACCTGAGCCAAAATCAGAGTTGGATGCTTAACTGACTGAGCCACTCAGGTGCCCTGAGATATTTAAATTCTTTTCTTATGATTTTTTA
Organism: Acinonyx jubatus; assembly: GCF_027475565.1. Classification (NCBI taxonomy): domain Eukaryota; kingdom Metazoa; phylum Chordata; class Mammalia; order Carnivora; family Felidae; genus Acinonyx; species Acinonyx jubatus. The sequence continues at coordinate 41,776,591 of NC_069395.1, forward strand.
TTTTAGCTATGGATTATTTAGAAGAATTTTGTTTAATTTGAATATACTTTAGAATTTACCAAATAATTTTCTGTTGTTGATTTCTTCATTCTGTTGTGGTCAGAGAAAATTATAAGTTCTCTGAGTACATGCTGCTGAATAGAGTGGAGTGTTCTATAAATGTCAATTAACTGAAGTTGATTAAGTGTTGTTTCAATCTTATGTATTTTTGTTGACTTTTTAGTCTACTTGTTCTATCAATTACTGAGAGAGGCATGTTTAAGTCTCCAACTATAATTACGTGTTTATTTTTCCTTTCATTTCAATGTATTTTGCTTTCTCTATTATAAAGCCCTGTTGTTAGGTGCATATCATTCAGGATTATTATGTCTTTGAGAAATTGAGTCTTTTATCATTATGCAATGTATCTTTTTATCCTTCGTTATTTTTTTGTTGTTGTGGTATTAAAATAGGCATCCCAGTTTTCTTCTGGTTAGTGTTTCCATCATATACCTTTTAAATATCTTTTTAGATTTAGCTTAATCTTTGATTTTATATTTAATGCTGGTTTCTTCTGTTGGGGTATGGTTTTTAAAATTTTTTATTTTCTTAACTAATTTTGAGATAGAAAAAGTGAATTAACCAAGGGCAAAGAGAGAGAGAGAGAGAGAGAGAGAGAGAGACAGAGAGAGAGACAGAGAATCCCATGAGGTGCAGAGAGAGGGGAGAGAGTGCAGAGCCTGGAGCAGGGCTCAAGCTCACCCAAAGTGGTACTTGAGCTCACCCCTAGTGGGGCTCACCTATGCGGAGCTCACCCTATGCGGGGCTCAAACTCATGAACCATGAGATCATGACCTGAGCCAAAGTCGGATGCTTAACAGATTGAGCTACCCAGGCACCCCTGGAATATGCTTTTTTATTCAGTCTGACATCTCTCTGACTTTTAATTAGACTATGTATTTTTTTAAAAAAATAATTGGACTATGTATATTTAGGTCATTTGCATTTAATGTAATTTTTGATGTAGCTGGGTTTAAATCTAGATCTATTTGTTTTCTCATTCAATTTTTTAAATCTGTTCTTTGTTCATATTTTCCTCTTTCTCTACCTTGTTTTTGGATTAAGTATTTTTTAGTATTCTTTTTTCTTTTCACTTTTGGCTTACTAGCTATACCTCTTTGTGTGTGTGTGTGTGTGTGTGTGTGTGTGTGTGTGTGTGTGTGTGTGTGGTGGGGAAGGTGTTTGCTCTAGGATTTATACTATAAATTTTAACTTAACATAGTCTACCTTTAAATAATATTGTGCCACTTATTATGTAATACAAGAACTTTGTTTTTAAATTTTTTTTATGTTTATTTAATTTTGAGAGAGAGAGAGAGAGAGAGAGAGAGAAAGAGAGAGAGAAAGAGAAAGAACAGGGGAGGGACAGATAGAGAGGGAGATACAGAATTTGAAGCAGTCTCCAGGCTCTGAGCTGTCACCACAGACCGGATGAGGGGCTCCAACTCACGGACCCTGAGATCATGATCTGAGCTGAAGTCAGATGCTTAACTGACAGAGCTACCCAGGTGCCCCGTAATACAAGAACTTTAAAATAATATACTTCTGTGTTTCCTTTTTCTGTCCACTGTGTTATTATAGTATACATTTTACTTCCACAAGTGTTATAGACTCCACAATACATTGTGTAGTTCTTTTAAACAGTTATTTTTTAAAAAGTTAAAGTATGACAAAAAAAGATTTTTACATTTATTCTTATACTTATTATTTTAACTTTCTTCATTTCCTTTGGATAACTCTAAGTTTCCATCTGGCATTATTTTCCTTCTTCCTAAATAATTGGATTTACATTGTCTTGGATTGAAGATCTTCTGGCAACAAATTTTCTCAGCCTTTGTCTGAAAAATACTTATTTTGATTTCATTTTTAATTTAACTTTGATATTTTCACTGGATTTAAAATTCTAGGTTGACAGATTTTTTTCCTGCCTTTTAACACCTTAAAGATATCATTTTATTGTCCTCTGTCTTGTTTCTGATTGTTTCTGATAAGAAGTTTACATAGTGTCACCTCTATTCCCCTGTATGATATGTCTTTTTTTTCTCTCTGGATTTTTAAAAAGATTATCCTTGTCATGGTTTTGAGAAATTTGAGTTTTTCTGTGTGTTTAAATTTCTTTTTTTTCTTTTAACGTTTATTTATTTTTGAGAGACAGAGACAGCATGAGTGGAGGAAGGGCAGAGAGGGAGACAGAATCTGAAGCAGGCTCCAGGCTCTAAGCTGTCAGTGCAGATCTGGCCTGATGCTGGGCTCGAACACATGAACCATAAGATCATGACCTGAGCTGTGGTTGGACATTTAACCAGCTAAGCCACCAGGTGCCCCTAGATTTCTTAAAGTATATGCTTAGACACTTTGTTCAGTAATTTTGATTTGTGAATTTATTATAATTTCTATCAAATTTGGGAAAATTTCAGCCATAAAGTCTTCAAATTTGATTTTGTTCTCCTCTCCTCTTTTCTGGAGCTCCAAGTACACATATGCTAAAGAGTTCAATATTGTTCTACTAGTTATTGAGATGTTAGTATTTTGTTTTAGCCTTTTTCTCTTCTTCCTACCCTCTGTACTTCATTAGGATAGTTACTACTGTTATGTCTTCCAAGTTTATTGATCTTTTTTTCTGCAGTGTTTATTCTTAACTTCTCATTCAATGAGCTTTTCATTTCAAATAATGAATTTTAATCTCTAGATGATCTATGTTGTTTTTGTTTCTATTTTCTGTTTCTCTTTTCATATGTTCACATTTTCTTTTAAGTACTTATACATAGTTATGACATTTATAATTGTTTTATGTCTTTGAAAATTCCCTATCAAATCTATCATTTCTAAATCTATGCCTATTGACTGACTTTCCTTGTGGTTTTGAGTCACATTTTGCATATCTAATAATTATTTTTATTGGAAAATGAACATTGTGAATTTTCTTTGTTGGGTACTTGATTTTATTACCTTTCTTTAAAGCATGATTAGTTTTGTTTTGGCAGACAGTTAAGTTACTTGGAGATCAGATTGGTCCTCTTGAGGTTTATTTTATTTTATTTTATTTTATTTTATTTTATTTTATTTTTAATTTTATTTACTTAGAGAGAGAGAGAGAATGAATGAATGAATATCCCAAGCAGGCTCCGTAGTTTCAATGCAGAGTCCAATGTGTGGCTTGAACTCATGAACTGTGAGATCATGACCTGGGCTGAAATCAGGAATCGGACGCTTAACTGACTGAGCCACCCAGGCACCCCTTGAGGTTTATTTTAAATTTTTTTTCAGGGCAAGTCTTGAGGATAACTTAGCATTCCAGTATACTAGGGCTTCTTTGCTACATTACTAAACCATAACTCTTCTGATGACTCCTCTGAATGCTTAATGAATTCAGTGAGGTCTACCTAGTCTGGCTGATGAAAATTTAAATGATTTTTCAGATCTGTTTGGGCTCTGAGAATTTCTTGACTTACAGCATTCTGCTAAATCTTTCATAGCATTATGGAGCTTCACCCTATGCATGTACAAATATTATTCAGGCAATGACTTGAGGGAGACACTATGTAGATTTCTGAAGCTCTTTCTTCATATAGTTTCAGCATTTTCACATAGCTTCATATTTTTAGTGTTCTGCCTACCTTGGGCTTCTCAGACCTCAAATTTGGCAAGGCTTTGTTTGGATTACTCCTCCTTGCAACTACAGTTTGGAAGTTGCATCCAGGTGAACAGTGAGGGCAAACACATAATGATTTAATTTATTTCCCTTTTCTAAGGGAACATAATCTTGCATAGCTTGTAGTCCAATGTCTGAAAATAGCTGCTTAATATGTTTTGTCTATATTTTCATTTGTTTAAGTCAGTTATGCAATTTCCATAGCAGTTACTTGTTCATAGGTGTAAGAAGTCTAGAACAGTATTTATCACTGTGTGTGTTTGAGTTTGTGTGATCAGTTATATGTATATATTGTGTGCCTTCATATGGTTAATATGCCTCACAGACATTGCCTTAGTTGGCTTGGGCAGCCATAACAAAATATCATAGACTGGTGCTTAAGCAATAAAACTTTATTTTCTCATAGGTCTAGAGGCTAGAAATTTAATATCAGGGTGTTATCATGGTGGGGTTCTATTGAGAGTTCTCTTCTTGGCTTGAAGATGGCTGCCTTTTCACTAGGTCCTCACCTGGAAGGGGTAGAGGGGGAGTGTATGTGCTAGCTCTCTCGTGTCTTTTCTCGTAAGGGCACTAATCTCATCAAGAGGGTCCTACCCTCACGATGTCATCTAAATGTAATTACCTCCCAAAGGTTTCATTTCCAAATACCATCACATCGGGGCAGGGGTGGGGGGGATAGAGTGTCAACATATGAATTTGAGGGGGGATACAATTCAGTCCTTAGCACACATTTCTCAGAAATATCTCTCATTACTCACAGGAATTATTTTTCAACTTATGTGGTAGCCACTCTTCTAAGATGTATTTTAGAATCTAAATGACAAAACTCCCACCTTCTATTCTATTAGTGCTACACAGTTTGAGAATTACTGCAGGCAATAGGGAACTCTTACATACAGATTTTTGAGCAGGAACTTGACCAAATGAAATGATGATATAGGTGTTTTTTTATAGTGCAAAGTTTTTAATTAGCTTCTGATTAGCTGTAAGATTTTTTTTTTTAATATTTATTGTCAAGTTAGCTAACATACAGTGTATACAGTGTGCTTTTGGTTTCAGGGGTAGATTCCTATGATCCATTGCTTACATACAACACCCAGTGCTCATCCCAACAAGTGCTTTCCTCAATGCTCATCACCCATTTTCCCCTCTCCCCCCACCCCCACCAACTCTCAATTTGTTCTCTGTATTTAAGAGTCTCTTATGGTTTGTCTCCATCTCTTTTTGAAACTATTTTTTCCCCTTCCCTTCTCCCATGGTCTTCTGTTAAGTTTCTCAATTTCCACATGAGTGAAAACATATGATATCTGTCTTTCTCTAACTTATTTCACTTAATGTAATACCCTCCAGTTCCATCCACGTTGTTGCAAATGGCAGGATTTCATTCTTTCTCATTACCAAGTAGTATTCCATTGTATATATAAACCACATCTTCTTTATCCATTCATCAGTTGATGGACATTTGGGCTCTTTCCATAATTGGGCTATAGTTGAAAGTGATGCTATAAACATTGGGGTACATGTGCCCCTATGATATAGGTGTTTGAGGTAAGGGGGACTAAATGTGGGAGGGTGACAGTGACAGCAGGTTATTTAATGATCATTATGATAACCAGCTGAGGAGTTCTCTCAGGGTTCAGGTTCAGCAGAGTTTGTCACTAGTCATTTTCTTAGCTGGTTGTACCCAAGCTTATCATTATCCTCAGCAACCAAAGCCTCAAACAGCTCCAGCACTGAGGAAATCTTCAGACTCATATGCTGAAATGCATTATCCATTCATGTATTCATCCAGAGTATATTTTATTTAATTGTTGTATCTGGCATTTCTAAGGAATATAAAATAAAGACTACTGCTCTTGCCCTTAAGAGGCTTATGGACTCTTTAGGGAGGCAAGATAAATATATTAGTTAAAATATAACCTAATAGTTTGTTATTTTGGTAATATTATACTGCTTTTATTTTTTAAGGTTTATTTATTTTAAGAGAGGAGAGTACAAGCAAGCAGGGGAGGGGCAAAGAGAGGGAGAGAGAGAATCCCCAGCAGGTTCTATGCTGACAGTGCAGAGCTCAATGTGGGGCTTGATCTAAGGAACTGTGAGATCATGACCTGAGCTGAAATCAGGAGTCAGACACTCAATCGACTGAGCCACCCAAGCACCCCAATACCTTACTGCTTTTAAAGTGAATTTTCATACCGTCTTTGGTCAAAAAGATAACCAATATATGGTCTTACAGACTGTCCATAAGCTATTGAGAAAGAAAAAGAATAGTCAGTGTGGGATGATATTAGCCAGAGAAGACTTTTCAGGAGAGATTTTTGAGTATTTTCTTGAAAGATATGCTAAAGAAAAGGTGGAAGATCCTTTGGGCTACTAGAATCTCCTGGCAAATATCATAGGTGTTCAGGCTGACCCAGGCAGGGTAGAATTTGGACTTGAGGAGATATGACTGGTTAAAAGGAGGACCCCAGATAGTAGAAACCTTGAAGTCGAGGCTAAGGCATGTGGACTTGATGCAATAATTGAAGAGAGAACTGTGGGAGGCTCTTCTGTAATAAAGCGATGGAAGTTTTTGCCCTATGTTTTCTGTTTCCTTCTTTTTCTTCCACTTTCATGTAAGCCTATTTTTAAATTCACTTTTAACATGAATAAGGTTTTAAAATAAGTTTTATCCTTGCATTTTATTTTTTAAACCAGCCATAAATAGTTCTTCACCACAAAAATCTGTAATAAAATTTTAGGACCATAACCATTGAATTAATGTGTTAAACTAGTAACTGACTATCTTTTCTCTCACAGACGTAATGCTAGACACTGAGAGGGGTACAAAGCTTCAGCATTTGTTTATTCACTCATTTAATCTATCTATATCTTACGGTAGTTAAGAAGCATTGTCTATGTCTTCAGTGTCTTACAGTCTAGTGGTCAGAAGGGACTGAAATAAATGGCTGGTTGAATGCAGGTCACCTTTCTTCTCCTTGAGTTGTCACTCATTCATCCCTCAGGGCCTCTCTCTAGGGCTTTCTGATTGGCTTATGGACATGGGAAGGGAGGGCTTTCAATGGAAATCAGGAACAGTTTTGGGGTCTTGTAGGGCTGCTGAAGCCTCTATTCTCCTATCATAGAACTCCATGTTGACATATTTCCATGGAGATTTCTTGGTCATGCACGGTGTTTCTTTTCCTGGATTGTTGAGATTGTCATCTGAATCTATAATTGAGGCTCATGTAGAAAGGATGGAAAGAACATGAAAGATGTCACTTTCTTACATAGTTTTAGGGATAATGTCTAACTGTGTGAGGGAGGCATATTAAGTGAAAATCAATTATTTCACCAGCAGGTGGGAAGTACTTGCAGCTAAAGGATTTTAGTCTACAGTAAGCACATGCCATGCCATGTGACTACAACTTAGAGTCAAATGCAGTTTTAGATTGTATTCGTAAAAGTATAGTATGCAAGATATTTGAAACAAAGAGTTTTGTTTTACTTTACATTGGCCAGTTTAAGTCTAAGGTGTTTTATTCATTTGTAGGTATCTGGTTTTAAGAGAAATATAGCAAACTGATTGATTGAAGCATTAAGGAATCAAATGTGAAAGTGAAAGGTTTTGAAACCAAATGCTATCTGGAATGGTTAAAGGAGGCCTATGTGTTGTTCTTGCAGAAGAAAGGACTAAAGCCACTTGAGAACCTTCATATTTCCAGCAGGCTGTCTCAAGAACCAGGAATTAAGCTGGATCTGGGTAGATATGACAGATGGCATTAGGAGTAACTCATGGAAGTATCAGGGGAACACAATTTAGGTAGGGGAACACAATCAAAGCTGTTCTTGGATGGACTAGTTTGTCCATTGGGGTAGTAAGTGCCTCATCACTGGATAGATTTGATGAACATCTGGAGAAAATGTGGAAGGCTCCAATATTGTTTGATTCAATGATTTTGTACCGTATGATGAGTCCTGTCACACCTCAGTGCCCTCTGGGTGATGATATGTAGATCTCATTGGAACCAGAGGAACTTGGATGAGTGGATACAGAAGATTACTGCCAGAGGCCCCAATTCTGAGTCATTTGAGCTACCCTTAGAGGCAGGCTAGAGAGAGGAAAAGAAAAAATTCCAAGAGGAAAAACACCTTCTGTTGCTCTTGGCAAACATTTGAAACAGCACCACCAGCCTTATGCAGCCCTACAGGGAGGAGGATGGCCCTTGGTGCATTGGACCCTCTATCTGTCTGTATTTCCCAGGGCAGGAGGCTGTTCTTAGACAACCCCTACTCTATATCTGGGAGGTAATTAGGCCCTGGGGTGGTGGGTGAATGAGTGGAGGTCTGTTGTCAGCAATAGGAGACAGAGGTTACACCAGCTCTGAAGCTGTGTCTGGTATTTCCTGGCAGCAGGATTGTCTCAGTTGTTCTTTCTCCCTTTGGCTTGTGGGGGCTTTCTTGATCTCTAGAATGTATGAAACTCATCACCAGTACATGTGAGTATTCTAGAGTTTGCTGCTGATGTCTTCCCACACTCAGTATTAATGCATCCCTCGTTTACTGCCTTTGGTGGTTCTTTTTTCACATGTACTTGTCTTCTATCTCCAATAAACTGTAAAAATTCTGAGGTAAGGATTGGCTTATACTTTTTTAAATTAAGTTTTTAAAAATCTCCTTTCTTTTTTTAAAGTTTTGATTTTAATTCTAATGTAGTTAACATACACTGTTATATTAGTTTCAGATGTACAATATAGTGATTCAGCAATTCTATATATCAGCCTATGATCATCACAGCAAGTGTACTCCTTAATCCCTATCACCTATTTAACCCATCCATGCCCCTACCTCCCCTTTGGTAGCCATCAGTTTGTTCTCTATAGTAAAACTCTGTCTGGATTTCTCTTTCTCTCTTTCCCTTTTTGCTCATTTGTTTTGTGTATTAAATTACATGTATAAGTGAAATCATAGGGTATTTGTGTTTCTCTGACTGACTTATTTCACTTAGCATTATATTCTCTAGCTCCATTCATGTTATTGCAAATGGCAATATTTCATTCTTTTAGTGACTAAATAATATTCCTTTGTGTGTGTGTGTGTGTGTGTGTGTGTGTGTGTATACATATATACATACATTTACCTATAAACGGACATTTGAGCTGCTTCCATAGTTTGGCTATTGTAAATAATGCTGCAATAAACATAGGGGTACATGCATCCCTTTAATTTAGTTTTTGTATTTTTTTTTCACATAAATACCCAGTAGTATAATTACTGGATCATAGGATAGTTCTATATTTAACTTTAAAAAAAAGTCTATTTATTTTGAGAGAGAGAGAGAGAGTGCGCGCGCAAGTGTGGAAGCAAGCAGGGGAGGGACAGAGAGAGAGGGGGAGAGAGAATCCCTAGGAGGCTGCACACTGTCAGTGCAGAGCCCAACACGGGGCTTGATCCCACAAGCTGTAAGATCATGACTTGAGCTGAGATCTAGAGTTGGACAGTTAAGTGACTGAGCCACCCACTTGCCCCATTTTAACTTTTTCAGGAATCTCCATACTGTTTTCCAGAGTGGCTGCACCAGTTTGCATTCCCACTAAGAGTACACAGGGTTCCTTTTTCTCCACATCCTTGCCAACACTTGTTTCTTGGTTTTGATTTTAGAGATTGGCTTATACTTTTGTGTGTCCTCCAGAACACTTATCTCAGTCCTCTTGCATAATAAATGTGCTTATTCAAGTATCAAGGATAAATGCCAATTTGTTAAAGTAGATCTTTTTGTAGAGGGGATGATGTTGGCTAGTTTTTATGTAGAGAAGTTATGGACTCCTCACAATGAACATGAGTCATTGAACACAAGAACTTAAAAAAAAACTCTTCAGTTGTTCAGACTGGCTTATAGGGTAGGTATTGAACAGCTGGAGGTCTCTCCTTTTCCAGCATTTGGAGATCATCTTTGAGGTGTGTTTGAGTCTGTTACAGTGAGTTTTAGGGATTGTGCTTCTGATGACATGAGTTTACTCCAAGTCAATAATATACTACCTGCTCCCCATGATTTGGGCTGTTACTCCTCCTAGCAGAACAAATAGAAAGTTCTTCAAGAAGCCACGCATACCTATTAAGTCCCTAAGTGTCCAAGAGGAAGATAAGCCAAGAGGAGGGCTGCTAGAGTCATTACCAAGTGCAGTGTATGCGTGGGTTGCAGTGTAATGGTGACCTTGCACACCACATCTTTTTGGCCCTTTTATTTTTCCCTCTGAGGAAGGTTTTGGGGAAAGGAGAGGCAGCCTTGCACCCTTTAAAGGAGAGTCTTTTCAGGCAAAAGCAAGACATTGCAAAGCAAGCTTGTTTTTACTGCCTGGCTGCAGAGGTTCATTTACGGGGAAACCAAGGAAACCACCTTTGAAAGGCTGCATGTGGACCAAATAATAGAATCTGAAGCCATGTTGTTGTATTTTAAAAATAACAAAACTTGGCAGGTAATGGGAACACACCATGATTTAATTGCTTTGGGTATTAATTAAAAAAGGTAGAACAGGCTGTCAGGCAAGGACTCTCATGACTGTAGGAGTATTTGAATACTATCTTTGTGTGCTTGTGTGCGTGTGTGCGTGTGTGTGTGTGTGTGTGTGTGTGTGTGTGTGTCCATCCTATAAATCATCACAAAAACTGGAGAAGATGAAGAAACATGGCAAATTGATTTTACTGTGCAAACACTGTTGTCTGTAATAAGGTACCCCATGTCCCTGTGGGTCAGTGCTGGGCAGCATTCTCATACATTCAGCCTTATTTTTTCTTTTCTTGCTTCAGTGTCTTCATTCCTATTGTACAATTACCTTCCCTTGTGTCACTCAAACTATTTTTCCTCCTTGATATTTAACAACTGTGAAACACCAAACCATTGTCTGTCCCATTCTTTGAAACCATTCCTGACAGACCTAACCTACCTGGCTAGGTATTTGATCCTGTCTTCAGCCAGCCCTTGTATTCACCTAATCAGAATGGTTACTCATCTCTGGGAGACTTGCAAACTTTATGGCAAAAGCTAAGCTAATGAAGAAATGTCCTGTTGCCCTCAGTTCTATCTCTGTCAGGAGTGCTGAGCAGCCTTGGCTTACTTTTCCTCTGTTTTTCAGGTGAGAGGAAATTAAAAAAAAAAAAAAGGCCATTGCTGTTCTTAACTAGCTGTGACCTTGAGAAAGTCATTTCTCAGTGTCATAATTTCTCATCTTTGAAATGAAGGGATGGATAGGATTATCTCTAAAGGTTCTTTTGGCTCTACCATCTGTGATTCTCCTCCAGCTTAGCATTCTCTGCCCATCCTCCATACCACACGGCACCATGGGTGAGCAATAGGCAAGAAATGGTTGTATTTCAAGGGAGGGAGAGGTCAGCCCAAGGAAGTGAAATGGCATTTGCAAAGTCCTGAGAAGCTGAGCTCTGCAGCACTGAAGAAATAATATGTTAATTCACTAAAATTTCCCAGTACAATGCCCTAAGCATTTTTGAGGAAAGAAGCTGTATGAATCTAATATGTAAGTGATTCTTTCATTCTAATTCATATACTTTCTACAGGTTACAAGGATGTCTCACTGGTATTCATACTTGGGGTGTAGATTTTTTCACACTCTTGGTTTTTGTGTTTTTCAAGGCCCATTTTGATTGAGCTGCAACAAGAAGGAGCAAGTGAGGGCCAGAGCTGATGTAGAGATGTGGGCTATGGGGCCATGGGTGGGACAATAGCCTGGCCTCGAACACAGGCTGAAGATGGATGGAGCCTGTTTCCTTCACTAGGCACCAGAGTTGTCTGAGGGGCATAGTATTCCTCAGCCTCTCTTCTAACAATTCAGAAGCCTGAAAAGCTGAAGGAAACTTCACGTAAGCCCAGTTAGGCCATGACTAAATACATGGTACTGTATGACGTGGGACACATGACTGGGGAAACAAAGAATACTAAGCACCTTTAACCTGGAAAGAGGAAGACTTGGGAATGGCATTGGAACACGTTCCAACATTTCAAGGACTATCATGTGGAAGAATTAGACTTGTTTTTGTGCTTTCACAGCACATTGTTGATGGACATTAGACAGATACTGGTTCAATGTCAATAAAAATGTTCTGATGGTGTGTCAGAAATTGAATAAGAATATTTGACACCTTTATAGTGTTTTACATCTGCAAAAGTGCTTTTCCTATCTAATTTAATAGGACTGTGATGTAGGTAGAATGATTATTATTATTATTATTATTATGATTCCTAACTTCACAGCACTATAGGTAGATAGAACTAAAGTTATTATTATTAGGATTATCATTATTATCACCAATACCATTGTTTTACTTTATTTTTTATTTTTTTAAGTTTATTTATTTATTTTAAGAGAGAGAGAGAGAGAGAGAGAGAGAGAGAGAGAGAACATGTGTGCACATGAGTTGGGGAGGGGCAGAGGGAGAGGGAGAGAGAAAGAATCCCAAGCAGGCTCCACACTGAACACAGAGTCCAATGTGGATCTTGATCTTACAAACAGTGAGATCATGACCTAAGCCCTGACCAAGAGCTGGTCACTTAACCAACTGAGCCACTCAGGCACCCCCAATACAACTGTTTTAGATCAGATACAAAAACAGAGACATAGTAAATAACTTCTTTAAAAACATGAAACTATTAAGTGGGTAAGTCTAAACCTATATCGTAAACTTTTTATTAAATTTACACACTCCTCAAACTACAAAATAAGTGAAGAAACAAGATGCATGCTTTCAAATCTTTTATAATGGTCAGTCAGACCAGACCATGCTCTTGTTTAAACCCTTCCTGAATTTCTTTTCTGGTATATTAACTTCTGATTGCTAACTCCAAGGTCTCTCTGTCATTCTCATGGGCTTAGAATGGTCTTTTCCTAACCTTGGCTGTGTTCATCTGGGAAGCATCAGCAGGTGGGACTGGAACCTGGGGCACTAAGTGGCTAATTCAGGGTCTAATTTGTGGGGCCCCACAGAGCAGCTGAGTGCATCCCAGGGTGCACAGCTGGTTTCTCATAGTGCTGCTATTATAGTATTATTGGAAATGGCAAATGGGCATCAAGAAGTGGAGCCTCTTTGCGTAAGCTATAAGGAAAACTCAGCAGCAATAGTCCATACCCTTGGTAATTTTTGGCCTCAGGAAAGAGGAAAGGAATGGACAGTGGAGGGTGATACTGAACTCATTTTAGCTCATTTTAGTGAGGAGAAAACAATCCTAGGTTTTTTGTTCTTTGTTTTTAGATCTCTGGGGAATAATTCCTTATTTTGCCCCAGTTCTTAGCCAATTTCTGAAGTTTTTCTTTTTGCCAAACCCAAATATCTCTTGCTGACATTTAGTGAGTTGGTAACATTTACTGAGCACTTGCTATATGGAGTGTGGATAGGGAAATGCAGAAAAACATGTACATGCTCCCTGGACTCAATTTACCAAAAGAACAAAGAATTACAATAGTTGGCATTCTGATGGAAGTGTCAAAAATGCACAAAAAGAGCCATAAAAACTGGGGCACACATTGATTTTCTATACAATAATGTTTTTTATTTTTATGTTTTATTTTTGAGAGAGAGAGAGAGAGAGAAGGGGAAAGGCAGAGGAAGAGACAGAGATAATCTTAATCAGGCTCCATGCTTAGCACAGAGCCTGATGTGAGGCTTGATCCCACAACCCTGGGATCAAGACCTGAGCTGAAATCAAGAGTGGGGTGTTCAACCGACTGAGCTACTCAGGTGCCCCTATTTTTAAAAAATTATATATTTTTAAATGTCAAGAGCATGTGAGAGGCTAGATAGGAGTAGGTTTGGAACAAAAGGCCAAGGACAGCCTTCCATGTCTTGGGTTTTTTCTTCTTTTTAAACTCTTTGTCCCCACTGCTAGTTGGCATAGTCTAGCTCTCTCCTCCCTTGTTTCTTACATCATCTTGCAATTGTTATGTTCTGAGAGCCTGTCAGTCCAAAGTTTTTTCTATTTCTCTCAGCTGGCCTAGGAGCCTGCAGGCAAGCAGGTCACCTTGCAACCCCCTCCCCCCCCCCCCCCAAATGCACAGAGGCATGAGATGGTTTTGCAGAGAAGCTGTTTGGACATCTGATCCAGATACGAAGAGCTGCAGGCCAGTTGCCTGTGGTGAGGGCTGGTGATGTGAAAGCGTGACTGGGAAGGACTATAGTCAGGGAAGGCACCTTGGCAGAGATGGGCTGTCAGCCACATTCTGAAGTTAGTGAATGTCTGGCTTAGGGAGACAGGGGGATAGAGACAGAACCTTGGAGAGAGCAGGATGGAGCCAAACTTGAGCATGAGAAGGAAGAAGGCCAAAGGTGTTATAGTGAAGATCATAATATTTCAGATATTTAGAATTTGAGTCCCTGTTCCTATCCCCACACTCTTTTCTTGTCCCTCACAATCAGAATACCCTGACATCTTTTTATTGCACTGCTCTTAGGGGCAGATGGATGGAGGTGGGAAAAAGAAGTCCATTGGATTTCTGATTGATTCTTCTGAACTTGCCTAGCAAAAACAATAATCTTAAAAGCTGAGGCTTTACATTTTTGTTTAAATCTCAAATGCTTGGCTTTAAATATCAAGAGCCAAAGTCTAGAGAGCTGAAATTTTAGAAGGTAGGATGACACAACTTATTCCCTACTCAAAAGGAGATAAAAATGTGACCAGTTGGAGGAAGGATAACCAAAACAGATAATGCTGGAACTTTGGAGTTTCTGTGAAGAAGTTCAACATCCCTATACTCTGGGCTGAATTATGGGAGTGGGTAGGACTGGGTAACTGAAATTGTAAATGGATTGAAAGGAGTTCCAACAGTAATAGACACCTGTGCCTCTCTCTCCCTGGACTGTGGCCCAAAGCCCAAGTTATACCTGTTCCCAACAGGGCCCTGGGCTGTAGAGTAGTGATGGTTGGGGAAAGTCTAATTAGCAGATCTGAGGACAGCTTCATGGAATACCACACAATCCTATGCTCTCCAAAGTGGTAGCAGCAGAGGGCATCCAAAGAGTTTCCATGATGCCCACAATGACAGCAAAAGTGACTGGGAATAAGCTGGTAGATTCTAAGGAGACTGGGCTTGGATTCTGCAAAGAAGATGCAGGATGCATGTACCTCTTGGTAAGATGCTATAGCAGGATGATGAATGGTGAGGACCAGAGGAAATAAGGTATGCCTCACTGGAGGCAGCCAGGACAGGGGACAGCTCAAAGATCAGATGTCTTTCCCCAGAATCCAGGAAAATGCCTGACTTTTACCAAAATAGAAACAAATTTATACATTTATAAATTTATTTATTTATTTATTTATTTATTTATTTATTTATTTATTTTAATGTTTATTTATTTTTTGAGAGAGAGACAGTGTGTGAGCAGGGGAGGGGCAAAGAGAGAGGGAGACACAGAATCTGAAGCAGGCTTCAGGCTCTGAGCTGTCAGCACACAGCCTGACGTGGGGCTTGAACCCATGAACTGTGAAATCATGACCTGAAGTGAGACACTTAACAGACTGAGCCATCCAGGCACCCCAGAAATGTATTCTTTAAAAAAATTTTAAAGTCTATTTATTTAATTTTGAGAGAGAAAGAGAGAGAGAAAGACAGCCCACAAGAGGGGGAGGGGCAGAAAGAGAGAGGGACAGAAGATCTGAAGTGGGCTCTGTGCTGACAGAAGCAGGCTCTGTGCTGACAGCAGAGAGCTGGGTGCAGGACTTGAACTCATGAACCATGAGTTGAAGTTGGAAGCTTAACCAAATGAGCCACCAGGTGCCCCCCAAAATAGAAGTTTAGTACATTCCCAGCAGGAAGGAAAGAGAAGGGGTTGGAGGTGGGTGGGAGAGTGTATATCTCAAAGTAATCCTAATTAAATCCTAAAAAGGCTGAGTAATCTTGAATAAGAAAGATTAAGATTTCTGTGACAGAGAAAGAAATAAGAACTCCTGAGCTAAATTCTGTTATAGACCATAAAAATCTTTCTTTCTTTCTTTCTTTCTTTCTTTCTTTCTTTCTTTCTTTCTTTCTTTCTTTCTTTCTTTCTTTCTTTCTTTCTTCCTTCCTTCCTTTCTTTTGCAGTCCATGATTGTGTATTTAAAGAAAGAAAGAAAGAAAGAAAGAAAGAAAGAAAGAAAGAAAGAAAGAAAAGAAAGAAGAGAGAAAGAGAGAGGTGGTACTGTGCACTTCCATGAGAAGTGATGTGATATTTGTCTTTGTGTAATATTAGTAGCCCTTAATGATCAGTATTCATATTTAATTCATTAGAACTTGCAAATTTAAGATATCCTAAAATTTCTCTCTCTCTCTCTCTCTCTCTTTCTTTCTTTCTTTCTTTCTTTCTTTCTTTCTTTCTTTCTTTCTTTCGCAGTCTATGATTGTGTATTTAACTTTCCACACAGGTTTGTCTAGATGGAGTGAAGATACCAAAATGGAGTAGGAGACAGATCAGAAACCTCAAGAGGGGAAACTCAAGGCATATAGGAGCGAATTATGGTGAGAACTTGCCTAGTTTCCAAGAGGTGGATAGGAATGGGAGAAGGCATGCTAATGTTGCACAGAGAGGGCTACATGGGGACCCCAGTTAGTTTCCCTACACATTCATCTGTTCAGTTGAAAGCTCTTGTCATGCCCTCAAATAGCTCTTCCCATGGAATCATTATGAACCCAAAGATGGCTTTGGCCTCTTGCCCACCCTCCCAGCAATGAACACACACAGCCTGTTGGTCAGTGTTGTGAGAGAGACTCCCATACTTGAGACCTGGACTCAGTGTGTGGGTTGTGCTTCTCCAGGCACTGCCTGTGACCAGATAGCACCAGACTTAGACATTGGGCATCTGCTCCTGCTGGGTCTGCAGATAAGGATAGGGCAGTAGAAGGTGAGATGTACCCTGCTCTGAATCAGAGTACAATGACAGGCAGATAAGCACATGTAAAATGAAACCACTAAACCCACTCCTACTTCTGATCACTGAGCAGCCACCTCAGAAATGTAATAGGAAAATTATTTGGAAGCTAGTTCTCTGTATCAAGACAGATTTGTATGAGGAGAATGGAGTTAGGGTGTCATCTCCTGGTTCTGTGGTCTCCCTGTATTTCCTTGGCCAACAACACTTTTAGCCTTTGCTTCTTCACTTCCTCTTTCTTTTGGTTTGGCTTTCATCCCCCAATGCTTGATCTCCAATTGGGGTTCTCTGAGTTTCAGTTTTGCATCCCAGTAAAAAATGGGATTCTCCTTCCAGAGGAGGACCTAGGTTTTTCTTTGTAATTTACTATATCTTTATAAAGTTCAGAGAACATCCTCAGATCCTAGACTGTTTATAACTTCTGAGTTTCACTTTCTCTCAGCAGGTTTTCTTATGGAGCAGGTTTGTTAGAATAGAATGAGCTGCTGCTGGATGAGTGAAATATGCAGAAGGATTTCACATATTAACAGGATTGATTAATCCATGTGTAGACACCATGACATCAGGATTCTGAGGGAACAGTATGAAGTTTGGAAAAGTTTTTATGGGGCTTAGCCTCTAATAGGTGATAATAGGACCCAGGAGGCTCTCAGATAAACTAATTATAATTACAATGCTAATGAACATGTTACATATAACTTTCTGAATTACTTTTTGAATGGATAGCCATGATCTTTTATTTTTATACATGTATTTTATTTCTGTAATTTGGGGGAGAGGGCTTCAGGTTTAGAGAGTTGCATTAATTACCCTCCTCTGTTTGTGGAATATAATTATCATCACTCATTGCATTTACTTTCTTATATTATTATTTTTTTATTACATATTATTTATAACATATTATGTTGTATTATACAACATTGACATTTGTGCTGAAATGCTCAATCTATGACCATAAGAATGCACATATCTATGAGGAATAGGATGTTTTATGTTTCTTTAAAAAAATTATTATGGAGAATTTAAAACATTTACTGAAAAAGACAGATGGCCTAATGAATCCCCTACTCTTATCCTTATCCTACCTATCACTCAGCTTGAATGTTTATAAATGCATGGCTCCTATTTTCCCCTACTATATTGTTCCTTTCCATCTCCTCATTTTTTTAAGGCAATCCCAGGTGTACAATTTAATCTATTTCAGTATCTCTTTCTGAAAGACAAAGACTTCCCTTTTTAAACATGACCATAATGCCATTGTTGGACCTCAAAAATCATCAATAACCTGTAATAGTACCAAGTATCCAGTCATTGTCCACAATTGCCTGATTGTACTATAAATGTTCTTTTCTTTTGTTTATTTTTATTTGTTTATACTATGTTTGAATCAAGATCCAAACAAGGTCTATGTATGATAATTGGTGACTATGTTTCTTAAATTTCTTTTAAGCTATAGTTTCCATTCCATTTCTTTTTGTCCTTGGCAGTTTTTGTTGTTGATGAGATGCAGTGGTTTCCTAGTAAGAGTTTCCCACCATTTGTTGTTGTTGTTGTTGTTGTTGATTGCATCCTTTGATAGTGTTTATTTAACACGTTCCTCTGTCTCTGGTATTTCTACAAATTATATATTAGATCTAGAGGTTTGATCAGATTCAAGTTTGATTTTGGAGAAGGACTGACTACTTCATAGGTGGTACTGTGCACTTCCATTAGAAGTGATGTGATATTTAATTGTCTTTGTGTAATATTAGTAGCCCTTAATGATCAGTACTCATATTAATTCATTAGAACTTGCAAATTTAAGATATCCTAATTCTATGATTTCTTTTTCAACATTACTTTGGCTATTCGGGGTCTTTTCTGGTTCCATACAAATTTTAGAATTGTTTGTTTTAGCTCTGTGAAGAATGCTGGTGTTATTTTGATAAGGATTGCATTAAATGTGTAGATTGCTTTGGTTAGTATAGACATTTTAACAATATTTGTTCTTCCAATCCATGAGCATGGAATGTTTTTCCATTTCTTTGTGTCTTCTTCAATTTCTTTCATAAGCATTCCATAGTTTTCAGTGTACAGATCTTTTACCTTTTTGATTAGGTTTATTCCTATGTATCTCATGTTTGTTTGTGTGCGTGTGTGTGTGTGCAATTGTACATGGGATCAATTCCTTGATTTCTCTTTCTGCTTCTTCATTATTGGTGTGTAGAAATGCAACAGATTTCTACAGGCAACACAATGGCACTAAATTCATATCTTTCAATAATCACTCTAAATGTAAATGGACCAAATGTTCCAATCAGAAGACATAGGGTATCAGAATGGATAAAAAACAAGATCCATCTATATGCTGCCTACAAGAGACTCAGTTTAGACCTAAAGACACCTGCAGATTGAAAGTGAGGGGATGGGGAACAATCTTTCATGCTAATAGATGTCAAAAGAAAGCAAGAGTAGCCATACTTATATCAGACAAACTAGATTTTAAAACAAAGACTGTAACAAGAAATGAAGAAGGGCATTGTATCATAATTAGGGGGTCTATCCACCAAGATCTAACAATTGTAAATATTTATGACCCCAATTTGAAAGCATCCAAATATTTAAATCAATTAATAACAAAAATAAAGAAGTTCAGTGATAATAATATAATTAAAGTAGGGGACTTTAACATCCCACTTACAACAATGGACAGATCATCTAAGCAGAAAATTAACAAGGAAACAATGGCTTTGAATGACACACTGGACCAGATGGACTTAACAGATATATTCAGAACATTTCATCCTAAAGCAGCAGAATACACATTCTTCTCGAGTACACATGGAACATTCTCCAGAATAGACTACATACTGGGTCACAAATCAGCCCTCAACAAGTACAAAAACGCTGAGATCATACAGTGTGTATTTTCAGACCACAACTCTATGAAACTTGAAATCAACAAGAAGAAAAAATTTGGAAAGACCACAAATACTTGGAGGTTAAAGAACATCTCACTAAAAAATGAATGGGTTAACCAAGAAATTGAAGAGGAAATTAAAAAGTACATGGGAGCCAATGAAAATGATAACACCATAGCCCCAAACCTCTGGGACGCAGCAAAGGTGGTCATAAGAGGGAAGTATATAGCGCTCCAGGCCTTCCTAAAGAAGGAAGAAATGTCTCAAATACACAACCTAACCTTATAGCTAAAGGAGCTGGAAAAAGAACAGCAAATAAAGCCTAAAGCCAGAAGAAGAAGGGAAATAATAAGGATTAGAGCAGAAATCAATCAAAATAATAATAAAAAATACCAGAACAGATCAATGAAACTAGGAGCTGGTTCTTTGAAAGACTTCACAAAATTGATAAACCCTTAGCTAAACCTATGAAAAAGAAAAGGACCCAAATAAATAAAGTCACGAATGAAAGAGGAGAGATCACAACCAGCACTGCAGAAATACAAACAATAATACAAGAATATTATAAGCAATTATATGCCATCAAATTGGGTAATTTGGAAGAAATGGATAAATTCCTAGAAACATATAAACTACCAAACTGAAACAAGAAGAAATAGAAACTTTGAACAGACCCATGATCAGTAAAGAAATTGAATCAGTAATCAAAAATCTCCCAATAAACAAGAGTCCAGGGCCAGATGGCATCCCAGAAGAATTCTATAAACCATTAAAGAAGAGTTAATACATATTATTTTGAAACTGTTCCAAAAAATAGAAATGGAAAGGAAACTTCCAAACTCATTCTGTGAGGCCTGCATTACCTTGATTCCAAAACTAGACAGAGACCCCACTAAAAAGGCAAACTATAGACCAATTTCCCTGATGAACATGGATGCAAAAAGCCTTAAAAAGATACTAGCAAACAGAATCCAACAGTATATTAAAAGAATTATTCACTATGATTGAGAGGGATTTCTTCCTCAGCTGCAAGGGTGGTTCAATCTCTGCAAATCAATCAATGTGACACACCACATTAATAAATGAAATAATAAGAACTACATGATCCTCTCGATAGATGCAGAAAAGGCATTTGACAAAATACAGCATCTTTTCTTGATAAAGACCCTCAAGAAAGTAGGCATAGAAGGAACACACTTCAACATCGTAAAGGTCATATATGGAAGACCCACAGCTAATATCATCCTCAGTGGGGAAAAACTGAGTTTCCCCCTAGGGTCAGGAACACGACAGGGATGTCTACTCTCACCACTGTTGTTTAACATAGTACTGGAAGTCCTAGCCTCAGCAATAAGACAACAAAAAGAAAGAAAAGGCATCCAAATTGACAAGGAAGAAGTCAAACTTTCACTCTTCACAGACATGATACTTCACGTGGAAAATCCAAAAGACTCCACCAAAAAATTGTTAGAACTGATACGTGAATGCAAATGAAGTCAAGTAAGTCACAGATCCATTTGAAATTTATTCTGGAATGCAGTATGAGCAATAGATTTGATCTTATCTTTTCCTATATTACTATATAGTTATACTAAGTTTTTCCACTGATTTGAGATGCTGTCATTACCATATACTAAATGCTCGTGTCATATATGTTAATATCTAGGTCATTTTCCAGGTTTTATTTTATGTTCATATAACAATACCAAACATATGTAAAAAAATATATATATATATAAATTTGTGATACATATATATTTGTTTTTTGTAACTAACATGCAGTGTTATATTAGCATCATGTGTACAATATAATGATTCAACAATTCTATACATTGCTCATTGCTCAAGATATTTTATTAGAGAGGTTTATTGTAGAGTTGAATTCCGACAGGACTATTCCCCTTACTCTGACATAGTTATTTCTCCTCACTTTAAGGCTTTTTTACTGGTAATTCTTGCTTGTTTGTTCTTCTAAATGAACTTCATAATCAATGTGTCTGACTCAAAAGAGAATTAGCTGATGGCATTTTTTATTGAGATTGCATTACACTTAGAAAATATCTTATAAAAAACTGACATCTTTGGGGGCACCTGGGTGGGTCAATCAGTTAAGCATCCAACTCTTGGTTTGGGGTAGGCCATGATCTCATGGTTTGTGAGTTCAAGCCCCACACTGGGCTCAGCACTGACAGCATGGAGCCTGCTTGGGGATCTCTCTTTCTCCCTCTCTCTCTGCTCCTCCTACTCTCCCGCTCTCAAAATAAATAAAAATTTTAAAAGTATATAGAAAATAAAACCCTGACATCTTTGAGATGCTGATCCTTCCTATCCCCACACATGGTATTTCATTTCATTTGTTCAAATCTATGTTTGTTTTTTTCTGAATGTTTTATGGTTTTCCTTGTACAGATTTTGGGCATTTCTTGTAGGTTTATGGCTAGGTATTTTATTTTATTTTTGCTACAATGAAAGGGGTTTTTAAGAGAAAAACCTCTTCCTTTAGCCTTCTAACTGGGTCTCTTGGTTTATGATAATTTTAATGCCTGCTATTTTACTAAGTTTTCTTATTATTTGTAGTAGTTTTCTCAGGGATGCTTTTCAAATTTTTAGATAATATTATATACAGGTGAAGAGTTTTTACCTCTTTTGTTCCAATTCTTTTTCCTCTAGATGCTTTCTCTTATCTAATTAAATTAGTTCTAAGACAGTGTGAAATATAGGAAGAGATAGTGCTTGTGTTGTTCCTGAATTTAGCAGAGAAGCTTTTGGTGTTTCCTTATTTGTAAGACGTTGGATTTGGGACTTTTTGTTTTTTGGTTTCTTTTTATGTCTATTGGGTCAGCATTGATATTAGCTAATAATCTCTTCTTTCCCCTCCCTTTCCTTCCACTCAATCTATTTTGAAATAGCCTCCTTTTAGTCCTAATTAATTCCCAATCAGTGAGCTTATTTTACTCTTCACATATTCTTTCCAGCCTCCCTCTGTTTTTTCATGGTTATACTGCACAGGAGTTGTCAAAACATATAGCTCTAACATATCACCTTATGTATCTTACATACCTTCCTTTGTAACTATAACTTAGTCTTAGATTTACCAATTAATATACACTTAATGTTAAAAAATTCATTTTTAGTTGTTTGTCCCTAGTGTATAAAAGTGGAATTAATTTTTGTAAATTGACCTTGTAACCTGCAACCTTGCTATAATTTATTGATTAGTTCTAGGGAGTATTTGTGGCTTCCTGGGGACTTTTTTACATACACAATCATGTCTATTTCATTGTAGATATTTCCTACCTTTTAATTCATTGCAAGTCTATTTCCTTTACCTCCCTCAGCATATTTATACTAGTTGCTTTAAAGTCTTTGAGAATTCTAACATCTGGGTCATCTCAGGGTTGGCATATATTGATTATCTTTTTCTTTGAGAGTGGGTCACATTTTCCTGAGTCTTCCTTTGTTGCATAACTTGGGATTGTATACTGGACATTGTGAATGTTATATTGCAGAAACTCTGCATTCTGTTATATTTCTCTGAGGAGAGTTGGTGTTTTGTTTTGTTTTAGCAGATGATTAATTCAGTTTAGACTCAGATCTCCAGCTGTCATGCCTGTGCTGCATGGTAGTTCAGATCTTACCTCAGTTCTTCACAATTTACTTTCAGTTTGTTCCACATATGCATGGTTCAAGTGTCAGCCAGAGACTTGGGCTGGGCTTATATATAGAGTTTGAGATTCTCCTTTTCTTAATCTTTCTCTTTTCTGGGGTTCCCCCTTACTTTCTGGCAGCCCTGGTGGTCCTGGCTTCTTTGCATGGGTCCCATGGTCAGAAAGATGGTGGACCTGCTACCAGAATGTCAGCTAGCTCACACCAGCATTGTTGCAACTGTGTTTTCCCTCAGGGAAAAGCCACCATAGGCAGAGAACTCATTCTGTACTGGTCACTTGCTTCAATTTTTACTCTTCTCCAAATAGGCCTGCCTTCGTTCAGTCTTCAGAGTTCTCTGAATTTTTTGTTGTACGTTTTCTCAGGGTTTATAGCTGTTATTTGGTAAGGTAAGTGTTTACTCCTCCTCACCAGAAGCAGCACTTTTTAGT
The DNA here is from genome assembly GCF_027475565.1 of Acinonyx jubatus. NCBI lineage: Eukaryota > Metazoa > Chordata > Mammalia > Carnivora > Felidae > Acinonyx > Acinonyx jubatus. The sequence goes on from NC_069395.1 coordinate 41,800,165, forward strand.
ACTTGAAAAGGCTTTGAAAGGGAATCTAGCCTGGGGCAGGCCCAGTGGGGATTATTTTTGGTCATAAGAGTCTTTCAACAATGATTTCTCCACTCCATCTATGGCAAAGCCTGCCTTCTCTGGATTGAGGCTGTTCACTGTTTTAACAAGTCTCCAAAGGAGTATTTCCTGCCTCTTATGTTCTGAGCCTCACAGTGACCTTTGCCAGCCGTGGAGCATGATGAAATCAGGACAGTATCAGGTGTCATATCTCCCACCTCTGAGCTTACAGGCTTAGCAAGCATCCCAGTTTTCAGAGCAGGTGTAGAGTCAATATGAACAATATCTCTTTAACTCTTCCATGTATGACAGTGAGAGGATCACCTTGCCTCTTGAGGGGAATGACGTGTGCAAAAGCACAGAGAAAGGGAATCAGGAGTAGGGCTCCATTTCTTAAATCTTGAGAAATGCAGTCACTGGATTGGCACATTTGTTGTTGTTGTTGTTGTTGTTGTTGTATTTTTGTATGATGTTCATGCTATATTATGGCCTCTTTCACATCCCACTTTTTTTCATAAAGCCTTTTTAAATCATCACTAACCTCATTCTTTTCAAGTCTCTTAAAGAAAGGAGTGTCTGTGGACTAGATTACCTTTGCATTGTCTTCTAATAATTTCACATGTACAAGTCCTGGTTTTTCTACCAGTCTGTAATAATTTTGAGGGCTGGGTCACATTTCTTAAACAATTGATCTGCCTAGCAGTGCCTAGCCTAAGACATGTTGTCCATGTGGAGTTGAACTGAGTCTGAAACCAGGAACCAATTTTGACAGCTCAGAGCTCTGGGCTTGTGGCAGAAAATAATGTCAGTAAATTTCAAAGTAAGTGGCCTTAAAACTGTGTTGAGAATGCAGCATGAAGGACAGGCCAATTTTGCCAGTTGGGTACTGAGCATGCAGTGCAGGATATTAGAAACGGAGCTTTAAAATATAAGTAAATAATGGTTTCGTGTATCTGAAGATTTCAAGTTAAAAGGCTTAAAGCCAAGATGAGAATTATCAAGGAAGTAAACATGGCTATTTCAACAGTTTAGGGATTTAACAAAATTAAATCTTGGGCCATGATCCTGACACTTTAATTGAAATTAAAATTTAACGTCAATAAAATAATTACAACACTGAAAAAGAGCAACACTTTATTGTCATTCTGAACACTGTCAACTTGACTTTTTTTTATCCAAAAGATTTGGTGAGTCCAAGGAATTCTCTAAGCAGGCCACCTCAAGATCAGCAATTATAGTTACATTATTGTTATTCTCACCATAGTGGTTTTTGGACATTCTGTCTGACTTATTGCTTCCTGACCCAATGGGATATACCCTTTAAATTGTTTTGCCAAGAGTGTTATTGGCTTTGTTTTATTCCATATGTTTTTTCTCCTGATCCATCTTATGAATAAACCTCACTGATTTCTCCCTCCTCTGAAATCCCAACACTTATTGTCCGTTCTGCCCATAGACTCAAGTCATTTTGTCCTTGATACTCAACTTGCTCAACTCAGTCACATTATGCATGAGAAAACCAATGTCCAGAGTGCCATAGTTAGTTTCCCAATATCACATAGTAATTTGATGGCAAAACTGTGATGAGAATCTAAGCCTTTGATGAATAAAGAAGATGTGTTATATACATGTACATATATGTATATATCATGCATATTAGTCATCAAGATGAATGAAATCTTGCCATTTGCAATGACATGGATGGAACTACAGTGTATTATGCTAAGCAAAATGTCAGCCATTTGCAATGACATGGATGGAACTACAGTGTATTATGCTAAGCAAAATGTCAGAGAAAGACAAATACCATATGATTTCACTCATTTGTGGAATTTAAGAAACAAAACAGATGAACATATGAGGGGGGTGGAACAAAAAAGAGAGAGAGGGAAACAAATCACAAGAGACTCTTAGAGAACAAACTGAGGATTGATGGAGGGGTGTGGGTGGGTGATGGGTGTTAAGGAGTGCACTTGTTGGGATGAGCACTGGGTGTTGTATATAAGGGATAAATCACTGAATTCTATTCCTGAAGCCAATATTGCACTGTGTGTTAACTAACTGGAATTTAAATAAAAATTTGGAAAGAAAAAAAGAATCTAAGTCTTTACAGATGACTTAGTATGCTTCACCTGTATGGCACTACCCACACTTGTTGTTACAAACATTTAATAATAATAACAACAATAATAATGTGATACTTCTGTAAAAAGCATTATGCTTTATTTCTGTTTTATTTAAGGCTGAATAATATTCCATTGTATGGGTATACCACATTTTCTTTATCCATTCATAACTTGGAGGATTTTAAGCAAGTGTGTAACACAGTCTGTGATTTAGGACAATCACTCTGAGGATGCAGGGTGCATTGTGGTTCTAGAATGAGGTGGAGGGGATAGAGGAGCAGCAGGGAGACCAGAGAGGGGCTGGTGGAGTTGTCCAGGCAAGATGATGGTGGTCTGACCTCAGGCATGATAGAAGACTTGGATTCCAGAGACATTTAAGAGGTAGAATTGGTGGGATTTGTAAAAGTGACAAGATATTTGTCCTAGCTTTAGAACTCCCGAGGTATCTTTGTGCTTAAAGTTTATGCTTTATTTCTTAAACTAAAATTAAAAAATTTTTTATTAAGATAATTTGGTTAGAGTGCTAGCCCCTAAGATGGCTAACACTATACCAATATTTGGTACTAGAATCAAGCTCTGTTTTTGGATGGGGATACTTATTAGGATATTCCATGGCCTGGATAAAATGTACCTACCCTGTCCTTCTTTCTTTGCTATGATTCTGTGCTCACCAAATAGCTTCTGATGACTAATTTGGTCTTGCAGATACACTGATAACAAGAAGGAGGTATGCTGGCTACAGAATTTGTGTATATTACTCCAGGCCCCAGGCAGGACAACCTCCTGTATAAATTGATAAACTGGCATTCTGGTTTTCAGTCTCTAGAGCTTTGGCTTATGTGACACCCCACACCCTGAAACTGGTTAATTTTGAGGGAAATAACAAAACTGAGTTACTGAAACTGCCCAGCTGAGGTCAGATTCTAAATGGAGGTGATTCTGCTGAGCTGTGAGTGCCTCGTGGGGTCCATCTCAGGCAGTAGCCAGCCTCCCTCTGCCATTTATAAAGATGTGTTGAACTGTAGCAGCCAAGAATCACAGCCTTCCAAAGAGTTACTTAGTTGATGTTTTCTGTTCAGAATGTTCTATTTTATGCCTAGCTAAGATTCTTTCACAGGCTGGGTTTGGTACTAACAAGGCCTGAGGACAGGGTCAGATAGAGAACAGACTCAGAGGGCATGGCCAATATCCTAGAGAGCTGGGAGATAGGGAGATGCCTGGTTTTTAATTCTGATTAGGGTGTATTTAAAAATTTTTTTAATGTTTATTTATTTTTGACAGAGAGAGAGAGAGAGAGAGACAGAGCATGAGTGGGGGAGGGGCAGAGAGAGAGAGGAAAACAGAATCTGAAGCAGGCTCCAGGCTCTGGGCTGGCAGCACAGAGCCCGACACAGGGCTAGAACTCACAGACTGCAAGATCATGACCTGAGCCGAAGTCGGATGTTCAACCGACTGAGCCACCCAGGCGCCCCACAGATTAGGGCGTATTAAAAAAAAAATCTTGGAGCCATGAGATTCCTATACTGATTACCAACTCTCCAGAAATTTCATTCTCACTGACATTTAGGATAAGGAAGAGATGGGCCAGTACTTATACTGGCAACTTTGCCATAATAACACTCTGTCCTAAGCCACCCTCCAAATCAGAATAGTTTCTTTTCAAAGAGCAGCAGATCAGCTGAGCCAGCTTTGCTTCAGTTTGCAGTAACTGGGCTAGAGCTGCATCCAGGGTCTCTTCTGTTCCTCCTGGGACCAGTGGGCCAAGCAAGGCATGTTCTCTTCACAGTGGTAGTAGAGAGGCAGCCTAATGCGAGCACATTTCAAGCTTCTGCTTGTATCACAACTGCTGGCATCCCATTGGCGAAAGCAAGTCACATGTCTGAGCCAATTTCATTGGGCAGGGCGGGGAGTTCCCTGCCTTCTTGTGGGAGGGGCCACCAAGCTACAGAGCAAGCTACAGCAAAGGGTATGGATATGGGAGGGGCGAAGAACTGAGGACATTAAGGCAGTCTACCCCAGACCCAGTTTGGTATTCTTGGAAACGTGATGTTGTTTATGTCCCTGGGAGAGATTTTTCTGCAGATTAGAACCTTTTAAAAGAGACTGTGGTAACAATTAGGTAGGGCCTCGAAAAGTTAAACATAGAATTACCATTTGATCCAGCAATTTCACTCCTAGGTATAGATCCAAAAGACTTAAAAGCAGGGTCTCAAATCAGTGTTCATAGCAGCATCATTCACAATAGCCCAAAGGGGGAATAATCCAAATGTCCATCAATACAGATGAATGGGAAAATAAAATATGGTATATATGTACATTGGAATGTTAGTGATAAAAAGAAATGACATTTGACACGTGCTACAAATGGATGAACCTTGAGGACATTATATTAAGTGAAATAAGCCAGATACAAAGGACAAATATTATATGACTCCACTTATATGAAGCACTGAGAGTAGGTAAATCCATCCAGGTGAATATTTGATGGAAAGATGCCCAAACCTTCCTATTGTGATGATTGGGCTATTAATATGTTTCCTGGGAAGAAACAGTGAATGGGTGTCTCAGTAACTACCAGTGGACAGGGAACTAGATTCACCCATCAAAATATTTGTGTATTCCTTTTTTTCCTTCCCATAAAAGCTCTTTGAAAATATGCCAATATCATTGATATCAGTGTGGTGAGAAAAGCAAGGTGGTATTTGTCTTGTTCATTAACAACCGAGGAGGTCTTCCCTTGTACAAAGATATCATGCCTTTTTCATTTTCTCTTTCTTCCTCTCTCTCTGGCCCCTCACCTCCATGGACTTGGAAAGCCATAGGTTCTAAATTGTCGTCTTTGCATGTAACAACATTTTAAGAGTGTCCACCTGGAAAGACAGGGTTGGCACATCCCAGGGAAGCATGCACTATGGGCCTAGGAAAACATTTTTAACTCTCCCTCTGATAACTCATTAGCTCTTTGTTCAAGGATCCCAGGCCTTGATAACTTGGATACTGCTGAGTTCTCTGAATGGACAAATTGCCGTTTTTGGACATTCCCTGAAGATGTGAAACTAAATGTTGTCTCTTTAGCCTTGGACTCTTCCTTAGGCAGATATGGTGCATAGAAGTCTGGGTATTACCAGAATCCCAAGGACTGTAAGTCTGGGTTTCCTGCCATGTTTCCTAAGTGCAACAGAGGCTAAAGAAATTGTAGAACAGAACCAGCAGCAACTAAATCAAAATTCCCAAAGTGGATAATTAACTGGGTGGCCTGTGGTCCAGGTGATGGAAAGAGAGGAGACATTTGGTGAGTTATTGTCAGAGTGTGATGCTGAAGCAGAGGCTGTTGGGAGCACACCACCTGCTCTTTTTAGGACCTTTTAACCACCATCCATACCTGGTCCATGGAAATGAACCCGCTTGTGCTATTCTAGTGTCATTAAGTGAAATGCCCAGTCCCAGTCCCCCTTCCTGCCCCCCAACCTCTAAACATCCCACAGGCACAGAGTGGAGAATAAATCAGGTCAGTTGTCCTTGGAGTGGAGAGATCTGGAGGGATCTGTAAGGGATAATATGTTCACAGGGAGGGAAAATGAAAATCTGAGAAGCCTTGAGTGGGCTATAGGGGAGGAATGAGTGCATCTGTGGGGAATAGTTTACAGACTGTGATGGTTTGAAAAATTATGGCTAATTCTGGTTTAGTGATCCTTTCTAAAGTAATCTATATGTGTAGGATTTAGGGATTAAAATCTGCAGCCTTCCCTGAAAGGTAGCAAGTGGTTCTCAGACTTCTGTGTGATTTCAGAGCTAGGAGGGTGCCTGATAAGTTATGTTATCCATTTCCTTGTCCTCAGGCAGGACCAACCCAGATACTTGACTCAATTCCAGCTTTTTGAAGAAAAAAAAAAAAGACCCATCCCCCTTCCCCCCAAAAAACCTTCAATTAAAACATTACTTGGCTGTCTCTGTAATAATGAATATAATATTTATTGAGTATAGGTAAATAATATTTATTGCATATTTTCTTTTTAAAACTTTTAAAAATTTAAAAAAATTTTTAAATTTATATCCAAGTTACTTAGCATATAGTGCAATCATGATTTCAGGAATAGATTCCAGTGACTCATACGCTATGTATAACACCCAGTGCTCATCCCAACAAGTGTCTTCCTTAATGCCCCTTACCCATTAAGCCCATCCCCCCAAACAACCCCTCCAGCAACCTTCAGTTTGTTCTCTGTATTTAAGAGTCTTATTGAGTATTTTCTATGTTTCAGGCAGTGTTCTAAGTACTTGACAGACAATATCTCCTAGAATCCTCACGATCACCCTCACTATCACGTATGAAGGTTACATAGATGAGGAACCCAGATACACCCTATTATCCAGTTACGTAGATGAGGAAACTGAGGCATAGAGAGGTCACATGTTATTTAGTTAGTAGGCAGTGAGTGGGGAGTGAACCGCAGGTTCTGACTCCAGAGCCCGCGGTCTGGATCACTGTTTGGGAGACATTCCTCACGGTCTCATTTCAGCGTACCTGGTCTTAGCTTGTATTAATTTGCTTCGGCTACTATAACAGAGTACCATAGACTGTGTGGCTTACACAACAGAAATTTATTTTCTCCCATCTCTGGGAGCTAGAAGTCTGAGATCAAGGTATTGGTGGGGTTGGTTTCTTCTGAGGCCTGTGTCCCTGGCTTGTAGAGGGCCATCTTCTTCTGTCTTCAGTGGTCTTCTCTCTGTGTATGTCTGTGTCCTAGTCTCTTTTTTATAAGGACATCAGTCATATTAGATTAGGGTCCACCCTAATTACCTCATGTAACCTTAATTACCTCTTTACAGATCCTATGTCCAAAAATACAATCATATTCTGAGGTACTATGGGTTATGACTCCAATATGTGAATTTTGGGAGGGGATACAATTCAGCCCATAACACAGGAGGATGGACAGTGTGGGTCCCATTGAGGTCCACAATGATTAAATTGTTTCTTGCCCTTCTCTTCTGTATGGGGGAATAGTTCCTACCTCTGCTGTTTGCTTTCTCTTTCCAACTGGTTAATTATGTACACGGTTCTTTTCTCCACTGAGTGCATCAAGTTTCATGTCCTGCTTTATAAGTACTTGGATTCAAATTGAAAGCATGCTATACCATTTAAACTTAATTTTCCTCTTCCCTCCTACTGATTCATAGAGAATGCCCATTCTGAGTTGGAGGAGAAAATTCAGGGTGGAGATGCAGGAGACAGGCGAGTATAAAAGAATGTGGGCTTTCAGAAAAGTGTTCTTTTCTACCTTTACTTATAATTCAGGTGCCCCCTTAACTGGGTCCTTTCTGCCCTATATCACATGTTGAATTACCAAGCCAAAGGGTTTGTCCCATATGTGGCAAACTGTTTAGGACCTCTAGAAACCAGGAATCATAGGCACACAAGATGCTGAGACTGAGGGAAGCTAAGAGGATTGCTTGGGGGCCTCCAGGCTGGCAATGGATGAACTGAGATAGGAAATTAGGCTCCCATACTACTAAATGATTTTCCCTCTTCTTGTCTATCACTTGAGCCTTACTGTATTACTGTGTTGATTAAATGAAATTATGTTTTTTCTTTACTCCTTTAGGTAATCAAAGTCTGAAGAAGAGTCTGGCAATTACTTCCCAATAGGTTTTGTTTGTCTTTTTAGACTCATTGGAGGAAATGAGACATTAGCATATGAATTGTGTTGAAGTATTTTATCTGACAATCCAATTTGGGCAGTTTCATGTATATATATATATATATATATATATATATATATACACACACACACACACATATACATATATGTATATATATATGCATACACACATATATGTATATATACATACATATGTATATATATGTATGTATATATATATATGTATGTATATATATATCTATACATATCTATGGATAGATAGATAAATAGGACCATGTCTGAGGCTAATACTATCCTGAGAAGTTATTTTGCCTCAAATTGATATAATATAACCATTTTATTTTATTTTTTTGAGGGAGAGAGCATGTGAGAGTGTGAATGGGGGAAGAGCAGAGGAGGAGGGAGAGAGAATCTTAAGCAGGCTCCACACCCAGCATGAAATCCGGTTTGAGACTTGATCTCATGACAGTGAGATCATGACCTGAGCCAAAATCAAGAGTCAGATATTTAACAGATTGGGCCACCCAGGAGCCCCTATAAGATAACTATTTTAGAGGGGCCTCCTGGAAAGGGCTGTGGAAAGGAGAGAAAACACCAGTGTTGGAGCCCTGACCCCATTCCTGTGGTTAATGCTGGCCCTTAGAGTTTATTCCCTTAGTGCTTTTTATTAATTAGTAAATATGGTTTTTTTCACCCATGCTGGAATGGTTATCTTTCCTGTATGATAAGAAAGGGTGGGTGTGACCCACCTTGGCTTGACCTTGGCTGCCCCTAGACCCTAGTTAGTCTGAGACCTTTTGAGGGTAACCTATATACTGCAGTCAGAGTTTTCAATACTCTCCTTCCAAGGTAAAGCCAGAGCCTCAGGAAGGTTTGACTCTGTTACAGTGTACTTGACTTGAAACTGTAACTAAACACTGATGGTGCTGGAATGCAGACAAAGCATGCCAGTGAGCGAGTGAGTGAGCGTGTGAGTGAGTGTGCAGGACTGAGCAAGCCGCATCTGTTGAATGGTGAACCCCAAGAGTTCAATTACCCCAGTTCCCTCCACAGAAGGTAACCATGGAAACCTCATAATCCAAAGCATCACCAGTCTCCAAGCATCATACACACACACTCACACCCCGGGAGGGCAGTGTGTGTGTGTGTGTGTATATATATATATATATATATATATATATGTATATATATATATATGTATATATATATATATATATATGCATGACTATGTCTGCATGTGCTCATGTTTTCCTTATTCTGTATGTGGGGTGTGTTTGTGTGATGGCTTGACAGTTTGTGTGTGTGTGTGTATCAAATGGAATTAGCATGGGCGTTTGCTGCCACATGCTTTCCGGTTCTGCTCTCAGGGGTGGTGAGAGAGCGTAGGTTTGTCCTAATGTTTGGGTGGTGCACTCGGAGCTGGTTAGAAGACACGCATTTTCAATTTAGTGGAGGGTGATGTAGTGGCATGATTGAGGCATACAGGAAGGTTTTTAACTTATTTTTCCCATATCAGATTTCTATTGCACAAAAGTGTACAGGAGGTGGATTTTTCACCAGCTGGGAGGTATTATTCCCCCAGGATGGGAAAACTCAGCTTGGATCCATATTAAGCTGCTCAAACAATCTAGTGTGGATGCAGATTCAGGTTTGGGAAACAGTGTCTCCGCCCCCCCCCCCCCCCCCCGGGTATGTGTTGGCCTTTTATTTATTCTCTTCTAGCTTCCTGCTATAAACCTTTCCCTTTTTCTGAAGCTTGGGCTAGCCTGATTATGGCAACAGGAATATGAGAATATGGTACTTGGGGAGCGGGTGGTGAGGACAACTCACGGAAGTCTGCTAATGAAATGTGTCATTCAGTATGTGCATGATATCGAGAAAATTGTGTGTCACTTGGCAGATCTTTGAGGGTAAGGCAGCTCCATCTGGATTAAGGATTATTTGGGGGAAAACCTATATGAAGCCTGGGGCTTCAGAGAGGCATGCCTGGGTCTCCGAGCTATGATTGAGGTCTTCATATTGCGTGAAGCCTGACCCTGGGCTTGAGGCTGTCCTGACTTCATTGGGCTCTGGGCACGCAAGTGTGACAGCCTGCACGTCTGTGTGCTTATCAGCTCTATCCCTTCTTTATGTAATGTATAAACAAAGAGAATTCTCCAGGGAGTGTTGAGGAGAAACCCTTGTCTTCTGAATTTTTGCCTTTCTTTCACATTTGCAGCTAAGGTTTCCCAAATGGAGAGGTCTTGTTTGTCTATTAAAAAACGCCTATCAAAAGAATATTTTCTTTTCTCCTTTGAAAATAGCCACTTCCTGGATGACAGAAATCCACACTGGCATCTCCCAGCAGGTGCCTGAAACACTGCCCATGTCCTCTGACTCCTCAGCCCATGGCCCGTGTGCTTCTGGCATCACCATCTCAGCCTCCGTCTGCTTTCCCCATGGCTCTGCTCCCAGAAGGAAGGAGTCAGGCTAAAAGGCTACGAGATGTTTGATGTCAGGCAGTTGCCTGAAGCACTGACACCTTGGACAGAACTTCTTATTACTGCGTGGGCAGAGTTCCTTGTTGACTTTGCTCAAACGGTGGCATAGCGCCCTCAGAGATGAGCTGAAGGGAACCACCCACTTGGTGCTGTTCACTTTCCCCACTCCTGCTGGAGCCCATTTCAGGCCCCCTGGGAGCTACTGCCATAATGGATCATCCCCACCAACGTGGCTGAAAGATCCCATCGCTGTTGGCTCACCACCTCACCAAAACAGTTTAGGAAGGAGGTCTCCTTCACCCCATCTATGGTAGTAGAGGGGAGGCTGCGACTTGAATGGGTTCCCCCTCTGGCTTCCTCACCCTGTGCCCTTTTTGGGGGGTATGTTGAGTTTCTCACAAGCAGTGATTCAGAAACCTGTGGTTTGAGGTTTTTTCATCCTGTCATCCAACCACTACTTGTTAAATGCCACTGGGCATATGGCAGTGAAGGAGACACTATTTTGGCCCTTAGCAAGCTCACTGGTGGAGAGGTATCAGCCTACCAGCAATGAGATAAGACACAACAGGGGCTAACCCAGAGCACAGATAAAGGGGACGGGGCAGGAGGCTTCTTAGAGAAACTGATATCTGATCTGCAACCTGAAGGATGAGGGAGAGCTAGCTAGGTAAAGCGGGGTGATGACACCCCTTCAGGCAAGAGGGAATGAAATATTTGTTAAAAAATAACTGCTTCACAGGTGAAACCTCATGGAAAGTGATATTCATGAGAGAGAAAAAATTGAGGGGGTGGAGAGAGAGAGAGAGGCAGGCATAGGAAACAAAGAGACAAACAGAAGGAGAAACAGAGACAGCTGGACAGAGACAAAAGGCTGAAAGGTGGACAGGTGCCAGAGACAGAGGGATGACCATAGACTCATGGATTGTTAGAGCTGGAAGGAACCATAGTGAACGGACAAGGAATAATTTCACAGATACGGAAACTGAGGCAAAGAAAGTTGTTTGCCAGAGTCACAAAGATATTTCATCTGAGTGCTGAGTCAGGAAGCTAGATCTTGGCTTCCAGGAGGTTGGAGAGAAGAGCTGGGGAAGGAGAAGATGGGGAGAGTGGGAAGTCAGAGATGGAGGTCAGGGAGCTTGGGAGAGGCACAGAGAGATGATATTCACTGATACCACATAGTCAGGTTCACCGGAGTGAATGCAGGGAAAGTTTAGATGAAATCTGAGCTGGCTTTCTTTTTCCTCTCTCCTTTACCTTCCTATTTCTCTCCCTCTCTTTTTCCTTCCAACCATATCCTGCCTACAACCAGATATCAGAGAACTGGTTGCCATGGCTACTAAATGGCATTCAAGCAGGCTGAATTATTAAACCAGGGTCTTTTCTTTGAAGCCAAGGCCCCAGGGTGAAGTACCGTTAGGGGGTGCAGTATGGGGTACAGGTTGGCATCCGGGCTGTCCTAGGTGCTCCCTTGCTGGTCTGGCTCAGAGAGTATGGCAGTGCGTCTTGAGCGCTGAACCTTTTCCCCACCGCTGGGTATTATAGAGGCTCGGGAGTGGGGAGGAGGTGCGTCTGCTGGGGAGGGGGACAGCCCTGTGTGCCCAACTGAATCCCTACATCCAAGAGTACTTCCCCCACCTGCTCTGCCTAGAGCAAAAGGCGCTGGGCAACAGCCACAACTCATTCAAATGGGATAAGAACCAAAGCCAATATTTTTGTTATGTCTGCAACGACAGCATATTGTTCTAATTAGTTGTTACTGGTAGCCAGAGAGGCAAGAAATAAAATGGCAGGTATGTCCAAGGGGTCATACTTGGGCATCTGGGCTTATGATGCCTCCTTGGACAGGTTAAGGAAATCTGTCGTGGAACATTCCAGTTGGTGGGCATGGCCTTATCCCAATAGTATGAGTGGGCTATCAAGGAGAATCTTGTTTGTGGGCACAATTGTTGTTTGTTTTGATGATGGCTTCCAAGCCAGGAAAACCATCAGCCTTCTGGTATCCTAGCTCTTTAAACTTTTTCATTATAAAAAGAAAACCAAACGTTGTCCGGTCGATGCTCCTGCCTATGGAGTAGCTGGTAACTGTCCTCTATGTATGCATATGCTGGGGTGGGGTGGGGGCATGAAGGGCACATTTTGGAGTTAATGGAGTCATTCTCCTTTCCTCTAACAGATTCAATAGGTTCTGAGGTTAATTTCCCAGAGTGGGAAAATTTCTCCCTCTTCCTCTCCACTTGGTGGTTTTTCTCCCTTGAGAGGAGGGCTGCTGATTCCCCAGGCCTAGGATTCTGACCTCCCTTAGACCAGGGCCCAAGATCTCCTTCTCAAGAGAGGCTCCCACTGCACTCTGATGCTTGCACTGAAAAAGAAAAAGAATTCTTAATGGGGGAAACTAGACTTATGTAAGACTTTCTCAAAATCTATCGGCCTCAGAAAAACCGATGTGTAGCCCTGATTCCCCCCTCCCCTTCCCCCAATGCCCTGCGTGAGCAGTTTTTAACATCAGGCCTAAAGTCCTGGCTTTCTGAAAGTCTAGTTCATAGAGACCAGACTCACTTCTTTTCAGTGTTGGTGATAATTTTCACGACTTACCTGACTCTGGGGTTGAAGTTGGGTCCTCACAGAGTGACCCTCCTGAATAGACCTTCAGAGGGGGGGGAGGGGGGAGTGAGAAAAAGTCAAGGAGGCCGCAAAGCCCTTGGTCTTCACTTCCTTTCCCTGCCCTAAACTAAAGGGAGAGGGACAGGGGTCATTAGCCTTGTGGCTATTTTGTTCCCTTCAGTGAATGTTTTCTAAGAAGTGCCAGGTCCTTGGGTGGGTGGGGTGTACAGGGTGCAAAGTTGACTAAGTAGAATCCCTGCTCTTGGCCATGGGACACTCCTAGCTAAGTAGGAATGGCCGACGATGGAAACACCCAAAGCAAGCCTCAGAGGACTTGCTGCATCTGTGCCAAGGACAGGCCTAAGGAACAAGAGCAGTGAGGGAGAGAACCCTCCCCTTTCTCCTCCTCCTCCCCCCCCCCTACTTCTTCCTCAATCCTACTGCCTTTCTGGGGGGGGGGCGGTGCCCTTCTGTGCTCTGATTCTGAGCTTTTGGTGGAGGGTGGGCATTTGCTTATAGCTAGTCAGCAAAGCCCCCCGGGGACCTACTTGGACTGAAGAGATGAGCTGCCGGAGCCCAACGTCGTCACCAGCAATGGCTCTGGGAGGCATTTCTGTTAATTCTTGAGGAAACATAACGCAGAGAGCCGGAGAAATAGGGGAAGAAAGAGCCCTCCGAGAGATTCAGATCTAGAAAATCTTCCAAATGACAGTTCGACTGGCTTTTCGGGCTGTTTGTGTGTTCCTTAACTCCCCCAGGGGGCAGGGTCTTCCTTGGAGCCCTCACCTGGCCCCTGGCAGCACTCGCAGAGGACCTGTAGGCCCCTCCAGGGGCAGCGAGAGACTTCCCCCCGCGGCCGGGGCCCCCTGTCCTTGGGCAGCTTCTGGCTCAGGAACTGGCCCCTCCACACTTTCCCCTCTCCCTTACTCCATAAAGCCCTCGATTCGCTTCTGTTTCTTTTGGGATATAATCCTACTCTCGCATCACCGTTCCCCCAAGCCTGGCAACGGAGACTCCTGCCCACAAACCCGGAGGGTGTTCTTGGAGTGGAATCGCCTGGGGGAAAGTTCGAGGTCCCTGAACTTTTCCGCAGGAACCCTGACCTGGATTTCTCGCCCCCAAGCCGTTTACTACCCCGAGCGCCGCGTCACCAACCTGCTCCCCGCTGCCCCCCCCTGCCCCGCCCCATCGGCCCCGCCGCCCCGCCCCGCCCGCAGCCCCCGGAGTGCGCGCGCCCGCCGGCGCGCCGTCGCCGCGCCTCCCCGCCCGCTCCCTCGCCGACCTGCGCGCGCTGCCCGAGCCGGACCGCCGCCGCTTCCCCGGGAGCCGGCTCCGGGCCGCCCTGCTCCTTTGTTTCCCCCCGTCTGTCCTCTCTGGGGGGCATGTGTGCGAGTTGTCTCGCTGTCAGAAATTTCCTTTCCACGGTGTGGGCAGGAGGCAGATTTTTCCCTCCTGTTAACTGCTTCCCTTCTGTTTTATCGATTTTATTTTCCGTTTCTCCCCCTTACCTCCTCCTGCCTTCCTTCCCCCTTCTTTCTTTGGGTTGGTCCTTCGGCCCCCTTCCATTTCACCGTCTTTCCTCCCCGCCCCCCTCTCTCGGGGCCCCTCCCCCCACCCGTTTGCTCTTTTAAAATAATTCAGGGATGCCTCGGGAATACTAGCACGCCCTGCCCATTCAGCCGAGCGCGGGACCCTGCGTGAATTCCAGGTAAGCCCGGGGTCCGGCCGCCGCGGGAACAGTGGTCCGCGCCGGTGCCCGCTGCTGCCTGCCGCGCTGCCCGCTCCTCCCCGGCGGCGGGGGCGCCGCGCCTCGCTCCCGGCGCTGCTACCTGTTGGGGGATGATGGACCGCGGGGATTCCTAGTTTGCTCAGACCTCGGAATCTGGCTCTCCGCCGGCTTTGCCTCTCTACGCGCTACCCTTTCCTGGCAACTTCGGTGGCGACTTCCTGGGCGTGAGAAAGCCCGTGCCGTCCCGCGTTTCGGGGTGTGAGTGGTGTGCCCCTGCCAGGCGCCCGGCCGGCGTCTCGCTGGCCCAGCCCGCAGCCAGGGAGGCTCGCGCGCCCCGGGAGCGCCGCCAGGCTCGGTGCAGGTGCCGGGCGCGGGGTCTTAGCGAGCCTCCCCGGACCCTGCCGCGCGTTCGCCAGCCACCCCGCCCCACCCCGTACCGGGCATTTTTGTGCGCGGGAGACCCCCTCGATGGGAGGGGCTTGCCGAGCAGGGACGGAGCTTCCAGCGAAGTTTCTGTGAAGGAAGCTGCGTGCACCCTTGGAGGCGTCCCGGGAAGGGTAGGCTGGGTGCCCGGGCCGCGGGTCGGGCGGGTGGCCGGCAGACCCACTCCTGGGAGAGGGCTGACAGTTGGGCTCAGAGGAGGGAGGGGAGTGCGGAGAAGAAGCCAGGCTACTTAGAGTGACTTGCTTTTTGACAGAATTTGGGTCTCCCGGTGTGAGAGTGGCTGTGAGTTCTTTTCCTGGGATGGAGCTCCCAGTTCTCTGCGCCTCTTTGTTTTGAGTCCTTGCCTGGGAGAGAATGATGGGAAACACTACCCCCTCTGGTTTCTCTGAGATTGAGGCATCCACCTCACCCTGGGGGTCAGGGTGGCAGTTTGGCCACTTGCCCCAGGAGGGGATCCTCCCTCACGCTGGGTCTGTGACTCTGGCGGCTCAGAGCGCGAGATTCAGGCTGAGTGGGTGGGCTGGTGACCAAAATCTGGGGGCTTGTAATGATTCACCAGCTCTTCCCTTTGGAGGCCATGGTGGTGGATTCTTACTCTTGGGCGCCCAGAGCTGCACATGTCACAGAGGCATCATGGTTAGAAGAAAAGCTGGAGGAGTCAGGATGGCTTAGTCCAGAGAAGTGTCTTCCTGGAAGGATAGGATGTTTGTGATGCTTAAATAAAGGCATGACTTTATCTTCACCAACATCAGAGCCGGAGAAAAGGGGCTCTCTTTACTGGGCTGGGAATGAGGGTAGATGCCAGGGGAAAACTTCCAGTTGACAGTTCCAAGAGGAATTACCAACGGAAAATATAGAAGCTCCTTTCTGCAAATGTATAGATCTTGTAGGATTGTGCGGCTGTCTTGAGAGCCTAGAAGAAGGCAATCTTTTCTTGGTTGATTCCATTCTAGAGTTTTCTTCACATGCCGAGTCTCTGGCCTGGTAAGAGGTCTTCTTTTGTTTTTGTTTATTTACTTGTTTTTTTAATACCACTTGGTAGTAATGGGTGATCATGTAATTTATTGTTCAAGCCAGGGCACTTTTGAAAGTGGACAGAGACATTAGTAATGGTTATGTAGGGACAATAGAGGCTGTCCAGACAGGGATGAATGATTGCCCTACGAGTGACTACATGGTCAGAGGTAGGGACAGTTGATGACATAACATATGTTACTTTCATGTCATTTGGATCTTGCATGTTCCCTCCTGGCATGGTTCTTTCTGACTCAGACCTCAGATGGACTTTATTTCAGTTCCATCTAAGAGTCCAGCTCTGAATACGAATCTCTTGCCCTTGATGAGCTTTTCCCCCCCAGCTCCATCAGTCCCTCTGAAAATCCCATTCCCAGCATGGGACTTCATGCTCTGACTTCAGGGATTGCAAGCAGAGGGTGATTTACATGGAGCTGTTTCTATCCCCCTGTCTGCTTCTCTGTGGTATTTATGAGCATGGGGATCCAAGGAGGTGATCCATCTGCCAGGAATTCAAGTGTTGTGTTGACGGCAATGTGATATACAGTGACCCTCAGAGTCACACAGTTGAGTTATTGGATTACTGCCGTCATACCTCCTTGGCTCTCCTGCAACTGGGAATGAGGTGTGTGTGCTTTGGTTTCAAACTGAGAAACTCGTGTTCAGGAAATGTCCTGTTACAGGGTAATACCTGGCTTTGACTTCTCTCGCTTGTGTGCAGGAGTGATGGGGATTCTTAGGGGGTGTGTTTATCAGTCATACCTTCATTCCTCTGGGGGCCCATGGGTCTTTCAGGCAGCCAAGTCCTTGCAGGGCTTCAAAAACTTGGCTACCGCTTATTAAGTGCTTATTATTTTCCAAGCAATTTCTAGACTTTATCATAATTAATCCTTATTCAACCTTGTTCAGAAGGTATCTCCATTTTATAGATGAGGAAACTGAAGCTCAGAAAAGTTAGTAACTTGCTCAAGTTCACCCAGATAGTAGGGGGCAAAGCTGGGATTCAAACCCAAAGCTAGCTGACTCCCTCCATGCAGTGGTGCTTTTTTGTGACTTTGATGTGGTCAGTGTTTGGCTCACAGAAATAATCCCACCTATTTGGGGTTTGGGGGGTGAGGGGCAATTCTAGAGTGGGGTGGATAGGGCAGTGCATTTGTCCATCCTGCCTGGTTCTTGACTCATGTTGCCCCTGTCCTTTCTGTCAGCGTTCTCCTTTCTTGGTCTCCATGAAGTTTGTGTCTCTCGTTACCTGCGTTGCTGCTTAGACCATCACTGGAGGGGTCTCTTTCCTGGATCCTACTGCAGTGAACTCATGATTACCTGGGATGGTAGGATTGTTTCTTGGAAAGATAGAACATGTCACCATCTGGTTTTTAGGGTCTGTCTACACCTTAGTTATTAAAGCCTAAGGTCTCTCACTGTCACAGTTCACTGAGTCCAGTTTTTTTCAGAGATTGACCATGACCTGGGCTTGGAGAGATCATCACTACTCAGAAGGACTTCTACAGATTAGCAAAGGAATGGTTGCCCAGAAGTAATTTTATAGATCAGCAAGGAAAGCTGACCATACCCGCTGGCAGTGTCTTGGCCAGGTCCCTCAGATTCTTTCTCTATCATATGGGTGAAAATATACCATTAAGTAGATAGTCCCAGACATTGTTTATGCCTAGTCATCATTCTTATTGACCTTGTAGCACCACAGTCAGCCAGACCAAGAACAGCATGCTTAGGGGGAAGGAGGGCATTATCAGGTGGGGGGAGGGGTAGATAAAAAAAGCACTGCTCTGGAAGACTTGATTTCTAGCCCTGGCTCAACCCCATTAAGTAGCCATGTGACCTTGGGCAAATCATTCACCTCCCTGGGCCTCTTTTACCTTGCCTGAAAATGGAGGTTGGGCAGATGCTCCCCAGGTATGTCCTTGTTCAACCATCTAAGATCTCACAGTTCAGGAGGGCTTTGTGCTCTGTGCTTGCTCTGTAAATCCTAGGCAGAGCCCTCCTCTCTTCTCCTCACTTGGTGAGGCTAGGGGTGGGTGGGTGGGGTTGATGGATAGGTGTTAGATGGAGGGGCTATGAAAGAGGCATCCTGGGGAGGAACAGAACAGTGACTGCCCTTGGCCTCTTGTGGGCAGGCCTGAGTCCAGTTTGTGGCTGGAGAAATGAGGTGGTTTATCTGGCCAGGGGAGACTCTTTGCTCCCGCCTTGTGTTACCTTGGCATTCCGAATAAGTTATATTACCTTGCATCCTCAATAAGTGGCAGAGAATTGAGAAGAGCAGGAAATACAACACTTTGCTAACCAACATCTACAATATGCCCTGAATGATGAGCTAAGCACTGAAGGAGGAGTGGGTTAGGGAGAAGGACAGTAGGAGATGGTCTACCAAAAAAAGGAGGGGGCACAGTTTTTGTTCTCATGGCACTTATAGTGTGGTGGGGAGCCTGCATCTAGGCCATTGGATGAAGTATACATGTGACAAATTATAAAGCCATGTGGAACCAAAAGTCTCATTTAAAACTATTTGTTACAGTAGACAGTTGGTTATGTGCATGTCAGGTATCTTCCTGGTGGAAGCAAAGGTATGTGGTACCTTTCTCACTGTCACCTGGAAAATATATACCAGGCTACAATCCTCATCTCTGACAGGAGGATTCTAAAGGGTTCTGTTGTCTGCTTACATGCATGGACATGGAGGAACCACAGTGAATGAGATTCTAGAACAGAATTGGGCTTTACCAAGGAAAGGCCTTCCCATTTACATTCCCATGGTACCCAATATACCATTTATATTTCCATGGTATTATTGGAAAGATTCATCCTGTGGAATCACAGAGCCTCTGTAACTACTTTGATCACACTTGAAAAAAACATTTTCTTCCTATAAATGCTAGCCTGGGACTGGAGTAAAGAGAGAATGCTCTAGATTATTAATATGGAGTTAGTGTTGGCAGCAGCTCCTAAATGGGTTTTCCGGAAGGGCATAGAACTGGGGAGCACCAGGAGGAAGGCGTGATGCTGTCTTGGGCACAGTCCAGGCACCACGGCCTGTGGCAGGGCAGTGAATCTATCCCTGTGACTTTTTACATAATTTCTAACCTGGGTAACAAAGTCTAGGGCTATACTCACGGACACATCTGTCAGCGATGGAAGTATCACTGTTGTTGCAAAAATCCAACTTGATGCCAAAGTAGTTCTTTGTGTCTTCTGTACTACAGAGGCTATATTTATTCTCTCGTATATCTTTTGGGGTTTCCCCCCTTTCTCATGAACCACATGTGTACATGGCCTTTTTCTAGGAGGAGTGGGAAAAAAAGATGAAAATGACATGGTTCTCACTTTCAAATAATTGGTTTCTAGCTCTCAGTACAGTACTTTGAAGAAGTCTTTTTTCTCTTACTAAATTATATGTTATCTGGCCATGATGTAGGGGATCTGGTCTTGCTCCAGCCCTTACTGGCTGTAGACCACAGACAAATCACTTAACCCCTTGGGCCTCAGCTATGTTATCACTACACAGGCCCAGTACCCCACCTTACAGAGAAGGGGCCTGGAGCCTGTGGTTGCTTGAGATTCCTGCCCATTTTAAGAATAATGACTGTTCTGTGATTTTGTCTCCCATCCCTTTTCTCCCCCTCTCTTTGTTCTTTGTCTCTCCCTCTTACCCTGACATATAATAGAATTTTTTTTGTTGTTTGCTCTATTTACTGAGTAGGAATTTTATTCTTTTTCCTTAATTTAAAAAGTGATGAAGAACATTTTATATTTCTGCCTCTTAAAAGAAGGTAAATTGAATCTCTCTTGACTTATTTGGTTCTTGATTGATGTTTTCTTGAGTATAATGAACCTAGATACAAAGTTTCATGCCTTCCTTAGTGAAAGGATTTGTAATGACAGGTGAACACGTATCCAACAACCTGCTTCTCTTTTTGTCGCATCTCAGACTCTGGGTTAATGAGCTGTTCAGCGCTGATGTCTGAGTCCTGGGTACATCTGCCTCTGTACCCAGGCAAAGAAAGTCAGCCTGCCAACCTCAGAACCTGGGCACTGGCCCAGAGTGGTCCCCAAGGTGTGTGGAGGGGAAGGAGTCTGGGCTGGGGAGGGGATAAACCCCCAGATGTAAGCCTCATCTCTGTTATTCTCTACTGTTAAGCAGCCTCTCTCTGCTTGCCCCCTCCCTCCCTTCTCTTTTCCCACCCTCTCTCCCCACCCTCTTTCCTTTTGCAAATATATCCCGAGTGCCTGTTCTGGGCCAGGCAGTGATTTGGGTACTGGGAATATAGCAGTGCGCGAGGCAGAAAAATCTACTTTTGTGAAATTTATATTCTGTTGCAGGGAGAGAGAGGGGAGGGGGAGGGAGGGAGAGGGGGAGGGAGGGAGGGGGAGGGAGGGAGGGAGGGAGAGAGAGAGAGAGAGAGAGAGAGAGAAAATAGACAAGTAAATTAAAAAAAATGTGGTAAATGTCACCCAGAAAATTAGTATAGGGTGACGTGGCAGTGACTGAGTAGCTCTTTAGATTGGAATGTCAGGGAAGGCTTCCGAGGACATAATATTTAAGTTGAAGATCAGAATGACAAAAAACAAGATAGGATCCATATCACCGATTCTCTGTGGCCATTATGAGGAATAACTACCACTGCACAAGAAAGTGTTCTGTAGACTATAAAATAAATGCAGCACATTTTATATCCATTAGGCAAAATTCCTTAAGGGCAAGCATTGTGATTAATTAATATTTGCAATCTCAGTACCTAGCATGGTAGTAAATGTGAGTTGAAAAAATTTAGGCTTATAAAATTGGGAGTTCAGAGGGGATTTTTAAGAAATAAAATAAGGTGGTGTCTGTGGCAGGCCTTTGTTAAAAGAAAATTCCTTCCGCTCTTGCAACTCCTGGGATTTCCTGGAGATTTCTATACACAGTGCTCTGGGGAGAATGGAGAATTTCTCAGAGAAGGGCATCCCCAGGGCAGAGAGGGATGGGCAATACTGAGGAAGTAGACTTCTTGAGGAGATTCCATGTTGCTTTTCTTGCTTTTCGTGGTCTTCTTGACCCGGAACCGAGGTTAATTTATTTGAAATTGGGAAAAGATGCCATTGGCTCACTCTTGCCCTCCATGTCTGGGAGGAAGACTTCCTTTCCCACACGTCTGCATCCTTTGTCTTCCTCCAGTCCTGGAGCCTGGCTTGTTAGGTGCCCAGAAGACCTCAGGCCATTCTGCTGATTGTTGGCTGTGACTCTATAGACCTGCTCCCCTCTCTGCCACCCTCTCTGAGACTTGAGTCAATGTAGCCCACCTACTGTATCCAGTGAGTCATAGCTTTTCAAACACCCAGGTATGAATCACTCAACTTGTAGCCTTTGAGATGTCTTGGGTGACAGCTGAGAGAGAAGACTGTGTGCCTGCCCCTGTTCCTCACCTTGCTGTTGCTTTATCACACTTCCTGTACTTAGAACCTAGAGCTCTAATCCCACAGCCCAACTCAACGAGACCAGTTGTTGGGGTATGTGGGCTATTCACTGCATGGTAGAGGTCCTTCAGGGAGACCATCTTGTCTCAAAGTATGGTTCCTGGACTAGCAGTATCAGTATCAGCCCGGACATCCTGAATCAGAAACTTGGGTTGAGACAAACCTTCCAGGTGAGTCTGACTCATGTTAAAGTTTGAGAACCACAGTTAGAGGTATTGGTGACATATCTTACACCTGTCTGAGATATAGGAATTGTTGTTCTCATTTAATAGGAGCAAAACCCTCCAGAATCCAAGATCACCAGAGGTGGTAGAGCCCAAATTTGACTAAAGTCTTGGTTCCAAAGCCATAATTACTATGAGGTTTAGATGATAATATTTCTAGAGACTTCTGTTACTAACCATTAAACACTTTAGTGCTGATTGCTTTATTATCCATTTACTATAGGCTTCTAAGAAGAGATCTGGAGCAACCCAGGTATCATTGGTATTTCCTGGGTGCTTTAACTGCTTGGTAATTTCACCTCTGATTAGCTCTGGCTGGGTTCCTCTTCCAGATGGGAACTGAGAGACTGCTTCTTAAAGGTAGGTCCTCCTGGTCCCAACCTGGGTCCTTTCCACTTCTTATGGTACACACTCTTCCAGAGGGATTTTCTCCCCTCCCTTTGCTTGAGCCATCACCCATATACTGATGACTTTCCAACTCAGGATTGTCTTTTGAGTTTCAGAATTTCCCTCTAACTGACTACTGGACATTTTGACTTCAACACTCCATAGTATCTCAAGCTTACCTTGCCCCAAACTGAACCCATTATTATTTACAATATCTTGTCTTCTGCTTGTGTCACATTTGCTGTCGTTTCATTGGCTAAAGCAAGTCACAGGGCCAAGCTCAGTTTCAGTGTGCAAAGCTCCTCCAAGAAGCAGACACCAAGATGGGATTCAATGTACAAGGGCTTTATTAGGGGAAATACCTACGAAAGGTAATGGGCAAGGCTGGAAGAGCTATCAGGGCACCAAATGAATCTGACCCTGAGTGATGAGTAGAGGGAAGGAAGATTAAGTGCAAGGATCCCAGCCTGCTGTAAATCTAAGAAGGCTCAGCAAGGTTTCTGGGAAGCCCTTGGACCAAAGTCAGTCATTAGATGGGTTTCATGTCTCCTAGGAGTGGCCTGCCTTAGTGTGCTTGCCCTGTTCCTCTGTGCAAATGCAGTGATGGATTTCAGAGCCCAGAAGCTGGGGCTCTTGGTTAATTAAGTGTCCTATAGTTACACGTCTGCCAGGCACATTCTTATGTCCTGCTGCACAGCCATTAGTCAAATGGTTTCTCATATGTCCCATATTTACACTTGTAGCTCAGACCTCTGTGATAAGCTCCAGACATCCTTATCCAACAACTATCCTTATTTTTAATACTTATTTATTTTTGGGGGGGGAGGGGCAGAGAGAGGAGGACAGAGGATCCAAAGCGGGCTCTGAGCTGTCAGCGCAGAGCCCAATGCTAGGCTTGAACTCATAAATCATGAGATTGTGACCTGAGCCGAAGTTTGACGCTTAACCAACTGAGCCACCCAGGCGTCCATCCAAAAGCTTTGTTAATGTCTCCACTTGGCTGTCTTAGGGGCATCTCAAACTTATGATAAGACTCAATTCTTGATCTCTACCACCAAATGCTTCTCCTCCAGCTTTCTTTGTCTTGGTGAATGGTGTCTTCACCCACCTAACAGTTCAGGAGGCACTGTTGATACTTGCACCTCTCTATACCCTTAGGCAATCCATTGTGAAATCCTGCCAGTCTAACTACCTGAATACTGTTTGACCCTGTACTCTCTTCTCCACTCCTACTGCCACAACCTAGACCAAGCCCTCATCATCTTGTACTTAGATGACCATAAGAGCCTCCTAACTGATCTCTCCACTTCCTGTCTTGTCCCTGTTGCAGCTCTCTGCTCTAGCTGGTAGCTCATATAATGTTGGATAATAAACATGATCATGCCACTTCTCGGCTAGAAATCCAAGATCTTAGTGATGGCCCATGTGCCATGCATGTTTTAGATCTCTACTTTCTTCAGCTTGAACTCCTACATCTCTCTCCTTCACCTACCACTCTGTAGCCATATTGGACTCCTTTGGAATATGCCAAGCTCTTTCTCAGGGCCTTCGTACATGCTGTTCCCTCTCTTTGTAACTCTTCCAACCTCGAACTCTCCAGTTACCTGGTGAATGCCTGTTCATCATTCCGTTCATCATTCATACCTACTCATCATTCTGTTCTCAATTTGATGTCATTTCTTCAGTGAGATCTTCCCAGACAACTGTCCTCCCCCACAGACTAATTTAGACTCTTCCACTGCACACTTTTATAGCATCCTACACTTTTATAGAACTCATCCCAATTTATGTGTGTACACTTAATATCTGTGTCCCCAAGGCAGAAAGTTTCTTGAGGATTGGGACCATGTCCCTGTTGTCCACTGCTGTGTCCCAGAGCTCAGCACAGTGCTGGCACATAGCAGTAGCTTAGTAACCCTAACTCTTGGTTGAATGAATACAGGTCCAAGAGAGGGAAGGAGGTAGGGGAGACTGGGTCTTATGGTGATTCACCCCTCCTAGTCCCTGGCTCAGGGTTGGGAAGGACCTGGGTTGCCCAGGAAGAATTGAATGCTCTGATTCTAGACTGTGAGTTCCTTAAGGGGAAATTGTGTTTCTCCTTGCATACTGCTTCCCTTCCTTCTTCATCCTCTCCTCTCCCTCACCCCCCCTTTCGCCACTGGACTGAGGATGCTTCCATGCTGAACAACCAGCTTCCAAAAAGATAGTGTTGATCAGCTGCTCTGGGATGACCCAGTGAAGCTGCGGCCTCTTTCTTAGCCTACCCTCTGACCTGTGAGGGTCTCCTGGTGTTAGGTCTGCATTATGCCTTCAGCTTCCTCTGGCTTTTGCCCATCATCTCTCCCTGCTATGGCCACCACTTCCCAGCCCTCTATCTTTCCCTCTTCTCTGCCTGCTTCCAGTTCATTATGGCTGAAACTAAAGGCCAAAGCACCTCCAAAATGTCAAAACAGGTGTTAGTCATCTTGGTGAGAGGCTGGCTGCCCTGGGAGTGAGCAGAGCAGAGG
Source organism: Acinonyx jubatus (assembly GCF_027475565.1). Taxonomy (NCBI): domain Eukaryota; kingdom Metazoa; phylum Chordata; class Mammalia; order Carnivora; family Felidae; genus Acinonyx; species Acinonyx jubatus. Next base: position 41,824,845 of record NC_069395.1, read on the forward strand.
GCCGCCTGGTCAGGTGAACTTGGAGGAAGGTGCCTGGGGAACCAGGCAAACACAGCCTGCGTGTAATATGTGGCTGCAGTAGCTCTGTCCCCAGCTGCTGTCATGTTTTCTTCCTTATGCGGTGGGGCAAGGATTGCTGGCATCCTGGAGTTGTTGAGACTGTGTTGCTGGAACATAAAGCTGCCCAGGCCCCTGTGGGTTTTCCTTGTGGGTGGGTGAGTCCAAGGAGGTGCCAGATGAGTAATAACCAAGCAGATGGGGGACCCACTTCTGTGGGAGAGGGCTTAGAGCACCAGCCGCAGGGTCACGCAGCTGTCAGGGTCCTGGCTCTCCCATTCCTAAGTGGCTTTGCATAGGTGACTTGTTTTCTCTGAATCTCAGCTTCCTTGGATATGTGTAGGAGTAGTCCCTCCCTCACAGGATTTGTGTGAAGTTTGAACCACTATAAGCAATGAACAGATATTAGCTACAGATTATTGAGACTTGTTTTGGGTCAGAGGGGGTGGTGATGAGCTCTCGGGAGGGGACAGAAGGCACAATGGCAGGAAGATCTGGCTGGGCACTGCCATAGTGCACTTGGGCCGCCCTCTTAATGTGCCATCTTATAGCATCTCAGAACCTCAAGCCTGTAGGTATCCAGTAAACACTGACTAAATGAGCATATAAAGTATTTGAGGGAGAGAGTCAGAGCGTGTTAATCTCACATCCTGTTAGGCATGGCTTTTGTAGGCGTGTATAGTTTTGAGGGTTTGGGGATGCTTATTTGTAGAGGCCATTCAAACCATTAAGACAAACACAATTCAATTAAAAAAATACAGATTGCACCCGCATTTTATTCCTTCATTTTGCTTTTTAAAGTTTTCATAGCAAAATTCTCAAAGCCCAAATATGAAACGCCGGTGAAATTATTTGCCTTGTAAACTATAGGGCTTGAAAAATAGGTATAATTGTAGTGGTTATGTGGGAAATGGCTCCTGGTAGTTTTGCTATTTTGTTCTGCTTATAAAGGTAGAGGTTGCTTGAGGTTTGCATTGCTGTTAGCCTGCCATTGAGGAATTGCAATTGAAAATTGAAGAATTTTAACTTTTGTTTTCACTGATGCTGATTTCTATTTTGAGGGGTGGGAGGACCTTGGAGGGAGCCCTAGCAGATGTAATTAGACCCCAGACATTACCCAAAATCTAATACATCAAAAAATTGTTAAACTCCTACTACAGTGATTCTTAGGCTTTGCCATCATAGAATCCTTTGAACATTTGATGAAGGCTGTGGACTCGACTTGGTGAAATGCACATCTCAAATATTCATACAATATCAGGGGACCCCAGAACCTCATGAAGCACTTCCTACTTACCCCAGGTTGAGAATATTCTTAGCATCGTGAATCAGCCACAAGAGGACTGGGCAGAGCTCAGAGGACAGAGATGCCAGGTGGAGAGGCAGATCTGGGCCTTGCCCTCACCGGAGCTTCTGGTGTACAGGACTCATGCAGAGAAGTTTCCATCCTCAGAGTGCAAACTTGCCCTCCCTGAGGATGCCTCCTGCACCTCACCCGGACAGAGGCTCCCTTCTGCAGTTGTGAGCCCTGACGCTGTCTAGAAGGCTGGCTGTGGGTCAGCTTGGCCCACAGGAAATGATCCATAGTGACACAGCAAAGGGTGGCCTGGAGGGTGGATGACAACATTTCTCAGCCCCTTCCAACATGAGCTCTGTAAATAGGCTGTGGAAGAGGTTTCCCTTGGGACTTAGCCTTAGCTTGAATTCCTTTCCTTCCTAAAATGCCCTGATCTCTCCTCTTTGCCTATCTTCCAGAGGCTCATCTCCTCTGGGAAACATTTGGCATCTCTCCCAGGTGGCCCCTGTCCATCACTGGTGTGAACCCCAATATAATTATGGTCCTCCCATCCTCTGTGCTATGTGTTCCCATATTCCTTGCCCTTTTTGGTTAACCTTTCAGCTGTAGGACTTGACTATGCAGTTAGAGGGCAGTTTCTCAAGGTCAGAGACTATACCTTCTGCCTGGCTACCTGGAGGCTCAGGGTGGGAAGTTTAAGAAGAAACCAAATATGTTGTTTAGGAGAGCAGCCGGGAGAAGCAATAGAGCTCCAGTGACAGCTGCAGGGGCTGTGAAGGGCGAGTCTGCTGGAAATGACTGTGTTTTTAAAACTCCTCCTTCCTCCCCCAGAAATGGCTTCATTTCTCTTCTCAATGCAGTACGATTCCTCCAAAGAGTTACATGTCCTTGTTGGGTCTAAATTCTCTCCCTTTGTTTTCTCCTTTTCCTTTCCTCTTCCTCCTTTTCCTCCTCCTTTTCCTCTTTCTTTTTCTTTAGTTTTTTTTTTTTAATTGAAGTATAATTAATGTACAACATATATATTGATTCAATATAATGATTCAACAGTTTTATACATTACTCAGTGTTCATTACAATAAGTATATCCTCTTCTTATTGATTAGCTAATTCTATTGAATTAGCTTCTTATTGTGGAAAATTTCAAACGTATACTGGAGAGAATAGTATAATAATCCCTCAAATACCCACCACTCAGCTTCAGTAATTATTGACTCATTTGTTTTCACCTGAATCTCCCCACTGGATTATTTTGAAGCGAATTCCAGTCCTCCCATAATTTGATAAATATTTAGGTGCCAATCTCCAAAAGATAATGGACTAGAAGAATAACCAGCATTATCACACTCCTCCAAGTTAATTAATAATAATTTCTTCCAGGTATCTAGTTGGTATTCAAATTTCTCCAATTGTGTCTTCTTCTTCTTGTTATTATGTATATTATTATTATTTTTTTGTTTGAATCAGAATTCAGGGGCGCCTGGGTGGCTCAGTCGGTTAAAGTGTCCGACTTTGGCTCAGGTCATGATCTCACAGTTTGTGGGTTTGAGCCCTGCATTGGGCTCTATGCTGACAGCTCGGAGCCTGGAGCCTGCTTCTGATTCTGTGTCTCCCTCTCTCTCTGCTCCTCCCCTGCTCACGCTGTCTCTCTCTGTCTCTCAAAAATAAATAAATGTGAAAAAAAAAAAAAAGAATTCAGAGAAGGGTCACACATTATATTTGATTTAAAGGTTCCTTGGGGCGCCTGGGTGGCTCAGTCGGTTGAGCGTCCGACTTCAGCTCAGGTCACGATCTCGCGGTCCTTGAGTTCGAGCCCCGCATCTGGCTCTGTGCTGATGGCTCAGAGCCCGGAGCCTGCTTCCGGAGCCTGCTTCCGGAGCCTGCTTCCAATTCTGTGTCTCCCTCTCTCTCTGCCCCTCCCCCGTTCATGCTCTGTCTCTCTCTGTCTCAAAAATAAATAGACGTTAAAAAAAAAATAAAGGTTCCTTAAGTCAAAATCTGTATGTTTCCTCCCCCACTTTGTTTTTGGCTTTATAGTTGATTTGTTGACAAAACTCGGTTGCTTTTCTATAGATCTTTCCATTCTTGCATCTCCATTGTGTTGTTGAATGTTTTTGTTTCCTGTATTTCCTATAAACTGGCGCTGATTTAGATTTGATTTTTTACTGTTTTGTAAGTAGACTTCCTAGGGAGTAGTACATACTTCCATCAGAGGTTGTTTCTCTTCTTATGACATTAGCAACCACCGAGGATCATTATCTAGATCAGGGTTGGAAAACCTTTTCTATGAAGGTCAGAAAATATTTTAGTCCGGGGGCCATGCAGTCTCTATCAGTTTTTTAACACTGCCACTATAGTGCATCGGCAGCCATGGCCAATATGTAGATGAATGAGTATACATGAGTTCCGATAAAACTTTGTATACAAAACCAAGCAGGCCACAGATAGCCCAAGGTCCATGGTTTGCTGACCCCTGCCTAGATTGTTTATTTCATTAGGGGCTTGCAAAATGTTATTATAATCCTGTTACTCCTTCTTCATTTATTAGTTGGAATAACTTATTTTTTTTTTTTGAGATTTAAAAAAAATTTAAATCCAAGTTAGCATTTAGTATAATAATGATTTCAGAAATAGGATTTAGTGATTCGTCACTTACATATAACACCCAGTGCTCATTCCAACAAGTGCCCTCCTTAAAGACCCTTGCCCATTTAGCTGATTCCCCTACCCAGACCCCTCCAGCAACCCTGTTTGTTCTCTGTATTTAAGAGTCTCTTCTGGTTTGTCTCCCTCTCTGTTTTTATATTATTTTTGCTTCCCTTCCCTTATGTTCATCTGTTTTGCATCTTAAATTCCACTTATGAGTGAAATTATATATTTGTCTTTCTCTGATTGACTTATTTCGCTTAGCATTATACACTCTAGTTCCATCCACGTTGTTGCAAATGGCAAGATTTCATTTTTATCACTGAGTAATATTCCATTGTATATATACACCACATCTTTTTAAAAAAAATATTATTATTATTTTTTTAGTTTTGAGAGAGAGAGAGTGCAAGCAGGGGAAGGACAGAGAGAGATGCAGACAGAATCCAAAGCAGGCTCCAGGCCCTGACTGTCAGCACAGAGCCCAATGTGGGGCTTGAACTCATGAGCCGTGAGATCATGATCTGAGCTGAAGTTGGATGCTTAATTGACTGAGCCATCCAGGTACCCCTACCACATCTTCTTTATCCATTCATCAGTTAATGGATATTTGGGCTCTTTTCATACTTTGGCTATTGGTGATAGTGCTTCTATGAACATTGGGGTACATGTGCTCCTTCGAAACAGCAGGCCTGTATCCTTTGGATAAATACCTAGTAGTGCAGTTGCTGGGTCATAGGGTAGTTCTATTTTAAATTTTTTGAGGAACCTCCATACAGTTGTCTAGAGTGGCTGCACCAGTTTGCATTTCCAGCAGCAGTGTAAAAGCATTCCTCTTTCTCTTCATTCTCACCAACATCTGTTGTTTCCTGAATTGTTAATTTTAGCCATTCTGACAGGTGTGGGGTAATATCTCATTGTGGTTTTGATTTGTATTTCCCTGATAATGAATGATGTTGAGCATTTTTTTTCATGTGTCTTTAGCCATCTGAATGTCTTCTTTGGAGAAGTGTCTTTTCATGTGTTTTGCCCATTTCTTCACTGGAGTATTTTTTGAGTGTTGAGTTTGATAAATTCTTTATAGATTTTGGATACTAACCCTTTATCTGATATGTCATTTGCAAATATCTTCTCCCATTCCATTCGTTACCTTTTAGTTTTGATGATTGTTTCCTTCACTGTGCAGAAGCTTTTTGTCTTGATAAAGTCCCAGTAGTTCATTTTTGCATTTGTTTCCCTTGCTTCTGGAGACATGTCAAGTAAGAAGTTGCTAGTGCTGAGGCCAAAGAGGTTGTTGCCTGTTTTCTCCTTTAGTATTTTGATGGCTTCCTGTCTTACATTGAGGTCTTTCATCCACTTTGAGTTTATTTTTGTGTGTGGTGTAAGAAAGTGGTCCAGGTTCATTCTTCTGCATGTTGCCGTCCAGTTTTCCCAACACCATTTGCTGAAGAGACTGTCTTATTCCATTGGATATTCTTTCCTGCTTTGTCAAAGATTAGTTGGCCATAGTTTTGTGGGGACATTTCTGGGTTCTCTATTCTGTTCCATTGATCTATGTGTCTGTTTTTGTGCCAGTACCATACTGTCTTGATGATTATAGCTTTGTAATACATCTTGAAGTCTGGAATTATGATGCCTTCAGCTTTGGTTTTCTTTTTCAAGATCGCTTTTGCTATTCAGGGTCTTTTCTGGTTCCATACAAATTTTATGATTGTTCTAGCTCTGTGAAGAATACTGCTGTCATTTTGATAGAGATTGCATTGAATATGTAGATTGCTTTGAGTAGTATTGACATTTTAAGAACAATATTTGTTTTTGCAATCCATAAGGATGGAATGTTTTTCCATTTTTTTTTTGAGTCATCTTCACTTTCTTTCATAAACTTTCATTGCATATATTTTTTTTTCAGTGTATATATTTTTCACCTCTTTGGTTAGGTTTATTCCTAGGTATTTTATATTTTTTTGGTGCAATTGTGAATGGGGATGATTCCTTGATTTCTCTTTCTGCTGCTTCATTGTTGGTGTATAGAAATGCAACTGATTTCTGTGCATTGATTTTATATCCTGCGACTTTGCTGAATTCATGTATCAGTTCTAGCAGTTTTTTGGTGGAGTCTTTTGTGTTTTCCACATAGAGTATCATGTCGTCTGTAAAGAGTGAAAGTTTGACTTCCTCCTTGCTGATCTGGATGCCTTTTATTTCTTTCTGTTGTGTGATTGTTGAGGCTAGGACTTCCAAGACTATGTTGAATAACAGTGGTGAGAGTGGACATTAGTTGGAATAACTTATAAAGAGAGATTTTCTCTGCATTATTTGGCTCCCTCCATTCTTTTTGAATCTTCTTTAATGAGGCTCTCCCTTGCCCTCACTCTACCAAAATTGTTCCAAGATCATCAATGGCTATCCTGTTGCTACATCCAGTGGTTAATTTTCAGTTCTCATCTGGACATACTTGAACTAACAGCAGTGTCTGACAAAGCTATTACTCCCTCTTCCTTGAAATGCTTCACTTGGCTTTCAGGATGTACATCCTTTCCCAGTATTCTTTCCATGTTATTGGTAACTCCTTCTCGGTGGCTTTGTTAATTTTTCCTCATTAGCCAACCTGTAAGTGTTGGACATCCTAGGTTTAGTTCTCAGACCTCTTCTTTATGCACATTCTTTTATCCAGGACCCTATATGCAGAGGACTTCTAAACATATAAACGTATAGCTACATGTAGATACATATTAAGCATCATATTAATAGTATATTAAATATATAGCTTTAGCCTGGCCTTCTCTCTGAACACTACATCCAGTTGCACGAGACATTTCCACATGGATGTCTAATGAGACACGCCAGACGTTACTCGTTCAAATATTAAGTTGATTTTCATAAAACCTTTTCCTTCTTCAGTCTTCTCTGTCTTGGTGAATGACTCCACCCTTTTTGCTGCTTAGGCCAAAAAAATATGAGCATCATCGTTGAAACCTCTCTTTCTTTCACTCCCCACATCCAATCTGTCAGCAGTTCCTCTTGGCTGAATCGTCAAATATATCCACTTCTCACCAAGCTGTCAGCCTGGTTCAAGCTATTGTCACCCCTCTCCAGGATTGTTGCAGTAGGCTACTACTAACTGAGGGTGGTCAGGTGGTCATGCTTCCCTACTTGGAGTAAATTCTGAACCTGGCAGCTTTTGAGGGATCTTTTGAAATCTGTGTCAGCATATCTCATTCTTTTGCTCAAAACCCTCCAGTGGCTTCCCATCTCATTAAAAGTAGAAGCCAGCATCCTTAAAATGGCCTATAGAACCCTACAAGGTCTGAAAGTCACCCCCATCCCTTACCTCTCTGACTTCCTGTCTTGTAACTCTTCCCATACCTCTCTGCTCCAATCACACGAACTCCTGATAAACCAGGCACACTCTTTGTCTCTGGCTCTTTGCACTTACTGTTTCCTCTGCTTCGAATTCTCTTCTGCAGGTATTAGCATGGCTTGCCCCTTACCACCTTCAGGTCTTTGCTCAAATGTCACCTTGTCAAGGAGGCCTTTCCTAGGTTATTCCCCTGACCCCTGCACTCCAGGGAAGAAGAAAGTCAGGATCTCCAGCAAAGAGAAGCTGGGCTGAAGTCAGGATCTCCAGCAAAGAGAAGCTGGGCTATTTTTCTCTGGGACCCTTAGGGAACTGACTGGCTGAGATCATGTAGCAGTTTCTTCCTGCCCATTCTTTTCATCAGCCCTGAGTTGGCCCTGCAACTGATGTGTGGACTGCAGATGAAGCCTCAAGACTGAAAGGGGAGTCCTGCCTTTCTTTCTCTCTCTCCATGCAGGACACCCTGAAACACCTCAGAAAGAGAACTTTTGCCCTTTATTTAAAAACCTGACTCTCAGAATCCTCTGGGTTGCTGGACTAGCTGTGGTTCCCAGAGCTTGGGGCTTTTGTAGAGGTACCATCTTTGGATTCACAGACAACCTTGGGGTGTTTTCTTCTTGATCTTCACTCATGAATTCTGTTGCAATGTTTTATTCCTAGACCTGGATCCTGCAGCTTGTGCTGGCCCAGAAAAAAGCTGTGGTGGCCTTCTCTTAGGGCCTTTCTGCCCTTCTCTCTGTCTTCTGGGGATGATTGTGCTTTGGTTCCTCTCCATTCATCTATGAGAAAATCGTGTCTGTCATTTTGACTTTGAGTCCATGCCAGACATATGGACACTTCTGGCCCCTGCTGGGGGGAATTTGGATGATGTCATGAAGCAGATATGTCTGCAAGGCTGAAACCCTGGAGCCTTTCCCCAGCCAAGCTGCTCATAGTCTAGTCCTTGGCCCTCACCTTATAGCATCACAGACTCTCTGAACCAGATAGGGTCATAGTGATCACCTAGTCTAACCCTCTGAATCTCTTCTGCAACATATCTGATAAGTAGTTATCCAGACTACTTACTACTTTTAAAGATAGCCCATTCTGTTTTCAGACAGGTCTAATGGTTAGAAAGCAATTTAGACTTTCACCCTAATTGAGTCTTTTATGTATCTTCTTGAGGAATACTTCCATAATGGCTTTTTAAACACTTATTCCTAAAGTGAGGGCTTGAATGAAGATGGAATCAGTTAAGGTCTCATTTACTTAGTGGTGAGGCTTTTAAAGGCAGGAACCCATTCTGTTGATCTCTGTATTCCCAGCACTTGGCATAGTGCCTGAATATAGTAGGTACTCAATAAATATTTGTTAAAAATAATAATAACTGAGGAACCACTACTTATGAAGCACATACAGTGTGGCAGTTACTACTCTAAAGGGCTTTATGTTCCTCAGACCAGCCCAGTGTAGTAGGCAGTGCTATTATTTTCATTTTATGGATGAGGAAACTGATGTGTAGAAAGGCTAAGTACCTTACCAAGTATGTTAAACGAAGGTGACATAGCTCTGAAAAGGAGAGTATGTGTATCAATATATATACAATATACATATTGTATATATATCAATATATATACTTATATATGTCAGTATATTCCACCTTTTGGCTATTGGGAATGATATTGCTATCAATATGAGTGTACAAATATCTGTTCTAGTCTCTGCTTTAATTCTTTTGGGTATGTACCCAGAAACGGAATTGCTCTATTATATGGTAATTCTATGTTTAATTGTTTCGAGGAACTCTTTTACAATTTTCCACAGTGGCTATACCATTTTACATTACTACTGGCAATGTACAAGGGTTCCAATTTCTCCACATCCTCACCTATTTATTTATTTATTTGTTTGTTTATTGGCCATCTTAATGGGTATAAAATGGTATCTCATTGTGGCTTTGATTTGCATTTCCCTAATGATTAGTGATATTGAGAATCTTTTCATGAGTTTATTGGTTATTTGCATATCTTCTTTGGAGAAATGTCTATTCAAGTTTTTTGCCCATCAAAAAAATTTATTTATTTAAAAAATGTTTATTTTTAGAGAGAGAGAGAGCAAGGGAGGAGCGGAGAGAGAGGGAGAGAGAGAATCTCCAACATGCTCTGTGCTGCTAGTGCAGAGCCTGATGCAGGGCTCCATCTCATGAACTATGAGATCATGCCCTGAGCTGAAATCAAGAGTTGGACGCTTAACCCACTGAGCCACACAAGCGCCCCTCTTTGTCCATTTTTAAATTGTGCTGTTTGAGTTTTTTGTTGTTGAGTCATAGGGGTGCTTTAGATATTTTGGGTATTAACCCCATATCAGATATATGATTTGCAAATATTTTCTCCCATTCCATAGATTGCTTTTTCACTCTGTTGATACCGTCCCTCGGTGTCCAACAGTTTTAAATTTTGATGAAGTTGACTTTTCCTATTTTTTCATTTATTGCTTGTGCTTTTGGTGTCCTATCCAAGAAATCATTGTAAAATCCAATGTCATGAAGTTTTTCTCTTATGTTTTCTTCTAAGAGTGTTATGATTTTAGCTCCTACTTTTAGGTCCCTTTTTTTTTTTTGAGTTAATTTTTATATGGTGTAAGATAAGGGTCCAGATTTATTCTCTTACATGTGAATTTCTAGTTTTTCTAATACCATTTGAAGAGACTGTTCTTTCCCCATTGAATGGTCTTGGGACCCTTGTGAAAATCATTTGATCATATACATGAGGGTTTATTTCTGGGCTCTTTAATATATTCCATTGAGCTATATGTCTGTTTTTAAGTTGTACCACATTTGCAATAAATTTTGAAATTAGAAAGTGTGAGACCTCTAACTTTGTTCTTTTTAAAGATTGTTTTGGCTGTTTCAGGTCTCTTAAGTTTCCGTGTGAAGTTTAGGCGTGAATTTTCTATTTCTGCAAAAACTGTAGTTGGGATTTTGATAGGGATTTCATTGAATTTGTAGGTTATTTTAGATAGCATCAACATCTTAAGAATGTTACGTCAGGGTGCCTGGGGGCCTCAGTCGGCTAAGTGCCTAACCCTTGGTTTCTGCTCAGGTCATGATCTCATGGTTCATGGGATGGAGCCCCATGTCAGGGTCTGTGCTGATAGCATGGAGCCTGCTTGGGATTCTCTCTCTCCTGTTCTCTCTGCCCCTCCACTGTGCTCGTGCATGCTCGCTCTCTCTCTCTCTCTCTCTCTCTCTCTCAAAATAAATAAATAAATAAACACTAAAAAAAGAATATCAAGTCTTTCAGTTTCTGAACACAGGATGTGTTTCCATTTTTTACTATCTTCTTTAATTTCTTTAAGCAGTGTTTTGCAGTTTTCAGGGTCTATTCTTAAAATTTCTCTTTATTTTGAAAATTTCCCCTAGTTACCTAGCTCCCTTCCTAGAAGACAAGTACTATTACCATTTCTTGTGTATCCTTCCATTTCTAGATACATAAATAAAAGTATAATGTTTAGCGTTTTCAAAGCCAAATAGTAACATACATAATTTAACTGTTATGCGCTTAGATATTTTTCCACTTAATAATTAATCTTGCAGATCCTCCCAAATCAGGGCACTGAGATTTGTCTCAATCTTTTTAAAGGCTGTATATATTTTATAATTTATTTAGTGGATCCCTGCTTAATGAATATGTAATGTTTCTTTTTTTATAATATTTCACTATTATATTAATGCTTCAATAGATAAACATATAAATGAATAAACATATATGTGCACCTATAAAAACATATATTTGCATACATGCAAATATATGTGATGGAAAATTTCCTACAAGTAGAATTGTGGAGCCAAAGAGTGAATTTAGAATTTTGCAGTATAGTCCCAAATTACCTCTCATGGAAGTACCGGTTTATCAATCTAGTAGTACAGTGCCTGTTTCCTTGCATTTTTGCCAACACAGTGTGTATTAGGCCATTGACTGTCTAAGGGATTAAAGTGGTATCTCCTAGTTTCAATGTATCTTTCTCTTATTATGAGATTAAACATCTTTCAAATAAATTAGAGTCATTGATATTTCCCTTTCTGTCAATTGATTGTTCATATCCTTTATATATTTTCTTATTGATTTGTAGGAGTTCTTTATATATTAAGAAAATTAGCCTTTTGTCTATAGTATAGATGCAGAAAATATTTTCCTAATTTGTAATTTGCCTTTTGAAGTTATGCTTTTATGGTAGTATTTACATTTTTATGTAATTAAATGCATCAGTCTTTTTAATTTTATTACTGTGTTTTGGTTTTATATTATACTAACAAAGACCTTCACAACTACAAAATTTATACTTTTTTTACTTTTAGAATTTTTAGGGTTTCATGTAGATCTTTGATTCATTGATAATTTTTTTAAATATAATTCATTGTCAGATTGCTTACATACAACACCCAGTGCTCATCCCAACAAGTGCCCTCCTCAATGCCCATCACCCATTTTCCCTCTCCCCCACCCCCCGTCCACCTACAGTATGTTCTCTGTATTTAAGAGTCTCTTGTGGTTTGCCTCCCTTCCTCTCCATTTGTATCTGTTTTTTCCCCCTCTCCTCTCTCCTGGTCTTCTGTTAAGTTTCTCAAGATCCACATATGAGTGAAAAACATATGATATCTGTCCTTCTCTGACTGACTTATTTCACTACAAAGGCAAGGGAATTAAAAGCAAAAATGAACTATTGGGACCTCATCAAGATAAAAGCTTCTGCACTGCAAAGGATTCATTGATAATTTATTTTAGTGTAAGACTTGTGGGAAGGATCCTACTTAATTTTTTCCTGTATGTTTATGCAGTTGTCCCAATATCATTTTTTCAATATTCATCTTTTCCTCAATGATCTTTATTCTTCCTCCATTGTTCTCAGAAGTATTCACTGCTCTCTCTTCTGCTTCCTCCCTGTAACTACCACTAGATTGGTTATGCTGACATCTTTCCTGGTGCATTCATTCATCATTCATTCATTCGTTCATTCATCCAACAAGCTTTTATTGAATGCCCACTCTATGTCAGACATGGTTCCAGGTGCAGGCAATACAGAAGTGAACAAGACAGTGTCCCTGAGCTCAGGGGGGTTGGAGGAGACAAAGAGTAAGCAACTAACCAGACGTTTAGATAAGATGGCTTTCCATAGTAAAGGGTACCATTAGAAAACAAAACAAAGGGATGTGTGAAAGAGTGCATTGAGGGTGTCTTCCAAAGTAGGTGGTCAAAGGAGTTGTCTGAAGAGTTGATATTTGACTCAAAACTTGAAAGACAGAAGCCGGCTATACAAGATCTGCATTGTAGGCGAAGGGAAGAGTTAAGTGTGAGGGCCCTGAGGTAGATGCTAGTATAGTGTGTTCCAGCAGTACAAAGACTGATGAGGTGGGAACATTGTGAGTAAGGGTGACAGAGAGAGAAGAGGATGTCAGAGAAGGAAGGCCTAATAAGCCATGATAAGGAATTTGGATTTGAAGTATGGCAGGAAGCTTTTGGAGAGTTTTAAACAGAGGAGTGATGTCTGATTTGTGAGTTAAGACTATTGTGGCATCAAGAGACAAATAATCAAACTGTTCATAGCAACCTTACTCATATTATCTGAAAAACTAGAAGTATTCCAATGAGTGAAGGGAGTAGGAGGCATAGGTTCCCAGTTATGGAATGAATGAGCCACAGGAATAAAAGGTACAGCAAGGGGAATATGGTCACTGGTATTGTAATGGTGTTGTATGGTGACAGATGGTAGCTACCCTTGTGGTGAGCAGAGCATAACATATAGAGATACGGAATCACTCTGTTGTACACCTAAAGCTGATGTAACATTGTGTGTCAACTGTACTTCAATTGAAAAAACCAGAAGCAATCCAAATGCCCATCAACAGTAGAATGGATAAATAATGGGCTGCCATAAAACAATAAAAATAAACAAACTAGAGCTACCCACACAACATGAATGAATCTCATAAACATAATGCTGAATGAAAGAAGTCCCGTACAAAATAACAAATGCAGTAGGATTCCATTTATATAGAGCGAAAACATTAGCCAAAACCTAAACTATTGCTTTTAGAGATTCGTGCTTAGTAAACTTTAAGGAAAGTCAGAAGGGATCACCTTAAAAGGCAGGATAGTGAGAAGGAGGAACAGTGATAGGGAGAGAGGACAAGGAGGGCTTCAGGGGTAGAACTGCTAATGCTTTATTCCTTGACCTTGGGGATGAGTACATGTACATTTACTTTGTGATAAACCATTGATTTATACACTTGGTTTTTGTACTTTACTGCATATGTGTTATATTTCACAATAAAAATGTATAAAAGCGTCCTTTGGCTGCCATGTGGCAAGTGTGTTGAGGGGAATGAAGAGTGGAGGGAGGACCATTACTTAGGTGACTGCATACATCTAGGTGAATGGTGAGACATCCAGAGTCTGGAACTGTGTTAGTTTTGATGGATTGGATTTGGGATGTGTTTTGGAGAGAAAGTCTGCAGGGCTTGTTGATAGATTGGTTATAGTTAGAGTTCGTGATGAGGGAAACAGCAATCAGGATGCCTCCGGGATATTTGGCTTGAGCGTCTAGTACCATTTATTGAGAAAGAGAAGACTTTGGAGGGGCAGTCTTGAAGGGGAGATAAAGAATTCTGCTTCAGTTCTATCAAGTTTGAGATGCTTATATGCATTTAAGTGGAGAAATCAAGTAGACACCAGCTTCCTACCTGGCTAGTTGGCCTCCAGGAGGCTGGCTTCATTGTATTCTTGCCCCCATGGTTCAAGTAGTATATCCAAAAAGTAAATATGGAATGCTGCTTCTCTTCTCAAAAATTCCCCAGTGACTGTTGCTCAGTGGCTACAGGCTGAATTCATCATTGTTGTTCCAAACCTGTGCCTGGCTGGGTCCTGCCTTTCCAGCTTTGTTTCTCCCAGCCGCTCCTCTGTCACTCAGGTCGTATAAAAGATGGCATGCTTTTCCTTGGGCTGTTTTCTTTCTCTTCAGCTTCTTCCCTCACCCTTCATCTATCACCTAGGTGACTGCAGACAACCGGGTGAGTGATGAGGGGACTGGGGCTCATTCTTCAAGTCTCACCTGGAATACTTGTTCCTCCAGGAAGCCTTTCAGCACTTCTGAGCCCCCAGGACTGGGTGAGGTGCCTGCCTATGTGCTCCCAACCCCGACTTCACCTCGCTCTCCTGTTAGCGGTCATTCCATTGTCCTGCAGGTATCCCTTCTTTTTCTTTTTTGTTCAACTGCAAGCTATTTGAGGGCAGTGACTGGGCCCTGTTCACAGTTACGTCCCAAGCAGTTGCACCACACCTGTTGAGGCAAACTCTGAACAAACACCTCTTGATATTAGTATTTAATACACACCCTGCCCCGCACACATTCCAGGCACGTGCTCTTTCTCTTCTACCACCAAACTTCCTTTTGGACTGTCTCCATGCCGAGGCACACTTTATTCTCCTCCTTTCACAAGAGTCCTGTGTTGGGATAAACCACTGAGGCTCTAAGGCAGACCTTCAAGGAGAGAGAACACTGGGAGCTTGGTGTCATCCCCTGAAGTCTTCTGAGAGTGCAGATGCTTTTCTGCCTAAGGGCTTGGAAGGTCCCTAAGGAGGAGGCAAGGATGTTATCGGAGCAGCTGCAAAGAAGAGAAGGGAGAACAGAACTCAGCTTTTCTGGTGTCCTCCCAAACAAAATGACTGAAAAATTGCCTCTGGGGGAAAACCTGGGTCTAAGTGGTTGAAAATGCTGTTTGTCCTAGGAAGAGATCTGGCAAGGGCAGTTGAATTATATTATGTGTATCTACCCTGCTTAACACCCCCACTTCCGTCTAGCTTGAATTCTGCAGGAGTCGTTAAGTGGAAGAAGAGCCACACAGAGTGCACAATACAGGTTGGCCTTTTGTGGGCTGATAGTGATAAGGTTTCTGGGTTGCTGTTTGTCTGGGAACCTGAAGTATTTTTTTTAAAGAACCTGTTGGCAGAGCCCTGGTTGCCCCTGCAATTCATACTGACCAAGTCAGCCTAGGGATTTCGCCAGATCTGAGGTCATTCTTGCAATTATACTATGTCCCTCCTCTGGCTCCACTGCTACCTGCCATCCATAGGTGGCCCAGGTATGATAAACTGAGAAAAAGGTGAGCCACCCCAAACCCTAGAGTGAACAACAGTGGAGTAGGGCTGTCTCAGTGTCAGCTAGCTCCCCATTACCCACTTCAATGGAGGTGCCTGGGCAGGGAGCCCCTGCCTCAGCCTAGATGCACAGACTGCAGACTCAGCTGCTCAGCTCTCTGTGCACGGAGCTGTGGCAAAGCTGCCTTGCAGGGTGAGCAGTCACCTGCCGTGCTGATTGACGATGACTGCCTTGGAGTGCTGGTGGCTCATTTCCTTGTAAAACCTTTTCATGAGAGTCCGCAGACCCTGGGATTGGAGGCTCTCACGGTCGGTGTGAGCCTTGGCAATGAAAACGCTGGCTGATGAAGGGTCTCTCTACATGGAATCGCTTCATTACTCCTCATTGTTTGGTGTGGCCACACACTAAGGGGCTGGTCTGGGTGGCTGTGCCTGTGGTGTGAGGGGCCGCTGAGAAGGTCATGGGCTTAAAACAAAAGCACCCTGGCCTGCTGGCTTCAGAGTCTCCCTTGGGCACCTGGCCATGTGACTTAGTGCCACTGTTAGCATGTCGGCTCGTGTCCTGAGAGGAGACACAGATGAACACACTGGCAAGGAGGGGTTTATCGGCACAGGGTAGGGCTCACCAAGGGCTAGAAGAGGTATTAGAGGTAAGGGACGCAATGTTCTCATTTTACAGTGAACAAGCTGAGGCTGGGAAGGTCTGATGGCTTGCTGAGCCCAGATCTTCTACCTAGCCAAGGACCCTCTTGACACTTTTGGGCTCTGACAGAGGGAAGAGTGGGCTCCTGGGCACTGAGTGCTACTGGAGGAGGGGCTGGAGGCACTGAGGGCAAGCTTCACCTGCCCCACGGCTGTGAGAGGCTGCACTCCTCATCACACCTCTTGCTCACGTAGGGCAAGGTGTTCCCAACATTTCACACGGGCAATTGGGTGTGGAAGGCTAAGCCCAAGACTTTCCCAAAGTAGGTGAGCCCTGGAAGGGTAGGTAATTGAGACCCCTGCATGGCTGGAGTGGGCAGCAGGACGTCAGGAGAACTGGGAGGAGGGTCACTGAAGGTCAGTGGGGGCCATGAGCCTGTCTTCCCTCACCCCGTCACTTAGCTCTCCCTGACCTTCCCTCTGCTCCAGCCAGCAGCCTCCTCCTGTCTCTCACCTCTCTCCTAGGTCTGCTTTCTCAGGGTACCTGCATAGCTCTTCCCTTTGTCTGGAATGTACTTCCTCAGATATTTCCATGGTT
Source organism: Acinonyx jubatus (assembly GCF_027475565.1). Taxonomy (NCBI): domain Eukaryota; kingdom Metazoa; phylum Chordata; class Mammalia; order Carnivora; family Felidae; genus Acinonyx; species Acinonyx jubatus. The sequence continues at coordinate 41,841,572 of NC_069395.1, forward strand.
CCATCCTCTACACCCTTCAGATCTTTACTCAGAAGTAACCTTCTCTAGAAGAGCTTCCTTGGTTATCTTTTCTAAAAATGTAGGCCAGTGTATCTGCCTACTTTATTTTTACTCCTTAACTCTTACCACCATCTAAAATGCCATTTGTTGTGCTTGAAACAAAATCTTGGATATTGTCTGTATACCTCATTCAAAGCAGGCGATAGGAAGACAGGGATCTCGGTAGGGTTTGTTGCTTGCTATCAGCCAGGATGCCAGGCAGCCCCCTGTTAGAGGGAGGGGGCCACTGTGGGGTCACCAACCATAGCTGCTGTAGGGTGCTCTTGTAGGTCCCTGTTATCCCTAATTAGTGCAGGTTACTTTAACCTTCCCTAAATCCCTCCTCACAGCTCTCTGGGCAGGGATCCATTTTCCTCAGGACACTTCCCGACAGAGAGTCAGACAGTCTGAGGTGTGGGTTATTGCCTTTACCTTCTGTTGGCTTTTAACGGAAGGCTCTTGGGACCACATTTCCTTTATGCAAAGGGCATTCCAAGCATGCTAACAGGGACAGGGCCCTCTTGACCCCAGGCCTCCAGGGGTTGCCTCTCATACCGGGGCAAGTGCTGGTTGTCCCCACCTGTCACAGGACCACTGTTTGGACCTTCAGGGAAGCCCTTTTATGGAAACAAACCCTGGGCAGGGCACTCTGAGGGCAGCCTGCCCTACGCCTGGCGTACAGAGTTCCTTATAGACTTGCTGAGAATGGAGCCAGGCACACAAGAAATACTTGTTGCTTGAATGTCCTGGGCTAATCAGGGAGGACCATAGCACTTAATAGGAAAATCCTAGCATTGCTTTATTAGGAATAAGGAAATTGCTTAGTTAGGAATAAGGAAATCTTTGTTCTCCCACATTCCTTTATTCAGATCCCTTGTCTTTGAAGAATGGCCACCACCTTCCTGCACGTTCACCAAGGTCACAGAAGTGAAGCATCCCATAGGCTTATTTCAGCTCTCACCTGATTTCTATTAGGACTGGTCTCCTTATCTGTAAAGCATGATTTTTCATGAAGCCAGAAGGTCCCAGAATCTTCCCAAGCTGAAGAGATACAAAATGGGGAGTAAACAATAAAATAAGAATATATTTGCAATTCTTCTCTTCTTTGTTTTTTCTTCATTCCTCCCATCCCCAGATGGTCGTTTGGTGTTTTTGCCATGAATAATGTGTGGCTTGCTTTTGCATGGTAAGGCAGACAGGCTTCCTCTTCAAGAAGGCTCCCATCCAAATTCAGAGCCCTTCCTTCATCTCCAACCCCATACTAAAAACTCACAGGTTCAGGGATGGTAGGTAATAGGATCTGTACCTACTTCTGCACCTGATTCTCCTCCATTTGTGACTCTGGGGCTTCCCAGGCTCAGGCCTTAATTCATTTTGCTTCAGTCATTTGTGGGGCCAGTGGCAATCTGAACTCAATGATGGTGTCTGCTTTCCCTGGTGACAGAGTTGCGGACAGCAAAAGGGCCTCCGCCTGTTAGGTGGGGCTGGGAGTGGCCCCTTCCACAAAGGGCTTTTCCCCTTATTGTGCTCTGTGGGGATTCCAGTCAGAGTGTTTTAAGATCATAAATATTTTCCCTTTTTGTCAAGAAATAATATCCCAGCTGGAAACATAAAAGGCACTTGACACTGCATGACATTTCACCTTAGGGTGCCAGTGCAGAGGTGGCTGCCCCCCTTACAGTCAGGAGCACAAAAGCAATCCCTGGGAGAGCCCATCCGGGGCCAACCTGGGCTAGGATGTGAGCTGAGCTCTGTACCCTCACCTGCTCAGGTGACTGGTAGGTGACATTTGGGCACTATTGAGGTGGGCCGACTTTCTGCTGGATCACGCCTTTGTTTTGTTTTGTTTTGTTTTGTTTTTAAAGTGTATTTATTTATTTTGAGGGATGGGAGGGGCTGAGAGAGAGAGGGAGAGAGAGAATCCCAAGTAGGTTCCATGCTGTCAGCCCAGAGCCCGACTCGGGGCTTGATTGCACAAACCGTGAGATCACAACCTGAACCGAGATCAAGGGTTGGATGCTTAACTGACTGAGCCACCCAGGCACCCCTGGATCATACCTTGGGATTGCCACAGTCTGGTCATTGATATGGACGTCTGTGGGGGTTGGAGTATGGGAAGGAGATGGGCAGGGTCATCTTCTCCAGATGCCTTCTACCTGGTGACTTGTAGTTTTAAAGTGACCAGTTGGCATGACAGTTGTAGCAATGGAGTCAACGCTGTTCCTTGAAGTCATTTGTTTTGGGGGTGGGGATGTTAATGTGCCCCAGCACTAAGCTATCGTCTGGGGTCTAGGCAGATAGGATGGCCTTTAGTGGAGATGAAGGGTCATATTTGGGCGCAGTTAATCACCAGAGGAAAGCAAGGGTCATATATAATGTGGGACTTCCAAACCTAAAGTCTGTGAGGGTTCCCCACATCTGAGCCTCCTGTGAGGTTCCCCACATCTAGTTCATTCCTCCTCATCCCTCCTTTTACAGTCAAAGAAAACATCTGTTACCTGAGGAGCTGATTTAGAGGGCCAGTGTGGTTTGTTTAATAGCAGTTCTGCTTGTTACTGTCTTAGTGATGAGCCTTGATACAAGTTGCTGGGCCACAGATCTAATTAACCATTGCCACGCTCCTGGGAAGCTGTGTGCGGTGGTGATCGAGTGTGTGTGTGTATCAGGTGGGTGTATTGTTGCCTCAGAGGTTTCCATGCCTTCTAGTGTTTACTGCACATTCTCTTCTGGGAAAAGCAAGCCAGATTTCCAGGAAAAGGGCTAATTTTCCTCCTGCTCTTCTTCCATACCTCAGATTTTTAAAGCTACGTTGTGCTCTCAGCTGCTCTGCTTGTCATTTGTGCACAGAGACATTGCTGTCTAATTAAGACTTTAAAAAGTATAGGGCAGTGAACCTTTAGGGAGCAGCAGTGACCTGTAACACCCTCATTTAACAGACAAGAACCCGCAGTGAGTGAATAAGGGCATGTGGCACTGGTCCCCTTTGTTCCACTCCGCACCCCTGTCAGGCAGGCAGGAGTGGGAAGTGGAACAAAACCCGGGACCCAGCCCAGAGCTCCCCATCCAGTGCTCTTCACACCAGCCACACTGCTCCTCTTCATCTCTAGGGCAGATCCAGAGAGAACACAGAATATGGGCAGGGAAGCAAAGCAGTTGTTGAATGTGCTGTAATGGAGTTCCTTAGACAGCAGTATCCTGGGGGTGCTTTGGGGGACATGCAGAGAAAGCAAGGATGTGGCAGGACTGGGCTGGCTGTTAGAAGGTGCAGAGAGACATCATAATGTGGAATAAAGTTGGTCCTTGGTTGAGTACATGTCCATTGTTTGGGTGGGGGTGGAGACACAGGTCTACTGTGGGGCTTATCCAAGGCTGCAGAAGGCAACAAAACCTGGACTGGCCTTGAATCCCTGATTTTCAAGGAGCAGACAGTGATGGTGCTCTCAATGTGTGCTGGGCTGCGGGTGGGGAGGTTGGGTAGGGGGCTGCTGAGAGAAAATCTGCATGAAATTTGCTGTCTTGGTTCAGAATACGAGGTGAAACAGCTCTGCACCATATGAAACAGGGTAGAATTCAGGGCTAACGTCCAAGTGCTAGAGTTGTTCAAAGAAGGGAATGAAGGATATTAAAAGGGAAGACAGTGGAGAAGAGTGGTCTTGAACTAAGGCCTCAAGGATGGGTGAAATTGGGATGGCAGTGAAGGTGTAAGGGCTCCAAGGTCAGGGAGCATCTTGAACAAAAGCATGTAGTTATTGAGTGACATTGGGGAGACAGCTTGTGTAGAAAGGATTCACACATGTGCGGGCTTGTGGGTGCGTGTATGTGTGTGTGTGTGTGTGTGTGTGTATGCGTGCATGTGTGTGGGGGTTTTATGGATGAAGCTCCAAGAAGTGTGTGATGTAACAAGGTTGGAATAGGTATTATCCTGATAGCAAGACATTTGAATACTGGTCTCCACTCTCTCTTTCTTTCTTTCTTTCTTTCTTTCTTTCTTTCTTTCTTTCTTTCTTTCTTTCTTTCTTTCTTTTTTAACGTTTTATCTATTTTTGAGACAGGGAGAGACAGAGCATGAACAGAGGAGGGTCAGAGAGAGGGAGACACAGAATCTGAAACAGGCTCCAGGCTCTGAGCTGTCAGCACAGAGCCCGATGCGGGGCTCGAACTCATGGACCGTGAGATCATGATCTGAGCCGAAGTTGGCCGCTTAACCGACTGAGCCACCCAGGCGCCCTTCCACTCTTTCTTACCAACAGCTGTGTGACCTTAAGCAAGTCACTTACCTTTTTCCACCTTGGTTTCCTGGTGCATAGTTCTTTCCAGACCTTCCAGCCCTAACTTTGAAGAGGGACATTTTGAGTGAAGACCCTCAACTCCCTGACTTTATCACCTCTGGATATTTCCCCAAGGATGACAGGTAGAGACCGGGAGGGAAGGCGTCTTTTATGACTCTGCACCCTGGCCGGAAGACTGCCTCAGAGCCATCAGTATTTATTGGAAGAGATTTAATGGAGCTCTCAGAAGTCTGTTGCTCTCAGGCAAACCAGAGGCTGAATTAATGCTTTAATTATCCAGACAGCCTTCCCAAAGGCCCTATTCTCCATTTTAATTTTGGAAAACTCATGTATGTGATATTCTTCTTCTCTTGATCTTCCATCAGTCAGGCTGAAAACACTCCTTGGTTCCTGAGTGGAAGTGATCAACATTTCACATCAGTGCCCAAAGGGGTTCTGAACTGGGCCCAAGAGCATCTGATGAGTGGGGATATTACAGCAAGAGTTTCTAGATGGTGCCATGCTTATCAGGTAGAGGTGAGTATGTACAGATGCCGTGGGTCCTGTGGTTGGACAGCTATCTGGATTGGAGCAGGACAGGGGCTAACAGGCAAATCAGGAAGTGGACGCAGCCTTAGGAATTATACAAATCTAGCTAGGGAAGAGGGTAGTCTGCCGGTCCAGAGAGCCTGTGAGGCCAACCTTGAGCATGTAAGTCCTTGGTCTCACAGTGGCCCCATTCTGCATAGGATGAAGTTGCTGGGGTCTTTGCAGGCATGGCTGAGGCTGTAGGAGACAGGCTGAAGGTGCTGGAAGAGGACCTTGGGGGGACCCCTTGGGGACTGATGGACCTTGAAGGATGGTGGAAAGGGGAGAGAGGAAGTATAGAAAGGCACAGTCAGAACAAGCAAGGGTCAGTGAGCACACACACCATTAGCCATTCAGACTGGGCTTCTGTCTCAACAGGGCCATCCCCCATGACTCATACTTGGAAATGGTTGGATATGCCCCCCTACCTCCTTTGCCTCATATATCCCCATTTTTTTCATCCCTAACGTCTGCAGTTAAGGGATTAACTAAGTAATTTGACAACTATTTATTAGGTGCCTACCATTTACCAGGCACTGTGTTGGTGCTGAGGATATAGGAGGGAACAGGACAAATGCAAACCTCTGCATTGTGGGAGGGAGGTAACCCCAAATTAAAAAAAAAGCAAATAAATAATTATAAAAGGTGGTAAATCCTGTGAAGAAAGCAAACAGGAAGATGGCAGAGAAAAACCAGGAGGAGAACTCTTTTTGATGCTGTGTTAGGAAAGGATTCTCTAAGAATCATTTTAGTTTAGATCTGAGGAAGGAGCCAGCCACTTGGAGAGCAGGAGGAGCAGAATTCCAGCTAAAGGGAGTGGCAGGGAACTTCAGAATAACTGAAGGAGGATTGATGTGTCTGGATTCCTCACTCATGAACAGTGATGGAGTTAAGGTTGAAGGGGTGGTGGTTTATACAGGGGTGAGCAAAGCATGGGGTTTCAGCCTGGGCAACTCCCAGTGCTGAGGTCCCAAGGTCCACAAAAAGTGTTCAGGGTCCATGTGTATGTCATGGAACATGGCGGGTACCCTGGACTCTTCAAGATTGAGGAATATGGCTTCAAGTTCCTGGGAATTGCAGAACTTTGGGTTTCTACTATGGAGAAAGACTGATTTGGATGTTGTATCTGTCTTTTTTTTTTTTTTTTTTTTTTTGGTGGCAGTTGTATCCAATTACCATGCACTCAGTGTATGGTAAGAAACAGAAATTTATTCTCTTATAATTTTGGAAGAAGTCATAAATCAGTATCATGGAGCCAAAATCAAGGTGCTGTCAGGGCCAAGCTCCTTCTGGAAGCTCTAGAGAAGAATCTGTTCCTTGCCTCTTCTGGCTTTGGTGGCTACTGGCATTCCTTAGCCGTGGTTGCATCACCCTGATTTCTATTTCTGTGGTCACATTGCTTTCTTCTTTCTTGCCTTCTGGGTCCAGTATCCCTTTGCCTCTTTTTTATAAGGATGCTTGTCATTGCATGGGGGCCTACCCAGATAATTCTGGATATCTACCCATCTCAAGATCCGTAATCACATCTGCAAAGTCCCTTTTGCCATATAAGGCAACATCCACAGGCCCTGGGAATATTAGAGTGTGGACATATTTGGGGCCTATTATTCCGCCTACCACAGATGTGCTTGTAAAGGAGTTGGGGGGAGGAGTGAGGCAGGATCCACATACCAGCTTCTGGAGTAGATGATTCTTGGGGCTTGGTTGAAGCCCCAGTAAGCACTGGTAAAAATACTTGAGGCCATCTGCAGCTATGATATTTTAATTTTTCATTACATCTTAATCCTGTTATTCCCAGAGAGAATTTGACCAGCAGGATGGAGGGATGAGCAGTTTGTGGTGGCAGAAACCCTGGGCCTTTCAGCTTTATCAACTCTTTGTGTTTTTAACAGAAAGCCTCCTGACACAGGGTAAAAGGACACAGGGTAAAAGGGCACAGAGCAGTGGGAAATGATGGTGTCCATGTGAGTGGGGGTGGCAGAGGGTGGCAGAGGGTTGGGACTTCCATTGGCATTAACAGGGTCCTTTGCTGACTTCAGTTCTGAGTTACTTATGGTTAGATTTTAAGAATTTATGGACTTAAATAATTATATGAGACAAGATTAAGTAAATAAGAGAATACTGTATTTCCTAGATCTGTCAAAGAAACGTTAAGGTCTCCTACCTAGACAGTCTTTTCAGAAATATTGAATTTCTTTTTATTATTCCTGAAGTTAAACAAGAATAAATTTGAATAATTAATGCATTGGTCTCCCTCTTCACCGCCTCCTCTGCCACTTGTTAGCATCTATATCATCTTAAGGTGCTGAAAGGAAAGAAATAGATCAAAGATGTGGCAGTGCAATTTGTAGGCATCAGCTAAATTGCTCACTGGGCTGTGGGTGGAGGTGGTGGTTATGATTAGAGGGTGAGGGGTCTTGGCTGCAAGCTCCTGGGGGACTGTGCCAAGGTCTGCTGTCACTGATCCGTCTCAATATAGGACTTGGGTTGGTAAGCCTGTTAAAATAAGACTTTCTGGGGTGCCTGGGTGGCTCCAGTCAGGTGAGCATCCAGCTTTGGCTCAAGTCATGATCTTGCGGTTTGTGAGTTCGAGCCCTGTGTCAGGCTCTGTGCTGACAGCTCAGAGCCTGGAACCTGCTTTGGATTCTGTGTCTCCCTCTCTCTCTGCCCCCCCACTGCTCATGCTCTGTCTCTTAAAAATAAATAAATCTTAAAAAAAATTGAAAAAAAAAGACTTTCTCTTTAATTGTTTTTTATTTTTGGGAGAGAGAGCGAGCGAGCGAGTGAGTGCATGAGCCAGGGAGGGAGTCAGAGGGAGAGAGAGAGAATCCCAAGCAGGCTCCACACATGCTCAGTGTGGAGCCCGACACAGGGCTTGATGCAGGCTTGATGTCATGACCCTGGGATCATGACTTGAGCCAAAATCAAAAGTCGAACACTCAACCAACTGAGCCACTCAGGCACCCCAAGACTTTCTTTCTGATTGGGTTGGGGAATGGAGCTAAGTGTGGGCCAGGGAAGATGAACAGATGGGTTGGTGCCACCCAGGATCTGAGGGAGGGCAGGACAGGGTCTCGGATTGACCCTGAATGTCCCCTTCAAGGGGGGCTTCTATCATTCTGCCTTGGCTTCTGGACAACTGCTGATTATTGGCTGTGCCAATGCCTGCTCTATCTAATGCAGGTCATTGCCAGCTATACGTATTGGGAATTAATGAGATGGCCACTGTTTGGCTTTTGATGAACTGATGGCTTCCTCCACTAACCTAGAAGGGCATGTGGTATATCATTTCTCTGGGGTCCTGCAATAGGCCTTTATTTATATATCCCAGAAGCATTTAATGGGAGTCTACTATGGGTCAGGCTGTGGGTATACCACAAGCCTTGGTACAAGCTTGGTCATACCACAAGCTTGGCCCTAAGTAGCTTTTGTGTAGTGGGATTAACAGTTAAGAATGGCAATCATAGTAGAGTGGTCTGTAGGCTACTACAGGCCTGAGTGCTGGGTAATCTGAGAGCACAAAACCTGGTATTGAGAGAGTCAAGGGTGGCTTTCTGGAGGAAGTCATGCCTATTCTAAAGTCTGAAAGACTAATTTGGCATTAGTCAAGTAAAACGGAGAGGAGAACATTCCAGATAGAGGGAAAAACATATGAATAAACTCTGCAGAGAGAGAGAAAGCATGATGTGTTTGGGAAATCAGAAGCCGTCTGGCAAGAATGTAGTGGTAGGAGAGGGACGGGGGTGGAAAGAGATGGGGGTGAACCAAGCATGGGTCCTTTGGATGGAGCATTAGGGCAATGGGTCGTGAACAGGTTTAAACATGGGAGTGACAAGATTAGATTTTCAGTTACTATTATTTTAGAAAAATCACTCTGGCTCTAGTGTGGGGGATGATTTGGGGAGGGGTTAAGATTTGTTAGTAGGGACTCCAGTTTAGGGGCTATTGTAGTCATCTGGACAACAGACATTGGTGGGATAGACTAAGGTCTCAGCAGTGGGGATGGAGAGGAGAGAAGATATTTGAAATGTTAAAAGAGTAGAAGTGATAGGACTTGGAAGATGTGGAGAATGAAGAAGGAGGAATAGAGGTTGATACCTGGGCTTCATTTATGGGCAAGAAAATGGTCTTATTTGCTTATATAGGAAACATAAGAGGTGCAGCCCACTTTTCAGGAAAGATTCTGAGATACTGGTGGGATATTCCAGAAGGGATTACACTGGTCTCAACACATGCAACAGAGCAGGGCAGTATATGCAGAATTGGATCCTCAGCCCATGTATGATAACTGAAACCAAGGGAGAGGTGAGAGCTTCTAGAAATAGCACTGAGTGAGGAAAGATGAGATCCATCATGTTATGGTCGCGTATTGTTGCATGACAAATGACCTTCAAACTTAGTAGCTTAAAACAACAAATATTTCACTGTTTCGTTGGTCATAAATTTGGCCAGGGCTTAGCTGGGCAGTTCTTCTGTTCTGTGTAGGGTTGACTCAGGTGACTAGTTGTATTTGTTTGCAGAGGGGCTTCCCTGGAGAACCCAAGGAGGCTTCACTCACACATCTGTCACCTTGGCGGAGATGGCTGGAAGTCCAGGCTCAGCTCAGACTCTCCAAGAAAGCTGTCTAAAGGTGGCTGAGCTTCCAGCGTGGAAGCTCAGGATTTCCAGATTGAATATTCCATGAGAGAAGAATTAGAAATTGTCAATGTCTCAAGGCAGGGGCTCAGAAACTAGCACTGTATTATTTCCAGTGCATTCTGTTGATGAAAGCAGTCACAAAACCATTCATCGAGATTCAAGGCTAGGGGTGGAGACTATGTTTTGATAGAGGAGTGTCCTATTTGTCAAATTTGTGGCCACCATACTAAGGAAGGAAGGCATTGGAAGGCTGTAGGAAAAAAGGCTATCCTTATTTATAGGCAAGAAGTTGGAAGAGATTCCTTGACTATTAGTTGATAATTTGTATGCACCAGTACTGCTATATTGAGTTGTCAACAATGAAATATTATTATACATATTTGATAAATAGCCACTGCCCTGAGCTCCTGAGTGTTGTCTAACTGCCCTGGAGGACTTGGTCCTTCTGCTACACAGAAATTGGAATTTTACTTTATTTTTTTATTATTTACATTTAATATTTATCTCCATATCAGACTGTAAGATGAGTAAGTAAAGAAGAGTAATCTTTTCTTTTTTTAAACCAATGTCCACTGTAATGTGCTTGCCACATAGTAGGCACTCAGTCAGTGTTTACTCAATGAATAAGTGAGTGAAATGTGTATTGAATATCTGCTCTGTCCCAGGCATGTTCTGGGCATAGAGACAGACAGAACATAAACAAAATAAATAGGTGAAATCCATAGTATCTATGTTGATAAGTGCTGTGGAGAAATCCAGGCAGCAGTACAGGGAGCACAAGGGAGGAGTTGCTATTTAAATTAGGCTCTCAGGGAAGCCCTTAATGAGAAGGTAAATTTTGAGAGAAGATCTGAAGGAATGAATGAACAGGTTTTGGGGCCCTGGGAATCGACCTCATCAAAATCCAGACCTTCCTGGGTCAGAAAGGTTATAAGTAGAGATCCCTTCCTGTGGTTTGGGTTGTCTGTATTTCAGCCTGCCTGCCTGCCTGCCTGCCTTCCTTCCTTCCTTCCTTCCTTCCTTCCTTCCTCCCTCCCTCCCTCCCTCCCTCCCTCCCTCCCTCTTTCTTTCTTTCTTTCTTTCTTTCTTTCTTTCTTTCTTTCTTTCTTTCTTTCTTTCTTTCTTTCCTTTGTTTATTTTTGAGAGAGACAGAGTGTGAATGGGGAAGGGGCAAAGAAGGAGAGAGGGCAGATTCAGAGAGAATCTGAAACAGGCTCCAGGCTCTGAGCTGTCAGCACAGAGCCGGATGCAGGGCTCGAACTCGGGGAACGGGGAGATTATGCCGTAGGCTGAAGTCAGATGCTTAAGCACCTGAGCCGCCCAGGTGCCCCTCAGCCTGTTTCTTTAGAGGGATGCTGTGCCGCAGGTATAGTTAGAGCTTTGCTGTGGAAGATGTGGCTGAAGCCACCCCAAGAGTAGGTTTTCATAGAGTGAGACGGAAAGAGCTGTAAGGCGCTGGCTGCCTCACAGGGTTCTGGGGAGGAGAGGGTCTAATCGAGAGGGTGTAGGAGGACAGGGCAGCTCACATTCCTTTCTGGAAAGAGGAAGAGGGAAGAGGGGAAAAGTAAGATTTGTCCATGAAGAACCCCAAACAGAAAAATAAATATGGCTAACCTAAAGCCTAGTGAATGGTATTAACAAGTGAGGTTCTGGATCTTACAACCTTCTGTGCAAGACTTCTAGGAAGTGTGTTCAGTTGTGTGAAGAAAGATGACCAGGGTCTCATGGCGCCCTGCTCCATGAGGAGAGAGAAGTCTCACTGGGAGAAAAACCACAGAGGAAGGGGTGCACTTGACAAAGTAGACTAGTCCTTAGGGGAAAGAGCCCAATGGGGTGGTTAAGCTGGACCAGGCCCTGACTGCTTGGGTTCGAATCCGGACCCTGCCACACACCAGCTGGTGACCTTAGGCAAGATTATTCCCCTTTCCCTATCAGTTTCCTCATCTGAAAAGTGTGGAAAAATAATGAGACCTACCTCACAGGGTGGAGGTGGGGGTTACATGAGGCATGGTGTGGGGACTTGGAGCCCTGGACATCCTATGATGCTTATTTTACTAATGATTAGAAATTAAATCCACCTTGAAGGCCTCCTTTAAAAGAGAGCTCCCAACCACAATGCTTGTTTACAGACCAGTAACTGCTTGACAGTTGCTGGAGGACAGAGGAGGTTAAAGCTAAATTGACAGAAGGCATTGCCAAGTATGAAGACATCAGGGATGGGGGACTGTGAGGCAAGCCATCAGGGCACTGAGACCCACTTTATGAGACAATGTCCACACTACTTTGTGATCCAAAATTTCATGCCGTGTTGTTTTAGTGGCTTATTTCCCCCTCTCCTTTTCTGCAGAACCCCTCTTGTACCTTATGTTGACAGGGCATCTCTTCCCACGTCCACAACCAGATGTACCTCGGATGGGGTCCTATTACATAATCCATATTGTGGGGAGAGCTCTCAGGTGTTTCTGGTGAGATGTGGACTGATAACCTGAGCTAACCCTACTGTGCTGTGGTTAAGATAATGCTTTTAGGACAACCTGCCAACCTGTGAGCCCTACAAAAGGAGGTACAGGTAGATATGTTGAGAAGCTAGAGCTGGTGTGAATTAAGAATATGCATATTATGACCTGCTGTGTGAGAAGGCACAAGTTACCCACCCAGGGTAGGTAGGTAGCTCTCTTCGCATCCAAGGTCTCACTTGGGGGAAGTGAACCATCCCCCCCCACCAGGATTGTATTGGTTAAAGGTGCAGTTTCAATACACCCACATAAAGGAATTCATGTCACAAGATTTATTACTTCCAGATCCCAGAAACCAGGGGGTTAGGGGCTGCAATGAGCCCTCTGTCCTGGGTCACCAGTGAGCAGGAGATAGAGAGCAGGCTAGCAAGCATTTGTTACTTATAACAAAGTTGGGGTGGAAGTCACTAACTTCTCTCAACTCTAAGTGGTTATTTTAAAAGGTGCCCTGGGGGAAAAGCAAAGTGAGGATTTGGGGCAGGAATCCTAAGCTTAGGTCTTTATCTAAGTATGCATACTTTGGATGTGAGCAGGGTTGCTATGCTGTAAAATGCCAAGGCTGTGAAAGTCTTCTCACCTTTGCATCCCCAGGCCTGTGTGGTGCCTGGTGCCAGCGGGAGCGTGCACGTTGAAAATGCTTGGTTGGTCTTGGTACATGGCCAACATGTGACTGACTTCCTTGACTCATGTGGTTGCTCCTGTGGGCGGATGTATAGGGAATGTCCTAGATGGCTTGGAGGTGTGATGGCTGAGTTACTTTCCTTGAACTGTTGAGAAGTGGATGGAGCATGAGGACATAGGGATGGAGAAGGGTGGTGGGACTCTCTCTAGCCACTCTATTCCCTGGCTGTTGCTTTCCAATTGTGTATGTGTGCGTATGCGTGTGTCTAGGTTGATTGTGACCTCATAGAAGGTGGCTCCTATATCATCTATTTGCTCTCTATCTAATCCACACCATCTCCTCTTTCCCTAGTTTAACCTATGGCTTTGTGCCTAGTGCTTGGGACACAATGATGCTTGATGGACTCCTGGTCTGACCTTGTCCCTTAGTGGCTGGACCCACCCCAGCACCGTGCCCTCCCTAGAAGACATGCATGCCCTGGCCTCTGCACCATCTGTCACCAGGCCTTGCTACCAGAAGAGACTTGGAGCCTGCAGGCCTCAGCCTTATTTAGACCCCTCTGCCACCAGCTTCAGAGCCAGAGCCATCTCTGAGGCTGTTCCAGGCTCCTCTGCTGTACTCTGTTCCTGCCAGGGTGGGCTCCTGCTGTACCCTGGGAGTTTCCTTGTCCTGGGGCTTGAAGTGGGGGAAGGCTAACTTCTTTACACCCTTGTCCCTTCCTCCTCCCTCCTCCCAAGCCCTGGTAGGAGCCCTTAGAATATTCTTTGGCTCCAGTAGACAAAATAAGTGGTTGCTTAAATAGGTTCTAAATATAACCAGTGCAGCAAAGAAGCTCAGTTAGAGGGTATGGAGAAGTTGTACTTGGGTAAATGACTATTTATTTCTGATTATTTTACCAGTAATTGGACCTGCCCTCTCCCAGGCATCCTCTTTGCCTGTTTTAGCAGCAAATGTATTTGTTTCCATTGAAGCTGTTCCCCTCCTCCCTTTCCACCTGCTGCTTCCTCACCCACCCACTGTTAGAAAGGAGTCTTTACTCTTGTTCTTGTTCTTGGATGAACCCCAACAGCTCAATGAGCAGAAAGATGGGCTGGGGAAAGTCTCTGGGAGCCGTGGCTGATGGAGCTAAGCCCACTCTTGCGTGGCTCACAGCCCTCGGGAATGGGTGTGACCTCACATTGCTATGCTCAGAAGTCCTCTATCAGGCACTTTGGGGACTTCTAAACATCAAAGCCACTACTTCTTCCCACCTCCATATGAGAAAACTGAAGTAGATGCATAATTCTGACTCTTTTTGGGTTCCCTGGTGAGTCGAACTGGTGCCTGCATCCTTGTCCTGGGCCACTAGCCTCTGTAGTGGGGACGGACTTCTGTTCATGTTTCCCCACTTTTATTTTTCTTGTTTGGAAATAAGGGATGCTGCCAGGCACCCTGTGTGAGCTCAGTAGGAGTAGGCCAATGATGGTAATTCATGGATAGGATTGCCTGGGTATTGCCCAAAGGAAACCTCCCCCTGCTCTACAGGGAAATTCAGCCCTGCCTAACCCATCACTGTTCAATTTGAGGCCAATAAAAGAGTATCTGGTTTTTCCTAGATTTCAAAGCTATATGGATTAACCCCCAAACATCTGAATGACATTTGGTATCGAGATGCTGTGGATATTTGGTGTTTAGATGCCCAGCCCCTGAGGGAGCCTGGGGGGCCCACACTGGTTTGACACCAAACCTGGAATCTCTGCCTCTTGGAGTTATGAATGAGGGCCGCAGGGAGGTCATGTCTGCTCCCCGAGGGATTTTTTTCCTGCTGCTCTTTCATTGTGGGCAGAGGAAATGGTGGTGGGCTACTGACATTTGCCATGCAAGGGAGTAAGAGATTTGCTACTGGAGGGTTCTGTTGGTGAGAAAGCAGAGGTCTGGTCATCTGATGAGTATACGGGGAGGGGAGGCAGAGTAGAGAGACCTGACATGCCTTTCACGAGAACAGGAGAGTGCTGGCTATAGAAACAGATCGGACTGTGTCTGATGGAGGCTCGCTGTCTGTGTGGAGGATGCCATGTCTTCTTCAGAGCAGTGTTAACACTCCTCAGATTTTGAGGGGGACTAGGTGGAAGTAGCCTTTCTTTTGTTTGGAGCGGGTTTTACCAACTACTCCTGTTCGGTGGTCAGGAGCTATTTCTGACTTAGCTAAGACCTTGGAAGCGTGCAGAAACAACTCAGTTTTGTTTTGCTGCAAGATGTAACAATGGGGTTTGTAATGATTTCTCTTCCAGTGTATAAAGGAACATTTTAAAGAGTATCTGGTGAAATCGTATTCAATGTATAATCTTATGAGAGTTTACAAGGCTGCAGAGGGATTTATTTTGGATAGTAGAAAGAGCTTTGTTATTGTAGGCTGGTGATCCAATGAACTAAGGAACATTCAGGCTTGTCCTTCCATGGAGATTACTCAGAAAAGCCTGGACAGCTGCTCTCTTGCAATGGGTTAAATGTGAATATTCTGTTTTGCAGGAGGAGTGTTGCTGAGTGGGGAATCTGGCTATTGCAGATCTGTGTGTTACGGCTGATTTATTCATCATGAACTATCATTTCACATCAATGTAAAGCAGACTTCTAGAAACTGTCCTCCCTCAGAAGTACACCCAGCACACTACATAATGTCCTTGTAACATTTCCCCCATATGTCTCTTCCTCAAATGCCAGTCTAATGCATATGCCAGCAATGTTCCCCACTTGTAACACTCTTTACTTCTATCATTTTATCAGAAACTCAGGAAAGCAGTTGTGGGATCAACAGGAATTTTGGATGACACCAAAACTGAATGAGAAAGTATTCATTTGGATGCAACTTCATTTGGAAAGCACCCTGGATGTGCTGGGTTCGAGCACTGGCTCAGCCATACATTAACTGTCAGAATCTTTGATAAGTCCCTTACCTTTCTTGGCCTTGGGCCCCTATTTATATAATAGAAGGTTGGCCTGATTAATTCACTTAATAGGTATTTATGGAACACCAGCTCTGTGCTAAAAAGCATGGGATGTGTAGTCCAATAAGATACAGCTCTTTAGCTGGAGGGACTCAGAGGGGCTTTGGACAGAAGACAGAGACAGATAAACAAATTACAATGCCAAGTGTGTAACATGCTGAGAGGCATAAATGAGAGATGGATTAATTCTGCCTGAGAGGTCAGGAAACAACTCATTGAAGGAAGAGACATTTGCACTTGGCCTTGACAGGGGAAGACAGAAAGAACAGCATGGGCATAGATATAGAGGTTCGAACATGCACCATGGATGTGGGGGAAGAGCAAGCAGTCCATTGTGGCTGAAGGGGGAGGTGATGCTGGAAAGGAACTTGGACACCAGCTAAAATGGGTCCAGTTGGCCATTCTAAGGAACACAGGCTTGCACTCCCACTAACGGCCTTCTAGTTCTGATATTCTGGAGATGTGTGCATTTTAAAATGGTGCATATTATGTGATGTGAATTTTATCTCTACTTTGAAGATTGCAGAGAGAGAGAGAGAGAGAGAGAGAGAGAGAGAGAGAGAGAGAGAGAAACCCACTATCTCCATAGACACACCACACAATTATTTCTTCTCTGAGATCTTGTTGCCTCTCTAGGGCTCTACTGGGTAAAGGGGGCAAGGACCCTTAGTGCTCAGATCTCCTAAATCTGTGAGGAGGGTGGTTCTAGTGTCCTCCATGGGTGGGGGGACAGGACATAACTTTCCCCTTTCTTAGAGGCTCATTACACCTCTCCACTCCTTGCTTCAGTACTGATGGCTCCCCGTTCCCCGGGGGTGAGAACCTCTGAACTTCTTCGTGTTGTCTCCTGGGTCTGCCGTCTGGGCACTGAATCTTCTCTGCTTCTTCCTGAGGGCTGAACTCTGGAAACCACAAGCTAGGAACTGACTCTTTTTCTTCCTCCGCGATTTTTCTGTGTTGTCCTTCCTGAGGCCACGCCCACAGACTGTCTTGGCAGACCCAGTGCGGGAAGGACAGAAACAGGGAGGTGGGTTTGAAAAGTCGGGTTTGGAAATTTCAGAATATTATCCTACCACTTGCATCCCAACCTTTTGCTTCATACAGGGCCTCTCCCCCAAGTAGCAGAGAAGGTCTCAGAAGTTTTGTGGGCCAGGAGGTTTGCCTGCTTCACTCCTTTTCCCAGGACCTTCTGGGAACGCTGGAGGACTGCCATTAGAAGTGAGGGGCTGACTCCGGAGAGAGGCAGCATGAAAAGGGGCTTTTCAATACCCTTGAAACCGCCCACGGAGGCAGCTGTTTGCTGTCCTGCTCTGTAACCTGCAAATGTATCTTCCCCAGCTGCCTGTCCCCTCCTGTAGGTGCATGCCTTGGTGCCCGCCAGTCAGCCTCTGGCCAACCACTGCTCCACTGTGGATCTGAGGATGTTATAGGGAAGGAGACTCAGCTTGATCTTGAAACCCTCAAGGTGGCTCCATTACCCAAAGACCACACGGCCTTGAGCAAATTGATGAGACTCAGTATCCACATCTGTGAACAGTGACATGATTACTTAATGCATTCGGCCTTCAGTCTATGAATTAAGGATCATTAGGATTATTAAGTGCGTATGTTACTCAGCACAGTGCCTGGCATGAGGTGGGAGCTCTGTAAATGGCTGAGACCGTATTGACTGTTACCACTGGATGTGTGATCTTGATCGTCACTTACCCTCTCTGAGCTTGTTTTCTCATCTGTCAAGTGGGGCCATTGTTACCTTCTTTACAGGGCTGTTTGGAAGACTAGTTACATGTGGCATTCAGTAGGTAGGTATTAGACAATCCTTAATCTGCCCCCACATGTTTTCTCCAGCAGCTCTGTCCCTTCCTCTTCAGAGACCAAAAGGGGAGGTGCTTTGTCCCCATCATGACCTCACAACTCTGGGTCTGTTTTACTGACTCTGTTTTTCCCAGAGGCCTAGACCCCCATGTATTTTCCCAGTGGGTACAGAGATAAAAGGATAGACTCATTTGTGTGCCTGTCTGCCGTGGCTGACAGCAAGACTTCCTCATTATGGGAATGAGCCTTTGCCTTTGTTGCTGTTGCTGACATGGTACCCTCCTTATCTAGCCTTGTCTTTGCTGCTTCGTAGGTATGTGGTCTTGGACGAGGTACTCCCCCTCTTTAGACCTCAGTTTCCTTGTCTGTAGGATGGGGATAATGGTACTATTTGCCTCACCCATCTTATAGGATTACTGGCACCTCATGGAATGTGAACGTGATAAGTATTTTGTAAAGTGTTGGGCAGTTGTAGGGGATTAGTGTTCTGGACTCCCTGACGACCTAAAGTGTTGCCATCCCTCTTGAAACACAAGTATCTCCCAGAAGTGGCTCATAGCAGTGCTTATAGCAGTAGGATTGAGAGCAAAGCCTGGGAGTAAGATTTAGACATGCACATCAAGGAAGGGAAATGGGTGGGGGCGTTGGGGAGAAATGTGAAAGATAGATCTTTTGACCTTATACTTTGTCTCTGGCTGACCTAGTGCCTTTGCTGGAACCTTCACCCTGGGGCATCCTCAGGAGCACCATTATGGGTTAACTGAAGAGGCTGAAGGGGAGACTGACAGGGTATAAACATCCCAGCCCAGCTCTGACATCCTGCCTCTTACAGGTCCCCAAAGGCCTTAGGGGCACAGTCTCCTGAGGGTCAAAGCTGCGTGCTGTGGATGGTCACCTGTCATTGCCTTCTTTGAAGCCCCTGTTCCAGGTTGCTGTGCTACATACAGGACACAGATAAGCATGCATTCATTTCAAGTTTCATTCTGTAGGTCTTGAAAACATATTTTGTGCCTAGTCTGGTGCAGAAGGTTATAAAGAAGCCAAAAGATCCATTGCTGTTCTCAGGGTAGCCTGATCTCATTAGGAATGTAAGAAATAGATCTATGAAAACCATGAGCAAATCCAAACCCAAACCAACCCCTTTGTGAACACTTGCCAAAATGTGTGTGAGATGTCTATTGCTATAATTCAGAGAGTGCTGCCAGAGTGGCTGAGGGAGGAAGGAGGGAATCTGTGTTTGGCAGTGGTAGAAGCTAAATTTGGACAGTGTCTTAGGTCATTTTTCTGGAAGCAGATCCTGCAATAAAGACTGGTATGCAAGTGATTTGTCAAGGAAGTGCTTCCAGGAGAAACGAGTGAGGGGCCAGGGGGAGCAGGACAGGGCAGGGAAGACACCAAGCAAGGCTGACACCCCAGGTGATGTTGCAGCCTCCGCCTGCTCCCTCTGGGAATTCTGGGTCATAAATGACATGGCCGACTTTGTCCAACCTCTAGGCAAGGCTTTTATAGTCCTGCTCATTGTCTGCAGGGTGGGAGACACAGACCCTGAGCATTTCTGGCTCTCTGCATAGCAGTGGCAGGGCTCACAGGTGCCAGGGGTTGGAAAAAAGGCACGCAGAACGGAGGGCGGTGCACAGAAGCGGGGAGAGAAATTCAGGTATGGCTGCCAGCAGTGCTCACTATGTAGACAGAGGGGTTGGGGCTAGGGTTAGAAGTCAGTACCAGGGTTAGAAGTCTAGACTGGGTCCTCTGTTAACTATAAGCCCTCATAAATTCCTGAGTAGGTGATTGGCACAAGGAAAGCATAGATTAATCCAGTGGCAAAGTTCAAGGGGATGGGGGGCGTGGGGCAGAGCCTAGAGGCTGGGCAGGTCAGGCATGCACTTTCCTTTGGGGCCTTTGCACTGGCTTTTCCCCAGTGCCTGGATCCTTCACTTTCCATGGACGTGACTGGTGAACTCCCTCACTTCCTTCAGGTTTTTGTTCAGAGTACCTCTCACCAACGCCCATCCTGTGCCTTCCCCTGAATCCTGCGCCGTGCTCTCCTTGCAGCTCACACTCCTAATTCCCTTTCTCCTGCTTTGCATTTTCCTTTTTCAGTAACACGGACCAGTTTCCAACGTACTTTATAACCTGTCTAATTATTACAACTTTTGCTGCTGGTCTCCCCTTCTTAGAAAATGTGAGCTCCATGTGGGCAAGGCTCTCTGTTTTGCTCACTGATTCATCTTGAGTGGGCGAGTGGCGGCTGGCCCACGGCACGTATGCAACACACATTTCATATAATGGATTGCTGTGAGCCAGAGGTGGGTGAAGGCTGGCAGGGAAAGAGCTAGGTGGGGAGGCCTGGACCTCAGTGATACTTGGGGGGATGATGCAATAGGGTGGGTCGACATGGGGGTCGAGTGGAAGGAGGGAGCAGGCATGCTCATGAAGATTTGGACCAGGGAAAGCAGGATGATGCTGTGTCATTGGTGAATCGCTGTACCCTAGGACAGAGTTCTGGCTGGAGCAGCATTGTTGGAGCAACAGGCACAGTGAGGTTCCAGGGGGAAGATTTTCCCTGGAGGGGGCTGTGGGGTGTGGGAGGGGGAAGTATCTGTTCTCAGATTCGTTTGGGCCTGAGTCTGACGCCTGTGGTGGGGAAAGCCAGGTGCCACAGTGGGGGCAGACGGGAGACCTTTCCTGCTCTCCTGCCTGTGGCCTCCTTCCTGCTGACAGGGCTGCTAGGATAATGAGTGGTTCCCCAGGCCTTCCCTCTGCTCAAAGGCCTTGGCATATGTTTATCAGCCAAGCTTTGCCACTCCCACTGAGTGGCCCTGGGTAGGTTTCATTTACTGCTGGCATGGTTGAGTAGCAGCGTTGAGCTTGCACTTTGGTGAGGTCAAGCTGTTTAATAGTGCATGTGTGAGCGTGGAGGCAGGTGGGGACAGCCCTACTGTGATGGGGATCCCAGACTGTAGAGCTACCTGGAGTTCAGAAGCACCAGGGTCAATCTGAGGAGCTGGGGTGGGGTGGCCGCAGCCTGTGGGTATGATTTGTTGTTGTTGCACTGAAAAGTCAGCAAGGGAAGAGCTGGGCTGGGACAGCCGCTTCTCCCTTCCCACCCCAAACGCAGGGACACGTGATCTGGGCAGCACTGGGAAGGGAGCCTTGGCAGGAGCTTGAGGACTTGAATTTGCCTTGGTGGGCAGGAAAGGGCCTTCCCCTTGTGGACCCCCTCGCGCCCTGACATTTAGCAGAAAATGCCTCACCAGCCTGTTTGCGAGCAACCCCTTGTGAGGAAGTGGGTGAGGGGGGCAGAGTGGGAGAGCAAGACCGGGGCAGATGCTCTGTGGAAACTGGCTGGTGAGCGCATATGACTTGCTCCTTGGAGATTGTCCCCTGTGACTGGGGATGGCTTGCCAGAGCCTGTGAACTTGGGGTTACTACCTTGTCCCTCCGCCTCCACACCCCCAGGCTGGTGAGAGCTGGAGACAGGCTGTCAAAAGGAACTAGGATCAGAGCCCCCAGAGGATCTGGTTGTCACATGATGATCCAGCCATCCTCTGGATGGCTGTTCCCACCTTACTCCTTCTGTTTCAGGGTTGGAGGAAAAGATTGGGACACCTTGCACATATTACATCCTCCCTCTCCAGCGTAATCTGGTCATTTGCCTCTGCTTTCCCCATCTGTCCCTTTTGTCCCTGGCCACACGAGAGGTGAGCTGCCAGCCTGTCAAGTCCAAGCCTGCTGGGATGGCATTCATAGGAGCTGCTGCAGAAGGAGAGAGCATCCTCGCATATGGGTGCACTAAGTCGCAGACTGCAAATGCAAGGAGCAGCAGTGTGAACCCTGACCCCACCACCCGTTTGCTGTGTGACCCCAGGCAACGTGTATCACTTCTCTGAATTTTAGACTTTTCTTCAAAGATGGGAGAGGAAACCTGTGCCTTTATGTCAGCCAACTAAAGAGATGATCGATCATTATTAATAATAATAGTAGCAACTGTCCCTTGAGGTCTGTTTTGTGCCAGGTGCTTACTTATATGATCTGTAATCTTCTCAACTGGCATCTGTGTTTTATAAGTGGAAGGACAATGTCTTGGAGGCTTGCTTGTTTTAAAACTTGCTCCTCTTTCCATCGTGTGATCCTGTGTCTGTATTGAAGGAGGTGTTCCCTCCCCCCAGCCTAACATATCCTATTAGCTCCCTTTGGGGCTACCACAGGTATGGGCCCCAATTGGGCCCTGGACACCCCAGCTTCCTGGGACAGCACTGCACCTCCTGCTCCCCCATCCTGGAAGAGTTGCCATTCAAAAGAGTATTGTCATAGCACCTTTTACATTTGGGAACACTACTGCTCCTTGGGATCAAGGCAATTTTTAGCACAATTCATAATTTGTCAAAGATCTTTGGCCTGGTGGCTGATCCAAAGTGCTGCTTAAGAAGCTCTTTTTTGAATTGAATTGGCACCTTCTCATCTCTCCTTTTAAATTTTCTTTTTCCCATCTCAGGCCTCAGGAGTTACTTTCTTAGTTTGTCCCAGGGTCACCTGGACATTCATGTTTGTTGTGCACCACAATCTTGAAAAACATTTAGGATGCTTGCCATATTGAATTCACAGTTGTAGAAAAAAATAATAAAATACCCCGAAGCTTGAAGCTTTCCAGGTGAAGTTGATTTGGGTTAATAATTATGTTATAATTTAGTTATAAGTGAAAAAAGCAAAGGGTAACTAGTAGACTACTTAAAAGATTATTTCATAAGGGATGAGTAAGATATGGTAAATTTGCTTTTATCTTTTCATTATTTTCCAATGTAACATATATAATTCTGTTCTAGAACCATGAGAAATATGCCAGCTTATTTGTTTTATATATGTATGTGTGTGTGTGTGTGTGTGTGTATACACACACACACACACACACATACACACACACACACACACATATATATATATATATATATACACACACACACACACATATATATATATATATAAAAGTCAAGTTAGCTAACATACAGTGTATACAGTGTGCTCTTGGTTTTGGGGGTAGATTCCTGTGGTTCATAGCTTGTATACAACATCCAGTGCTCATCCCAACAAGTGCCCTCCTCAATGCCCATCACCCATTTTCCCCTCCTGCCCACCCCCCCATCAACCCTCAGTTTGTTCTCTGTATTGAAGAGTCTCTTATGGTTTGCCTCCCTCTCTGTTTGAAACTAATTTTTCCCCTTCTCTCCCCCCATGGTCTTCTGTTAAGTTTCTCAAGTTCCACATATGAATATGTCAGCTTCTTTGTAATTTACTCTGCTTTCCTTGAACATGATGCCTTATTTCTCATATAGCATTTCGAATAACCTTACCAGTCCTTTTGATAGATAGCCATGTGAAGTGGTTGGCAAAGAGAAAATGCATCACAGATCTACCAGAATAACCGAAATGAAGATATTTATAACTAGGTGACAAATGAAAACTGTCTCCACAGAGAACCTGTGGTACAAATTTTGTTATCAAAAGGATCTCTAAAAATTGTTAAAGATACCTGAATTAGAAATAATAAAAGCAGTTGAAAATCAAAATTAGCCAGAAATAAGAATATCAGTTTTAATGGGAAAAAAGGTTGTTTGGTTGTGTGACAGAAACTATTCAGACATCCTTATGGGGCTTTAGTAAAATTGCTTTTCAAAATTTACATCTGACATTTCCCCTCTTTTGTTTTGTGAGGACAGAGAAAAGCAGATAGCAGTGGAGGATAGGCAGTGAGGAGGGTAGCGGCATTTGCCCCACACTCAGCATTAAGACAAGTGGCCGTGGAA
Source organism: Acinonyx jubatus (assembly GCF_027475565.1). Lineage (NCBI taxonomy): Eukaryota > Metazoa > Chordata > Mammalia > Carnivora > Felidae > Acinonyx > Acinonyx jubatus. The sequence goes on from NC_069395.1 coordinate 41,864,843, forward strand.
CTAATTTTGAAAAAAAGATTTGTATAAAGAAAGCAAGAAAAAAAGGAAAACCTTAAAAAAATTCTATTTACACTGAATTTGTTTCCAACTTTCCAAAGGGAGAAAGGAAATATGTTAGAGGCAGTCAGTGTGAATGCACATGGGTTTTGGAATCAGATTGCTCAGTCCCACAGCTATAGAATTGATCTCATAATACCCTCCCTGTGGATTCTTAAAGGAGTGGAGAACATGTGTGTAAGCACTCAGGATACAGTAGGCTCATTTTAAATTACCACCAGGATTTGTATTGATGCTGACTTATCAAGATGATGACTCCGCTAAAAGAAGCGTAATCAAGAAGCACATGCTGTAGAAGAGAGCGGATTCTTTTGTCTAAGTGACTCCACTAGTTCAGGTTGGGATATTTCCTCACTTAATTATGCAGGAGGACAAGCACACCAGTGAATAGTTTCATGTCAACATTTCAAAGCTAGTTGACTTTAAGGTATTTCTAGCTTGGAAATTTCCACTAATTCAAGCCTTGCACAAAATGCAGTGTGGAGGCTGAAAACTGGAGAAATTACCTGGCTCGCTCCCAAGTCTTTTTAATGGCAGCATTCTTCAGTCTCTGTTTCCCAGTCTGACTGGGCCACAGGAGAAAATGAATACCTGTTGTGTCATAAACCTTGCTATGACTATCAATCAAAGTTCCCCTCAGAGGGAGTGTAATTCTCTACCCATTAACTAAAGTGTTCTGGGACATGCCACAGTCACAGAACTTTCTCTCAAATGAATTTCTGAAAGTCGTCCTATAGTTCCAGTACATTGACCTCAAAGATGGGGACCTCATGCCTGGAGGTAGTTCCTTAGCAATTGGTGCCAGCATGAAATATGACAGCCAGAAGAGCCAAGGAGTTTCAGGTCCCTGGGGCCAGGCTGGACCAGTCACACTGCACTGAAGATCTGGGAAAACCTTGGTCCCTTTTGCAATGCCATCAACATGCCTGAGTGTCTCCTGAGACTCTAACATCACTTAATTAGTAGAAACAGTCTTGGTAGGAAATTCAACTCTGAATTGATTCAATTTTTGCCCCTAGAAGCCTGAGATAATCTAAAAGAAACTCTTTTAGGTCAATAGAGTCTAAAATAACTTGAAACAGCAAGCTTACATTCCCCACTACTACTCAAGGAATCAGGGCTCAAAAATAAAAATGAATTTGGCTTTAAAAAGAAAGGTATGTTTTTACATATCTGAGTTGTGAATATAATTTTTGCACCTCTATGTATATCAAGTAATAAAGATAAAAGACACCAAAGGATGACTACAGTGAAGGGAAAGTAATACAACATAGTTCAGGTCAAACAAAAAGCTGGCACGCTGTGCACTATAAATGCCTTCATAGGACTATAAAAGTCCATCAAATGGACTTCAGATTTGGCTCTGAGCTCCTCTGCAGCCAGAATAAGAAGAAAAGCACAATTAGTCCCAGGTGTCACATTTTCATAAGGTCAGAGAAAAAGTTACTTTGGAGAAGATTTCCAGACACCAAAGATGGAGAGACCAGAGGTGTTGAGTTATATAGGGGATGCATAACAATACAATGGACATTTGTTACTTCATTCAACCAATAGTTATAGAATGTGTACAGTTTGCTTACCATGTCAGGTGCTGGGGATGGAACAATATGTAAGACTCAGGCATTGCCCTCATACAACATACAGCCTAGTGGATTTCCAGGTAGTTGTTTCCTGTAGGTTTGTCATGCAGACTGGGAGCATAAACCTGAAAAGCCATTCTGGCAGAAGAGGTTTCGTTAGGGGTCATATTCATCTCAGTTGGGTTTGTAGCTATTATTAGTCTTGTCTGTGTATTTATATTTTAATAGGCGTCTCTTTAAAACTTAAATGGAATTCATTTGTTCCTTAAATATTAGCACTTATTTGTGCCAGTTACCAGGAGAGGCACTGAGAGCCCAAAGATGAATATCAGATGTTGTCAAGGCTTCCTAGAACCTCAAATGACAGTGAGGGTAACACACACAGGCAAGCAAATCAGAGTGGAGCATGGCAGATGCTGTTATAGATATGTGAACTGAGATTTCTGGAGATGTCTGACTCTTCCAAAGGGAGTCAAGGAGGGTCTTCCAAGAGGAGGAACTTGAGCTCCTTCCTGAAGGATCAAGAACAACCACAAGGACAATAGCAAACATGTGGTACTTATCTTTTTCAGGAACTATTCTAAACCCTTTGTACATATAACATGTGTTGAATTAACTCATTTTAATCTTCACAACAGCTCTGTGAAGTAGGCACAAAGAACTTAAGCATCATGCCCTGGCTCACCTTGCTGGTAAATGATGGAGCCTCAAGCATGGAGCCTCTCATTCTTCTTGCCTCCTCTGAGTGACCTGTCCTGAAACCCAAATGAAGCCAGGTTTCCTGGTTGCATGCTGCAATGACACTGTGTATTTTCTTTCTTAGAACTTACTATGTTGTGTAATTACATGCTTATCTGTGCCATTATTCATTTAATGTCTACTTCGTGTAGACTACTATCTCCACTGGGGCTAGAAACTGTGTGAGCATTTTCTTTCTATTTAATCACCAGAGCAAGAATTTGGCACATAGAGGGCACTCAGCAAATACTCATTGAGTGAGTGCAGCCAGGAAAGGACAATGTGAAGAATGTACAGTGGAAACCTAGGTGGCAGAGAAGTGGGAGTGGGGTTTAGAGATGTTTGGGGCAAACTTCCTACAAATGAGGTCATCTGTGTAGATACCATTGTTCTTGTTTTTGTTCTTGTTGCTGTTTGCTTTAGAATAAACCTTGACTGGGGTGCCTGGGTGGCTCAGTCAGTAGAGTATCTGACTCTTGATCTCAGCTCAGGTCTTGATCTCAGGGTTGTGAGTTTGGGCCTTACATTGGGCTCTGTGCTGGGCATAAAGCCTACTTAAAAAATAAAAATAAAAAATAAATAAAACAAATCTTGACTAGGATTGCTCACCTGGGAAGGGTAAGCCATTTACTTTCCTGGAGCAGAGACAAGAAATAGAGAAGGAGGTTGGGCAGTGCCAGTTTGCATTCTTTGATGGCATTGACCTACCTGATGCTTCCTGAGCTAGGTAGGGGCACAGAACCTGCAAGGTTGGGTTTTTATATCCTAATTCTCTGTTCCTCCCTCACTCTCTGAGAGACAGAGGCAGAGAACACCTCATGGTGGGAGGTAGCCTGTGACATGCCTTATTTGTTCTCTCTTTTCCCAACCTTTTGGGAAGGCCCCTCAGAGCTTGGGAAGTGGGAAGTGGTTCCCATCCATGGTTTCTCTCTTGCTCACTGCAGGGCTGGCAGGAATAGGCTGGTTCCCACCCTGTGACATCATGTCAATCTTCCTTTGCATCTTGAGCTTCTGCTGCCTCCCAGTTTCTATTTCCAGGGGAACATGGCGGCTGAGTCTATATTTGGTGGGATGTTCTGCTTCCCTTTGGCACATTTGACTCAGGCTGTGTTAATTAGACAAATTCAAGAGCCTGGAAACTGGAAACTGGAGTTCTGTAGCCTTTGCTACTTGTGTACCCCTGAGGCTGCCAGGGATAATGTGGCTGTTTTGGGCATAGTTCTTCCTGCCATTTGCATGATGAGGAATTCATCTTCTTCCAGGAAAAACTGTCTTAGTAAAGAATTTATTGTATGGTCTTTTGCCTTGAATGGCCTCATGAGTCTTCTGAGTCAAATTTATTTGTTCACTGAGTAGATATTTATTGAGTACCTACTGGGTACACAGGTCTCTGATAACAAGTACTAATAAAGGAATTAAATAAGAGTCATGTGAAAACCATAGATAGTTGTTTCCAAGGGTGTTGAGAGGATATAGAGATTATATTTTGAAAGTGATCAGTATGGGCTTTATAAGAAGGTGGAGTTTGAGTTGGACTCTCAAGGGTAGGATTTTGATTGGGGGCAGACTTGGGTGGAGGGGGGCTATAAAATGGAATTCCAGGTGGAGGAGATTGTGTGAGCAAAGGTGGGAGAAGGATGTATATGGGATCTGGCAAATGGATCAATATTATTTGAGCAAAGGATTTGTGTGGTGATGTGGTGGTAAGATGAATTCAGAAATGAAGGCTGGGGCTAGACAGTGGGAGCACTTTGGGGGTTACATGGGGCATCACAGAAGGTTTTACAGCAGGGATGTAGTAGATGAAATTTGGATTTTAGGAAGCATCTTCCAAAAGAGCTATCTCCTGGAGGGTAAATTAAAGGGAGGAGAAACTGAAAGCAAGGAGACCAGTTCAGCTCAAGTCAATAATATATGCTAATATTTATTTCACATAGGTTAAATCATTTAATTTGCACAGCAATCCTCTGAGGTTGATACTATTATTATCTCTCTGTTTTAGCCAAGAAAATGAATGCACAGTGAGATTAGATGACTTATCCAACGTTATATAGCTGGTGAACCATGTCACTAGGATTTGCACTGAGGCAGTCTGGCTCTAGCATTTACATTCTCTTTACACTGCATGATACATTTTTCTGTATGTTTTGAACCCAAACCATGTGGAAGGAGCCACTAGCAACACAGACATGTAAATAAAACACAGTAAAACACATATAGTTTTGTCTTTCATCACTTAGTTGAGAGGTAATTATTTGGATAGTTCAAATCATAATTAAGTCTTGAACTATGGTGATAGTAACAGAAAAAGGGGAATGATTGACAGAATATGGTGCATCTCTGTGAGATGCATCTCTTAAAGATTACTTACTGTCCTTTTTTTTTTTTGCCTGATGTCCTGTGTCTTACAAACCATTATTTCATATATTGTGTCTAATTTATGGCATTTCAAATGGTACTTTAAATATGCTCCCTTTTGTTTCATCTTGGCCAGAAGCCAAATCTCTGTCATTTTTATTACACCTATATTTCAAATGAGTAAATTGAATAAAGAGCCAGCCCAAGATTCCAAATTGTAAGTGTCCTTAAACCTCAGAGCAAGCAGTCTTTAAGCACGTTCTGGTAGTTATTCTGCTTTTCTATTACCATCACTGTAGTTCAAAATTTAATTATCATCTGAACTGTCCAAATAATGGCTTAATTATTAAGAAGGACAAAACTATGTGTATTTTGTTTACACTTACGTGTTTACATGAAGTGAACTCTATGCTTGTCCCAGTTTATTATCTTGAAAATTTCCAGGCCACACTACAGAGAAGGAAAAATCAAATAGATGTCAGACTCCCTGAAATGAGGGGACAAAGCTGAGAGTCTGGTCAGTTGTACTTCTCAGGACAGAGTAGCAGAGAGGGGAGAGTTGCATATAGATCTCCAGAGATTTTTAGGTCCCTTTTGAGGATTCAGCTGAGTACTCATGAGTGCCTGTCTGTGAGAAAACTACCTAAGCCTGGATAAAGAACTGCCTGAAAGGATTAGAGGTAACAGCCCTTACACAGAGTCAGAAATAGTGCCTATTCTCAATAGCCACACTAGAAACCTCAAGGTTCAAGGACATTGAGTGGAGTACACAAAAGAGTTTTCTTCAGCACTTGGGATTAATGAGCTCTAGATTAGATACTACTCTGGTTCTGCATAACAAATGTTAAAAGCAGGACACAAAAGGACTGAATTGTTTCCAAGAAACTGCATCAAAAACAAAGATCACAAATACTTGTGGGTAAAAATTTAGCATACAGTAAGATAAAATTTACAGTGTCAGCTATCCAATCAAAAATGATCAGCCATGCAAAGAAGATACAGTCTGTAATGAGATGAGTCAGTCAACTGACATTGAATCAGAATTGACCCAGATGTTAGAATTAGCAGACAAGGCCATTAAAAATAATTACAACAGTATGCCATATGTTAAAAAAGTTAAGACATGGGAGATATAAAAGGCCAGATTCAACTTTTAAAAATGAGAATTACAATGTGTGGATAATACACTGGATGAGACTAGTGGTAGGTAAGACTTTGTAGAAGGAAAGTTTGGTGAACTTAAAGTCATAGCAACAGAAAATATCCAGAAAGAAAGAAAAAGAAAGAAAGAAAGAAAGAAAGAAAGAAAGAAAGAAAGAAAGAAAGAAAGAAAAGAAAGGAAGAAGGGAGGGAGGGAGGAAAAGAAACAAAGAAAAAGAAAGAAAGAATAAAAGAAAGAAAGGAAGGAAGGAAGAAGGGAGGGAGGGAGGGAGGAAAAGAAACAAAGAAAAAGAAAGAATAAAAGAAAGAAAGGAAGAAAGGAAGAAGGGAGGGAGGGAGGAAAAGAAACAAAGAAAAAGAAAGAAAGAATAAAAGAAAGGAAGGAAGGAAGGAAGAAGGGAGGGAGGGAGGGAGGAAAAGAAACAAAGAAAAAGAAAGAATAAAAGAAAGAAAGGAAGAAGGGAGGGAGGGAGGAAAAGAAAGAAAAAGAAAGAAAGAATGAAAGAAAAAAAAGAAAGAAAAAGAAAAAAGGAAGGGAGAATTTTAAGAATGAATAGAGCATTAGTAAGCTGTGGAACGACGTTAAGTGACCTAATATGCATGTAATTGGAGTTTACAAAGGAAAAGAGAGAGAGAGAGAGAGAGAGAGAGAGAGAGAGAGAGAGAGAGAGAGAGAGAGAGAGAGAGAGAGAGAGAGAGAGGACAGAAAAAATTATTTGGAGAAATAATGGGTGAAATTTCTAAATTTGTTGAAAACTATAAACTCTCAGCTCCAAGAAGCTCACAAACTCCAAGCACAAGGAACCTGAAGAAAACTACACCAAGTCACATGACAAGCAAGTTGCTCAAAACCATCAGTAAAGAGAAAATCTGAAAAGCAGCCAGAGGAAGGAGACACTATATGTACAGAGTTGGGACAAAGATAAGGATGAGAGCAGATTTCTTTTGGAAAAACAAGCAAATTAAAGGAAGAAGTACTGAAAGACAAATACCCCTGTCAACCTAAATTTTATGTCCAAAGAACATATCTTTCAAATATGAAGGAAAAATGAAGATTTTTCAGACATGGAAAAGACATACTTATTATTAAAAACTCTTTAAATTCTTTAAGAGAAAGTAAACTGTTTAAACAAAAGCAGTAACAGTGTAGTGTAGTGTGGGATTTGTAGTATATATAAAAATGATAGGGTAGCAGCAAAACAAGGGTTAGGAAGAGAAAATAGAAATGCACAATTATAACGTTCTTACACTATATGAAGTAGTATGCTCTCACTTTACTGCATAAGGTAAATATGCATACTATAAACCCTAAAGCAACCATGAAAATAACAAAGCAAAGAGTTATAGAGTAAACTATGTATAAAGTGGAAATAAAATAGAATCATACAGATATTCAACTTATCCAAAATAAGGCAGAAAAAGAAGAGGGAAAGAACTACTAGAATGGACAAATAGAAAGATAAAAAGATAATAGATTAATACAACCATATCCATAAATACCCCAATTAAATAACAGAGATTGTCAGGTTGGAAAAAAACTATATATACTGCCTATAGGAAATACACTGAATATAAAGACACAAACTTTATAGCACTAAAAACCTATATTAGAAAAAAAAAAGTCTCAGGTCAGTGACTCAGATTCTGTCCTAAGAAACTAGAAAGAGCAAAGTAAACCCCAAGTAAGTAGGAAGGAAAGAATAAGAGCAGAAATAAATTAGAAAACAGAAAAATAGAAAAAAATTAATGAAACCAAAAGCTAGTTCTTTGAGAAGGCCAATAAAATTGATAAACTTCTAGCCAGACTGATCAGGGAAAAAATGAAGGAACATACAATTACCAGTGTCAGGAGAGGTGACATCACTGTAGATTTTACAGGTGTTAAAAAAAGAATAAGGATAATGTTATGAACAATTTTTTACCAGTAAATTCTACAATTTAGATCAAATTGACAAATTCCTTGAAAGATAGAAGCTAACAAAGCTAGCTTAGAAAGAGACAAATAACCTGAATAGCTGCATCATGTATTTAATTTTTGGCTGAAAACGTTTCTACAAAGACAATTCGAGGGCCAGATAATGTCACCAGTGAATTCTACCAAACATTTAAATAGGAAACTTACACAAACTCTTCCCAGAAAATTGAAGAGGAAGGAACACTTCCTAACTCATTTTATAAGGCCAGCATTGCACTGATAACCGAGAACGGACAAAAACACCGGAAGGAAAGAACATTACAAACCATTATCCCTCATGGACATAATTGCAAAAATTCTGAACAAAATTTTAACAAACTGAATTCAAAAAGGTGGTAGATAAACCATGAAAATATGCTCAGTGTCATCAGTCATTTGAGAAAGACAAATTAAAACTTCAGTGGGGGCACCACTATATGTCTACCAGAATGACTAAAATTAAAAATGCTGATGATATGAAGTATTGGGAGGTGTGTGGAAGAATTGGAGCTCTTAAATGTTGGCGGTAGGAATGCAAAATGGCACACCACACTGAAAGACAGTTTAGCAATTTTTTAAAAAAGCTAAACATATCTGCAATATGATACTGGCATTTCACCCGTTACTCACCCAAGAACAATAAAAGCATATGCTTATACAATGACTTGTACACAAATGTTCACTGAGGCTTTTTTTTGGAATAGCCCCAAACTGGAAACAACCCAAATACCCATCAACTAAAGAATGGACAAACTGTTACATCAGTACAATGGAATACTACACAGTAATAAAAAGAAACAAACTATTGATATAAGCTATAACATGGGGTGAATCTCAAAATAATTATGCTGAGTAGAAAAACAGACAAAAATGAGTATATAATGTGTGATTCTATAGATCTCCATTCTAGGAGATACACACTGATGTATAGTGGCAGGAAACAGTGCTTTCCAGGAGAGAATGGAGAAGTGGGGAAGGATGAGGGGGAGATTACCAAGGGGCACAAGAAAACCATTTGGGTCAATGAATATGTTCATTATCTTGATTTTGGTAATGGTTTGATATCTTATTCAATTATACTTCAGTAGAGCTCTTAAAAAGTAATAATGACAACCTCAATGATTAAGAAGATGTTGTGTGAAAACTATATACTACACAGTGCTCCAGAAAAGTTAGTCATTAATTATATATAAGGGATTAAAGATGACTATGTGATTGTAAGATTAGGAAATTGTAAGGATGGTGGTAGAAGTAATAGAAATAAAGGATAGGAAATGATTTGCAAAAGATGGTGATTCTGTTTTCCCAACTGTGACATATAGGTGGAATACCCAGAAGCTAGTTGGGAATGTGGAACCACAGCTGCAGAGACGTGAGTGTGGCCACAAATATGTGCAAATGTTCACAGAGTTGAGGCTGGAGGCAGGAGGGTAGAGGAGATATTTGCAAGGACAGCATAGGGCAAGGGGAGAGTAGAAGTCTGTGGACACTCCTAGCAGATTGTATAGCAGTAATTGGGGTACTGTTTGGGATAGAGTAATTAGAGGTTATCTGAAATGATGACACTGGAGTTGAGCCAGCCATGTAGAGATAAAAAAGAAAAGTGTTCCAGGCTGAGGAACAACTGGAGAGACCTAGAGATGGGAAAGACTTTGATGTGTTTTAGCAACTGTTTAGGAGGCCAGTGTGGCTAGAGTTGGTAAAGGAGGAAGAAGGTAGTTTAAGCCTTGGTTAGGTTGATAGGATGTAATGAGTTTAGATTTTATCTTCAGGGTAAAATCTATGATGTGTTTTTAGAAAGGTCATTATGGATAAGTTGCAGGTGGATAAGTACTTGTGGAGGAGGCAAGTGAGAAGTTTCTTTCAGTAGTTCAGATGGGGAATGGTAGTGACTTGGACTAGGATCACCATGGAGTGGATAGATTAAAGGTAGAAAGATCAGGGCTTGATAAAAACCAAGGTCAGGAATCTTGCCAGTGACAAAACCATTGGGCCTTAAAATATTAGAGTTGGAAGTGGTATTAAGGATTGCTCGGTAGAACTCCTTAACCAACTACCATGTTTCCCATTTTGCTCTGGACACATACCTTAGCACATAGCAATAATTATCTTTCAAATTAGTGTGGTCCTTCAAAGTTTCCAATGTGTGTTCATATATGGTGTTTCCTTCAAGGAAACACCCTCCCTTTATCTCAGCTTGTTGCTCTGGTGTTCTGCTCCAGCCTATTTGGTCATAGCTTGGTACTCAGGTGCAGGGAATGGTGGTTCTTGTGTTATAAAGTGGGACCTGGGGAAGGGTAGGAGATACAGATGATGGAACAGAAGCTGAGGGAAGCAATTCCTCTCGAGACTGACTTCCAAGTACACAACCAGCCATCTTGTCTTCAGAGAAAGGCTAGCACTGCCTCCCTCTCTTCTTCGAAGCTTCTCCTTACATCCCAACCTATTGAAATCAGGCTCAGCATTTCAGAAAGCATGCTATACTGTCTTCTCTTCTAGGGAGTCTTTCCCTGCTTCCCTTATCTGTTGTCATCTCACATTGTTTTGAACTCTCACTTTTGTATCTCTCTGGGCATTTGTCTCAGCTCAACATATTAATTATTTCAAACTTTCCCTGAGTGATTGTGTCTTTCACCTTTTTTTATGCCCTATGATCCTTACTGCATATAACTCATGCATATAGCAGGGACCTGGTGAAGGTTGTTGAATTGAACCCATTCAAGTTCAAATACAAGCTTCAGACATGGTAGGTACAGAGAAAAGTTAAGAAGGGAACTAAGATTCCTATGTGAATGTTTGTTGATTCGAGAGAGAAAGAGAGAGTGCAAGCAGGAGGGAGGGAGGGAGTAAGGGAGAGGGGGAGGGAGGGAGGGAGGGAGGGAGGGAGGGAGAGAGAGAGAGAGAGAGAGAGAGAGAGAGAGAGAGAGAGAATGAGAATATGAATCCCAAGCAGCCTCCACACTCAGCATAGAACCTGACATGGGGCTTGATCCCATGACCCTGGGATCATGACCTGAGCCAAAATTAAGAGTCAGATGCTCAACCAACTGAGCAACCCAGGTGCTTCTGAATGTTTATTTTTTTAATTAAAGTTTTTCTGGCTGAGATATAATTGACACATAACATTGTATTAGTTTTAGGTGTGCAACATAATGATTTGATGTATCGATATACTGCAAAATGATTATCACAGTAAGTTTATTACTATCTGTCACCACATATAGTTACAATTTTTTTTTCTGGAGATGAGACTTTTAAGATAGATCTTTTCTTTTAACAACTTTCAAATATACAATACGGTATTGGTAATTATAGTCTTCATGTTGTCCATCGCATTCCCAAGGCTTATTTATCTTATAACTGGAAGTTTGTGCTTTTACACCACCTTCCTCCATTTCACCCACCCCCCACTCCCTGCCTCTGGAAACCAAGAGTCTGTTCTCTGTAGCTATGAGTTTGTTTTGTTTTAGATTCTACATATAAGTGAAATCATACGATATTTGTCTTTCTCTGTTTGACTTATTTCACTTAGCATAACATCCTGTAGTTCCATTCGTTGTTGCAAATGGCAAGATCTCATTCCAATGTGTATGGAATATTGGAATGTTCCAATGTGTACACACACACACACACACACACACACACACGCACCACATCTTCTTTATCCATTCATCTACTGATGGACATTGGGGTGGCTTCCATATCTTGAGTATTGTAAATGATGCTACAATAAACTATATCTTTTCAAGTTAGTGTTTTCATTTCTTTGGGTAAATAACCCAGTAGTGGCAGTAGTAGAATTACTGGGTCATATGGTATTTCTATTTTTAATTTTTGAGGACCCTCCATTCTATTTTCCACAGTGGCTGCACCAGTTTATGTTCCCACCAACAATGCACAAGGATTCCCTTTTCTCCACATTCTCACCAACACCTGTTATTTCTTGTCATTTGATGATGGACATTCTAACTGGTGTGAGGTGATATCTCATTGTGGTTTTGATTTTCATTTCCCTGTTGATTAGTGATGTTCAGCATCTTTTTCATGTATCTGTTGACCATCTGTCTGTCATTTTTGAAAAAATGTCTATTTAGATCCTCTGCTCATTTTTAAATCATATATATGTGTGTATATACATATGTGTGTGTCTGTGCGTGTGTGCATGTGCACGCGTGTGCGCACACACACATATTTTTGGTGTTGAGTTGTATTAGTTCTTTATATATTTTGGATATTAATCCAGTATCAGATATATCATTAGCAGATATCATCTCCCATTTAGTAGGTTGCTCTTTCAATTTGTTGATGGTTTCCCTCCCTGTGCAAAAGCTTTTATTTTGGTGTAGTATTTCCCTTGCCTAGAAGACATATCTAGAAAAATGTTGCTAAGGCTAATGTTAAAGACATTACTGCCTATGTTTTCTTCTAGGAGTTTTGTGTTTTCATGTCTAACAATTAGGGGTTTAATCCATTTTGAGTTCATTTTTGTGTATGGTATATAAAAATGATCTAGTCTCATTCTTTTGCATGTAGCTATCCAGTTTTCCCAGCACCATTTATTGAAGAGACTGTCTTTTCCCCATTGTATATTCTTGCCACTTTTATTATGGATTAGTTGACCAAATAGGTTTATTTCTGGGTTCTGTATTCTGTCCCATTCATCTATATGTCTATTTTTGTCAGCACCATACTTTTCTTTATTACTATAGCTTTGTAGTATATACTGAAATCTGGGATTGTGATACCTTAAGTTTCATTCTTCTTTCTCAAGATTGTTTTGATAATTTGTGGTCTTTTGTGGTTCCATAGAAATTTTAGGATTATTTTTTCTAGTTCTGTGAAAACTGTTGTTGGTGTTTTGATAGGGAATGCATTGAATCTGTAGATTTCTTTGGGTAGTATGGACATTTTAACAATATTGATTATTCCAATCCATGGACATGGTAGGTCTTTCCATTTGTTTATATTATCTTCAGTGTCTTTCATAGTTTTAAGAGTACAGGTCTTTCACCTCCTTGGTTAACTTATTCCTAGGTATTTTATTCCTTTTGATGCAATTTTAAATGGAATTGTTTTCTTAATTTCTCTTCCTGATAGTTTGTTATTAGTGTATGGAAAAGCAACAAATTTCTGTATATTAGTTTTATATCCTGCAGCTTGGCTAAATTAATTACTTCTAATAGTTTTTTTTTGGTAGTCTTTAGGGTTTCCTATGTGTAGAATCATGTTATCTGCAAATAGTGACAAATGAGGACAGTCTAACTTATCCTTTCCCAGCTTGGATTCCTTTTATTTCTTTTTCTTGTGTGATGGTTGTGGCCAGGACTTCCAGGACCATGTTGAATAAAAGTGGTGAGAATGGACATCCATATCTTGTTCTAATCTCAGAGGAAAAGCTCTCAGTTTCTCACCACTGAATATGATGTTAGCTGTGAGTTTCTCATTTATGGCCTTTATTATGTTAAAGTATGTTCCCTCTAAACCCATTTTGTTGAGAGTTCTTACCATGAACAGATATTGCTTTTCTCAAATACTTTCTCTGTATCTATATGATCACATGATTTTTATCTTTCATTTTGTTAATGTGTATCGTATTGATTGATTTATGGATATTGAATCATTTTGCATCCCTGAAATAAATCTCACTTGATTGTGGTGAATGGTCCTTTTAATTTATTGTTGAATGTGGTTTGCTAATATTTTGTTGAGGATTTTTGCATATGTGCTCATCAGAGATATTGGCCTGTAGTGTTCTATCCCTCCCTCCCTCCCTTTCTTTCTTTCTTTCTTTCTTTCTTTCTTTCTTTCTTTCTTTCTTCCTTCCTTCCTTCCTTCCTTCCTTCCTTCCTTCCTTCCTTCCTTCCTCCCTCCCTCCCTCCCTCCCTCCCTCCCTCCCTCCCTCCCTCCCTCCCTCTCTCTCTCTCTCTCTCTCTCTCTCTTTCTTTCTTTCTTTTCCTATCAGGGTAATGCTGGCCTCATAGAATGCATTTATTTGGAAGCTTTTTTTACCTCTGCTATATTTTGGAATAGTTTGAGGAGAATAGGTATTAACTCTTCTTGAAATGTTTGGTAGAATTTATCTATGAATCCCTCTGGTCCTGAACTGTTGTTTGTTGGGAGAGTTTTGATTACGAGTTCAATTTTGTTACTAGGCCAATTGGCCTGTTCATATTTTTTATTTCTCTTGATTCAGTTTTGGAAGATTGTATGCTTCTAGGATTTTATCCATTTCTTCTAGGTTGTTCAATTTGTTGGCATATAATTTTTCATTGTAGTCTTCTATAGCCTTTTATGTTTCTGTGGTGTTGGTTATTTCTCGTCTTTGATTTCTGATTTTATTTATTTGGGTTCTCTCTCTTTTTTTCTTGATGAGTCTGGTAACAGATTTATCAATTTTATCTTTTCAAAGAACCAGCTCTTGGTTTCATTGATTTTTTTCTATTGTTTTTTTAAATCTCCATTTCATTTATTTCTGCTCTTACATTTATTATTTGCTTCCTTCTGCTAACTTTGGGTTTTGTTTGTTCTTTTCTAGTTCCTTGAAGTGTAGGGTTAGCTTGTTTATTTGAGATTTTTCTTGTTTCTTGAGGCAGGCCTATATCACTGCACATTTTTCTCTTAGAACTACTTTTGCTGTGTCCCAAAGATGTTGGACTATACTGTTTTCATTTTCATTTGTCTCCATGTATTTTTTCTTTCCTCTTTGATTTCTTCATTGACTCACTGGTTGCTTAGTAGCATGTTGTTTAACTTGCATGTGCTTGTGTTTTTTTCCAGTTTTTTTTTCTTGTTTCCACCTACCTTTGTAGTTGGAAAAAATGTGTGATATGATTTCAGTTTTCTTAAATTTAGTGAGATTTATTTTGCAGCCTAACATATGATTTATCCTGGTGACTGTTTCATGTACACTTGAAATGAAATAGTATTATGTTGTTTTGGGATATATACCCATATATACCTGTTAAGTTCACCTTGTCTAATGTGATATTCACAGACTGTTCCCTTTCTGATTTTTTTGTCTGAATGATGTATCCATTGATGTGAGTTAAAGTTTCCTTCTATTATTGTAATACTGTCAATTTTCTCCTTTATGTCTATTAGTATTTGCTTTATGTGTTTAAGTTCTCCAGTATTGGGTACATAGATATTTACAACTGTTATATCCTCTTGTTGTGTAATAATTTTATTATTCCTAATTATAGGCTTTTCTTTTCCACTTAAAGAAGTCTCTTTCACACTTCCTATAAGGCCAGTTTAGTGGTGATAAACTCCTTTAACTTTTGTTTGGGAAACTCTTTACTTCTCCTTCAATTGTCATAGATAACCTTGTCCGGTGGAGTATTCTTAGTTGTAGGTTTTTTTTTTTCCTTTCAGCACTTTGATATATCATGCCATTCCCTTCTGGCCTGCAAAGTTTCTGCTGAAAACCTAACTGATAGCCTTATGGGTTTTCCTTGTGGTTTACTAGTTGCTTCTTTCTTGATGCTTTAAAAATTCTCTTTATCTTTAACTTTGACATTTTCATTAATATGTGTTGTGGTGTGGACCTGCTTGGGTTCATATTGTTTGGAACTCTCTGTACTTCCAGAATCTGGATGTTTGTTTCCCTTCCCCAGGTTAGGGAGGTTTTTAGCTATTATTTTTTCAAAGAACTTTTTTTTTTTTTGCCACTTTTTCTTTTTCTTTTTCCTCTGGGACACCTATAATGCAATGTTTGTTTGCTTGATGTTCAAGAAATCTATTCTTATTTTGTTTTATTCTTTTTTCTTTTTGCTGTTAAGCTTGGGTGATTCTTATTACCCTGTTTTCCAGATCACTGATCTGTTTCTGCATCCTCTAATCTACTGTTGAGTCCCTTTAGTGTATTTTTCATTTCAGTTTTTGTATCCTTCAACTACTATTGGTTCTTTTTTTTATATGTTTTTTGTCTTTTTTGAAGTACTCACTATGTTCATCTACTCTTCCCTCCACTCCAGTGAGCATCTTTATGACCATTATTTTGAAATCTTTATCAGGTAAGTTGGTTATCTCCATTTCATTTAGCTTATTTTCCGAGGTTTTGTCTTGTTTTTTTTTTTTTTTTTCCATTTGGTATGTATTCTTCTGTCTCATTTTGCTTGACTTTCTATGTTTGTTTCTATTAATTAGACAGAAGAGCTACTTCTCCTAAACTTGAAGAAATTGTCTGGTGTATGGTCACCCCTGTGCAGACTGTGTGTGCCTGGTAATTTTGGCTGGCTGGCTGGAGTAGTGGCTGACTTGGGTTGTGGATTCTGGGGCACTTCATGCTGTGGTTGCCCTGGTAGGATGACTAGAGTTGAAGTGGGCATGGGCCAGGGTGGCCCGAGGGTTCCCTGGCAGGACAGCTGAACTTGAAGTGGGTACTTGCTGGTGGAGTGCTGGGGCTCTCCATGAAGAAGATATCCTGGGAGGACAGTTGAAGCTGACATAGGTACAGGCTAGGGTGTTGTGTGGCACTCTGTGCATGGGGTGTCCTGGTGGGGTAGCTGGAGGTGAAGTAGGGTGTGGGTTGATGGGTCCTGGCACTCTGTATTGAAGATGTCCTTGTTACTTGTCTGGAGCTGAAGTGGTATGAGCTAGGAGTGGTTCTGGAATGCTTTGTGCCTGGGTCATCTTGGTGATCTGGCTGGAGCTGTAGAGAGCACTGACCAGGGGTTTCCTGCACTGGGGCCACTGTGATAGGAGGATTGGGTTAGTGTGGCCTAGAGGCCTGTGGCTCACTAAGGTGCTAGGCTGGCTGGTCTCTGCTCCCATCCATACTGTCAAAGTAGAGGGGAAATGTAAACGGTGGCTCCCACCAACTTCTTCAACCTGAAGAGAGTTCTAGCAGCTACCCCACATTTG
Organism: Acinonyx jubatus; assembly: GCF_027475565.1. Lineage (NCBI taxonomy): Eukaryota > Metazoa > Chordata > Mammalia > Carnivora > Felidae > Acinonyx > Acinonyx jubatus. The sequence continues at coordinate 41,881,556 of NC_069395.1, forward strand.
GCAGAGTTCTAGGGCTGGTTCCTTTATATTTTAGTTGCCCTTTTATTTTCTTTTATTCCCCCCCCATATTTATATTTAAATTCCAGTTAGTTTCAGGTGTAGAATTTAATGATTCATCACTTACATACAATACCCAGTGCTCATCACAAGTACCTTTTCTTAATACCCATCGCCTATTTAACCGGTCTCCCTGACCACCTCCTCTCCAACAACCCTCAGTTTGTTCTCTATAGTTAAGAGTCTGTTTCCTGATTTGCATCTTTTGTTTCCCCCTCACTATGTTCATCTGTTTTGTTTCTTAAATTCAAACTGCGGCATTTTTTTTTCTGTGCCCTGGGGCAAGTGAATCTACTCACAGTCTCTTAGTACTATTCCTCCCCACTGCAGTTTGCAATGTTGGGGATGAAGGTTTCCTTTGTTACCTCGGTCTCTTTTGCCATTCTCTCTGTAGTCTGTCTGTCTTTTTTTTTTTTTTTTTAATTTTTTTTTTCGACGTTTATTTATTTTTGGGACAGAGAGAGAGCATGAACGGGGGAGGGGCAGAGAGAAAGGGAGACACAGAATCGGAAACAGGCTCCAGGCTCTGAACCATCAGCCCAGAGCCTGACGTGGGGCTCGAACTCACGGACCGCGAGATCGTGACCTGACTGAAGTCGGACGCTTAACCGACTGCGCCACCCAGGTGCCCCTGTAGTCTGTCTTTCATTGTACAGAAGCTATTAAGTCAGCCCTCTGTTCTTCAGGAGGAACTGTTCTATATATAGGTGTGGATTTGGTGTGTCTATGGAGAAGGTGAGTTCAGGGTTTTCTTATGTCACCATCTTGGCTCAGAAGTCCATATTTTATTTATTTATTCATCTATTGATGGACACTTGGGTTATTTCCATGTTTGGTTATTGTAAATAATGCTGCAGTGAACATGAAGGTGTAGGTATCTTTTCAAAAGAGTGATTTCATTCCATTGGGATAAATACCCAGTAGCGTAGTTGCTGGATCATATGGTAATTATATTTTTAATATTTTGAGGAACCTCCATTCTATTTTCCATGGTGGCTACTCCAATTTACATTCCCACCAACTTCATACAAAGGTTACCTTTTCTCCACATGCTTGCCAAGGCTTATTATTTCTTGTTATTTTAATGATAACCATTTTAACAGGTGTGAGGTGATAGCTCATTGTGGTTTTGATTTGCATTTCCCAAATGATTAGTGAGGTTGAGCACCTTTCCATTTACCTGTTGGCCATTTTGTGTATCTCCTTTGGAAAAATTCCTGTTTAGATCCTCTGCTCATTTTTTGGTTAGAGTGGTTTCTTTTTTCCTTTTGAGTTGTATGAGTTTTTTTTTTTTTATTTTTGATATTAACCTCTTATCAGATATATGATTTATAAATATTTTCTCCTATTCAGTGTGTTGCCTTTTCATTTTGTTGGTGGTGTTCTTTAATGTGCAGAAGCTTTTTAGTGTGATGTAGTACTACTTGTTTATCTTTTCTTTGTTGCCTTCCCTGTGAATTTTGATTATAGTATCTCTACGCCAGGTATAAATGATGGAGTAGGAGTGGAGGTGGGGACAGAAAGGAAATAAAGGGAATAAATGGAGCACTTGGGGGTGCTAGAATTAGGAAAGTATGTCTGTGGCAAAATGCCCTTAGAGAACTACAATTCTGAGTATGAGCCTGACCACCATCCTAACTCTTCCTTGTTTAAAATTTAAAATAGTCTATGGGGAGATATTCTCTTTTTAGGATCATTATTCTGATTTTATTACAGAGCTCAGTTGGGAAATTAATTTTTTATTTTAGGAATTTGCTAGAATATATCTGTGGCAGAAACTGGTAAATACTCAATAAGGTCATTTCCTCCTCTTCCTGGGCATATAGCTTGACTACATTTCTCTGTCTTTCTTCTCCCTTGTAGTTAGGTATTGATGTAAAATGGAGCCCTGGGCAGTGGAATATGGGCAAAAGTAATGACTGGCTAGGTCTGGCCCTTCCTGCATTATCATCTATGCTTTTTCTCTTCTTGTGTGCTGGCTGAATGCCAGAGATCCAGTCTAGAGGAGCACTATCGAGTAGAACTTTTGTGGTGATGAAATGTTCTAGAGTTCTGCTATCCAATATGGTAGCCATGCATTTACTGTGCACGTCAAATACAGCTAACAGGACTGGGGTACTGAATTTTTAATTTTATTTAATTTTAGTTAATTTAAATGGCTACAAGTGGCTAGTAGCTACCATGCTGGATAGCACAGCTTTTAATGGAAGGAGTCTGGTCTCTGAGTGACTGGATTGAGCAGAGTTCTTGGCCTACCTGCACAACATGGTAAAGTGCATGAGAAATACATATTTACTGTGTTAAGACACTGAGATATAATATCTGTTCCATAAAATGAGGGATACCTGCTGATATACCTACACTAAAAATTCATATGGTATGCATCTTCAACTGGAAAGCAATGTGGCTGGACAAACCCAATATCTAATATCAAACCTAATTATCTAGTGTCATTCCTAAATAGACAATTTAATCTTATTTCACCTCCCTTAAGCTCCCAGTTTTGCCCCCCATCCTATTTTCTCGGAGGGAAGTGATGAACAAAAGGCCATGAGGCAAACACTACCTCCTTTTCCTACTCAGGGTAGAAGAAACTGCTCAGGGTTCTGATTTCCTCTCCATCCTAGCTCACTGTGTAGGCTTGGGCAAATCACTTGTTATTATCTCTTGTTATTGACTTCTTTACCTATAAAATTATGATTTCTGGATTTGCTTTTTTTTTTTTTAAATATATGCTCTCTTCAGCATCCTGTTTCTTCTTCTTTGCTTGGGTGATGCTCACTCCAAGTGCTTCTGGCTCAGGGCCCTTCCAGGCCTTTCTATGTTCTATTCTGTGCCTCTGTCTTCACACCTTCATGTCTTTCCTCTTTATCATTGATTATGCACATACCTGTTAATACTGCCTCACACCTCACTCACTTTCAGCCTCTCCAGCCTCATTTCCATGTCAAACTCTGCTCAGATGGCTTTTAGGAATATCACTATAATGCCCTTCTGTTCATCTTCAAAAGGGTGGGATCTGGGAACAGATGAGTCTCCCCTGTCTGAGTACTTAATCCTGTGACATGGTTTTTCTCCCATATCTATAAATTCTAGGCTTTTACTTCCTCCACTCCCAGAGTGTCTAAAGAATTAAAAGTTTGTAAATTGCCTTGAATTCCTTGGGGATAACTAGCAAGTGTAAAGAATAAAAATCATTTCATATAAAGCTGTTGAAAAACAGGCAGTGAATTGATTCACAGTCTCCCCCATTGGGCTATGATTATGAGTGTCTCAGATGAAATATCACATTTCAGCAAGACAGGTGATGCCTGTGTTAGGCTGCTAATTGTAATAAAAAGCTTAATTTGCACTTCTGTTTCTCATTCCAGTGGGTTGGGGAGTGGGGGTGGCAAGGATGGGGCTATTCAGGGAGTCTTTATAAGCTTGTCCTTGAGTTGGTGATGGGAAAATGATTGTTCCAGCATTGTACAGTCAAAGCTTGACTGCTGTGTGCCATTAGCTCCCCAGCTATTCTGTTTCTCAATAACATTATCATTTTTCCTGTCTCCTAAGGTATAAGCTTTGCATTCATCACTTACTCACCTACCTCTTCCTTTTATTTTCCTTACGCTTGTCCTCCCCTCCTTTCTCCTTTTCTTGTAACCCCATTTCTCTTTTCTTCCCTTCCTTTCTTTTACCATAATTCCTTAATAATTTTGATTATCTATTATATTGAAGAGACTAAAATAAGGTGATGAATGAGATAAAAAAGTTCCCTGCCATTGTGTAATTGCAAACTATGATGGTTGACAAACAATGATACAAGGAATTCTGACAAAGAGTTATTTAGTTGTTCATTCAACAAATAATTAAAGAGAGCTTACTGTGAGCCAGGCAGTGTTCTACAGACTTAGGATACACCAGTGAACAACTGATAGTGGGGATATGATGGGTAAAGCACAGCCTTCTCTGAGATTGCAAAGCAGGTAATCTTGTCTCACCTAAAGGGTCTTAGAGGGACCCCAGAGAAGAGGTGCTTTGATTGAACCCAGCAGGATGAGAAGAAATTAGTTTGGCCAAAAGGGTCAGGGGAAATGGTTCAGCTAGCTGTTGCAGGGGAGGAGCTTGTGAGAAAGAAGGAAAAGTTTATTCACTGCTAGTGCATATGGTGTATGGGTCCAGAGTGGCAAAAATGAGTCCTGAGACCCAGGCAGGGACCAATCCATAACGGCCATCTAAGCCACCGCAGTGAGTCCAGAATTCATTCAGGGCATTTGAAGACCACTGAAGGTAAGGACAATTTGTATTGGAACTGTCCAACAGAACTTTCTGTGATGGTGGAGATTCTGCGATGGCCAATATGGTAGCAACTAAGCATGGTAACTTTTGCATACTTGAAATATGGACTATTGTGCCTAAGGAACTGAATTTTACTTATTTTATTTTATTTTATTTTATTTTATTATATTTTATTTTATTTAAATTTAAATGGCCACACGTGGCTAAAAGCTACCTTATTGGACAGTGCATATCTGAATCATCTTTTCAAATCATATCCAGAATTACAACCACGTGTTTTCTGCACTGCACCACTGTGTGGCCTTCTGCTCCTGTGAAGCCTTTCCCAACCACTGAGGCCCGAGGTACCAATCAAATCTCCCAGTTAATTGGATAGCAACTTCCTACAGGTTCTTATGTGTGTCTGCCTTCTTCCTTCACACTCTCAGACTGAGGACTACTCTTGGCTTTTGTTTTTATCCTATGGCAGGGCACATAGCCTCTGTTCACTGAGTAATTTTTGTTTCGGGATTGACTCTTGTTTTCCTTCCTGGGCTGATTATGGGTAAAAAGCTCAAGGATGCAGACACTAGCTTGGTCTATGGGCTGCCCCATTAGATTTGTATATCCCAGCCCCCTGAATGTGCATGGGGGACATCTGCCTGAGAAGCCAACCTGCATGGCCTCTCAGAGTCCTGCCAGAATCTCTCACTTGTCCACCCCTTGGACACTTCAATTCTGTGAATGAAGTGAGGTAGAGGGATTCTCTGCTTCTTCGTGGAAAGGCAAGATGTCACTTCATGGCGCCTTGTTGCCACCCAGAAGAACTGTTGGGTTGCTCTTCTAAAAGCCTTATGGTGACAGGGGGCTTGCTTTCCATTCCTGTATTTTCTCTTGACAGTCAAATCACTTTCCCACTGGGGTTTACAGCTTAAAACTGATTGGGAAAGGGTCTTATTTCCACGCTTATGTTTTCAGCTTGCAGCATAAAAGAAAATGTTCTTATGCTTTCAATTGATTTGGGGATAATCAATGATCCACCACTTTTCTTGCTTCCCTCAGTCACCAGAGCCAAAGATGTGTGAAGCTCCCACCTGAGTTCTCTCATGTGATTAGCCCAGGGCTAGTTCTTCTCTCTCTGGAAGTACAGATAGTGTTGCCCCATTTTCAGAGTACATAGAAGATAAGGGACATGGTAATTTTAGTGATGGAATGAAGATTTTGCCCTGGCAGGGTCTCAGTTCCCACTTGGAGAATGTATTTTCATAGAATTAACGACAGACTGTCGCAAATATCATTTAGTCAGTGCTTATATTTTCTCAGTGTCCCTTCGGTTGTTGTCACCTGCAGTGACAGGGGCCTCATTGCCACTTGAGGCTGTCCTCCTGTCCTCAGGCCCTTCTGACTATTGGAACATACTTCACTGGGCTGAACTAAAATCTGCCCATGGGAGCTTTCACTCCTGGCTTCTGGCCTTCCTCTGGGGACCTGATAAGCCCAGCCTCATCATCCCTCCTTCACATGAATACCCCTGAGTATTTGATGATAGCCCAGTCTTCTCTTCTCTACTAGGCTCCCAGAGTTCTTTTAATGATTTCTTGGCGGATGGGATATCAAGCCCCAGTCCTCTTGGCTGGCCGTTTTTAGTTTCTCCTCAGAGCAAGCACCCAGAAAAAAACAGATCAGCTTTATGTAGAGATGTGGAGAATTAGCATCCTGGGCAGAAATGGCATGAAATCTTGTGTAGTTGTGTATCACAGGGAGGCCCAAAGTAGTGGTCCTGCTTGCATAGTGAGGGAATCTTACTTTTTGTCCTGTGTCCTCAGACAGACTCAGCTGTGGGAGGATATGTCTCTCATTTGCATCAACACTGTCTGGCACAGTGTCTCATCCAGAGTGGGTACTTGGTGAATATTTGCTGTTGGGCTGTGGGGATGATATCAGTCCTGCTTTAGAGCAGAGGGCGTCCAGAGAGAGAATGAAATGAGATGGGATGCATGTAGGATCTAAAGAGCACTTCAAGTGAGGGCACAGAGCTTACAATTAATTCAAAAAATAAATGAAGAGGCAGTGGAAGGAACTGAAGGAAGAGACTGAAGTGGCTGCAGCCACAAGAAAGATGATATTAGGAGAGGCAGACTCTGTATTGGGATGGGAGAGGTGAGAAGCAGAACGCTTGTTGTTTTCCATTTCTCCAGGAGACTCCTTCTTGAGGCCTCCCCCTCTGCATAAATGATGGCCACTCCTTACAATGGCTCTCAGAAGCAGGAGACAGGGCAGGACTGTTGTGTTCTTTGTTCAGATGAGCAAAGGGCCCAGGGGATTTGCCTCACCTTCCCAAGGGAAGAGGATCAGTTATGGACCCAGCGTTCCTGCGGCCATTCATGTCACTGTGGGGATTGGCTTCAGTGAATTCAGGGATGGCCAGAAATGAGAGGTTAGGAAACTGGAGAAAGTTGAGAGAGCTTTTAAAAGAAGCCATGCTGTTCGTGGTGTTTGGTGGTGCCAGTTTGATTCAGTTCAGTAGCTATTTGTTGAGTCTCTGTGTGTCCTTCCTGCTGGAAAGAATAGTCATGTGCTCTATTCCTTCAGAAAAGCAATATGGGCATGAAGGTCAGTGACAGCTACCCTTCAACAGGGGAATGCGTTTAATTTATGAGTTGGGGAAAGATATAACGGGCTCAAAGTGGTTGCTGAAAGCCATACCCTTTTGTATAATAAGAGATTAGAACTTGGTGTCTCTGGCTTAGAGGTGATTCTCTTAGGCTGCCAGCTCAGTGCTTGGCCCTGTGGCTCCACGTCTGAGAGCCCTAGGTCCTGTGGAAGTCACAAAGATGAACAAGATATGGTGAGCCACAACAAATTACAATCTAGCAAGGGAAGTAAGTCAGATGGACATGTAGCTATATAATTATATTATTCCACTATGCTGTTTTTACAAGGGAGGGAGAAATTGCTTCCTACTGAGAGGATAACTAGAAGCTTCATGAAGCAGGAGATAATTTGACATGCTGTTTGACCTCCAAACTTCCCCTGCCCTTACCTTTCCATCTCTATACTTTCCACCCAGGTGGTCAAACCAAAATTCCAGAGGAGTCATTACTGATGCTTCTCTTTTTCCTCTTCTCTGACATCCAATCTGTTGCTGGTTTGCTTAGCATCTGTTTCCAGCATAGAACTTTATTCTATCCATTTCACTGTATTCACTGTCACCACTGAAACCCTGGACACAACCACCTGTTGCTGGGACTGTTGAAAGAACTTTCTAGGTGGCTTAAAATTCTGCTCATTTTCCTAGCCTATCAACAGTTTTTTTGCAGCAGCCAGAATAATCTCCCCAAAAGGTAATTCAAGATCCTGGCACTCCTCTGCTCACAAAACCTATGTGGCTTCTTATATTAGTCAGTGAAATATTTTTTCACAGGTTTGTTTTTTCTCCAGTTTGCATTTTATTGATGTCAGTGTTCAGACCTTGACCACATATTCCTGCAGTGGGAACAGCCTCTCCTCCTACTGCTGCTTCTTGGTCTTCAGGTTCTCTTTGTGCTTGGTCAGCTGGCAGCACCTGGCATATGTCTTCCTGGGCTGCAGATCCAGGGGCTTTTACTACTACTACTACTACTACTACTACTACTTCTTCTTCTTCTTCTTCTTCTTCTTCTTCTTCTTCTTCTTCTTCTTCTTCTTCTTCTAATGTTTCTTTACTTTTGAGAGAGAGAGAGAGGGAGGGAGGGAGGGAGAGAGAGAGAGAGAAAGTGTGTGTGTGGGGGGGAACAGAGAGAGAGGGAGACAGATCCCAAGCAGGCCCCTTGCTGTCAGTGCAGATCCTGATGTGGGTCTCAAACCTGAGCCAAACTGTGAGATCATGACCTGAGCCAAAACCAAGAATTGGATGCTTAACTGACTGAACTAGCCAGGTGCCCCAGGGGCTTGTACTTCTTTCCCTTGTACAATTTCCTGAGGTTCCCTTTCTGAGTCTGGTTAATGACAGTGAGAACATGGGCAATAGATTTGCTAACAACTCAGATCTTGGAGAGTTTGGAAGGAAGCTGTGTGGCCTGTCACTTTGGTGACACACAGCTGGGACAGTTCCATCTTCAGGTTTTCTAGCTGTTTAGACAGCTCCCTCTTCTTGCTATGAAGGTATTGAGCCTCAATCCTGGCCATGGCTACACAAGCTGCTGCCACCTGCTCCTTGGGGAAGAGAACAATTTTAGATATTTCCAACAAGGAATATTAATATAAGATTTTGTTACATAGATGAAATAGAGGATGGGAGGCAACCAGAGCAGGAAACCGCTTCTAACTCTAGATTGGTAGGACCCAAACCCCAGAACCTAGAAGCTGTTCAACCATGATGCATCCTGCCTGCTGGGAGCTGTGACCTTAGAGGGAGGGGATGTCTTGTGGGAAGCTGCAAGGACAAAGGAGATGCCACCATTGTTGTAAAATGCCAATTGAAACCAAGAAGAGGGGAATACTCCGGCCTCTCTCTTCTTCCTGTATACTAGTCTTCCATTATCAAGACACCTTGAGAAAGGCTGAATGGTAGAAATAGATTGACAGAAAGTAGGTGAAGACTGGCATACTCCCAGCTCTCTGCCATTGCCTGCAGGGCCTCACCTGATCTGCTCCTGACCACCTGTCCATCCTTGCCTTGTACCAACATGTTTTCCTCCTAGCAGGCCTGCTCTGCCAGTCTCCTTTCTGGTCCTGGAGTATCCCAGGCTCTTCTTTCCGTACTCCTTTGGATAATGTTCTCTCTTTCTGGAATAGGCATCCCTTGGTCACTTTCATGGTTGGCTCCTTCTTTGCATCCTTCAGTCTTAGCTCAAATGGTATCTCCCCAGAGGGTCTTACCTGACCACTTTATTTATTTATTTATTTATTTATTTATTTATTTAAAGTTTATTTATTTTTTAGAGAGAGAGAGAACAGGGGAGGGGAGAGAGAGAGGGAGACACAGAATCCGAAACAGGCTCCAGGCTCTGAGCTGTCAGCACAGAGCCTGACGCGGGGCTTGAACCCATGACTCATGAGATGACCTGAACCAAAGTCAGATGCTCAACCAACTGAGCCACCCAGGTGCCACCCCATTTAAAGTAGCTGCCCTCACCTTACAGATGACTACTCTGTGATATCACCCTGGCATTTTGTTGTGGTGCTTATCATAATCAAACTTATTTATTTGTTTGCTATTTATTAGTTGTCTTTCCTGAGTTCATTCAGGTCTGTGCTCAAATATCACCTCCACAGGAAGGCCCTCTATGACCACCCAAGCTGAGGAGTGCCCCTTTCCTATCACATTCTATTTCACTACACAGCTTAATCAATATTCTTTTTTATATAGTTAGTCATTGCTTGGCAAACACACCCACTCCTCTCAGCCCCACCCCCAACCCATACATTTTTCTTCCCCACTAGATTATAAACTCTGTGAAAGCAGTGTGTAGATATTCACCTGAAAGGAAAGCCCCATGAAGGAAGGGGACTTATGTGTCCCATTCAGCTGCGTGAACTGTTATAAATGTCTCCAGCAGAATGATGCCAGACGTAGTACACACTTAGTGAATACCTGTGGCATGAACGAATAAATAGTGTTGAAGTTGAGTAGAATCTCAAAAGCAGTGATGGGAGAGAAGAAAGAAGATTCTCAACCAATGGAAAAGCAGAGATATTGGAAAGTGTACATTTTGGGAAAGACGAGAACTTTGGTTTGTTGGAATGTAAAGACCGTGATGGGTGTTAGGTAGGGGTTAAGTCAAAAAAAGGCAGGTTGAGGCCAGATTATGGAAGACCTTAAAGGCTGTTCATGAGTTTATTCAGTTGGGTATGAGGGAGCTGTGAAATACTCATACTAAGCCCTGAAATACACATAGAAAGTGTCTGAAGATTTACTTCACTTTTAACACCAGTGACAATTCTGTGGCTTTCTGAGAGTCATAATTGGTTTAGACAGAGGGATGCCATTAGCAAAGATTGGTGAACTTAAGAGGAATTCTAGTTTGGTTAATTGGTTGAATCATTTATTCATCAAGGATTGAGATACCTGGTAATAACCAAGTTCTGTGCAAGGGAAGAGACATTTAAATGTAAAGCAGGATATTAATGTAAATGTAAAAATGGGATCCCTTCCCTTGGGCTCACTGTCTAATAAGGGAGGTAAACCTGTAAACAGGTCATTATAATGCAGTGTGATATGTGCTATTAGAACTCTGTGTACCATGGGTGGGGGCAGAGCAGGGGGTAGCAGCCAGCTCTTCCTGGGGCTGTTAGGAAGGCTGTTCACATCCCAGGCCAAGCTTGGAAGGTGAGCAGGCAATGGCAGGAGAACAAAAGTGTGAAGGGAAATGAAAACAGAGGGAGCAGTATAAAATGTAGAGGGGTACAAGAGCCTGGCTGTCTGGGAAACAGGAAGCAGCAGTTTTGTGTGCAGAGTGTATGGGGGCTGGGCAAGTGACCAGGGCACCATGGATTGGATGTGATGAAATGTGTGAGGTCAGAAATATGGGAGGGGCCAGGTAATGAAGACCTTTATCGCCTTAAGGTAAGGAGTTTGAAGAAGAGGTCTGTTTCCTCCCACTCCCTGACTTCTACTTATAGCACAAATGCTCTCTTTGTGGCCCCGTCATACCCAATTTACACTCATTCATGTTCATTTTCTTGCTAAAAGTATTGAATAAGTTTCTATTATATGCCAGACACTATTGTATACATTGAAGATTCGGTGGTGAATAAGGTAAACAAGTTGCCCTCATGGAGTTTATAGTCTAATAGGGAAGGTACATACATCTATATGTGTGTATGTACATATTGTGTATATTTATTTGTTACCAAGTAATCAATTTTGTGAAAATAACATTTATGTGTGTATATGTGTATACATTATTTTGCCAAGTTAATTATTAGTTCTTGGAAAAATAAAACACTGTAAAGAAATAAAACACAATGAAAGGGGGTGTTTAAGTTTTAGAAGGTATTTCTGTTCTGTGGAAGTGACATGAAAAAGATCTGAATAGAGGAGCAAGCCAGGTATCATGGGGAAGAGTGTTTTAGTCAGAGAAGACAGCAAGTGCAAAGGCCCTGAGGCAGGAGATGTTCCAGGAAGAGCAAGGAGGACAGTGTAGCTAAAGTACAGTGAATAAAGGAAGAGGGATAGCAATAAAGGAAGCAATTAGCAACCAATCATGGTGGGCTTGCAGGTGATGGCTGAAGTTACAGATTTTATTCTAAATGTGATGAGAAGTCATTGGAAAGTTTTGAACAATACATTATGAAAGAATCATGCTAATTGTTTGTAAGTAATAGCCTTTAGTGGGACAGGGGTGGAAGCCAAGAGGTGGGTTGGGAGGCTGTTGCAGTAGTGTAGGTGAGAGATGATGGTGGCTTGTTGCAGCTTAGCATTGATGCTGTTGTTGAGAAATGGTTAAGATTCTAGATATATTTGAAGATGGAGCCAGTAAGTTTGCTGATGGATTGAATGTGGGGTGTTAAGGAAAGAAAGAGGGAAATCAAGGATGATTCCCAAGGTTTTTGACTTGAGCACCTGGGTGAACAGCGGTGCCATTTACTGAGGCAAGAGACAATGATGGAAAAGCAGATTTGTAAGAATGTAAAGAGCAGGGAAGTCAAAAGTGTTAATTTGGAGACACCTATCAGGCATCCAAGTGGAGATGCCGTGTGGGTAGCTGGATGCACAAATCAGAAGTTAAGGGGCAAAGTCAGAGGTGGAGGTAGAGTTTTGGGAACATGCACATGTTGGGGTTAAATGCTGTCCCTGTGTTCCTGACCATTTTTCCAGGACAGAGCAGTGCTGCTCCTTCCATGAAGCCTTCCTTGCCTGTCCTGGGCCTTTCTTTTGCCTTTCTGTTATTTCCTTTAAGCTGAAGACTTTCATTTGGGCAAGCTGTGCCTTCACCTTTGATTTACATCTCTTGAAGCTTCACAGGACTTTGACTGGGGTGCTTAGGCTGAGGGGTGCCGACCTTCTATGTCTAGAGGCAGGTGGGCCATGTTTCCCAAGGTTGTCTAAGGCTGACGTTTGGGTCTATCAGACACGCATAAAGACAGATTCAAAACATCATCATAGAAACTAAAGGCAAAAGGACACATACTGTATGATTCTGTTTATATGAAACACCCAAAATAGGCAAATCTGTAGAGACCGAAAGCAGATTAGTGGTTGCAGGAGCTGGGGCAGGGGGATTGGCAAAAGCCTGCTTAATGAGTAGAGTTTCCTCTGAAGTAATGAGAAAGTTCTGTAACTTGGTGATGGTTGCACAACATTGTGAATATGCTTAATGCTGTTGAATTGTATACTTTTAAGTGGTGAATTTTATGTATGTCAATGTTACCAAAATGAAAAAAAAATACCCCAACTATGTCATCAGGGATGGTTTCCACAAGACTCCCCATTGTCTTCTCTTTGAGGCAGCTTCCCCACTCACCCTGACTCCCTGTGCTTAGGTAGGGATGGAGGCTAGGGGCTAGGCACTGGGGATGGGGGAGGTTGGATGTGTGTGGCTGGGGGCTGGCACTGATCTGCTTCAAAGGGCAATCTGTCTATTTATAGAGAGAAGTGGAGGAAGGCAAGGTCAGGATTACAGAGCAGGGTCAATTTATTCCTACCCAATCTGAGGTCTGGTATGCACATGGGGTGGGGTAAGGGCTGGCCACAGGGGCTAACAAGCTGGCAGCTGTGATGGCCAGTCATTTGTGGCCCACCAGTACATATCAGGGTGGTTACTGACACCCTTTCTTGCTCAGTCCTTGCTGCCAGAGGTATCTGGGAAACTCTGGGTGACTTGTGTTGCTGTTTGTAAAGTCTGGCCTTTCTCTTTCCAAGCTGGGGAAGGAGCCCACTAGAGAACCCCATGAGAGAAGCTGGAAAAACCAAGACATTCCTAATGATCTGATTGCCCATCCCCCTATTGGGTGATCACCTTTAGATTTTTAGGGCAAGGTTCTGTGGGCTGTGCTTTGGGGTTTCCTAAGGAACCATTAGCTTGTCAAGCACCTGAAATTACCAGGTAAAATGTAAGATGTTTTTATTTTCGGGCATATGTAGTGTTGCCTTTGGTAGACTCTTAGCATCCCCTTACTTGGGTGGAAGAACTTACTAGCTATTGCATTAGCACGGGTGAGTGAATCAGTCCAGGGACAGTCACAGGGGGCACCAATGGATTTGAATGAGGAGGGTGGTGATATTTCCAGAGGTAGAGGTGGAGGACAGAGATGGAGATCCAGAAAAGTTTGAGACATGTGGAGTCTTCAATGAAAATAAGCAAAAGGGAAATTGTATAAAGATATCTGTATGCTGCTATTTCCAGCATTACTATATTAGGACTGGGTGTTTGCAGCCCCAGGTCTGTAACTTGGGTGTGACTCTGGAAATAGGAGTTGTCTTAGTCAGCTTGGGCTGCCATGACAAAACACCTTAGGCTGGGTGGCTTAAACAACATACATGTACTTCTCACAGTTCTGGAGCTGGAAGTCTAAGACGAAAGTGCTGGCAGAATTGGTGTCTGGTGAGAGCTCTCTTCCTGGCTTGCAGACAGCCACCTTCTTGCTGTGGCCTCACATGGCAGAAAGAGAGGGGGAGACAGAAAGAGAGCAAGAGCTCTCTGGTGTCTTTTCTTAAAAGGTAACTAATCCTGTCAGACCAGCACTCCACTTTATGATCTCATCCTTTCTGACACCTTAATTACTTCCTAATGACCCTATCTCCCAGTGTAGTCACATTGAGAGATAGGACTTCATCATATGAACCAGAGCGGGACAAACTCAGCCCATGGCAGGAGTCATAACCACACAGCCCCAGGAATGCTCTCTGGCAGGGTCCAGAAGTCTAGAGATGAGGCCCAGTGGCCTGGGTTCAGAAACCCACTCTAGGGATTGTGAGTTGTATCCTGGGGTGTTCTTTGTGAGAACCAGCTCAGCTTAGGACTCACCATGTAGATGAAAACTGAGGAGACCCTGGACCTGGAGACCCTGTGTCTCAGGGATGAGTCACAGGTGGACCAAGCTCCCCCTAGTATTCTGAAACACCTTGTAGGGGTCGGGACACATGTGGGGCTAGGGGCCAAGGCAGTCCTGTAGTGAACTGTGTCTGGAAAATAGAGTGCAGTAAATTCTTGGCTTACGGAATGTCTTCAAGGCTCTGGTTGAATAATATATGCAGACTGGGTTTGACTCCTAGGTGGAACAGAAAGCTGCTGAAATTGTCTGCCAGAAAGTGCCATAGCCCAGGAATTTGGTTAATGATTACAGGTGTGTGTGTATGTGTGTGTGTGTGTGTGTGTGGTGGAGAGACAGATCTATCCTGGGCCAAGTGCTGGGTAAATGAAGGAGAGCCTCTTGTTGACCCTAGGATGATAGGCACAGAATATTATTCTTAAGAAAATTACATGGCAGGTCAGCACAGAAGAAGGTGTAAAGCCCAGGCAGTTTGGTGCTTCCAGAATACAATCTCAGTGTCTTTTCATTCGACATTAAGATGATCTGATCTTCTGATCTTACCTCCCATTTTTCTCTACAGGGAAAATCTTTTAAAATGTTTATTTATTTATTTGAGAGAGAGAGAGAGAAAGGGAGAGAGAGAGAAAGCAGGCGAGTGTGGGGAGGGTCAGAGAGAGAGGGTGAGAGTCCCAAGCAAGCTCTGTGCTGTCAGTACTGAGCCCCACGTGGGGCTCAATCTCATGAGCCCGTGAGATCTTGACCGGAGCTGAAATTAAGAGCCAGGCGCTTAACTGACTGAGCCACCCTGGTGCCTTGCCACTGGAAATCTGTTTTCTGATACTTGACTAAGCCTTACTAACTTCAACCTTCTTACCTTTGCATATAAGTTTCCTTTTGGCCAAATACGACCTTCCTATTCTTTCTATTCTTTAAGAACATCTCAATCCTCACCTCCTCCATCCTTCTGATTCCTCTAGTCCACAGGGATCACTCTCTCTTTAGACATCTTAAAAGGTTTAAAATTGCTTTCACTTCTTGGTAAAATCATAGCTTTTCCAAAAAGAGAGATTTCAGAGATGTCACCACTATAGTCAGCTTCAGAGTGGATGACCGACCAACATCCACTGAATGGCAATTTATGCAATCCTAAAACTCAAGCAGTCAGTGTTTAAAAAAGAAGGAAAAGCTAGGCAGGTGGAAATATGTGTGATCAATGATTAATGAGCCTCCTGAAAGGGAGTGCTTTAGGAATAAGACAGAGCAGTACCATCACTGGAAGCAAATATGAAATTGTGGCTCTTGGAGCAAAAGAAAGCTTCCCTTAATTAATGGGTAGCTGGCAAAAAACAAAACCGGTCATGAGAGGGGCTGAAATGGGGAGCAGACTGAGAAAGGATAGCTTGAAGATATAGGTAGGTGATGGTGGCAATTTTGAAATGTCATGTTTATCAATGAATAGTAAATGACTGATGTAGTGGAAGATGGAGGGCTGGTTCTTTAGAAAGGTAAGGATGGGGTTTGTGAAATGATAAGGGAGTTAAATGTAGATAGCTCTAGTAGAAGATACATCAGTTTGCTTCCATTCTAGGTGTTGTCTGTGAGCATGAATGGATTTGCTCTGTGGAGTGCTGGAGGCTTCAACAGCTGCAGGTGTTGTTTACATGTTCCGCTCGCTTTCATGCTGAAGTGTGGTGTATCTGTTAAATACGGGCTGTGGGGGTAGGCTGTTTGGGCTCAAATTCTGGCTCTATTACTTACTAATTATGGTTCCTTAGGAATGTTACCAAACCTCCCCGTGCCTCAGTTTTTCTCGTCTATAAAATGGGGTTAATAATAGTAACCCCCTTATAGTGTTTTTGTGAAGATTATAAGAAGTGTAATGTATGTAAGCATTCAGGAAGGTCTGGCATGTTGAAAGAGCCAGTACAGCGTTAATTCTTATTACCATTGGTTGTGAGTGACTTCACTGATTTTATGCTGTCTTCACGTCTTTGAGGATTGGACTGATAAAGGGCTAGTGCTCTTTTTTGGTGGAGGCATTAAGAAGTTGTGGGCCAGTGTGTACTCATCTGGCCTTAAAGGCTTTGAAAGCCCTGATATTTCAAATGTTTGAAAAAAATGTTTACAGCTTTTGAAAAGTGAATACCAAGAACCTCTTCCCAGGTTTGTGGGTTTGAGGGGCTGGAGCTGTTTGTGTCTCTGTCAGTCACCATGTGTTACAGGTGGGACTGGTGCCTGAACCTGGGGACAAAAAGTAAGGTAGAGATTGACTGTTGGCCTTCAGACAGGACCCTTAAGGGATGCCATGGACTGTGATATGGTGGATTCTCTGGGCCAAAGACAGTTGTTTCATGTGACTTTTGATCCCTGACCAGTCTAGGGTATGGGGAGTGTTTACTGAAAGAATGGTATCCTCAGGGGCTTGAATTCACATCAGGAATTGACTCCTCACCACTTGTTGACTTTAAACAGCTACCTAACTTCTCTGGGCCTTGAAAAATAGGCAGAATAAATAAGATAATGTATGTATAGTGTCTGGCACATAGTAAGACTGAGAAATGTTAATTCCCTTTTCCTCAGTGTCCTCATCTCTAAAATGTGGGTAATAAAAAATTCTGAGGCTTTAATAATAATTATAGATAGTAGGTATAAATTCATTCATTCAACAAGGTTTTTTTTTGTGTGTGTGTCATCTATATGTCAGGCACCATCTTAAGGGCTTAGGACATAACAGTGAATTAAAGATACGTGCCCTTTGTAGTTTAAATTTTAGAAAGGGAAGATAGACAATAATATAAATGAATAAAGTTTCTAGTGTGTTAAAAGATGCTAAGTGCTGTGGAAAAAATAAAGGTAGGATAAGGAGGCTTGGGGCCGCTAGGGGTGGGAGCAGTGTGCAGTATTAAATAGGACGGCCAAGACAGGCTTCATTGACAAGGTGGTATTTGTGCAAAGACTTAAGATGAGGAAGTGAATCATAATGATATTTAGGGGAAGAGCACTCCATGCAGAAGAAAGAGCAGTGCAGATGCTGTGGGAGTGTGTGTGGCATATTCCAAGAACAGCATGGAGGTCAGTGTGGCTGGAGCAGAGTAAGGGGAGAATAGAAGGAGACCAATTCAGGGGAGTAAGAGAGAGCCAGACCATGTAGGGCTTTGCTGGCTGTTGGGGGGGCTTTGGCTTTTACTCTAAATAAAAAGAGGATATGTTGCAGGATTTTGAGTAGAGAGGAATGATTATATCTGCCTATTTAAGGGAATCACACTGCACACTGGCTACTGTATCCAAAACTGACTGCAGAAAGGCTTGGGTGGAAACAGGGAGACCAGTTAGAAGGCTATTGCTGTGTCCAGGTGAGAGATGATGGTGGCTTGAACCAAAATGGTAGCAATGGTAGGTGAGAAGCAACTGGATCTCATATTCTTGAAGGTGGAATCAATAGGATTCATTGATGATTGGATATGGGGTGTGAGAGAAAGATAGGAATCAAGGATAGTCTGAATAACTAGGAGAATGCCATCAATAAAGAAGAATATGGAATCAGTTTGGGTGGGGAAAATTAGAGTTTACTTTTGATCAGGTTGAATTTGTGCTAATATTAAATATCTAAGTGGAAAAGTCATGCATATAATTGGTTATATGAGTCAGAAATTTCGGAGCGAGAAATGGGCCGAAATACAAATTTTGGAATTGACAGCATATAATTGGTGATAATTAAAGTCATGAAGCTGGATGAGGTCACCAAGAAAGTGAGTGTAGACATAGAAGAAAAGGTACCCAGGGCTAGCTCTCGCCTCCTTAACTTAAAAAAGTTGGGCAGAAGTACAAGAATCAGCGAAGGAAGTTGAGGGGAAGTGATCCGTGAGGTAGAAGGAAAACCAAGGGTGGTTTAATGGAAGCTGAACTTAAGAAAGTGTTTCAGGGAGGGAGGAGTGATCAACTGTGTCAAATGATGGGACAAGTCAAGTATATTAGTAACCTATTGTATAACAAATCACTACAAAACTTAGTAGCTTAAAATAATAAACATTTACTGTATCACAGAGTTTCTGAGGGTCAGGCATCTGGGAGTGGCTAAATTGGGTGCCTCTGACTCAAGATCTCTTACAAGGTTGTGGTCAAGCTCTCATCTGAGGCTTCTGTCATCTCAAGTCTAGACTGGGGCTGGAGAATCCTACTCCAGATTCTTGTAGTTTTTGGAAGTCCTCAGTTCCTCATTGGCTGTTGTCCAGATATCTCAGTTCCTCACCATGTGGGCTCTTCCATAGGCTGTCTGAGTGGCCTCATGACATAGTAGCAGCTTCTTCTCATGTAATCCAAGAGAAATAGAGAGAGTGTAAAAGAGCACCTGAGAGGGTAGTAATGGTCTTCTGTAACCTAACTTTAGAAGTGTTATACCATCACCTCTGGATGTTCTTGGGAAGAGATGACACAAGGGCATGAGTACCAGAGGGTGGGAGTCATTTTGGAAGTTGATTACCACACCAAGTATGACAAGAAGAATTGATCATTGGGTTTAGCAATGTGGAGATTATTGGTGACCTTAACAAAATCTGTGAAGAGAAATGTTTGATTGAAGTTGATGTGAGAAATATTGGGAAGAGGAGTACTGGGGCAATGAGTATAGACAACTCTTTTGAAGAGTTTTCTGCAGAGAGGAGCAAAGAAATGGGGTAATAGCTGGAGAAGGAAGCGTTTTTTCCTAGGATGAGAGAATAACACTATGCTTGTATGTTGATGGGAATAGTCCAATAGAGAGTGGAAAATTGATTATATAGAAGAGAAAGTACTGTCCTTGAGTGGGAGAGATAAGAACTTGTGTCAAGAAGGAGGGGTTGACTTTAATGTATTTTTAAATGTTTATTTGTTTTTGAGAGAGTGCAAGCAAGAGAGGGGCAGAGAGAGGGGGACAGAGCGTCAGAAGTGGGCTGTGCACTGACAGGCTGACAGCAGCGAGCCTGATGTGGGGCTCAAACTCACAAATTGTAAGGTCATGACCTGAACTGAAGTCAGTCGCTCAACCTCCTGAGCCACCCAGGTGCCCCTAGGAGGGGTTGACTTTAGATGGAGGCAGGCTGGATTTTATCCATAGCATTATTTGGGAAGATAACTATGTGGTATGTGGGCAGATATGGTTATGAGAGTTTGTGGAATTATCTTCTGATTGCTCCATGTTTCTCAGTGAAGTATCATCAGTTGGGCTTGTTAGATAGTGTGTGTGTGTGTGTGTGTGTGTGTGTGTGTGTGTGTGTGTGTATACATATATTATTTTTGAGAGAGAGAGAGGCGAGAGAGAGAGAGAGAGAGAGAGAGAGAGAGAGAGAGAGAGGAGGAGGGATAGACAGAAAGGGAGAAAGAGAGTCTTAGACAGGCTTCATGCCCAGCACAGAGCCCCATGTACATTGACTGTGAGATCATGACCTGAGCCAAAATCGAGAGTCAGACGCTTAACTGACTGAGCCATCCAGGTCCCCCAGATGGTATATGTTTTAAAAAATCATGGCTTTGATAGCTTTGGTAACTTTGATGATGATGAGTAACTGTGGCCACAGTAAAAGCACCTTCTGGATGATTCCTTTTGCTTTAAGTTAAAAGTAGAATTTTTGTTCTCATGACTTGTCCAGATAGTGGGACATCTACTCTTCATAGAGTAACATGGAAACAAAGATCTATTTAACCTAAAATAAATAACTTATGCTAAGAAAGTATAACAGACAAAATTACAGGTCAATATTCTTGATGAACATAGATGCAAAAAAATTCAACAAAATATTAATAAGCTGGATTCAACAATACATTAAAAAGATCATACACCATGATCAAGTGGGATTAATTCCAGGGATGTGAGGATAGTTCAATATCCATAAATCAATTAATGTGATATGCTACATTAACACAATGAAGGATAAAAATCATACAATCATATCAATAGATGCACAAAAAGCATTTGACAGAATTCAACAACCATGTATGATAAAACTCTCAACAGAGTGTATATAGAAGGAGTGTACCTCAACATGATAAAGGTCATATATGACAAACCCACCATTAATGTTACACTTAATGGTGAAAAGCTGAAAACTTTTCTTCTAAGATTAGAAACAAGACAAGGATGTCCACTTTTGTCACCTTTATTCAACATAATTTTGGAAATCCTAGCCACAGAAATTAGGCAAGAAAAAGAAATAAAAGTCATTTAAATTGGAAAGGTAGAAGCAAAACTCACTATTTGCAGATGACATGATATTATACATAGAAAATCCTAAAGCTGACAACCAAAAGCTATTAGAACAAATAAATGAACTCAGTAAAGTTGCAGGATACAAAATGAATATATAGAAATCTGTTGCATTTCTATCACCATAATAATGAACTATCAAAAAGGTAAATTAAGAAAACAAGACCAATTACAATTGCATCAAAAAGAAGATACCTAGGAATAAATTTAAGGAGGTGAAAACCTGCACTCTGAAAGCTCTAAGATGTTGATGAAAGAAACTGAAGATGAAACAAACAAATAGAAAGATATATTCTGGTGATGGATTGGAAAAGTCAGTCTTGTTAAAATGTCTATACTACTCTCCAAAATCTACAGATTCAATGTACCCCTATGAAAATATCAATGACATTTTTCATGGAACTAGAACAAATAATCCTAAAATTTTTATGGAACTACAAAAGGCCCTAAATAGTCAAAGCAATCTTGAGCAAGAAGAACAGAGCTGGAGATATGCTCTCAGATTTCAAACTATACTACAAAACTGTAGTAACCAAAGCAGTATGGTACTGGCACTAAAATAGACATGTAGATAAATGGGACATAATTGAGAGCTCAGAAATAAACCCACACTTTTATGATCAATTAGTCTACAGCAAAGGAAGCAAGAATATACAATGGGAGAAAGACAGTGTCTTCAATAAGTGGTGTTAGGAAAACAGGACAGCTACATGAAAAAGAATGAAACTAGACTACTTTCTTGTACCATATACAAAAATAAACTCAAAATGGATTAAAGACTTATTGTAAGACCTAAAACCATAACATGCCTAAAAGAAAACATAGATAGTAAACTCTTTAACATTGGTCTTAGTGATTTTTTCAGGGGTGGGGATCTGTCACCTGAAATGAAGACAAAAGCAAAAGTAAACAAGTGGAACTACATAAAGCTAAAAAAAAAATCACACAATGACAGAAACCATCAACAAAATGAGAAGGTAGTGTAGCAAATGAGAGAAGATATTTGAAAATGATGTATCTAAGAAAGGGTTAACATTCAAAATATATAAAGAACAAAAAACCCCAAAATATATAAAGAACTCATATAAAAAAATCCAATAAAAATGGGTAGAGGATCTGCATAGACATTTTTCCAAAGAAGACATAGAGATAGCCAATAGACATGTGAAAAGATGTTCAACATAATTATCCATCAAGAAAGTGCAAATCAAA
This sequence comes from Acinonyx jubatus, assembly GCF_027475565.1. NCBI lineage: Eukaryota > Metazoa > Chordata > Mammalia > Carnivora > Felidae > Acinonyx > Acinonyx jubatus. The sequence goes on from NC_069395.1 coordinate 41,903,280, forward strand.
ACCACAATGAACTATTACCTTACTCCTGTTAGAATGGCTATTACCAACAAGACAAGAAATAGCAAGCACTGGAAAGGATGCAGAGAAAAGGAAACACTTGTGCACTGTTTGGTGGGAATGTAAATTGGCACAGCCACGGTGGAAAACAATATGGAGGTTCCTTAAAAAATTAAAAATAGAAATACCATACAATCCAGCAAGTCCACATCTAGGTATTTATGTGAAGAAAACAAAAACACTAATTTGAAAAGACTTATGTACCCCTATGTTCATTACAGCATCATATTTACAACAGTCAAGATATGGAAGCAAGTTGGGTGTCCATTGATAGATGAATGACTAAAGATGATGCCAGACACACACACACACATACACACACACACACACACACACACGAATACTACTCAATCATAAAACCAAGAATTCTTGCCATGTGTGGCAACATAGGTGGACATAGAAGGTAGTATACTAAGCAAAATAAGTCAGAGAAAGGCAAATACCATATGATTTCGCTTATATATAGAATCTAAAAAATCAAACAAATGAATAAACTCATATGAAAAACAAATGAGATAGACTCATAGATACAGAGAACAAACTGATGGTTGCCAGAAGGAAGGGGAGTGGGGGAAGGGGTGAAGGTGAAGGGGATCAAGAGATACAGTGTTCCAGTTATAAAATAAATACGACATGCAATGCAATGTTCAGCCATAGGGAATATAGTTAATAATATTGTAACAACTTTGTATGGTATCATATGATAACTAGACTTACTGTGTTGACCATTTCAAAATGTATATAAGTATTAAATCTCTATGTTGTGTACCTGAAACTAATATAATATTATGTCAATTATTCTTCATCAAGAAACAATTTTTATTTTTTAATTATTTACTTTTTAAAAGTTTTATTTATTTATTTTGAGAGAGGGAGAGGGAGGGAGGGTCAGAGAGAGAGGAAAAGAGAGAGACCCAAGCAGGTTTTGTGCTGACAGTGCAGAGCCTGATGTGGGGCTTGATCTCATGAACTGTGAGATTGTGATCTGAGCCAAAGTCAAGAGTCAGATGCTTAACAAACTGAGTAACCCAGGTGCCCCAAGAAGAAGAAACAATTTTTAAAAATAGTTTATGATAAAACAGACAAAATCACTCACCACATTCTTATGTAGACAAGGAGTAACATCTCAAGAATTTAAGAAAAAAATTGCAGAAGAGAAATCTTAATATTGAGAAGATTCGTTCCATTAACTAATTTTTCCTCTGGGAATTGGGAGAAGACTGGACTCTTTATTTCAGGAGTATAACATACCTGTTCATCCTGGTTTGAAAACCTCTGTAAATGGAAAAACCTTGCGAGCAGAATGGCTGGGACTTTTAGGGTAGTTCAGAGCTCTGAAGATAGGCTTTCTGTCTTCGGATGAGGGAATTGAAGAGCTGACCAGAATACACAGTCAAAAAGGGCAGGGGCCTGTGGGAGCTCTCAGAATGTTTCTGGAAGAGGCAGGAGCATCAGCCCCACCTCAGCACCTCCTGTGCTCCCTTTCTGCTCACTGGATCTCACTAAAATAAATAGCAGTTAGGACTCTTCCCTGGACCCCTCAGCTGCCCAGCATCCTGCCTGGACCAGGTGACTTAATCTCCTCTTGAGCCCACTGGGAAGGCTCCAGAGAAGGAGGAGAGTGAGAGAAGCTTTTGAATGGGTCACATTAATGATGCTTAGAATCCATTTTCAGAACTGGCATCCCTCCCCTTCTGCCTTCTTGTCCTCCCTATCTCCTGCCCAGCTCCTCAGCTCTAGAATCTCCAGGTGCAGGCCTGACTATGGGGTCAACCCTTGCCCCTCTTGTCCTGCAGGCAGTTCCCATGGGCACTCTCCTGGTTCTCAAAAAGCCCTTGCCCCATTGGCTGGGACAAAGTAACCCTGGAGATCCTGGATGCTCTCCTAGCAACCATGACAGAGCTGGTGGCCACCTCATTTTTGCAGAAACAGGTGCTCCTGTAACAGGAACAAAATCAGTTAGCCAGCCTGTTGCTAGTGTGCTAATGTTGCCCTATAAATGGCACTTGGCTCAGGAGAGTGACCTCTTCCTCCTAGGCCTCCTATCCCTGTTTTGGTGCTCAGTTTTCCATTGTTGCTTCAACCCCAGACTTCTATGGGGCTGCACAGGCCACAGGGGTCCTGCAGAGGGCTAACTCTTGACTTCTCTTTATTCTGAAGTCAGTTGTAAAATCAAACGGCTGCCATCTCCACACCTATGAAGACCACAGGCTCTGCCCAGATGCTTCAGCTGAGGGGAGGGTCAGCTTAATTCCCATTTCTCATAAGGTCTCAGGAGTATGAGGAACAACTATTCTTTTCCTCCTTAAAAACAGGAAAAAGATACAATAAAACTTTAAATTAGGTGATAACACTTTCCTCCTTAAAACATGCTTTGTCACGTTTATCTTATTTGATCCTTATAATCTGTTGGAGGCAAGGGCAATATCCCCATTTTGCAGATGAGGGAACTGAGGCCCAGAGAGGGGGCTAACTTACTTACTGACATTAAGCTGGTAAATGGCAAAGCTAGGGATGCAGGAAAGGGCAGAAGGGCCAGGAGGACGATCTCTTTTTGTGACTTCTGGAGGGAAATCCTCCTGGCAGCTGGAGCTGGGCTGTGTGGGGAGTGCTCTCCCTCCTTGGGCCTCATTGAAGGAGACTGGGGTTCTATGGAGCACTAACACCTCTCTGCCCCCCCCCCCCCCAACCTGGGTCACCTTTCACTGTGACAACCTGGGTCATCTCTCACTGTGACAACTTTCCATTCGGTCTCATTTTCAAGAAAGATGTCTGAACAGCACGGCTGGACCTACTCTTGTATTAGTTTCCAAGGACTTTCACTTTGTCAAGCAAAACAAGGCACCTCTTTTACATCTGTACCCCATCCCTACAGATCAGCTTTTCAGCTAGATCAAAGGGCAAACAGCAACAGAGAGAGAACTAGAAACAGAACTCTCTTCCTTCCAGGTGGTCTTGCTGTGCAGAATATCACTTCAGAAATTCTGTCTACACTATGAGGGCATGACTGTGAGGGAGCATCTCCTCTATGGATTTTAGGTGAACCTTGATCTTTCAATGAGTCCCCTCAGGCCACCTTCTGAATCCCTTAAACATTCATCCTCATATTGTGCCCTTTGTGCCCTTCTTCTGAAGTTGTGGGAGTTGATTCTTCCCAAAATAACCTGAATCAAAAAGTAATGGCTTGCAGGAAAGTTACAATTAGCTTTTCATTGGGAAAAAAAAGCTCAAAGATTTTTTTTTAAAGGAAGAGGTGGAGGAAGGAAAAGAAGCCACTGAAAAATCTGTGGTCTTCTGAGTCAATTGAGAAACACTGAATTATTTCAGTGGAGAGCTATTTCGACAGGAGACGCATTGATTTTTGGCTTCTCTTCATTGTTTTTATTGTTGATTACATCCTCTTTTTCTAGAGTGTCAGCAGTGGGCAGAGGTGAATGAATTACTTTTCCTCACAGTCCATTGATTTCTGTGTTGACACACATTGATTTCAACTCAGAATAAGAAAGCACATCCTAATAGAGCTATCTAAAGTTGGAATAGTTGCCTTGGGGGTTGTGAGATCCCTGTCAATGGAGGTGTTCACACATAGGCTGAATGCCTGTGCAGGGAACATTTAGAGCTGATTTGAGCAGTGACTGGAAGGATAGCTTAGGTAATCTTTAATGTCCTCTATTTCATGTTCAGCATTAAAACCTTGGATGACTTACTCACTTTAGGTAGAGCCTGCCTGTCAACAAGGACAATGTTTCCCACATGGTGGTATGCTAGATGATTTTCATTGGTGAGGATTTATTATTAAAAACAGGAAAAATGTAAAACAATGAGATATCATTATATACCTATTATAATGGTAAAAATCCAAAACACTGACAACACCAAATGCTAGCAAGAATTGGTCCAACAGGAACATTCATTCATTGCGGGTGGGAATGCAAAATGGTACGGCTACTTTGGAAGATAGTTTTGCAATTCCTTACAAAAATAAATATAGTATTACCATGTGATCCAACAATCAAGGTTGTTGGTATTTATCCAAAGGAGCTGGAACTTATGTCCCTACAAAAACCTGTACACCGAAGTTTTTAGCTTTATTCGTAATTGCCAAAACTTGGAAGCAAGACATTTTTCAGTAAGTGAATGGATAAACTATGGTAATCAGACAATGGAGTATTATTCAGGGCTAAGAAGAAATGAACTGTCAAGTCATGAAAAGACAGGACGCGACCTTAAATGCATATTACTAAGTGATAGAAGTCAATCCCAAAAGGCTAAATCCTGCATTATTCCAACTATATGACATTCTTGAAAAGGCAAAACTATAGGAACAGTAAAAAGACAAGTGGTTGCCAGGGGTTGTGGGGGTTAGGAGTGGATGAATAGGCAGAACAATACTTTTTTTAAGGCAGTAAAAAATACTCTGTATGATGCTATAGTGGTTGATACATGTTATTATACATTTGTCCAAACCTACAGAATGCAGGCCACCTAGAGTGAACCATAATGTAAATTCTTAAAAAAATTTTTTTAATGTTTATTTATTTTGAGAGAGAGAGGGAGAGAGAGAGAGAGACAGAGAGAGACAGAGACAGAGACAGAGACAGACATGGAGTGTGAATGGGGGAGGGGCAGAGATAGAGGGAGACACAATCTGAAGCAGGCTCCAGCCTCTGAGCTGTCAGCACAGAGCCCGACGTGGGGCTCAAACTCATGGACTGCAAGATCATGACCTGAGCCGAAGTGGGATGCTTAACCAACTGAGCCACCCAGGTGCCCCAACCCTAATGTAAATTCTTTACTATGGGTGATTGTAACGTGTCAATGCAGGTTCATCAATTATAACAAATGTACTGCTCTGGTGGGGAGTGTTGACAATGGGGGAAGACTGTGTATGTGTGAGGCAGGAGGTATATTGGAACTCTCTGTGCCTTCCTCTCAATTTTTCTTTGAACCTAAAATTGGTATAAAATATAAAGTCTTAAAAAAACTGAAAAAAAGAGTAAAAATATAATTAGCATATCAGATCATGATTTTATATATATCATTGCCAAGAATGGAGCTAAGACAATCAATGCCATGGTAACCCACATTAAGACTGTACAAATTACAGGTGGAGTCCTAAAACTTGACCTTGAATATTCAAAACCTTCATTGCTGAATTTCTGCCCTGATCGTTCCGAAGAATGGATAGTACAGATGATCCAGATAAATCATATGGAGTTAGATCTACTGTATCTCTATTCTCTATCTCAGTGCTCTTTTCAGTGATACATTGGAAGCAGATTTGAATTTGCACAGCCACAGAACTCAGGTTATAAAAATGTAGCTTTCATTAGTTCTAGAAACCTGTTTGATTTCTGAGTCCCTAGCTACATTAATGGAAAACAACTTCATTTCCTGTTTTTGTTAGTTCTGGCCAGAGGTTTTCAGGTTAATTCGCAATTTATCATTCTTTTTAAAAGAATTTTTGTAAGCAATCTCTACACCCAGTGTGGGGCTAAAACACAACTCTGAGATCAAGAGTCACATGCTCTACCAACTGAGCCAGCCAGGTGCAATTAACTAATATTTTGCCCCCCACCTGTTCCTTCTTGGAGCTTACATGCCCTTGTATTGGGGTGGGGCATCAGGCCTATGTACCTGCAGGAGCTGGCTGCAGACTGGCCATGGCCTACATGTAGGTGTCCTCCCTGTGAATAGGCATTGGCGTCTTGGCTGCTACAGCAGCTGCACACCCCGCCATGCTGCTGGTCCTTATCTGAACCTTGAGCCCCTTCAGGACAGTTGCAAGATCCCCCTGCTCCTCTCAGTGGGCAGGAGTGTGTGTAACAGATAGGAAATCTTCAGACATTCTTCACCACTCAGGGGACACGGGAGCTTTAGGGGGTAGGCCCAGGCTATCTCAAGACCTCTCTCCCTGCCTCTGCCCAGGCCTGCCCTCCCTCCGTTTTTCCTTGCGGTTTGAACTCCTACTTATCATAACACGTTGAATGGCTGTCTCTGCCCAGGATTCCAGAGAGGAAGCAGGCACACTTACTGGATTATTATTGTAATAGCTGCCAACTGATCTCCTGGCCTCTTACCTTGATCCCTGACTATTCTCAGTAGTAGCTAGGGTCATGTCATAACTCTGCTTCAAGCCTTCCAGTGGCTTTCCATTTCACTCAGAGCAAAAGGCAAAGGGCCTCTGTGTATCAGCCCTTCCCAGTATGTCTCTGACTCTGTCTCTTGCTTCTCCTGTTGGAGCCACATGGTCTCCTGGCTGCTCCTGGAACATGCTAGGCATGTTCCTTCAATACTGTCTTGGCACCTCCTTTTCTGTCTTCCTGAATATCTGAATTGCTCATGCCTTCTCTTTCTTCAAGTTTACTCAAGTCACTTTCTCACTGAGGCCTACCCTGACTGCAACCCACCCCAACTCCCAGCCTCTCTGCCAGGCCCATTCTTACATAACGTACATTCTAAGCTTAAATATCCTATCTTTCAAGCAAACTCTGCAACTCCCCAGTGCCCTTTGTGGACTCTGAAATCACTTATTCTTTGTTCCCATTTGAGCCCTTACCACAGTGGCCCGTCAGGATTGGTTTACTGGTCTGTTTTTGGCCCTAATGCTAGCACAATGCTTGGCATGTAATAGGTGCTCGTCATAAGTGTGTTGTATAAATAAGGGATCAGATGAATGAGTGTGTGATTTCAGTTCATTTAAAAAAAATTAAGGACTGTTGAGAAGATTAGCTAGAAGGCTTATAAAGCCTACAGCATGGTGCTTGGCTCAAAAGGAGTTAATTCATATTTATAATTTATATGCTAAGGAAGGTCTTCTTGCCACAGAGATTCCATATCGTCTAGAGTTCAACTAGTTCCAGTGAAAATGACACCGATTTTATATAGAAATCAGACTAAAATGCATGGAAAACATGTGTTGGATGGAATGGGCAGTCCTATATTTTTATGGTATCAAGACTAGCAGAGGCCCCTCTTCTTTCCTCACGTCCTTTTATCACTGCCTAGCTGTCAAAGAGCCCACTCTCCCCGGGGCACTGGCACCTTCGATTGTGCTAAGGTATTTCAATGATTTTGATTTCACCTCTGAGAGCCTGGTGTTGGGGAACTCAAGTTCGAGGTGGGGAAAAAAGGTAGAAGAAAGACAGGGTAAACTACTTTGGAGCATGTGTGTGGTGATTACATGGTCCAGTCTTTCTGGTGCTTCCCAATTTCATATAATTCTATTTTTTTTCCAACACAGGTAATTATATGAGACGTTCCATATTTTTTAAAACTTTGAAAATCAGAAAAACATCTTGTTTTCAGACCAGTTTTAATTTTTGGATAAAATTTTCTGTAGTAATGGGGAATTTTTTTTTTTTTTTGTAAAACATTATGGTGAAGACATGCAGGAATTTGGCAACAGCCAGGCGGCAACACCAGGGTCCTGGCAGCTAAAGGGTGGAGGTGTAGTGGCGAGAAAGAGCTCAGGGACTAAGGAAGGAGTTGGAAAGACCCCAAGCTCGTTTTGTCCATTTCTTTCTTGTTTCATCCCAGAGCAGAGCAGTTCCTTGATTCTTGTCACGTGATGCCATGATCTCAAGTGTCACTTCCCCTTTTCCACACATCTGGGCAGTCCTGTGATCATCCTGCATGGTGCTGCCTGGGGATGCCTGGGACTCTGTGCCATGCCAAGAGCATGTTCTGCTCCCACGAAGTGCTGTGCTTATTTAGAGTGTCCCATTGACCATGGCTCTACATCTTCTACACAGACCTGTATAAAGCACAGAGCCAAGCCTGTGGAAGGACTGGGTAGAATCTGTCATAAACGTGTAGGACTTGTTACCTCCTATACATACATGTACACATACATACAACCACTGAAACATGCAGAGGCTCAAAGAAAGAAGAAAAGGAAGGAAGGAAGGAAGGAAGGAAGGAAGGAAAGACAAGACGCAGATGGTCTTGTACTGAAGAGATAGGACCATTCAAAATCCCATTCACTTATTTTTTTTAATGTTTATTTATTTTTGAGACAGAGAGAGACAGAGCATGAACGGGGGAGGGTCAGAGAGAGAGGGAGACACAGAATCTGAAGCAGGCTCCAGGCTCTGAGCTGTCAGCACAGAGTCCGACATGGGGCTCGAACTCACGGACTGTGAGATCATGACCTGAGCCGAAGTCGGATGCTTAACCGACTGAGCCACCCAGGCGCCCCAATCCCATTCACTTTCAAGTGAAGAGACATTGGATGAGGAATCAGATATTGAAGTCCAGATTCAGTGTTTACTAGCTAGGTGACCTTAGGTAAGTTTCTGTTATTAAATGAGAATAGTAATAATATTTATCTTATAGGGTGGTTAATAAACATGAATTTCTAGTCCTGAATATGAGTCCAATTAAGTGAAAGTTATCATTACCATTGTTCTTGTCTTAGTACTACCATTATTAAAGCCTAGTTGGTACAGTGGGTGACAGAATGGCATTTGGGGTCAAACATGGATCAGATGCTCTACCATTTAACCACAGTATGAACCTAACGTTGGGGATATTAATTAGCCCTTTTAAGTCTTAGTTTTCTCATTCATAAAACTGGGTTAATAATAATTGTTTCATAAGACTTTTTCAAGAATTAAATGAATTCTTTAAATGATTTATTCCATGAAAGTCCCTTGCTGGAATATCTAGCATAAAATAAAAATTCAATAAATATTAGCCATTATATTTATTGATGATAATGATGATGGTGGTAGTGCCTACTATGACCACTAAATCCTTTTATACTGTATTTAATTGCAACAAGTCCTTTTCCATACAATCCAATGCAGTGTTTCCTTCCCTACCTAAAACATACTGCTTGCTCGATTGGATTTAACTTTATTCTATTTGGGTTAAGTCATTTTCCCATTATACCAAGGATTTATGCAAGACTTAAGTCCCAATGTCTATGTATAAAAGATGAATTACAACCAAACCATATATGGAGGAGTGTGAGGAGACTTTCCTCCTGCTGTGATCAAAACAATTAAGTGGTTTTGTGGGCTTGTGGAGTAGTAAATCTTATCATTATGTAGAGCATGTGGGGGCCCCTTCAGTTAGTATATTTGGGATAGAAGTAACAGGAAATGTAACTCCAACAAATGGGCTTTAACCATCAGGATCTGTATTGCCTCATATTGCTAGTGGTGTAGAGGAGGGGTGGCTTCCAGGTTGACTGAATCTGGTGGCTTTATTTCCATTGCTTGTGATCGTCTTGGCCCTGCTTTTCTGCAGGTGGCAGCTTCATTCTTAGGTTGGTGGAGAGGTAAACAGCTCCACTGTTTACATCTGTGCGGGACGACAGGGCACTTCCCCCAAAATCTTTCCTTACAAGTTGGGAGAATTTTCCTAAAAGCCCCAGTAAGCTTTACTTCATATTTCATTGGCCTTAAATGGGTCATGTACCCTCCTCTTACTTCATCACTGGCGAAAGGATGGGATTCTCCAGACTGGCTTAATCTAACCAGAATCCACCCTGGAGCCCGTTGCCCACACTGTACAGATACTTCACAAGGGTGGGGAATGGCAGGGTCGAAGAGGTAACCATAATGCTTGCTACGAGTTTTCTTTTTAAGGGTTTTTATTTTTATTTTTTATTTTAGAGAGAGAGAGAGAGAGCATAAGTGGGGGACAGAGGGAGGGAGGGAGGGAGAGAGAGAGAGAGAGAGAGAGAGAGAGAGAGAGAATCTTAAGCAGTCTCCATGCTGAGCAGAACTCAATCCCACGACTCTGGCATCATAACCTGAGCTGAAATTAAGAGTCAGACGCTCAGGTGACTGAGCCACCCAGGCACCCCACTATGAGTTTTCTTTTTAGTTTATTGGAGGTATGCAGGCGCTTTCGATTTGGTTGTAATTGTTGGTCTAATCTTACAAGTGCTCTGTGTCATATTGCACAACTCCAAGGGGCACCAGTCTGAGTTGCACACCTGGGATTGCCCACACTGTACTCTGTTGTGTATTTATTGAGCAAAAAATCCTTCAGGTCATGTTATCCCTGGAAATGCAAATTTTGTTCTCAATGAATTCTTTGGCTTAAAAAACAGGTTAATTATAATATCATTATTAGTAGTTATGTGGTGAAATACACAATAAATGACCAGAAAGAAAATGCACAAAATTGAACACAGAGTACAGAGATTTTGGTACATTGAAGGAGAGAGTATAAAAGCTTTCAGAAACCAGATGGGCTCTGGAGTCATCGGTGTGTCCTTCTTCCATTTCCACTGGTGTCTGAATGTCCAGCTCGTAACCTGTCATCTTTCTACGTGTTGGCGGGCTTCTTTGTATCTTCCATATCTTTGATCACAGCTGAGGAGGTGGCTGGACAGAGGCTGGGCTCTGACACAGGTCTGACATCTGGACTTGACCCCTAGGAGGAGCCAGCCCCAGCAGACAGATGCGGCAGAGCTCAGGATCTGGAATGGACAGCCACCACCATAGGGGCTCATGCCTGGCTAACATGCAAAGCCCTTAGGGGTATAGGCTTTTCCTTCTTCCTGAGGCCACACTATGGAGACCTTGAATGCCGGGCTCAGAGCTTTGCACTTGTTTCTGTATGTGGCATTTCAGACTGGCTCTCCCAGTACAGAGTTCCCTGCTTCCAGCTGAAGAGTGAGGTACTGCTGCTGAGCTGGTGTCTTTGCAAGCACGCACTGGTATTGGGACTCTGATCAGAGAAGAGATTCTATCTGGCTGCACCAACGCTGCTATCTCCCACCCATAACTTTACCGCGGCAGTAACTTACTCTTCTTTAAAAGAGGGCTTCTTAGGAAATCAGTTCAAGTAATCTGGGTCTGCGTGGGTGGGAAGGATATTATCAGACTCTAGTTGAAGACTCCTGGTGCTCCTGAGACTGATACTTGAGAAGTGTTTTGATGGAAATGAGGCTAGTGGAGAAGTTTCTGCAGCATTGTGGATTGAGTTATCTGAGCCTGATGCTGCAGTGGTTTGGACAGATACCTTTCAGAGACCTGTGGTCTCTTAGATGTTTGCCCACCAGGCCTTCTTTGTCCCAGGTCAGGCAGTTGTGGACCCTGACTCTGTTTCTGCAAGTCCAGGGGGGTGGAAATACTTGTTTTTCTCTGGCTGTAACCATTACTGACTCCTGGTGGGTGTTTTTTCCAGACACTATCTGAGGAGTGGTATCCTTTTCTTTGTTTTCTACTCCCTTTCAGGTCCTCAGAAAAAGGACTTGTTTTGTCTTTGTCTATCTGTCTGTCTGTTTTATCTGTGTGCTTTAGGGAAGTAGAAGGAGTAAGAGAAGTAATAAATTCCAGAAAAGTCACAAATGCTCAAGGAATCTCAAGATAGTCTTGCAGAAGTAATTCTTACTTTATATTAAAAAGTAACTGTGCTAAAACATTTTTTTTAATTGTGCTGGGTCTAACCTCTTGGGTTTCCTCCTGGACTTCTGTTGTGATATCATAAAGAGTTTCCAGTGCCTTTCTCAGTTCCCAGTACATAGTAGGTGCTCAATAAATATTTGTTGAATGAATCTGTTGTCTTTTTCTGATGATTTCTGCACATCACGTATTAAGTCCCCTTTCCTATTAAAGAGTTTTCCTTCCCTTTTTAAGTCGGGCAGATCCTGTGGAGGTTTGAAGCAGCTTCTAAAGCAGAATAGTAAAGATGAATATTTAAGCAAATTGGAAAGTTGCAGGTAAAAGCCCCTTAAAACCACTTCTATCCACTCAGTGTAGTTGTAAGGTTTTTTGCAGAAGGTAACTCTTAAAGAGGACTAATGTGCCACATAGCAAAATTGTAGTATGGGAGACTGCATAGTGTCTTTTCTCTCTACTTCCTGCCCCTGCCCTCTCTTTCCCATGCATTCCTTCCTTTTATAACTATTTACTGAATGCCTATAAGGGCTAGGTGCTAGGGGGTACAGTACTGAATAAAGCAAGTGTGGTTTCTGTTTTCATGTAGCTAAAAGGCTAGTGTGGGAAGGCATGCTATTAATCAAATGACTGTAGAGATAGATATGTCTATGATGTGAGCTTACTCTGTAATTTATTAGGACTCACCCACAGTTTACATTTTTGAGGTCTTGTTTTCCAAATCATCAAGATCCTTTGGTGAATCGATCATTTGTCACAATGTTTAGGGTTTCTCCTTTTACATAAAATATATCTGTTTACCTGTGTCTGTATATATTATGATGTTGCTAATTTCCAGCAGTTAATTAATACCCCACGAAATTGGCCAATATTCAGTGTATCTGATATATTTGTTTCCAGAGACTATCTGGAATATATGGTTTTGTGTTACTTTTGGGGTTCTATCACAATACAGATATTATAGTGTAATGGAGATTGCTAGTGCTTATTAGTACTAGTTTTCTCCTCTTCTTACTTGGCATGTAAGTAAACTCACAGTCTCCAGGTTCTTTCCCAGATGCTATCTTATTTGATTCCCACCACAGATTATATTATTATATAATATATATAATATATATTATTATATAATATTATTATATAATATTATATTATTTAAAAATTTTTTTTAACGTTTATTTATTTTTGAGACAGAGAGAGACAGAGCATGAATGGGGGAGGGTCAGAGAGAGAGGGAGACACAGAATCTGAAACAGGCTCCAGGCTCTGAGCGGTCAGCACAGAGCCCGACGCGGGGCTCGAACTCACGGAGTGTGAGATCGTGACCTGAGCCGAAGTCGGCCGCTTAACCGACTGAGCCACCCAGGCACCCCTATATTATATTATTATCCTCATGGAAGAAACTGACCTAGAGAAGAGAAGAGAGTTGCCAAAGGTTACTTGACTAGCAAGTGGAAGAACTGTACCCTGAACCCTGAGATTCTGACACCAGATCATGGGCTCTTCTGACTCCTCCATAGGGACTCTGGCAGACTTAGTGATCATTCCATATTTGAAGCAGAGTCTTTTCCTTGGTCTTGGTTTACATTCAAGATGAACCAGCCTGTCAAATTGCTGTTGGACATTAGCCCGTCCTTGAATAGTCACCATAACAACATAGACATATGGAGAAGAATGTGGGATGGGCAAAACCGATGCCAGTCTAGGCAAGGATAGAGTTTTGCAGGGAGTGGGGGTGGGTCAAGGAACTCCTGGATATGTAGATATAGACTGAAGATGGGTGAGAGGGACATTGTCCCAGGGGCATTTAGTATCCTAATTCATCCAGGACAACACCTCTTACCAACTTAGCACAACTTCTCATAACTACTTAGTGCTTTTAGGACAGTGTTTCTTAAGACATGATTAGTAGAGGAGATGTTTATTAAAACTACAGATTCCTGAGTGCACCAAAGAACTATTGCATGAGAATCTCTGCAGGGAGGTCCCAGGAATCTGCATTTAAAAACCAGCAGTGAAGATGTTTCTGGGGTACACTAAGGCTTGAGCACCACAGTCTTGGGAGGTCACAGCGAATGAAAATAACATATAGCTTTTGTTCCTCCCTTGTGGTTGGGTAGCAAGCTGACTCAGAAAAGAAAAATCCCTGGATGAATATTTCTGCACCAGGAATGTCTCCTCTCTGAACAGGTGGGTGAGGATGATGAATAAGGTCATTCTCTGCCTTCCCTTTTGCTTTACAGAAAACCCATGAACCCTATCGGTTCTCATCTCTAGAGAATCATTTTTAGAGAGGAACTCAACGTGGCATCTCAGTAGTGTAGTGTCACATTTAAAAAAAATGTTACCTCCTTGTGATTTTTCACTTCTAATAGTTAGGGAATGGGATCCTTCTGCCCTCTTCTTGTGCAGGGCAGACAGAAGGAACAAAGCCAGGAGAGCTTCAGAGCCACCACTCACCTTTTAGTACCATCAGTCTTATTTCTGCCCACTGTCTCCCAGCCTGTGCTAGGTGGTGTATGCAGTGGAGACTTCCTCCTCATTGTAGGACTCAAGACTTTCAGGGTATGAAGACAGTACATTCACAAGAGCATAGGTTTTGTTGACTTACTGGTGTATCTATTTTTCAGAAGGTGGCTTGAGGATGCACATGTTCTGGAGGAATGAGAAAGTGAGCAGTGGAGGGGTGGGAGTGGGATGGACATGAACCCAATGAGAGAAGGATGCATGTCCTCAACGTGGTAGACTCCCCTGCTGGGCCTGGGAGGCACGGACAAGCCAATGGGATGCATAGGCCATTATTTCTGAAGTAATCAAAAGTAGACAAATAAAAATTAAAACTGATACTGTATAAAGGGAAGGATGGTGCAAATGACGTAATATTTCTCCATGGAGGAAGATCTCGACTCCAACACTGGAAGGCAGAGAGGAGTGAAGATTTTGGAGGCAGGCAGGAGTGGCTCAAGTGGCTTTGGCAGTGCTACATGCTTGGGGTGGGGGTGGGAAGGAGATCCCTTACCCTGCTACTCTGTGTGGACTGACAAGCAAGGGAACAGTTTTTAATGGGGCTACTGGGTTTCAGATATGTCATTTTTCCTCCTTAGGACCACTGTAATTAAAAATCCCATCCCTAGAGTGCTTGGGTGGCTCTTAGGCATCTGACTCTTGATTTTGGCTCAGGTCGTGAAGTCATGGTTTGTGGGTTTGAGCCCCATGGTTAGTGCAGAGCCTGCTTGGGATTCTCTGTCTCCCTCTCTCTATGCTTCTCTCTCTTTCCTTCTCTCTCTCTCAAACAAATAAAAAAAAATTCTATCCTCTGCCCATTAGCCAAACAAAGCAATAAAGAATAAGAAGAGGGGCGCCTGGGTGGCTTGGTCAGTTGAGAGTCCATCTCTTGATTTCTGCTGGGTCACGTAATCATGGTTCCTGGGACCAAGCCCCACATCAGTCCCAGGGCCTGATTGGGATTCTGTCTCTCCCTCTCTTTCTGCCCCTCCCTTGCTCACTTGAATGCACAGGTACATTCTCTCCAAATAAATAAAGAAAAAAAAAAGAAAAAGAAGAGAGGTGGATAGAAAGCAAGGGTTAGAGGAATAAGATGGGTGCCCTTGGAGATTTCATTAGCTTATTCTTGGGCTAGTATCTCAGAACAGCAAGTCCTGTTTTCTTTCCATTAGGGGCTGGGGCTGGGGGCCACAGGACACCAACTTTGCCCTCAGGAAGCTTCTCATTTAGTAAGTCCACCCGTGATTCTGTTTTATGGGTCTCCATTCCCTCTTTTTGCCCGCTGCTGTAGAACCTGCCCCATGGACATAGACTGAGTAACAATGATGGAGTCCAAGAGATGCAATTGAAAGAGCAAAGTTTACAAAAGTTTATAAATAAAGTTCTATGAGAATACAGTCACACACATTTGTTTACATATTATCTGTGTTCATGCTATAAGAACAGAGTTTGAGTAGTTGAACAAAAATTACGTGGCCTGCAATATGTGAACTATTTATTATCTGGTCTTTATAGAAACAGTCTGCCAGCCCCTCTAGATCTAGAGATCTCACACTGTATTTAAATGCTTAGCCTTGAAGTGACGTACGTCACTCTACTCACAACTCATTGGCCAAAATGGTCACATGACCCCACTCAACCACAGGGGCCAGGAAGTGCATGCTACTATGTGCCCAGGATGGAGGATGACCAGAATATTTGGCAAACAGTTCTAATGGCCACCACAACAGCCTACTATGTGTTGAACTCAATACTAGGTTCTGGATATAGAAAGATAAGACTCGAGGAACTCCAGGGATGCCAGAACTTGGGGGCTGGGTGGGGGGAAGACTAAGTATAGAGTAGACTCGAATGTCCTTCCCTGGAATATGTAGACTCCAACTCACCTAAATTGCCTGAGATAGTAAATGTTTTCTCAGTTTGATGATAGCCAGAGCAGGAGACTGGCCGGCTTGTCAGGCAGTGGGGGTGACAGATTCCCTTGATGAACATTTATATCAATAATAGAAGGGTTGTTTAACAGGAATTCTTAAAGGAAAGATGAGATAATTTCATGTTTTGATATTCGTAAAATTGATTCCGTTGAAGCGGAGCTCTGCAGTGCATATTATTGCTGCTGTAATTTTGGCAAAGATGTGATTCAGATTGGCAAAGTGTCTGGGAAAGGGAAATCCAGTAAGGAGACAGAGAGGGTGGGGTGGGCCAGGAAGCAGATGCCAGGAGCCAGGTCCCGGTGGCCTGGCGAGAGCTGGGAGGGTGGCCCAGGAATCTCAGCCATGTAGGACCATGAGGGAGAGGAGGCTCCTGGTGGCAGAACCGGAGGTTGCTTGAGTTTCTGGTAGTGCTGAAGCCTGGCAGAGGGAGTGGGAGCACCCCAGGGAGGGGTGCGTGCATGTGTGTGGTGAGGGAGAGACATTTAAACATCGTAGGAATGAAGGATAAATTTAAAATCCATCAAGCAGAGTTGAGACAGAATGACAATGTGAAGAACATGAATCACTCTTTCTAGGGACCCACCCAACTGTTTGCAGATTCTGAAATGTATTTTTCCCATCATTTCTCTTTCCTACCGAGCTTATCCTGGACCCTTACCTTCCTTTCCTTTTGCTCCTTTGACCCAGACTTGGTGGCCGAGTATCTAGCACTGACCGGCATGTTCCCAGAACCTCCAGCCCGGCATCACCATACTTGGGGTATGGTGCTGGCAGGGCTGGGAAGAGCAGGCCAGGTGCTAGAGATACTGGCAGGGACAGAAGAGGAGGATATCGTAGGGTCCTCTCTCCAGGGAAGTCAGGTCTATTCAGTGTTCACATCAGGCTTTATCACACAGGCAGGAAGATCATCCTGGCTTCTTCTTGTCTACCTGATACTTTAGTGTGATGTGGGGGTGGCTGGGAGAGGCATCTATTTATTCTGCTTCATGTGGTAGAGCAGTGTGGTCAATATAGTGAGAAAAACTATGAGCCAGGACTTGAAACCTGAGCTCTCTCCCAGCTTTGACTTTGAGTGGTGATGTGACCTGGGGCAAGTCTCTACCTCTCTGCACATCAGCGTCCTCACTGACAAAATGGTATGGCTACACCATAAAGATTCCACTTTAGTATTCGCTATTTTTGAGACTTTCAGTTCAGACCAGGGGAGGTGGTGGGGGTTCTGGAGGGTAGCATTCTGGAAAGATGCCTCCCTAGGGGGCCTAGCACAGTCCCCAGTGCACACTAAGCACGGTTGAGTGATCTGGATACCAGGCCTTTTCTGAGCATGTAGAGCATGTGGCACTGCTTAGTGCCAAGGGGCGTGTGTGTGTGTGTGTGTGTGTGTGTGTGTGTGTGTGTGTGTGTGTGACTTGTGGTCACTAGTGGTGTGGCTTGGAATGTGGGTGGGGAGGAGGCCAAGAATTCAGGTGTTGGGCTCTTGGCTGGGAAGGAGATAGTAAGAAGATATCTCAAAAAGGTCCTCTTGCATCAGAAGGTCTGTCTCCCAGACCTCAGACTTACCATGGGAGCTCTCAATCCTTGAGTTCCCTGAATCCTCTTTGCACATGCTCTTCCTTTTGTCTGTAATCTGGTCCCATTTCTCACCTGGCAAGCTCTGTTCAAATGCAGAATGAGGGCCATTTCCTCCACATAGCCCTTCCGGCCACCTCCAAGTGGGTTTCCATGTCCCTACTGTGAGCTCCTACAGCAATCAGGCCTGCCTCAATCATAGCACATCATGTTGTGTGGTCAAAATCGATGTTCTTCCCGTTTCTCCCACGAGGAGGATGTGGACTAAATCCAGCTCATGTCAGTGTGCCCAGTCCCTGGCACAGTGCCTGGCACATGGTAAGCCCTGTCAGTGTGGACTGGATGAGTACATCTTTCAGAGGCAAATCTGGCCACATCCTCCTTGGCATGGAAAAGGGAAAGGAGGCTCAAAGATGCTAGCAGAGGCATCTGATTCTACACCTGCTCCCCAGATCTTGCGGTGGATGTGCATTAGGAAAGGAGGAAGGAACCTGTACATGGGATCCAGTTCTCAACGCTAGGTTGCCTGTGTCTTGTCCTGGGGAGAGAGTGTTAGAATCAGGGCAGCAGGTGGTGGGTGGGGTTTCCCCAGAGGACGTGGGGCACTAGGGAAAGGGTTAGAGAGATTCTTTCAATACAAATGGGAGAGAACAGCCAGCTAGCTTGTCTGAAGTTGGGGCGAGGACAGCCTTTGGTGTTCTCTCCTTGTAGCAGTATCCTGAGACATTCATCACTATTGCACATGACTGTTGCTGTAACTTCCATCTTCTACACTAGCCTGTGAAGTTCTTGGGGCAAAAATCAAGTGTACTTTGTTTAACTCTGGGTAACTCAGCACCTGGCACCCAGCCTGGTCCACAGTGGATTCTCCTGAGTTCAGTGATCATTTACAGAGTTCCTACTGTGTGCCAGTTTCTGGACCAGGCCTGGGCCATAGCACCGAGTCAGCCCAAAGCCTTGCTGTGAAGGACGACTTCATTAACCTCTTTCTCTTCTCTATTTCCCTCTTGCCCGCCTCTCCCTCCCCCCCCCTTCCCCGCCCATCCCATCTCCCTTCTGTCTCCCCCGCCTCCCCTGCGCAGAGCAATGTTCTGGGATGGTGCCGGAGATGCGTGGACCGAGCCCAGGCCGCAGGCTGCCCGAGCCCGCCCCCTGCCCCGCCGCAGGCGGGAACCCTGAGCCCTGGGCCTTGGGCCGCCGCCACCGCCACGTCCTAGCCCTGCCTGAGGAGGAGGCATGGCGGCCCCAGCAGTGCGCCCTGCTCGAGGCCGACGCCTCGGACGAGGTGGGCATGCTGCCCGCCTCCCCGCGTGCCATCGCCGCGGGCTTCGACAACTTCTTCCCGGTGCAGGAGGGTGAGGGCCCCGGCTGGGAGGGCGGCGCGGCCCTGGAAGCTGGCTCCAGCCCGTTCCTCCCGGTGAGCCCCGAGGTGATGAAGCGGCGGCGTGGGGGGCTCATCGAGCAGCGCGACATCATCAAGGCCCACGAGGCGCACAAGATGCAGAGCACCCCGCAAGCCCGGCGCAAGGAGTGGGAGTGAGTACGGGAAGGTGGGCGCGGGTGGCGGGGGCACGGGGGCTGGCCCAGTGCGGCGGTGGGGAGGATGGGGTGCGTGTGGCCCTGCCGGGGCATCCAGTGGGAAAGGGTGGGCCCAGGGAGGCAGGTGCCTTTGTTCCTGCTGCCGCTCAAGAGGGATTTGACCCAGGGAGAGAGGTCTCTGGGGTCAGCCACAATCTCACTAACCAGCTGTAGGCTGCATTCACCCTCACTGAGGTCTACAGCCGTCAGGTGGGGGCAGTCACGCCTGCCCTCTAAAGCGTACCTGTTTACTGAGATCTGGAGAAAGAGCTGGGGTCTGTGTCACACTCTGAGCTTCCCTGAAAAGAGGAGCTCTATAAAGCCAGGGAGAAGCCACCAAAGCATGAATGAATCATCCGTCACCTTTCCTTCTGGAATGTAGCCAACCCTGCTCTTTCTAAGGTCAGCTTTGGGTGAATGATTACATTTTGGGGCACGTCTTCAGTGGTGGAAGAGATTGTGGCCTCCGTGACTTTATCACTGATCTTTTTGGGGAGAGCAAAAGGATTTATGTTCTTAGACTGCCTTTAACCCAGTTCATACCTGTTGGAAACTTAGGCTTCATTCCAAGGAATCCTACATTAAAGGGAGATAGGATTTCATTTGATTCTCAATTGGTGCTCCAGGTTTACACCCCCACCTAGGGACTTTGTTTTGTCCTTTGGATGCCAGTGTATATTTTGCACGTTTGCATGTCTTGTGGTTTGTATGTCTTTAGCTCCTCTTCCTTAGACTGTTGAGTTGTTAAGTGTCATCAGGTGCAAAAAGGCAAATAATCAATGTGTTTTGATGGTGATGGTCATGGTAGGCTTTATCTAACTGGTTTCAGTGGACATTCTAGATGGTGCAAAGGGGTGTAGATTAGCTGATCTCTGGATGTCTTTTCGTATGGATGTTAAAATATTTATTGGCTCATTCATTCATTCATTCATTCAGTGAGCCCTGATATGTGCCAGGCTCCTGGGATTTAGAGAGGAGTCGGGCATCCAGCATTCAACTTCTCTCCTGTTGTTCACCTCCAAGTACTGCTAGTCTTTAAAACCCTACATAGCTCTAAGAGCCAGGCAACATCCTAAGCACCTATATTAATTTATCTTAATCCTCACCATTACTGTGAGATAGGTACAGTTATTATCCATGTTTAACCAGTGAGGCACAGAAAAGTTAGGTGACTTTCCCAAAGTCACTCCAATAATAACTATGTTGTTCCTGTGATTTGCTATTGATTCATGATTTGGACCCTGACAGTCTGGTTCTCGAATTCATGCTTTCCACAATGGCACAGGACCTTTCCTTCCAGTTCCCACAGTATTTAACTTCTATCTCAACCACCAATTGAGATGCCACAAGAGCACCGACTTGGGGGTTAAGAGACTTGGGTCTAATTCCCAGGGTGACCAAACTAGTGGTATGATGTCAAGTCAGTTACCTCATGGCTTTGAAAAATGAGGAGGAGAAAGTAGACTGTGGAAATACTGTGCAGCTCTGATAGTTGGCATTTGTTCATATTCAGAAGTATTATATTTTTCTGCACCTCTGTCTTGTTTTCCTAAGAGGGTCTGAACAATTCGAGGGCAGAGACTCTTACACATTTTTCATGTCACTCAGTGCCTGTCATATGGCCTAACTCAAGAATGTCTATAATACTCACTGAAAAACTAGCTTCACCATGACTAGCAATGCATGAGTAACTCTTATGTCTTTCTTAAAGTTAAACTTTTGCTAGTTGGGGGATATCAAGGTCTAGTAGCAGCCAACTACTTGGAGTGGTGGTGGGGATGGTTGGGAGACTGCTTTCACCTGGACAGGTGCATAAGGAAGTGAAACAGGGCAGACACATCAATGGCCTGGGGGCATGTCAACCTTCCTGAGTGTGGCTGTGGAGGAATTGAGAAGGAGGGGTCAGGGAAATAGGAAAGACAGAGAGTAAAGGGACAAGGAAGTGAAGAGAGGCATGTGTTCAGAAGGAAGGAGTCATCATCTGTGTAGGAGGTTGCTGAAAGGGCAAATAAAATGAGGATGGAGAAGGGATTACTGCTTTCAGCAATATGGAGGTGACCTTAGTGGGAGCAGTTTCAGTAGGGTTATGGGCCCAGGGTCCAGGTGGAATGGGTTGAGGAGAAAGTGAGAGATGATGGAGATGGTGATGTTACCCGACTCTCTGCCCTGCAACACTCACAGCCTCATCGCTGCAGCCCATATGGAGGCCTCCATGGTTAATATCATCATGCCTTTTTTCCTTACCATCCAAACTCCATCCTCATATGGCTCTCCATGCCTTAATCTGACCCACTTCCTGCTCCTCACCAGCTCCCCAGACCCTAATATTACATTGTCTGGAACTCATATTCCATCATCAGAAAACTCTTCTACATTCTCCCACCTTCTCTGGACATTCCCGTTACCTCCTTGTTCTAACTGGTACCTGCCTCTCCCCCCACAAGAACATGGCTTGATCAGCAGCTGCCTCATGTGGTGGTTGCCTTTCCTCCCACACTTCCTCATACTCTTGAGCCTGGAGGTGGGGTAGGTGGCTCCTTCCTCCCTATTATTGCTTCCAGACTTATTCCTCACGCCTGTCCTAAAATGCCAGCTCTGGAGCTCCTGTCATCATACAATAGCACCTGCTACCCTTTCTTGAAGCCATCTACAGACTCCCAGGTCACTCCCCTTCATTCCAGAAAGATTTTAGCTCTCAGTTTACCACCTGTCTCCCATCTCCTCTCTTGTCATCAGTCTTGGTGATTTTTGTATCCACTTAAATGATCTCTGTGGGACCCTGGCCTCTTGGATCCTTAATCTCTTTGCCTGATGATTTTCCCTCCATGTTTGCTGCCAAGACCTCACTTCCATGGCCTGCCTGGACCTTGTAACGGGCATGGCTCCCTAATCTCAGTTTCAACCATCCTGTTGTCTGGCCACCACCTCTTTTATGTCCAGTTCACTCCCTCTAATGCTTGATTTCTAGGGTTCTTTAACCTCGCTGGCATCCACAAGAGATCGATTGTATTACGTTTTTGCTGCTCCCCTTCTCAATCATATTCTTACTTCTCATAAAATAAAATAAAATAAAATAAAATAAAAATAAAATAATCACATTAAATCCCATTGTAAGAACCAAAAAATACTTTCTGAGCAAAATGGTGATGTTGCCCTTGAAGTCTCCTCCTACCCTCTCAACCCTTTCTCCTGCCAGCTTCTCATACAGAGCCAGTCATCAGCCAAGGGCAAGGATGCTGGATGCCTCCCAAACGGCTCTAGTCTACTTCATGCTTCATCATCCTTGTTTTCACCCTCAACTTCTTTGCCCCTCTGTTGCTCCACTATACTGGTCTGGCAAGACTCCACCTCTGCTTAAATCCCACTTGCCACCTATTCCTCCCCTGCCCTTGGGCAGTAGAGCTTGCTGTAGAAAGCTGTAGAAATCTCTACAGGGCTTGCTGTAAATTCATGTAAATTCTTGACCCCCCTACCACAAGTCGGCCCTTGATCTTGCCCAGAAATCCTGCTACTTTTCCCCTTTCCATTTTACCCTCACACTCTTTTAGAGATTATTTCACATACTTACCCCTTCATGCTCAGACCCCAACGTCTCCTGCCAGCCCATTTCTAGCTTATAACTGCAACTGCCTTCCTACTTCATTGGGAAAAGAGCAGCAAAGAGGCTTGGAGGAGCTCTTTGACCACATTGACCACCTGCACCTGGACCCCTGTTACAGGCCTTTCCTCCTGTTTCTGTGACTGTCTACTCTGGATGCTCCATGCGGAGGTCTAGATGTAGAGCATGATGAGCCCTTTTGCAGTTCCCTCTGGAGCCCCTTGCAGTCAGGCCTTTGTCCCAGTCAAGCCCACAGCTCTGGCATACTCACACCATCCTCCACGTTGCTGAGTACAGTTGGCAGGTCTCTGTGTCCATCTTCTTTGATCTGGTGGCAGCAGCAGTACCATCTGTCCACTATCACACTGTCTTTCTTGGAACTCTTTTCTCACATGGCCTTTAGGACCCCACTCTAGGTTTTCTTCCTACCTTGACAGTCTTCCCTCTACCTCTTTTGCTGGTTTCCTCTTCCTTTTTCCAATCCCTAAACACCAGGGAACCCGGGGCTCAGTCCTCTACCTGTTTTCTTCTCACCAACCCTTACTTCCTGGTGACCTCACCCAGGCCTGGACCTCTAGTGACCATCACAGACTGCTGACTCTCAAATTTGTATCTTTGGTCAAGACCTCTTCCCTGAATTTTACATGCTGCTCACTTAATCAGCACCTTTACTTGTACATCCATAGGCATCTCAAGCAAAACCTGTCCAACAGCAAAATATAAATTTTTCTCCAAATCTTCTTCTCTTCTAGTCTTTTCTTTCTCAGAAAATGGAACCTGATTCATTCTTTCTTTCTTTTTTAAGTTTTTAATATTATTTATTTATTTTTGAGAGAGAAAGAGAGCACGAGTAGGGGAAAGGCAGAGAGAGAGGGAGACACAGAACCCAAAGCAGGCTCCAGGCTCTGAGCTGTCAGCAGAGAGCCCAACGCAGGGCTTGAACCCAAGAACTGCGGGATCATGAGCTAAGCTGAAGTTGGATGCTTGATCAACTGAGCCACCCAGGCACCCCTACATTCATTCTTTCTGTTGCTGGAGCCAGAAGCATCGGAGTCATCTTGATTTCTCTCACACTGACTCCCTATTCTTGCCAGTCCCCATCAGTTTTCCCTTCGAAATGTATCAGATCACATTTTACCATTTCTGCTACTATCTCCCTGGTCCAAATCACCTTTTATTTTTATTTTTATTCTGTAGACACTTATATAGTACTTCCTAGATACTCAGCACTATTCTTAATACTTTACACTTGATCCAATTAGCCAAAAGGCCTAGAAGCGATTACTCTTAATACTTTAATTCCTTTAATCCTTGTAACAGTTGGATGAGACTGGTACTATTATTATCCCCATATATGCAGTTGAGGCACAGAGTTTGAGTAACTTGTGTAAGAGAGTTACTACAGCCATTCTTAACTAACCAGCCTCCCTGTCTCCATGCATCCCTGGTAGAGTCTCTTTCCCCCACTGGAGCTAAGGATTCTTCTTTGCCTTTTTTTCCTTAAGATTTGCAGAGGAATTGGAAAGACAGTACGTGGAGTTTCCATCAGAGAGTCCTTAGAATTTATCACACTAGTCCTCTGCTGAAACCCTCTAGTGGCTGGCTCCCCATGTCCCGCAGAACAAAGTCCTTAGCACGGTCTTTAAGGCTCTACATGATCTCCCTCCTCTACCACTTGGACCTCTCTCCCATGTCCCTAAACACACATAGGCATCGTTGGCTGCATCCCTTAATCTCTTCCCATTCATTCTGCTCACCTACACTGGCCCCATGCCATTCCTTGAATATGTTCAGACCATTCCCACCTCAGGGAATTTTGCTTTTGCTGTTCCCTCCACCTGGAAAGCTCTTTCCCCATAGACGTTCATGACTCTCATTCACTTCATTTAGGTCTTTGCTCAGAGAGACCTTCCTGATCACCCTATGTAGCATAGCATTCCTCCGTTGTCACCCTCTTTCTCTCTTTATTTTGCTTTTTCCCCATTGTAGCCCTCGTTGCTACTCACACACGCACACACACAGGCACGTAAAGACTCTCTCTCTCTCTCTCTTTCTATATATGTCTGTCTCCCTCCACTGAAGTGTAAGCTTTTTTAAAAAAATTTTTTTAACATTTATTTATTTTTGAGAGAGAGACAGAGAGACAGAGTACAAGCAGGGGAGGGGCAGAGAGAGAGGGAGACACAGAATCCGAAGCAGGCTGCAGGCTCCGAGCTGTCAGCACAGAGCCCGATGTGGGGCTCGAACTCACGAACAGTGAGACCATGACCTGAGGTGAAGTTGGACGCTCAACCCACTGAGCCACCCAGGTGCTCCTGAAGTGTAAGCTTCTTAAAAGGAGGGACTTGGTCTTATCTTCAGAGTATAGGACAGTACCTTGTATGTAGTTGGCTCACAATAAGTATCAGTTGAAGGAATGATGAAGTAAATGCACTGAGGGGAATTGATACCCATTCCAGTCAGCTAGCTTCCAGGGAAAGAGGAGTGTGGTTGTTCAGGTTGCTGACCGCCTAAGGCCCTCCAGTTAAGTAATCAGCAGAGGAAGTGGGGAGTCTGTTCTCTGCCCTCCTTCAAGGTTGCTCAGGACCCTGTGTCTACTTAGTGCACCTTGGAGAGATGGAGTCTTCTGCTCCCTCCTGCCTCCTGCCTCCTGGCTTCTCCTGACTTATATTCTATAGTCAGGATCTTCCTGGCACTAGGACAGGGGCAGCCTGGTCCTTTCTCAAGAAATGGATTTGCTGCAGTAGGAAGTCAGGAAGGATTCTCTGTCGGTGGCCCTGCCAGCTTCCTGTACCTCCCTCAGCTCCAGCCCCTCCCATGGCCCTGTCCACCGCCCACACAGCTGACAGCCCATGGCACACATGCCAGCCTTACAAATCCTGCCTCCTTGGCACTGACTCAGGACTCTAGTGATGCACGAAGCAGACTAGAAACCAGCCTGGGAGGTTTCCAGCTTTTTTTTGCCTTTGGCTGGGTGAGCCCAATGTGGTAGGGGAATGAATTAAGAGGATAGGAGGAGCCCTCAAGTAAAGGGTCTTTGTTTTTCTGTGGACAGAGTATAGGTGATTCAGATGAAGCAGAATTTCTTGTGCAGAAGGCTATTTCCCAAAGAACCTGTTAAAAGGTTTCCTCAGGCCCACTGTATGGGCTACGGGGACCTCTTGGGTAACACTATTCCTCATGGACTGAGTTTTGTAGCTTTAGTGACTGGCCATGAAAACATGTTTTACTCATACTTTAATAGAATTTCCCCCCAGCTTACCAAATATTTTCATGTATCTCATCTTTCTCTCACAAGGACCCTGTGGACTAGCTATTATTATTCGTAATTTACAAAGGAGAAAAATGAGCCCAAAAGTCAGAGGTGGTGCTAGTCCAAAAAACCGTGTCTTAATAAAGACTGTCACCATTTATTGAGCACTGGCTATGGGCTGGGTGCTTTGCATGTATTATTTATTCTAATGAAAATCATAGGTACTATTATAAAGAGTAGAAACATTTCATATGGGACTATTATTGCATATGGATTTGGAAGAAAGAAAATTATGTGTAACTTTCAAGTCTGCGTAGGTTGGTACAACATACTCTAAAAAGAGGGAAGCAGTATTTCCATAATCATAGTACTTATCACACTACATTCTAATTGCCTATTTACATGTCTGTATCCCCCACTACACTGTATAGCAGAGCAGTCTGTCTGCTCCCCACGGGTCTCCATCCCTCGGTATAGTGTCCGGCACGCAAGAGACACTTAACAGGTATTTGCAGAATGAAAAAAAAAAAAACAAACAACTCATGATTTTATACACCCGAAAACTCAGGCTCAATGAGGTTATGTTTGTTGTCCAGTATCACATAGCTACTGAGGGTTCACTCCAGGCTTTCTGACTTCATTGTGTATCTTGTTCCACTGAGGCCTTATGCCCATATTAGTATCCACCTGCAGTGATTATATAGTGGTAAGCAAGTGACAGGAACCCAGTCATACTATTTAGGGTTAATTCTTGCCATGCTGCTTGTAAACTATGAGACCTGGGGCAAGGTGTAACCTGTCTGCACTTTTAGAGCAAAGATGAATAATAATACTCACCTTGTAGGCCTGTTGTGAATTTGGACCATGTTTACTAGGTCACATATGCCAGTGTGGGTCCTCAAGATGTTGATCCACTGTTATTCAGGGACTCTACTCTGCCTACACAGTCTCTGACCTCAATCAGGCCCACACATCTGCAGATGACTCCCGAATGTGGATTTCCCAAGAACCCCAGATTCTTGTAGCCAAATGCGAGGCTGGCATCTCCACACGGTGGTCTACCATAATCGAAAGCTTAGCAGGGCTAAAGGAAAACTCTAGATCCTCTCCTGACCCAACCCAGACTCCTCCCATCTCAGTAGGCAGCACCACATCTACCCGGTTGCTCAAGCCAAAGATTCCCATTGTCTTTTATTACTCTCTTTCCCTTTTCTTCCACTTCCAATCAGTTGGCAAGCCTTGTCAACACATCTCCCGAACATATTCCAAGTCTGAACACTTCTGCTGCCAAGTCCCCAGTGCTACCAATCTCTTCCAAGCCACTGTCACTTAGACCAGTGCAGTGGTCTCCTAATTGGCCTCTCTCCTTATGGCTTTGTTTTTCTGTAACCAGGAATGTGTCTGTTCATACAACAGACAGGGGCATTTAAAAAAGATGTAAATTAAATCATGCTTTTGTGATGTAACTTCTCTTTGCACCTAGCCTTCCTTGGGTGACTCCCGACCTCAGCCCTACAATTCACTCCCTTGCTCCCTACACTCCTGCCCACTTTCAGGCCAGACCCCTGCCTGCTATGTCTCTGCCTCGTCCTTCTGCCTGGAATGTTCTTTCTCCAGATCTTTATAAGGTTGGCTCATTCTTGTCATTTAGACCTCAGCTTAAGTGATACCTCCTCAGTGATGTCAGTCTTCACCAAACAGTCTAAAATAGACATCTGGTAACTCTAGGTCACATCACCCTGTGCTGCTGCCTCCCCCCCAAGAAGAGTGGAAATGACACACAACCCTGTCCACTCCATAGCCTCAGTGCTGGGAGCACTGCCTTACATCTAGGCTCTCAGTGAATATTTGTGAGTGCATGAATGAATGAATGCCCAAGGAATGGTTGATGTGGTAATAATTATGATCTGGATGCTCACTAGCCCCTGCCAGCACCCAGACATACTGTCAAGTCTAGGGAGCTCAGGACATCAGGGGCTCTAGGTCTAGACCAGGTCAGCCCCTGGGGTGTGAAGCTTCATGGGCTGTGGAAACCCAGGTTGGTTAGGTTGCGGGTTGTTGGGGCACTGTCTCCCTTCTCACCGCTGATCATTACTGAGCCGTGTGTTATTCCACCTTGGGAAAAAGATTCAACCTTTCTGAACCTCAATATTCAACCTCATTTTTGTCTATTTGCTGGACTGTGGTTGGGGACAGTCACCTTTCTGAACTGCAATGAGCATATAGAGTACTTAGTCCAGCGTTTGGTTGCCCCCCCCATCCCCCAATGTCTGGTTCCTCATCTTAGGCGTCCGTCACATGCTATCTACAGCAGGGCACCAGAGGTTTGCTAAAGCCTGTGGTACAGAGGCTGCAGTCAGGGTTGCGATCAGCTGTGTACATCAGTGGACCCCTCAGGCCATGAAATGAGGAAATGCACAGTGCCCAACACACAGCACAGAGTCCATGCATATCAGCCATTATTGTTATTATTATCACCACCACTACCACCATCATCATTTAGTCCAGCTGCCTCATTTACAGATGAGGAAACTAGGGTCCTGAGGGCTGGGTGACTGCTGGTGCTTTACACAAACTGTTCTTCTGATTGCAAGGCCAGCAGGCTACAGTGAGTGACAGGCTCTGAGGAACCAGCCTTGTAAGTCCCATCCGCTTTTCCCTGCTGCTATCCTGCTGACCAGGAGGGATGAAAACTCAAATGTCCAACCGCATTCTCACCAGCTTTCACACCACACCCAGCATTGCAGACAAATTCTGTCAGGAAACAAGTGTGCCAACCTTGAAGCTTTCCCATTGAATTAAAAAAAATTTTAATGTTTATTTTTGAAAGAGAGAGAGACAGAGTGCGATGGGGGTGGGGCAGAGAGGGGGGCACAGAATCTGAAGCAGGCTCCAGGCTCTGAGCTGTCAGCACAGAGCCTGATGCATGCAGGGCTTGAACTCACAAACTGTGAGATCACGACCTGAGCTTAACCGACTGAGCCACCCAGGCATGCCTCAGGCCATTGAATTTTATTTTATTTTATTTATTTTTTTTTCAATGTTTATTTATTTTTTTGGGACAGAGAGAGATGGAGCATGAACGGGGGAGGGGCAGAGAGAGAGGGAGACACAGAATTGGAAACAGGCTCCAGGCTCCGAGCCATCAGCCCAGAGCCTGACGCGGGGCTCGAACTCCCGGACCGCGAGATCGTGACCTGGCTGAAGTCGGACGCTTAACCGATTGCGCCACCCAGGCGCCCCAGGCCACTGAATTTTAAAAGCCAGTGGGCCAATATATGAAAGACCCATAGCTAATATCATCTTCAATGGGGAAAAAATGAAAGCCTTTCCCCTATGGTCAGGAACAAGACAAGGATGTCCACTCTCACCATTACTATTTAATATCGTACTGGAAGTGTTAGCCTTAGCGATCAGACAGCACAAAGAAATAAAAGGCCTCCAAATTGGCAAGGAGGAGATCAAATTCTCACCCTTCACAGATGACATGATACTCTATGGAGAAAATCCAAAAGACACCAACAAACTGCTAGAAGTGATATATGAATTCAGCAAGGTTGCAGGATATAAAAACATGCAGAAATTGGTTGCATTTCCATATACCAATAACAAAGCAGCAGTAAAAGAAACTAAGGAATCGATCCCATTTACAACTGTACCAAGAACAAAAAGATACCTAGGAATAAACCTAACTAAAGAGGTAAAAGATCTGTACTCTGAAAACTATAGAAAACTTAGGAAAGAAATTGAAAAGGACACAAAGAAATGGAAAAGCATTTCATGCTCATGGATTGGAAGAACAAACGTTGTTAAAATGTCTATACTACCCCAAGCAATCTGCACATTAACACAATCCCTATCAAAATACCACCAGCATTTTTTTGCAGAGCTAGAACAAACAATCCTAAAATTTGTATGGAACCACAAAAGACCCCAAGTAGCCAAAGCAATCCTGAAGAAGAAAAACAAAACTGGAGGCATCACAATTCTGGAATTCAAGCTGTATTAACAAAGCTGTAGCCATCAAGATAGTATGGTACTGGCACAAAAACAGACACATAGATCAATGGGACAGAATACAAAACCCAGAGATGGACCCATAACTATATGGTCAACTAATCTTCAACAAAGCAGGAAAGAATATGCAATGGGAAGATCGTCTCTTCAACAAATGGTGCTGGGAAAACTGGACAGCGACATGCAGAAGAATGAACATGGACCACTTTCTTACACCATACACAAAAATAAATTCAAAATGGATGAAGGACCTGAATGTGAGACCAGAAACCATCAAATCCTTAGAGGAAAACATAGGCAGGAACCTGTTTGACTTCAGCTGGAGCAGCCTCTTACTAAACATATTGCCAAAGGCAAGGGAAACAAAAGCAAACATAACTATTGTGACTTCATCAAAATAAAAAGCTTCTGCACAGTGAAGAAAACAATCAACAAAACTAAACATCAGCCTACAGAATGGGAGAAGATATTCACAAATGACATATCTGATAAAGGGTTAGTATCCTAAATCTATAAAGAACTTATCAAACTCAACACCCAAAAAACAAACAAACAAAAAAACCCAGTTCAGAAATGGGTAAAAGACATGAATAGACATTTTTCCAAAGAAGACATCCAGATGGCTAACAGACACATGAAAAGATGCTCAGCATCACTCACCATCAGGGAAATATAAATCAAAACCATGATGAGATACCACCTCACACCTGTTAGAATGGCAAACATTAACAACTCAGGCAACAGCAGATGCTGGTGAGGATGTGGAGAAAGGGGAATCCTCTTGCACTGTTGGTGGAATGCAAATTGGTCAGCCACTCTGGAGAACAGTATGGAGGTTCCTCCAAAAAACTAAAAATAGAACTACCCTATGATCCAGCAATTGTAGTATTAGGCATTTACCCAAAGGACATGAAAATATAGATTCAAAGGGGTGCATGCACCCAATGTTTATAGCAACATTATCAACAATAGCCAAACTATGAGAGAGCCCAAATGTCCACTGACTGATAAACGGATACAGAAGATGTGGTATATAAATATATAGAATGGAATATTACTCAGCCATCAAAAAGAATGAAATCTTGCCGTTTGCAACAATATGGATGGAGCTAGAATGTATTATACTAAGTGAAGTAAGTCAGTCAGGGAAAGACAAATACCATATGATTTCACTCATATGTGGAATTTAAGAAACAAAACAGATGAACATATGGGAAGGGGAGGGAGAGAAGAGAGGGAAACGAACCACAAGAGACTCTTAATGATAGAGAACACACTGAAAGCTGATGGAGGGAAGTGGATGGGAGATGGGCTAGAAGAGTGATGGGTATTAAGGAGCGCACTTGTGATGAGCACTGGGTGTTACATGTAAGTGATGAATCACTGAAATATCCTGAAACCAATATTGCGCTGTATGTTAACTATGTAAAATTTAAATTAAAAAAAAAAGCCAGTGGGTCAGTTTTTTTCTGAGCTCTTGAAAGGCAGCTAATGTCATGCAGATCTAGTTTGATTGAGTGGGACATCATTCCACATGCTGCCACTTGCTGGTAAAAGCAGGCATCATTTGGTTTCCTTGAATGCTAGTGTCTATAGAAATGTCATTGCCAGAAAGGTGCATGGGCAGAATTTGTTCGTTAAATAGAAATGCCTTGTTGACTGATCCGGTAATTTTAATACAATTTATTTGTATACTCTTAGGAGGGGTGGGAATTCTTGAGGTCACTGCAGTCTCCACCCCTCCCCACCGCCTTAGATAGGGTTGATTCACTCATTAGAGGACTGGCTTGGCCCTGAGGATGCCTGAGTCTGTAACCCTGCTGGATTTCACCCCCTTGCTGAAAGATGAGGCATTTCAGGCTTATAGGGTTATAGTATAACAGACTTGCAGAAACCAGAACATATACCAATGGAATACAAAAATCAGGAGACTTCAACACACTGTGCTATCACTAGTCAACAACACATTTGAAAACCACAAACCAAGTAGGGCCCTGTAGCATATGCCCTGCCTTTTTGGAATTCTGAGCAGAATAGGAAGTCACTGAGAATCCAGAGAACCGGGCTCCTCCTGGGAACTGACACAATTTGGGTGACTCCTTAGAGATTTAAGATGGGCCTTTTGAGGAAATGTCAACATACATTGTTGAATTTTTTTTTTTTTTTTGTCCTCCAGGGATTTGAAAATAAGGGTCTCTTTCTAGGTCTGGTCTCTAGTGACTTTCCTTTTCCCACATTTTTTTCCCTCTACAGTTCTATAAATGCTTCTTGTAGGGAATAGGCTATGGGGATATGCAGGGTGGTAAGCATGCGCAGTGGGGTTCCTGTGCAGGTGCCCAGCCCCTCACTCAGTGCCTGGTGACGATCACTTCTCAAAGTAAATGAAAGCATTACCTCTCTGCTCCTTTGGCGAAGCCATCGCTTGCCCTAAACGAAAGCAGAATCCTTTCTCCTTCTCCAGAGCATGGTTGCAGGAGCCAAGGTTTAGTGGGGTCAAATGTTTCTCTGCTGTCCTGGCTGTACCCTTCCAGGCCATGCCAGGAAGGAGGAAGCAAGGGAGAATAGTCTGTGACTCTGCAGCCCTGCTCTCTGTCCTGATAGGCCTCCTGGGGTCCATTTGATGTCTGTGCCTCCTTTTCCACCACCATCAGAGTTAGGTCCCTGTTTTAGGGGGCAGGTGAGCTAATCTCCCCTCCACCACCCTAAACTCGGCAACCTCTACTCTCCTGGCGTGGGCCATGCCTCAGTATCTTCAAAAGGAGACTGTTCAACCTCCGGACTGTCAAGATCTGAACCAATTCTGCACCCTTCCGGAGTCACCCTTTTGAACAAAATGGGACAAACAGCGCCCTCTAGTGTCAGATGCACAATTTGTCACACTCCCTTTTTCTTGAGATTATTTTTCCTGTTTTACGATGCCTCCGAGTGGTCACTTTTGTGTACTGCATCCACCGTCTCTGACTTGGAAGCTTCACAGAATGCTGTGCCGCTGGAACCAGCTGAGGCAGCCTCGTGACCACCCAGCATATCACAGGTGAGGACACCGCAGCAGAGTGAGAGCCCTGAGGGTTCTGGTTCCAGTCCAGCGCTACCATCTTCCTCACCTCCATTCAAGAACTTAACCTGGATGAGTAGCTGCAGATGAGTCAAGGGGGTTTTTCTTTTGGATGCGAAGGGATGGATGAAGACACTTGTAGAAAAGGAAATACTCGGTGCTGAAGCGTTGAAGTGTGAGCGCGTGCGCGCACACACACACACACACACACACACACACACACTCTCCAGTATTCCAGGCACTGCAATAAACAAGACCTTTAGAAACATCATCTCACATAATTTCACATGTAATGTTCAGGTGAGAAAGCGGAGGCGCGCAGAATGAAGCGCATCGCCCTGGGCCAAGCAGCCGGTCTGTCTGACCTTTAGACGCTGCTGTTTTCAGTGCAGCTCCTGCTTTCCGTCTCTGGGGACTGCTCCCTAGCCTGCTCCTGCCCCACCGCCCCCTCTTCCTCCTCTGCTCTGCTCTTGGCCCCTCTCACCACCTGTCTTCCTCGTTTGCTCTCCAAAGCCCAGAGTGAAGAAGGAATGGATAAATACAGGGTTGGAGTCTTTTTGTGCCTCTTTTCCTTCCTTCCACTCCTACCTAGGAACCTCCGTGTGGACTCTATGGCGGTGCACCACCCCTCTCCCCCCCCCCCCCCCCACCTCAGCGCACTGCTCTGGTCAGAATGCAGCCCGTTCCCTACTGATTTCTTTGATGGCAAAGCCACATCCCTTCCCAGATTTATGAGGAAAACAGGGAGGAGTAGGCAAATTCCCTCTGTGTTCTTAGAGTGGAGAAATAATATACAGAAAGGCTTACTTGGGGACCATGCTCTTCCGGGCGGGGCAGTGCTGGCCAGGCACCCTTGGCTTGGGTATACCGGGGTCTAGCCCATCTTCAACCCCCTCCGCCTCATCTCAACCGTTCTCCAGCCACCATCCATTGTGCTGTCTCCCCTCATCCCTGTGCTTTAGCTGAGAGAAACTTGTCCCTCACTTTCTGTCGTGAAAATGGAGTCACAGTACACATATAGGTCTACATTTTGAATTTATTTATTTAGTTATTTGCTTTTTAAAGATTAACACTGTATCAGGGGCATCTTCTGTGGCAGTTTCTAGAAAGATGTCCATAATGTCTCTTCAATGCTGCGTAGTATTCCCTAGCATGGGAGTCTCCAGTTACGAGCAGTGCTGTAGTGACCCTCAGCGTTTGTGCCTTTATGATGTGCATTTTCATTTCTCCCACAGAGAGGCCTAGAAGCCGGTCTGTGGAGCAGGCTTTCCCACACTGCACTCTTGCCTCTTGAGGACTGATGCTTTTCCCCAGCACCCTTCCTCTCATCTCAGCTTCAAATTGAAATGTGAACTTTTGCAGTCTGAGTTATCTCTCTGGCCCCACGGGAGAAGCCCCATAAATTAATAACAGACCAGCAGGAAACAGAGAGATGGAGTCATTAATAGTCAGTGTGCCCAACCTCTCCCGGTTGCTAATTAGCACACTGACAGCTAGGGTTTTATTCAGAGCCAGGGAAATACTTTGGGAGGCTTGTGGCTCAGCTTGTGGCATCCGGCACCGAGAGGGAACCCTGGAACCTTCCTGGGTGGGGTGGGGGCGACCTTGCAAGAGACTGGCTGAATTCAGAAGTTCCTTCGGAGAGCCCTGTGTGCCTCCTGGTGGGGGAAAGGAGACGGACATGGGGGTTAACGTCCAGGTGTGTGTTATTCTCAGGGCCCACGTGGCAGGTTTGTGACTCTGGTGCTGGTAAAGGTGAGTGACACTTGCCGAGCTGTGTTGAGCGTAGTTGTCTCAGGAAGGATCCTGCCTCCAAAACATAGGCTGTCTTGAGGGGGAGGAGGCCCATAAAGATTGCTTCGGCATAAAGACTATTGTAACCATCTCCCACCCCTGTCATCTTTCACAACAGATACACTCTTACGTGGTCTCACATTAAATCCTGCACTGGCACAGTGCCAGGCTCCTATAGGGTTGCTCAAGAAATGTTTCTGTAATGGAAGCTGCCACCAAGAATCTACGAGACCCTGGCCAAGCCTGTTTACCTCTCTGGCCCTTTGTAATGTGGCTTAGAGGTAGCCTTCCTTTGCTGTCTGAGGTAGTGGGGACCAATGGTTTAGAGCACAAATTTTAGGACAGACTGCCTGTTTTTAATCCTGGCTGTAGCCCCTGGAAGCTGGGTGACCTTAGGTAAGTTCCTTCACCTCTCTGGGATTTTGTTCCCTCATCCCTTTAACATATAGCTAATTTCAGTTTGATACTGAGGTGAATTCGAATCTGATGAAGATAAGAGTTTGTTTGTAAGCTGTTTGACAGATGGACTCCAGCTGAAGTATTTTAGGCCACCTGGTAGGGCCTCAGCCCTCTTCCTTCCCAATGCCCCCCACTCCCCTTTTTCCCAAGCAGGCTGTGGAGCCACTTTGGGACCATGGAACTGAAGACAGAACCACAACCCCCAGGCTGGGACGTGGGCCTGGCCTCGTCCTCCACTCGGCCCTGCTTGCTGAGGGCCAGGCTCTGTCAAGCCCACCATCTGGCTTCCCATGCCAGGACACCTGCCCTCCCAGCTCTGCTCCCGTGCTGCTACAGGGAGGATGAGGCTGCTTGTGGCGGACTGCATTCCGGGAAACAGACTCTGAGATTTGGATCGATGTGCAGGGGGTTTAGGGGGCTCTTGGGATCCACACTTGGGGAAAGGAAGGGAGGGACGCAGGATTGAATGGAAAGAGAAGTCAGGCTATGATGTGTCTCAATAAAGATCTCAGGGGACCTCCTGGGGTGGGGGTTGGGGGGGTCTTCTAGAGTTGTCTCGAGTTGGGACAGAGGCCAGGCCTTTCTTTCCCTCACTGATCAGTTATTGGATGCAGACTTCCTCAGGAAGGTGTCATGACCTTGGTCCAGGTGGCTAGCTTTAGCTAAGGCAGTTCCTGTGGTGGGCTGACAGCCACAGGGGATGGGCCCGCAGTCTTGAAGGGAGATGGGCACATCACAGCATCCACTGAGCTGCTCTAAGGGCTGCTGGCCCGGAAACTTCTGTACCACATAGAAGGATGCCTTTGTGTCCCACCATCCCCACAGCCCAGACTTGCCTGTGAGCAGACACACAGTATCTAGCCAGAACCTTCTGGAACACCAGCCAGGCCCTGCTGTTCTGAGGGCGCTCCTCTGTTGTGAGTGCTTGCCTCTTTGCTCTCACCCCTCCTCATACCTGTGGAGATGGTTGGAACCTCTCGGACTCAGAGGACCTGAGTCTTCTCACTTTCGCCAGCGAGGATCATGTGCCCCAGCATCCATGCCTGGCTCTGCATCTCAGGCTCCTCTGAGATGTTTCTGGAAGCAGAGCTTAGTAGAAGCTGAAAGCCTTTGGAATTAGGTAGACCTGGTCTGTTGTTCACTAGCCTGGCATGTCTCTTAATCTTTCTGGGATAGAGGACAGCGACGTCTCAGGGTTGCTTTTGTCTGTGTATTTACCTTTACCGATGAGTCTCATACATTCTTACACCCTTGTGATGTGCTTAATATCATTTTCACTAGTGTTTGTTATTAGTCTTTGTCTTCCTTCGTTTGGGCTGCTATGACGAAGTACCACAGACTGGGTAGCTTATAAACAACAGAAATTTATTGCTCATAGTTCTGGAGGCTGGAAGTCTGAGGTCAGGGTGCCAGCGCAGTCAGGTTCTGGTGGGGACTTAACTTTGGGTTGTAGATGGCTGACTTCTTGCTGTGTCCTCAGAGGGTGGGTAGAGTTCTCTGGGTTCTTCCTAGACGGGCACTAAAACCATTCACAGAGGATCTACCCTCATGACCTAATTACCTTCCAAAGTCCTTACCAAAAACCATCATGTTAGGATTAGGATTTCAACATAGTAATTTCAGGGACACACAAACATTCAGTTCATGGTAGTCTTTTTGTCCTGCTTCCCTCAGGCTGTGGCTGGGAAGCAGAACAAGTATTTACACAGTGAACTGCCCAGTGGCCCTACCTTCCTCCCTTCTCAGTTTGCTTTAAAAAATGCAGGTGTCTAGATTCCAACTCTGAGAGAGTCATATTCAGGTATGTGTGGTTGGAGTTTTGGCATTGATAGATCTATGTGTATACATATATATGTATATTGATAAATATACTTTTATGGTTCTTCAGGTGATTCTAAGGTGCAGTCATGGTTGAGAACTATTGATCTTTACAGGGTGGACAGGCACCTTTGCCTAGCCTTTGTCAGGAGTGAGTCCCACTGTTGTCTTTCCTGGGATACAGCAGATTGTCCGAGACTATCTCCTGGTGACCTCCACATATTCTGTTCTGAGACTGGGATGTTCATCTGGGTCTTTTGGAAGGCAATTAGAACTTCTCTGAGAGGTTCTGGGTCTCTGTACATGTAAAATAAGGGGACAGGGCTCACTAGATGATATCTTATGTCCCTTAGGCTGAGTCTTGGGCTTAATGGGGTGCAGGAGTCTTATCTGGATTTGAGTCCAGTTTTAATCCAGCAGTTCTGAGTTAGCTGTCTGATCTTGGGTAATTACTGAGCCTTCTTGAAACTCATTTTCCTCATCTACAGGAAAATATGTGCCTTACAGCAGTAATATTACATTTCTGGAACATTGTATAGTTGACAAAGCACATTCACTACCTTATCTAATTTAGGTTGGTAATGATGCAATTGAAGTTGTAATGGATAAAGAAAAGGCTCAGAGAGATTAAATATCTTACCCAAGATCACACAGCTAGAACTAGGATTGAACCCACATTTTCATTTACCTTACAATTATGCTGACCTTGCCATTCCGTATGATAGTAAATAAGTAGAATCACAGACAGTCCAAGGACTAAGAGACTGTAATAAAGGAACAAGGCTACTTAGCACTTTTTGTAGGCTCAGTAGTTATGAGTTAGTCCTGGAACTGTAATGACCTCATCAGGGTTTTGGAATCCTCCAAGTACCCAGGAAAGCTGTGGAACTCTCCCCACTCCAGAAACACATATACCTATACACCATCATGAACAATTTGCCCATAATTAATTTTATTAATTTATTTTACATACAATAAAATACTTTATTTTACATACATAAAAAACTCGGTTAAGCATCTGACTTCAGGTCAGGTCATGATCTCACGGTTCATGGGTTCAGGCCCTGTGTTGGGCTCTGTGCTGACAACTCAGAGCCTGGAGCCCGCTTTAGATTCTGTGTCTTCCTCTCTCTGTGCACCTCCCTTGCTTGCACACTCTCAAAAATAAATAAATATTAAAAAAATTAAAGTAAAAAATTGTTTAAGTAAAACAAAAGATATATTGAAGCTCTGCCTAAAAGTAACTTTCAATAGAAGATTATTGTCATTTGCTTGCATAAGGAGCCAAAATTGTGGAGTAATTTTAGACATGTCAGGGTGTAAAACATCTTTGCTCTCTAGCTGCTTTTGACTTGGTTTTGATGGCAAACAAATATTGACCCTGAAACTCAGAGGTATGTAATCATCATTTTGAAGACATCATGACTCTTAAAGTTTCCCAAAGGCGCTCCCCAAATAAACAATTCTTTTGAGGTGGCATTGACATTTTCCACACCACTGAAACCCAGGGATTGACCGCCTGGCTAGAACTGGCAGTTTCAGATAGTTTAAGTTGAAGAAAACTGGCAGAGGTAATCCCTTCGTGACCTGCTTCAGGAATCTGACAAAAATACCAATGACCCTGGGTACTTACTAGATGTTACTGGACAGCAACATCACTTTCATTTTTTTCCCCTCTGCACCAAACCACAAAGCAGTTCAGTTGGTTCCAGGGCACGTGGCTTCGGTGGGGGGTGGGGGGATTGGGTGGGGTATCTGCAGCTGCATTTGTCCTCTCTTGTTTGGCAGTCCATAGGATTTCTCAGGGCAAAGCTTTTGCCTTAGCGCACCTGAGATTAGGCCATGTTCTGCTTTTTAAAAGAGTGTTCTCATAAAAGCATTTCATGATTTCATGTGATGGATACATGTAAGGTGTATTTGTGGTCTGTTGTTTTGGAAATTGAGTTTGGACTTTTGAGTACAGTGACGTGAAGAACAAATTGGGGTCTTATTTTTTTCATTACAGTAAATAGGCAGGAGGCAGGCTGGGGCTGGTGTGGCAGTTCTGTGATGTTATCAGGGTCTTTCCACCCAGCCATCTTTAGTGTGGGCTTGTTGCCTCATGGTCCCAAGCAGTAGATCTGTGTCCAGCACTGTGGGGAATATGGGAAGAAAGAAAAGGAAGGGCAAAGGGAAGCATGGTATTGGAGTCAGCCTCTTCCTGAAGAACTTCCCCGACAGCATCTATCTAGTAACTTGTGGTTATATCTCCTTGGCCTCATCTGTATCACATGACTTCCTTTAGGAGACAAAGGGGGATGGGAAGTATAGTTTTACTAGTGGGGCACCCAGCTGTTCCTTATAGAATCAGGTTTCTGTCAGGAAGAAAGGAGTAAAAGGCTATTGGGTAGGCAGTTCTCAGCTATAGAACCTTGTAAAGCAAGAAACAGTGCAGCATCACCTATGTTTGGGAATGAAAGTAAAATCAAAACCTATGTAAGCTTTGTCTAATTGTCATTTTCCAACTTAAACTAGACCTAGTGTTAAATAAAGAATATTTCCCTAAACAAAATGGCAGGATCTAGTTTAATTTTTATCAATGGAAAACTCTTCCAGACCTCATTCCAGGGTGATAGTTTGGACTGGACTCTATCTGATGGTTTATAGAACGTCCCACACAACCCTACATTTGCTTGGGTTGAAACAATACATGAATGAAAGCATTTTTAAAATGTTGTCACAAAGACAGTTTTTGAAATAACAAAAGGACATTGGGGAAAAAAATCCTTAGTTGTTCCAAGTTGCCCAAACCTCAGATGACAATAACCTCAGTTGTCTGTAGGAACAAAGTACACCATTTATATGTCCCTAAAGTCAAACATGTGATGTGTATGTTGGGTCAAGAGGCAAGAGCACTGGATTGGGTGTTAAGAAATGTGAGATTTGGTCTCATCTCTTTCAGTAACTAGCTGTGTGGCAGTCACTAAATAGCTCTAGCCACTTACCTTCTCTAACTTCAGGTTGGTCATCTTTAAGTGAAAGGGTTGGTCTAGATCACATCAAGTTGAAATTTTATTTGAGTCACAAATGCAGGCCATATATATAATTTTAAGATTTTTAGTAGCTATATTAAAAAGGTAAAAAGAAACACGTGAAATTCATGATCTATTTTATTAATCCTACACATCAGAAATAGTCATTTAAACATGTAGCCAATAAAAAATTGAGGTATTTTACATTTTATTCCTACTAAGTCTTTGAAATCAATGTATAGCTACCAATTGATGAAACAGCCACATTTCAAATGCTCATAGTGCATATGGCCACTGGCTACTGGCTACTGTTTTGGACTCTGCACTGTTCTGAATGAGCTTCAGTGTCTTTCATTCTGACCCTTGGGGATTTTACACTTGGGTACTCAAATTTAGAGTATCCTTTCTACCCTAGAATATCTTTACTGTCCTTTCTGACTCGGTCTCTGAGTGTCATAGCTCCTTCTTCCAGATGGCTATCCTGCCTGGGATATTGTGATTTATAAGAAAAACATATATTTGGTCATTTGATGACCAAAATCTATTACTCATATATATTTGGTCTTTGTCTAGTTCCCAACTCACAGCTCCCCAAATCCTTGGAATTTCCTATATGATGAGAGTGATAAAGATGTCACCGGTTGTTAATGAAGTGACTTTTGGAAAGCACTTAAGGTTGGGGGTTGGTTGCTAGGAGAACCAACCGTGTGATTAGAGGGTTGGGACTTTCAGTCTCATTGCAACCTCCGTTTAGGAGAGGCGAGGGGCTAGAGATTGAATCAATCATCAATGGCCAACGAGCTTAACTGCATCTATGGAATAGACCCAAATGAGGAGAAAACTCCTGGTTTGCTGAACACCTGGAGATTGGGGAGAGTTGGTGTTCCTGGAGAGGACATAGAAGCTTCCTGCCTTTCCCCCCATTCCTTGCCCCATGCACCTCTTCCATCTAGCTGTTCCTGAATTATATCCTTTTATAATCAACTGGTAATCTAGTAAGTAATTTTTTTCTGTGAGCTTGTGAGCTGCTCTAGAAAATTAATTGAATTCAAGGGGTAGGTCCTGGGAACCTGTGATTTATAACCAGCAGGTCAGAAATACAGGTAACAACCTGGGTTTGCAGTTGGCATCTGAAGTGTGTCCCAGGGAGGCAGTCTTACAAGACTGAGCCCTTAACCTGTGGAATCTGTTATTTTCTGTGGGGACATAATGTCAGAATTGAATTGGATAGTAGGATACCCAGCTGATATCCAGAGGATTGTTGTTGGTGGAGGAACCCCCCCTCCCCCACCCTTTGACACACATGTTGGAATTGTGTCCAGGAACCTAGAAGACTACCCTGACATGGAACTCACTTCCCTTCTGATGTTGGGGGAGTGGGGACCAACTCTTGAAATATAACCTGTCATCTTTCTTCACCTTCACCTCTCTGTCCTGTGCTTACCTCATTTGTAACTACTTCCCTTGCTGCTTTTTCTCAGGTTAAGTGGATGAGACCTCTCCCCACACATCTGGTCTTAGCCTGGCCCTGGAGAAACCCTATTTATAGCCCCCCATCCCTGCTTTATCTGGGCTGTTTAACATCTCTCAATTTTGCTTTCCGTTACCTTTAAAAGCTTCACCCATTAAAAAAAATGCACTGATAGAGATTTTTTTTTCTCTCTCATTACAAAAGACATGCTTATTGGGAAACAATTGGAAAATAGGGAAAAGTATAAAGAAGAATATAAAAATCATTCACAATCCAATCACTTTAATCCAAACACTGCTAGCACTTGGTGTATTTTTCCCTCTGGTATTTTTCTAAGTATTGTATATACATACAAATGTGTTTTAAATTTCTTTGTTTTCCCCAGAATTGAGCTCTTACAGAACACATAGTTTTCTATTCTGGGTCTTTCACTTTTTATTATATTGTGAGCATTATAACAATATTGTGAAATATTGTTTGAAAACCTGATTTTTAATGGCTAATGGTCGAAGTTCAGAGAGAGATTTTGGTGCTATCATGCTGCTGTTAAGCTAGCAACTCATATAAACTTAGTTCCTGCCCTGCTTCTTAATTCTTCCTCCCCAAAGAGCTCTTGACCAAGGGAACCACCCATATAAAGAGAAGAAGCCAACTGTGAAATAAGGAACTACTTTATTAATAGCTCAGTGAACACCTGAAGCCAGCACTTCCACATTTCTGTGCTCACTGGTCTAAGTGAAGCTTAATCCCCATCCCTGGAATCTTAGATGGTCTATCTAGGTAGGCCTGTGGAACTGACTTGGAATTTGCTTACTTGGCTCCCTGTGGCTTCGGACAGATAACCTCTTTGGATATTTGCTCATATGTAAAATGAGCATCACAAGAGTGCTTGCCCCATAGAGTTTTGTACAGATTAGGTGAGGTGAACATATCCTGTGCTTATCACAGTACCTGGAAGATGGTAAATGATCAACAAATGTTAGTTTTATCATTGCCCTCTCATTGGACATTTATGTGGTTTAAACATTCTCACTATTGTAAAGTAATCAACGTGTCAGTATTCAACAAATATGTATCAAGTATTTATCGTGTGCCGAGTATTTCCTAAATGTTGGGAGTTACAGGTGTCTGACCTTACGGAGTTTAAATTTTAGTGGAGAAGCATGATAAATAAGCAAGGTAAGTTCAGGTGGTGACAGGGACTGTACAAGGTAATGTAGTGAACTAGGGGGTGGCAACTTCAGGTAGGGTGGTCAGGGGGGACCTTTCAGAATATGTGACTTGAATGACAGAAAGAAAATCTGGGAAAGGTCAAGTTGAAAGACTCTGAAGTGGAGGTGAACGTGGGAAGTTTAGTCAAATTCAGGAGCAGTGAGTGAGGGGATGGGGGGGGCACCTTGTCATGGAGAGCTTTGGAGGACAAGGTAAGCAGGGTGGACTTGATTGCAAATGTGCTCCACCTGGCTCACATGGGCTTGTGAGAGCCAATTACACCTATCTCTTCCCAACTCCTTGTGTGGTGACATCACATGTTGATACTTTGAAACGGCCACAGTAAGAATATTTATACCACGGAAATCTGTAGCAGATGTTACGAATCAGGGCTTTATCCTTCAGAGAGCCAGTTGTTAAACCTTTACAAGCACACCCCTGGAGCGAGCTGATC
This sequence comes from Acinonyx jubatus, assembly GCF_027475565.1. NCBI lineage: Eukaryota > Metazoa > Chordata > Mammalia > Carnivora > Felidae > Acinonyx > Acinonyx jubatus. Next base: position 41,946,422 of record NC_069395.1, read on the forward strand.
TAGGTTTTAAAAACACTTTCGTTATCTGCCCTGTGGAAAATGAATTGTATGGAAGTGATACAGCAGTGACCATTCTTCAACGTATGGTTTTGAATGCAGGTCTGAATATTTCCTTAGGAGAAATTATTAGAAGTGAAATGACTGCATGAAATGACCTAATTGCTCCCTACTGGAAGTTTTCACCAATTTGTTTAATTTTTTTTTAACGTTTATTTATTTTTGAGACAGAGAGAGACAGAGCATGAACAGGGGAGGGGCAGAGAGAGAGGGAGATACAGAATCTGAAACAGGCTCCAGGCTCTGAGCTGTCGGCACAGAGCCCGATGCGGGGCTTGAAATCACAGACTGTGAGATCATGACCTGAGCCGAAGTTGGACGCTTAACCGACTGAGCCACCCAGGTGCCCCTAGTTTTCACCAATTTGTATATCCACCAGCTAGGAGAGACAATTTTCCTGTGCCCTTATTGATTACTGATCACTAGCAAGGGAGAAAAAAAAAAGAAAAAGAAAAAACTAAATGTGTTAGATGAAAAACGGTATTCTATTTGGTTATTAGTGATTAGATGTTTATTGATCATTTGTCTACCTTCTTTTTTTATTATTTTTTAATGTTTATTTATTTTTGACAGAGAGAGCGAGTGAGAGAGAGCAAAAATGAGTGGGGGAGGGGCAGAGAGAGAGGGAGACACAGAATCTGAAGCAGACTCCAGGCTCCGAGCTGTCTGCATCTAGCCCGATGCGGGGCTCGAACTTCGGACCACGAGATCATGACCTGAGCTGAAGTCAGACGGTCAACCGACTGAGCCACCCAGGCACCCCTCATTTGTCTGTCTTCTTTATGGAATTATTTATTCATGTTCCATTATGAGAACATTGGGTGTTTGTGTTTTTCTTATTGATTTGTCAGAACTCTTCATAAGTTAAAAGTACTACTTTTTGTTTGCATTATGTTACAAATATTTTCCTTAGTTCACTTTTTATTTTTTTTTTAGTATATAAAAGCTTAGCATTTGTATGGAATGGGATCTATATTGTTTCTGCCAGTGCTTTCATGTTTGAAAAACTCTTCTCTAGTGGTCTGAGGAATGTTCATTTATGTTTATGTATATTTTCATAAAAAATACATTTTTAACCAGTTTGGAGTTGATTTTGGTTTAAGATCTTAGGTAATAATTCAATTTCATTTTATTCTAAATGGTTTACCAATTTTCCCAGCACTAGTTACTGAACATGTATTTCTTTTCCCACTGAATTTTAATGTTACCTCTATCATCATCTACAATTTCATGTATAGTAAGGTCTGTTTCTGTTTCTATTTAGTTCCATTGATCTTTTTATTATTTCCTCATTAGCATGCTGTTTTAATTTTTAGCTTTATATTAGAATATTTGATAAGGCCACATCCGGTTTAGTACACTTTAGAATCACTTCGAGTAATATAAAAAAAAATAGAACTTGTCTGGGAATTGCAACAGCCTTTTATTGGTTTAGTCAGAAAGGACATTTATAGAAAGGACATCTTGGAACTTGGTGTTTATTAAAGGCTTCTCTTACCTTTTGCAGTCAAATATTATTTCCAATTTCCTTCTTTGAGGCAAATTCTGTTTCTATGTATCTTGTTAAGGTTTTTTTTTTTCTCTAGATACAGTTTTTATTGCTATATGAGCAGGATACTTCTTCTGATGTGTCTGGCAAGCTATAATTTTTTTTGTTTGTTTCTGTATATTGATCATTTACATTGGTGTCCCAGTGAAATCTAAACTTCCAGGACCTATAAACAGCTGTCTGATCTGGCACCATCTGTCCTCCAGTTCCATCTCCTGCTTCTTCTGTGTTTTCTATACCCTAGGCCCCCTGACTTTCTCCAACTTCCTCCAACACCCTAAGGTCTTTGTTTTACTACTTTGTGTGATCTGTTCCTTGTATCTCAGACTTCCCAGTCTCTTCTCTATGCAGATAATCCCTTTTTATTCTTCAGGTCTGGGCTTATGTGTCCTCTCCTCCCAGAGGGCTTTACTGACCACGCTATCAATCCATAATTACTTATTTGCAAGAATCTTGGCTATTTGTTTAATTATTTATTTGTTCCTACTGCCCAGGACAGTATCTGTCAGTGAGTAGGCTCTCAGTCTATGTTCTTGGAGTAAATAAATGCATCTGGCTACCTTTCTGTACTCTCTAATTAGTTCTTATATAGACAAAGGAGTTCTTTTACTTGAAATGTCCAGAATTGGCTTATTCCAGCTTGACGATTATTTCTGGAGTTGGGGTAGATTGCAGTGATTGATAAAAAAATATTATGCAATAAAATGCAGCTAAACTTCGGTTATCCATGAACACATGATCAACTAAGAAATGGTGCTAACTGCATGATTGAGAGAGACTGCCAGGTCTTCCCTGTGTGCTCGCCAGTGGCCCCTCTGACCAGCAGACCACCTCATCACCATGGGTCACATGTGGGCCTTCCCATTTCTCTAAGTGGCTGGCGGTGTAATCTCACTTCTGCCGGTTATGTTTCCACATCTACTCTCAGTCACAGCCATTCATTTTCTTGTGTTTTCAGTTTCTTTCTAAGAGGTTACTTCCACCAGTGTAAATACATGCTATTGAATCTCACATAAAAAAAGCAACCTTCCCTTCACTTCATACCCCTCTCTATCCTCTGTCCCATTTCTCTGCTCTTCTCTGCAGAGTTCTCTTATCAAGAGTTGTCAGTAGCTGTCTCCATTTTCTCATCTGCTGTTACCCTCCTCAAGCTACTCTGAAAGGCTTCAGTTTGCTAAAACTGCTCTTGTGAAGGTCCTCAGGGGTACCATGGTTCCCCTGCATTTTCAGGTTCCTTCTCTGACTTGATTTTATTTGACTTCTTATTTGGTACAGCTGACTATTCTCTCATTCTGGAAACATTTACTTCTCTCTGCTTTGGGGATAGCATGCTCTTCTGTAGGGTTTCCCTCCCAGCTCTGTGGCTGTTCCTGATAGTCTCTGTTGCTGGCTCCTCCTCTCTGCTATACCCTTAAGAAAGGTGTGCCCCAGGGCTGGGTTCTGGCCGCCTCTTGTCTGCCTATACTCATCCCTAGGAGCTCATCCATTCTTGTAGGTTTATGCAAATCCGTATGTAGATGACTTCTCCATTTGTAGATCTAGCCTTCGCCTCTCCTCTGAGCTGTAAGTCCAACTGCCCCCTTGACATCTTAACTCAGGTGTCTCGTAGGCATCTTCACCTTAATGTGTCCAAACCAGAACTTTCAGCTTATCCCATCTTCCAATCTGTTCCTCCACTATGTCTTCCCTGTTCCACAAATGACACCACCATCTATAGTGTGGCTCCAATCCCAGCTTGTGTCAAAGAGTTAAGGAAGGCGTGTGGTGGGAGTAATAGCTCTGTTCTCCAGGGGTGCTCTTACCAGGACGTGTCCTTTCTCCCATGTGACTCTCCTCATTTTGTAGTGGATGTCTCAGAACGCAGGGTGTACAGCCAGTTCTACCCACCCACCCCTCCTACTTTCTCTCCCTTCTTAGGAGTTTTGGACTCATAATGGCTCTAGAAGCAGAGGCACTGAAGGCTGGAGTGGGCAATGGTATTCGGTCTCCTTGAAAGTTATACTCATGCAAGAAAAGGTTGGCCTCTTGCTTTTCTGGGTAGTGCAGCCTCTGGGTTCCTGTGATGTGGAATAGGAATTGTGGGTGATGGATGGAACATTTATGGAAATTCTTTCAGGCTGGTAGGTTTGTTCTGTTCCAATTCCATTCTCAGTTGTTGTTGTTTTTTAAATGCTATTTGTTTTTGTGTTTTTTTTTTCTTTATCATCATATGCATTTTGGTGGGGAATGGGTGAGTGTAAATCAAAGACTGTCAGTCAGATGGTATTTTAAGGTAGAAATCCCCAGGGAACTGCAAATATAAACAATCATGAGAAACGTCTTCATACTCGTCAGACTGGCAGAATTCAGAAATGTGGATAATTCTCTTATTGGCACTGATGTGGGGAGATGGGAACTTTCATGTATTGCTGGTGAAGACACAATTGGTACAATGATTCTGGAAAGTAATTTGGTGGAATCTAGTGAAATGAAACATGTGTATGACCTACAATCTAGAAACCCCACTCAGGTATACGTATCCTAGAGAAATTCTTTGTATGGGCCATGTACAGAGATTTCATTATTGTATTGCTTGTAAAAATAGCAGGGAGTTAATGGCAACCTAAGTGCCCATTACATAGGGCACCCAGGTGTCTCAGTCAGTAAGAATCTGACTCTTGATTTCAGCTCAGGTCTTGATCTTAGGGTCTTGATGTCAGGGTTGTGAGTTCAAGCCCCGTGTTGGACTCCATGTTGGGCATGGAGCCTACTTAAAAAAAAAAAAAAAGAAAAGAAAAAAAAACAGCCAACAACAAAGGGAATAGGTAAGTAAAGTGTGGTGGGAACAGCTGTGGGACATGCAGTAGAGAACCAAGATCCTACATGCAGCAAGAGGGATAGGTTTTAAAAACATTGTTGAGTGAACAAAAATAGAAACTGAATGAAATTGGTAACATAATGTGACTTACATAACTGAAAACCATCCCAGCATCTTATGTTTTATAAAGACAAATGGATACTTAAGATTATGTGTTAAATATATCAGAGAGGGTGCCCATGCTGGGGGAGGGGCTTAAAAGTGTTTTTTAGGGATGAAGAGGGAAAAGCCCTGTTGCCCTCTGAGTCATTTTAGGAACAGGGAATAACAACATGTCTAAAATCACTCACAGAAAGTTCAGATTTGAAATATTTCCCCTGTAAATTTCAGAAAGCTAGATTTATATTTCGCAAATGTGGTATCTTTTGTTCACAGTCATCTTTAAAACCCTGGTCCAGGACTAGTGTGAGTAAGACATGCCTTAGGTAATGGAAGTTTGGGGTGGGCTTTGTCTCTTTTCTGCCCCCAACCTGCTCCAAGTTGCAGAAGGTGTGAAACCACTCTGTGTAGTCACCCTATTGTCTAGGAAATGAGCACTTACAGACAGAGACTGCACCCATTCACTTCGGTGTCCCTGGCACCGTGCTACTGATTGGCAGGGAATAGTCTGTCAGCACTTCTTGCCAGTTTTAGTTGCATCACCTCATTGGCAACTTTCCTAGTATATATGCTTGCCTTGAAAGAGGCTTATCAAAGTAATCTCCCTACCTTCCACCCGAAAAGGCAGGTCTCGCACCAAGAGACAGTATGGCACTGTCTACCCAGAGCATAACATGTCATCTGGTCACAGGTGAAAAGCATAAAAATAGGCTTTACTGAATGATAGACAGATCTATCCCCACAAGGAGACAGCATCTTTTCCATTTAAGAAATATCTTTGTGGAATTCTGCTCAAGTTCATTCAATATCGCAAATATATGTGAATGCCTACTAAGTGCAAGGGAACAGAAACCTAGGGAGCAGTTTCAGTGAGATGACCAGAATGCTCTAGAGTGAGCAGTATACAGAGTGGTACATTGAGTACAATCTTTTATGCAACGGTAGGAATAATAGGAAATAATAAGGCCTTACATTTATAGAATGCTTTATACCTTTCAAAAGTACTTGCATGTCAATTATCTCAGCATGGATTGGCGACCACAATCTCAAGCAGTACCTGTGATCAGGTAGATATTTTCTTTGGAAAATGGTCTCCAGCATTGGACATCCTACTTTTTTGGGGTTGTGTGAGTGTGCGGGGGAAAGAGTCAATTGTCGTGTGCTTCCATAGAAGGATATGGAGGAGCCAAGACTGAAAAGTTTCCCATCCCTAGGAGTGAGACCTTGCATCACTGATTCCCAGCCCTGCTTATTGATTCCCCAGGGGTGTCTTAAAATTCTTCAAAGGAAATTAATTGTAATTCACTTCAATTTTTAAAATACACATATAGACTGCATAGCACAAAGCTTCTGGGCAGGGGTGGACCAAGGGAGGTGGACTTGAAGTTGTATGTGTGTCAAAGAAACTGTCAACCAGGCAAAGAACAATAGGAATCTGAAACTCCCCCAAACTTGGGGGAGTGATTGGTCTGTGTTCACACCTGCAGGGTAGGCAGAGGCAAAAGTGGGTGGTGTTGGTTACTGAAAAAGTTGACATAACTTGTTGGATAACTGCAGTGACTCCAAACTCTCAACAGAAGATGCCCTGCTGTTCCCAGAGTCTGGAAAAGCAGTCTTCCTGGCCCCAGGAAATATATTAAATCTATGTTCTACAGTGGGTGGCAGGGCCTCATTTTGCCATTATTATTTTTAATTGGCTAATTTAATTGTTCAATGCTTTTATTTTTTTAAGTTTATTTACTTATTTTTGAGAGAGAGACAGCATGAGCAGGGGAGGGGCAGAGAGAGAGGGAGACAGAGAGAGAATCCCAAGCAGCCTCTGCACTGTCTGTTGTGGGGCTTGAACCCACGAAATTGTGAGATCTGATCTGAGCCGAAAACAAGAGTCAGATGCTTAACTGACTGAGCCACCCAAGTGCCCCAATGATCCAATGATTTTAACATTTGTTTGTTGAAACCAAGAAAATGCTGTTGGGTGGCTTGGTTTAAGAACACAACCATGGTGTTGGTTATTCTTTTCCTTTCCCACCCAAATTAGAAATGCTAGGTTTGCTCTGTTGTGGCATCTGGTTAATGCAGACACATGGATCACTGTGTGTTTTGGTGCTCAGAACTTAAGAGGCATCCTACCAGATGGGGAGGAACTCACTGATGACTGGGTCTCAAAGGACTGTATCAAATGCTGCCCCTGCTTTTCTCCTCTTGCCTTGCTGGGTTTGCATGGGAAGTGGGATTTGAGGGCAGCCAAAAGTATGTTTGGGCTATGTGTTCTTAGCCTGGTTCTGCACAGGAAGGGGGGCAAAGAGGCTAGCAGTAGGGGAGCCTCTGCTTTGGGAACATGAAGCGGTCTGGGAGAGGAAGAAGGAAGTTAAGGCAGGGAGTGTTAGGGAAGCCTTAATTCATTTCATCCAATAGCTCAGAAACGGAAGTTGCAATGTCTCCTCATCTGCAGGTAGTGCCATGAATGGCGTCACAGCATTTTAGAGCCCTCACGGACCTTGGACTATGGCATGTGCATTAATTGGCTGTAAGAAGAGCAGTTGTTCTTCCCATTTCCCTGGGGCACAGTGTTCTGGGTTTTGGGAAGAAGAGCACAGGTGTGAAGGGCACAGGACTTCCATCTTTGCTCCTCATTTTGTTCCTGGGCCTTTTCTTTCCAGCTGCTCTAAAAGAACTTCTCAGTGGCCTGTCTCTCCACTTCCTCTGTTGGAAGCAGGCCAGCTGCCTAGCACCCAGATGGCAGGAGGCATCAAAGGCCTCATATAGCTTCAGAATGTCCTGGTTCTATAATATCCCAGAAGGAGTGTGAGGATATGATGATGTCTTGTTTCTTAGTCTTCAGATAATTCAAACTCCCTTCATTTTCAATTTTTCCATACCCTGCTGTGCTCTTTCTTTCTACCACTCCCCAGAAGGTGGTGAATGTGGTGGGCCAGTGGGCTCAATGAGGGATGTTTCTCCCTTTTGAGAGAAGGCATCTCAGTCTGCTATACCCAGCTACCCCATTCTTGGGCCACTCCCTCAGTGGAGGATCTGTTTCTGCAGACCTGCCCTACCCCTACGACTGCCTTGCTCGCCCTAACTTCTCTGGCTCATTGTGACTTTTGTCCTCTCCCTCGGCATAGAGGGGGCAGAACAGAATGCTCAAAAGCCAAGGAAAAGAAAAGTACCAACACAGATGAGCTGGCCCAGAGCAAAGGGCAGCTAACATGACAGGAAACATGATAGGTGGGTTCTAGTCCTGCCTGGCTTTGCAAACTATGGAAGTTTGCATGAGTCACTTCACTTTTTGGACTCAGTTTCTTCCTCTACAAAATGCCTCTGCTTCCTCTGCCTTCTGCCTCACAGAATCCATATATAAAGTATGCAAAAGCACTTTGGGGAATATTAAATACTAGATGAAGGTAAGGTACTGGACAGGATTGTACACCTCAGGCTTCTCAACCAGGGTTCCAGGTGCAGTCCTCAGTCTGCCATGAGTAGATGTGCACTGTCCATTCCCATTGTTCCAATCTTTTTAAATTTTTTAGTTAAAATCCACTTAGTTAACATACTGTGTAATATTAGTTTCAGGTGTACATTGTAGTGATTCAGCACTTCCATACATCACCTAATGCTCATCACAACAAGTGCACTGCTTAATCCCCATCACATATTTAACCCATCCCCCTTCCCACCTCCCTTCTGGTAACCATCAGTTTGTTCTACATAGTTAAAAGTCTGTTTCTTGGTTTGCCTCTCTCTCCTTCCCCGCCCCCCCTCTTTGCTCATTTGTTTTGTTTCTTGAATGAAATATGAATGAAATCATATGGTATTTGTCTTTCTCTGACTGACTTATTTTGCTTCATATAATACTCTCTAGCTCCATCCATGTCATTGCAAATGGCATGGCTTTATTCTTTTAAGGCTGAGTAATATTCCATTGTGTGTGTGCGTGTATCTGCATTATATATATGTATGTATCTATCTATGCCATGTCTTATTTATCCATTCAGCAATCGATGCAAACTTGTGCTGTTTCCATAATTTGGCTATTGTTGATAATGCTGCTATAAACATTGGGGTGCATGTATCCCTTTGAATTAGTATTTTTGTATTCACTGGGTAAATACTTAGTAGTATGATTGCTGGATCATAGGGTAGTTCTACTTTTAGCTTTTTGAGGAACCTCCATACTGTTCTCCAGAGTGGCTGCACCGGTTTGCATTCCCACCAGCAGTGCAAGAGGGTTCCCTTTTCTCCACATCCTCGCCAACACCTATTGTTTCTTGTGTTGTTGATTTTAGCCATTAAGTGTGAGATGATAGCTCACCGTAGTTTTGATTTGCATTTCCCTGGTAATAAGTGATATTGAGCATCTTTTCATGTGTCTGTTGGCCATCTGGGTGTCTTCTTTGGAAAAATGTCTATTCATGTCTTCTGCCCATTTTGTAAATTGGATTATTTGTTTTTCAGGTGTTGAGTTTTATAAGTTCTTTATATATTTTAGATATTAACCCTTTATCAGATATGTCATTTGCAAGTATCTTCTCCCATTCCACAGATTGCCTTTTAGTTTTGTTGATTGTTTTTTCTTTGCTGTGCAGAAGCTTTTTATTTTGAAGTAGTCCCAATAGTTTATTTTTGATTTTGTTTCCTTTGCTTCAGGAGACATATCTAGAAAAAAGTTGGTATGGCCAATGTCAAAGAGGTTATTATTGCCTATCTGCCTGTGTTCTCTTCTAGAATTTCTATGGTTTCAGGTCTCATATTTAGGTCTTTAATCCATTTTGAGTTTATTTTTGTGTATGGTGTAAGAAAATGGCTCAGTTTCATTCTTCTGCATGTTGCTGCCCAGTTTTCCAAACACCATTTGTTGAAGAGACTTTATTTTTCCATTGGATATTCTTTCCTGCTTTGTCAAAGATTGACCATATAACTGTGGGTTCATTTTTGGGTTTTCTATTCTGTTCCTTTGATCTGCATGTCTGTTTTTGTGCCAGTACCATACTGTTTTGATTACTGCAGCTTTGTAATATAACTTGAAGTCTGGAATTTTGATGCCTCAGCTTTGTTTTCCTTTTTCAAGGTCTTTGGCTATTTGGGATATCTTGTGCTTCCACATAAATTTTAGTATTGTTTCTTCTAGCTTTGTGAAAAATTCTGTTGGTATTTTGATAGGGGTTGCATTAAATATGTAGGTTGATTTGGGTAGGATAGACTTTTTGATGTTTTTTTTTCAATCTATGAACATGAAATGTCTTTCCATTTCTTTATGTCATCTTCAATTTCTTTCATCAGAGTTTTCAAAGCACAGGTCTTTCACCTCTTCCTCATTGCCCCAATCTTGACCTTACACTTCATGGCTGTCTCTTCCCTGGATTTCCCTCCCTGACAGAAGAGAGATCAGAAAATGTGCTTATTTTGTCTCTGAGATATTGAAATTGACTAAGAAAATGCCTTAAACACATTTTTCAGTCTTGGCACTTTAAAACAAAGTCAATTGCTGAGAAAAAGTACGAGGGGTGTTTGTTGCGGGTTTAAAAAGGGGCAGGTAACCTTTGCAGGCTGGACCACCAGTCTTATCACCTCACTACACTCTTGAGGACAACAGGTTCTGAGATGGGGTGTCCCATAGCAATTGTGTAAGGCAGGGATTCTTACTCCTCTTTTACAGATAAGAAAACTGAGCCTGTGTGAGCAGACAGAGCTCATCCCAGTGGTAAGTGGTGAAGACAGGATTTGATCCTAAGCCTGTTAAGCTCCAGAATTCATCTTCTTCCCACTGCAGCATAACGCTGACTGTGCATATGATGTAGATAGGACAGCTCTCATCCTGCTGCTCCAAAATAGTTCAAAGCAGGACTTAGAACTTTGATGAATCTGCAAGATAAATCTAACTTCAAAGCACACAGATGAAAAATAGAGCTTTTACTGAATATTTTCTTGGCCAGATGAGGAAGACATTTTGCACTGTATATCATCTAGAAAAACTTTCTTGAATTCCTTGAATTCATTTTTAACACCTCTATTCTCCCTAATGCTTTTCTCTCAGCTCCACTTTTAGGGTTGCTTCATCTATTTTCTCTCCCTCTTTTCCTTTGACTCCTCGGTACTCCCTCCATTGTTCTAAGCGATTCACCGCCCACCCAGGCCAACATGCACAAGGCGGCCAAGCAGAATCTCTGCAGTTAGTTGAGCTGACTTCCTTTGATAGCAATCCAGCGAGCATCTGCAGTTACTTCAGCATGTCCCCAAGTGGCTTAACAAAGTATTCACCCAAAAGAGCTGGTGTCTTCCAGGGGTAGGGAGGATTATGCTGTTAAAAATATAGGATTTTTCTCTGTGCTGTTTCATGTGGGAGAGCATGAAGAAGGAGAGACAGTTCAAAGATGAGAATTAAGCTACAGGGAGGCCAGTGGGGATGGAGAGGAGGAGACTGCCATGAGACACTGAAAGGTAGAATTATAGGACTTGGAGATTATCTGGAGAGACAGAGAAAGGGAAGAATTTTTACTACAGCAAAGAGTAGGATGAGCTGGAGAATTCCAGAAGAGAAACAGATTTGAGATGGAGTGAGAGGAAAATAGTTTAGGGAAGATAATATATTTTCAGAACATAGGGCTTCCTTGCTATCAACTTGGGACACTGCTCCACCTGTCCGGCCCTAGCAGATGCACTCCCTGCTTTAGCCTTGGATCATCTGCTGAGGAGCTCAGCACCAGTGGGGGAGATGGGGATGGCTGGCTCAGGAGACCAGAATGCAGTTCTGCAGTTCCCCACTGTGAGTGCTCCTTAGACTGAGGACTCTGCTTGGAGTCCCCTGGATCTGCTCCCTCTGGTAACCTCTGGGGTTACCATTTTTTTCTGGGCATAGTTCCTCCGTCTTCTCTGTCAATTTGTACTCATTGGCTTTTGATCTTTTAGAAATTTCTTGATGATGGCATTTTTGTTTTCTATTTCTAGTTATAGACTAATTCTTAAACAAAACAAAGCAACTGAAGGGAAAGAAAGGGAGACATGCACTTAGACTGCTCTCTTGATCAGCTCTCCTACAGTTGTTTTCCTGGCTCATTCCCTTCCTGACTGAATTCCTTGAGGTCAGGAAAGATGGCTTATTCATCTTTTTGTTCCCAAGCACTGGCTGATTCTTTTTTTACATGCACTGGGGAACTTAGTATTTAAGGAATTGTATGTTTACTTCTTTTATAAACTAGAAAAAAAAAGATAAAAATATAACACATCATCTCCAACTCAAGATATACCCCCATCCCCGTATTTTCAATTCAACACTATTTTTGAGTGCCTCTTCTGTCTTTAGCATGAGTTAATCACAAATGTGAGAAGAATATGAATACTTCAGAAGACTTAAAGCCTTGAAGCTGTTTCGCCTGTTCCTGCCTCTCGATTTGAGGGATAGAGAGGATGAAGGATGGGTGATCAGGATGAAGGATGGCAGTGAGGATGAAGAGTGGTGGCAATTCTCTGACTAAAGGAAGTTCTTTGCGTGGCTGTCTGGTGGGGGAGCTTTTCTCAGTCCACCCATGTGTCTTTGTTGCATACCTGCCCTGTGATCAGGATGTGGTAGAGATAGGCGGTACAGTGCATGATGCACCACACAGGGTCCTGGCCCTCCTGGAGCCAAAGGGATAAGCCTGACACACAGGTAGCAATTGAAAAACATTCAGAATCAGAGAGTTAAAAAATCATAGCATTTGTAAATTTTGTCTCAGCCTTACTGTACTTGCTAAATTAGTAGCTCATGCAGCAAGAATCATTCAGGTTTCAAAAAGGGAGATATCAGAGTAGGGAAAGCATCCTTGTATCTTTGCATATGGTTCCTGAATTCCCATTGGCTCCAAGAGAATCCTCAGCAACCCTAATTTTGTGAGGTGATTGCTCTCACAGCCCACCATATTGAGCACCCCCAATATACATGGGGGAAACATACATGGGGGAAGAAGAATATAAGGATGCATTCACATTTTTTTTTTCTGCAAATGACTGTCACTGAGTCATCTTGGAGCCTACCTGGCAGTCTGTTCTCAAGGTAAAATAGTATCCTGTTTCTAGAATGACTCCTTTTATGCTCACCAGCAGTTCTGACCTCAGAGTTTGGGGAATGGGTCAGTCTTAATTACCTTGCTGAACTGTGGCATTCTTTGGGGGGACTTCCAGGACTGGGAGAAACGTGTGACAAGGACCATTCTGGGGTCTTCCCCCATCTGCGAAGTTACCACATAGGTGTCACTGGACTTGTAGCACAGCCTACATTCTGCTTCTGCCTGTGATAGGGAATGCAGTGAATCTTAGCCGAATGGCTCAGGATTGCTTGATGCCAAGTATTGCATTCTGAGCACGTCAGAATACAGTGGGCCTAATGGATAAAGCTATTATAAATGATCTAATTAATACAGCAGACCGCTGTTTTATTATGGGGGCTGTGGGCTCCCATCAGTGCACGCTGCTTAGAGTTACTGCCATCAGCTTCTTCTTGTTCTTGGCGTTCGGGTGGCTAATGCACTATATAGAGATTCAGAGGCATTTAATAAGATGATAAAATGCCATGCTGAATTAATGTTTAGAGCTTCTTGGCTCAGGCTCTCTAAATCTAGAAGTACTTAGGACTGAAAACTAAGAATTTGTCTTGGTCCCAATGCTCTCTCTGCTCACCCCCATTATTCTTTTGCAGCATGTCCCTCGAAGACTCTTGCATTCTGTCATCCAGTTGGAGAACACCTTCTAACATGATGGGACATATCATGAAATGTGCCATACGTGTTACCAGGGAAGCTCTACTGGTAACTCACGGGGCTGTGGTACCTCCTGGATCATTCTTATTTCCAGATACCCATGTTTGGTACAAATGGCATCTAGTTTGTTTCCTCTGTCCAAACCACACCATTCCTAAAGTGTTGTTCTTTGGAACTGTACCTGTTGGAGCCTTTCTTAATCCCAGAAGAATCTGGTCCATTGCATTTTGAGCTTGTGATGTTATCTTGGATTATAGGGTGATTTGGTAAGGCTATTGTCCCAAGGCTGTCAAATTCTTTCTAGGCATTGTGCTACATTTCGCTAGTGGACATCAAGAGGGAGTGGCCTGTATTAGAGCCTCAGGGTTCAAATATCCAGAATATCCTGGCTTCTCTAGGAGGGGCTAACTGAGTGAAAAATAAAACAAACCTGATCATTTTTCTATTTGGGTATTTTTTTTTATCAAAATAGAACTCTATTAAAAAGTTAAATCACTATATACATAGTGTAGTGTATTAATTTTTCTATTGCTGCTGTAGCAAATTCCTGTGAGGTTAACACCTTAAAAAACCCACAGATTTATTACCTTCCAGTTCTCTGCAGCAGAAGTCTGGTATGGGTATCACTGGTTTAAACTCAAGGTGTCAGCAGAATGTTCCCTTCTAGAGGCTCTGGGGGAGAATTTGTTTCCTGGTCTTTCTGGTTGTTGGCAGAATTCATTTCTTTGGAGCTATAGGATTACGTTCTCCATTCTCTTGCTGGCTGTAACCAGAGGGCGTCTCCTTCTGGAGGCTGCTTTATTCTCTGGCTTGTGACCCTCTTCCTCCTTCTTCAAAGCTAACAAGAGCAGGTGGACTTTTCTCATGCTACATCTTTGGCCCAATTTTTTGACTTCCTCATCTACTTTTAAGAGCTCATACGATTGGATTAGAGATTGTGTAAATAGGTAGATGAGACCTTGATAACCCAGGATAATCTCTCCACTTTAAGGTCAGCTGAGTAGCCACTTTAATTCCACCTCCAATCTTAATTCTCTTAATTTATAGGTCCTGGAGATAAGGATGTGGACATCTCTGGGAGGGGTATTATTCTGCCTGCTACATATAGTTTCTTTGCAAAGCCTACATTACATTTAAATTCTAGAAGTTTACAATAAGGAGGAGGGAAATTGATGCTTATTGAGCACCTGCTGTATGCCAAGCATCATGCTAGACCTGCACATGCATTATGTGCATTAGGTAAGTACTGTCCTCACTCTGTTGATGAGTTAACTAAGATTTGTAGAAATTAAGTTACGTGCCTAAGATCCAAAAGGTAGTAATGACAGAGTCAGGATTTGAGCCCAGGAGGGTAACACTCCAACATCTGAATCCTGCTCTTTCTAACACATCATATTGTTCTCTCTTGGGATTTCAACTAAGAGCCTCAGAATTAATGTCTTATTTAAACATACATGTTTTCTTTAGATTGGAGTTAGTATGTTTGAGGCCTGGGCTTCAGGTGGAGTGTAGATCTCTAATTTCCCCCTACTTCAGTCTCTCATAAGAGCAGGACTAATTTTATGTTACTCAGGTCTGGGGAAGGACAATGTAGGAAGTGAGGAAACTGTCCTGGAGCCTTTGGCTGGGCCAAGCTCAAAGTCACTTGAGTGCTTAAAGTGGAACTAGGCATCTTGTCCCTGTAGTGCCCAAACTTAGGTGTTGGAAAGCCGCTTGAAGCTCCTCCTCTGTTCTGCTCATCGCAGCTTGCCTGGGACTCTGCAGGAGGCTGGTCTTGGGCAAGTGGCACCTGCTTTCTCAGTTGACTGCAACCCATACACCCATGGTCATCTTGCCACACGTGTCAGAAATGCAGGAGCTCTGCAGGGAAAAACCTTCCAGGAATTGCAGGAACAAAGGAGACGGTACAGCAGGAGGAGGTGACAGATTTGGGACAGCTGTTGGCAGGGTCACATCTGGACACCTCCAGGTCTGTAAAACACCCCAGTGATGTGATCATTGATGTCCTACAGATATACTTGGTTTGGATATGGGTAGACTGTTGATACTGTGGTATTTTGGAGGCTCACAGTTCAAGTCAGAGTTATTTGGCTTCTGCATCAATTAGAAAGATCCTCAGAGATGTGCACCCCATCCCTGAGATAATCGCCAGAGTAATGACTCGGGGGGGACTGCAGCTATTTCAGTCTTCAGTACATACATGTGTACACTCATGTACATAGTTTAAATAATGTGATCATTTTATGTCCTGCCTCAGTATTCTTGTTTTTCTCTTCCAATTTTGGTACTGCTCTGACAGGCTGGCAGGGCACCATGATTCTGTCTTTGCATGTTGATTAAAGCAACTGACAGATCAGGATTACAAGTTGCTAACTCGCTTTTGGGCCCTGGCTGCTGAGGAATTTATAATGTCTATCTGAATCTCTTCTCCCTCTTAGCTTCTGTGCTGAGAGTCAGCAGTGTTGCATGAACTGATGTCAGTGTCTTCTGTTTGCATCCAGGAGGGCAGAAGCCTGGGTGAGCAGACACTGGGGACCTCTTTCTATTGATGACCAATTCCTACCCACAAATCACCTGAGTGTGAAGGTGCTGGGCTGTGGGCTCCTTTGTTTCATTTCAGCAAATACTGATTAAACCTCTGCTTTGGATATTCAATGACAAACCTCTCCCTTAATTAAAAAGGCAAATACAATAGAGTGTTATAAATGTTATGGGAGGTAGGGAAGTATAGGGTATTATGGGGCCACATAGGCAGGTACCCAGCCCAGTCTTGGCAGTGGATGGGCAGGAAAGGCTTTTCTTAAGGAACTGGCATACAAACTAGACCTGAAGACAAATTTGAGACATCCAGGTAAGGGAGGAATGTGTGTGTGTGTGTGTGTGTGTGTGTGTGTGTGTGTGTGTGTGTGTTTAGAGGGGTCAAGAAGAAGTGAAGAGCTCTAAGCAGAGTAAAGTCATGAGTAAAAGCCCAGAGGCCAGAGAGAGGTAGGGAAGTGAAGGAATTAGAAGCAGAGATTCGAGGTGGGACCTAGCACACAGTAGGACAATGGATGGGAGGTAGAGAGAGATTAGATTAGCAGGAACTGAAACACCAGATAATGACACATGGGCCATGGGAAGAAACTTGTGCTTTAACCTCAGAGAAATGGGATAATGATAGAAGAGTAGTTACATGAACAAATCATCCTTAAAGAAGATTATTTTAGCTGGGATGTGGCGAGTGGCTAGGAGGAGGCAGCACCAGTCAGGGAGACTCACTGAAATAGTCTTAAGTGAAAAAAGCAGTGGTCAGACTTAAGGATTGGGCTGGAGAAAGTGTTTGTATTTGAGAACTATTTAGGAATAGCAAAGAACAGGACTTGCTGATTGATTCAGTGGGGTTCATGGAGAGGAGGTGGCCACAAGAATACCCAAATTTCTGCCTTAGGCAACTAAATATAGTACAGCCATTAATTGCTCCAGGGACATAAAAGGCAGAGCAGGTGTGGGGGGCTGGGGTGGAAAAGATGAACATAGTAGGGACATGTTGAGTGTGAGGAGCTGTGGGATAGCCAGGATGGAGTTTGAGTTGGTCCTGATTGATGTGGCTGGTTGGTTATTGAAATAACAAAATACTTCTGTACTGTTGATAAAGAACTGGTACCCTGAGAAGCTCCTCATCCATGTTCCTGTCACTGTCTTGTCTGCCCTAACTTACCCAGTCACTAAGATCTTCCCAAGATCTGGAAACTAAATGTATAATGAGGATAATGTGCGGCATAGTAGGACATGTATTCTGACTGGTTAGTGCCCTTGCCATTCCAGTTCAATAATTTTAACATCTCCCCTTGGAGACAGCTAAGTGTCCTGCAGGCAGTTGGTTTTAAAAAGTCAAGAGCTGAGGAGAAAGAGAGGTCATGGCTACAAATACTCTATTTCAAGCCACCAGCCTGAAGGTTGAAGCCTTGAAGTGGCCGAGAGTCTTCAGAAAGAGTGTATAGAGTAAGAAGAGAGGGTCTAGGGCTAATGAATTTGGACTTGACCCTACAGGAAGTGAGGAGCCAACAAAGTATTTTAGGCAGGGGAACAAAGCAACTAGGGAACCCTCAGGACTAAGAAGAATGCCAAAGAAGTCTGACAAGGTTGCTGTCCTCAAGGACCTGCTGCTCCAGTTGGGGAAGGTGAGATAAGTTGTGGTAGGCGAGATAAATACTGCCCCTTGGAAAGGAACCAGCTCACCACATGTGACGACTGAGTAGCAGGTGAGTAGCACTGTCCCACAGTAAGTAGTTCTGTCCCACAATGTGGTCCAGAGCCGTTGGTGGTAAGGATCTTCCTCAACCTGATGGTTAATCTATCAATTTTCCTTTGTTAGAATCTTCAATAAAGTTGTTCCTTGGGACTAACTGACTTCTGAGTTCCCCGCCAAAGCCTAGATTCTTGAATAAGTGGGAAGGGTTCTGAATAAAAAGAAATGCTTTGGCACTTTGGAGTTTACCAAACCCTTTGATGTATATTACCTCATTTTATCATTTCAGCAGGTAAGTTATAGAGGATATTGCAGAGAAGGAGCTAAGATGTACAGAAGTTTGAAGGTAATTCATAGGTAATGGAGCCAGCTTTTAAATCTTAGTCACTGGGTCCAAAAGTTGGTACTTTCATGCTTCTCCAGTGGTTTGCACACCATATTCCTTGAAACGCTTAAGGGACTATGTTAGGTTGCGGGTGTTGGGAAGCATCTAGAAAGCAGCACTCAACTCCTAGCCTACCTCAGCCAGGGCTGTCAGGTATTTGTCAGTTTTCTGTATCAGCCTTCTTGGGAAGTTTTCTTTCAGGAAAGCATTTCACAGTGTGGGAAACCTCTCCTGTCTTCAAGACTTTTCTAGTTAGACCCGACTAAACCATCGTCTAAAGTTGTTGTTGGTTCCTTTATCATCTACAAGACTTAGCAAGCCATGCCTGTTGTTCTTACCCTAACCCTTTGGCTCCAGCTCCAGCCTCTTCCATCTGGACCATTTTCCCTGGTGCTGGTTCTTCTCAGCAGGATGGCTGCCTTGTTTCTGTCCCTCCACCCCTCCTGTGGATTCCTGGCACCCCAGACACTCTAAGAATGAATATAAAATTTTACCACTTGGAGTCTTTCCTGGACGTGCATTGATGCTGAACTTGTGACCACCAGCAGTCCACTTTTAGTATCTTTAAATCCTGATGGACTTGTATTGGACCTTTCGTGGCAGTGTTTTCCTGAAACCATTGCATCTCAAACATTTCAATGTACCAATTTCTTTGTTCTCAGAAATTGTACCTTCATTAAAACAATCCCTTTTCCATTAAACAATCCCTTTTAAAGTTCTTTAAAAGGCTGAAGTTTGCCTTGATGCACCAGTAGTTATGAGTTAGAGGGTAAAGAGGAAGGACCCAGAGGGAAAGGAAATAATTTTATTTCCTAATTATACAGCAAAATTAAGAGTTCATATTTCTCCGGTTTCCATTTCTGAGAACCGCCTAGAATTTAATGGCAACTTTATAACTCACAATTTGTAAAGTACAGGCCTAAGCCTTTCTCCTTTTCTCAGATACTTATTGAGCAACTATAGTGTAAGTGCAAAACTAAGGCTCTCAGTAAGTGTAGTGTAAGTGCAAGTTTTAGTCTCCATAGAGGATGCAAAGATTTTAAGAAATGGTTTCTGCCCTCAAAGGAGTTTATAAGCCCAGCATGCACTTAACTAATACAAAGAGGAGGCAGGGAGGGAGGAGCAGATGGGGTAAGTGCTGAGGGTAGCCTGAACATGGAAGTAAACAGACTATCTCTAGGTTCCAAATTAGAACGTTGGTGATATGACAGGTGACCCTTTTATATCCTACTCTAGAAGTGTGGGGGTTGATGGCAGAGTTTCACTGCAGACAGAGTGAGAAAGATCCCGCCAAGGATTGTTGACACTGGTAAACCAATTTCAAATGCTGGTGGGGTTGATGGTGGGGAGTTCTGGACTCAAGTGGAATTTTTACACGAAGGCAAACTCAAGAGATTTCAATCGTATGTTTTTGAAGATCCACATGAACACTAATAGTTCTTGACTTCTTAGCCTCTGACAGACTGAAGTGTGGGAGCACCACCCTCTGGAGCAGCTCACCCAGCAGATCCACTGCTAGGAGAACACAGGCTCTGGAATTGGATACCTGGGTTCAAGTCCCTGCTGTCCTTTTCCACTCTGTTGGTTGCTTAACTTCTCTTGCCTCAGTTTTCTTATGGTGCAAAAGGGGACTAATTCCTACCTTGCTGGGTTGTTGAGAGGGTGCAAAATAGTGCAGGGAAAGTACTTGGCATATGGTAGGCCCTCAGTAAATAGTACCTCATTGCTTTTACTGTGAATCCAGCAGTTTCATAGTGGAAACAAGGCACACAAGGCTGAGGTGACCTAGCACGGATGTTACCCTTTACTCTTACAAGTGGATTGAGGGTCTAGAGATCAGGCTCCACTCCAGAGTTTCTGGGGGAACTTAGATAAGCCTGTTAACCTTCTCTGTGTGTTTTTCATGTTCATATACTGATAAAATGGGAGTGAAAGAAAGTCACAGCATTCTGAGTTGGAAGAGAACTTCCAGTACAAGTGTAAAATAAGGGCATTTAACAGGAGAGGCAGCTGAGGCTAGAAGAGATAAAATGACACCCTGAAGACAAAGCAAGAATGTAACCCTGTCTTGCCTCTCAATATAATACTCCTCCTCTACATAGTTGCTCCTAAAATTGGTGACAGCTCAGGGGTTTGGGAGGTAGTTCATGCATCGTGAACTAATGAACTAATGATCCCTTGGGATGGACCAGCCAAATTTGTCAGATTTATTATATACAAATCTGTTTTCATCAGCATAATTCAAGGATTCAAAGCATAAATGTAGTATAAAATGGTAGTGGAAATGTGCTATCTTTCCCATCTTCTATTTTTATTTTTATTTTTATTTTTTTATTGCTTAACTCCCTCCTTACCTTTGGTTTCTTAAGTATTTCCCTGCTGTAATCTGGAATTCACTTACTTGGTATTTATTCCATGTACTGTGTATACTATGAGGGATACAGAGAAATATACGACAGACCTTGACCTGAAGGGTCTTACTATCTAGCATGTAGGGAAGATGTGCGCAGTTGAAAAGCTGGGTAAACAATATGAGAGCAAGTAAAAGGAAACAAAACATGCAAGGCACTATATGATTAAGTGTCAAATGAGACATCGAGATCTGTGGTTCCCAAATGCTAATTTATGGGTTGGTGCTTGTTGATGACAACATTTTCATCAGTTTGCTGTGAAATGAGGAAAATAGGGCAAGTAGTGATTATCTCATAGGTCTAAATTTATTTGTTTTATAGGATTTTCTGAGAGTATATCCTTCCAACATTTTAGTGCTAAAATGCCCTTTCTTTTTTAAAATGGTGGGGTATAAATAGTGATGGCTTTTTTTGAAAGCCCATACTTAGAAAATAAAAAGTTGGCCACGTTATATTTATTCCCTTTGAAATTTCGCTCATCCTTGAAAGCCAAAAGCAAGGAACCACTGATGTGCACAAATGTCTGGAGTCAAGGAGAGGAACAAATGTGGAGTAGTGGAGTGTTCAGGGAAAGCTCCCAGGGCAAAGACAAACATTGATAAGGAGTTGGAAGGATGGAAGGATTTGATACAGTGGAGAGGTATGAGGAGCCTCCCTGTTGAGGAATAATGTGAGAAGAGCTTTGGGAATAAGACTGGAGGGTTTATTTAGGGTGGTAGGGAGAAAGTTTTGGAAGCCTTATCCATTCACCTTCTATGGCCATAAAAAATTTGCTCTGCTGTTATCACAATAAAAACAGATCTTGGACTCCTTTGAAATAACCAAAGTCCGTATCTTGAACCACTTACCCCAGTCAATGAGTGAATGACCCAATCCATCTTGTATTCCAGTTCTGGCCTGCTCTCTAACATGCCAAATTTGACCTTGCTTTAATACTCACATGCAGTGAGAAGTATCTCATTTTCAGTTCTGACCTCATTTTCAGTTTCAGGACCCATCCTAGACCATAATGCAGACTCACTATTGGGTTAGACTGACCTTGCTCATTCTGGGTTTGTTCTGAGATGTGCACCATAGACCATGCCCTTGAGGATGGCACACACACTGAGTTAGTCCCAGCTCCTGAGGAGGGCACAGTGAGCAGTGGCATGCAGGGTGCCTTGTAGGGGAGACTGAGAGAAGGAAGGAAGCCTCAATAGGACATGTATCTAGGTGGAAAGGGAGGAACCGGTGGCCTAAGCTAGGGGGTCTGAGGCTGGAATGGTCACCATTTACTACAATGGGAAGACAGCCTGTTCAGAGGA
The DNA here is from genome assembly GCF_027475565.1 of Acinonyx jubatus. Classification (NCBI taxonomy): domain Eukaryota; kingdom Metazoa; phylum Chordata; class Mammalia; order Carnivora; family Felidae; genus Acinonyx; species Acinonyx jubatus. Next base: position 41,968,044 of record NC_069395.1, read on the forward strand.
GCAAAAGTATTTGTTTCAGGGTTATTGAGCCCAGTAATGGGAAGGGAGATAAACTGAGACTGGAGGAAAAAGATGAGGTCCATTTGGAGCCAAGACGTATTCATGATTGAGAACTTCTGTAGGGAGAATGCAATGCTGCTGCAGCTCCAAGTGAGCATAGGGGAGAAGGAGACTGAAAGGAGTATAGCTTCACATGAAGGCTGGAAAGTAGTGTAGGAGGGACTGGGCAGATGGGCAGGAGGGACTGGGTACATGGGCAGGAGCCTGGGGAGCTCATGGGGGACATGATGAGGGGCAGGATGGATTGGGCACATGGGCAGGAGACTGAAAAGTCCATGGGGGACAAGATGAGGGAAACCACCAATTCAGAGACCATAAACTTGGATCTTGGCAAGGACCCATACTTTCTGGACTGGAAGGCATGTTTCACTATAGATGAGCAGCCTGAAGATGAGAGAGAAGTGTGCTTATTTCATGGGCCCAAGTGTGATCTGTGGTATTCCCTTGGCACAAACCTCTACCTTCTTTGCTTGCTGTCTTCACACCTTTCCCTGCCTCCTATTCCTCAAGGTAAAGAAGTCCTTGCTTCTAGGAACTGAGTGGCTATAAGACACAGAGAGGGTAGGAGCCTAAGGGGCCGTCCTTCTTTGGGCCTCCCTCATGGGGTGCTAGAAGCAGTGGATCTGTTTGAGCTTATTTATGTGCCTGGAGCTGAGAGCCCATGTTTGCTTATTCAACCAGCTTCCCACGCTGCCAGAAAGGTGCTAAGCAGCAGAAATTCATATTCACCCTCTCCCCTCTCCCTCTCTCTCACACTTTCTCTGGTATTCTTCAACTCCAATGGGAGCTAATATTTACCTGCAGCATTGGCTGTGGGGCCGTGGGATGTGACAGCTGGAGGTGGAGACAAATTTTTTCTCCCTTCCTCCTCCACCTGTCTTTCTCTAGAGGTTTGAAAATGAAAAAAAATTGTAATTGTAATCTTCAAGACTGCCTGGTTGAGAATTCAGAGATTGCAGGGGAGAGTCAGGGGGTCTTGAGTTAGCTTCTCTACTAAAAGGCAAGGAACGAAGATGAATTTGGTGGGCAAAGGGCTTTTGGGAGATGCTCTGAAGATTCACCCAGCTACTGGGCAGCCCGGGAGAGGGAGTAGCTGCCAGCCAAGGGACACTGTTACTTACCAGGTGAAGGACTCTAGTATTGGGTACTAGAGAGTATGGATGACACTCTCAGGTATTTCTGTGACTGGTCTCACTTGGTGCTGGCCACACAGGCAACCTCTACAGGGGAGGCTTAGCAGGCTTCACATGACTAGGTGCATAACTACCTCCTACGCCCTGGGAATATGCATAAAGGGCAAGTTCCCTCCAAGCCCACTGCCTGGTGCTGACTCAGCCTTAGTATTTACCTGCTTACCTATCAGGAGTCAAGCATATATAGTAAGTGGAACAAATGTCTGAGGCCAGGAATAGGAGAAATGCCTCAGCTCAACATGGTTTGTGAATGACAGAAAGATGAATAACTGATGATGTTCTAAGACTTGTTATGTTCCTGCAGTGGGAAAAGAGGTTTCCCAGGAATGCTGGAGGAAGGGACATGCAGGGAGATGGGGGTAGGGATGAAAAAAGGAGTCTCAAAGTTGAGAGTGGGTAGGGATGTCACCCCACGTAGGTTCTGGACATGGTGTGGGTCCATCTGTGTCTGTGAGCTGGCTCCCCACAGTGGGCCAGATGCCCTCCTCCACTCACTCCTCTAGCTGCCTTTTCCTGCCTTTTTAGCCATTTACCAGAAAGCCTGTTTCTGTTCCTTAAACTGCTCTTTTAAGCTGTGTGTCATAATTCTCTCTGCTTCAATTTGTCCTCTCGTTGCCATGGTAGCTGGCTAGGGGTCTCCAGCTGGCTGGGGGTGTCCTGCTGGCAGAGCATGGAGGCAGAAGACACAGGTGATCCTGGGCTGGCACTTCTGGGACTCCTTGTGCTACAAGTCCCCTCCTTGTCTCTCTGCCCCTGCCCCCACATCCATGAAGTTCCCACAACCTATGCCTACCAAAAGGCAAAAGCAGGGGAGGAAACAGTAGTAACATTTGTTGTTGTTTTTCTGGCCATTTCACAAATAGCCTGACAAGACATGGACAGCCTCTTTCAGGGTAGAGCTATAGGAGACCTGAGATGGGATGGCTGTTTGGGGGAAGAACCCTAAGGGATCATGATAGGCTGACTTGTCCCATCCATGGCTAGGAAGAGAAAAGGAGGCAGTGGAGAGAGAGCCAGGATTTAGCCTATGAAAAGCAATTTCTAAGAAGCATGCATAATCTGATGTGCAGTGGGCTCTTGACATCTGAGCTGAGCAGCCCTAGCTGGGGCTTTCCAAGCCCATGTATACAGACATTTTCATATGGACTTGTGACTTTACTTTTGAAGGTCATGTGTTTTTGGTGCCTTGTGTCACATGTTAGCCTTTTTAGCTTTCACCCTGGCTTTTTATCATACTTCATGGCTATTTTTCATAAGACAAGATACATTGTAAATAACTTATTTACACATCTGTTAATTTATCCATCTATATCCATCTATCCATTTTTCCATCCATCTATCCATTTATTCAATAAATAGTCAAGAAATAATTATCAACTACCCACAACTATGTACTGATCCAACTATGGAGATACAGCAGTGAACGATATTGACAGTCTTTGCTCTCAAGTAGTTTACATTAATTTGAGACAGATCAACAAAAAATAAACAAGAAATTACCAGATAGTAAAAAGTGGAAGATTAATAAAGGGTGATGTCATAAAGGGTATCTGGGTGCATGGTCCAGAAAGGCCACTGACAAGGTAGCATGTTAACTTGAGATCAGAGCACTGGGAAGTAGCCATTATAAGAAGAGGAGGGAAGAACATTTCCAGCACAGGAAACAACTAGCTTAGATGCCCTAAGGCAGAATATAGCTTGTGACATTTATCAATGTCAGTATGAGTGGAATGAGTGAGGGAGAGGGAGGTAGGTGAGGTGGTCAAGATAACAAGGTCATTGGGTCATACATGGGCCACGTCAGAGCCTCTTGGCTTTACCTGTCCCTGGGACCTTTGGCCTTTTGCTCTAGCCCAGCCACCACTGCAGTGACTGACCAATTCCATGTATGTAAAACCTGACAGCCCCTCACTTCATGCTTTGCATCTCCTACCTCTTACCCTGGAACTTCCCTATTGACACAGACTCATGAGATACTCAGAATTCTCTTGGGCAACTGCAAGTTGGAGAAGGAAATTAACTCCCTGAATGATGAACTTTTGACCAATAGGAGAATCAGCAGATAAATTTCTTTGGTTTCCTCTTATGGACTGTCCCAAGATGCAGTTACTTGGGTTTTTAGTTCAGCCAGCTTGGTAATACATACTTGTATTGGCTCTAGCTTTTGCCGGCCTTACTACCCTTTCCCCTCACTCCTGCTTTCGTGTGATTGCATGCCTTAATGAAAGGCATCTAAGCCCCTGCCTCAGGCTCTGCTTCTTGGGAAGCTGGGATAAGACAGGCAGCCTTTAGCTGAAGTAGGGTTTTGTAGGACATAGTAAGGCATTTGCATTTCATTCTGAGAATTAGGGCCGCCGTCCTCGTTACTTTGGTGGTGAGTATCCCTGCCTGTCATTCTGAGAATTAGAGGAGGTGGTTAGAGAGTATTAAACAGAGGATTATTGATCTGACTTACTTTTTAAGAAGATGACTTTGGTTGCAGTTGGTAGAATAATTTGAAGGGAGGCAAGAGTGGATTACTACACTGTAGTTCAGGTGAGAGATGAGTGATAGCTCAAATGAGTGGGAGCAGTGGAGGTCATAAGCATGTGTGTCTGTGACAAGGGCAATCATAAGGCAATGCAACATTGACATTGGTGCTGGGTGGTAGGCCAGCTTGCTCTCAGTAATGGACTCACCTCTGCACAGCCTCCTTTATGCTTGGAATTCCAATATGTGCTTCAGCAAAATGACAAATTGCAACCTGCCATGGACCTTCATCTTTGTTGAAATAGAGAGGCTTCCCCTTGAACCCTGCCAGGGCAAACCAAAGACCTTTACAACAACCTCAGGCCAGCATTATTCAAACTGTTGCTTGCTCAGGGAAAAGGGGCTTGTGTTTCACACTCTCAGCTGAATCAGAGTAGTCCTCTGCCTTTATCTGTTTAATTAATTTATACTTAGAGTAGTATTTCTTTTGCAGAAAAATCTCCATGGCTCAAAATCTAAGGAGATATTGCTTCCATTGATGAGAAGTAATTTAGCTTAATAAAACAAGACTGAATCTTGGATTCAGATAGCTCTGTGTTTCAATGTCAGCTTGACCAGTTCCTAGCTATATAGCCTAAGTCCATCTGCACTGTCAAGATTAATGACACCAGCTGCCTAGAGTTGTGAGAATTGAATGGTTTAGATGTGTAAAGTGCTTGATAAATGCCTTTTCTGTCCCCTTACTGCACTCATCATAAATAAATCCCATGGAAGGTGAAGTTCAGTGGGGTTGACTTGAGGTGGGCTCACCCTCCTTCCATGGTTGAGCCTGGAGATTCTGGAGTTTGTACCATTAAGCAGGGTAATAGATCCTTACCAACCATTCCCCTGGAGATATTCAGGAGGCTGGAATCTAGCCCTTTCTTTTGAGAGGCTCAGAGCAGCATCCATCTATGAATTACTGTGATGGTGCCCGTGTGAGATCGTTTATTGAGACAAGTGTGGTTCAATCCATTTTATAGATGGAAGATTCTAATACTTCAGGCAGTTGTGCCTTTGCAGTCAAATGCTGAGGAATTTCTCCCTTGAAGCTGTATTCTTCACTTGCTCAACCAAAAAAATGGCAGTTCTTGCAGAGTAAATTATCAGATGTTAACAGTGGCTGATGTGAACAACTCTTATGAACCTTAGACCCATCTTAGATATAGTAATGTGGTTATTTTGACACTACAAAAGTATTTTGTGTTTATTTTATAAAACAAGAAAAAGCACACAGAAAAAAATCTAAGTTATCTATAATCCTGTCATCTAAATTTAATCACTAATATTGGGTAACTATTTCTTTTAGGGTTTCTCTCCCCCTCCCATACATACATATGTACAATTGTGTGTGTGTGTGTGTGTGTGTATACACACACACACACACACACACACACACACCTATATACAATTTTATTATATTAAATGGGGATTATGGTCTGTACATACTGCTTTTGTAATCTGCTTTACTAATAGTATACTGTGAACAATTTCCTGTCCTTAAATATTATGTTACCATATGGTTTATTTTAGCATATGATTTTTAATAATTGTAAAATATTCCATTATATAACCACATTATAATATGTTAACCAGTTCCTTATTGTTGTTTATTTGGATTATAGTTTTTAATATTCAAATTAACAACCCAATGGGCAATTTTACAAATGCATCTTTGTGTACAAGTTCAATGATCTCATAAGGACCGACTTTTACAATTGGAATTACTGGGGCAAAGGCTATGCATATATTTATGACCCTTTAGAAGCATTGCCCAGTCTCCCTCAGGAGAGTTTGTACTAATTACATCCCTTGCCAGTAGTGGATGAGATTGCCCACATCTTTGCCAACTCTATGTGCTTTAATTAGTAAGAATATCTCCTGAATCTCTCTTAAACATTTATTTGAATTGTGATATATTTCAAACACTTAGTATAAAAAACAGTTAAGAAACACCCATACACCACCATTAAGATTAAATAGATCATAACATTTGTCATATTTGCTTCATCTAGCTCCCATTTTTAAAGGAATAAAATGTTATAGATGTATTTATGCACCCTCATCCCTTATCCCTCTCTCCAGAAGTCACCACTTCTCTGAAATTAAAATTTCATTACCATGTGCATTTTTGTAATTTTACTACATATATATGCATTAATAAAGTATGTGTGTGATTTTGTGTGAGTTTTAAAATTTTATATAAATGATATATTAAATCTGTCCCATTGCAGCAAAGTGAACATTAATTTTTAAGATTAACCAGTATTATTACATGCACACTTAGTTCATTATTTCACTTTCTGCATAGAACTGCATTGTATGAATAAATTGCAGGTTGGTCATTTACTTCCCTTCTGATGAGAGCCAGGTTGTTCCAGTTCTTTTGCCTATTATAAACAGTGTTAAAACGATCATCCTTTCCCATGTCTCCTTGGGTGCCGGTGTGAGATTTTCTCTAGGATAGATGCTTAAAAGTGGAATTGCTGAGTTTTGGAATGCACATGTCCAACTTTATTAAGTATCACCACATTGCTCTCCAGAGTGACTGCCATCTACATACTCCTGCTGTCATAGACTCTGGGTCTAAAGTTCTCTCTTGTCTAGCAAGAGAATGGGACACAGGATGAAAAGTGAGAGATGGCTAATGTCTGGGAAAAGACAAGGGCCCTGAATAAGTGTCCTTGCCTTGTTTTTATTAGGATCAGAAGGCTTACAAACATGGTGATGGATGTGCACAAAGAGACAATCTGTGAACATTAACTTGCAGATGTGAGGGAAAGGGGTCTTGAAGATATTTGGGGTTAGGGGTTTGGGTTAATACAAAGCAAAATCCTGATGCCGGGCAGTTGGGCAGAAGGTTGTTTACAGAGGACATGAGGCACCACCTCTGTTTATCTTAGCTAGCCTAGGGGATGAGACAGGTAGGACAAATAACCTCAGAGTTAACAAGGCACCTTTTCTTTTGTTAATCATCTCCACTCTGGGCTGCTTCACCTGCAGCGCAGTGGTCTATGGCCCAATTTACCTGTTTACCTAACTTGGTCTTTTCTTCCCGTAAAAGCAGCTTTCTGCTATAGTACTAAATTAGGGATGCATCCATCCTGAATATCTAATCTTGTTTGTTTCATATATCTATGTATTGGGCGCCTTTGCACTCCTCTATTTTGGGGCCTTTGCCCCTCCCTCTCTATTCTAGGGGCTCTGCACCCCCTCTATATTCTGGGGTGCCTTTGCACCTCCTTATTCTTGGTTGCCTTGTCTTGTTTACCCAAACTTGGGTGTGAGCATCCTATGGCTTTGTAATTCTTTATGACTTGTTAATCCATTGGTGTAAGCCCAGGGAATTTCTAAACTTATTCCCCACACCTGGCATATGCAGAGTCCCCATTTCTGTGTGTCTTCCACAACACTTGATGAGAATTAGTAAAGTTTGACAATCTGATGGGTGTGAAATGAAATCCAATCATTGCATTAATTGCCTTTTCCCTGATTACTAATGAAGTTGCGCATTTATTATTATTTTTTTAATGTTTATTCAGTTTTGAGAGACAGAGAGAGAGAGAGAGAGAGAGAGAGAGAGCGTGAGTGGGGGAGGGGCAGAGAGAGAGGGAGACACAGAATCCAAAGCAGGCTCTGGGCTCCGAGCCATCAGCACAGAGCCTGACGTGGGGCTCGAACCCACGAACCGCGAGATCATGACCTGAGCCGAAGTCGGATGCTTAACCGACTGAGCCACCCGGGCGCCCCTGAAGTTGAGCATTTAACATATGTTTATTGGCCATTTGGATTTTTTTCATATGTGAATCATAGTTTCATATCCCTTTCCCATATTTTTATTAGGTAGTCTGTGTTTTTTTCTTTTGACGTGTTAGGGTTCTTGTATGTACTCTAGATATGATTTGTGGGTTGTAAATATCTTCTCCCTCACATAGCTTGTCTTTTTCAGTTTGTTTATGGTGCTTTTTGTCACACAGAGTTATTAATTTTAGTGTGATAAAACTTATCTGCTTTTTTTTAATAACTTTAGTTGATTTTGTCTTGTTCAAAAATTCTTTCCATATACTGAGATAAAAAAGAAGTTATTTGTATTGTATTAAACTTTTTTTTCAGTTTTTCTTATTGTATTTGACTCTTTCAATCCATCCATAATTAATTTTTGTGTATAGTGTGAGGTAGGCTCTAATTTCATCTTTTATCCTATGATTAGTCCTTTGTCCCAACACCATTTAGTGACTAGTCAATTGGTTTCCACTGTTTCTGGGCACCTTATTTTATTGCACTGGTCTAATTGTATATTCCCTGTAGCTGTGTCTCACTAATTTAGTTTTTATGGCTGTGTAGTTTTGCTGCATTAGGGTAATTCTCTTCATACCTCTGCCAGATTGTCTTGGATATTGGCCCTTTGTGCATCCATATAACTTTTAGGATCAGCTTGTCACATTTCATTTTAAAAAATGGGATTTTGATTGTAACTGAACTTATGGATTTATTTGGGGGAGGATTGTTATCTTTAAGCTCTTTTGTTTCTCCATCTCCCAATAGGACATGTTTCTTCCTATGCTTAGCTCTATCTTAAAATCCCTCAAGAGAGTTAAAATTTTTTTCTCTACATTTTTATTACATATCTTTTATCATTAAATTTGTTTTTATATGCCATATAGTTTTGATGCTATTGCATGGTATCTTTTTATCATTGTATTTTCTGGTTCTTTGCTGTAGTTATAATAGAACTTGTATGTTTATATATTGATTTCATATCCAGCATCCTTGTAGAACTCTTCTGTTACTTTGAATTTTTCTTTCTGTTTGTTCTCTTTTATGTATATACAGCATTAACCGTGAATAATGACAGCTTTGTGTTTTCCTTAACAGTCTATATACCTTTTCTTTCCTTTTTTTTTTTCTCTTTGTTGATTACATGGACTAGTATTTCATGTACAGTATTGAATAGAAACAGTTTTTTTAGTAAGTGTCCTGGTCACATACCTTCCTTCACTTGCTTAATTGCAAGTCTGTCCTTCTGAATAATACTTTACCTCTGATCACCCTTCCCACCTTACATGCCCTGTTGTCTAGTGGTATAGCTCTATCTTGTGTGTTTGTGTGTGTGTTCAAAATTAAACTATCTACCTAACCATCTATCTAATCATTTATCTTTATTGTAGATTTGTCCTTAAATTTAGCATTATCTTTTGCTCATCATGCCATTTTCTTGCAAGCCATTCTTTTCTTCCATCTAAATTTCCTGCTTGAGGAATACTGTATAGTACTTTTCTCTTTTAAACCTGAGTAGTAAGCCTTTTATTTTTCTGAGAAAATCTTTATTCTAACCTCAATTTTGAGAAGTAATTTAGCTGAGTGTTTTTAATACTTGAAGGTATTATTCCATTTTTTTCTGGTCTCTGTTATTATAGCTGATAATCAAATTGCTGTTTCATGTAGGTAATCTGTCTCTTTTCTCAGGATGCTTTTAGGAATTTCTCTTCATAATTTTAGATCTTTTGATATTTCACTGGAATGTGTGTAAGTTGGGTTTATTTTTGTTCATCCTGCTTAGAACTCATTGATGGATTTATATCTTTCATTAATACTGGAAAATTTATCCTTTGTCTTAAAATACTGTCTCTCTACTTTCTCTCCATTCTCTCCTTCTAGAACTTCCATGAGACATATTTCGGATTTTTCATTCTGTTCTCTCTGCCTCTTAACTTGATATTTTCCATCTCTTTATCTCTCTGGCTATATTCTAGGGAGCTTTCTTCATATGTGTCTACCTGTTCACTAACACTCTCCTTAGCTGTGTCTAACCTAATAGTGAACTTGCCTATTGCCTTTAATTTCAATAATTACATTTTTCATGACAAGAAATTATATTTGCCACTTAATATTTTTTTATTGTATCCTATTTCTTTCTTTATATACATTTTCTATTGTTTCGAGCTCTAGTGCTCTAATTCTCTTATTTATTGTACCAACTAACTTTTCCTTATAGTGAATTGTTTCCTTGCATGATTTAAAAGTTTTGATTGTAAGCTCATGTCTAGTGGTACTTGTGTTCCCTATGGAAATGCAGGAGAGTAAGAGTTGTGAGAGTAGCCTCATAGAATGGTTCGTTTGTTCTCTTACTTGATCGAGGGGAGTTACTAGGACTAATTTTTACATTTATTATTATTGGCTTCAGGGGTTCTGAATCCTCCTAAACATGTAGTGTGAATTCAGTCACCCATGTAACATGCAGTCTTGGGTTTTGATTTCTCAGAGTTTTGCTTTTCATTCACTCAGAGACAGGAGCTTCATCATTATCTCCTTTTGCTTGTACAGTTGATTTTTTTGCAGTTGATTGTTTAACTCAGGGTGTAGGCTTTCAAGGGTTCTTGCTTAACACAGAGTTTTATTTTCAAATTCTGTTCACATATGCTGTTAAGACCTCATCTCTTGCTCTTAAATGGGCATTAAATCCATCCATTAAGTCCTCGAGATTACCAGGACTAATCACTGCCCATGGGATAGCTGCAGTGTTGGTTCACATGCTTAGTTTTATGTTTTTCGTTTCTTCCTGGGAGTTTCCTTTCATATTTTACAAGTTCACCAATATATATTTTAAAATATATTTTTGAAAATGCATTTATTTTTTAATTTTTTAAATGTTTTTATTTTATTTTTGAGAGAGAAAGAGCGCAAGTGGTGAAGGGGCAAAGAGAGAGGGAAACACAGAATCCGAAGCAGGTTCCAGACTCTGAGCTGTTGGCACAGAGCCTGATGTGGGGCTTGAACTCATGAACTATAAGATCATGACCTGAGCTGAGGTCGAATGCTTAACCAACTGAGCCAACCAGGTGCCCCTGAACATGCATTTCTGTACTTTACCTAGTTTTCTAGAAATTTATAGCAAGTAGTTTCTCTTATTCTACCAGTTTTCCAGTTCTAGATCCTTGAATGTCTTTTATAAAGAGAATACTCTAAAATAGGAGAACAGAAGATATTTCTTGGGGGATACACAAAGTCCTCCAGGACTTATAAGTGTGATATTCCTAATGGAGAGGTTAGTCAGAGTGCTGGGCTGAGCATAAGGGAAGGTTTGAGGAAGGAAGTTGGGGAGAAAGAGCAGCGCATTAACGGACAGTCATTTTCTGCCTCCCTCAGATGGTACACAGGTGCTTAGCTAAGCAATTCACTTAGGAAAGTGATAATTGATTAGTCTTTACCAGCAGCTCCTAAAAATAGCTTGCCGGAAGTGATTGAGACTTTTTAGGAAATGAAAGATCAGTATCTGGAAGCAGGGAGATGGCTTTCAAATTCTAGTGAAGACAAATTCTAGAAGCAAAGTGGGGCCACAGAAGGTGTTGGTGAAAGGAGAAGCTTTACAACTTAGAAGGGGAAGCAAATAGGAGAAGCATGGGATGAGGGTGTAAAGAAAGGATTGAGTTGAAAACATGAGTGTAGTAGTTTTCCCTGAAGACAAAGCTGATTTGAGGGGGAGAACCTACTTTCAATGGGGGCCTTGTGACCACATTTCTTAGTATGCAAAGCATCAGGAAAAATGCTACTTGTCTGAGATCCAGTTGCTAAGACTTAAGCAGATAATGTTGGGTTGTGATCACCCTTATATTTTTGCCCTGAGTTTTTCCTTCAGCCACTGCTAAGAATATGTCTTTTTTATATTGAGTTGTGGAACCCCATGTAGGGCTATGAGGCATTAGAAAACCAGAGGTCCTGTTCTGAGTTCACTCCAGCTCCCAAAGGTTGTGTCTTACTAAATATGAGGGATAGCAAAGAAGGCAGTGTGTGGTATGGCCAGAGCATTCCACTGGGAGTTACTGCATTCCTGGTCAGATTACTGATGAATTGCATGATCTAGAGCAACTCAATTAGTTATTCTGCACCAGTGGTCTCAACCTGGGGCATTTTTGTCCCCCCAAAGGACATTAGGAAATCTGGAAACATTTTTATTTATTTATTTTTATTTTTTTAATATAAAACTTATTGTCAAATTGGTTTCCATACAACACCCAGTGCTCATCCCAACAGGTGCCCTCCTCAATGCCCATCACCCACTTTCCCCTCCCTCCCACCCCCCATCAACCCTCAGTTTGTTCTCGGTTTTTAAGAGTCTCTTATGGTTTGCCTCCTTCCCTCTCCATAACATTTTTTTTTCCCTTCCCCTCCCCCGTGGTCTTCTGTTAAGTTTCTCAGGATCCACATAAGAGTGAAAACATATGGTATCTGTCTTTCTCTGTATGACTTATTTCACTTAGCATAACACTCTCGAGTTCCATCCATGTTGCTACAAAAGGCCATATTTCATTCTTTCTCATTGCCAAGTAGTATTCCATTGTATATATAAACCACAACTTCTTTATCCATTCATCAGTTGATGGACATTTAGGCTCTTTTCATAATTTGGCTGTTGTTGAAAGTGCTGCTGTAAACATTGGGGTACAAGTGCCCCTATGCATCAGTACTCCTATGTCCCTTGGGTAAATTCCTAGCAGTGCTATTGCTGGGTCATAGGGTAGATGTATTTTTAATTTTTTGAGGAACCTCCACAATGTTTTGGGCAGCTGCACTAGTTTGCATTCCCACCAACGGTCCAAGAAGGTTCCTGTTTCTCCACATCATGTCCAGCATCTATAGTCTCCTGATTTGTTCATTTTAGCTACCCTGACTGGCATGAGGTGATACCTCAGTGTGGTTTTGATTTGTATTTCCCTGATGAGGAGTGACGTTGAGCATTTTTTCATGTGCCTGTTGGCTATCTGGATCTCTTTAGAGGAGTGTCTATTCATGTCTTTTGCCCATTTTTTCACTGGATTATTTGTTTTTCGGGTGTGGAGTTTGCTGAGTTCTTTATAGATTTTGGATACTAGCTCTTTGTCTGATATGTCATTTGCAAATATCTTTTCCCATTCTGTCGGTTGCCTTTTAGTTTTGTTGATTGTTTCCTTTGCAGTGCAGAAGCTTTTTATCTTGATGAGGTCCCAATAGTTCATTTTTGCTTTTAATTCCCTTGCCTTTGGAGATGTGTCAAGTAAGAAATTGCTGCGGCTGAGGTCAGAGAGGTTTTTTCCTGCTTCCTGTAAACATTTTTAATTGTCACAAGTTGGGGGTGCATCTGGCATCTAGTGGTAAGAGGCTGGGAATGCTGCTAAACATCCTGCAATACATAGGACGGCCCCCAACCACCTTTGCAAAGAATGATCTGACTTAAAAATTTCAATAGTGCTGGGTCTGACAAACCCTGGTCTAGATGTCTTTTCTCATCTATAAAGTGGAGGGGTTAGAAGAGGAGGTTGATAATGTGTGTAGCTAGATTAGGTAAACACTATATTCAGATTACCTGTCTACCTGACACAGAATACTTCTGCCCACATCACATCCATAGAAATATGAATCAAATGAAATGAGTTAAAAAAACATCCCTCCCTTTTCTAGCAAACAACAAAATCTAAAACTCAAAATGCTATGAGCTTTTCAGGCTCATATTGACCACTGTGTTTGCTTCCATGCCCTAGGTCATTCATCTTAACATGTTACGTTTGCAGATTGCACTTATACCTGTGAGGTAAGGGTTGAGGGTCATCTTCCTTAAGCTGAACTGATTGTTTCTAGAACAGGTTTATCACTTCTAGATTTTCCCATACAAACTTCCCGGTATGGTGCAGGTCCTAAGATGTCCATGTCCTATTTGTATCCACTTGGCTTTGCATATAATTATCACTCATTCATTCATTCATTCCGTAAATATGCAGTTAGTACCCACAGTGTACAGGCATTGGTTGCTGTGGGGAACAGAAGGGTATGTAAATATAAGTCAAGCCCCTTACAGTGTAATGGGGGAGAAGAGATACATACACCACAGTATCTGATGCAGGGGGACATAAAGTGCCAGAGGTGCTCAGAGGAGAGACAGATCATGTTTGTTGTATGATCACAAAATGCTTCATGAAGGAGGTATAGTATGAACTGGGCTTTTAAGTCTGTCCTGTTTTTTAACAGGTGGATAGGAAAGGAGGAGAAGGAAGGGAGAAAGAATGAGAAATGAAATGCAGGAGGATTATTTCAAGGTGTGCTTGTGGAATGATAAGCAGTCCTGCTTCACTGGAGCAGGCAGTGAGCACTGCAGAGTGGTAGGAAATATTGCTGGGAGCACAGACAGGGTGGGGGCGGAACATTTTGTTCAGTCCTGGTCCTTAAAATAAGGACTTGGATTGGATGACATTTAAGTTTCCTTTTAACCCTAAGATTGTAAGATCTCATCATTCCATCGTGATATTTGATAGGCATTAGAAACTCACTTATTTATCCCATAAATACATTTGTTTAGTGACCTCGTACCAGATGCTGTACTAGACACAGGCAATGCAACACTGAACACGCTCTTGAATTTTATTACACTGAAGGGTGGGACCAGGGTCAGAGTTGAGTTATGCAGTGAACCTCTGAACCAGGTAGAATGTGGAGGAGAAGGAAGCCTCAGAAGGCTCTTTTCCTCCTTTGAGGAGGTTTAAAGTCCTGAGCCTGAGAGGTGGTGGTGCAAACAGAAAAGAAAGGAAGATTATGAGCGTGGAATAAAGAACAAAGAGTGACAGGGCTTGGGGGATGGTTGCTGTGGGAAATGTGCAGGAGAAGAATCAAAGATGCACCTGAAGTTTTCTGCCTGAGTTAGGGGGAGTCTGTGATGTTGCAAACAAAATGAGAGACCTGGGAAGGAGCTGGTTTGGAGGGAAAGAGGATGAGTGTTTTTAAATCAGTGTATTGTTTCACGGTGCCATCAGGTTATCCAGGTGGGGGAGCCCATTTGAGCAGTTGTAAATGTGGCACCCGACTTTAAAAAGAATAGGGCTAAAGATAAAGATTTGAGCATCTTTTGGGTATTAGCTTTAGTTGCAGCCAGCCAGATGGATGAGATCACCGAGAGAGTGTATATACTTAGAGAAAAGGTAGGAAACAGGCTCTGAAGAATGCACACGTTTAGGAGATGGAAGAAGAAAAGGTGGAGAAGAAGATGAAGGGGCAGTTAGGGAGGTGGGATTAGAATATAGATGGGAAATGCTCCTGAGGGGGAAGCAGGGAGGCAGAGAAGCCAATTCCTGCTGAGTCCCGGATGCAGCAGAATGTGTATACACCCTAATAGCCTCCAGGGAAACAGACTCTGGTTTTAAAAATCCCTTGGATGCATTTAGCTGTAAAAGTGTTGAGCCACCTGATCATTTTATCACTTCTGGGTGCCTCAGCCAGAGGATGAGGAGGGAGAGGGAAAGGAGGAGGCTCTCCAGTGACTCATCCCTCGTGTGTGTTAAGAGTTTTGGTTAAAAGGTTTGCTGCAAGAGAAAGCTGCTTGACTTATTTTATAATAGGTTCCTGGAGCACTGTGGCAACAGTAGGAAGCTATAGCTTCTGCCCCTGAGAGGGATGCCACCGAAGGGAAGACATTTGGGGACTGTTTGTGATCGATTATGTTTGTGCCATCTTGGAGGGTCGAGTGGTGTGGCAGGGTTTGTAGGTCATTCAAAGCCTATGGTTTCCAGGTAAAGGGACTTTTCGTCTTGTAACTTTGGCTGTGGAGGAGGCTCTGTGCCCAGGGCTTGACCCTCACTGACTCCCGAGTGACTCTACACTTTTCTACCATGGTGTCTTGCAGCCATTCCTGTCTGGCCTCAGGGTTCAGGCCACACTCACTCCTGCAGCTTGTCTCTTGCAGTGAGGTGTAGTGGTGGGATGTAAACTCTGGCATCAGGCAGAACCAGGTTCCAGGTCTAGCTCTGCCACTTACTAGCTGTGTGATCTTAGTTTAGAGGCTTGGTTTCTCTGATCTCAGTTGCCCCACCTGAAAAATGGTTGAAGCTAAACATAACCTACCTCCTAGGATTCTTGTGCAGAGCAAATGAGGTAACATGTACACAGTGCTTTCTTAGACCTTCCACAAATGTTACTTATTGTTGCTGCTTTGGAATTTTTTCTTTTTTCTGTTGAATTGTTTTCAGAATTCCTTTCCCTTTCTCCCAGTGTTTTCCACTTTTTTTTTTTAAAGTACTATATTGAAGAAAATTGATACCTAACACCCATTAGCCAGCTTCTGTCTGGATCCCTATGGAGGGCCTTGAATGCTTTGATTGTTCAGATATAATTCTCTTTTGGAAATAGGGAGCTGTCTTTTGACATCACCTGTAATGCCTGGTGTCTGTCCCTGTAAATATAACAATGATACCACCTACAGTGGTGTGACAATGTAAGTTTACAAAGCATTTTCACACACCCAGTCTTAACAATCTTAGCATCATTTGGGAAGCTGGGTCTTTCACCCCATTAAGCTGGTGACTGTCTTCAGTTTTTAGATGCTCGCGCATGCCTGTGTGTGTGTGTGTGTATGTGTGTGCGTGTGCGTGTGCACGTGCGTGCGTGCGCACGCACGCACACACGTGCAATCTTGAAGGATTGTTTCTTTTCTTTTAACACAAAAAGCTAAAGTTTCAAAGCAGGTGGGGTGTGGGTTAAACACTGTTCTAAATGGCAGGCCTGCTGTTCGTGGGGAGGGAAAGTGGCCTGAAAGTTTAAAAATAACCCGAACATTATAGACTCCTGTGAATTCTACAGCCCGGAGCACTGTGAGTCTGTGGGTGTCTTACCTGCTGGAGTGCAGGCAGGAAAACAACAAGTTGAGAGGCAGGAGGATTTAAATTTGCTGAATCCTTTAGTGGCACGCGTTGGCAGCAGAAGTTTTCATTAAAAAAATGAAAGCCATACCTAATAATCAGGATCGATATTCCTGAATGGTAGGAATAGTGCTACCCGTGGATTTGTTGAACACCGAACACTGGCTAATATTTGGGGCTGCAGTAAAGCAGACCCTCCTTTCCTACTGCTGAACACCATCTCTCTATCTGTTCCTTACCTTCCTTACTGACCCCTCCAGAGTTTGTCTGATAGCGTTTCTGGGAAGCTGCCTAAGACTGACCCACCAGGGAACTCAGGGGGTAGGGCATTTTGGGTAGAGTTGGCCATTCATTGGAAAAACAGGTAAATGGCATGTAAAACCATATTCGTCATGAGTAAATTGTGCACATAATATACCCTTTGGATTTTAAGAAGTTTTGAAGAGTGTAAACAGGTTTTGAAGTAAGACTTGGTTCCCCTTGGCGTGCCCGTGCTGCTCTGGGACATTGAAATGCAGAACTGCAGCAGCAGGTTGGGCTAATTACACCAGCACATATTGGAATACGATGCACTTGGGCATCTGTTGTCCCGGTTGGTCTATCAATAGTCTCCTGAGATTTAGAGGGCAGGCATTACTGTTGTCATTTTTGCACATGTGGTAATAAGCCAAACAAAGATTGAGGTGCAAGTCTCCTATCTTGTCTCACACTCATTACTTGCTTATGCTGAGACCCTTCAACACTTGCTGTAGTCTCTGGACATTTTCTTGCATCTTGGAATTGTAGGATGGTCATGAAATGAAGTGACTAGCCCATGTCTCTATTAATGGTATCAGTGAGAAGCCTACATTATGGTGGTTAAGAAAATGGATTTTGGAGTCAAATAGACCTAGGGTTGACCTTCTGCTATGTCCTTTACCACCTATCTGACCTTGAGGGAAATTATTTCATTTCTCTCAGTTTTGCTTTTCTTACCTATAAAATGCTTATTATAATAGTACATACCATACAGGATTATTCTGAGAAATAAGGAAAGCAAAGAGCTTGGTGTAGTTCCTTTTTATTAAATAATAAGTGTTTAATACCCATTATAATTAATATCATTAACCAAATTGCCTATACTCTTCTTTGTAATTATTCTTTATTTGTTTGATGCATGTCCATTTTTCTCTTGGATTTTTATAGTCTTGGAATTTGCACTATGAAATCAGGATCTATTAGAGAATAGAGATTATTTTAACAAAGAAAAACTAGCATAATAGGAAACTTTGGGTTATTATATTAATAATACTTGACCACTTCACATCCAGCAGAAGTTTTTTGAAGACTGTGACTAAGGGATCGAGTGATTATGTGAAAAAAACAAGAAAAGTCTCTAAGGGAGAAGACTGTAGTATGAGCACATCCGTGTGTGTGTTGGGGTTGGTTTGTTAAGGGTCTTAGAGAGGAGTATTTCAGAAATTCTCCCTTTTGATTGAGAATTACATTTTCATCTTTCCCATTTTTAAATGGCTCATTAGGAATATTTAAAAATCTTCAAAAGAACTTGTGATTCTTCCCATTTAAATATAATGGGTTACATTTATGTATAGGTCTGTCTGATAGCTCCCAACAGCATAGGAAGATCAGTTTGTATATTTATACAGTTGGCTGGCAGAATGAGATCAGACCAGAATGGAATGTGTGTCTTTGCATATCGGCAAAAGTGTGTGTGTCTCTTCCACATATAATTCTTCATAAGGGAAAGACGTCTGATGATAACATTTGCCTTTTTGTAGAGAGAAGAGATAGAACTAGTTTAAGATGATGATTGATTTCGAAGCAGAATTTTATTCTTCTGTGTTTTGTATTCTGTGGAAAGAGACCTGAAAATGTTCTTCATATGAGGGTCTGAATGTCTTTTTAAAATACGTGATTCCCTAAATCTTATTTCAACCATATTTTTAAAGAGCGGGAGATATTCCTCATATGAAAATGAACCCTATAATTTGATGATTGATCAAATGAGGGTGAGGCTGTTATTGTGCTGGAAAAGTTCCTGAGTTAGAATATCTGATCTCCTACAGGAGAGGTAGGCATCCTTTCATGCTGTAAGGGGGAGGATGAACACTAAACCCAGGATGAACAGCTGGAAACAGCTGACAACAGAGCAGAGATTCAGTCTAGTCTAGCTAGACTAGCAGGTTCACAGTATAGTCAGAGCTAGACTGTGTTAGGGGAAGGGCAGCCCCTCAGACAGGAACCAGCTAACCAGCTGATGCTAAGATCTTTTTCACCAAAAAGAGTTGCAGGAGACTCAATGATTCATTCATTGACGATGTATTTAATAAAGGCCTGCTATGAGTATAACATAATGCAGGCACTCTAGGTAATAAAATGAAGGGGAAGATATGTCCTTTGTACTTGAAAAGCTTATACCATAGTGAAGAAGACAAGGCACACATAATTGAAAAATTAAATAGGAATTTAGTGGTGAAGTTATACCCATGACAACAATGACAGTTAGTAAACAGGTACTATATGAATGACACAGAAGTTCTGTGAATTTAGAGGAGGTAGAGATCACAGATAGAGTTGGAGAGGGTACGGAAGGCTTCATGGAAGAGGCAGAATCGAACTGAACCATACTTTCAAGGATACCTAGGAGTTAGAGAAGCAGAAAAGATGAAAGATGTTCTTGGGTCAGTCTGAAGCAGGTGCTCTGAGCAAGAGTTTTGAGGCAGGAGTGGGCATGACATGTTATAGCTATGTTGATTCTATGGCACATGGGGAGATGGTGTTAGAAAGGTAGGTTGAATTCATATTTTCTTGAGTTGTCAGGCTTAGGAGTTTGGCCATGTTTTAGGCAGGAAGGAACCACAGAAGTTAAGTGATTGACAGGGAGAATGATGTCATCCCAGTAGAAACTGGAATTTTTGGAGGGGAGCTTGCTTTGAAGGAATTACAATGAATTCACTTTTTAACACATTGAGTTTGAGATGACGAAGGACAGTCCGTGTAGAGATACTCATTCCTTAGTTGGGCATTTGGATCTGGAAAGAAGGTGGAAAGGTAAGGATGAGACTAGATGTGGAAGCAGAGGGGATAGTAGAAAGTGTGAGTAAGGATATGACCCTGAAAGGAAAGATGTCAGAGAAGATGCAGGGGTTGAGAACAGCCCCTTGGGGGTACTCCCACAATAAAGAGAGGAATAAAAGGAGCAAAAGAAGGAAACAGATATTGAGAAACTGGGAGGTGGGGTGCTAAGATAGGGGAACTCTGAGAAGTAGGGGCAGTCAGTGGTGCCAGATGCTACAGAGGAGTCAAGGGGGGGGATGGGGGAAACAGGACCACAGGAGGTCAGTGGGGGTCTCAGTGCAGTTTCAGGGGAGTGGAAGGGGCAGAACCAGCACATGGCCTGCCCAGGTGCACATTTCAAAACTGGCCTTAAGTCCATATCATATGGGAGTGCCTTATTCACTCTGATTATTTTATACCAGGTGGGTGTAACCAGCTGCTCAGCGTAGGAGAGAGTGGGAGAGAAAGGGTGTGGTGATGGACAGGTGGTGGCTTAATCTGCTGATGATTCCAACCCAAAGAGTCCTGTAAGAGGCAAGACTGGTGGGTGTGGTAGAAATGAGTTCCCTTCTCTGGGCCTTTAGGGTCCTCTAGTCTCTGTTTCAGCTGTGAGCTGCTTTTCCTGCTAATCAGGACACTGTCTTCAAGAGTGAAGTGTGGGGAATGGATTAAGATCAGCAAGTTCAGGTTATAACTCAGGTACCTTCTCGTCCTGGGCACTGCGTCCTTTGCTCTAGCACCTGACATCATGCCTGACACATGGAAGGTGCTCATTTTATGTTTGCTGAATGAATGAATCAGACTAAACCCACCCAGGCTGAGCAAGCTTTGCAATGTGTGGGCTGTATTTTGTTTTCTTAGTCAAGAGGCCAAGGGGGCGGATGGATGGGCGTGCTTCCGTCGGTTGTTCTCACCCTTAGATACTGAAGCATCCTCCGCTCACCCCTACCAGTCAGAGCTAGAGCTCTGCAGAGTCCTCCTGCTGCACTTTGCCTTGACCGGGAAGCAAGGCTGGACCCTGAGGATAGGTGCTGAGGTGAAGTAATGGGGCAGGGATCCTTTGACATCTGGGAATAAACATTGAAGCTCCAAAGGGACCTTCTCAGTAAGGGTTAATGTTTGTTTGATTGAATATATTTGACTTTTGTTCAGATTGAAAAGTCAGCTCGTCTTAGGGAAAAGAAAGGATCGAAGTGGTAATAGATTTTTTGTGATCCTAGTTACACTGAAACACAGTAAACATGCTGACTGGTTAATTAGTCCCGTGCATCTAGCATTCGCTCCACAGCCTGGGCATGCTGCTGTTCCATGCTGCTGTTCCATGCTGCTTCTCCCCACCTCCGGTGCCATCTCTTTCAAAGGGATCTCCCTAGTTCTTCCCTTTTCCTGGCTGCTCCCAGCTGGAGGGGATGTCTCCCTTCTCTGTTCTCCCCCTCATGGGGTACACTATTATGGTGCACACTACATTCTGCTTTGTATCAGAGCCCTTCATGGGTATGTTTCACCCTTCCTCTCTCTAAAAATGTAAGCTGTCAGAGGCTGTGACTATGTCTGATTTATCCTTGAACCTCAGAATTCCTGAGAAAAATGCCTGGCACATGAGAATGCTTTCATGAGTATTCATTAAGGGGACTTATGTATTAATAAATAAGTAAATTAATGAATACCTCTCCCAGGTACCAAGGCCTTTGGGCTCTTTGGACTCCGATCTCTAATGTTTTTCTTTCTTTTCTCTTTTTCTCCATTTGTCCTTCTGACCAAGTCTCAGACACTTCTATTTCTCTGCCCCTCCGTCCACCCCATACACACCAAAGTCATCTCTGACCTGCACTTCTGAAATCTGCTTTCGGAAACGAAAGCTGCCAGATATGTGGTTTGCTATGTGTTACTGTGGTCACAGCTACCATTGCTGAAATGTATTTAACAAACACATATATAGCGCTTGTGTGCCAGGTAGGTAGTGTTCTAAGAGCTTTACACATACTAACTAACTTCATCTTCATAACGGTCCTGAGACAGGTGGCATGCTTTCCTCAAATTTAACCCTTTGGGAGGCTTTCTGGCTCAGGGTCATGCTTCACCTTACAAGATCAGGCCTGTGATGGACTCTGAAGCAAGGAAACCATTATTTTGACATGCAGAATGTTAATAGTGGCCACCGATTGTGAAGAGTCCTGACCTTATTACCAGCAGATCCAACTCTGCTATTTCCTAGCTCTGTGCACTTGAACAAATGCCTGACCCTTTGGGCCGCAGATAACAGAATGTGCCTTACAGTCCTGCAGCAAAGATGCAGTGCGATGACATTATCACAGTTGGCACTCAGGAAATATTGAGTTGTCATAAATGAATGGTTTTAAAAACATTTTTAAGCAAAATTTGCACATCTATAGTTAGCTGGTGGAGTGTTAGAGCTGTGGAGTTTCTCAAGCATGGGTTTGAGAAATGCTGCTTCTAGGGATGGACATTACATAAGGATGTAAAGTTATGTTTTTACCCAAGTGAGGGCTGTAAGGTATTGTGGAAGCCACCAGATTCCCAAGATGTCTGCATTGCCATAATGCTCCTCTGCTCTGCAATGAATTTGCACATGGTCTCCTGCCAACTTTTTTCTTAAGAACCCACTCCCAAATCCTCTCTGCATTATGTTCCTTAGAGCACTGCTTTGCATAAGAGTCTATTTCTTGGAAAAGCTCAACAGGGGGAAAAATAGAACAAAAGGGGCTCTGATAGCTTAAGCATAAGTTATCTGAGTGTAATTGTTGGAGGGGCGGGGTTGGGGGTGGGGTATGAGGAAGCCGGGCTGGTGGGAGGGGCACACGCATTTTGGATGAGGTTAGATTTACAGACTCCGCAGTGACGGGCTAAAATCTCATTCGAAGATGGCCCAAGGCCTGACAGATCTGGGAAGAGCTTTATGAATGAGGGGAATAGGCTAAGTGCCTCCCCAATCGCGATGCTCATTCTATCCATCTTAGTACAACTTCCCATGGCCTTCCTGGTCTGCGGGAGTGCAGCCAACTGGTTTCATCCCTTTTCCAAAGGTAACTGGAGGGACCCTCTACCAGTAGTCTTCCCTCCTGCTTGCATTTTGGATGGTACACTGGAATTGAGGGGCTACAGGGTGAAAGCTTTGAGATTAAACCATCTATATGGGGTTAATAATCTAGGGAAATTTTTCACTTGCTTCCTCAGACCCTGTTGGGTTTCTAGTTTGCAGGTGACTGCTTGCCGAAAAACATGCAGGTGGAAAAACATTTGCTTGCACCATCTTAACTGTGTGTGTATTGTCCATATGTGTGCATTGTCCATATGTGTGCATGTACACATGTGCATGTGCATGCAGTGTGTCGACTTTGTGCCCAGTGTGTGGGGCTGTACTTTCTAAATACTGTGAGATGGGCTGGTTGTATTATAGTGAATTTTGGGGCTTGGACCTCAGCAAAGTCCCACATGGGAGTAGAGGGCTGGTGACAAGAGGTCACTTCTTTAGGCATTACCTAGGCTCTGGAATATCTGGGGGGTGCTGGGCTGCCAAGTACCTGAGCTCACAGTGATGTGCTCACAAGTGACCAGTAGATGGTGCTCTAACAACAGGAAACTATGGCCTCTGTTCCTCATGGGCTGGAAAGCGATTTTAGGAAACCGGTTTCCAATCAGTTATGACCAAATGCTGATTTTCTGCATTTCCATATGTGGGTCTTTAATACATTGGAAAGAGGGACACTGTAAGGAGAATTCCCACCAAGTTCCCTTATGAAGAGCATCATGGCAATGACCTGTTTTTTTCTAAGGATCCTCCTGGATCTTGAGGGCAATAGATGTGTTTAGTTTAGCATCTTCCCAGCATGGTCCCAGGAACGTGTGGCCACTGATCAAATCCAAATTGAGGATGGCAAGCATAGAATTCCCATGGGCTTAGTGTGAGTGTAGAGTTTCTTCTCTTGACAGTGAAAAATTTGGAATTACACTCTTACCATCCACAAGAGATTAGACTGGGTGTTAGAAAGAGCCATAAAGTGCAAGTCAGAAGATCTGTTAGAAGCCCAGGGAAAATTACTTAATGTTTCTGAAACTGCTAATTTGTCCACCAAATCAGGGTCATAATACATGGGTTAGCTGGCTGATCTCAGAGATTTGTTGTGAGGATTCTGTAAGCTGAAAACTATTTAACACACATAAAATGTAATTCGGCCATTAAAATTCTAGCCCTCTGGGGGCTGGAAGATTGGGGGCATTAGAGAGTCACAGATCTCAAAGGTCTGAAGAGCTGTGACTGTAGGGTGGGGGATGGTAGATGTGGTGAAATATGAGTGTATGCCTCCCTCTCAGCATTACTGCCCTCGGACCAAGTCCATTACCAAAGACTTTTATACCATCATGCTTGCCTCTTTCCTCTTGGGCTGCACCCTCCAGGAATTCCCCATTTATAACCTCGCTACAGAGGAGCTTGTACTCGCTGGCATAGTCTACATTATCCCTAACACATGTGCTTGTGACTGCTGTCTCAGAATGCAAGGAAGGCAGGCCTCAATTCCACTGGGGCTACACATCTCCAAGTCTAATATCCTGTCTTGGGGATCCTAGGTCTCTAAAGAATTACAGCAGCCACAGAGAACACAGAACATTGTAGAGAGAGGAAGCAGAATTAGTACTGCCTCTCTGCTGAGTGGGTGACATTGAAGACCCAAGTCTGGGTGTTCCAGATCTTCCAGGAACCTCTTCCAGGAGGTAAAGCTCAGAGAACCCTGCTTCCTCTGAGCATTAACAAATGGGCACACCACCCTGAAGCCTGCTAAGGCCCAGACACAGAGGACAGGGGTGAAGTCGTACTCTGAGAATGAGGTCTTTCAGGCACTCTGGTCGGTAAGGTTATAGAATCTAATTTAATCCAGGAAGAGGACACGTTTTTGGGGGTCATCATTTATTTTGTTCATTATTATGTCCTCAGTGCCAACAGTGTCTGGTGCTCAAAAATATTTATCAGATGATTGATTTGAATGAATTTTGTACTATGGATTATGGTTCTGCCTGAAAGCACGGGTTTGCTCACTTCTGAAAGCCCTTTCTAATCTACACAGTTTGCAGGGTTACTGAGACGACCACTTGTGACCATTGTGAGTGACGAACAGGGACCTCATGGTTCATAGCAACATCTTCCCTTTTACTTCTGACTAGGTATCTGACTGAAAAGGACCCTCCAATTAAGGTAGGTAGAATGACAGAGTAAGGCAGTAATGTGAAATCAAAATAATAATTAGAGCTGACACACCTTGTGTAGTAATTTGGCCTGAAACAGGCTACCCTGAATCAAAAGGTCAACATGCCATCCCAAAGGCAGCAGTGACATCATTCCTTTGGGTTTCCAGTACCCAGAGAATTTCCCTTCACACATGTTCTCATATGTTCTCACACAGTAGACCTTGCGTCAGTGCTCACGTGGCCTTGCCCACAGACACATACACATACACATAGGAACACACGTGCCTCTCACTCAGATGTCCCTTCCCTTCCCCTCAGTTAATCTCACACACAGGGACACACTGCCTTTCAGACACATGAAGCTGCATTCACCCAACCTCTTGGCCTTGGTCAGACTCTGTTTCTTTCCTCAGCCACCCGCCCCTTCCTTTTCTCTAACATTGCTCATGTGGGGAGGATTTGGATAGAGCTGTGTGTTGAGGCTGAGATTGGAAAAAAGCAGAGGCAAGTGTGTTCCAGCTACTGGAGACATGGGAGGGGGCGGCTGGTACCTGTGTTCCGTTCAAACCACTGAGTCACCTGTGGACAAGGGCGTGGTTGCTAAACCCTCTTTCTCAGGGCCTTGGAGTCCACCTTTCCCACTTAACGCAGCTCAGATACTAATTGGTTTTTTCTTCATTAACAGGGTGGGTTTGAGGAAGTCAGTGGAGCGGACTTATGAGTAAAAGGGGTGGGTAGGAGGATCTCCTGATAAGACTTTGAGAAGGGTAGTGTTAGCCCCAAACTACCATCGCCGGCCCCAGTATCTGGGCCACTCTTCCAGAAATGGATGCGCAGGGCTCCTCCGGAGCTGAACCCAAGAAGCCGCCCCAGATCGCATTTGCCTACGGAGGGCAGAAGCTCCCGCGGGGAGCTGGCACCAACAGCAGGGTGCGGAGCCCCCAGTGTCCCAGCGTGCCTCACGGGGCCTGCGGGTTGCTAAGTGGGGAGACAGGGAGAGGGTGCTGTCTTCTCCGCGGAAATCCCTGGGCAGCGTTCCTTGGAGACTGGGAGGTGTGGAGAAGCAGCGACCGGGCCCTGGAGCGCGGCGCGCACGGCGCAAAGGCTTCGACTACCCCGCCTGGGCGGGCACTGCGCGGGGCACAGCACCGGCCGGCGCCTCGGCGGGGACGGAAGGCGCGAGTGCGTGCGCGCGTGCGTGTGCGCCCCCGCCGGGCCTGGGCTCGGCTCTCTTGCGGGGACCGTGCCGCGCCGCCAGCTGCGCCTGCCTCTCTCCTCTGGCGTTACTTGCGGGAGAGGCGACTCTTGCTGGACCTCTGCGGAGGTGGCCCGCTACCTTCTGGCTAAATAAATCTATGAGCCAAACCAACCTCACTTCCCAGGACCCTGCAGCTGCGGTCGGCCGGGGTCCTTCCGGCTCCATCCCCGCCCCTCCTGTCCTCACCGGCCCCGCCCCCGCCTCTCCAGGCGCTCTAACGCGCGCCTCGCTGCGCCTCTGCGCTCCGCTCGCCCCCCCCTCCCACCCCCAACTCCTCGCCTTCTCCTTTCCTTCCCCACCTCTCTTATGCTTCCCGGAGTGGGGCTGTCGGTGGCAGAAGACGCCGAGCCGTTCGGCAGGAAGTTCGGTCCTTGGACAACTCCCGTGCCAGGCCACGGCTAGGCTCGCCTGCAACCTGTTCCTCCCTCGCCCAAGTGCTCACCGCCCGCCCGCTCCCGCCCTCGCCCCGGCGCAGCCGCGGATCGCTGTTGCATGCTGATCCGGGGAGGCGGCGACGACGACGGCGGCGGCGGCGAGCGCTCCGGCAGGATGCTGGCACTTGGGCTCCGCTGCTCTCCGGAGGCTGCTCAACTTCTATCCCAAGCGCAGGAGCTTTGAAGTCGTTTGTCCCTCTCCGGTTGGATTGACTTCTTCTTTTGATATTTTGGGCGTTGCGGTTTGCGCAGGAACCTCAGTATCGCTCCCCCCTCCCTCTCTGTCAACCTTTGGATGCGTCTGTGCTGGCAGATTTAAAGACCCAAGTCTTGGCTGTGGAATTTCTTAGATGGACTTGCCGGGGCTGGCGTTATAAAGCATGTCACCATAACCCCGTCCTTGTCTTTTTTTTTTTTTTTAAGTTCTTTTGTTTTCATTTTTCCCTTCCTCCCCAACCCCCACCCCCAATAAATCACCAAACTGTTACCTAGCGGGCCGGTGCCTGCCTCTCTTCCAGAACTAGGTGGTGCGTCTGCCAGAAGAGGAGCTATGTTTGAAGAGCAGCCTACTCCACCCCTCTCTTCTTCAGTCCCCGAATGCCACCACACACTGGCATTTTGAAAAAAAAAATTGCCTCCAGAAACTGAGCACCCCCAAGTCCTCCCCCCGTTTTTTTTTTTTCCTTCTTGAGGAATGGAGCTTCGCAGAGGTTGCATTTAGATTCAACAGTTCAGAGCAGCGGGGCTGCTGCTGCCGCCGCCTCTCTCAAGAGCTCGCGAGGCTCCCCGGAGGCGGTGGTCCCCGTGCTCGTCTGGATGCGGCTCTGAGTCTCCGTGTCTCTCTGCTTGTTGCTGTGTGCGGGTGTCCGGCCGCGATCACCTTTGTGTGTCTTCTGTCTGTTTAAACTTCAGGATGGCTCGCTTCGGGGAGGCGGTGGTCGGCAGGCCGGGGTCGGGCGATGGAGACTCGGACCAGAGCAGGAACCGGCAAGGAACCCCGGTGCCGGCCTCGGGGCCAGCGGCCGCCTACAAGCAGTCGAAAGCGCAGAGGGCGCGGACTATGGCTTTGTACAACCCCATTCCCGTCCGGCAGAACTGTTTCACCGTCAACAGATCCCTGTTCATCTTCGGAGAAGATAATATTGTCAGGAAATACGCCAAGAAGCTCATCGATTGGCCATATCCTTTCTTGCCCACCATAACTCCCCTCTCTCCCTTTGCATTTCTTCCGGTAAGGGGGGAAATCTAGCA
Organism: Acinonyx jubatus; assembly: GCF_027475565.1. Classification (NCBI taxonomy): domain Eukaryota; kingdom Metazoa; phylum Chordata; class Mammalia; order Carnivora; family Felidae; genus Acinonyx; species Acinonyx jubatus. The sequence goes on from NC_069395.1 coordinate 41,995,663, forward strand.
TGGAATTTATCCCCCATCCCCTTCCTGGTGCCAATTTGCCCCTTTGCTGGAGTGCACTCTACTTCGGTGCACCTGAGGGGCAAGCTTGGTGTCTGTAGAGACCAGTGTGGGCACTAGTGCTTTTCAAGGTAAGACTTGGTTTTTGATTTTTCCTATGTGGAAATCTCTGGTGTCCCTGGGTGCATGGTGTTGCTGTGTCTGCCCCTTTCTGGGCTGGGCTTTGTCTGATTTTCAGGCCCCCTCAGGCCCTTCACATAGAATGGATTGCCCCAAATCTCAGGGTTTTCTTTCATACTCACTCCCCTTTCCTCCCTCAAAGACACCCCCTCTGTCTGCATCCCCACCCTCTGGAAAGACACCTGCACTGTCTGCTTGTGGGGAAGTCAAGGCTCCCTGAGGGGATTTATCAGTTCAGAAGCTTCAAGAGTCTGGGCCAAAACCCTGTAGACAAATAGACAAATGGACAAATAAAACAGCCGTTTGGCTGGGGATTCAGCTAACTCTGGGGACTGAGTTTAAGTTCCACTGAGAGTGGAGTGAATGAATGTGTCAGCAGAGGCAATCTCTAATGATACAGCCCAGACAGCTCAGAGTGGAGTTTTCTTTTCAGCCAAAGAACAGCTCATCGGAGTCCATCCTTTTCTTAGTCCTGGGTTGGGTACTCCTGCCTCTGAATGTTTGACTCAGCTGAGTGCTCTCCTTGTGCCCAAGATTCAGGTTGATCTGCTGAGCTTGAATTCATCAGCTGTGCCCAGAGATGTGCAAGCCGTCTGTCTCTCCCTACCTCCAAAGGAACTGCTCTCCACAAAGAGCTGGTGGGGGTGTCTCTGATGGTGGCAGTTTCAGGGTGAACAGGCATAGAAGGAGCTTCTTTGCAGGTTTAATCAAGTGCACCAAATACAGGCTGCTGATTAGGCATCTCACCGCCTTGTTCTTCACTAAGAATTTGGGCACCTGGCAAGGTCTTTAGGAATTGGGGTTGGTGGGGAGGGTGCTTAGTAGGAAGCAAGCCAGTGGCATGGCTTTAAATAGGGGAGTAGGTTTGGAGACATGGGACTTTGATGCTTGTGGAAAGAAATTTCTTGGGAAGGATGTACCTGCAGAGGAGGCCCCTAGTCGTCTTCTCTAGCCTCCTCTCTCCCCACCCCCACCCTCCAGGTGTGCAGCAGTGAGACAGCTGGAGCTGCATTGGGTCTCTAGTATCAGTGAGGCACGTGGCTCGCTTCCTCCAGGGCCTGGGCATCTCCCTACTACCCCCACCCCAGTCTCTGGCCTTCCCCTCCTTCTTCCCTAGTTCTCTGCCTCAGCAGCACTGCGATTGGCTGGCGCATGGTGCTTCTAGGCAGCACCCCTCATTAGAAACGAAGGAGCATCTCGAAGCAGATATTCTTCCTGCTGCTGCTCAAATCCTCCCACAACCACCCCTGGCTGGGCTTCCTCTCTCCTCCTCTCTGTGCTCCCCTCCTCCTCCCACCCCCACAGAGTGCTTCGGGGCCATTCCGTGCTGAGTTAAACGTATCTAGGGGTGGGGATACTGGGGAGGAGGAAGGGTCCTGTCCCTGCAGTCCCGCCTGCCCGGTGCGCAGCACAAAGCGGACAGATCTCATTGTGTTGCGTGCTGCGGCAGCAAACACTCCTCTAGTCAGGTTTCTACGGATTCCTCCCGCGGGGCTCCGTTCCCCGGTCCGCCTCTACAGTTCTCTAAAATTCCCCACACTCCAGGTGCTGCTTTACTGTGCCCCTCTCTTAGGGTCGTGTTTACCGAGGCGCCCCTCGGTTTCCTGGCGGTAGACAAAGCCGCCCATCCACCCCGCGGGTGGCAAAGGGTGCCAGCAGCCATCCTTGGCACCTAGGACAGCGCCACCGAAACTCTCCAGGCGTGCGCACGGCAGTGGGATCAGCCCGGTTCAGCACCTCGGGCACTTACGGCTGGGCCCAGACTGGGGCGGGGGTTGGGAAATGAAGCACGGGGTCCATACTACGCGGTTGGCGCTTTTCACGTTTTCTCTTCCGCTGCAAAGACACCGCCTTTCTGCCAGGCGTTGCGAGAGCAAGGTGCGACAGTGGTTTTTACTCCGCCCTTTCCTTGTCTTTGGCCAGGATGGACCAAAGAGAGTCAAAGGAGAGAATGGGGAGTTGATTTCAGCATCGTACTCTGCCTTGGCCCAGAGCCTGGTCCCAGTGGCCTCTTCTATCCCCATAGCTGGAAGTTTCTCAGTGGTTCTTCAGCGTGTAGGCAGTTGTAACAGTGTTCAGAGAACATCTGCTAAGGTGTGTAGAGGAGCCTGGTTGGAAAATTTAAAATACACCATGTTTGCTTTTTTTCCCCCTCCTGGCTGTACAGCGAGACTGTCTAATATATATTCCCTCTGGTGGTGACCGTGTGGAAACATTGCGCTTCTTTGGGTTCTGCGTTTTCTCCAGTACTGCATCTGAGATGCTAGTCTCGCTTTCCTTCCTACCTGGACACCCAGCTTCCTGAAATCGCTCCCTTTTTCTTACTGGGTGGCACTGTGAGCCGTGCGTGGTTAACCAGTAAAACTTTGGAACCAGGCTGTCTGCATTCAAATTCCCCGTTCCTTCACCAGCTCTGTGACCTTGAAAAGTTACTTCATTACTTCGTGACTCAGTTTCCTTATCTGTAAAATGAGGGTGATAATAATGAGTTACTGGGAGAACTAAATGAGGTAGTAAAAGTCCAGTTTGTAGAACATTGCCTAATTACCCAGTAAACACCAGCTGTTATTTTAATGGGGTCCTTCAAGAAATTTCAGCATCCCTGAAGAGAGGGGTCTCAGTTCTAAATGAAGCGTGCCTTCTAGATTTTGCTTCTCAAAAAGAGCAAAGAGCCAACAATCAAATCATCTGGGGGCCTGTTCCTGTTAAAAATTCAGGACCTTGAGCCCCACCTCAGATTTACTGAATCAGAATCTGCATTTTAATAAAATCCCCAGGTGGTTAGTACGCACATTAAAGTCTGGGAAGCACTTCTTTACTGTTTGTAAGGGCCAGATTTTTGGAAAAAAGAAAGATTGTTCAGAAAATGTTAAGTGTTAAGACCTCCTACTTTGAACTGACATAGGAACATGTAACATGCTTGAGGACTTTGATTATTTGTGCACTATGTCTCTGAGACTTACACATCTTTTATGGGCTGCAGAAAGTCACCGTGGGTCTAGGAGGGAAGGAACACTTCTGTGTGCTGTGTTAGCCTCTCTTCATGCTGCCTATTACTCGTCTTTAACAAATTGGCCTGAAAAGATCAGTTAAGTGAAAGGAATTATTTAATTTATACTTGTAGCATTCTCTGGCTTGCGTGGGTGGGTGGGGTAATCTTTTCCAGTTATTTAATAGGGAAGTCTAGTTCTTATGGAAAGAAATGCCCACAATAACCCTGATTTGTCATGAAAGATGGTGGTAAGTTACAGCCCACTCTGAATGTGTTTCATTTTTCTTGGAAGCTACATCTGCATAGGGAGATAATTTTATTTTCTTATGGCACTCTTTTCTGCAGTGGATACCGTAACCTTTTTGAAAATGCTAATCTGATTTAAAATGTGATATTACATTCTATATGATTCTTCCATTTATTTCTTGCTCATCTAATAGATGTAACAAAAGGATTTTCTTTTCCTCACGGAATTGGCTGCTCCAAGCGTCATCCCACATTCACTGCCATATGCTAACCAGCTCTAACCCTTCCATTCCCAGACCCAGTTATTCTATGGACACATACAATGTCTCCCTCATGGTTTGTGAGATGCCCCACACTTGTTCGTACTTTTTTAGGTCAGAGGATGAGAGGAGGAAATATATCTGACTTGGGGACTCTGTGCCATTGACGGGCAGTGGGAGATTTCCTCCCCACTGATGATATGGGTCATCTCTGCAGGGGAACACATGTTTCATGCAGAAATGTACAGGGCCTAAAGTAGGAAGATCAAATGTGTTTGCAGCCGCTGAGATGTTAAAGCTCATTATAATGAACTTGTAGATATTCATCCATGATTTCTTGTTGCAGAGAATTTCATTGTAGTCTCAAAAGACTCTGGCTCTGGGTCAGAGGTTATGTGCTTTATTATGGTAAATTTCCCATTGAAAAATGTGCATTTATTTTGGAGGATTTTGGTGAGGATTACTAAAAGCTTTAGTGTCCACATCTCCCATTTTGACATAAACTTTTCTGCTGTTCTGGTTGTCTATAAATATACAGCACCTTGCAGGATAGTAGACTGTAATCTTGGCAAGAATTTCAGGTTTGATGTAACGCTAATGGATCATGAGTCAGAGTGCCTTGATTAGGGCAGAGGGTGGCAGCTAACAAGGACAGAGTCTGTAATTATATCCTATGATCACATAATGCAGAAGGGTTTCGCATCTCCTGTGTACCTGGGCACAGATGCAGACAGTGAAGCAGACAGTGACTGTCACTGGCCCTGCGGCTGCTAGAGAAAGGTCTTCATTTCCTCTGGAAACCAGGCTATGCCTTGTCGTGGGGACCAGTTGCCATTGGGATGCAGCCTGGAAAGCGAGCTGGAGCGAAGGAGTTTGACAGAAATGAAATGACGGGAGGCTGGAGATGAAAATATCTTGGACGCGATAGTTTTGTCTGTTGGCTTGCGTGTCACCATGTCTCCTCTTCCCTCCACTTGCTTTCCCTGTAACAGGCGGGATGCACACTATGAATTAAAGGAGGAGGAGGGAAATAATGAGCACAGGTCTTTTTTATCTTCTGAAAGATTCAGACTTTGGAGTTTATTAGCTCCATCCAGAATTGCTGATCTCTTTTTAGCTGCTGCTGTATAAAATGTAGGGTTCCCCCCCCAATCTCTGCAGCTTCCCCCCTCTTCATAGGAACATCTGGTTTCCTCCTATCTTCATGTTCTTAGTTAAAATAAAACAGAGTCAAGATTCGCTAAGCTGTCAGAACTCCTGCAAACCCTTGACTCCTTGGTTTCCACCAGCAGCCCAGCAGCCTCCCTTTTGTCCTTCGCAAGGCTGCACAGGAAGCTGCGGGTCTCCAAAAGCCCAGCCATGCAAGCCAGCTATCAGAGGCCACTCTGTTTCTCACTGACCACACAGACAGGAAAGAGGGAACCTGGACGTGACTGTAATGAATACCCTTTTATTCAAAGAGAGAGACTTTCTCTTTCTGCTGTCTTCTGTCCCTTTTCCATCTTTCTGTATTTCTCCCTCACTCATTTTTAGGTTCAGCCTTTGTGAATAATTCATTATATGTGTGGGTTTTCTCTAGGATTTTCAGAAAAGGAAGGTTATTTGTCTACTTGGATACAAGCAAGGTCTCTTGCCGAGGACCGGCTTCACAGATGGACTTTTTCGTCTACATCCTCTGTTTTTTGCAGTGGGACTAGGACACAAAGAAAGGTAGTGGGGGAGCTGGCTGGGGAGGGGGGTAGAGATCTCTTTTAACATGCTTTTTCTTGCTGCTTTTATAATGACTGCCTCCTACCCAGTCCTGTTACATTTGGGTGCCCCATAAATATGCAGCTACTCCCCTCCTCTATTCAGAGAAATGGTTAACTAGGAGATATTTATGTCCCCCAAGTACTTGTCACTCTGAACGCTCTTGTCATCCCAGGTCTTATGCTAATAAATGCTGAACCATAGAGCTCAGGAGGCTTCTGTAATTGTTTCTTTTCAAATTTGAGTGGGACTTCACATAGGAATTTGGAAGGGTGAGCAGGTACTGAAATTAATGTTGTACCACTCCCCATCCGCTCTGTCATCTGCACCGCTACGTGGCTTTTAAAGCAGTCCCTTTTGGGGGTGCCTGGGTGGCTCAGTCCATTGAGCATCTGATTCAGCTCAGGTCATGATGTCACAGTTCATGAGTTCAAGCCCCACATTGGGCTCTGTGCTAACAGATCAGAACCTGGAACCGGCTTCAGATTCTGTGTCTCCCTCTCTGCCCCTCCCCTGCTTGTACTCTGTCTCTCTCTCAAAAATAAATAAACATTAAAAAAATCTGAAAAAGGGGTGCCTGGGTGGCTCAGTCGGTTAAGCGTCTGACTTTGGCTCATGTCACGATCTCACAGTTCATGAGTTCGAGCCCCATGTCAGGCTCTGTGCTAATAGCTCAGAGCCTGGTGCCTGCTTCAGATTCTGTGTCTCCCTCTCTCTCTCTCTGCCTCCCCCCCCCCACTCTCTCTCTCTCACTCTCTCTCTCCCCCCCCCTCAAAAAATAAATAAACATCAAAAAAAATTTTTTTAAGCAGTTCCTGTCGAGGAGGGATAGAAATGCCAGTGATGTGTGGCAACACTTCCCCTCCCAAGCATTCTGGACCTGCACAGAGAGGACTTGTGTATGGGCTCACTAGCTCGTTTCCAGCATCACTCTTACTTAAGGGCAGAAAGTACAGCACCGAGTTTTTAGGCTCCTCCAACCTGATGGTCTCTTATGTGTCAGTCCTACTTTCGGGGGATGGCTGTGGTTACTTTTGCTCACTGAATAGCCCAGGTATGTTTACTTAATCTTCCATTCCCTGTATCTTTGACCAGTCTTTGGCTATAAACTCTAATGAGCCCCCCCATATCACTGTTTCTGGAAAGCAAGGAGCAGCCAGGAGGTGTGTACTTAAGAAGGAAAAATGGGCCAGATTAAGGAGAATGGCACTGAATGACTAAAACGTGTCAGTTATCCACGATACTTCCCACCCTGCCCCTGGCAGAGCGGTGGGTACTTCTTAGGAGTGCCTTTTTTTTTTTTAATTGCATGTTGAGTTCCAAATTTGTAGGACTAGGCAGTTCCATTCTTAGTCCTTTAGAATATTAAAAAAAAAAAAAAGGTTCTTTTTTAAAGTGGTAGTTCATCCCTGACGCAGGTGGGCAGGGCTTGGGAATGTGACTCCAGGCTAGGCTCCAGCTACAGGCTCCTATGGTCCAGCCAGTGCAGGGCTTCAGGGAGAGGCTGTGCATGGCACCTGTGCCAAGTGTGGTCTTTTTGCCTGTGGGTGGTTGATTTGAATTGCTGTTGCAACTCTGCATAATTTTGAGGCTACATTTTTTTTTTGCTGCATTTGTTCATGCTGCATTTGTGGTGCCTCTGTTCTCCCCATCCCTGGAGAATTTGGAAAGCCTGTGTCAGATGTATGCTTTAGCTTTCTAAAGGCTTCTGTCAGTAGAGCCGGGAGTGGGGTGTCTATATAGCTGTCCCCTTTAAAGAAGGGATGAAGAGGATGTGGCTGATTGGTGGGTAACAGATTAGAGGGGAAAGGAAGAAATTCTCTACTCAATGTCAAGAACTGAGGCTTGTAGTCATTAGATTCTGGTGTAATTTCTGTGGCTGAGATGCCAGACACTGTGTGTGCCTTGTGGATCCAGAGAAGAGGCTCTGAAAACCAATGCAGGGAGGGAGATTAGTTTTCATAAGCCTTTCTCAACCTTCAACTTAGTGTAGGTTTGAAGTGTTTCAAACTTTCTGTGCCTCTTTCTCAATTTCCACACCATTGTCTCATGGGGCTGGTCAGAGTCAAAAAGCATGAAATGGATTTTCAACAGTCACTCACCAGCATCCTGGCAATTTCCAGCTGTGTGTTGTTGGGAACTCTTTTGCTACTATTCTGTCAGAGACTGTTCCTTCCAGCAGGTGACTTCCATCAGCATCAAGGCTAATTCCTCATCTTGTTTCTTTGTGTCAAAGTCATACATATGCACTGCCCATTTTATCTACGTCACTGGTTCTCTAGCTTAGTGGCACTCAGGATCTACTGAAGGCATCGTAAAATACAGATTTCTGGGCCCTATGGCCAGAGTTTCAGATTCACTTATAAAGTGAAGTAGGTCCTGGGAATATGCATTTGTCACAAGTCCCCAGTTCACACTGATGCTGCTGACCGTACTTTGAGAACTGCTGTTTGACACGGTTTCATTATCTGCCCTGCATTGCCTTTAGAGAAGGCCAGTTTTATAAATCACTGAGGAGAGTCTTCGTCCCAAATTTCTCTCTCATATTCCAGCCTGAAGCCTTGCTGCTACCTTTAGGTTCAGATAGTGACGCTTCAGGACTTCTCTGTCAAAATACAGATGATCTTGGGAGCAGTGATATAGTAGCTAATACGTGGCATTAACACCTTATAAGTGAAGGCAGGCTCTTCTGAGAACTGACACTGGACATTCCCCCTTTAATTTCAGCATCTAATGCAAGACTGGCTCATGTTGAGCATTTGGTAAAATTATGTTGGGTGAATTAATTAATTGGTTACTCTTGGTTAACAACAAACATCAATGTGCCCAGTGTTGCAAACATTATGTGCCTAGTGTTGCAGTGACCTGGACCTGTAGGAACAGGTGTGGCCCTAGTGTGGGGAGAGGAGGTTGCTAGGAGGTAGTGAGGGCACAGGATGGCTGGTGGGGTCATTACGATGGGAATTTGGAGGTTGGAAAGCGAACTTCAGCTACCTCACGATCTTGGTATCAACCACTTCAGTTTCTATGTTACCCAATAATGACTGTGAAAAAACTACACAGTATTTGTTGTCTGGCATTTTATTATATAGAGCTCTTTATTAATGGGTACAGAGGTCTGTAGTATAATAACAATTGAGATTTGTTCCAGTGGCCCCCGGGCACCACAAAATGTCATAGTGCTTTCTGGATTTTACCAATGAAGCATTCGTTACATTGTGATCAGCTTGGTTTGAATGGTGTGTGCACTTTGTTGTGTTCAGAGATTTTGCAATTTATAATCCATTTTGATTATTTAAAGTAGCTCTTTATCACTTTTTTTGTTAAATTGACCAAAGTGTCCTTCTCTAGCTACGCCAGATAACAGAGGAATCCCTGCATTGTTCTAGAAATCAGTCCTTTCAGCTCTATAAATACTCTAGGACCTGGAGATGAATCCTGGTACAATTGTCATATTGTCAGGTGGTGATTAGAACAAAAGTCCTAATTTTTGAAATGGATTGATAGTTCAGCAAGATTTGGATTCACTGGGCAAGTTCTCCAGCTGGTAAACTGGTATTCCATCCGACTGGGTGTGCTTGTTTCTGTAGGCTGTCATTGAAAATGACCAATCAAGATTTCTGAGAGAGCTTCCAATGGGCATCTCCAGAAGAGGTTGACAGATTCTCTTCTTTCTTCCTACCCCGACTTGACTGAATTATCCAACTTTAGTGCCTTGGGTTATTTCCATGTCCTTTTATACTCATCTCATCTCTTTTCTCCTTGAACAAGGTCAGGGGATGTTTGACTCGAAATTGCTCAGTTGCAGGGTGATGGTCTTTAGATGCTCAGGTTATAGAACCTTAGAGTCAGGAATGACCTGAGTCTTTTTGGACTCAGTTGGATGATTCTGCCAAGTTGCAATTCTCAGTTGCAATTCTGCCAACTGCCAAGTCCCTCAAGTACAGCATTTATTTGCTTTCTGTACTGGGGTCACAACTTTGATTGAAATCTGATTGGTGCTATGTACCCCTCTTTCCTGAAAGAAATACACATACAATTTGCATTCAGTTTCAGGGGGTTCATGGATCACAGCTTAAAAATGCTGAGTATGTTAAAAAATTCCCACATTCTGGGATGTTGGGATGCTGGACCATCAGGAATAGTGACTTCCAAACTATCATCATATTCTTTAGATTCAAGTGTGACAGGAACTCCATGTGAAGGATCTACAGAGATATGTTTGCACTAGTGAATCAGCTGTACTGCCACGGTCAAACGCAAGCATTCTCACCAAAGAGCGTTAAGTCAATACAGGAATCACTGTAATAGTTGGCCACCAAGCTTCTAGTGATGAGATGCTCTTCTGTCACTGAGGTGTAGGACGTTGAAATATTCTTCCTTATAGCTTCCACCTGCTTATTTTGTTTCCTGTTTCTATTCTGTAAAGCAATACAAACCCAGTCTACTTCTCATTCACTTAATGGTCCTATGGTGCTGTAGACTATGACTTTCTGTGATGATGGATATGTTTTTATCTGTGCTTCTACAGTAGCAGTAGCCACATGTGGCTCTTGAGCACTTGATGTGTGGCTATTATGTTTGAGTACTAAATTTTCAATTGCATTTAACTTTAATTAATTTAAATTAAATAGCTACCTATGGCTAGTGCTACAGTATATGACAGCAGAGGTAGAGAGAATAGATAGATAATGAGTCAGAAAGCCTAAGTTCCTATCTGGGTTCTGTCATTTGTTTGCTTTGTATCGGGCAAGATTTCCCTACCTTGGTGTGCAGGGCTCTACTCTACACATGGTGGCAATGTGCCTGAACCACCATAATCACCTTCTTTTCAACTGTTCCAGTGGGCTGCTAACGTCTCATGGCACCAGCCTCCCCCAGGCCTCCATGCCTGTGCACTTACTGCTTGCAGTGCCTGAAACGTTTTTCTCCCCCCTTGACTTCCTGGCTTTAAGACTATACTCAGTCACTTCCTACGTGAAGCCTTCCTTCATTTCTCTTGGCAGAGTAAGACCAACTCCCTCCTCTGGGCTCCCATATGGCACCCGGTTTATTGCTTTATTGTAACAGTTACCACAAAGCTTTAGTACTGGTTTATTAAAATCCTTGGAAAGAACATTGTTTATTAGTATTTAAATTACTAGAACACAGAGCATTGTTTATTAACATTGACATGTAATACATTTGTTTAAATTAAAATTTTTAGTTGTTTTGTTTTGTTTTAGAAATGGCATTGTGCTTCTGACTTGATTTGATGTCGCAATCAGCTATAAACCCTGGATCTTTTATATGAATTGATGACAGAGTTAGTTTTCTCTCACTCTCTTCTCAATTTAATTTTTGAGTCTAAATTCAGGACTCCATGTTTATTTCAAGTACATTTTATCTCCTTTTGGTGCAACAGCTCTTCCTGTAGAGATTCATTGTAAGTGGGGACAGGGAATTAACATTCATTGAGTATCCACCAAATTTGAGACTCTCTGCATTTATACAAAACAGCAATCCAGTGAGAGAAATATTATTTATATTTTAACTACAGAAGATTAAGTCACTTGCCCAAGGTCACCACCAGTGATCTTGAACCCCAGTGGTCTAAGATTTAAGTGATTTCCACTACACATGGTCTTCAGACCCTGCTGTTTAATGAGTGAGCTCTCTACCCGGAACTCCACATCATCTGCAGACTGGATGAACATATGCTTTATGCTTTCATTCGAGTAACTGATAAGAATATCATTAGAATTGGGGGGCCTCCCTTCTGCTTATGATTAGTGCATTGGTCAGTGCCCATCAACTGTTCAGCTTTTCTCAAATTTCCCGTACTCTTCTTTAGCCAGCTTATATTTCTTTATTTAGTAAGAATTTTGTGCAAGATATTCTTGTCACATGCCTTGCTGAATCAATACATACTTTTATGACTATTTCATGTCTATTTTAGGCTAGGATATAGCATTCTACTTTCTCCAAAGTCCACGCTAAATATCGTTTCCAGAGACTCGCTTATCTCTTTACTATTTTATCTCTTTACTAGCAGATAGAAGTGTCAAAGCCTAGAACCTCGGCATTTGAAGGGATTAGACATCATCTAATCCAGTGCCCAGTAAGGTGAAAGCATCACCTTGCTATTAGGATATGGCAGTCCCTGCTTGGAAGCATTAGAGTGTCAACATTAAGAACATGGCCTCTGGATTCAAATCTTGGTACCATCTCCACAGCTTCCTAGCTGTGTGCCTTGGGGAAGCTATTCAACCTTGCTGTGCTTCAGATGCCTCAAACACAAAATGGAAATAGGACTTTTAACCTATAAGGTGTATTGTATAGAGTTTTTCAGAAGATCAGGTGGGATACTACATATAAAATGTTAGAACGATGTTTGGCACGTAGCTGTGACTACAGCTTAATCGATAGTCTCTGGTTAACTCTGGGTAAATCGACATTAAACTTAAGTGTTCTTCTAACAATACCATCTCCTTTCTTCTGACTTTTGTCAGGTTTCAACCTGAGCACTGCCATTACCCAACATTTTTGTGACCTCACGGTGGTTTTGCAACCTCTTTGAGCCTCAGTGATTTCAGGTGTGAGGGGGAAATAGCTATCTCTACTTTGTCTACCTTTCAAGGCTGATATGTATGAAAGCCTTTTGTAAACATGATCTGTATTAGTGGCAGCGCTAATGTTGATAGAGTTAACAAATATCTAACATTTATTGAGTATTTATGAGGTGCCAGATTACTGTGCTAAGTTTGTCCCACAGACTATTACATTGATTCCTCGTGGCAATTCTGTAGAGATACCCATTCTTGTTTTCCACATCCCACAGTTGGGGGATTAAGGTGTGGAGAGGTTAACTCACTTGCCCACTTACACAGCAAGCGAGAGCTGGAAGCCTGGGGCCCGGACCCTCAACAACTGCAGATAGAGGGTCTTTCCATGAGCCTTTTTTTCTTTTCAAAGTTACTGAGTTTACTTTTTCTTTTTTCAGATGAGTTTTTTAAAAACCTACATCAAAGCCTATATTTCTTTGCATGTGTCTCATACCGATTTTATATTGATATTGCCCCTAAGGGCACATTAGGATTTACAGCCAAGAAAAGATATCTTCAGGAGCAATATGATGTGGAATTTTCCCAGCAAGCTTTTTATAAAAGCAGATCAGATATTCAGAACCCTCAGCTTTAAACAAACACAGATTTTGTTTTTGTTTGTACCAAGATGGTAGCCACAGTTTTCAGATAGCTTGATTGATGGCAAGTGGAAGGATCCATCCTAGAATCCAAGCTTGGCGTCTGAGCAGATTTCCTTCTAAGGGGTTGTTGGCCTTCTGGTGAACTACTCCTTATCTGTTTGGGTTTCTGTGTATTCTGGGTCTCCACCTCTGTTCTGTCAGAAGAGGGAGTCAGGATTGGACTTCCTGAACTGTGGAGGAAGCTTCTGAGAGGATTAGAGGGATGTGGGGAGGGGGAACCTCCATGGGTTAGAGCCCTTGGAAATTTGCCTAATGAGCTTGGTGAAGGCATCCAACTGGGATACCAGAGGACATTTTACCTGAGGGCACTGGATACTGGTGTGGATGTGAATGGAGAAGTAGGATGTACCACTTGGCTTCTGGAAACCAGGTGGAAGATTTAAAAGAAATTGAGGAATATTAAAGAATTTTCTCTTCTTTCTGTTAACTTTGGATTGTATTTGCATGGGAATTTGTATTTATGAAATAACTGAGCCATATGGAGGCACAAGGATGCATGTGTTCTCCTGATCTGTTGATATGAGGAGCAGTTGAAGGGCGTGGGCTTGTCTGGAGGTGGGGTGGGTGGGTAGAAGTGGTAACACAAGGAGGAGGCAGGGCTGGGGAATATGGGCCCATGTAAATTCAGAGATCTGAGCCTTTTGGCAAAATAGCATTCCCTTCTCAAAGAGAGTTATGTATGTATATATTTATTTATTTTTGAGATCACCATCTGCCCCCCCCACCCAAGTTCTATGGATAAGGATGTTATATAATCTCTGGGTAACCTCTTTCCCTGGTGATGATTAGAGAGTACCAGATGCCCACCCCTGAATATACAGGCTCATAAAGACTGAGCTCATTTCTGCTGCAAATATCAGTAGACAGGCTCAAAAGAGCAAAACAAAGGAATAGATTGTAGGAAATGAGAACTGTCCCAATAGCTATCCACACTTCTACTGTGAAAGAGGCTGGGTTCACAACAATCTTGGACAGTCATAAGAGTTATCATCTCTCCTTTTCTCTTACTTTCATATATTTTTGTCATATAATTTTACTGACATTCCATATGAACCATGATCCAGGCCTAGAGAGTCATCCACTCCTCAGTATGCCTTTAATAAATGCCTATTGTGTGACACTCTAAGTGTGTTTTAGAGACATGTATCATTTAACCTAACCTCACGTGAAGTGGACATTGTTGTTCTCCTATCACTGACGATTAGCACAAGGTCACAGGTAAATGTGATCTGACCAATTCCATTGGCTGCTCTCTTTCCATTGTAGCACACTGCCTCTGGTCAGAGTAGAGACTGGCACTCTTCCCTAACAGTGCATTTTTTCAGGATGACTGTGAACTGCTTACCTGTGTCTGTAGCACCCGCTGGTTATGGAAGAGTAAAGGATCACTAGATGGTAGAAGAACAAAGATCTTTTATCCATCATCATGACCATCATTAAACGGATCTGAGACATCTTGCTCTGTGTCATTGGAATGTGAGCTTGGGTTGGAATTGGGGCATTTTGCCGTTTTGTTTTCCCTTTACCAAAAGTTCCATTGCCACACTTCCTTCATTGCAAAGGACCTTTGTTTTGGAAATGCCATTTCTCACTCTCTTTTTAACATTAACATGTGAAGTCCCACTTCTTTTTTCCAGCCCTCAAAGAAGTCTACTCTTTTCTGGGATGCCCATAGTTGTAAGTTACGGTGTGGAGGAGTCAACTTTAATGACTTTTTCTTGAATTTTCATCTTACTGAATGCTTTTGCCTTTGCATATTTTTAAAGAAATGGGAGTTCGGGGGACAGAAAAGACTCTTAGACTCTAATAGAGAGTGTAGAAAAGGCTTACAATAAATTTATGGAGAAGCAGCTCTGTGTTCACCCCCAGGCCACCATTGCGAACATTCTACCTTTTTATTAACTATCTTTTAGTCAAGTTTTTGGCCAATTCAGCTGTTCTTCTCAGGCCAATGGAGCTCCTGTTCTTGAAAATTTAGAAACATTTCCATTGACTTTGGACACTTTCAAAGTATTCCTAGGTGTGCCAGGATTTCCATTTTGGATGTTATTGTTGGATGTCCTCATTACTAGCTTCATCAAAAATGGCTTCTCTCAGTTGTAACAATAGATACTCCTCCTTTATCCTCTACTCTCCTCCCATCATATTGCCTATTAGCACTACAGAATAATAGTGTATTAGAGTAACAGTGACCTAAGAGAAACTTTTAGTGAGTGACAATGAACCCAGGGCTCCTGACTCTACATCCAGGGATTCTTTGATCACATTTCCTCTTTTCTTCCCTCAGTACCCTCTCTCTGCTCAGTCATCTTCCTTTTAGCCCTTTCATCCTTTTCTGGGGCTTCTCATCCTTTTATTAGCTAGCAAGTATGTGTTTTGTTGTTCATCTTGGTTTGGGGCATAGAAGGCTGGATGTAGGGATTGTGATTGATAAGAAAGGGTTTAATTAAGGAGCAGGAATGGATAAGAGAAAGTTGAAGAGAGGCCAATCAGCACTGATCCAACAAGAATAGGAAGCAATGATTCAGAACAATGGTTAATGTTCTCCTTTCCCAGAAATGTTGCTAGAGAGTATCCCTTGTGAGTTGCTGGAGAACTTTATGAATTGATAGTACTGTACTCAGTAGGCACTGGGCTTCTCCCAAGTGTAAAACCAAGACTGTGTTTCAGCATATGGGAGAATGGATGCTCAGGCAAACACATGTCTCAGAAATGTTTTCTGGACTCTTAAGTGGCCTTAGGAAAGGTAAACCATCCAGACCCTACCTTAAGAAATACACTCTTGAGAACAATTGAGTATTCTGGGGATGGAGTCAGTAAATGCAAATCAAAAGATCCTTTTTCTTTTAGAATCCTCAATTCAAGCCAAGAAACCAGGCAGTTTTATTTGATTGTTCTGATAATAAGTTCCTAAGCTTTTCAGGGTATGGGGCTATGAATCCAGAGAGGTTTCTAGTTCTGGCTCTGGAAAAGTCTCCTTCCACCTTGGGTCTCAATATCTACATCTGTAAAATGAATATAATGGAGTAGTAAGTAGAACTCTAAGGCACCTTTCAGTTCTTACCTTTGTGCCCCTGAAAATCTAGTTTCTTAGTTTCTTCAGTTGTTATGCCACCTGAGTTGAGGACACCATTACCTTTCATGGCCTCCAGAATCTACAGAAGTGTTCTTTACCCTGGCTGTACATTAGAATCAGCTTGGAAACTTCTAGAAATGCTGATGCCCATATGGCAGCTGAGGCAAATCAGAATTTCTAGAGATAGGATACCTGTATCCTTGATTTTTTCTTTTGTAAATGTTTATTTTTGAGAAAGAGAACATGAGCAGGGAAGGGGCAGGGAGAGGAAGACAGAGGGTCTGAAGCGGGCTCTGCACTGACAGCAGCTAGCCTGATGTGGGGCTCGAACTCATGAACTGTGAGATCATAACCTGAGCTGAAGTCTGACACTCAGCTAACTGAACCACCCAGGCACCCCTGGTATCCTTGATTTTTAAAAGCTTCCCAAGTCTGAGGTGCCTGGGTGGCTCAGTCAGTTGATCGTCTGACTTCTGCTCAGGTCATGATCTCGCAGTTTGTGAGTCTGAGCCCCTCGTCGAGTTCTGTGCTGACAGCTCAGAGCCTGGAGCCTGCTTCAGATTCTGTGTGTGTGTGTGTGTGTCTCTCTCTGCCCGTCCTTCACTCACGCTCTCTCTCCCCTTCGGAAGTAAATAAACATTAAAAAAAAAATTAAAAGCTTCCCAGGTGATTCTGTATGAAGCCAAGGCTGAGATCTACCAGTCTTCTAGAAGGAGAGATGAGCCTTTTACCTGATGTATTTCTATCTCTTGGGATTGTGCTTTCTTCAGGTGTGTTGTCAGATTCCTCTCTATTCTTTTGTAGGCTGTGGTGAAATAGCAGGAGCCCCTGGGTATCCCAGAATTCAGCATGAGAGAGTGGGGTGATTAATTAATTGTTATGTCTATGGCACTGGCAAACCATTCACCTGTGCTGCTTCTGGCACACATCCAGCTGCACAGGTACCAGCCTTCTGTGATAAGGGTGATTTTCCAAACTTCATGAATGCAGGACTAGCTAATTGGGCAAGTGGAAGCTCATGGACAGAGTGAGTCATCTGACCCAGGAGGCCCTTGAGCAAGTAAATGAAGACTCATTGATCTTGCTTCCTCCCCATTTGTTAACCCCTTGTTAGCAACAAGGGTTGATCCAGCTTGACTACTATCAAATACAGGAACCTCCTTCTCAATAGCCTTGATGGTCTCCCAGAGTCATTGAACTTAACAGTGAATGATGTATTCAAACTGGCGGGCCCCAACTCTTGGGTGTTTATTGTATCTTTGTACCTCCGTGTGCATTGATGTCAAATTGGTAGCTTGAAATTAGTTATGGAGAGAATATTTATACTAGAAATTGGCAAATGCTATACTTAGAGAGACTGGTTGTTAAACATTTATTAGTATAACATTCAGTTTACTACTTAACAAAATAATCTATTCACATGTGGAAAAGTGATGTTGCTTCTCTGTATTCCCTGAGATCTGCCTTTGGATGGGTATTCTACCCTTTGGCCTTGGTCTTGCCTTCTGGAATAACTTACACAATGTTTAAGTCCCCATTATAAGTCAGCCCTTCGGATATTTGAAAACAGCTATGACGTCTCTCTCAAGTCTTCCTCTCCCAAGCTGTATACCCTTAGTACCTTTAACATTTTCTCATGTGATTTGGAGGCCCAGTGTGTGTCTTTGAACTCTGGGGTACAGTTGCTGGGTTTTCAAAGAAAAACAAGTGTTCTCTCACAGATGATCTTTGGACCCTTTCATAAAAGACTTTTCATTTTCTTTATACATTCAAGTACTGCCTATCACGCCATGAAGCAAGTGTAGATGTGAAGGAGGGTACAGTCTTGGGTGTGGTTCCTGGCTGCAGCCCACATTCTTCTCCCCTTGATGCACGCTGCTGCCAGAACTCTTGATGGGCTCGAATGTGTCAGAGTGTCATCAAAACACAGATTCTGGTTTCTGAAACAGGTAATCTTCCCACTGCTGTTTTGTTTTCTTCCAGAGGCTTTTAATACTCCCCTTTTCTTTCTTCCCTTTTCTGTAGTGTTCAATCATCTGTCCCCTAATCACCAAAACTGTGTGTTGAATGACAGCATTTTGAGTCCAGGATTCAGTCAGATACATAAAAAGTGAATTGTTAAGATATATCCACCTGACTGAAACTGAGGCAAAAGGAGGAGGAAAGCGGGTGCTGTCTTACTTCCTCAGAAATTCCACTCCCCATTCTCTTGGAATTGGGGCCCAGATGAGTCTGGAACAGAGCTCAGTATTGGTTAACCAAATTAGCAATAATGTGAACTTCTTTTCACTCATTATGTATAGAGGCAGGGATACAGGAGTCAGATGAGAATTCTTTGGTCTAAAAGCAATGGAAGGTTGAATGTGGCTTCCTTCACAGCCAACATTGAAAGGTTAGTGCTAGGGATCTTTTTTGTTGAGTAACTGAGTCCACTGACCTTCTCCATAAGAGAGCAGTGGGACTGTGCCAGCAAGAGAGAGCCTTTTGGGGGAGGGGGTCTCTGCCTCTTTGCTGTGTTGTCAACATTGCTTTCTTTGTCTTTCATTCATTAAGATTTAAGTCTTTCAGAGTAGGTGTAATGGCATCTCCATGTTCTTGACAGAGAGAGAGAGAAAGAGAGAGAGAGAGAGAGAGAGAATGGGAGAGGTGTGTATGTATGTTCAGGACTGCCTGTCAGATGGTGAATTTGAACAGAAGCAGCTGTTGTCATGGTGATGGCAGGTTGCATCCCACCACCATGGAAACCAAAGTTAAAAAACTGATGTTAAGGCTGGAAGTCACATGATACATTTTTGTTTTGTTTTGTTTTAAAAAAAGAAAAGGGGTTTGGTTTTTCAATCTGATCTTTTTTTTTTTTTAAGACAAAGTTGGGTGGTGAGAAAAACTGCAATAAGGAAAGCAATGAGATAATGAAATGGGACAACATGAAGTACACAGAGCCTTCCACCTCATTTTTCTGTTTGTTAACAGTGCATTTCTCCTGACATGGGGGTAGGAAAGGAGGAGGGAATACAGTGTGATTTTCCAAATTTGCACCCTGTGCACTGCTAACTGTCACATGGAGAAGCCCAGGGGGGTTAGCTCTCCTGCCCTTTGGTGGCAATGTGTGGTCTGCCCTCTATTGATCAGCCCAGGAAGGGAAACCTAAAATTAAGAACTGAGAAAAGAGATGGAAATGGAATTGAAGGTGTGACTTGCTCCATAGATGAGGGTGGTTTATACATTGATAAGTTTAGATGATTAAAAATTGAAAAATTCATCTATAGCCGTCAGAACCCCAAGGAATACAATCCCTCTGTCTATTTCCTTTTCTGGATTGGTTTTTGGGCTACACTGTCCTGCTAGGTCAGCCACAGGAGGAAGTGCAAGTAAGTCTGGAAGGAGCCGAGCCAGGAGCACATTAGCCTCTGAGCCAGGTTCCTTGGACTTCAGCTTACCTCTTAACCTGGCCTTTCCCCTGCGTGGTAAGAGGTAAGGTGGAGAAAGCTTGCTGAGAGGCCTCAGGGGGCCCTCTTGGATCTCCATCTTTTTGTCTCATACTCGCTCCTACTTCCTACCATGATCTGGACAAAAAGCGAGGCATCCTTCCACAAAGGGAGATGGCCTCAGGCCTGTTTTAACAGGGTGGGATTTAATTTTCTTTTCAATCTGAAAGGTTGAAGACCTGTATGCATGGCATATTCCTATGAGAATATCAGCCTCTAGAAGGGCTGAAGAATATGAGGGGTGCAGACACCCTCTGTGGAAATAATTATGGTGGCTCTAGCCATGTCTGGGTTTGAGACATGAAATCTGTCTCTTCAATATTACTGGTCCCTCCAGGACAGATGTATCGTTCTCAGCAGCCCAGGCAAGGGGGATGTGATCTCACCAGCATGATCTCACTGTATTTCCATCAGGGTCTGTAGGAGCTGGAGCCGAACTTCTGTGATGGTTCAATCCCTCCTGTTCTTAGCGCTGGCCTTGGGTGTGATTAATGCCCCTTCTAATCACTGGGAGAGATTGCATCAGAGCCATCAGCTTCATAAATCCTGCTCTGGGGACTGGTGTTTGGATATGCTTTCCATATTCCCAGGAGGTTCTGGGCCAAATGTCTTTGCTCTCTTCCCGGAGGCCCATTACCATATATATATATTTTTTTAATTCTTTATTGCAGTCGGTCTTTTCAGTGTCAGCTCCTGGCTGCAGCCAGCCAGCCCACTCCCGGAGGCTGTGACCACTAACAGTTGCTTATCCCAAAGCTTTAGAACCACAGCAGATGCTTAAAGAGTGATTTAGTAGGATAATAAAAATGACTGTGCATTTGTGTAGCACCTTATGGTTTTCAAAGGATTTTGTATTCATGGATGGTTTTAGACTTTGATCCTTTTGTATTTCATGTTTGGTTCCTTGGGAATGGATGGTGGTGATTTTCCCTGCCGTGAGTACCATGTTGGGGCAGATTTTACAGTGGGAACCCTGGCTCTGGTTTCCTATTACCAAGCTACGTTTCTCCATTGCATTGTAGGTCTCAAGGAAGATTCTGATTTTGGTCATAGAAAGAAAGTAGTGGGAAAGCCTTGGATAGCTGCATTTCATTATTGTTCATGTTTAAAATGTCTCTTTGGTGTAGTTCTTGAGGGAATCACAGACTAGGCAGTAACCCTTCCCTATGACTGTCTTTGAGTCAACATCCAACTTGTTTAGAATGGCCCAGGTCATCTTATGAGACTCTTTCATTTCTTAGAATTATACCTCCAAAAAATAGGCAGCTGGGATGGGAGGGAGGGAAAAGAAATAGATCTTTCAGGGAGAGTGTTCTGGCCTGGGGTGAGAGGTGGAAATGGGTAAAGGAGGTTGAGACAAGCCTTCTCTGAGTCTGTGGGCTATTCTAGACTCCCCCAGGAGTTTACAGGAAGTGCATGAGTGGCCACAGACTGCTCCCCACAAAAGTGCAATCTTCATTAGGCCTGGAGTCGGGGAGAGAGCACAGCAGTCTGTCCCTGGTGGCCTCTCAGCCTCTCTGAGTATATTCAGTCTCCTTAGTGTGCTTTGATGCCATAGCTCTGAGAGGACACAGCTGAGAGCGGAGGGGATCTAGGGTCAGTATCCTGATGGTAGTGGAGATGCATGTTTCCCCTGGGATTCCCCAGGTGTGCTCCTTGAGCCTAAGTCTCTCCCAGTCTTGTCTACAAGACCCTCCCAGTCTATAGACCTACCCCTGAGAGGGGCTGACAGGGGAAGCTCTGCTGCTCTGGGCAGAAGGTGGCTCATCTCCCAGGCCAGGTCCCCAGGGCTCTGTTGATGAGCAGGGCCAGCACCACAACTGTGGCCTATAGGGCAGCCCTCTTCCTTGCCCTGGCTTTTTGTGCCTTCAGGAAGGAAATGAACAAATGGTAGGTGTGCAGGCCAAGTAGCGCTGCTCAAATTAGCTGTGTTGCTAAGGAAACAAGTCAACCGTTGGAAGGAAGGAGCATTGGGTAAAGGAGATAAATCAATAAGCAAACCTATTTTTATCATTTCCCTAATGATTGTCTTGAAGCTGCTAGACGGGAAAGGGAGAGATGGAACGGCACAGGTCCTCATTAAGGGGCTCAGAGGGAGAGACGAGTGAAGGGGTGTTTGGGGAGATTGCCAGAGAAGTTGATCAAATGAGGCCCATAGTGAGCAGATAGTGAGACAGGTAAGGGAGAGGAGGTATCTTGGCAGGGTTCAAGGTACTTCCATGGCCATTTCCTCATTGGATCCGGTCCCTTTGTCCTCCTGCATTAGATCCTCTCGGAAATCTTGCATTGATTTCCATGACCCTCAGGTTGGAATGGTGTTTTTGTGTTGTTTTGTTTTTTTTTTCAAAATACCTATAGCTTTGATTGATTTTATAATTCTAAATTAATACATACTCATAGCCCTCAAGACAGTACATAAAGGAGTAAAGAAGAAAGTGGAAATACCCCTTGTACCCCAAGAAAGCTCATTATCCTTCTAGTATGACAGATTTTTTTCTTTGCTTCTTTTTCAAAACTCTTGTTACATTCAAGGGATCTTCTATGCATGCTGCTTTCTATTTTTGAATAGTTAACGTGTATACGTAATACATAGTACAGAAAGTTCAAATGGGTACACGGTGTGGAGAAAGTGTGAGATACCTTTTGCAAGGATACCTCTGGCTCTGGTTTCTCTGTGCAATTCACTAATCAACTGATTGGTTAATTTATTAATTAATTAGAAAGCAGTTATTGGGTGCTTACCATGTGGTGGACACCAGGGTTCCAGAGGTGAATAATACAGGCAAACTCCTGCCCTAAGGCTCCCACACCTCACTGCCCTGGTAGTTCCATTTATTCAGGATCTCTGTCTATAGCTGGACACCAGGGAGAGATACTGTTCTGCAAAATGTGTTTGGTGTCAAGCACAGAATGTAATGGGAGCCACTGAGTTCCTGGGCAGAAGGAATCAAGAGTCCTGGACCGACTTCCATTACTGTCTCACGAAGGGCCTTGTTCTTTGAGGCCTTGGCAACATGGAGCTTCCTTTGACCTTTCCCGGTCATATCTTTGTCTAGCCTGAGGTGCATTCCCTTGGCCTATGGGCTGTTACTTGCCATCCAGGCTCTTCCCTTTGGAGATGTAGCAGAGCCTCAAGCCTTAGAGCCACGCTTATTTGGCTTGAAGTTATGATGGTAAAGGAGAAGCCATGGGAGCGGCAGCTCTGAGTCAGCTCCCACGGGTGGGGGTAAGCTGGAGCCCGGGCCTCAGCCAGAGTGAGTGACTACCCTGCAGTCTCTGTGATGGCTCCTCAATGGAGCTGCCGCTCTAGGGGCTGGCTCCCGTTCATTCATGCCTGCGTTTAACACGGAGTCTGCTCCTACTGTGTACCAGGGGCTCTGGTAAGCACTGCCCCGTGGAGAGGTAAACAAGAGCACGCCCTTGCTTTCAAGGTACAGTTTCTGGGGGAAGGGAAATATGAGGAGAGATGATAAAGTCATACAGTGTAAAGGAGTAGTGGGGCACAGAGGGAAACCTTCACAAACAAGGTGATATTTTAGCTTGCTCTTGACATATGACCAGAAAAGAGGAGAAAGGCCATTGCAGGTGGAGGCAAAAGCACCAAGATATAGGTGCCCATTCTTCATGCTTTCTTCAGAAAGAGGGGGACACAAGGGGGGAAAGGAAAGAGCTGGAAGGGAGAGTGACTGGGCCTCAGATGGAACTGGATGTCCTCTCCTGTTCTTCTCTCCCCAAATTTCCCAGTCACCATCCTTTCTGTCATGTAGTCCACAGATACACAGGATTCCCATAGTCTCACCTCTTCTGCAGCAAAATCTCACCTCAGATTCTTAATTGCCCCAAACATGAATTCATCCTGAGGTTGAGATGATCTGTAATGCCTAAAGGGATATCACTTCTGAGGATATGTGCATTTAAATAGTTTTCAAAATTTCTTTCTTTAAAAATTTTTTTTAAATGTTTATTGTTAAGAGAGAGAGAACGTGTGTGTAAGCTACACGTCAGGGAGGGGCAGAGAGACAGGGAGACAGAGAATCCAAAGCAGGCTCTGCAGTGTCAGCACAGAGTCCATTGTGGGGCTTGAACCCAAGAACTGTGAGATCATGATCCGAGCCGAAGTCAGATGCTCAACTGACTGAGCCACCCAGATGGCCTTCAAAATTTCAAGCCAAAGGATTGCTGTTCTGCATACGTCCTTAGACATCAGACTGTAGGCAGAGGATTTGGATGGGGGAGGGCGTGGCAGTGGGGTGTTCTCAGAAGCAATGCATTACCAAACCTTCCTGCTTTGATTGTAGCCTCCAGGGCTTTAGGCAGTGCTATTAGTTGAAACCTTATGAATTCCCAGCCATCCAGATATCTGGCCAGTCACAGGAAGTTTGGTTCCTTAGCACCTGGAGCCAAGAGCCTTTCTCCTGCCCCAAACACCCTGGGGCGTTCTGGGGTGTGATGGCCACACCTTCCTGTGTTTCTCAGAAGCCTCCTATATCTGCCACTGGGCATTCTGGACTAGGTGAGCTTAAAGGTCCTTGCAGGGAGTTGTATGCTTAGGTGATCTGGCTAGAGAAACGCAGGTGTGGAAGCAGGGAACAAGGAGTGGGGGCCACAGAGGGGCTGCGACAGTCCAAGCAAGTATTGTGGGGTAGAGAGGCCTGGGGGCACATAGCCGCCATGACCTGTTGTGCCTGCAAGTCAGCAACTACGAGCTCATGAACTTTTAAGTCTGTGGTTATCACTTTAAGGTTTTCAGGGGAAGAAGCCCGAATCCCAGAAAGCAATCCTCGAACCCAAGCAGACCGAGGAGAGCTCCTGATGTGGGCCGCTTGAGTGAGAGCATCGTGGTCCCCAGCCCTGCTTCCCAGGTCACTTGCTGGGCTCCTTGGACCTTTTGGGCAACTTTTGTGAACTTGCTCAGGGCACTTCCGGCCATGGTGAAGGGCAGCTGAGCCTCACACTTTGTGAACAGTTTTGCTGGGAACAAGGATGAGGTGAGAGGTGGCAGAGGCACTAGTGTCACTCCTGCTGGAGCACCGGCCCTCCTCCTCACACCTGGGGACCGGCAGTGAGATATGCCCTTTGTGTCTGAGCTCCCCAAATACGTTCCTCCGACACCATTCCCAGGAGAGATGTTCTGATAGAAGGATGCTACAGTGGAACGAGTCAGGGAATGCTGTGTACCATTCTCACCCCCTTTGGGGGAGGCGGTGCACACTGTTTACAATAGTACAGTCGTGCGAAAGGCTCCAGGAAGTCCTGCTGGGAGGACACCTGCTCGCTTTCCTGAATTCCGGCTTTCCCTCATTGATGTGATTGCAAGTTCCTGTAGTGCTCGTATCCCGTGGGCTGCATTTTAGGAACACTGCCCTAAATGCCCTCAACTTCTGTTGACGTGTGTCGTGACTGGTAGGCATGACGTGTGTCCGTGACTGGTAGGCATGTTCTCAGGAAAAGGCCTGGGTGCCTCAGCAACCACTTCTGGCACTCCCATCTTCATTCTGCCACTTGGTTCTGGGGGATCTTGGGTGGCCCAGGACCAGCCAGCCTCTTCAGAGGGCTTATGGGACAGCAGGTCCCACACTGTCTCTGGGCAGTGTGATCCCTGGTCTCTCTACACTTGGCTGGAGCTCTGGGCCAGAGCCCGTGATGGGAGTGAAGAGAACCCCCTTTGTGATCAGTGGGTACTGGGGGCCCTAGGTAGGTTGTGGGTGGGGCTTGTCCCAAGAAAGTGGGCATGCACACTAGCCGGGCATCTGTGGAGTGTGTCTGCTGGCATGTTTAGCTCTCAGGGGCCTACTTTGGTTCCCAGAGAGACTGCGTGAGGAGGAATGGCTGGGTGTGCTGAGGGACGATCCCTGAGGTTAGATTCCTCTCTGACTGGGAGGGTTAAACAGACACAGTGGCATGTGGGAGGCAGGGTGCTGGCTCTGAGGTCCTCTGAGCCCATCCAGTTTTCAGATCTGGGGGCAGAGCCACAGAGCAGCCAAAGCCAGCAGAGCTGTCCCTAGAGTACGGGTCTTGGATGAACTGGGGGTGTGTGGAAAGGAAGGATGGCCAGCTGCAGAAGAGTGGGCGGTGACTCAGGGGTGCATAGTCTTGGGGAGGAGAAGGCCCTAGACACTGCTGAGTATGATGAAAATGTCTGGAGGGTCAGATGTAGCTGGCTGCCTCACCTACTGCAGCCTCCCATTACTGCACCAGGGCAGCTCACAGCTCCTCGCACAGCACACGCACCCCTGCCTGTAGGTGCCCTGTGCCCTGCCCTTCCTCACAGACACCCTGAATGTCCACCTGCCACTGATGGGCACTAACATATCATGGCAGGGATGAGGACGCATCCGGGGCATATTTATGACTTGTATTCCGTAGGGAAGGTCGAGGCCCTACATGCTACACCGGAGGCCTGGATATGTGGGGAGACAAGGAGCATGGTCCCTTGCCTTGTCCCCACTTGGCCAGATCTACTCTTTTCTCCTGCCTGGATGCTAGAATCTGCCAGAGCATAGGTTGCTTGGTAAGACCAGTGGCAACAGCTCATTTGTGTTTGTTACAACAACAGTTATGGAATGAAATCCAATGTTTAGAATCACTTGACTCCGGAAACTGGTGATTCCCTCTGTCTCTGGTAACAGTCCCCCCTCTAACTCTCCCAGGGCTTGTGACACAACCTTTCTTCAGGATAGGCAGGATGCAGGCTCTTGAATCATAGTCCTGTCTTTCAGAGAGGCCCAGGGAGCCCCCTCATCGGTCTTCAGAACAATGGAACACAAAAAAGCCTGAATCCATTAGCCATTCATTTGTACTTTGGTTTTTAGATGCCTTGACTTCGCTGTCTTGGATTCAGACTCATGATGTGTCTCTCTGTTTGCTATCCATGTAGAAACTTAGGAGAAAATAAGGTGGGACAAGGCAAGCTTCTCCTGACCCCATTAAATATTTTTTTGGATTGGATATTGAAATAGAAGAGAGCTCACATGGAGAGAATTGTTCTTCTTCCAAGGGCTCTTCCACTCAGTTGAGCAGAGGTTCTAGAGGAGGAGACCCCAGACGTGATGCCCAGAGGCAGCAACGGACAGCCACAGCTGGATCCTTGCTGAAGCATCATCGTACAGTGCGGTGGTTTGAAGCCTGGGAAGAACAGCCTGCCACAACATCAGTGTTTCTTCTTCCCTTCTTTCTGTGTCCATTTTCAGCCCTGCTTAATTCCCGGATATGTCATTGAATTCACCAAGTATCTGAAGTATCAACCGTATGTCTAACTGTATTATTTATTGGCTACATTCTTCCTTTTCTTGGACAAGATGCTTTGTGTTTAGAGCCCAGTCAGAAATGGTTATGGGTTCCCATGCTAAGGACCATCCACTGCCTTGCCTGCCTGTTTGCTGATATAGATCTTGCAGACTGTGCAGACATAACATGGATTTTGATGAATTTTGTGTATTTATGTGCACAGCCGTCTTGGAGGCTGCATCCCTGTCTCTTTGGTGAATCTGTTCCTTAACTTCACCTTTCCTACGCCGTTTGAGTACATGATTTTGGCCACCATCATTGCCAACTGCATTGTCTTGGCCCTGGAACAGCATCTTCCTGAGGATGACAAGACCCCGATGTCCCGCAGACTGGTATGTGCCTCCTTCCTTCTTGTCTTTCCCCCTGTCCTTCCCTTCCCTGGTTTCTTCTCCTTTGCTTCATCTCCTGGCCCCATCCCACCTACAGTTCTGTGAACCTACAGTTCTGTGAGGAGTTTGTTCTTTGCCGAGGGACAAGCTCGTGACAGATCCCATTGGGCTGTATAAGGACAAGAGGACTGACCTTTATAACTCCTGCTCCCAGGAAATTCTCAGGGCATCACAAACACTTGTGTATACGCTGCATGGAAGCCAGACAAGATGGAAGGGGGGGGCACAAGGGCCATTCAGTTCGCTCCCCTTTCTAAGGGACTTTTGAAGTGAGAGGGAGAAGGGAGGGTAGAGAAGAGAGGCTGAGGGATCTCAAAGCCTATGTGCTTTCACGATGGTGAACTTCCCAGATCTTATGTCCATATTCACCTTAAAGCAATGATTCATATGTCTGATGTATTCCCCCTAGAGAGGGCAAATTAATTGCTTAAACTCCAAATGTGTGGATAAGTGGCTCCAGCCTGATTACCAGCAGATGAGAACCCTTGAGCTTCCAATGTAGGTGAAGATCAGCGATGGAAAAGCCACCCCCTTCAAGGCAAAGCTAGAAGCATCAGTTATGCCCCTGGGAAGAAACCTGGCCTTGGTGTTACCCCTACATCCGTCCATTTCTGCAGCTGGCTTTTCTGAGACTTCCCTTGCTCCTTTGCACTCCCTAAGCCCTTCCCACCTGTACATGGGGCTGGCCCAGGGCAGATGTCCAGCCGTCCTGTAGGACACAGGACTGGTCAGAGTGGAGGGGGTGGCCAGGATGTGCTTTTGTCTGAATCTGATGAAGTATATTCCCTGCCTTACCGGCACCTCTGCTCTTCATCCCACAGGAAAAGACAGAACCATATTTCATTGGGATCTTTTGCTTTGAAGCTGGTATCAAAATTGTGGCCCTGGGGTTCATCTTCCATAAGGGCTCGTACCTCCGCAATGGCTGGAATGTCATGGATTTCATCGTGGTCCTCAGTGGGTGAGTCTTCTTCCTGTCTTTCCTTTTCTGGGTGTGAAGATGCACCTATGTTGTCATGAAGTGTCTGGTGCAAGGAACTCAAGGGTGGGAAGGCAGCAGCCCATGGAATAGGGACAGAGGAAAAAAGTTCAAGGACAAGATTCCCCATGGGGCTAGACCATAGGTAACCCACCTGCAGGGGAGTATGGGTACTCTGCGGAGATGCATGTGGTATTCCACAGAGGTTATAGAACCAAGGTGTGGCTGCTACCGCTTCCGGTTTTCCATTCTGTGCTTGGCTAGTGCTGGACACATATGTCCCAGTGAGCCTTTTCACTAAAGCAAGCAGCTTGCCATAGCCTGAGGGGCACCCCCAAAAGCTGGGCCCAAAGTGCAGTTTTTCTTTGAACACTGGAGAAGAACCCCAAGGATATTTACTTAACTGAGAATTGAGACTTGTGTCCTGAAAACAGAATTTTTTTATGATTTGCAGATTTATTAACGTGAGGAGGTATAAAATTGAATCACATTAAAATGTTTGATACGCAGTACTAAATTGTTGCCCATGCAGTGTCATAGGCAGCGTGCATTTATTGGCAGTAGATTTATTTGAATACTTGATAAATCGTTTTTTTGAAAATGAGTATAGTATACCTCTATTGGGGCCTGTCCAGCACCGTCAGCAGCATACGTGATGGACCTTAGGACTGGTGATAGTAGGTATGTCTCACCGGGTTTTGTGTCAGGTGGTTTTCGGTTCCTGTATGAAAGGGGAGTGGTCCAGGCCTGACGGGGGTGCCCATGTCCTGTGTGGGTATGACAGCAAGGGGTGTGGAAATCACCACACCCAGATGCTTGTCAGACAGTAGCTCAAATCTGTGTGGGAAAGAAGAGAATGTAGTAGAAAAGTGAGGAGGGGGGCACTAGGAGCCACCATTATGATTGACCAAAAGGAGTGGGAGCAAAGAGGAAATTATTTTCCACAGAACAGAGGAGTGGAAGTCAATAAAGTCTGAGGAGAACAAGAGCTTGAGAATGTTCGCGTTTACTCATTGTCTTGTGGAATAGACATAACACTTATACTTTTAACCTTCACACCAATTGTGAGCACGAGAAAGAGAAAAAAGTCAAAGGTATAAAGGACTGGAATGTTCTAACGGAGCTCATAAGCAGCCAACCCCTCAATATAGGGAACAGATAAATAAGTAGAGACAATGACAATGATGTTTAAAAACATCTGTTGCCTTACAAAAGGTTACTCTTCTAAAAGAAAATTCTACTGAATTTTAAGTATGATTTAGTGTATAAAGATAATTTGTACATAGTGTTTCAGAAGTGCATGGTCATAGACAATGCAGCACACCTGGGCAATGTGTTTTATGTTTTATTTTTTTCAGCTTTATTGAGGTATGATTGACAAAAATTGTGTGTATTTAAGGTGTGCAATGTGATGTTTTGATATACATTGCACAGTGATTACCACAATCAGGCTAATTAACATCTCCATCATCTCTCATAGTTACCTGGTATGTGTGTGTGTTGAGAGTACTTGAGTTCTACTCTCTCAGCAGATTTCAGGTGTATAATACATTATTATCAACTATAGTCACCATGATGCACATTGGGTCTCCAGGACTTATTCATCAATAGATGACAGTTTGTACTCTTTGACCAATGTCTCCCTCACCCCCAATACCTAGTAACCACCATTCATTCCTCTGTTACTGTGAGTCTGATTTTTTTCTTTAAGACTCTACATGTAAGTGAAATCATGCACTATGTATCTTTCTTTTTAGTACTTAAGTTATTTCACTTAGCATAATGCCCTCCAGGTTTATCTATGTCATTACAAATGGCAGGGTTTCCTTCCTTCCTTTTTTTTTTTTTTTTGAGGCTACATAACATTCCATTGTGCGTGTGTGTGTGTGCACGCATGCGCACACACACGTGTGTATTTCTTTATCCATTCATCCATCAGTGGACATTTAGGATGTTGTCATATCTTGGCTATTGTGAATAATGCTGCAATGAATGTGGGGGTGTAAGTATCTCTTCAAGATAGTGATTTTATTTCCTTTGGATATATACTCAGAAGTGGGATTGCTGCATTCATGGTATTTCTATTTTTAATTTTTTGAGGAACCTCTGTACTGTTTTCTATCGTGGCTGTACCAATTTGTATTCCCACTCACAGTGCACAGGGGCTGCCTTTTTTCCACATCTTCAGTAACGCTTGTTATCTTTTGACTTTTTGATAATAGCTTGGCGATATTTTTAATGTCCCTAAAATAAGTAATACATACTATATAGTGAAAGGTATAAAAGAGAATCTGAGTCATTTAGAAATGTGATTCTGTCTGGAAGAAAAATACTATTACGCATGTGTATTATATGTTAGGATTGTGTGAATTCTTGGTCCTGCTGAATTTTATATTCAGAGGCCATTTGAAATTTCTCATCTAGTCCGTTTATTTTTATTTTAAGCTATTAAGTGTCCATTAAAGAAAATAGGTAAAATACTGGAAAGTCAAAAGAAAAAAAGCAGTTCACAGATTAAGAAAAGTTCTTATTGTTTTGTGGTATTTCCTTCCAACCCTTTTAATGCTAAGGAAGCTTTCTTTTCAGTGTTTGTAATTTTGCTGCCTTTTCTGAACATAGTATGGGCATAGTACATGTTACTCCATATTTTGGTAAAAAAGCAATTTATTAAATGGATATACATAGAAGACGTGCATTTCTCCGTTTTTACAATTATTTGACACCTAGATTGCTTTCTGGTTTGGGCTATTGTGATTAATTATTAGAAGTGCTCCAATGTACATCTTTCGGCTGTCACATTTTAAGAGGCATTGTGACAGGTTGAAGTGCTTCTAAAGGAGAATCCACCATTCTGGTGTGGGGTCTGGGAGCGAGAATGTGTGGGGAGGAGAAGGAGTGGACTCTGACAGGAGGAGAGAAGACTGAGACTGATGGAAGCTGTAAGTACTGCCTTCCCGTTAGGGTTGCCATGTGGCCCGAGGAACAGATCTGTAGGAGTCAGCGGGGTCCTTCTGTTGTAACATGGCCAGGAAGGACCTCTGTGTCCTCTCCTGCATGTGTGGGGGTGCACATGAGTGGGCACAGGTGGTGAACTCTAAGCCAAGTTACTTGTCCTCTTTGTTCTCTCCCTACTCAGCCCTCCAATATCCCATTCTTAGCGGCTCTTCAGACTTTGCCAAAAGACCACTGCTGTCCATCTGAACCAATAAGACTGTCCATCTTCTTTCTACGCCTACTGATTTCCTTCTCCCTTTAATTCGCATGTGAATGTGCTCCATGGGAGGGGCTTGACACTCTTGAGATTTGTGCTGAGGGTGCTGAGGGTTGTGGTTCTATCCCACAGGGATGGATCATCAGATTTAGTCTTATGCTCACACAGCGCTCTCATGTACCACATTGCATGGCTTCTGCAATGCACATTTCTCAAGCTGGAGCATCTTCAACATCAGCCTATATCTTATAATAATGACATCGTATAGTTTCATCGACAGCATTTTTCTTTCTTTCTTCACTAAGAAGGAAATCATGGGGCATCTTACAACTGTTAGGGTCTTAGAAGCAGTGAAATACCAATAAATACCAGTTGTTATAATACCAGCCCAGGGAGGCAGGCAGATCAGGCTTTAGATGTGAATTGTCTAGCATGCATGTTAAGTGCTCAGTGTAAGATCAGCTGCTTCTTGATGGCAGATCCAGGAGTTGGAACTGTGCCCTTTAACCCAGGGCTGGTGCTTTGCCTGGCACAGCTCCCTCTCCACACTTCTTGACATCCACTTCTGTAGTAGTCCCTGCAGGCAGCTCCTGCTTCTGACCTCAGCTCCAGGTGTCACCTCTCATTCTCCTCCTGTATACAGGGTGGATGACAAGTGCTGGAGCATGACACAGCACCTCGGGCTGAGGCTGTACAACTTCTCAGCTCTCAGTGTGTGACTAGAGGGGAGGGAGTAAGGGAGGGGGTGCTGAGGTGTCAGACAGCTGGGTCAGTGAAAGACCTTCTATCACCGACTTTTGCCAAGGAATGGGTAGCTGAGGACCTGAGCCACTACATTTTGCCTGTCCTCTGACCTTCTAACCTTCTGTATTCTTAGGTCTATAAATTGAGAGAGTTCATGGTCTAGAAAGTATATATATGTGCATTCTTCGTCTAATCCTCACAATCCGCCAAATGAGATCTTGTTATCCTCATTTTAGATGGAGAAACTGAGGTTCAGAGAGGGTAGGTGATGTACTAGGAGGTATTTGATCCAAGACTTGAGCCCACATCTTCTCACACCACGTTCCTTCTTCAGCACTCGTTTTCTCACACCATCAGCCACTACCCAACCTCACAGCCTCCGTGGTTCTACAGCTGCATGATTGCATGTTCCTTCAGTTCCACTGAAGCAGTGTGGGCTGGGCAGAGAGGGGCATAATTTGGCAGATGTCCCCGACCCAGGGGTACGGCTTCATGTGTGACTCGAGGAGGACCAGAGTCCCATCTGTCCATCCTAGGACTTCTCTCTGTGGGCTTGGAATAAAACCCCCAGCTCTGTGGTTAAGAAGGCATGTTACTTAACTCCTGTGGGTTTAATGTACAAAAACTGAATCACCAGTTCATTAATTGCCTTGTTCATTCATTCATTCATTCATTCATTTATCCATTTATTAAACAGACTCGTATTGTTGAATACGCAAGCAAATGTTGTAACTAAGGAACACCAAAGTTAATGTATTCTCATTTCTTCTAAAAGACAGTGGAATTTGCCATTCCTTTAACAAACTATTACCTTACATAACTTGGGATCTCTTGTATTGGTAACAATTCGGGACATGCTGTTTCTAAACATTTGTTAGGCCACCCGGAGGATTTTAAATTATTTGAAGTCATTATTGTATATTGGTTTTTGTAATAAATCAGAGTACCAGCAATATGGGCAAATTATAGAGGGGATGGAACACTCAAAGATGCTCCTAAACCCTGGCTAAGAACAGGGAAGTGAAGGCGAGGACTGCCTTTCAACCCTGTTCATGTCTGTCACCCCAGTGCCTGGATTGTAGTAGGTACTTAGTAAATGCTAATTGAGTCAAATCACTGGCTTCCTCTCAGATTCTCCTGTCACCTATAGGATACAAAAGAGAGTGCTGAGGGAAGCCTGGGACTAAAAGTAGGGAATGATTGTCTATTCTCAGTTCTTCCCCTAGGTCTACAGCATCTGTCTCTCTCTCTCTCTCTCTCTCTCTCTCTCTCTTTCTCTCTCTTTTTCTCTCTCTCGACTCCTACGAGCTTGCTCACATTCTGATCACTCTGTTAGAGAAAAGAAAACTGGGAACTCAATCTGTAGGTTATTAAGAAGTATGGGGATTTTAGTCATTTGGGCCTATTTACAGGGTTCTCAGCGTTACCTTCTGGGGATTGCTCCCTGGGTGATGGGGGTGGGGGCAGGGCCAGGGCTGAATATTGAAGATACAGCCTTCCAGAACTGACTATAGGGGGGTGGTAAGGAGGAAGCAGCAGTATCGGATCACCTGTCATTTGCTATAGAGAGAAAGCTGGCATTTGTTAAGCTATATGCCAAAGACTGTAATACACACACACACACACACACACACACACACACACACACACGTTTGTATGTATGTATGTTACTGCTCAGAATATGCCATGCCGTCAGCGTGGCCAGCCTTGCTGTGGGAGATGACCTGTTATGACTATTCCCTTAACTGTGAGTACATGTGTGCAGACTCTGGATTATGGGCAGGTGTATCTGAGCCTGGGGCTTTTCTCCTTCTTTCTACCAAGGCCCTCATTCCAGGGCCTGAGTGATCACCTGTCCCTACCCTACTGTCTTCCTTCAAGAGACATGGCTGAGTACCCACAATGTGCCAGGCCCTGTACAGAGTGTGGGTGGGATGGGGTTGAGCGTCCCCTACTGGGAACCACATGTCATGAAAACCCAGAAGAAGGGCACCCACCCTAGCTCTTGCAGGGGGGTGGTTGGGGAAAGACACATTTAAATTGGGATTGAGGATGGGCAGGTGGGGCTTAGACGAGGAAAGAGAAGAGCTTTCTTTTCTGGGGAAAGAATACCATGTCCAAATCCTTGAAGGTGAGAGAGTGAGAGCAGGCAGGACAGCTCTGGGGAGTTGGCTGGCAGAGTCTGAGAGCTGAGCCCGCAAAGGTCAGCAGGGGCCAGGGCTGGCCGTGCTCCGGAGCTTGTTCGTTAGCCGGAGGGCAGTGGGGGAACCGATGAAGGCTTTGAGCAGGGCTGGGATGACTCATTCTAGCTCTGTTCTGGATGCCGCACAGGTCTTTTTTCTCCTGGACTCAGTCCACTCCCAGGAAGGGGCATGGAGAGGGGAAGGGAGCCTTTGCCGAGTCTTTAGCTGTAGTTTGGGGAGGACTTGCATAACCAAGCAGAGAGAGGAAAGACGAAAGAAGAGGGAACAGGGGAGAGAAAAGCCTGAGGAAATGCAGCAGAAGAAATGCTGGGGGCTGTCAGTGCATGTCCCCAGTTTCTTTCCAGTGGCACACGCACAGTGGTTCAGCCTGAAGCCTGTTGGCAGGAGGATGGTATCTGGAGCTAAATATACATTGATAAGTATTTTTAGAGGGTTTCTGTGAGAAGGCCGCCCTAATACACGAGTTTCCCGAGCAGCTAAAGATCGAGGAAAGCACAGTTTTCCCATTGGAGCACTGTCTCTCCGGTGCTGCGAATGTGGAGGAGGTATTGTGAACGCAGTCCCGGGGCCCCCAGCCCAATTTAAATCTCTGTGGTAATAGGACGATAACACTTGGTATTTATATAGCATCTTCCTGCCAGTGAGCCTGGCAGGATTTTACAGACCTGTCTTGTACTCATCCTCTCTGCTCTGAGTGGGCGAAGCGGGGAGGTGGGGAGCAAGCAAGGGCTGGCTGGAGGGAGGGGGCATTGGAGCTTATCATTCCGGAGATGGGGCAGCAGGCTGAGTGAGGTGCAGGGCTCGGCTTCGGAGGAGCCTAGTCAGGAGAAGGGGCCGAGGTCTCCGGTGCTTTAATGCTGGTGGCAGGGTGCTCTGCTGGACTGCTTCTCGACGTCTTGCTCCCAGCGCAGTTGGTGGCTGCTCACCCGAAGACCTCCACCTCCTCACGGGCTCCGTTTTCACTTCTAGCTCCGCACCAGGGGGGACACAGCTCTGCTTGCCGCACCTCCTTTCATCAGGACCTTAGTGTGTTTTTCTAATGCATTCTCCTCCAGATGGGTGAATGGTGGGAATACCGGAGTTAGAATTAGGAGTTTTGGTTTGGGGCAGAGGGGGCCAGAAGGCAAAAAGTGGAGCTTAGAGGGCTCTTCTCAGCTCTGCGCTGATGACGAGCCCAGTTCCTCCAGGGAGGCCCTGAATGAGAATCCCAGTTGGTAGTTGACAAGCTTGAGTTGGGATTCCTCCTGGGGTGGTGGGTAATTTTGTTCTCATGTATGAACTCTGTCTTTTTTCTATCTTGAGAGCCATCATTGATTCACTCAGCAGATATTTATTGAGTAGCTACTAGGTTCTGCAAGTAAACCACTGATATTGGCACGGTTTCTCTTTCCTGAAAGACTGCTTCTTGCCTCCCCCACTGAGTGACAGAAGCTCAAACTGGAGAGAACTAACTGAGGCCTGTATTGGCCTCCGTGTCAATAAGGAGGAGGTGGGGAAGGGACTAGAAGAGCCTTCAGAATCCACAGGGAGATTGGTTTCGGGCTATTTTTCTGGATTTACATCCACTTAGAGTCGCGTAAGGAAAACAATTATGGCAAGTTGCTTTCTAAGTCAGACCAAGGCACTGAAATTCAAACGCTCTTAGTTATGTGCATGAGTGTGTGTGGAAGAGGGTAGCAGGGGTGAAAATTTCGAGGCATGTTTGCAAAGCAGAGATGGATATGGCATAAATGTTCATTCTATAGATTTACAAGGTAGAGTTGAGAATTAAAGGGAGTGTTTACATTTCCATCTTGTGGATGATACATGTCTCCTCACTTGGGCAGAGATCTGTGCACTGGTGTCTGTGTTGTAAATATAGTCCACAGTTAAGTACAAATGCGTCAGTGTGAAATGTGAAATTCAACAGCACGGTTTAATGTATGTTTCACTGAAGTCAGGAAATAGCAGATGTGATGAGTGCAGAGTGGTTGCCAACAGGAAGGGGTGAGGTGGAGCAGTGCAGATGTTGAAAGGAAAAAGGGGGTGTACTGGTCTTAAAGAGAACATATAAAGTAAAGTCAAGTCTACGGTCACTAAGACTTAATCACTGAACTTTAGGTTTACGAGGATGCTCAATTCATCCAGCTTCCCCTTATTTACTGTTTGTCACAGAAGAAAAAAACTGAGACCCGGTGGCTAAGCAACTTGTGGAGGGTCTCGTAGCTGGAATGTGGTGAGCGGGGGCCAGCTGCTGGTTTGCTAACTCCAGATCTGGGCGTGGTTGTAGTTAAGCTTCGCTGTCTCACTGTCGCTGACAGTGAGAAGCTGCTGTTGCTTGATCGCACTCAGGCCATCAAGCTGGGGGTTAGGAAACAAATATGATTTTTTATTAGGTAGCTGGAATATATATGTGAATTTATATGAAAACAGTTTAATCTAGTGGATTAAATTATTCGGGTATCCTGCGTTCTGGTCCTGACTGTAATATACCTTCTCTCCGTGATGCCGGGTGATACGTAGATGATCTTAGCTTCCGTTTCCTTTACGGAGTGAAGACAACACCTGGCCTAGCTTCTTCACCACCTCTGGTGACAAGCACAATAATGTAATGATGATGCTGATGGTGATGGCTCCCATTTTACCAGGAGCTTACGTTGTCCTATTTTAAATGGGAAAGGCTTCACATACCAGCTCAGCCCTTGCACAGATCATTTTAAATATAGAAACAAAGCAAGGCAGATTCCATTTCCATTTTGCAGGTGAGGAAACCAAAACTCAAAGAAGCTAAGTCACATGCTCATGCCAGATATTTACTAAGGGGAGGAATGCTATTTTAATTCTATTAGCAACAATTCCAAAGCCCGTGCTGTATCCACGTGCTGAGGCAGCATAATGTTTTGGAAGGTAAAGAAGTGAAATACCAAATCAGTGAGTGGTAATACCTCCCCCCAGGACAGTGATATTATGAAGATAAATGTTTAAATACACATGAAGTACCTTTTGGACCTTTAAAAAAAAAAGGTGTGTAAACAAGGAAAGCATTCAAAATACTATGGTTCTGTTGAGCTCATTCAGAATAGTCATTTATCTCCATATAACTTGCAGCCACAGAGACCAGTTTCACTACAATCTATTGCAGTTTCCAAAACTGTGGCTAATTAACAAATTTCCATTAGTTGTCATTTTGTTTCAAGACAGAAGTTTAGCACAACTTGAACACACTATATTTCTTACTTCCTGTTAGTAGTGTATCTAATTGCATCAGAACTAGTCAAATCCTGGGGTGCCTGGTTGACTCAGTTGGCTAAGCCTCTGACTTCAGCTCAGGTCATGATCGCATGGTTCATGAATTTGAGCCCTCCATTGGGCTCTGTGCTGACAGCTTGGAGCCTGGAGCCTGCTTTGGATTCTGTGTCACCCTCTCTCTCTGCCCCTCCCCGGCTTGCATTCTGTCTCTGTCTCTCAAAAATAAATAAACATTAAAAAAAAAAACACTAGTCAAATCCTTCTACAGTTATTATCAACAGCAACAAAGAAATTCCCAGAGTAAAAGCTGAAACAAAGCCCTTTATTTTTAATCTTATCAATAGTGAAAATATTATATTACCCAGATCCCCTCCCCCTTTTTTATTTATTTTTCTTGGCTTTGACTTCAGGTCCTCCATACTCCTCCCTACTTTGCACAGACACACACACATCAGAGGGGTCTGATTGTTACAAAGAAAGGCTGAAGAGATTACCCCTCTTCCTTCAGGAGGAATGTCCCATTGGAGAACTCTAGTTATCTCGGAGGAGAGCTGACAGGAAAGTCTGAGCTCCTACATCCTCCCACCCTTGTCTTTCATTTCCTTCTGTCTCGGCTGCCACTCTTCTGTCAGGAGCCTGGCCCTTGGTGACACAGTGGTTAGGAGAGGAGCTCAAGGCCATGGCTCTTCTCCCTGGCCTCTCACTCTGGGACTGTGACTGAGAGGTTGAATGACAGGTGTGGCTGCTTCACGCTTGAGATGGCATTTGCATTGAAGTCTCATGACTTATGTCACTATGGGAGTCCCATGCATCTTACCTCCTTCTCCCACCCCTATGGAGCCAAGCTGGTCTTACTTTAGGGGGTAAAGCTGGTCTTAGGGAGTTGTTCCTTAGCCCAAGGCCACATGACTGGCCATGGGGAGGCTGAAACTAAAATGGACTGGTCTAGTGAGTCTTTGCTGTTGAGTCTGAGTAAAAAATCTGGTGGGTGGAGGGGATGACTAGGATGATGTCTCTCCCAGCCTGGGCCACTCAGGGCTGAGCATGCCCAGTACCCACATCTGAAACTCTGAATTACGGGGTGGGGAAGACACCGGAGGTGTCAGTAGAAGACAGGGAAGAAGGAAGGGTGAAGGCAGCCAGTATTAGTTGAGCACCTTCCATGTTCCAGACATTGTGCTGGCTATGAGGGATATGACCACAGAGGGAGATGTCATTTCTATTATCTTAGAGCTTGCTTCCTAGCAGAGAAGACAGACACTAAATATGCTTAACTTTAATGGTGTCTAAAGTGCTGCAAAAGAGAAATTTTAGGGGCCTGGGAGGGTGGTTAAATTGAGAACCTAACCTCATCTGAGAGAGAATGCTCAAGAAGTTGCTGTTGATGTGGCCACCTGGAGACTGAGTAGCATTTGGCTGGAAAAAGAAGAGAAGAGGGAAGGGGCCAGGATGAGGAGAATATAGGCAGAGGGTAGGGTGGGTGGGAGAGGGCATGGCAGGTCTGGGAAACAGACAGAAGGCCAGCGGTCCTGTTGTATAGTGATTGAGGTGATGGTAAGCAAGGGTGGCTGGGGAGTGGGAGAGGGGCCACATCATTCATCCAGTGCCTTGTTGGCATCACTAGGGTTGTTCCATGGGGGGCCACTGCATGGTTTGAAGCAGGGAAGTGGACAGGTTTACAGTAAATGAATGGAGATGGGGTAATGCTTGCCAAGAAGACAGAACAACTTCCCTGATTGGTTCTGTGTCTGCTCAAAATTAGGTACATAGAATTAGTGTCCTCAAAGAGTCCCTCTCTTCTATCTTGCCTCCTCCTTCCAACACTGGCCCTCAACTATAATTTTGTTTAACTTATTGGAGTTGTACCAAAACCCAGTCTGTAGACCTTATAATGTAGCCCATTATATGCTAAAGATCTGTTAACCCTGCCCAGAGCAGAGACATAGTCTTGCCTCCCGGGTTCGCAGTCTGAGCATCTCCTACTGATTCAAATAATGGGTAAGAATTGATGAATGTGTGGGCTTTTATTTTTGATATTCAGCAGAGAGATTATTTTAAAAACGCTTTGCTGAGAACATTGCTATATGATTATGACGACTTTTATTTTTCTGATAGAACAATAGTCAAAAGATCAAGCCAACCCACATGCTTGTTTATGGGATGTTTCTCTTTTTCCTGCTTTCATAGCCTGTGACACATCATGATGCTGGATCTGGATCCTAATTGAACTCTGGTTAATAACCACCATAAACATAACCCTTTGTGGTTTAGGGGCCCCATCTGGTGAGAGTTCACAGTGCTGTCTTGTTT
This sequence comes from Acinonyx jubatus, assembly GCF_027475565.1. NCBI lineage: Eukaryota > Metazoa > Chordata > Mammalia > Carnivora > Felidae > Acinonyx > Acinonyx jubatus. The sequence continues at coordinate 42,035,246 of NC_069395.1, forward strand.
ATTCTCTACTCACTCCTCATTTGGAAAAGGGAAATACAGGCCTCCTCCTGGTTCCCTTTCTGGGTAAATGTTATATCCTTTGTTATAGAGAGACAGGTCACCCACATGGATGCTTCACATCCAGGCTCTGGTGCTGGAGATGGGGAGGTGCTTACTGCCTACTCCAGTCTTTCCCAATGACTACTTGAATTCCACATACCCTCTTCATATGAGTGCAGCCAGCTCCTTAATGTTCTGGCTTCCTCCTCCCTGCTCTTCCCTTGTCCTCTCCTGACTCTCCCTACCTCTTCTCTGTTTTCATTTTTCACCCTCATTCAAAATAAAAGACTGGGTAAGGTGGAGGCAGGTGCCATGGAGGGTGGTTGTGTGTGTGTGTGTGTGTGTGTGTGTGTGTGTGTGTGTGATATGTGTGTGTATGTATGATGACAGTTCTCACTGACTCATGTTTTTAAATGTTTATTCAATTTTGAGAGAGACAGTTAGAGGCAAAGAGAGAGAGGGGGACAGAGGATCCAAAGCAGGCTCTCCTCTGATAGCAGTGAGCCCAATGTGGGGCTCGAATTCATGAACCATGAGATCATGAGCTGAGCTGAAGTTGGATACTCAATGGACTGAGCTACCCATACACCCCAGAAACTGGCTCCTTCTTAAAGTTCTATTAAGGTGAATTTGACATCCAGCTCCTCTTCTCCAACAAACAACTTCAAGTTTGGGGTGGATCCCCCCTATTTCTAATAGGATGACTCAAAGGTTTGATCAGATACTACTGCAAATAAAGAAGGAACTTCCTTGACTTTAACTCCCCTGAGCTGTGCCTGACTGGAAGCCAGGCTGAAGCTACACACTAAGAAGTCACCCAGAAATTCAGATTTTAGAACCACAGATAGAAAGTTAAAGAAGCAGCGTATGTAATGTGTCAGCTAGCTATTCCAGTATTTTCTGTCTGTGGGCTATGGGACTCTGGAGACCTCTGGGATTATTGCAGTGGGCGTGCAGATCCATGGCCACACTCAGCATTGGCTTTTTTCTGAACAGTGTCTCCCACAGATATGTACCACGGTATCATTTTTCTAAAGTGTGTAAGTGCCATTGTGATTTATAAAATATAAATATATTTAAAGGCACTGTTAATAAGTAGTGTTTTTTTTTCCCTCCCATTTAGTCAGTATAGCATAGTGGTTATCAATTTGAGCTTTGTGGACAACCAAAGCTGAATTCAAATTTCTGCTCTGTTGTTTAGTAGCTCAGTGATTGTAGGCAAGTGACCCAGCTTCTGTAAGCTTCAATGTCTAGAGGACATTATCTAGAGGGTCTCTATAAAAAAGGAGGTGGTAGTAAAGGTGGATAATGACATCTATTTAACAAAATTGTTAGGGGGCTGTATTAATGAAATAACTCCTCCAGGGGGCAAAGTAGGTCTTGGATTTTTGACATTAAAAAAGAGAGTCTCACACTTGAAAGATATGAGCTGATCCAGTCTGATCCATTGTTACAGATGAAGGGGTTGAGGCCCAGAGAGGGCCAATGTATGCCTGGTACCCTTGTCTCTGGTTGTCAGTTACTTGCCTGAAGCTAAAGCCTGCTTTTAATCAAGCTTATAGATTTCTGGTATTTAGTCTGGAGTAGGTGTGTTGGGGGAACTAGAAGTAGAAGTTAGACACAGTGCTCTCACTCATGAGTGGAATTGTCTGGTTGGAGTAGAATATGTATATGGATATAAGGCAGCTAAGTACAATGTGGTCAAGACATAGCCTCGTTCTGGCTTGGGTGGTCCAGTATCTAGGAGTGGCTAGAAGGGAAGGGTGTAGTTTGGGCCAGAGACACCCAGATCCCTCTCCAGAGTTAGGTATTCCATGGCCAGCCTTTGGGATCTTTGTCTTTTATCATTGATGAGAAATGGCTTCTTGGATGATTAACTCTCTTTCAGTGGTTACATGCCCATCTTTCCTTCACCCTGTGTGTGTATATATCTTGTTTTACTGTCCTAAAAGAGAAAAGCATATTTTTCTCAAGATTTTTCAGTTTGAATATAGATCTTGATTTGATTACTGCTTGATAGTGGAGAGCAATATTAGATCTTTAAAGGTACAGCTTTTTTCCCTGGAATGCAGAGCAAGAAGGTATAATAGAGAGTCTGCAAAGACTCTCAGCATCCTTGGCCCTTGCTTCAGGAGGATGTGGGGTAGGGGAAGAGGTGGTTGGCCCCCTTTCATCACATGTATCCTAGTATAATATTTATCCAAGTGATACTCCTTTCCCACATGCCTACCTATCCACCTATCCATCTTTCCACCTAACCATCAACCCATCCATCTAAAAAAAGATCATATGTTATTTAAGTGTGTACAGAATTCCAAGCACTATATAGGATACTGAATATATCAGTAATGTAACTGCTGTATTCCCTGCCCACCTGGAGCTTACCGTCAATTCAGGCTTAGGGAGGAAGAGAAAGTTTAGTCTGATGTTGCCTGGATTGTACCTGGTAGTGGGGTAAGTAGTGGTTTCATAAGTGTGTATCCATCCATTACCAACATCAAATCATCTTAATAGTACTCTGGTGGAAAGACTGAGGACTTTAGTGTTAGGCAGAGCTTGAACTTTAGTGAAGTTGAGCTTGAACTTCAGCTTTGCCATTGCAATGTTACTTTGAGCAAGTTATTTAACCTATCTGAACCTTTTTTTTTTTAATCTAAAATATCCCATTTGCAAGATTTTATGTACTATATTGAGTAGCACTTGATGCTCTCAGAAACAACCCCTCCTCCCCCAAGACTGCAGTGGTTAGGTTTATGTCTTTCCCCTTAAATAGGCCAGTGCATTCTTGGCTTTCCTTTACTTTCTGTTCCCTTCTATCTGGTGGCCCTGCCATCTTTTAGGTTCCCATGGTTTACATCCCTTGATGGGAGTAGAGAGTATGAAGAAGATATACTCATCTTTTACATTTTTTGGCATAGAAGTGACATACATAACTTCTACTAACATCCCATTGGCAAGGACCAGCTTCATGACTCAACCTAGTTGCAAAGGAGACTGAGAGATCTCATCTCTAATTGTGTGGCTGCTTCCCAACAACAACCCTACACGATGGGAAAGAGACCATCAATTTTAGAGGAAGGTAGTGACCTTTTCATCATCTATATGAGAGTTAAATAAGAAAATGCACGTAAATTGTCTGATGTATAGCAGATTTACAATAAATGTCTTCTTCTAATTACTAGTAATACTTATTGATTCAAGGAATATTTGCCATGCATGTACAGAACATTTTACCAAGTATTGGGTCTAAAATGATACATAATAAGATACCTACCCTCAAAGAGCTTTCAGTCTGATATAGAGATAGTGGATAGATAGATTAGATAGATAGATAGATAGATAGATAGATAGATAGATAGATAGATAATGTTGATTTGGACTCAACACCATTTGATCAGGAGGAAAGACTGTGCACGTAAATTTGTTCTGTCCATTTAGCTTTCTCTTTGTCCCATCTATCCACCTTTATTAAGTGCTTAACATGTAAAAGGCCTACTTGTGAGTAGTAGGAGGCACAACAGCAGAGTTAAATGAGAAGGAAATGGGAAGCCACTGGGAATTTGGTTTCATTTTGCTCTGTTGACACGTTAACTAGATGCCAGTATAAGCAGTCCCTGAACTCTTTTTGCTACCTCTTCTGATCACACTTTGAAGATAAGATTGAGAAGCAAGTAGTTTATTTTATTTCATTTAATTTTTGTATTTTTTTTCCTCTTTAAGATGACAAAGCCCAGAGGTAGTCAGCCCGGTAAGCTGTTTCTAAAATATGCATGTTGGCCTGGATATCACTGCTAGTTAACATTTGTCAAGCTCGAAACTCTGTGGCCACTAGGACAGGGTATCAGAAGCAAGTTTCAGAGGGAAAACCAGCATTTCATTTCACTAACATTTTTTTCTGTACAAGATTAAGAAGTCAGAAGTTTACTTCATGTACATCTACAACAAATAAATTGGGGAGTCAGTAACAAGTAAATGGTTGTGGCAGGTCTTTGGAGAAAGATTTATTATTGTGGCCAGAGTATTGGAAGAGTCCTTGAGGATGTTAATTATATTGCTCCTTGCTGCAGTGTATAACATGCCTTTTATAAGGGGATTATGTAACTGTCTTTTTCCAAGACAAGAGGCCAGTTTGGTCCCAAGTTCATGAACTTAAGGAAAGGAGTTGCCTTGATACTTCCTATGTCTAACTCTGGAAGAGGGCTTTTTCATTCACCAGTTGGCCCTTGTCAGTGATGCCAGGTCAGGAGGCAGGGAGGAGAAGAATGGATAGAGAGCTGGGATTACCTAGTTATTCAAGACTGCTGACTTAGTTAAAAGCTGATCGTCAGTGCTAAGCACTGCATTAAACGTTGTAAAGCGTTTTCTCATTTAATTCTCACAACAGCCCTATGAGGTAGATAGTATTATTACCACCGTTGGATTAGGAAACCAGGGGCCTCAGTGGGTTGGGCAATTTGCCCCTTATCACACTGCTAGTAGTTGGTGGAATTAGGATTCAAATGAGGTAGTCTGATTCCAAAGCCCTTATCATTAGCCATGATGCTATCCTGTCTTCCTAATGCATATATCGTGGTGGTTGCCTGCTCTGTAGTGTTTGATCTTGATGCATTGTAACTAACAAAAGTAAAGGGATGTATCTATTGGTATGTCAGAATCCACCCAGGAGAATGTGAAACTCACTATTTGGTTTCAGTTACTGGGAAAACATCTTTTATTGAAAGGGATTAAAAAAACAATATATTATTGGATTTTCTAGAACACTTTGACCTTGAAATCATTTTAGACAGGTTTTCCATTTAGTTCTTAAAAATAGGTTAGTGTTACAATGCAGGATGGGAAGAACAAAGGCTATGGAATTACATAGTTCTGCATTTGAAGTCTGCATCTGGCTCTGTGACTGACCACATTATTTAACCTCTTAGCCTCACTTTCCTCATTAGGAAATTAAGGATTCAGGGTATTTCTGGGTGTTTTATGAGCATCATAATACAGTGTATGTAGAGCACTTGGCACAGCACCTTGCGCATAGTAGGTTTTTAATAAATGGCTTCTGTTACTATTCTCTAGTTTATTGATGCTGAAAGGGAAGCACAAAATGAAGCAAATATATTCCCTGAGTTACTCTAAGCCCCACAGAAATGCTTGGTATAGCTGAGATGGAGTTGATGTCCCTGTATTTCTAGTCTGTTGTTACTTGCCCTGGGTCATACTAGCTTCTACAATGTTCTGAATCTTGGGCTTCACGGTCCCAGAATCACTTCAATTTGATCTGTATTCACAACTCTTAGTTTACCTAGTAGAATAACTATATTCACCTAACAATAATAAAGCAAGTCTGTATCAAATAAGGGACACTATCAGTTGGCTATGAGCAATAGCAATGCTAGGGTGATGTGTGTGGTTTTCTTTTTCTCTCCTTACCCCCCCCCCTTTTTTTTAATTCCCTTTTCAGTTCTGGTTTTAAATTTATTTACTCCAAGAAACCGATCCATCTTATTTCTTCTCTACTTCCTTGTTTGCTTCCCAACCCTTCATACTTAAATAATCAAAATCCTGTGATAGCTCAGTTTTTTGTGTTGCTTTCCAGTGACATGCTTGAATCTTCCTCTTTTGAGAGAATATACACATTAGTATTTATTGTAATAGGTTGTTTTCATTTCTTTCATCTATATTCTTGCTATTCTTAGATTTTTTTCATTTTTCTTTTCGTAATCTATATTGATCAGAATGTTGTAAATCAGTTTCTTATAATTATCAGCCAAATTATTAAGTTCTTATGATGGAGAATCTACGTTTTATCTTTTTTGTTTTAGCTCCCATCCCCTCCCCACTCCTTTGTGGGCTGTAAGCATACATACATATACAGAACTAAGCTTGATCCTGCATTTGTAGAGTTTTAATACTAACTGTATAATTTGGGGCGCCTGGGTGGCTGAGTCGGTTGAGTGTCAGACTTCAGCTCAGGTCATGATCTCACGGTTCATGGGTTTGGGCCCCGCGTTGGGCTCTGTGCTGACAACTCAGAGCCTGGAGCCCGCTTCAGATTCTGTGTCTCCTGCTCTCTCTGCCCCTCCCCATGTGCATTCTGTCTTTCTTTGTCTCTCTGTCTCTCAAAAATGAATGAATATTAAAAAAAAATACTAACTGTATAACTGACAGTTTGGCAGTCAGACTTAGTCAATTGCAGTGAGAGACCGTGTTTTGGGGTAGAACGCCCATCCAGGTCAAAACTGATCAAATACTGCTACTGGGCCTTATTGGTGATATGACTGTAGGCTAATTGCTTCACCTTTCTGAGTCTTAATTTTCTGCTCTACAAAAAGAAACAGAAATACTAGTCTTCTAGAAGAGTTGAGATGAAATGGAATGGCATATCTGAGAGTGTCTGGTACCTGCCCTGCCGCTAGTACTTTTCTTTGTCTGCCTTTTTGCATGCCAATCACCCGTCGGTAGGTAGAAGGAGTCATGGAGACACCTTATGCAGTTCTCTGTATTCAGGCCATGGTGCTGCAGAGAAGGGAGTCCATTAAAGTTTGATGGTGCTCCCAGCAGCTGCCAGGCTGGAGAGGTGAGGTAGAATAAAAAGAATAAGAAGTAAGAATAAGAACTCTTGCAGCTCTTAAAGAAGATCGGCACAGGCTTATAGTTTAATATCTGTCCATATGTGTACTTGCTGATCTGTCACGTAGTTTCCTGCCTGAAGTTGCAGCAAAGTACAGCCACATCTATACTCGCATCTGTATCCTCCTCACCATGCATTACAGTAAGGAGAAGCCTAAATGCAAACAGCATGGCAGTGTGTTCCCTTAGCAACTTGCTTCCTTTATCAGTGGTTATTTTGTTAAAAGGATTTAAAAGCCTTTTCCTTCCTTTGGAGAGACCATAGCTTATTTCTATGAACTATCCTAGGGCTGGATTCCCCTGCCTTTCTGTGATCTGCTCTCTTCTTCTCCCCGCCTTAGCATCCCTAGTCCCTGACCCTGACCACTTTGGTCTTTTGCCAGGACCCAATGCTAAGAATTTACTGGGAATAAACTCTCCCAGGTCACCAGTTCTGGAATGCAAGTCGTAGGTCTGGGTGGACATTTGGAAATGAATTTGCCACAGCAAGGACAGCAGTTCAGCCCTAATTTTATTCATGACCCTGGCCTGCTGTTTGAAGGCAGACCCATTTCCCAACAGAGCACACTGAGATTGTCTTCTCTCTACTTATGTGAAGGGAGGGAGAATGGAAAACCTGCCTGATGATTTTTGAAAGACAAACCCCTTCCAAAATTAATTGTATATTAAAAACAAAATCAAAAACAGAAAGTCAAGAGTTTATAAAAAAAGGACTTTTTTTGAGTAAGTGCAAACAGAGATTCCAGAAAGAGTAATGACTTCTCTCACTACAATTTTTTATTTCGTTTTTTTTACCTCCTTGATTTTTCTCATTGAACAGGAAATCCTTTCCTACAAAATGACACTCTTTCCACCATCACTGTTTCTATCAGTAATGTCACTAGTCTGTGTGGTTATGAGGAAAAGACCTTTAGGTGTGTCAGAAATACTGGGATCTGTTCCAGGCACTGCCTGTCCCTTCTAAGGAAAACCCCGTCTACAATTTACTCACCTGCAGCCTGGAAGCTTTGGATGGATGGACTTTAGGGAACCTTGAGTCACTTGAAATGCTATTAAAGGCTAGTATATGTGAGCATTTCCCCCCAGGGAAAGGGTTCATAGATTTTATCAAAGGAGCCTGTGAGCCACATTTCAGGACTATTCTGTTAAATGATCTCGAAGGAACCTACAAGCTTGAGAATTTATTTGGGTTTTATTACCCTTCCTGTCATGTAGACTTTTCTGTTATGTTTGATGTCTTCATCAATCCAAGACTTTGTTTTTCTCTCTGGCTATTTCCATCTCTGTCCTTGTCAGGATTGTCATCAGTGGATCTATTCCCTGCAAGAGCATCACAACTTGACTTCCAGCCTCAGGTTTGCCACTGCCCTGGTCTGTCATGGGAGGTGCAACTGAATCATTTCTTTATTCATATCTCTGTGATGATCAGAACCTTTGGAAAAACTTTTCTTCTTTTATGTGGAAAAGGAACACTTTAGCGTGACATCTCAGATGTGCGTCAGCTGAATGTCCTGCTCCCTGTCCTCATGTCCGTTGCCTGACTTGTGTCATTACTGCCACGGGCCAGACTCAATGCCTTTCTCATCTCAAAGCTTCTCCCCATGCTCTTTTACTTGCTGTCACCCTACCTTGTTTATATCCTGTCTGCCTTTTGCCAATCCATGCCATGATGTTTTGTCTGTGGGAACCAGCTCAAGACCCAACTCCTCAGGAAGGTAGCCTTCCTTTCCTGGACTCACTCAACACTTACCTGTGTTTGCCCTTTATTAGCAAACACTGTGCCCCTTCTCTGGTTATTCGGGTGACCCTCTTGTTACTCCATTGAGATTGAGTGTCATACTCTTCTTTCCCTCTTCTAGGGTGACTTGGGTTTTCTCAGACTTGTAATAGATGCCCAACAAATGTGGGATGAATGAGGAGGTGAAAAGCAAGGGTCAGTGTGCCTGCCCACGGAGCTGAGGAGTAAGGTGGGTGTGGGAATCACCCAGCATAAGCCTTGTACTCTAGTTTCACTTGTAGTCTTTCCAGGTGTGTTTCCCAGCCCTAAGCCCATGTGGCAGGAATAAAATGTGGGCCACGAACCTACCTGAGGCCCAGTAGCCATGTGTTTATGGATATTGACCTCCCAGTCAAGTTAAGGGTGGTGAGGCTAAAAGTAGAGAATGAGGTGCCATGGGGTTGAATGCTTTGATTAGGGCTCTGGGGGAAGGCAGTATGTTTCTCCCCTCCTGTTTCAGAGGCAGCCTGTATCCCATATTAGTTATCCAATTAATGTAGAAGAGGCTATTTTCTTTCTCGTTGTGCTTTTTTTTAAATTGTTGTTTTTGTTTAAAATGAATGATGTATTAATACTGCCAATTGTCAAATTGGCACAGATTCCATTTCCTTCGATCAGTCTCTTTTCCCCCTTCACCCCTCCTTCCTGGACAATTAGCAAAACGTTTGGTCTTTGGTTTGGGTGAATAATTGATTCAGAAGCTTTCTGAATGATTCATGGCCCATATGGTGGGACAACAGGATGTGTGTGTGTGTGTGTGTGTGTGTGTGTGTGTGTGTGTGTCCAGCACTTCATACAAAAGGTCGGAGGTTTCTCCCTTGCTCACTAGAGGGCCGGTGCAGACCACTCCCCAGGGGCAGAGAAGGTTGCACATGGTCTTTCTCTCTGTATTCTATCAAAGGTAAGACTATTGGAGCTTCTTCTAGGAAAGCAAGATTCTCCATGAGTGTATGCATTTCAGTTCTTCATCAGTGGTTCTTTTTTTGTTTGTTTGTTTGATTAGTCAATGAATTGGAGTTTATCCTCTTTAAACCAGCTTGTCACCTTCCCCAAGACGAATGGCTAATTTGATTTTCAAAGCAATTGAGGAAAGGGGATACATTACCTTTATTCCTTTGCATTACAATATTTCAAACCTTCCTGGTTAGGGGACATTTTTTCTTAACCTAGAGTCTTAACCTAGACAGTCCCTGCTACTACATTAATTTGGTTTCCTTGTGTGTCTCCTTCACTAGAGATGGAGAACATCTGGTTACCATTCATTTTGTAGCTTTTCCTTATCTTTAAAAACTGTTATGAAATACTTGTGTGCATCCATCCATGGGATGGATGCCTAGCTTATATTATAAAAGAGTGACATTCCCTACTTACAAACCCTTTCAGTTTTAGTCATTTTGTAGGAAAATTGGGAGTCCTGAGTATGTCCTGGTCTTCGGAAGTCTGCTAAGAAAATATAATTTTGTTACCTGAACAGAGTTCATTGCCTCCTAGGCAGTCAGACTCCATCCACATTTTATAATAGGAAGTTGGTACAGGTACAGTATATGAGTAAGATGCAAGATTATGATGAAGATATGGCATGTTTATTGGTCATTCAGTTTTTTTTTTTTCAGGGAGGCTATAAAGATTATTTCTGTATATTTTCTAGTATAATTTAAGAACTATGCTTTTCCTATGTAGGTCCTCATCCTTGTCAAATTTATTTTTGTGTGTTATGTGAGGTCTGAATATGCCTGTGTATTTCCCCATAGGTTCCCAACTCCATTTAGAGAATAGTACATCTTTTGTCCACTGACTTGTAATGCCACTTCTGTTCATATACAAAGTTCCCACAGGTGAATGGTTTGGCTTTAGGCTCTCAGTTCTATCCCACTGATTATTATTTGTCTATCCTATTAATGAATATATTTTATAATGGTTTTTGATAACCAGGAATGCTAATCATCCCCTTTCCATTTGTCTTTAAAATTGGCTAACCTAGGGGCGCCTGGGTGGCTCAGTCCTTTGAGCAATGGACTTTGGCTCAGGTCATGATCTCATGGTTTGTGAGTTCGAGGCCCATGTCGGGCTCTGTGCTGACAGCTCAGAGCCTGGAGCCTGCTTCTGATTCTCTGTCTCCCTCTCTCTCTGCCCCTCCCCCACTCATGCTCTGTCTCTGTCTCAGAAATAAATAGAAACATTAAAAAAAATTAAAATTAGCTAACCTTGGGCCTTATAGTCTCATATGAATTTAGAATTAATTTGTTCAAATCTTGAGATTTTCTTAGGAAATACAGCAATAATGAAGTCATAGAAAAATTAAGAAAACAACCCCATTTGCAATTGTGCCAAAAATAATAAAATACCTAGGAGTAAACTTAACAAAAGTAATGAAAGACCTGTACTCTAAAAACTATAAAACACTGATGAAATAAATTCAAGATGACACACAAATGTAAAGATATTCCATGCTCATGGATTGGAAGAATCAATATTGTTAAAATGCTCATACTACCCAAAGTTATCTACAGATTTAATGCAATCCCTATCAAAATGCCAACAACATTTTTCACAGAACTAGAGAGAATAATCCTAAAGTTTGTATGAAACCACAAAATATCCCCATAGCAAAAACAATCTTAAGAAAGAACAAAGCTAGAGGTATTACAATCCCAGATTTCAAGGTATACCACAAAATTGTAATAATCAAAACAGCATGGTACTGGCACAAAAATAGACACATAGATCAATGGAATGAAATAAAGAATTCAGAAATAAACCCACACTTTTATGGTCATTTAATCTTCAACAAAAGAGGCAAGAATATATAATGGGAAAAAGACCATGTCTTCAACAAATGGTGTTGGGAAAACTGGACAGCTACACAAAAGAATGAAATTATATTACCTTCTACACCATACACAAAAATAAACCCAAAATGGAAATGCAGTGTGTTTACTGACTAATATGGGGAGAATTGACATTTTCACAATGTTAAGTCTTGCCAGTATCTCTTCATTTATTTGGGATATATTTGATGTCTTATTAGAATCTGGGAGATTTCTCCATTTAGGATTTGTACATCTTTTATAAGGGTTATTGATTGATTGATTGATTGCAGGAGTGCATGTATGCAAGCTGGGGAAAGGGAGAAGGGGAGAAAGAATCTTAAGTAGGCTTCATGCCCAGCATAGAACCCAACATGGGGCTCAATCTCATGACTGTGAGATCATGACCTGAGCCGAAATCAAGAGTCGGCTGCTTAAGTGACTGAGCCACCCATTTGCCTCTTATTAAGGTTATTTCTAAGTGTCTTTATAATTTTATTGCTCTTGCAAAGGAATTGGTATTTTTTTTGCATTTCTAATTAAACATTGCTAATGTGTAAAAATGTTACTGTTTTTGTTTATTGATGTTATATCCAGTAATCATGTCAAAACCTTTCATTAATTGAAATCATTTATTTGTGGATTGTCTTGGGTTATCTATGTAGAAAATTGCATCAACTGCAAATAACTGTCATTGTATTTCGTTCTTTCCAATTTACTCACTATATATATTCTTTTCTTATTGCATTAACTAGAACTTCTAGTACAATGCTGAGTAACAGCAGCATAGAGGCTTTCATATCTTTGTTTTTGATATTAAAGGAAATGTTTTTAAAGCATCTGCATTAAGACAGATGTTTGTTATGGTGGGTACCTTTTCTAAAGTAACTAAAGGGTGACAGTTAAATTAGTTTTATTAATATCTTAATGTTTTCATTTAAATTCTAAATTCAAAGTTTATAGAATTCATTCTCTAGAAGATAAGACATTGAAATTATTGTGAATGCCATTGAAAGTTCTGTTTAAAGGTTTAAAAATAAGCTTACTTATTTTTGGAGTTATATGCATACAATTTTGATGCTATGTGGTGTTAGTGTATAAACAAATTTTTTTCTAAATTAAGAAACCTATGGAATGCAAATCTATGGGCTAGTGACAGGCATAATTCTCAGTCATAGTAAACAAGGTTTGGTATTCTATAAGTTGAGATAGAAGCTGTAGACAAATACAACCTATAAAGAAAAAAGATAACAAAATTCGGAAAGTCCACTGAAAAGTGAGAAACAAGAGAAAAGAAACAGTTGGTAAGACAAATAAAGAATATGAATGTACAAGTAAGTCCTAACTTAATAACAGTCAGAACAAATGTAAATCAATTAAACTTAAAAACTAGAGACCCTGTGATTTTATTTAATTTTAACCTCATACTGGAAAGATTTAGCTAAATATAAATGATACTAGAAAATGGAAAATAGAGATGGTAAAAGATATGCTAGACAAATGCCAACCAAAAGAAAGCAGATATGACAGGTGGTAAAAACATTAAGATGAAAGCATTAAAGGGGACAATGGTGACTATTTTCTATAAAAAGAAAATCATTCAAGAAGATGTAAAAGTTATGAGTCCTTATGTGTCATCAGCATAAATGTCTGATAAATATTGAAGGGTAACTACTAAAGAGGCTTCCAACTGGTTTTGAACAAAATGCAAGCAAAATTTCTTCTTCATAAAAAACTTTCATACCATTTCAATACACACACACACACACACACACACACACACACACACACACGATTATCTTTACTACTTACTGTCTTTTATCTTCTGTGATTGACAGCCATTCTAATATCCACCTGGTTATTTCTTTACAGAAAACTGACATTTTCCTCTTATCTTTGGTGTAAAATTTCACTAATATGTCTTATCTGATGGTTTTTATTTTATTTTTTTATTTTTTCATGCCACTTTGGGGGCCCCTTTCAAACTAAAGATTCATATTTTATTCAGTTCATTTATGGGACGTGCTTTTTGAATTGTTTTTCCCTCCCTTCAAATTGCTCCCTCCTGTCTTTCATTAAATATTGGTCTCTCTCCCTTTTTTCTGTTCTTTATTTCTAGCATTTATTATATGTGATGCTGAGACATTTCTGTATATCCTCTGTCTTTTAAGTCTGCTTTTTTTCAGCTTTTTATTGCTCTATGTTGATTTCTGGGAACATTGCTGAGTTTCACTTTCCAGGTCTCTAAGTCAGTCATCTCTTTGGCCATGTAATCTGTTTCATCGTTTTTTAAAATTTCAGTTACCGAAATTTTTATTTGCACCATCTATAGCTAACTTTTAAAAATGTTTGCAATGTTCTCACACTTTTCCTAAGTTAGTAATTGTATGTATTCATTCTTGTTGATTAGAAGTTCTTTGGTGGTTCAGTTTCTTCTCTTTGTGTTATTCAATTTCCTCAAGCATTGGGTGACTCTTGATTGTAATGTCATCTGTCATATCTGTTTGTACTAGCTGCTTAAAGGGACTTTAGACTAGCAGTCTAGTGAGAATTTGGGTGGGGTGAGACCTGCTGTTGGGTGGGTCACTTTGGTGGCCAGTCACCTGTTGCTTTCGGGAATAGAAAGACACAAAGGTGCTGGCTACTTCTTACCCAACTTCCACACCCATTGCTCTGGCTTATGGGTAGATATCCCTCTATTGCTGCTTTGATCTGAGGAGGGGAAGGAGGAGAGAGTAAAGTGCTTGCTTGATCTCTCTGCTACTATACCTAGACTGTCACCACATTGGTCATCCCTGGATCAAACCAGACCCCAGTGTTCACCATCTGCAAGCAGGGGTACTCATGAAGCCAGACTGTATTTATGGCAGTCTCATCCTCCTCTGGGAGCTGGAGGCTGTGGTGTCCTTTTAAACATCAGATTGCATCTACTTTCTGTCCTAAGGGTATTCATCACAGTCTCTAGTCTACCAAGGGTTTGTTTCCCTTCGTGCTTTTCAGTGTGGTTTGTATTTGTAAAACGATTTCTAGGAATTTCAGGGAAGAAGAGGTCACAGTGCGTGCTCATGCTGCCTGTCTGAGAGAACTTGGGGAAACTTCTCCTAACCTCACTGAGCCTCAGTTTTCTTGTGTCCCAAGTGAGGGTGGTGGTAGTGCGGTGATACTTAGCCAATATTTAAAAGTAGAGTATATGTCAGGCATTATTCACACTGCACATGTGTGAACTCATCTGATTCCTCAACAACACTCTGTTATATATTATTGGCATTTTATAAGATGAAGCAGCTACCTACTTAATAGGGCTAGTTTGAGGATTATTGAATTAATACATATGAAGCACTTAACAGGGTGCTTGAAACATATTAAAATCACAAAAGTGGCAGTTGTTATTTTTCTCAGAGCCAACCTGAGCTGGTTGAAACAGAGCTGGCTGAAAATAGGCACTAATAAAATAATATGGTGAGTGAAAAGACACCAAAAAGCTACAGTCTACTTGGTCTGCAGACCCCAAACTCTGAGTGTTTTCTTACATAATAAAAATAAACTGGGTTTCTGGACTTTGGCTGCTTGGTTCCAGCCCTACCAGCTGAAAAAATTTTAGATTTTTACGTACTGAGTTCTTGGTTCTTGAAACCGTTTTAACTTTTTCTGCTTTTGTCATGTGATATGACCTAACTTATAACTTAGTTAATAAGTTTTTAAAAATCACTAGCTTTTCATTTCTCATGTTCAGAATACTGGGAAAAAAACTGACTTTTGCTTTAAGGGAATTTACACTTCAGTTTCTATATACATATGTATTATATACACATTTACATATACTGCACGAGAACAGTGTCTTTCATCTGGTACTGTCGTATTGAAAATCAGCGTCTAGCACAATGTCTGGTAGAGAGCAGGTGTTCGATAAACTACTGCGGAGTAAATGAGCATGTATATGTAAATTAGAAGGCAAGTCTCTGCCTTCATGGGATCCATAGTGTAATAGAAGGGAGAGACTTGTAAAAAGTAATTAGAACGTATCACCACAGTTACGTTCTGTAGCATGTATCCTGAGAGCTTGGAGGAAGAAGAAGGTGACTATGTTTGAGGGGAAAAAGAAGTCACAGGGGAGGTGGTGTTTGTTTTAACTGCGCTTTGAAGATGGGCGAGGGGTTGCCATGGAGAATGTGGTGACGGGCACTCAATCAGGGCAAGTGGAGGATATCATCGGATATAAAAGCAAAGTGAATTGTAAAATCCTGAGAATCTACAAAGTGAATCTGTTCAATGATATCCTGTTAATTTAAAAGGCTTCTGTTGAATTTTGGGAAAAAAAATCTTGCAGAAGATGATAACCAAAATGAGATATGATCATGTAATCCTTTGCCTAAAGGCCTTCAGTGATTTGTTGTTGTGTGTGGCCAAGTACAGGAGCTGTTCAGGATCCTTCCTGACCTGACCACATGCGACCTGCTCTTTAGTTATACTGGATTACTTGTAGTTCCTTGAATTTTGTGCTATTTTATGCCTCTTTCCTTTTGAATATGCTCTTTTGCCTGCTGTTACACCATCCTTGCCATTCCCTTAGCCAATTCCTCATTTCCCTCCACCTCCCCTTCCTTCCTGGCCAGGTTCTCTCTGAACTTTACTCCCACAGCTGACTTTGGTGTCTCATCCACTAGATGGGTTGCTTGCTGGAGGCTTGAGGGCAGGGTTATATCTTACTCTTATTTGAATTCCTTGTGTGCCTGGCATTCATTCAGCAAATACTACTGAAAAACAGATGAATGAACAAGCTAATGCATAAATTAAGGAACAGCAGATATGAAAGGAAGAAAAATTCAAGAAAGCAGGCAAAATGTTTCAAGGACATTCTTAAGGCCAAACAAAGAAATGCCAGATTGATCCAATCTATGTCCAAGGAATACCTGCATGGGAGGAAGAATGTTATCATTTCTAGTCATCTATGCCTTCCCCCTTCTCTAAAGGTCCTTTTTAATATTACTAATGCTGCATGTGAGCCCTTCAGTCCCACATGTTCTACATTGTCTGAGTCCCACTAAAGCCTTTCTTAGCTGAGTAAAAGCAACCTGAAAAAAACTGATAAGCTTTTTTCTTAGTTAATAGAAATCCTTCCTCAGAGCAATGATCTCTGAATATGAGATACAATAAGACCATTACAGTATTTAATGGGTGAAACTCCTGTTAAAATTCACTTTTTCTCCATAGAAGACAGGCAGAGTCTAGGTTTTGCTGACAATCTCAATGTATACAAAATGGTGTGTCGTGAAGTTGTGCTGTTTGACCGGGAGGTCTTCAGTTAAAATAGGACATGGGTGAAATCAGAAACCAGGATGTCCGATTTAAGGTCCTCAGTCTTATAACAAATGCTTCCTACAAAAAAATGTTTCTTATTTGTCCTTCTTTGGTTTCCATCCTCATTTCCACCGTCAGTAGATACCAAACAAACACCTACTATTTGGGTATGATGTCCTGTTGTATCCTGGTGATGCCATGTTGTACTTAGAATCTGTTTATAATGAGGGAAATGGAAGATCTTCACAAAATCCACTTTAATGTAACCACGTTTCCAACATGCTTTGTGGAGTCCGTCTTAATTACATGCGTAGACACAACAAACATCAGAGGTCTTTGATTAGATGTCTCATCATCAGGGGTTTCCTATATCCTCATCCCTTATGTTCACTGCTGTAGTCTTCATACCCTAAGGTAAATGGTGTATTATGTGAATTTATATTGGTAATTTTTATTCCCTGTGTGCCTGTATTTAGTAGTCATTCAGCAATATCTAATGAATACTAAACGAGCTAATGAATGAGTGGCAGATGTGAAAAAGAGGAGAATTTAACAAAGCAGGCAGGCAAGTATTTCAAGAATCCTTGTTTGTTTGTTTGTTTGTTTGTTTGTTTAAAGTTTATTTATGTATCCTGAGAGAGACAGCACAAATGGGGGAAGCACAGAGAGAGAGAGGGAGACAGAATCTCAGGCAGGCTCCATGCTGCCAGCACAGCATCCAACGTGGGGCTCAAACTCACAAAACCACGAGATCATGACCTGAGCTGAAACCAAGAGTCAGACACTCAATCAACTGAGCCACCCAGGTGCCCCTCAAGAATGTTTTTAAAGTCCTAATAATTTTAGGATTTAACATGGTTTTAGGCAAAAATGTTGTAATTTACATCTGGAAAGAAACTGAGGCTTTATATCAATGGTCTACCGCCATAATAATAGTGGTTAAAGCTTCACCCAAAAAAGAACAGAGGCAATTTCTAAGGAATGGGATTTTAGGAGCTAGATGTATTAGGAGTTATGAGTTTACCAATTAGATAGGTGGACAATGAAAGAAAGAAGAGGAGGGGTATGATTTATAGTTTACTAGTAGCCGGATTCTTGAGAGCACAAACAGAAGTGAATTGATACTTATCTCCCAGATTAGTTAAGAACAGCCCAATTAGCTAATGAACAATTCCAGCCCTATGTTCTAAAAAGTTTGGTTTCTGGGCAAGCTGTAATGCTCAGCAGCAGCTGTAAGTATATAAACATGCTAACACCAAGCAGAAGAACACATTCTGAATTCTGACCTATAAAGGCTGGTCTTTTTGAAGTACCCATTCTTAAAGGAGTATCAGAGAGTGTGGTTAGTAAGAATAACAGTCACAGGCACAGTGGCCTGGACTCTGGAGCCAGACTGCCTCAGGTCAAGTTGCAGCCTCGTCAGTTACTAGCAGAGCAATGCTCCTGATCCTTGTGGCCTTGTGTAGTTCCTTCCCACATTGTGTCAGGGCTGGTCCATGTGACCAGGAGAACATGGCGGACATAAGGGTGTGACTTTTGAGACTCAGTCACAAAAGACATTGTCACTTCTGCCTTGGATCCCTTGCTCTGGGGGAAGCCAGCTGCCATCTCGTAAGGGCACTCAGTGAGCTCTACAGAAGGTCACGCTGTGAGGAACTGGGCACTCCAGCCAATGCCATGTGAGTGAGCCATCTTAGAAATCTGGGACAGAGTCAAACGTTCAGATAACTGCAGCCCGTGGTTACATCTTGACAGCGAGATCATGAAACATCCTGAGCAAGAACCATGTAGCTAAGCCTCTCTCAGATTCCTGTTCCCCTATGTGAGATAATAAATGCTTATTGCTCTGTTAAGACGCTATTGCTCTGCTGCAATAGACAACTTAAGCAAAAGCCTTTGTAAAGCACTAGTTTAAAGGATATTGTTAACAATAGACTTGATTTGATAAATAGTAGCATACCCTTTTAATTTCTTTAACAGAAGACCTTTGAAGGAGTGTTTCTCAAAGGGACCTCTAGGGAACCTCTAGGCCTATAAGATGTTCCATGTAAAAGAGGTTTCATGCTTATATAGTATTGGGAAATGCTGCACATTAGATCTCCATCTTGGAGATCCACCTGTGCATACACATTAAAGAAGCTGAGAAGTCCTGAGTAAAGGGTTTTTTGATTAGCCTAATGTTTCCCAAATTTTTGTCACTAAAACATTTATCAAATATCACCTGGTAAAATACTGTGGAGCACCCTATAAGAGACGCTATTCTACAGCACTGATTTTCGGACTGAAACCTATATCAGAATCACTTGGAGAGCTTTTAAACACACATCGCTGGGCCCCACCCCAGAATTTCTGATTCAGGAGATTTGAGGTAGGGCCTGGGAATTTGCATTTCTTTCTCTTTTATTTTTAACATTTATTCATTATTAAGAGACAGAGACAGAGAGAGACAGAGCATGAGCAGGGGAGGGGCAGAGAGAGAGGTAGACACAGAATCCAAAGCAGGCTCCAGGCTCTGAGCTGTCAGCACAGAGCCTGATGTGGGGCTCAGACCCATAACCCGTGAGATCATGACCTGAGCCAAAGTCAGACACTTAACTGACTGAGCCACCCAGGCACCCCAGGA
Organism: Acinonyx jubatus; assembly: GCF_027475565.1. Lineage (NCBI taxonomy): Eukaryota > Metazoa > Chordata > Mammalia > Carnivora > Felidae > Acinonyx > Acinonyx jubatus. The sequence goes on from NC_069395.1 coordinate 42,054,411, forward strand.
ATTTGCATTTCTAATAAGATTTATGGTCGTGACGATGCTGCTGGGGTGTGTGTGTGTGTGTGTGGACTGTACTTTGAAACCCACTATTTAATATGGTTCCAGGTTCTTTGGTAAAAGCTTTAAAGAATAAGTATCCAGGACAATAAGCACTGGAAAGGGTGCTCAACATTATTAGCCATTAAAGAAATGCAAAGCTAAACCTCAAGGGGATACCTCTTCACATCCACTAGAATGATTATGATAAAAAAAGACGGACAATAGTAAGTGTTGGGCAGGACTGTGGAGAAATTAGCACCCGTAGACATTGCTGGTGGGAATGTAAAATTGTACAGCCACTTTGCAGAACAGTTTGTCAGCTTCTCAAAATATTAACCATAGAGTTACCATAAGCCGCAGCGATTTCACTTTTAGGCATATCCTTAAGAAAAATGAAAACATGTGCCTATCAAAAACTTGTACCTGAATGCCCTTAACAGCATTATTCATAGTAGCGAAAAACTGCTAAGCACCCAGGTGTCCATTAGCTGATGAATGGACAAACAAAATATGATTTATTATATAATGGAATACTATTTGATGATGAAAAGGAAGGAAGTACTGATTTCATGCTACAACATGAATGAACCTGAAAACTGCAAAGTGGAAGTCCTTCAAAAAGGCGACATACTATATGATTCCATTTATATGAGAAGTTCAGGATAGACAAATTCATAGGAACAGAAAGTAGAATAGTGGTTACCAAAGGGTGGGGGGAGGCTGGATGGGGAGTGACTGCTAATGGGTATGGGATTTGTTTTTGGAGTGATTAAAATGTCCTGGAATTATATAGCGGTGATGGTTGGACAACTCTTTGAATATATTAAAAACCACTGGATGGGAGAAAACCACTTTAAATGGGAGAATTTTATGATTGTAAACAAACTTAATAAAGCTGGTATATAAAGCTGCTAAATTAAGAGAGCAACAAAAATACAAATATCCAATTACAGCATATACTGTTACTCTGTTACAATCTATAAGGTGCCAGAGATGTGCTACACGTGGTGGCAGCAGTGGGATGATGGGAACGGGACACTTAGATATGGGGGGCCTTTTAGCTCTGTTCTCTCCCTGTCTCCCTTTCTGAAGATAATAACTATCATTCTTGTTTTATTGTGGCTCTAAGTGAGCCATGGAAGTGACAAGGGAGCAGCAAGCTGACCCATTGGACAGAATAGAAGGCCTGCTTCTGATCTGTCATTTACATGGAGTAGTAAGTGACAGCAGTTTAAAGGGTCACCCTTCCCAGGGTTAGTTGGTTTGTTTTGGTCAATGTTTTTTTTGTTTTGTTTTGTTTTTGTTTTTGTTTTGTTTTGTTTTTTTTTTGGCGTTTTAAGAAGGCTTAAAGACCTAAGCTAGAACAGTGGCCCTTAAAGCTTTAGTGTGCATTAAAAACATCTGGAGTGCTTATTTAAAAAGCACAATTTTGGCCTTACTCCAAGAAGGTCGGGAATCTGCATGTTAAGCAAGTACCCAGGTAACTCTGATGCAGGTGGTTCTTGGACTGTGTTGAAAACAACTGAGCTAGAAAACACCTAGCTCTACTGGGAAGGTACATAAATCTGTATACAACTGGTACAACCAATTCCACAACAGTGATTACTCTGGATCTAACACCTTCATATCTTTTAAAAAATGATTCGAAGCAAATACCAAAATGGTAAACCCTTGTTTGTTTGTTTTTAATTTTTTTTTTCCCAACGTTTATTTATTTTTGGGACAGAGAGAGACAGAGCATGAACGGGGGAGGGGCAGAGAGAGAGAAGGAGACACAGAATCGGAAACAGGCTCCAGGCTCTGAGCCATCAGCCCAGAGCCTGACGCGGGGCTCAAACTCACGGACCGCGAGATCGTGACCTGGCTGAAGTCGGACGCTTAACCGACTGCACCACCCAGGCGCCCCGGTAAACCCTTGTTAAATAGGAGACTGTAGGACTGTGTACGTTGTGGTGTATGTTTTATTTTCTGAATTTCTGAAATATCTCATCGGAAATATAGTATTTTATAGTCTTCGGAATTTTAGGTTTTAGGGCCCTTTCAGGGACTCTCACATTGGGCTCCATGTTTCCGGTAGGGCTGCAGGTGATGGTAGTTCTCAGCTGGAAAGCCCACTGGTGGGCCTGGCCCTGCCCCGCTTCTCCCCACTCTGCCTGCTGCATTGAGGGCACCCTTACAACTACTCCTGGCTCCACACAGGCTCCATCAGGGCAGGACACAGGAACTCTAGGAGCCTGAGGAGAGAATTTCTCCTGATACAACGGGAAAGAGAAGAGAAGCCAGGAAACCACAGCCTGCCTGCTTGGTCCTAGGAGCTCTCTGTTGCTGGAGTTCTGGACAATTCCTCATGTAGATCTCTATGGTTATGGATTTCCTTCCTTTTCCCTCTTGGGTTTCAAGGCCTCTGCCTTTTATCCCTGTTTCTAGGAGAGAGGAGTTTTTATTTCTTGCTCAAAAGCTATCACTGGGACCCCCTCAACCCCCCATCCCCCAGTCTAACCTCTTTCTTTTCTGTTTCCTAAAGTATATTCTTTCCTTGGTCTTTACATGGCAGTATACTGATGTGCAGATGAGGTGACCAGATGCTACTCCAGGGTGGCCGCTTTGTGGGGGTGGGGCTCTGAACCTCAAACAGTCATCTTGGGGTATAGGGAGAGGGTGGGCAGAGGCTGTGGAGCTCTGGGCTAGTCAGCCACTATGAGAGGAAAGCCCGTGCCGGTGGTGGGAAGGCGGCAGGCTGGCCTTTGACAGTTTGGTAGCTGGAGAGTTTGCATCCAGCAGACACAAAGCTTGGCTTGAAGGCAGATGTATGCCAAGTCATCAAGTTCTGAAGCGGTCCCAGGCCAGTTGGGAAGCCTGCCAGTGTGTGCCATCCCTGAGGAGCACGGAGGCCTGGCAGAGAGCTCTCTGGCCTGAGTATTGAGACTCAGGCTCTTGCCAGCTTCTTCTTTCCCTGAACCTCTGCCCTCCTGTCTGAAAGCAGGCAGTGCCCTCCTCCTGCCTTGTGGAGGTGATGACACTAAGGTAGGGCATTTGGAAGCCTGCTGATTTATAATCCTATAGTTGCTGCAAGGCCTTACCTCAATCACCTTTCCTTCCCTCTTCCTGTTGCCCTCGGTGTCTTCACGTGAGCCCCTGCTGAGGCTGTGCCCTCTGTTTTCTACCTCAGATTGTCCCCTTTCCCTTCTCAGACTTGCTCTCTTCTATGTTTGACGCCTCTTAAGGTTTCTAAAGTTAAATGAGGGATTACTTAAGATTCAGAGTAGGAAGCTCTCAGTTAAGCAACTGCTGATCATCCATTCTGTGCCAAGCACTGTGCTAGCTGCTGTCGGAGACACAATGTTAAGTAGTCCCTCTTCTCCATACAAAAGTGTTTGTGAGGTCAGTGCACACTCGTCGGTTGCTATCCTGCCTCTCTATGTCAGCTGCCCATCACACAGAGCACAGACATTGGTGTTGGGCTATTTCAAACTCTGGGGATTTAGAGTCCGGTGGCAGCCTGGGGTCAGGAGTGATAAGATAGGTATTAGACTCCTCACTTTTCTGCATTCTTCATACCTATACATTCCAAGTCCCAAGTCTTGTCTTTAAAAAAATTTTTTTTTCAACGTTTATTTATTTGTGGGACAGAGAGAGACAGAGCATGAACGGGGGAGGGGCAGAGAGAGAGGGAGACACAGAATCGGAAACAGGCTCCAGGCTCTGAGCCATCAGCCCAGAGCCTGACGCGGGGCTCGAACCCACGGACCGCGAGATCGTGACCTGGCTGAAGTCGGACGCTTAACCGCCTGTGCCACCCAGGCGCCCCATGTCTTGTCTTTTAGAATAAGCCCTTTGTTCTTTCCTTCAGTGTCCTCCTCCCAGCCACCAGCCTGCACCCTTATCACCTCAGTAATACAGGTGATTTAATGGCTCATTGGTTGGCTTCTTGCCTTCATTTCCTCCACGATTTCAGTCTGTTGACTGTCATATCTCCTTAATGCCCCTTCTGTGGCAAGACATGACCCTGAGTGGGAACCTAGAATGGCTGGCTATTTCCTGTTGCCTCGGGTCTGACCTCTTCTGAAGGTCTGAAGCCTTTCTCAGTTGGTGATGTCTCCACATTGCCTCGAACACTGTAGCCACGAGCTCAGCTCAGTTCTCTTAATCATGCTTCCTTTCTGACCTTCACATCCCTGCTCAGGATCCACCCTGACCTGGAACCCCTTCTGTCATCCCTCCTTCCTCCTCCTGTGCATCCTTTGTCCTTCTCAAAGCTTTGCACCACGATGTCTGGTTCTTCTGCATTCAGAACCACATTTGAATTGGAAGGGACCTCAGAGATACTTGAGTCCTGCTTCTCTCTAGAGGCCCCAACAGAGGAAGTAACCTGCTCATGAGTATATACCAGGTGATTGATTCCTGGACCAGGCCCCCCAGTCCCAGGCCAGCACTCCTTTCATCACATGTGGCCTGAAGCCAAAGAGGAAGTGTTGTCATCCACAGCTAGCGAGGATGTTGCCGTTAACAGCAACGGAGATGTGGCAGAAGTAAATAACCATATTTGTGGAGGATTTCTTATTCATTGCCTTTGCCATGCAATTAGCACCTTATTCTAGGCTGATCTCATTCCTATTGTCAGTTCCACACATCGAGTCCTTTTATATCAGAATATAACATTACCTTGTTCACTAATTACTTTATGCACAGAAGTCAAAACTGTCTTAAATATCTTTTGTAGCCCAAAGCATCTTCCACGGTTCCAGGCATGGAATAGAACTCACTGTCTATTTGTTGTTTCACTGGGTTTCAAGGACAGTTCCAGGCAAAGCTCGCATTTAATCTATTAGCTGTGATGGGGACCTGTCCACCCACACCAGTGTTGCCTCTGCAACTTCTCAGAACCACCTGGTTAGAATTAGGTACCCCCTCTCTGTTCTCATAGCACTTCGTTAGCACCTTGATTGTTGCTCAGATCGTGTGGATAATTTATGAACAAACCCCTGCTTCTTTCTGGATTCTGAGTTTCCAGGGACAATAAGAAGTCTTTCTCTGTATGGCCTGGAGGTTTCTTTGGCCACACAATTTCTTGCACATGGTTGTGCTCCATACATTGTTGTTGAATTGAATATTATGAATGATGACACAGTCAACACCATCTTATCCACATGTGGTCTATCTGCACAGCCCAGGACCTCTTTCCACACTGTGGCCAAACCCCAGGCTGGGATGAAGGCCAGGTTGGGAGGGTTTGGGATGGTTTCCAGATGGGCAGAGATAGTTGTATGTCTCTGAGTGTGTCTCTAACTGCCTCTCAAAGTCAAATGCACAATAAATGACTTTGGTTTTATCCATTATGGTTAGTTGGCTAGGTTTCTTCCTACTTTTATCAGCCCAGATAATGAAGAGATGACATTTTATTGTTTACTTTGTGGTATAGAGAATAGAGCAAGTTCCCAGGTAACAGGAGACAGGCAGCATTTTCCAAGCACCTCAACCAATATGGTCTGGGAAGGAAAGGTATGTATAGAGGAAAAGGAAAGGAAATGCTAGACAGAAAGAGGAGTTGTTCTTCTTTGATTCCAATTCAGAGGTGGAAAGTGTGACCTCATTTTGTGAATAAGGAAATGGAGGTCCAAATAAGGAAAGCCAGCCTACAGTCACTGGTGGTAAAGGTGTGGGTTATGACTAGCAGAAGGAGCAAGGACTTCTGAGTTATCAGCCTGGTAGCGTGGTTTTAGTTTCCTTAACCCCAAAGCTCCATCAGGTGGTTAGGAGAAATGTCACATGACTGGATTGTCAAGCCATGCTTTGAGGGTATTAAGAAAAGAACAGAAGTGGGGTGCCTGGGTGGCTCGGTCGGTTAAACATCCAACTCTTGATTTTGGCTCAGGTCATGATCTCATGGTTTGTGAGTTTGAGCCCCACATTGGGCTCTGCACTAGCAATGCACAGCCTGCTTGGGATTCTCTTTCTCCCTCTCTCTGCCCCTTCCCTGATTGTTCCCTATCTCTCTCTCCCAAATAAATAAACATTAAAAACATTTTTTTAAAGAAAAGGACAGAAGTGAATGGATTAGGATAGGACTTCAGGGAATGACTGAAGGGCTAGAGAGAGAAGGGAGGAAGAAAGGCTGAAGAGAAAGGGGCCAGCTGTGTTTGCTTTTAATTCAGCCTACTTCCCCTCTCTGGAAAGAGGAATAAATAAGGGAATAAGAGAAGGCCACATTCATGTCACTTATCTTCAGAAGTAGGGAGGTGTAGATATAACAGCTCACCTTCAGGCTGCTTCCAGATTCACTTATCTCTCCTTTACAATGATACTGCCTCAATTTTAGAACTTTTTGAAAACTTATGGGGTGTGAATCTGTCCAAAACAGAAGGATGGAAGAGGGGTGTTGCCCTTGGGGCCCCAAAATACTTGCTGGAGGAGCTATAAATAAGTGGAACCCCATGGGGCTTAGATATGTGTCTTCTGGTAGGGGAAGGGAGTGGATAACAATGATTACATGTCCCCAGATCTCTAGTTAAGTAGATCCATAGTCCTAAATAAGTAATAAAATGAAAGGGGGAAATTGTAAAGAGCTGAGTTAGGATTTTATAATTGAATAACTTAAGAACCAGATAGCAGAGCTATGCCTTTCCAGCAATTCACATAAGATTTGTGTTTTTATGGTTTAATATTGTCTTAGTTTGTATTGGTAGAAATGTAGGGTCCAGATAAAAGATAGTAGGAATACATGTGTTCTATTAACTTCACTCCCCATATAAGTGATGTGCTAATTCAAGGGTCATGCTGTATAAGAGATGCTAACCATCTGGAATGCCCTCAGAGGAGGGCAGTGGGACAGTGTGGGTCTCTGGAAACTGGAGCACCTTTTTGACAGGTGTAAGTGCTTATAAAGGGGTAAACCTTCTGATAAGTTCAGGAGACACAAAGATGGTAGATAGCCCTTCCTGCAGGATTCAGAATATCTTAGAAAATTAGACCTTGAATCCAACCATTACAATAAGGGTGATAGGGCTATGAGAAAGGAAAGTCCAAGGTGCTCAGGGAGTGTGAAGGATGAACTATCTAGCTCTTCTGGGAGGAGACAGGGAAAGAAACCATGCAGAGGAGGTGTTGCTTGAATGGAGACTTATTCAGAGGGGCTTCCTCAACAGTGTGACTGGGAAATAAAGCCACAGAGAGGGAACACAGGCAAAGGCACAGAAGCGAGAGCAGACATGCCGCATTGGAGAATGGCCTGCATATGTAGTGTGCAGGGCTGGAGTGTTGGGAGCATGAGGGAGGGTGGTTCCAGATATAGCTGAGCAGCCAGGTAGGAAGAGTAGGGTCTTGTGTACCATGATAACATGTTTGGATTTTATTGTGAAGGCAATAGAGGGTCATTAAAGGGTTTAAAGCAGGAGAGTAGTAGAATCCCTGGATGGGTAGACCTTCCAACCTTCAGAGGCTGGTGCATGTGTGTGATTAGGAAGAAAGGGGTCAGACTGGAACCCTGAGGACCAGTTAGGGGCTATCCTTTATATTCTTTATTGTCTAGAGAAAAAATGAAGATATGAACCTGGATTGTGTCAGTGAGACCAGACTGAAGGGGACAGATACAATGTTGGGATCTTTAAATTTATGTGATGAGGGAGAGGGAAAAAGCAAAGATGAATCCAGGTTTGGTGGATGGAATCCCTTCCCTGAGAGATAATACACTGGATGAGGAGTAGTCTGGAGGTGTGAGGTATTTCTGTCTTTGTTGGTTTGGATATGCCTTCTGGACTACTGGGAGTGGAGCTCAGCACAGGCATCTGTGTGGACATCTGTGGTTCATCAGTGTGTGGCTGGCAGGTGAGACCATAGACATTGGTCAGATTGCCCCAGAGGAGGGGAGAGACAGAGAGAGAAGAGGCCAAGGATAGACTCCAGGGGAAAATACGGGGGACCTAAGAGGGAGCCCCAGGTGCAGCAGGAAAAAGAAGGGGAGGCAGATTAGTGGAGACCATTAGCAGGGAAATGAAAGAGGAGTTTCTACAAGAAAAGAATTGTTAACAGGGTCAAATGTAAGGAAAGAATCCACTGTTGGCATTTGTCTGAGAAACGCTGCCCTTTTTATTCTTCCTTGCTAGAAATAAGAGCTTTCTCTTAATGGCAGACAGTGATATACAGGGGCCCTGTCTCTGTGGGATGGAATTATTATTGCTTGGGGTGTTCAATTCCATACATAAAGTCCATTCTGGTTCTAGGCTTTTGTCAAAGAGCCGAGAACTTTTGCAGTTTGCAGTGAGAGGCAAGGGAGCTGGGTGTGAAGGATGAGCACCTCAATTTTAGCAAGACAGTCTGAGCTCCTTGGAAGGCAAGCTTTATTTCTGTGTAAATAGAAAGCATTATTATTATTATATCCTTACACTGTATCAGAGCCAAACACTGGAGTCCTTAATACTGCATTTATTTCTCTAGGCTTTTGGAGGGGTGGGGAAGAATGGGACATTTAGGTTGCTAAGTGATTTTGCTTCTAAAAATAATGAAATTCCCCAGTGGCACTCTCTCTCTCCCTCTCTCTCCCTCTCTCTTTCTCTCTCTCTCTCTCTTTCCCTCTCTCTTTTGCTTAGAGTAAGAGAGTGAGAAGGTCAAGCTATGGATTTATGGATTTATGGATGACAGTCTGTGTCTTGAGGTAGCCTCAGGGCAGCCTGTTGGGGAAGGACAGGAGAAACTTCTCCTCTTCAGTCCTCCTACCTGCATCCCCTTAGGGCTCACTACTTTGGGAGATGACAGGAAAAACTGGGCCTCCCTCTGCCTGAATTGAAATGCCTTGCGAGGTAGTCAGCCCCAGTGGTTGCTATGGTGATGGTGGGCGGTTGGGGGTGGGGAGCTGGTGATGCAGCATTTGGCCTGTGTGGCTGAGGTCCCCAATGCAGGCTGCTTGGAGCCAAGGCTGCTGATGCTCTCTCGACAATTCATTGGGATTCCAGAGGGTCACTTGCTGCGGTGTTGAAATCTTCAGACAGGCCAACCAGTTCAGCCAGCTGAATCCTTCACTGTTGAATAGACATTTCACAGGCCAAATTTTGGCAGGTGTTCATGGGATTGGGAGCTCCACAGTGACGTTGATGGGGGAAGGGGTATGTGGAAGAAAGTTATGAGGAGGGCAGAGGGTGGGGATCATAGCCTCTGAGAATTGAAAATGGCCTTTAAGATCATTTCGTTCATCAGTCTCCTCAACAATATTCCTGACAGCTGGTCACCAAGCCCCGGCTTGGACTTTTCTTATGATGGAGAGCTCACTACTGGGCAAGCCACACCATTCCATTGTTGTTGGATAGCTCCTAGATTTCTTTCCTCCCTCCCTGTCTGTCTTTGTCTTTTTTTTGCAAAATCTGGCCCTTTCTAATTTGATCTACTGGCTTACATTATGCCAAGAAGAAAAGCAGTGTAAGTCTTCATCCAAATGACAACCACTTGGTGCCAAACAGAACATTCATACCTTTCTCAACTATTTCTCACCTGACATCACCTCAAGACCCCCTGTGCTAACCTCTTCCCCCACATTTCTCCATTTGGTTCTTAAAATATGCCATCCAGAACTGAACCTAGTATTCTAATGGTCTGAGTCACATAGAGTGCTTTTGGATGATACCATACATCTACAAACACAGTCTGAGCTTACTGCCTATCCCTTTCATCACACCGTTGGCTGATATGAAGCTTGTGATTGTCATTCTCAAATCTTTCATATATGAACAGTTGTCACTCCCCTCTAGTTTTCTACATTTTTCTACATTTTTGCTGTTTTCATCTAAGCTGTTGATAACTATGTTGAAATGGATAGAAGTGGTGATAAAACTCAGTAGCGTACCTCTAGGAACCTCCTAAAGGATATAATTACATCAACAGCTAACATTTGCTGTGTGTCTGTCTGTCTAATCACTGGTCTTTTGAGATGGTTGTTGTTGTTGTTGTTGTTGTTATTATTATTATTATTATTATTATTATTATTATTATTATTTCTGATGAGGAAATGGAACTATAGAGAGGTTAGATAAGTTGCCCAAGCTCTCACAGGCTCTAAATAGCAAACTCGATACTTATCTCCATCTTTTATTCAGTGATCAGTATAATTTGAGCAAGACTTTTCAAATGTCAGCAACTCTGATCCAATGGTACTCTCTACCATTCTAAAAGTGTAAGAGATTTCGTCAAGGGCTGGTGAAACATAGGAATACCAGATCTTTAGCATTTATTTGATCTATTCTTCCAATAACCCTATTAAAAAAGAAGCAAGGTTAGCTTGGATGGGTTTGTTCCAAGCAATGTCTTGCTAATTCCAGATAATAAGAAACAGTGATAATAGTGACAGTAATAGCCCTTAACATTTACTGAGCCCTCCTCACCTGTACAAGGCACTGAGTGAAGCTTTCCCAGTCAGTGTTTGACCAGCTTGCTTTCTCATTGCTCATAAACAATTTAGCCATCTATTGTGGAATTCTTCTGGGATTGACAATGGGCTCACTGGTTATTTTTATTATTTACTTACTATATTTATATATTATATTATTTATTATTATTTTATTATTATTATTCTAGATTTTTTTAAATCAAGATATTTGTTTGGGTTTGGGTTGTTTTGGGTTTCTACAATCTTTGATTTTCACTTTCTTACAAATTCTCTTTCAGTTTTCTATATTTTTGTTGTGTTTTCAGTGCTGAGTCTAAATGAGCATTCGACTTGGGAGCTAAAGACTGGATTCAAGTCTAGTTCTACTATGGCTTTTTATCTGTGAGACTAACAGCAAATCACTCAACCATCTTGGGTTTTGGTCCTTTCATTTTTTTTAAATGGGGACACTAATCCCTGCAAAGAATATTTCTAAGGATGTCGAGATGTTCTTGTAAGAGAATGTTTATGTAAAAGTGCTTCTCAGGTTTTAAAGTTTCAGACATATTTGGGCCATTGTTATTATTGAAAATGATTAGGTAGTCTTTCTTATATCCTATTTGGTTTTTACTTTTCTCATAATAGAATTTGTTTTACTTTTTTAAAGTTACTTTATATATTTATAAGACACACAGTGGTATATGGCCAAATATTGGTCATCAGGCACAGGAAGATATACTCACCAGCCATCTCCCCACTGATTAGTGCTTGAAGTGGAAGAAATGGAGTTGCAGACTCAAGGAGGGAGAGGGTGTAGTTTTAGAATTCTTTTGTCCACAAAAAAAGCTTCTCTGTATTTCACTAAATAGCAGAAGTCCTCAAAGAAGCAAGCCACATTGATCCTGGAAGAAGAGTGCCATAGGCATTGATTTTCATGTTCTTATTTTTCCTTTTACCCACCCCCCAACCGTGTCCACAGGATAATCTGGTGCCCCCTGAAATTTCTTCTGGTGTTACTGTGGGAGGGATGGCTGCATACAGAAGCAAGCAGCTTTTTAACCCTGAAGCATTAGCAGCCCCATTTTCTCACTGGGAAAACTAAGGCACAAAAAACCAGGCAGGAACTTCCATGGTGTCCTGCTACCAGCAGAGCTAGGAGCTGCCCTGGTCGCTCCTTGGTCTTGGTTTGCTGGATTGTCAGCTCTATGAGGGCAGGACCATGACCGTCTTGCTTAGCTCCTCACATTGTCTGGTACCTCATACACGTGAAATGAAAACGTACAGGCTTGCAGGAATGAAGGAATGAATAAGTGAGGGGAGAATTCATTTCCATGGGAACTGTGGTTCCTGTGGGTCTGAGCACCATGCAGCCTTTAAGCTCTGTGAAGAGGGAGCCCAGAAAGCAATTCACCAGAAAGTCTCCACCAAACTTTATTCCTTAAACCCTGTCAGAAAGAATGGAAATGTTCTGAGATTATTGGAAACACGGCCCTAGACTAGCAAATGATTTTCGAGTGATGTAGGTATGCTTGGTTGTCCAGCTGCTGTCACCAGTGAAGGACACTGCAGAAGTAAGGATGTAGGATGGGCTTTCTGCTTCAGATATGGTTCTGTACCACAGTAGCTCAGGCATCTTCTTACTGCTTTCGCAGCATGACACTGACACGACTTCTTCCTCTGGGATGGGAGGGGTGTAGGATACCTTCATGCAGGTTTACACTAAATACTGCTGATCCCAGAATAGTGAATTCTCATGAATTTTCATTCCACAAAACCCTTGAGAGGTACTCTTAGCTCTTTGTGTCCCCATAATAGCCACCTCTAAAGCAAGAATAGAAATAAGATGCAAAAGTTCAGGCTCCCTTCACGATCACAGCAGATCTGAACTGCTGGAAGGGATAGAGATGGGGGGTATGTGTGGGTGGGGAGGTATGGGAAGGGTTGGAGCAGCCTGTCGCATTGTCTCTGGATAGCTCAGCCCCAGAAAACCTCTGTGGGCACTGGTCTTTTGAGCACACCCCTTCCCACAATAGTGCCAGGTGTTCGGCCTCAGGCCACATTTTGGGGCTGGTGGGAAGAATTTGAGGAGGTATGAGGAGGCGCTGTGGTCATATTGAGGTAACGAAATGCTAAAGCTTCCAGTTCTGAGGGGCTCAGGTTCCTAATTACCTGAACAGTGACCTGAATGTGTGCAGTACCACTGCCACCGAGACGTGTAAAACCAGAGTTTGGAGGGAGAACTAGAGAATCTGCTAGTTCGTGACTTTTCTCATGGTTTGCACAGAATTTTTAGTCCCCCACCTATTTCTTTCAAATATGTCAGAAGCAGTGAGATGAGCAGGCACGCAGCCTTACAAGGTGCAAGAACAGGGTGCTGAGTGAGCCCCTCCTTGGCTCTGGGAGAAGACGCGTTGGCGGGGGCCCGTGGAGTGTTAGAGAATCTGCTCAGGTGGGGTCATCATTCCCTCTGCTCTCCCTCCTGTGGCCCTGGTTGCTGCCTCATGGAAAGCCCAGCCTGTGGGCCTTCAGCAGGGCTTTTCTGACAGTGCCTTCCAGGGTACCCTAAGCATGAGGTTCTGAGAGGAACAAATGGCCAATGCAGTGGGATCCATGGAGGGGACGGCTTGGGAGGCTCTCCTGAGCACCGCCTAATTTTTCCGTCTAGCCTTTGTTTTCCCCTCTGGAAAATTACACCAGCAACTCTCACCTTACTGTAGTCACCCTTTGCCATATAGTGGCTGCCTTGATTCTTTTTGACAGCTTCAGACATTTTAATAGTCCTGCTGACAACCATGTGGAGCAGGCACGTCCTGTCGGCAAGCTGAGTATTCGGAGAAGTCGGGGATAATGGACTTCCTTTTCATCCCAGTTACTGCCCCAAGTTCAGAGCCTCCCAGCAAGACTGTGGCAGAACTTCTCCCAGCAACTGTGCCCCTGCAGCTGTCCTCTCTCTGGCCACTCCGTCAACCACCACTGGATGACCTTCTAAAAGCATAGCTTTGCTCACATTGTTCTCCTAGTCCAGAACCATCCATGCTTCCCCATACTGAAAAGAGGAGGAAACAGAACCGTCTTAGCAGCATTTTGTGAGGAAAGGATTCACAGTACATTAAAGCAGAATGGCTGCTAGAAGGGATAATGCTATGTGGACCTGCTGTAAACAGAGTTTAGGGCCCCAAACAAGATTCAGACTGGTCACACTTTTCAACTCAGTCCTGGTTTTTGAATTGGGTGCTACCTTTGAAGAGGCAGAAAACTTTGTCCTAATTTTGGAGCATGGACTTAAAATAATTTCCTACACCTACTGGATCAGAGAAAGTGAACATCTTCAATGCCTGCATACACATTGTCCGATACCTTTGCAAAATAGTTGTACCAATATGCTTTCTTTCTAGTCATGGCAATTTGACAGCAGAACAGCCTATTGTGTTGCTTTAATTTGAATTTCTTTGACTATAATGCTATGGAATTCTTTTATATAATCCTTAAATATTCTATCTTTCTTCTTTTGTGAATTGTATATAGCTTGCTTTTTTTTGATGCTAGATTGGTACAGAAATTTGCCATGGTTCTATCTATACAGGATAGTTATAGAGTATGTGAAGATCAGGGCCAGGATCAGTGGCTTGCAGTATTTTCATTTTTTCATAAAATATTAACCTGGTCTCAGCCTGGTTTCTTTCATGCTCTGAGGCCATGAGCTAATTTGCATAGCTGGCAAGGTAAAAATAACTTCAGAGCTGAAAAGAAAGTTCATTGCCATTGAGTTAAACTTGGACCCTGGGTGCCAGCTCTTCCACAGGGGGCAGCAGTCCCTTGGTCTAGACTCCATTATTAATAAACACACTCCATTGTTCCTTAGAAAAAGAAAAAGGTCCTTTTTAAAATTCCTGTCTGAGAAAATAGCCATGCCTCTTAGCTCTTCTGCTGGGAGAGTAACCTCTTGATTCTTCCAACAATTCAGCATTTTATTTATTCACAATGAAAGTACAATTAAAACCACTTACTTTGTGCTTACATATCTGTGTCAAGTAGATTTGGGTAACAATTAAAGAGTTCCTGTATATAGGCACAATTCTTTTTAATTATTAAAATTGCTTGTATTTTATTGTATTCCAAATAGGTGGTATGGGATGTGATATGACTCAGAAGTACTAGAATGAATTTTGGTTTAATCAATCTGAAACGTAAAAAGCACTTTGTTTTCTCTAACAAACAACTCTAGTTCATTTGGGGGCTCTGCAGACAGTTGATATTTTATAACAACTTAAAGCTGTCTCTTCATCATGCACTATAATTGTGGGTTTGTCTGCTGTGCAAGTGTGGGAAATTATCTGGTATTTTTTTTTTAATACTTGTCATCCTAGAATACAGATGGCATATGCCTGTCATGCAAATCAATCTCTTCGGCATTATAGGCAGAACGAGGAGAGTGGAACAATGGACAAAGATGTTTTATCTAAAATTTATGGATCCATGATTTTTCTGAAAGAGTCACTGATTTGAAAAGGTTTTATAAACTCAGATTCTTTCAGCTAGATATTCCTCATACATCCAAAAAAAAAAAAAAAAAAAGCTCCCTACCCCAATACATTATGAGAAGGTAGAATTTTATTACTTAGATTTTTCTTTTCCTCCTATTTTGAAGTATCCCTTCACTCAGTCCACCATCAAATGTTAACCTCCACTCATCCACATTTGACTTCTTGGCAACAGGACTCTGGCTCTCCCCAGAATCATGAACATATATAATTTTTCAGTCTTTCCAAAGCTGAAGAGGGAGCAGAGCAGTGTTTCAGTATCTTAGGAGTTAAGTGACTTGCTAAGATGACATCAAGAAAAAGCTTGCACATCTCTAATTGGTGTATTGGCTCTATGCCAGGGGCATGGTTCTGAGTTTTTCCTTGTTTTTCATGTATCTTACTTAGCTCTTGTCTGGCCAGGCCAGTTATATCAACTTTCTCTTTGGTTTCTTATCCAGATAGTATTATCTGGATATAATAGGTGAGTGGGTCATTGTGAGTGCCAGAAACCAAAGGTGGAGTCATTTAAGTGAGGAGGACTTTTCAAGGAAGATGTGTCTCACCAAACCATCAAGTTACAGAAATACCAGGAAGTAGTTGGGTCTCAGGAATTTCAGGATCAAGGTGCTAGCTCCTATCTCCAGAGTCAGCTTTATTCTTCTCTCACACTACAGCCAGCTTTATTCTCTGAGAGAAAACATGAACAGTGACATCTCCTGAAGCCTTTTATTTTAGGGCTTTACCTGCTTCAGGAGAGCTCAGCCAAACTCTAGTCCCAAGTCCAAACATCCCAGGGGAGGAACTGTTCACTGGCCAGCAGTGGCATGTAAGAGCATTACAGTTTTTAAAAAGAACTGTAGGGGGCGAAATGGATGATGGGCATTGAAGAGGGCACTTGTTGGGATAAGCACTGTTCGTTGTATGTAAGTGATAAATCACAGGAATCTACCCCCAAAACCAAGAGCACGCTGTACACACTGTATGTTAGCCAACTTGACAGTAAATGCTATTTAAAAATAAAATAAGATAGAATAAAAATAAATAAAAAGTCTGTTATCTTTATAAGAAACAAAAAAATAAAATAAATGCAGAAAAAAATACAAAGAACTGTAGGGGTAGAGTATTATTGCTGGAGGAAAAGGAGGTACTGGCTGTTCAAACAATCGGTGGCCGCTGTGTGTGGGCAGTGTTGGATTATACAGCTGGTCTCTGTCATGTGATACTGGAGGTCACTAGTGCATCCTTCTAATGTGGCCTGCATTAAGAGCTTGGCCCCTACATGGATAATTAGCTGGGTTCTGTGTCTTCCCTGGCTTCTGCTCTATCCCAGGCTAGCCATCTCACAAATGCTTGTCCCTGGACCTAAGGGAGACCTGGTGAGAGAAAGTGTGTGGGTGGTGGATCAATAGAAATCCCTCACCGCTACTAGAAAAACAACTGAAAGAACATGTATTTATGTTAGCGAGTTCTTATAATATGGGATTTCCCTCTCCAGCAATTCTCCGTCTTTGCCAGCTCTCTGAAGTACAGTTTTGGTAACATTCATATGATCCTGCAATCACAGGACACCATAAGGCTCTACAGAGAGGTAGCTCTGTGGTTCTCCTAGAGAAGACATTTGTCAAATATATCTGCCTTTGGGATGTATTTCTAGCTATTAGCCATTATCTTTTGTAGCTACTGAAAGCACTCCAAATTTGGAATCTAAATTTCTGGGCTTGAGTCTCAGTTTGACCATTTACTCTCTCAGCGATCTTGGGCCAGCCAGTTTCTCTCTCTGAGCCTTAATTCTCAAACTTACAAAATGGAGGATAATGGTACCTTTATGAGACAGGGTTATGTAAACTATGAAACAACAAGGTATTTATGTTTTTATCATGATCATCATCACCTGGACCTGAATGACACTCATAGAGTTTCTACCCATTGCTTGGCATTTCTCCTTGTGGTATCTGAGTGAATAACCAGGGACTTTCTCATAAAAAAGGGAAGAAACCTAGGGCTATTGGTAGGAACTAGACCTTTGTTTCCATTACACTGAAGCTGAGTAGACAAAACTCTCCTTTGTACGTTATTGTGTTCTTTACCTTGCATGATTTGGGGAAACTTTTAGATTACAGCTTCCTTGGTACATATACTGGGGTTAAGCTTCATGTAACTAGTAGGAGATGTTTAAAGAAGAAGGCAGAGGGTATTTTTATCAATGTTGGCATCATTGCATTTTCATCAAAATTATGACTTTGTGGCTTGGGGTCACCCTGGCAACATCTTCCTCTCTGCCTGAGGGGCTATGTGTGCTTCTCCCAGAGTGGATGAGGACTGGTTGTGAAACACACACGTTGCATTTAATCAGGCTATTGCTCAGTTAAAAAAAAATTTTAGTGTTTACTTATTTCTGAGACAGAGAGAGACAGAGCATGAGTGGGGGAGGGGCAGAGAGAGAGGGAGACACAGAATCTGAAGCAGGCTCCAGGCTCCGAGCTGTAGGCACAGAGTCCAACGCGGGGCTCGAACCCACAGACCATGAGATCATGACCTGACCAGATGCTCAACGGACTGAGCCACCCAAGAGCCCCAGGCTATTGCTCAGTCTAAAGCTATGACTATCTGAGAGGTTCTCCTTTAGCAGTAGTTTCCAACCAGGGATGTCCCCCCAAAGGACATGTAACAATGTCTAGAGACATTTTTGGTTGTTACAACCTGGAGGGGGGAGGGATTGGAGGAGGGGTTGCTATTGGCATCTAGTGGCTAGAGGTGGAGGATGCTATTAAACATCCTACAATGCACAGAACAGCTTCCTACAACAAAGAATTATCTGGTCTCAAATGTCAATACAAACTCTTCTTGGTGTGACATGCTTTGATTGTTGAACTCTCTTTTGGTGGGAAAGGAATGGGAGAATTTTTAGGCCATGACTTTTCTGTTCATCAAAAGACATATTTGTGGACCACTTCATATCCACTAAGATTCTTAGGAAATGTAATTAGGAGCCCCATTTTAAATTCCAGAAAGGGGGGGGGGGGCTTTATTAAATACAGAACCACTTATCTCTTCTGGAAATGGCATAGACTTTTCTCTTTTGGAAAGGGGAAATTTGACCCTATTGTCCTTCTCATTCTCCCAAGAAATACTATGACTTCTTGCTTAGAATCTTAGAAGGAAGTTCATGTTCCACTTTGGTCATAAATCAACTTGGGCCCAAGCCTTAATAAATAAATAATAGCCAACCAACGAACCAAACCCTAGAAATAGCTGCCTCGTGACAGTTTTGGAGTTAGTGGTCTCTCTTTGAGATTATCCATTCTGAAGGGTAGCAAGACGCTGTTGCTATTTCTGGTAACAGAGGAGGGAACAGGGTCTCTCCTAGACCACTGTGTGTGCAGTTATTAGAAAAGTACAGTAAAACTTTTCAAGGCAAACTGTTTCATCATTTCTAGGAAAACACCAAGATGCTACATGGTGCTATTAAAGCAGCAGTTCATGTTGGTCCATCTTGTCCTCTTTAGAACAGTCTCCTTAGAATGAGCATGTGTAATGCACCCCAATGTTTACAGCAGCACTATCAACAATAGCCAAAGTATGGAAAGAGCCCAAATGTCCATTGATGGATGAACGGATAAAGAAGATGTGGGAAGTATATACAATGGAGTATTACTCAGCAACCAAAAAGAATGAAATCTTCCCATTTACAACTACGTGGATGGAACTGGAGGGTATTATGCTAAGTGAAATTAGTCAGAGAAAGACAAATATCATATGACTTCACTCATATGAGGACTTTAGGAGACAAAACAGATGAACATAAGGGAAGGGAAACAAAAATAATATAAAAACAGGGAGGGGGACAAAACATAAGAGACTCACAAATATGGAGAACCAACTGAGGGTTACTGGAGGGGTTGTGGATGGAAGGATGGGCTAAATGAGTAAAGGGCACTAAGGAATCTACTCCTGAAATCATTGTTGCACTATATGCTAACTAATTTGGATGTAAATTATTAAAAAAAATTAAAAGAAAAAAATTATTGAATTCAACATGTACTCTCAACAGTAATTCAGTAAATTTTAATATTTAGATCCTTTAAAAAAAGAATGAGCATATGTATTAGCTAGTCTCTACATTTGGGTTTTTCAAAATGTAGGTCAACCCCATTAGAGAGTCATGACATCAATTTAATTGGTTGCAACCAGAGTGAAACAAAAGATAGCTAGGAAGAATTGAAGAGGAAATATGAATATATCATACACAGAAAGAGTATTTTTTATGAAGCATTATGTAATTTTACATACAATAACATATATATTACATATTATATATACACATAATACATACATATTGCATACATACATACAAACATACATACATATATTCACCCTGGCTTGTGATGTAAAATGTATTTTGTACTGCAGGCTGTGTTCAAAAGAAGTTTGAAAATCATTGCTCTGTACACTTTTATTTTTGTTCTAAGAACATGGGTGAATTGAAGCAACACAGCATATTTTCCCTTAAAGGCCTTTCATTCCTAAATCAGTCACTATTCAGAACAATGGATGATTTGCTTATGATAATCTAGATTCAGTCTCTGGGCTAGAGAGGGACCTAGTCTTTCTAGCAGGTGTGACTATAGGATATTTCTGTTATTAGGAAAGATTACTGTAGAGGAGGTAGGCAGCAGCAGCTGTTCCAGGAGGGGCCTATAGGAATAGAAGTTGGCATTAATTCCGGCACAGTGACCAAGGTAGACAGTCATTCATAGCAACTGGAGCTCGGGCTTGGGGATAGGGTAAGAGACCATTTGTTCAATCAGGGGACTTCTGTGGAGCTCAGAGTAGCAGGGTGGGTAACCTGATGTTCCATTACCAAATGTAACCTGGAGCTTTTAAGCGCTGCCAGGCTTGGTCCAATTTCTAACATAGGCTATGAAGTTTCCTTTATTTTACATTTTTCATACTCTCCTGCCTCTCTGGTCTCCATTCTTTCCTGGATCACTAAGTTCCAGCCACACCGGCCCTTGTTTGAATTTCTCAAGTATGCCAATCTCCTTTGTGCCTCTGTCCCTTCTACGCATGCCTTTTCATATACCTTGGATGCTCTTCCTGCATTGTTTCCTCTGGCCTACTCATACTTCACCTTTGAGTTCATATGTCATTTCCATAGTGAATCCTTCCTTTCCTGACCTTCCACTTACTAAACTTGTGATCTATTTAATGTCTTTTTCATTAAGTTTCATGAGGACAGCCACCATCTCCATTTTGTTCTCTGTTATAATGCCAATGCCTACTGCATGGCATACATTCAGTAAATATCAGTTGATTGTAGATGGGCTCTGGGTTCTAGGATTGAGCTAAGCCTGAATGGGATCCAAGAGCCCTAGCATAGGGTCTGGGGAGGAACAGGGGGCAGCTTGCAGAGACTATGTACTGTGTAAGACCTGTCACCTGTTTTCCCTTTCGCAGCCTCATCCTCTTCCCTCAAATGTATTTTAGTCAAGTTGAATTTTGGGGGGAGCTTGTCTCCATTGAACAGTTTAACACACAGGGGCTTTTTTGTTTTTGATAAAATGAAGTAAAATCTTTAGAAATTGATTCCAAAATCAAATTACACTTTCAGTAATTTATTTAAAAGAAATGGAGAGCCAAACATTGGGGGTAATTTAGATTTTTGATAGATCATCATTATTTGCACACGTAGTTAAATCTCCTTCAGTTTGGATATCTAATTATACAGTTGCCTGTGGGCTCATTCACAGCTCCAGACAAGTCCATCCAATGTGCCCCAGTGAGGATGTATTAACACTCATTTATCCCTGAGTCAAGGGTACTTCTTGGGCACCGCTGTTGAATATTGTTAGAGAAGAGACCATAGTAGATGGAAATGTGAAAGGTACTTTCTTCCATCAAGGAGATGGCTTTGAACTGAGTTATGAGAATCCAGCTAATTATCATTAATAATCAGACTTTCGTTCTAAAACCTAAGAACAGTATGCAGTCAGGTGTTAAATGTTGTACTGCTTTCAAGATTGTCAGAGAAAGGGGAGATTGCATGGGCTGGAGAAGTGTAGCAGCGTCTGGACAGGTTTTGGGTCAGAGTCTTAGAGCCAGGAGGGATCTGAGAGGTCCCTCTAGTTGATTCCTTCATTTTAGAGATTAAAAAACAAACAAAACCCCAGATATGTTCTTTCTCGTCTTCCTTCGTGACACCTATTTATTAAGTACTTTCTATGAGTCAGACTTAGTAAACACTGTTGTTGTTTTAGCTTTCCCATGTCCAACTTCCCCAGTGGCCTCCAGTCTTCCTTTTGGGGGGATCTTTCATTGTGTGTGCTCTTGGTGGGTGTCTTGCCCACTTTGGAAGTAGTAGAAGACTGTCCCAGTGCAGCCAGATGGGATATAAGGGGACATGTGACTTAAGCTCGACCACATGGTTTTCCCCCTATGACTTTTAAGCTGTTGATGTTATGATATTGGTACGGTTGGTGATGATGTGTCTAGCAATATCCACAGTGGCCTGAGAATCAGACTTCCTGGAGTCTCTGACCTTTGCCAAGTGTATAAGTTTTTTATTCCTGCTGTAACAAATTGCCACAAACTTGGTGGCTTAAAGCAGATGTATTCTCTTACAGTTCTAGAGGTCAGAACTCTAAAATCAGTTTACCTGGGCTGCATCAGGTATCAGTAGGACTGTACTCTCACCTGAGCCTTTAGGAAGAAAGACATTTCTTTACCTTCCCTGGCTTCTAGGGCTGGGTTCCTTTCATGTTTCCTCCATCTCCAAAGCCAGCAGCATAGCACCATGCTTCAGTCACTACATTGCAACCTTCTTTCTAGCCAGATCTTCCTGTGCCTGCCTCTTATAAGGGCACTTGTGATTGCATTTAGGGCCTACGCAGATAATCCAGAAAAATCTTCCCATCTCAAGATTCTTAATCACCTCTGCAACATCACTTTTGCCATATTAGGTAACATTCACAGCTTCCAGGGTTTAGGATATGGATATCTTTGAATCTGTTTTTCAGCCTACTACACCAAGATTTCTGTTTTCCTATTTTTCCCGCCTGGTCTTCCAGTATCCCTTCAATTCTGTGGGCTCCTGATATCTTTTTAAGTCAGTGCTATGTGAAGAAGTTTATAAGCATCTTATCTTTTTTAATCCTTACATCAACCCTCTTAGGAAAATATTGTCCCCATTTTACAGATAATAACACTATAGCTCAGAGAGGCAGTTGCATAAGGCAAGACAGCTGTGTGAGGGAACAGGCATTTGAAACCAGCCAGTATGACTGGAGAGCATGTGCTTTACCACTTCCTCATCATCCTAGTTCAACTCTCTTTTGCCTGTAGATCTTTTCCAAGGAGGAGTTAGGATGCCATCTGGCTCTGAAGTCTGGATCATATTATTTAGGCAGGGAGACAAGGCAAGGGGGTGGGCATTCCAGGCAAGAAAGAGGTGGGAGAATAAGAGGTGAATCCAAGAGATGTGTTAAAGGAAGGATATGTTAGACTTTGGTGCCTCATTGGAGGTAAAATTGTAGAAGAGAAGAAGGAGCCAATCACCTCTGAAACACTTCTAAGTGGACACAACAACTCATTTTGGTGGATTACCCATGGAAATGATATCCTGGCTCAAACTGTGTTGGGAATCCAACTTGAATTAGGTCCCTCCCTGTCTCCTCTTGGTTTCTTATAATGTGGGCTGGTTAAGCACCTAATACCTTTTGCTAGTATTAATCAGCCTTTTTGCACAGATGCTGATGAACAATTTGCCTTTCGAAGGCTAATGAACTTCTCCCTTGGGATTTATATGGGCGGAAGCAAAGAAGTAATTTTGGGAGTTCAGGAGGAACTTTTGGGCCTAAGGGTAGGAGACCCCTGGTTTGTATCTCCTCTTCAAAAGAGAACTTACACACTTGTTTAAGGCTAGTGCAACAATTGGGAGGGAAGCTATTTACCTGGTCATCCCTTGAATAGAGTTGCCAGATTTAGCAAATAAAAATACAGGATGCCCAGTTAAATTTGAATTGCAGATAAGCAACGGATAATTTTTTAGTGTAATATTTGCATAATGCTTCAGGGAATTTTTAGCCCTGGAAGTGTGAAAAGAGACTGTTAGACCTGGGTTGATGAAGAGGCTAAGGCAGAACCCAAGGTCAAAGGGACTCCAGGGTGGGAGAATTCTTTGCGTAATTGACTCGGGGAGAGGTCATTTGGTTGGGATTGCTCAGAGCATTTGTTCCATCTTCTGCCCCTGCTGTAATGGGCACACAAGACCCTCAGGATCATATCAGGCTCTAGACTCTTCTTACTTGCTGACAGCTAAGAGCGAAAGCATTAGAGGTAGGTCTGAACCATGACATCCGCTAGGAAACAGTTTTTGAACATTTATAGTGTGCAGAATCCTGCATCTGTCCTGGTCGTAGTCAGAGGTTTGTGTCTGTCCTCTGCTTTGGGGGTAGTCACTAAGCACCCCTCTATGTACAGAGCTCTCCACCCAGACCCTGTGCTCATAGTGACAAAAGAAATGGAAAACACAGCCGCTGTTTCTGAAGAGTACTCACATATGCTGCATGGGATTGCAGAGCTTAGGCTTTTATTAACTCAGAATTAGAGTTTTGTGCAGCGGCCTCACTCTGATTCTGTGGCATAACTGTCTCTTCATGTGTGTATATGTGGATATTATAGCCGTTGTCACCTCAGGTGCAAGGAGCCTCTATTTGACCTGCTCGTCCGGAGAGGTGTCAGTGACAAGTCTGTGGGAGTTAGTAATTTGTGGTTTGGGGGTAAAGGGAACCGAGCTCACTGGCTTGTTGGGAGACTACGTATTGTGACCTTGGTATTTTTAGCAATGTACTGGACTAAAGAACAGTGGAGCTGTGCAGTACTGAGAAGACATTGCATGGCATAATGGCAGAGTGGGGAAAGGCTTGGCTTTGATATCAGAAGAGAAAGGACCTTAATGCCTAGTCTTGCCATTTATTAGCATAATTTTTTCGGAGTCCCAATTTCCTCTTCTATGAAGTGGAAACAGTAGTAATATCAGGATATGTTTGAGAATTTAATGAGATAACGTATGTGAAAGATGCTAGTAGATAGTGAGCCGTATGTGTGTTCCTGCAGTGTTCCCATTCTTGAAACACTTTGTAAACATCTCTGTTATGACACTCTTCATGGTGAATTATAATCATTTCGTTTCTGTGTCTGTCCACTTCCGCCAGACTGAGGACCTGGGCCGTTTCCTACTGTGGACTTGCCCTGAACCTCCTGCGTACATCTGAGGCCCAGAGTTTTGCCAAGCGTATAGACTTTAGCACTGAGGCTTTGCTGAAGGGCAGGTCTTTACGTTTTGAGTCTTCTTCCTTCCCTCTCTAACTCTCTTCCTGAGCAGATCCTGTCCTGTGGAATCTCCTTGAGAGCAGGAGTCCTAAACTATATTGGAAGATCCTTGTTAGACTCTAAAATGCTCAGGGACAGATTTCTGGTACATGTGCTCCAACAGGCATGTGTTGGAACAGCATCCTGGCTTGCCACCTGCCTTTATCGTTGGTAAACTCTAGGGTTTCTCTGGTACTTCTTTCCTTTTGGTTTCTGCTTCAACGCATTTACTACCTTCATCAGTGCAGTTCAATCCATCAAGTATTCATTGAGCACCTTTTAACTTTCCAGACCCTGGGCTAGGTATGGGGATAGAGATGGGGAGGACAGTGCCTCCACTTGAGGTGTTTTGGATCTTGTGGGAGAGACAGATGAGAAACCAGAGAAAACAGAATTTCTCTAAGATGTGGTAAGGGCAGTGATGGCAGTGGACACAATTCTATGGGGACTTTTTCCTCAATTATCTTTACCCCCTAAGAATTCCATTGCCCCTACTTCTAGCAGGTGGACAGGAACTCCTACCCTCTAACATGATGTGAACACTAGGAAGCAGCCATTGGCCAATGGGCATGAGCTAAAGACCTAGTTTATGAGGAGGCTAAGACAGAACCCAAGGTCAAAGGGTAGGATGAAGGAAAAGAAAATTCCAAGGGCTGGGGGAGCATGGGCCCCAGGCAGCACAGTCCTGGCTAAAATTTGGGGCAGCTTAGATGACTTGGGGGGCAGGTTGGTTCAGCTGAGGGCCACACATGGTGAAAAGAGCATGGATGTGTCTTGTGGGTCACTACCCAAGCCTCTGGCAACAAATGCCATATTTTTGCCTCTCTCTCTTTCAAATTAGCTTCACTGTTATTTTTTTTCCCACATGAGAATTCTTATTTCTCTGACATTTGCTTCTCAACAAGCTCTTATTTCTTCTTATTTCCTTCCTGGTTTCATGTCCCTGTTTCCTTTCACCATTCACTTCCCTGTCCTCTTATCCTCCCTCCCCTCTACCAGTTTTATTTCTCTCTACACTTGTGCCTTCTTGCTTTTTAATTTTGTCTTTTGGACTCTACCTCCATGTTCTGAAATATACCTCCTTCAGCTCAGGGTTGGGGAGGAAATTTTCCTTTTCAGTAGCTCTTTCTTATGATATGAAAGAGCATCTCGTGTGTATCTGGGTATCCTTGGAAACAAAACTCTGGTTTCTGAACAGGGCGGATTCTCCCCACCGCGTTTGTAAGACAGAGCAAACCATAGGGAGAGCTGTCTCCCATGTGCAATGCACCTCAGAAGACTCAGAGTATGGTGCTTCTTCCTCTGTTAGTGGATTCAGCAGAACAATGACCCCATTTTCCTGGGGTTCTGGTTCTCTTTCACTATGCTTAGCCTTGAGGTTTGTCTGTCTCCTCTTCCCTTTATTTGCTTCTTTGCCTGTTTTATTTTTCAGTCCCATTTTCCACATTTCTTCTGCTCTCTTTTCTCTTCAGGCTTTCCCTACTTATTGGAAATAATATCACTTCCCTCCCTAATTTCTCTCTTTGGCATTGGCAGAGTCAAAAGCGGCATCAGAGATGTGGCTCCTCTAAATCCCTTTTTTTTCAGAGGGCAGTATAGAAGTTTGGGTCAGGAGAGGTAGAGAAGACCTGAGAAGCTTGCCTAGCTCCTGAGATCTTTTATGCGAGTAGAGTTTCTTTCTGGTTCTTATCTTGAGGTTGGGTTAATGTAGGATTATAGTCTTAAAGTTGAGAGAAATCTCTACTGGTTTTTTAGATGACCTTCAACCAATGTTGAACATTTTTAACTTCCTAATAGAAAGTTACAGTCTGTGTTTGAGTACGTTTAATGTTGGGAAGTGTACTACCACATGAACAGTCCCCCTGTTCTTGGACAGCATGGCTTGTTTCAAAGTTATTGCTCACAGTTGTAGAGTCTTGGATCTGTGTCATTTGTACCCATCGATACTCTAGCTGCTTTCTAGAGGTGTACAGCATAAACCTTTCATTCAAGTTAGATTTCAAGTATTGAAGGAAATATTTCATCCAAAGATAATTAAATGACATAAACTCTTCCTGCCACCCTTTGACTATGTAGAAAACTCAGTTTTCTGAGTGACTTATTTGCCCATGGCTCCAGACAGCTGAAATTGTCGTGGAGAGGTTGGGAGGGAAGACAGGTACTATTCCACAGAAAGAAGACTAAAATTAGACAAAGTTGCAAAAATAGTATTATTAATATTTGTGTTGGACGTAATATCCAGTTTGCACATTATAGCTATAGAACACTCATAGTTATAGCATCAGTGTGATTGATTTGTTTGGTAAAAACTCTTGATTGCCAAAGTGAACAAGAGTGAGTTACTCCTTTACTGCAGCTGATCCAGGGAAATTCCCTGAAGTAGCCAGGAGACAGGGGAACCTACGAATTCTGATATAAAAAATCCAGGGGCCTCAGTAGTTTGGAAAGGGAGAAAGGAGGTTGGTGAGGGATAGAGAGGAGAGGAGGGGGCAAAGTTTGGAGGCAGGAATGGGATAGATGCTAGAGAGCTTGTATTTTACTCATGATTGGGAACCAGGATTCTGATGTAATGACGAGTTTTCCCTCTTTGCAAAGTAAAACCCAGATGTGGCTAAATATAATTTCAGTCGGAACCACTGATGATTCACCCCAGTTCAGGTGCACCCACACACAGCTGGCATCAGCTCTGTGTACTTTCCAGGCTGATCCTTCTTCAACCCAGCTTCCCCCATGGAACAGGAGGAGAAAGCCAGACGGTGATAACCTTGACCTTCTTTGTTTCCATCTGCAGCATCCTGGCTACGGCAGGAACCCACTTCAACACACATGTGGACCTGAGGACCCTTCGGGCTGTGCGTGTCCTGAGGCCCCTGAAGCTCGTGTCAGGGATACCTAGTGAGCACTTGCCTTTCTTCCTTCTCTTCTGTTAATGGCTTTCCTGAAATGATAAACAGGAAGCTATTTCTCCAGTGGTAAAAAAGAATGGGGATGCAGCAATCTGGCAAAACATTTCACTCTAAAACTTAGCAACTTTTTTTCCAGAATTTAAAGATAGTGGAAGATCTTTGGAGAAAATTTTCAAAGTAAAAAAATATACGTAAAATGAAAAGGAAACACCCTCATTATCCTATTTTTTAATTCATTTTTTCCTGTACATTTTAACATAATTGTGATCATACTGTGTGTATACTTTTGGATCCTATCATATAAGCATTTGATTTTCCTGACACTAAAAATTCCTCAAACATATATTTTAAAAAGTCTGTACTATAGCCCATCTTATACAAGATGACTTATTTAGTCATTTCTACTGGACATTAGATTATTTTCATTTTCCCCCCACTAGAAATAGCGCAGCGACATACATCTCTTTTCTTAAATCTTATTCAAATTATTATTTGAGGTATTATTTTCTTAGGCTAGGATCTTAGAAGTACAACTTCTGGGTCAAAGTATATGGTATTTTGTGAATAGTGATTGTACTAATTGTTATCCTAAAACAGTGGATGGAAAGCCAGGTTTCAGGTAGAGTAGTGGGGGAGGTAAACTTTGTCTTTGCTCTCATAAGATTTAGAGCCTAGCAAGGCCAGGCTTAATTTCCTTTAGGAAAGAAGCACGTTCTAATAAGTTTATAAGAGATAAGCAGAAAGCAACATGGGCGAAACAAATAAGGGAGGAGTAATAGGCATGTAAAGGATCAGGGAATGGTGAGAAGGAACATGGAATTGATTCCAGGGGAAGTAGTGATGGCAGTCTTCAGCTCAACTTGCTCTGGTTGTCCCTTTGCAAATTGTCTTCATTGTCTTAGGACCAGTGGTTCTTTTCCCTCAAAGACTTGCCCCTCTCCTCCTAGAAGAGAGTAAAGGGAGCCTCCTATATCACATGGTGCTCGAGGAGGCTCCATTTGTCATTCTCTTCCTTTCCTTCTAGGCCTACAGATTGTGTTGAAGTCCATCATGAAGGCCATGGTGCCTCTTCTGCAAATTGGCCTTCTGCTCTTCTTTGCCATCTTGATGTTCGCCATCATTGGCTTGGAGTTCTACAGTGGGAAGTTGCACCGGGCATGTTTCACGAACAGTTCAGGTAGGATTGTTGTTCCCTGCCTTCTCCTTCTTTCCTTCCTCTCCCCTCTGGTCATTGGAGTAATTTCAGGTCATTGGGGGACTGAGTGGAAAAGTATATACTATCCCAGCCCTGGGATTAGAATCACAAACTTCCTAGTCAGCAGCTTTTTGAGGCACAAGCAGCCTAGACTAAGGATCCCCAGGGGACACTGATATTGCACAGCAAATGACCTCTTAAGTTTGCAGTCAGAGGATTTCAAACAGGAGGTTTCAGTTCCCCCATCCCATGGTAGAAGGCTATCAGACTGATTGTCAAAAACCACCTGTCTGAAGAAATACCCTTTGTACAATAGCCTCTTTGGCCCACAGGCCAGGCGGGCCTTGGAGCCCAGAGTCAGACTTGGGTCTCTCTAGGTCTGTGGAGACATTTTCCCTCCATGATCCACCTCACGACCTTCCTTCTTCCCTGCTGTGACCCACACACAGTGTGGAAAAGCTGAGAGAGCTCTGAGCGTGACTTGCCAGGGGTGCTTGTGAAATTTGCAGGGTTCACAGACCTCAAATCCGTACCTCTTTGTATCTTATTTGTTCTTTTCAAGTCCAGTAGAATACCCTAGCAGGAAAGGGGGTCAGGGAGAGGTTGAAAAAGCCCAATTTAGTATCATGTGGGTTTTTTTGGTTGTTTGGTTGGTTTTGGTTTTTGGTTTTTGTTTTGTTTTGTTTTGTTTTTAAATCGTCAAAGGACACCTTCTACCTTGGGAGTTTTGTTTTGTTTTGTTTTGTTTTTTTCTTATTCAAGACCAGGAACTTAGGCCAGAAAAACAAGGAGTTGAGACCCACTGAAGGGACTTAGTTTATAATTGTCCCCAAGAAACCTGAGAAGAACTCAGGGTCTGTACTGAGTCTGAAGTTGGAAAATCAGGAAGATTCTGCCTTCACCTCAGATTGCTCTATGTGATCCAGTCTGTCCATGCCTGTGGTACTCAGGCAAGGGTAGAAGATGTAGCCTGAAGAAAGTGAAGGCCATGTGGCCTCAGAGGAAGCTGGGAAGCACTGGGATGAACACAGTATGTAAGCTGTGAGGTATAAAGAAGCCAGAGGTGGGAGCCCGAGACAAAGAAATAGAATTGAGTGTTTGTGGCTTCCTGAGGGTCATTTCCAGGTCATGCTAAAATATCATGTGGTTTATCCCCTACCCTCTGAATGTGTCTGCAGGTATTCTAGAAGGATTTGACCCTCCTCACCCATGTGGTGTGCAGGGCTGCCCAGCTGGTTATGAATGCAAGGACTGGATTGGCCCCAACGATGGGATCACCCAGTTTGATAACATCCTTTTTGCTGTGCTGACTGTCTTCCAATGCATCACCATGGAAGGATGGACCACCGTGCTGTACAATGTGAGTAGAGCTGGCAGGGGGCTGGATCCAGAGGGAAGAGCCCTAGAATGAGGCTTCTGGCATTGTTTGGACTGGTTAGTCTGGGGAAACGGAAGGCTGGGGATATGTCTGTGTATATGTCAGTTTGTGTGCATGGGGGCGGTGGGGACGGTGGGGCTGGACTCAACTGTGAGAAGTCATAGCACTTCGTATGCTGTTGTCTGGCCTTTGCTGAGTGGAAGTATACAGTTTCTCAGCAGAGTTAGGAAGCTACATCCCATTGGATGGGTGAACAAAGCTAGTTATATCAGATCAACTTAGTAGTGATAGAGTATGTTTTACTACAGGTTCAACATGGTGGTGGGGTTCAGTGAGGAGTACCAAAAGGTATAGATTTCTTGGTTGCTTCAAAGAGTTTACCATCAGGTTGGAAAGATATTACGGTAGTTCTCAACCCTGGCTGCAGATTAGAATCAGCTAGGAGCTTTAAAAATTTATACCTTCTGGGCTTCACTCCAGACAAATTAAGTAGGAATGGCTAGGGGTAAAGGCCCATCATTGATTTTTTTTTTTTTAAACGTCCTAGCTGATTGTAATATGCAGCCACTGTCAAGAACCACTGCATTATATGCACATAAGAAACATGCTTAATTGTAAGACTAACTGGGGATGCTTGTTAAAAATTCAGGTTCACGGGCCCTTTTATGCAGGTGTTGATCTTGTGTAGTTTTGAATCGTTAGTGGGCTATACTTTTTACAAGTGCTTCTGGTGATTCATATGATCGGGTATGTTTGGAAGGTTCTGAGTTAGTGCATAAGACAAAGCTGCCTAACTGCCTGTCAGGGATGGCAAGGGACTCCTGCATGGGACACAAGTTAGACAGGGTGACCACTGAAGTATCTTCTGCCTCTCAGAGTCCTATTTTAACAAGTTATGGAAGGCATGGGCAAAGTTCAAGTTCTAAAATGACAGGGGTCGGGGAGGTGTGTGCTTCGATGCAAAGGGAGCCTAAGTGGACAAAACAGTTTGGGTAGGTTGCCTTTGTACAGGTGCTTACAAGGTCTGTACTCTCATATGAATCCAGCCAGCCCACCCTGAAGCAGGTACTTTGGAATGATCATGCCTCTTATCTCTACTTTCACAGGCTGCCTTTACCCTAAGGTGCCCTCTGTTTCCTTTTAACCTGATTCCATCTGTATAAAACTTACTGGGTGGGGCACGGTATAGTTTACACAAAACACCCTTTGCTTTTGTTTTTGTGCTTTGTCTTTGGTTTCGCTTTTGTGGATCTCTAGATATAATCCACACTGGAGGGAAAGGAAGTGCTATGTCCCAGGAGAGACTCAACCAGATTGTAATGCCCGAAGAGCCAGGATTTGTGTAAGGCCTGTAGTGGGTGTTTAGTAAATGTTCACCAACCTAGATCCATTTCCATGCAGGTGAGCAATTCAGGCCTGAGGTTTACAGAATAGAGCCACAGGCTGTTATGCTAAAGCTCTAAAGGGCAGTGAAGAAGTCCCAAAGACAAGCTTATGCCCAGCAAGCCTAAGGGTTATTTGTGACCTAGAAACACCTTGAGGACATTCTGAAATTCTCACCAGTTGTGGGGGGTAGCAGGAGGGAGGGAAGGGAGAAGAGACTGATGAGTATAGTTGTTCCCTATTTGAGATATGAAGGATGTCTTTAGGCCATGTCACTCAGATTAGCCAGGCATCTCTGCACTGGCCCCACAGTGGCTGGTGTCATTTTGGGGCTCTGGGAGTGATGCATTTCAATTATATGTGTAGACTCACCTAAGTGATGTGATAAATGCATTGAAAGCCTAGAAGGGGAAGTGTTGCATTTGAACATAACAGGTGTGATCCTTTGGTCCTCCTGAGCCAGGGCTCAAATAGTGCTGAGACAAGTATGAACACAGCTGAAGAATGACCAGTCATTTGCATTAGATCCTTTGTTCATTCATTCATTCAACAAATAATTAAGTGAGCGTCTACTACATGCCAAGCACTGTACTAGGTACTAGGGAAATGTGGAGGGAAAAAGGGTGCTATGATGCTTGCTTTCATGGTGCTCTCTTTAAATTCCCATTTGTCTCCAGTTACCTGTATAACACAGGTATGGAGGTCACACAGAGACAATGATCTTGCCCTCTTCTCTAGTTTTGGTCCAGTGAGGAAGCAGGGAGGAAAAGAGGTCAAGATGCTAATTCTCTGAAACCTTTCATTACACGGGCTCCCAGGACCACAGACTCACACTCCCTCTGACTTCCAGTTTGTCGCCACCGAATTTCAGTTTACTGACCTCCTGCTACCCCCTGTGGCTGAAAAACAAGGGTTGAGGGAATTAGTTGAGTTGTGGGGCTGGTTTCCAAAAGTAGCTTGCTGCTCATGGGGCAGAATGAACGTATGTCCACTTTGAAATGAAGTTACTTTCCAAAACATTATATTTAGGGGCAGGGAGCCAGGAACCCACAGGAAGAGGTGATAGTCATAGGTGGGTAACTATACCTTGATTCAGGAGAAACTGGATAAAAAAGACACCCATTTTTCAGCCAGTGGAACAAGGACAAGGTCTGGCTCCTTAGGAAGAAAGAGCCAGCAAAGGCTGGGCGTCAGTTGAGCAGGGAACTGGGGCATGAAGAATGACCCAGGCAGAACTCTGTTACAGAAGCTGGATGCTCATCCTGGTGTTAGCACTGTCTGCTACTGGAAGAGCAGGTTCAGAGTAGTCCATTCTTCATGGTGCTGGGGAGAGGTAGAGTTACATCATACACAGTGGAGTTACATCACACATGCTTTTAATTTATCCCAATCCAACCATTCAGCTTGGAGAGGAGATCAGGGGGTCAGGGAGAGAGGAAGATAAATAATACAGCCTAATTCATTTATCATTCATTTCAGTGTTCCTATACATTGTAAGTGTGAGATGAGAGATGCCCAAGAAAGATGTTGGCTGAAAAAAATTGCAAGAAATAGCCAACTCAGCATTTCCTGAGTATTTGTCCTCTTTTTATTTTAACTCAAGACTTGGTAATGACAGAATTTTACATAGCTATTAGCAGTGGTTGCACACAATGGAATTAACCATGCACAACTAATAAACTCAGTATTATAAATATAGGTAATACATATACATAGGTTTCTGTGTGTAGAAAATCTCTCTCTGCCATTATCACCGCCACCACCAATAAGATGCAAATGTAACTGTTGGTTGCCCTTCCTGCCACTCATTCTGGGAAGGTTCAATTCACCCCATTGGTGGATTTTCTCACTTAGGCCACAAGGAACAGGGGGGCTCCTATTTCCCTGTCCAGCACCTCTTCTATTCCATGATGGCAACAAATATGTAAGATATACTGGCACCAGTTATGCTCAAACCAGTTATTAGAACCTTCAGATTTACACGGTACACAGAAGTTCTCTCAAGCATATGGACCTAGGATAGCCGTTTTAGATACAATTTAAGTGTTTCATCCTGTTTGCATCCCTTTTCTGCTACACAGACTCTTCCCCAATGCCTCCTATGACCTTGTGTACTCTGCTGCTGGTTACTTTTAACTTCATTTGCATATAGCTTTTCTCATGATAATACATTTTTGTAAGGGGCTGGGAGGGTTCTTATTGTCAGGGCAACTTGGTGTCATGCTTGCTCAATTTAGTCTACCAAAATTTCAACTCTGCTTGGTCAAACTCCAACTGTATTCTTGGCTTCCCTCCCTCTTGTGGTAGAAAGAATGCAAAGCAGTCTACAATCCTGCTGGCTGCTTCTTCCTGTTTTGACTGTCTCTGTGAAGGTCTCCTCAACTTGCAAATCCTCCCCTATTCTTACTAGTTTAATTCATTTTATTTCTCCTAACCTGGATAGGTATTCTTCAGTACAGTATATTTTCTCTCTGATCAGTGGAGTTCATTCTATAAATGCTACTGTGGCTCTCATATTAACTTCCAACATTGGTCACCTGGATTGGATGTGGCCCTGAGAACTGGTTGTCTACGGATCTGGTCTGAGTCTTATTTCTGTGTTGTATATCTGGTTTTGTTTTGTCTGCTGTTTGTGTTACCAGGACTAATATACATATTGCAGAGGTTCCCAGTCTCTGTCTGCAGTTACTGAAACCTCTGTTCTTACAGTCCATTATTTTTCATCTATATTTCCATAGCTTGAGCTATTTCTCTTCTCACTGGGTGTTGATAAACTCATGCAGGTGTGCAAATTTCTTGGAGACATGCCCTTTCTCCTGGTATGCCAGCTGTATCTGTTATGACTGAATAGGATGCTCTGTGCTGCTGTGGGAGAAGAGATTTTTACAGACTTTACTGTTTTTTTGTAAGAAGAGGGAACTTGTAGTCTGGATGCTTTCTGAGTCTTCCTCGTGTCTCAGTTCTTTGGTCTATAACAGCCTATGGCTCTGTTTTAAGTTGCCTGCTTCCAGATGCACATAGTCAATATTTGTTAAATAGTTAACAGTTATTCACTTTTTGCCTGTAGATTTTGTTCAAGTGTGTTATGCCCAATGCTAAAAAATAAAATTCAGCTGAGTAAATTTGAAGATCAAGTTGGCTTTATTCAATGATTCATGAATCAGGCAGTATCCCATCTAGCAAATAGAAAGGAACTCCCAGGAGCTGTACAAAACGGAAGGCTTTTATAAGCAGACGAGAGCTGAAAACAGAAGTTTCTAAAAAGAGTGGAACGTTTCAGACAAGGTCACCTTCCTTTGGGGGCAGGGTGGGACTCTGTCAGGCAGATTACCTCACTAGTGCTGATCAGGTAATTCTAGATACACTGGTTAAAAATTACATTCCTGGGAGAGGCTGAAACTATATAAAGAACCTTATTTCCTGATGTGGGGCTCAGCACAAGTGACTCCACTTGAAGTCCTTCCTTCCTTCCTTCCTTCCTTCCTTCCTCCCTCCCTCCCTCCCTCCCTCCCTCCCTCCCTTCCTTTCCTTCCTTCCTTCCTTCTCTTCCTCCTCCTCCTCCTCTCTCTTTTTCTTTAACAATTCCCCCTTTTTGATCAGAATTGTGATTCAGAATTAACTGAAAGGTGTGATGAAAATTTAAAGCATTAGTGCCACTTGCAGCTACTGCCCTGAAGTTCTTATAGCTTTTACTGGTCCTCTACATGATATTCACAGGTCCTGATTTTTTTTCCCTGAATCTCAATGGTATTTATAGGCCAAAACTTCAGTTTTGACTTCAGTCATTTTCTTTGTTCCTTTTCTGGCATTTCTGGTCTTAGGGAGATTATTTGCTTGGTGGTTCATGGCTGTGAATTTGCATTTAAAGCTTTTGAGAGAATATAGTGTGCCAGGGAGACTACTATTACTACTAATATAAGCAGGATAGTTACCAATGTCTAGAGTGTACTTTAGAGCGATGGTCCCCAAGATTCAAACCAATCAAAATCCAATAAATCAAAGAAATACCCTGTTGAAGGAGTCACTTTCTTAAGCCAAGTTCAGTGATCTTATATAGCTAAGTTCCAACTTTCCTAGAAGTGTTAGTCTAGTTCAGCAAGTGGTATTGTCCACAGCACAGACACCTTCTTGCTCAGCTAAGACAATCTAGGGCTGCCCTATTATCAAGAAAAACTTTGGCTAGAGAGTCTAAGGACCTTTGTTGGGCAGCTGTTGCTTTACCAGCAGAATCTTAACTTTCAAGAGTTAAGGAGAGTTTCTTGACCAGAGCCTCATTGTACTTGCTCCTAACCAGGGAAGTAGAAAGCTGACAAAAGAAGCAAATCCTGAGTCATAAAACACCTCCTGGTAGGTCTTTTCTAACTCAGTCTTGTATATTCAGGGGAATTGACCAATGAAGTAGCACAGTCTATTAGTGAAAAAGTAGGGGCACAGTTAGATAACCTAAAAGGTATTGCCCAGTTATATACCAGCTATCTAGGCATTCTTAGGCTGTGAATGATAACCACTACAGACAAAGATAAATTCTCTTGGGGCACAAACTATTCCCACTAAGGAGGCACTGTTAATGGACAAATTAGAGTTTTCAATGACAATTCTAGCTGGCTGAAAGATCACTTCTCTTAGCAATGGCCTAGGAGATACAGATGATGGCATTATCTTTCAAGACCAACGCCAGAACTAAGGAAAGAAAGAAAAGAAAAGAAGAGTTTCATGTTTAGTTAAAGTATGAAGTCTTGATCCAGCATCTTGGGTGGTCTCTTCCTCATCAATTTGATTTTGAGGTCTCTAACTGGTGTACAGGACCAGATGTTAGGTGGACCTTCTTCAGCTGTGAGGTGTATATTCAAGGTTTAAATCCCTGAAGTTTGATGTAAGCGATGAACCCCAGGAATCTACCCCAAAAACCAAGAGCACACTTTACCCGCTGTATGTTAGCCAATTTGACAATAAATTATATTAAAAAAAAATAAATTCCTGAAGGTTGGCTGGGTAGTAAGGACGATCTAGTATAATGCCTTTCAAGGACATTCAAGGACAGTCTCTGTTTATAGTGATTCCAAATCAGAAGGGAACTAATTGGAAACATTAGTTTGGAGAGTTGTAACCAGATATTTGAGGAAACTAGAACAATTCAGGATCCAGTCCAGTTTATAGGTATATAATAAAACCTCAAAGACAATTAACAAGACTAGAATCTCATACCTACAAAGGTGCAGACTAATTTTTCTCTCTACAATTACCCCTAGTTTTCTAACCAAAGATAATCGTAGTAATACTACTTTGTTTGCATTAAACATGGCCTGATTATTTACATAAGTGCAGCAAGAATAGTTATTGACTATATAAGCTTTTTAAAAGACTGCTATGCTGGAACTTTTCATAGGAAATCTCAGACTGAATTCTTAAAATTCTCTGAGGCCAGGAAGCTAAGCCAAGGGCTTGCCATAGATTTTGCCTGTAATACCTATAGTTTGGGTAAATTCTTCTCTTCTCAAGGTCCCTCAAAGGATCTTGATGTTCCTGGGTCTACCAGGCAGTGACATTCCTTAATTAACCTGGTAAAGCTGCCAGGAACCTTATAAGCAAAGTATCAGGATGATTTTTCCAAGTAGTTACTTAAGGTCTGTGGTCACATCTGAGTCTGTACATCTCTCTCAAATATGACATTCTAATCAAAACCTTGGGAATACTACCAGTGTTTCCATTGTGTCCTTTTACAAAGAGAATGGATTCTTGTTGAACTTGTGCACATAACTAATTATATTGCCATGGAAAAAATAATGAAGAGTTTCCAATTTCTGGACAAATTGGGTAGGGAGAAAAAGTAAATGTTTCATCTTTGTTTACAAAGATATACTTTACCAAATTGTGTAAGCCATAGATAGCTTAAGAAAAGGTTTTCTTATATCTAGAAAAACAAAACATTAAAGAACCAGCAATGTTTCAAACAAAAAGTCATAAAGAATCATAACTATTATAATTAAACTATTATAACTAAAGAATAAAAAGTATCCTTGGTTTATTCAGTCCCATGTACTTAATACTTATTCTGCTTGAATACAGTTTTTCCATTAGTTATAGAAATTCTTACCTAGTTAAGTTTTATTATCTTAAAGTTATCAGAACCTGTGCTTGCCAAATCAAAGTCCTTCCAATGGATCTCTTTGAAGATGAAACACCTTTGTGGAACATTTTTGCAAAAGCATCTAAGTAAAACAATAAATGCTTATTGTAAATGACAAAAGTGTCCATTGTTAAAGGTCTGATAAGAGTTTGTCATGATGAAATTAAGAAGGAAATTTGGTTATTTCTATCACACACAGCATTTTAACATTTAACATTATGACTGATAACGTTATATACCAGGACATATCAGATTTCTAGGAATTTCATACAATTTCTAGAACACTTATAAGATTTCCCTATACAAATACAGCATAAGGACTTAGTATTACTTCTTTTTGACAGTGCTTCCTATGTAATTTAGCATATCAAATAAGCCTAATTAGTTTAACATCTCATTTTTATAAGAAAACAATCTTTTCAGATGTTCTAGGGACCTTCTAAAAAATCCCAAAGATAGTTCTAAGTAAGAAACAAAAGAAAACAAAAAAAAACCAAACAAATTTCATTTAGGATTTAATTTTGTGAAGTTTGTCAAAAATATCAAAGGTTTTAAAACAGTCAAATTGGATTATAAATCATTGTGAAACAATACTTAGTTACACATTTAATCATAGTGACACTTAAAGACTTTATAGGCAATTACAGAAAATTAAGTAGTTGGGGGGAAAAAACTTAGCTTTTAAATAGGGAAGACTCAGTTTTCTTAGGTAATCAATGACCTGACATATTGTAAAGATAACATGAAGCATGGCAAATTATTTTGGTAAGACACAAAATCTTTGCTGTTCAGGCAGATTACTTAAAAAGAGAAACTTTTCACAGTGTGTTATCAAGAGTGGGCCCATAGTCCAATAAAACTTTGTTCTTTTAAGAGAGAGAAAACCAAATTCTAATTTCGTACCAGCTTACTTTTGATATTAAAACACATTCACTTAATTAAATTCATTCCAATCTTAGCCAGTCCTGACCATGCATAAAATTCCTTTCCAAAGATTCCTATTCTACCAACCTTAGTGGCTTTAATTACATATATTAGAATTTTTAACCCTCAAAAATCTTACCTTGTAGAGGCGCCTGGGCGGCTCAGTAAGTTGGACGTTTGACTTCAGCTCACGTCATGATCTCATGGTTCATGGGTTCAAGCCCCACATGGGTCTGTGTGCTGATAGCTGAGAACCTGGAGCCTGCTTCAGATTCTGTGTCTCCTTCTCTCTCTGCCCCTCCCCAGTTTGTGCTCTCTTGCTCTCTCTCTCTCTCTCTCTCTCTCTCTCTCAAAAATAAATAAACATTAAAAAAAAAATCTTACCTTTTAGTAAGAATAAAGAAGTAAACAATTTTGAGGTGTTTCTTACCCTAGCATTTTGTGGATTAGCAGACATACTTTTTTTATAATTTCTAGAAACACAGGCATTCTCATAGTAAATTTTTCAGCACGGCACAAAACTAATAGAACCAAATATCTTTAGTTCATCTGTAAAAGGAAGTCAAAAGTGGATAAACTTATATTCAGTAATTAATATTTCAGTATTTTATCTTATTTGGAAATGATCCAGATATTTAATGACTATCCATAATTTAATTTAACTTGGCTAAATCTTAAGGTTTCAGGTTACCAAAAAAGATTTGTGGAAACTATTAAAAACATCTTAAGACTTTTATCCCACTTACATCTATTTAATTCACTTCTTCTTAATGAATATGTTTAGACCACTTATGAAAATTTCATCATACCCAGTTATTTTTCTTGCTGACAAGTTTTGTAACAGAAATCATATGAATTTGCTTGACTCGTAAACCCAGGTAGAATAAAAGTTATATATCTGCATTATTTTTAATGTTGGTAACTTTAAAGACATGTCTATTTAATTAAACAAACAAACTAGTGTTTAATTACTAAAGATTATTTGAGATCATGGGAACCTGAAAAACATTTGGTTAGTTTTCATTATAATTCTGAGAATTTTATGAATACGGGATTCATATAAGCGCTTAATTTTCTTTAGGCCAATCAAATAGAGCTCTTTTACAAATTGTTTTTGGTAATACCATCCCAAGATAGAAAATTATCATAGATGTGTAACACATATATGTAGATACACATAAATGGAGGGATGCAAAAAGACCTTATATCTTCCATTTAAAATTTTAGACATGAGTCAAGTAGTTATAGAAGAGGTTGGATCCAAAATACCTTTCTAGCAGATGGAATAATTTAAGATTACCTGCTCAGACGGCTAATGCTTTTTATCAGTATTTATGGAGAAGACACTTAAGATTTTTATTTGCCTAAATTTTAAAATAACATTTCCCCTTTCTGTTCTTCTTTTGGTAAGAATTACCTTCCTGATGTTTGCATTTCAAAGAGATGGCCTAGCTAAGAGTTCTTGAAGAAGACCAGGTAGGACACTTGTACCGCAAAGGTACAGGGAGAAAATTAAGTTCCTCCAAAGATTTTTGTTTCCCAAGGCCAGAATTGTACAATGTCTACAAGCCTTTTGAAATGAATAGGTGAGGTTGGTTGCTTATCAGAGGACTGACATACCCATTCACTTGTGTTGAAATGTTTTTTCCTTTCGTCTGGGTGCATATAACTTAGGGGACAAGGTCTAAAAATATTGCTATTAGGCTCTGAGTATTAGCTTCCAACTGGGCCAGATTTCTGATCATAGTTACTAATTTATTTCAAATACCTTACAGATTTCAGCGGACAGTAAAACTTCTGGCAGTATTAAACAACCTCATAGACCCAAGAGGTGTCCTCAAAGACAGTACAAATGATAATATCTTCGCAAGATGTAGAGTTACTCCAAAGATAGCCAAAAGAAGGAACTGACAGCCTGCATGTTTCAGGTAGGCAGATAGCCAAGCCAAATTCTTAGATCACAGAACAAGACAAGGAGGCAGTCATCCTTGGGAGAGAAAGGATCAATAACCAATAAGTCTAGATTTGGAAAGAAAGAGACAAAGTGAAATTTTATCCTCCTTTTTCAACTGGGCCCTACGAACAGAGATCTGAGAGAGCTGACTCTGGCAAGAATTTTTACACTTAGCTGGCTTCTGCCAGTTTCCCTAGGATGTCCTCTGTAGCCTTCATATCTAGCAGAATTTGGCAAGATTTTTCATTAACTTTAATTTAGATTCTCTTGCTATTTAAGAGAATAACAGCAGTTTACCAGAAAATTCCTCAGAGTCCCATCAATCCCGGGAGAGAGCCATATGGGGGCTCTCCTTCAAGAGTAGATGAGGATATCTATAAGCCTACTAACTTGACAGACTTTGTTTACAGTTTTGTAGCCTCTTCAGAGTGGAAAGGTAATTTGGTTGGGGGATTAGACTGTGAGTACTCAGG
This sequence comes from Acinonyx jubatus, assembly GCF_027475565.1. Taxonomy (NCBI): domain Eukaryota; kingdom Metazoa; phylum Chordata; class Mammalia; order Carnivora; family Felidae; genus Acinonyx; species Acinonyx jubatus. Next base: position 42,095,027 of record NC_069395.1, read on the forward strand.
TAAAGAAGGATAGAGGGGAGCATGTCTCATTTTAGGTACCTCCTGTCTCTAATTTTTCATTAGCCTTTGCAACAAATTTTTTTAATGTTTATTTATTTTTGAGAGAGAGAGAAAGAGACAGAGCATGAGCAGGGGAGGGGCAGACAGAGCTGGAGACACAGAATCTGAAGCAGGCTCCAGGCTCTGAGCTGTCAGCACAGAGCCCCACATGGGGGCTTGAACTCACAAGTGGTAAGATCATGACCCGAGCTGAAGTCCAATGCTTAACCAACTGAGTCACCCAGGAGGCCATACAACAAAATTTTTTTTTTTTTTTAATGAAGCCATTTTAGAATCTAGAAGGCTTTGGAATCTTTTGCATAGCAATTAAAATACGTCTACAGTCTGTTTAATTCAGGAACCCTTACTTTCAAGTGTACTTCTGAAATGAATGATCTTGTCTGATTGGAATATTCCCCATAATGGCCATTGTAATTCTAGGTGGTCTTTAGTAAGATTTTGCCATTTTTGTAGATATTTATATTCTGGAACCATAGTTTGTAGACATAAAATAAGCTAGTGTGCTGAAAAGTGACACACTCAACTCTTTGGAATTTAAGGATACTATTTGTATTATTTGTTTATTTTTTAGCTAAGCCTTTGGTTGTATTGGAGACAAATTAATCCCTAAATGGGATATACTGCTGGATTGGGGATTGTGCCATGTTTCACAGTGTACCTCATTGCACAGAAATTTTCTTGAGGTTGGCAGGTTGGCTTGTGCCTATCTAACCTGTCCTATGACCAGCTTATCCTAACAGGAGTTTGGGGTTATGTGGTAAGTACCCCAACAGCTTTTAAATGCTCTATGTATGCCCACCAATTTTGCAGCTGCTTCTAAGATTCCCATTAGCAATAGCGTTGGCCTACACAAAATAAGACAAACGAACATGTGCACCTTAACATAGTGGCGGTAACCAAGAGATGTTACTGCATCTTGGCTAGGAGAAGGCCTTGTGCACACCACCAGCAATTCCTACCATGAAAGGACTGGGGAAGGGACAGAACCAGCGGACTTCAACAAATGGGGTCTGTGGGCTGGGGCTCCACATAAGTGGGGAGTTGTGACCTGCCACTAACAATTCCCATGTAGATCTTGGGACAAAATCAAGGGCTGCGAGTTTCCACCAGTTAAATGAGTACTGCAGTCTGAACTACCAGTAGTTCCCAACATGGAAATGACTCAAAGCTAATTAGGTCTGGAGCTTGATGCAAAGCTATCAGAGCTCAGAACCAAGGGGCATTTAGCAACAGCACTCAGAAATGGTGAGAAAGACAAAGAGCTCAAATAGGTTTGCAGGCATCATACCTGTGTCTCTTCCTGTCCCCAAAGCCCTCAGAAGTGCCTATAACTGCCACCAAATCTGTTAAAGAACAAAATTCAGCTGAGTAAATTTGAAGATCAAATTGGCTTTATTTAATGATTCATGAATCAGGCAGCATCCCATCTAATAAACAGAAAGAAGCCCCAAATTGCTGTGCAAAAGAGAAGGCTTTTATAGGCAGAAGGGAGTAGAAAAAAAAAAGTTTCTAACAAATAATGGACTGTTTCAGGCAAAGTCGCCTTCTTTTGGGGGAAACAGAGGGTTCTATCAGTCAGATTACCTCACTAATACTGATCAGGTAATTCCAGATAATACTGGTTAAAGGTTACATTGCTGGGAGAGGTTGAAACTACAATTAGATTAGATGTTAAGCCTTGTTTGCTGATGTGGGACTTAGCACAAGTGACTCCATTTGGGGCCTGTGGTCCCTCTCCCCTCCCCTCCCCTCCCCTCCCTTCCCCTCCCCTCCTCTCCCCTCCCCTCTCCTCTCCTTTCCTTCCACCCTTTCTTCCCCAAGCAATAACATTGAAAGAATAACACCATATCCAAGGTTGATGAAAAACTGCCATTCTCTAGCTTCCTAAAGTTTCTCTGATTTTATGGGATCTATAGAGAATGTTTTTGGTTCTATAATCCATGAGACTAGGGAATGTGTCTACTCATCTTTGCTTTAGTCTTCTCTCACTACCTCCTCTACGTGTCCTGGGAGCAGAACATACTCAAAACTCATTTGACAAAGAGCAGGCAGGAAGGACCCTGCCATCATTGGGCGGTGCTAGAATGGTAAGGTTCACTAGCTGACCTAGGATTACAGATATAGTTGATAAAATTTGTAGACTCCTGTATCCAGGATCAGGCATGCTCTGGAATATATTGTTTGTTTATTTGTCCCCCAACCCCATCTGCACTGTCCTCTTCCTGTGTTCTTGCAGGTGTCTGGGACCCATAATACAGATGACACTTGGAATCTGATACTAGTGTTTGTTCACCTGTGACTTGTCTTACCCACAGAGGGATTGATAAATGGATGTTAGAAGTTAGTCTGTCTCCTTTTCTGTTAAGGTTGAGAGGCAAGGTGTGTGTGCTTATAAAGAACTATGATACTTTCCCCTAATTCCTCCCAAGTGCTGGGCAAGGCACATTGCTTGCCAGACTCTTCAAGGAGGGGAAAGAGCAGAGGCAGGAGAAAGCTATTTGCTAAATTCAAAGCGAATTCTTCTAAATCTCCACCTTTTCTCTATTTACATTTTCCCTATTTACATAGATTCATTCATTAACTCATTTATTTAATAAATATCTATTGTTACATGCTAGGAGCTGTCTTGATGTTGGGGATGCAGTAGAGAATAAAATAGAAAAAAGTCCCTGCCCTCATGGAGCTTACATTCTATTGGGAAATACATGCAGGATAAATAACTAAAGCATGCAGTGTATCTGTTGTGGTAGGTGTTGTGGAGAAAAATAAAGTGGAGAAGGAGGAAGTTGGTTGCAATTTTAAACTGAGATGTCAGGGAAGACTGTGCTGAGAAGATGGCATTTGAGCAAAGACCTGGAGCCGATGAAGTATTGAATTGGGGAAAAGTGTCCCAGGTAGATGGAACAGCCACTGCAGAGATGCTGAGATGGACACGTTCCGGGACTATTTGAAGAACAACAAAGAGGCCAGTGGGTTGGAGTGTAGAATGAGAGGTAAAGTAGGAGACCCTCAGGTCAGGAGGAGACAGAACAGCCAGCCAGATGGTGTGGAGCCTTCTAGGCCACTGTAAATGCTCTGGTTGGTACTCTGCATCCAATGGAAACAATGGGAGGGTTTGGGGAAGAAGAGTGACATGACCTGAGTTATGTTTCAAAAGGATCCTTCTGGCTGCTTTGCTGAGTATAGGCCATAAAGGAGCAAGGCCAGAAGCATGGAGACAAGTTAAGCGGTATTACAGTGATTTAAGACAGGGATGATGAGACTTGGGCCAGGGAGGTAGCAGTGGGGGAGGTGAAAGTGGCTAGATTCTGATATTTTTTAAGGTTAAGCCTGTGATATTCTCTAGTGAATTGGATGCATGGGGAAAGACAACCAGAAAGAAAGGTAGAATTGATATTAACTAACTTGGGGGAAGACTGTAGGTGAAGTAGGTCTGGAGGAAAGTTAAGAACTTGAATTTGCAAATGAACTCAGACTTTGTGATGCTTATTTGACATGGTGGTGTAAGAGGAAGTTGATTAAATGAGTTCAGGGTAGAGCCTAGGGTGGAGATGTCAAGTTGGGAGTTTTCCGTGTATAGATGGTATTTAAAGTCACAAGACTGGATAAACCATCAAGGATGTGAATCTCTAACTATAGAGAAGAGGTTCCAGAACTGAGTTCCAATTGTGATGAATTGAGAAGGTAGCAGTAAAAAGACTAATCAGGAGCAGTAGGGAGGAAAGATGGAAATCAGGGGGTGTGGTGTCTTGGAGGCCAAGTTGAGAGAATGCAAGAAAGAGAAAGTGACCAGTTGAGTCAAATACTGCTCCTGGATCAATCCGAGAGCTGGGGCAGTTTGAGTGGAGTAGGAACAGGGAAAGCTTGATTGGAGAAGGGTGAAGATTGGAAACAGTAAGTACAGACCGTTGTGTTGAGGTACTCAGCAAAATTGTACAGACCATTTTGTTTGAAAGGGAAGCAGAGATGATGGGGCAAGTGGAAGAAATCCCATTTCTTGACTGATCAGAATGATCTAGTTGAGATAAAAAATCATTGCTGTTGTAGGAGAGGGAGGACCGTGAGTGGAGCATCGTACTGCAGCTGAGAGAATGGGGTTGGAGCACAGGTGGGGAGGGTTCTGCTTGGCTCATGCTCCGATGGTTCATCCACAGTCCTAGAGGGAAAGACTGCAGAGGCTGCCATGTGGGTAGATGAGGTAATGGAAACTTGTGGAAATTCTCCTCCTATTGCTTCTGTTTTCTCAATGAAATAAGTAGTAAGGTCATCAGCAGAGGCTGGGAGGAGGAAGAGGTTGGGGTTGGAAGAGAGAGTGTAACATAGTTTTTGAGGAGAGTCGGGGGTGAATGGAGTGGGGATCTGATCAGGGGCAGCATCCAGGACCCACTTGGGGTTAGCGTCGGTGAGGGTGAGGTGAGACCAGTGAACGTGTGTATTTTCCTCTGGTCACATTCCATTACTGAGCTCCAGGCAGGGAGTAGCTAGAGAGCTGGCTTTTTTTTTTTTTTAAACCTGGGCAGTTTTGCCAGGTGAATAAAATAAAAATGAGAGGGTGAAGAGAGGGGTCTTAGCATGGTAGTGGAATTTGAGCAAGGTAGGGAGGAAAAGAGGTGGGGGAGAGACTGAAAGGGGAGTAGAATAATGGATTCTGGAATAATGGAATATATATAGAATACATATTATATTCAAACATGATTTGAAATGTTACTCTTAAATCTGCTGGACATATTCAGTCTTTGGAATAAGTTGCGAAACCTGTCTCATTGCATATAGGAAGTAGGAAGTGAGTTTTGAAACCAAATGTTCTGATTTCTAATTTGGTGCTCTAACTGCCCCCAGTAGAGAGAGAATGAGTGTGTGTGTGCCTGTGTGAGTGAGGTATGTGTGTGCCCATGTGCAGGGCAAGCTGTGACTAGAAGTTTCGGCACACCTCCTGTGCCCTCTGACTTAACTCCTGGCCTTGCTTCTGCCTGATTCAGAACACTGATTTGGGGAACATTTGGGCGCCCCAAACCACAGGCCCTCCCACCTTCCTCACTAGCACTGTACTCTGTGATCTTGTTTTCTTCCTCAGAGTGTGTGTCTAACTGTTTTTTAAAATGCATTATGTTTGCTGCTTCTGCTGATGCCTTTGGCAGCCTGTTCTCTACATTAATTGCTTGTCCTCTCACTAAACCCTGAAATGCCTTCCTCCTGCACCCTGCCGGCTGGGCTGGAGCCTGGGGTCTACAGTGCTCCCTGCCCTGGCTCCCTCCACGGGAAGATGCTGTGATTTTCTTTCTTTCTCCCTCATGCTCACATATTCCCATCCATAGTTGCCTCCATCCTGAAATTATCCCTACTCTTTCATATCCATCTTGCTTTCTTAATAATTTATCAAACTAGAGATGCCATAGTGTTTGGGGTTTATTCCAAATATGCTAAGTTTGCCTCTTGATCGGGTGCCTGAATTTCACACCATGCACCAGGCCATTCTCCAGATCTTTTGTTTGCACAGAGCAATTAGGCTGGCTCATGGTTTCTTTCTTTTCTTTTAGCCTGCTCTAATATACAGCTTTATTTCTGATCCAAGGCCAGAGGCCTCAGGTGCCTGATGTGTCATGCAGCCTTAGGCTATGATCTCTCTAGTTTGAGGCAACACTAAGCCTTAGGACTAAGGGGCAGAAATTAACTGGGGGTGGCGCATTGGTGGCTCAGCGGCTGTTTCAGGTGCTTTCCACTGGATCATTCTGGAGCCCAAAATCCTTATGAAATCTCAGCCAAACAAGGATGGTACAAGGCCATTCTCTGGTACACTGGACAAGCCAAGAGGTCTCTATTATTTTTTCCCTTAATTTATCATTCACTGGAAAAGTATTTATTGAGTACTTACTTTCAGTGCCCCTCAGAGTTTGGTCCACCTTAGAATCACCTGGGGGTAATTATTAGAACTGCCGTTTCTGGAGCCCTGCCCCAATCTAATGAACCAGAAGCTCCGGAGGTAGGAGGAAGGAATCTGTATTTCTAACAGTTCCCTCATGTTTGTGAGGCCACACTAAAGTTGGAGAACCAGCCAGTGTTGTACATGACTGTAACTGCTAGGCATGAGGAGGGTAGTGTGGGGTGCAAAGTAGGAGATAGTGAACAAAAAGCCTTCAGCCTGTCTCTCCCACTAGATGGATTTCCGTGAGGTCATGCTTTATTCAATATTTGTCTAATATAACGTGGTTGACACACAGTGGACTCTCAGGAAGAGAGTTAATTTATTGATTTGAGTCTGAAAGGGGTGATCAGTGACCTGCATGGAAACACATTCTTGTAACAAGGCAAAACAATTGGGACATACATAAGCAAAGGTCTTTTGGGAGGATTGAGGAGGGAATGGCTCATTTATAGGGAGCTTCGAGGAGCCTGTGTAGACTGAGCCTGTTTTCAGTGAGGGCCTGTGAACTCAAGGAGGGTTAGTGATATTGAATTGCAGCCATTGGACAGGCTGCTGGACAAAGAAGTCAGAGCAACTGAAAGTAGATAAGGGACATCATTTGCCTACTGTGCACTTAGAAGCTATTTTACATTTTTGCTTTCTTTCAGAGCTAACATTCAGAAACTGACTTTAAAGTTGCAGGGTATTGGGACAGAACTAACTCTCTTAAGGACCCTCTCCTTGTCCCTTCCTTGCTTCATGTCTGTTCAAAACAGTACATCTAGATTTACATATCTTTGCCTTCTTTGAGTTTTACATTTTGCAGATGTCAACTTTTTCTGTGTTGAAGTTCCAGCCAATGCTTTTATGCTTTTCCTCTTGACCTACACTCCTACCCTCAATTATACCTCGGTTCCCTCCCAAAGAAAGGGAAGGCCTGAACAGGAGCCTCTTTCCTCCAAGGTGCTAGGCATCATGAGGCCCCCTTTTACATTTTGGGAACCCTTTTTAAAGGGACTCCTGAGAAAGCCCACTTTCCACCGCCTTCCTCCCCCTGCTACCGGCTCCCATTATCTGTCTACAAGAGAAAACGAAGTATCCCCTGTACTCATGGAGAGACAGAGTAGTGGAATTAGTCACAATAAATAGATTTTATATTTGACTAGTAAGTTAGTTTTGGTTTATCATCTGCGTATGACTATCTCTGATCTTGTGGGAAATCACAACACTTGCAATAAAACAAAGAAGCCACAGTGTTGAGACCAGTCCCTAGGGCACCTGGGATGACCTTTTGATTTTTATCCCTACCAGCTTCTCTTCATTTCCTCCTTTTTTTTTTTTAAGTTTTTATTTATTTATTTTGGGAGACAGTGCAAGTAGGGTAGGGGCAGATAGAGGGGAGAGAGAGAATCCCAAGCAGGCTCTGAACTGTCAGCGCAGAGCCTGATGCGGGGCTCAAACTCATAAACCGTGAGATCATGACCTGAGTGGAAACCAGGAGTCAGACGCTCAACCAACTGAGCCACCCAGGTGCCCCTCTTAGTTTCCTTCCTCTTGAGGAGCAGCAGCCTAAGGCTAAGCCCTTCACCCTTAGGAGCAGACCAATCACAGCAGCCAGCGATGGTCAGAGAACTGTTGGCATTTCCATCCCCTTGAGGGTGCTTTGTCAGGTGCCTCTTTCCCCTGCCCTCTGGACATTTTGCCCTAGACTGGGAACTTGTCAACTGACATCCATAGACAGGCTTTGGAGGCTTCTACAAAAATGGATTCAAATTTTGTTTTTAAAATACATCTTTTAACTGTGACATTTCCTTAAATCCAAGACACCATTGATTATCAGATTTACTAAAAACATAATAACACCATTTCATGGTGGAGGTGAGGGAGGCCTTACTACACTCTATATGTTATATATTCATATATTTTGAGTTCTAAAACTTTCAGCTATGAAGAAAGGTATATTGGAGTTGAGGACGTTGGAAATTATGAAAAGAAAAAAAAAACAATTAAAAAGTCACACATAGTCAATGAGTTATAGACCACATTTTCATACTTGGAGACCACCTGTGGTCATACCGGAATAATGCCATTTTCTGCAGACCTCAGAGTAAAGCTCGCTATTCCATCTTCTGCATTCATTTGAACTTTGTGTAAATGTGCTGTTGATTAGAAAGCGTGTATTCTGTGTTAGCCTTTTAAAAAATTCAGGCTTGAGCTTGTTTGCTCATGTAAAGTGATACCAGCAAGTGCGCCATTACTTTGCTGTGTGATTCAGGATTTTCTCAATACTGTGAAACTAAAACAAAATACAGAAATAAACTGGATGCCAATGCTGATTCAAGACTGCAACTGTCATCTGTAGCCCTGACTTCACATTTGCATCTTTCTAAAAATCATCTCATTTTTTGAGTGAACAATTCCTTATTGAATAAATGCTTTGTATTATAAACCTGTTTACAGGTTTACAGTAGATAAAATGCTTTCATGTCAGAAGGTGTCCTTTTCCAGCAAGTTTTCTGCACTAATGTTCTCATAAGGTCTTTTTTGAAAAACTGTTTTATGATGCTAGCGGTGGTTTAACAGTGGTTAGGAAGCCTGGTCCCACCTTTATACTGTCTGTGGGATTTGGACAACTTACTTAACCTCTGTGTTTTAGTTTCCTTATCTGTGAAGTGAGGGTAATTATGGGACCCACCTCATGGCATGGTGGGTTTTTAAGTGAGATCACATGGATAAAGCCCTTGGCACCTGCCTGGCACATAGGAAGCACTATGGTGATAATGATTCTTACTTGTAACATCTTGGGCCAACCATTCACCCAGAGTACACAGGCAGAACATCTCTGCTGCCGACCCACCATATGGATCTGCTCCTTCCCGTCCCTCTGCTACCTTCCATTTGCATCTTTGCCGATCTTGCACCCATGTTTTCCCCCCCAAGATTTTGGTGCTATCTCTTCTAGTGAACCTTCTCTGACTATCCCTGAGAAATTCAAAGGAGAGGGGATCTTTCTGCTGAGCTGTCTCCCCCAGACCTAAATGCGAGTGGCATTTATTTGGTGCTTTTCTCCCCAGATTCTCCTACTTTGACTTGTCTTTTAGGTGTCTCTGTCCCTTTTCCATATGGGAATATCCTTCTGTCTTCTGGCATCAGTCACAGTTCCCCACACATGATGAAATATTCAGCAAATATCCACTGATGGACTGATTTCACAGAGTGTTTGTGTGAACCCACTGAAGGTGCCATGGCTTCCAGACTGCACAGGGTACGTGGTACAGGTTCTGTGTTTGGGTGAGTGAGCCACTGTCAGGAGACACAATGCTGAGGCACCACAGTGGGCTGGCACCTCTCTTAGAGTCTGCTTTTCCTGCTTCACCCCAGCTCAGCTCCCTGCTCCCTTTTTCCAGTGGCAGGTAGAGGGAAAAAAATAGTGAAAAGTAGGGGGACGGTAATTATTGTGTTTACAGAGCATTTGCATGTAATTAGCAGTTTATTTCCATGACACAGTTGGCGGCCAGGCTTGGAACCTGGCTCTGAAATGCTCTTAAAGAGACCCACACCTAAGCAATCTGAGAGGTAGTTAGGGTTTTGGAACATAACAAAGAAAAAGCATGCTCTGCCTTTTGTGATGAAATGTGACCAAGAACAGCCCCCTAATTGAAGACTACACACACACACACACACACACACACACACACACACACACACACACACACCAGTTTTGTTTCTTGAATCAGTTTCTATAACTGAATCCACCTTTGACTTGAACCTTTTACAAGCTTCATTTTTTTGTTTTTGTTAACATCAGCTTGGGATTTGATACTCAACTGAGGGTAGGGGCATGGCCATTGGATCCGCTCCTGCCAGGAGCCCTGTGATTGCTGGCAAAACACTTACCTCTCTTTTTAAGTGTTGAGTGGATGAATAAATGAATGTGCATCAGTCTGCTCATTAGTAATATGGGGGTAATACCACCTAATGTTCCTACCTTAGAAGAGTCTTGCAGTAATAACGTGAGATAAAACATGCAAAAGTACTTTGAAAAATACACTTATCACTTACCCTATGAATGTTCTTTTCTTGACTTTTTGCTTGAATGAGCTGTGCACTTGTAAACTCAGTTTTGCTAAGTGAGCAAATTTTATTTTATTTTATTTTATTTTATCTTATTTTATTTTATTTTATTTTATTTTTTTGCTTATTCAAAGAAAGTGTCTGGTGGTTTCAAGGGCATGCAAGGTGAATTCTCCCATCACGTTTTCTGTTCCTTTGCATCTGTTTGCTGTTTAAGTCTCTGCTACGTGTACTGGATTCTCTAGTGTCTTGTGTTTTGGTTTAGAAATGTAGTGTTTATATTATTTGCATATTGAAAACCATACCTGTTTTTGGTGAAAAATGGTTTCTGAATGCATTTGAAGACAGTTGTGTTCTTGCCAACTTGTATAACCTCTGAGTAACTGGCAAAATGCTGATACTGCACCGGTACCAAATTCTAACATGCTGCAGGACTTTTGCACTTGAACTTTATCTACAGCCATATTTCTGAATGGTCTGGGGCTGAGCTCTTGGTAAACTTCTTACCGGTCTGGTACAATTAGACAATAATAGCAGTATAGTTTTTCATGAAACTGAACTTATTCAACTTGATCTTGAATTAAAAAATTTTAAATATGAATGGCTTTTCTTGGCAAAATAAAATGTTGACCCTATTGCAAGGCCATATTCTTTTGTTTTTGTTTTGTGAAAATTCTCTGATCTGTGAAAGGTAAAAAACATGGGTAATATAGATTTTATCTGCATCATAGATCGATCTGTTAATATAATCACGTTGATGGAAATCATTTACTGTGAATGCACAATATTACTATTAGCAGCTTGGTACTTAGGTTTTCTTTTCCATTCTAGTGACACTGAGTTTTTTACATTAATTTTAACAGAACTTAGTAGTTGCTTATGTGATGTCATTGAAGAATGAATATCTTAGAAAACCAATGATGCTGGTATAGTGACTGCCATAAGGAATAAAGTAGTATTAGACATTGGATTGTGCTCAGAAGGCTTGGGTTCAATTCAAGGTTTTGTTTCTTATCAACTCCCTGGCTCCCACTGGTCATGAGTTAGACAAGTCACTTGACCTCAGTGAGACTCATTTTACTCTTCTGTTAAATTGTAATACCAATTCAGTCCTTAGTTCATATATGGATGTAAGAATTAAGGAAGAATGTATGTGTGAAAGTACTTTGTGCACCGAGATATGCTTTATAAATGTAAGGTATTATTAAAATACTTTAAGGTTATGAAGAGTTATGTTAGGAGGATTTCTACTATTGAGCTTAACCATGCAGATTTTTCATGTAGCGTCTTTAAATGTGTTTTGACAGATATGGTCAATGGGATCCCTTGGAATAAAGGTAGAATATATATTCAAAATATCATTAGCATCTTTCTCTTTCCTTGGTGCACAACACATCGTACTACCGTGACCTTTTTCAACCGTTTCCTTGATGATGTAAAACAAAGCCGCCGCCCCCCAAGTAATTTGTATAAAAGCAGCAGATTTCTAGATGAAGCAGAAAAGAAAGGGAGTGTGGGAACTGGAGTCCTTCCCCAGGAGCCTCCACCTGTATCTGAATGGTTGTGGTATGTCCCCTGCCTGCCTTCATGGGCGCTGCTGGTTCTAACTGTCCTATTGGATCAGAGAGCCTGCCAATAATGATTTGGCAGGAGAGGCAGGACTCAAAGGGCAGCAGGCACATGCATACCCACCCAGGTGATCACGCTTCCTGCATCACCAGTCACAGTCACATTCAAGTTCTTGGTAGTACATGCCCCCCTGCCCCCCCCCCCCAAACACAGATGGGGCTGGGGTAGTCAATCAGGCTGGCACATCTCTGTCACAAGCTTCCCATTCTCCCTGGGTTTTCATCCAGGGCTCTCTCTCTTCACCTTCCTCCCCTTTCCCAGATCTCCCACTTCTTCTCTCTGTGAAGGGTTCCTATTAGCAGGTTGCACTGGAGTGGCATAACATGCCCTCATGGGGGATGCCACCTGAGCGAGTTGGGAAGGAATAGCAGAGAGGCACCCGTGGCTGGCCGAGTCACCGGGATCATGCTCCCAAAAGAGGTAGGCATCCATGGCTCCAGTCCTCCTGGGATTACAAACTCCATTGCCTCATTGAGCCAGTCATTTTGGTCTACCATCTAGGACCTTAGCCTACCTGGGAACATGAAATCTGGCCTGCCATCCTGTGCTACTGGAAGCAGCTGAGACTCTCAGCAGGCTGTGCCCAGGAAGGGTTACCACGGAGAGTAATTGCCCGTGTTTAGTCTGTATGTGCATGTGTGTGACGGAGTGAGAGGGAGGGTACGTGCCTCTCTTTTGTGCCCAAGTTATTTATTGCATTTGTCTTACGACTTCCATTTAGAGCTAAATAAACTGCGAAGTAGGTTATTTAAACTGGATCTTGGGTGCCTTTAGGAAGTGGGTAAGTGGGTGGTGAGGAGGGAGAAAGACAGGAGGTTGGGCAGAGGAGATTCAGAGGGGCCAAAGAAACATAATGTGGCTTTTCCCCTCCTTTCAGTAGGGCAAGCCATGTGTGCTGCAGCTTGCTACACACAGAGCCCCTGTGCTGGAGGGTCTTGAAGACTATCTGTCTCAGGCATTTGGGAAGCAGTCTCCTGTGGACTTACCTTGATTACAATTTATAAATAAAGCTAAGGCACTGCCTAGTGCTGCAGATTGCAAGAAGTCTGCAGTGAGCTTCCCCACCCGGAAAGGTAGGTTCCACCTGACGCGATCCCCTATGTGCCACGGCTTTAAGCAGCCTGCCATGGGCAGATGTGTAAGGGAGAAAGAATGTCCTTCGAATATCTTATAGTCACTGGATCCAAACAAGGATTTGGGGGTCTCATCCAGGGTACCACATCTCCCTCCCACCCCTCCCACCCTGCAGGTGGCTGTATATGTACATATTCAAGCTCGAACTCCCTGCAGGCCTGGGTAGCCCTTTGTCTTTTCAAGAGGCTCTTGGTGGATCAAAATCACTCATGAATTCTCTCTTGTACAGATTTGATAAAGGGTCTTTCTTGAGTACCAGAAGTACCATACATAATTCATAACATGAAGCAAGATGAAGTAGAAAGAGCAAGAAAAGATAATAACTGGGGAATTAAAAGTTTAAGCTTTGTTACAAGCTGGGAGAATGAGTCAGCAGCACATATGTCTTGAGGGAGAGCTTTGCACAAGGCTGGTTTTGGGGTAGGGGCCTAGGTGTCCAAAAAAGGAGGAAGAGGGATGCCAAGGAGGAGTCAGAAGTAGAGGGTGGGAGGAGATGGGTTGAGGGGCAGAGGGAGGAGAGGGGGGTGAACTCTAGCTCTGACCTGCTTTCTCCCCTCCCCTCCAAGGAAGGAAATATCCTGGGGCCTTCATCATCTCCTCATCTCTCATTTCTCTCTTGGTTTAATTAAATTCCTGTTCTAATTTAGAAGAGCCTTCATATCCCTTTCTGCTGTGGCAACCAGTCTCTTTTATGAGGCCCACCCTGGCACTCAGAAGAGCTATGACCATCATGGGGATGTGGATCCTCCGTGGCTTTTGCAGTCACGGTCACTTCAGTAAGCAGGGGATGGCTCAAGGGGAGAAAGAGAATATCTTGCTCTTGTCAGTCATCTTGCTTCCCATGACTTCACTCTGCCAGTTCTTCTTCCGTCATCTGGAGTGAAGCCTCTCCTCCCATCCATATGCCTTTGCATCTTTCTCATTGTGTTACCTCTTTTGTCTCAGGACAAAACACATTCTGTTGGGATCTCTTTCAACATTAGGGAGTTCTGGAAAGAGAGATGAAAGACAAGAAATGTAGATGATCATACTAATCACCATTTATCTTATACCTACTGTGTTCCAGGCACTGTGCTGGGCACTTTACGTGTATGACCTCTAATTCTTACAGTAGCCTTGAAGTTGACTCTCGTCATACCTTGTTTTACAAATGAGGCAGTTGAAGCCCAGAGAGGGTAAGTGATCTGCCCAAGGTTGTACAGCTATTAAGGTGGAAAGGTTGGGTTGGAACCTAGTTTTGCCTAACTAGAGAAGCCTGGATTCTTTCCACTACTCCCTGCTGCCATTTGTTAGTGCCGAAGGGGAGAGAGAATTGTGGATGATCAGGCAATTTAGTTCAACTTAATTTATACACCAAACGTTAGAGGACCTACTGATTTCCAGGAAAAGAGATTTTGTTCCTGGCCTCAGGGAGGGAAGACAGACTATGTTCAATGAATGCCATGATAAAGTGTTTAATCACTTTTAGCATTAGGGATGGAGTGCTATGGACACATAAAAATGATGGCCATATTCTATCTGAAGTGGTGAAGAAAGGCTTTGTAGAGAAACCTTACAGTGCCTTGCTTGGCAAAATGGTTGCTTGATAGGTTCAAAGAACAGCAGGAATGTCAGAACACTCCAAGGGCAGCAGAGAAAGAGAGTTGGGGACAGATCACATTGGGCCTGGTTGGATTTTGTTTCTCATGTAATGGGAAGTCTTTGAAGTATTTTGAGCAGATGAGTGTTATGATCTGATAGATGTCAAAAGTTCACCCTGATTACTGTGTGGAGGACTGGTCGTGGTGGAGGCAAGAGTAGAGGTGGTTAGAAGGCAATGGTGGTGAAGTTTGGGGAGGTTGTGCTGGTGGTGATGAGCAGTAGTCAGATTAGGATGTATTCTGAAGGTAGAGCTGGTAGGACTTGCTGATGGGCTCATGGTAGGCTGTGAGAGAAAGGCAGGGACCAATGATGGCTCCTCAGCAACATTAATGAATCAACAGCAGTACCATTTACCAAGACAGGGAAACCTAGAGAAGGACCCTGGTTGGGCAGGGTCAGGAGTTCAGTCAGGGGCATGTTAAATTGGAGATGCCTATTGGATATACAAGTTAGAGATGTCATGATGAGTGAGTGGTTGAATAGATGAGTCTGGAGTTCAGAGGAGAGGTCAAGGCAGAGCATACACATTTAAGAAGCATCAATTTATTAATCATTTTAGAGTTGTGAGATTGACAGGCTGATGTCCCATAGCGGAAGGTGTACATAAAGAAGAGGGCCGAGGACTGAGCTCTGAGAAGCTACAACTTAACTGTGTATTAGGATGGCAGTAGGCCTGTTACTAAGCCTCTGAGAGCTTGGGGGTTTTCTCTTGGAGCTATTTCTTCTGGAATTTAACCCAAATTTAGCATTATTACTCCTGTTAGGAAGTTATCAGGATACTAACATGCTCTAGGTCCAGTTTCTTCATTATGAAGGACTGCTTGGCCCTAGCAAATGAAAATAGGAGTTTCCATTACCAGCCAATGAGCCAGCTGCAGGTGTAGGGCAGATAGAATCTCAGGTGTGGAGAATGTTCTTCAGTTTGAGTTTGTTCTGGTCTGGTTCATCTTCCTTTTGTTTGTGCCTCTTCTCCTGTAGAAGTTATATTTTCCCTCGAGATGATGTTGTTTGTACGGCTTGGTTTTTAGTCTGTAACTGTACCTCTTTTCATTCCACAAACTTGCATTGGAGGTTCACGGCATGCTGGACACTGTGCTCCCTTTTCAAACACATGGTTCTTCTCCTGATTCCTGTATTGCCCTCAGGGTCCTCTGCTGTCTCTCAGCTCCTCTTGATTTCTTTACATTTGTTGCATCATTCACATACCTGTCATATCATTCATTAGTAGACACTGTAGCTACCCAAACTGGAAACCACTCTTGACCTCTTTTCTTCTCATACCCCACAGTTAATTAATCAATAATTCCTGTTGGCCCCACATTTTGTACTTGTCCAGAATCTGACCACCTCCAGTTCTTACCTCCAGCACTACACCCTGCTCCAAGCCTGAGTTGCTGCAGTGCCTCCCTGATTGCATCATTGTCCCATGTCAGTCTGTCCCTATAACCCTGTTAAGTTTAAGTCAGAGCTTGTCACTCCTTCAGGGAATCCTCTGGTGGCTCCTTCTCCCTTGCTGAGAAATAACCAAAGCTCTCACCAAGTTCCACAGGACTCTATGTGATCTGTTCCCCTCACCCACCTGTTCATCTCCTACTCCCCCCACCCCCTTCATGTATGTGCTCCACCCACAGTGGTTTTCTTGTGCAGACACATCAGGCATGCTTCTGCCTTGAAACCTTGGTGTTATGCTGTCTTACTGAAGTGTTCTTCCCCAGTTACCACAGTGGGCTCACTCTTTCCCCTCCTCAGGTCTTTACTCAGTGAGCCCTTTCACGACTACTCCATTTAAAATTCAATATCCCCCTTCCCATTTTCTCTTTCCAGAGAATTTACCACAGTGTGTATTTTACCCATTTATTTTGTCTATAGGTCCATTCGTCTCACTAGAATATAAGCCCCATGAGGGTCGGAATTTTGTCTCACTATTCATAGCACATTGGCACAAGGTAAGTTCTTAATAAATATTTGCTGAATAATTAAATGACAGACTGTGAGTTCGTGGCAGGTGGGTTGGTCAGTGCATTGTCTGTTACCCTCTGGTGACCTTTACAGTGCCTTTTTGAATTGGCTGGCTGCTATAAGGGATGTGATCTGTGCTCTCAGAACAGCATTCCCATGTGAGAAGTCAGCTGGCCTCCACAAAGTTGAGCTGTTCACCTAGATATACTTAGTATTATTAGCAAACTGCCCATCCCATTTCTGAGCTTAGATGAATCCACAGAGGGGCTTATTGAGATCATATTAACCAAAGAAATAGTGATTTATTTGAGGGTCCACAAGAGTCGTATTTATGCACGAAGATAACTGTGGGGTCTCTGGATGGGGGATGGGGAAGAGATCAGAATTCCCAAGGGATCTGTCATGAAGCCTTCATCTAGACTCACAGCTGGTGCCATAGTGAGCTTTCAACACCACTGGCTAGAGTTTGAATCTGTGAACGAACTGGAGATATTTGAACCTTAAAACCAGGAAGGGAAACCTACTGGCCTTAAGAATTGGAAAACCTCTTGTTTATATCTTTGGGGATATTTAGTGTTGGGAAAGGTCCAGGGTGAGGAATCACCCTCGTACGGCACATATTGTGTGCCAGGCAATGTTCTAAGCATATTAGAAATATACATTCACTTAATTTTCTCAGCAACCCTTTCAGGTAGGACTTTTAGGTCCCCACTTTACAGTTGAGAAAACCAAGGCAGTCTGTGCCCAGAGTCTATGCTCTTAACCATTATGCTACAACTGTTTTAAAATAAGTGTTGCCGAAGGGCCGTTTAGGAGAACAGACAACTTGTTTAATATGCTTACTTCTTATATTTTTATTTGTGATATTGTTGTAGGGAGTAGCTGTGTGTAAAAACTGAGTTTTTAATGAGGTATGCATGTGTGAACACTGTAATTAGTATTTCTAAGAGAGAACAGGTTTTTTTTTCCCCCCACTGTGCCTAGCTGGAGACTTTGCTCATGACACATCTTTTTTCTTTTCCTGCTTGCTTTTATTTTTTTAGTATTTTCATAAGAGAGAATGTTAAAGTAGGGCTGTCCTTTTGATGAAAGTCCTGGAAGGTCTGGGACACTTAAAGACTGGTCAGATGCTAGTAAGCATTTTTCACTTTTGATCCTTGGTACTAAGGAATTCTTGATTACCAGGAAGGGTTCCATAGTTTTTAGAGGGGACTATTTTTCATCCTCTCCTGTTTTTGTCTCTGCCTGCCTGCCTTTCCATCTCTGGTGATGTGTTCTGGCTCACCATCAGGTGTCTGGGGCAGGAGGACAGTCAGGTTTGCAGCAGCCCACCTTCTAGACCTCTGAAGGCAGCTCAGGTGGAGAGTGATGGTCAAAGATGTGCAACACTTAGCTGAATTGAAGCTTGAAAATGGCCCTCTGATCCATTCCCCTCTGCACTTTGCTCTCCCCCATGGAAGACAGAGCTGGGCAACTATTCTCATTCTGGAAGCACTGATTTTCAGAGAAGAGTCAAGGTTGTATTTGCTGGACTCATCCTGATTGAGAGGAAGGGTCTTGACTCCCATGAATGGTGCACACGTATCTAAACTTCCAAGTGTCATTGCACTTTGAGGCCGGTAGTAGGTGAGTATTTCCACGCTCACCCTGTCTCAGACGGAGGTCCCATCTAATTCCAGAGTGGGAGCATCAGGGAACTTGCCTCACCTTGGTCAGCCTTCCTTTCGGAGAAGTAATCAGGACCCTTAGACCCTACTGCTATCTTCACAACACATTCTTTTCATGGAAAGAGGCTGGCATAGAGTTGTTTAGGAATAGGAGCTGAGGTTGGCTATACTTCCCTTGGATAAAGCTGGAAAGTGGGAAGAGATGGAGTGGTTATGCTTGGAGGCAGTGTTTACATCAGGGCTGGTGGGTTCTCTCTGCACAGTGCCAGGCCTCACGCTCATGTAATTAGGCTCCTAACGCCACTTTCTACTGACAAGGGTGAGGCTGCTGCCGAGTCACTTGAGATGAAATTAGGTCACCTGTCATAATTCCTGTGGGACTGAGGTAGAAAGGTGCTTACTATACACCTTACCCTACTTTAACCTCCAACTGGATCTGATCCCACATCCCAGCTGGAGGGAGGAGAGGAAGCCTCTCTGGGCCACTCTCATCTCCTTGGGGTGGGGATCTGCCCAAGGATGCCTCCCTTAACCTAGCACAGAGTTTCTTAATGGAGGTCAAAGTGAGTCTTTTACCATTTTTGTAGTCCAATTTGTAGAACGAGGGGGAGACAGTGACCCTAAAGCCCTCCTAGTGTGGGAGAGATGAGAGAGGCCCCATTTGTCATTCTGAACGTGGAGGAAGGAATGGATGATTGTTTGTCTTCTCTTAGAGAGTCATGATCTCTGGTTGATGGCTCTTCTCTGAGAAGGGAAATAAGGAGAGCTGTCCAGAGACTGAGTGAGCAAGGGAGGAGAGGGAGAGAAAAGAAAGTTATCTTGAGTGAGTGCATGCCCATACACTCAAGTGTTTAACTTAGGATGCAATTGAGGAGGAAATGGAAAGAGAGGAATTAGAGCAAGTGGGAAGATGTCCCAAGGGGGGGTGGCGAGGGAGGCAGAATGTGGACAAAAGGCTGCCTGAAGAGGTAGTGAAAAACTGCTGTAAGAGAAAAGAAAGAGAGAAGCAGGGGATGGAGGGAGGAACAGGGGCAGCGGGGGATGGGGGGCGTTGGGCTGGGGACTGGGAGGAAGTGTCTGCCCGCTGTGTCCCAGATGCTGGGACACCACTCATCCTGTGAGCCAGCACTTAAACCTGGAGCCAATACATGTGCAAGAAAAGAATTCCTTTTGTTGCGCTTTCCTTATGTTTTTGAAACAGGAATAACAACCGAGAAAGAAACACAGAAAAAAGAAAAGAGAGACAGGCAAAAAAGTCTGTCATGGAGGTATGAAAATTCAGTCAACACCCAGCATTCCTAGCAGTTCAGGAGCAAGCACGGATCTTATTATCTATGTGGCTATTTCGGTCACCTTGAGGGGGCCTCAGAGCTGTGTCCACCACTGCCCAGTCTCTGGGACACAGCCAGCACATGGGATCCACTGGCCTGGCCCTGCAGTGGGTAGGGGAAGACAGGGTGACCGTGGGAAGTTTCAGCACAGGGAGGTTTCAGGCTTTACCCAGTAGGTTTTTATGCTTCATAGACTGATATCCTGAGGTGCTGGATATAATAATAAATAAACTTGTGATTTGAGCATTTAAACTCAACCATGTTCCCTTCAGTATGTGGATGTGGATCAGTCTACCTCTCAGTGACATTCAACATAGCTCCTTCCCTCCCTCTTGAAGCTCCTGGCTTCAGGGCCATCACATCATCCTGTTTCTTTCCATTTTTCTGGTTGCTTCTCCTTCGAGCCCTCATTTCTTCTCATACACTCTTTCCCTTGGGAATGCTGTTGAAAGTCCCTTGACTATATGCTGATGATTCTATTTTATATTTCTAGCCCAGAACTCTCTTCTGAGCTCCAGGCGTGTATAGCTAATTACCTACCACCAGCACGGTTGCTAAATACCTCAGATTAACAAGCCTTAAACAGAAGTATTGATCTTCCTGCTGTCCTGTTTTCTAGCCCCCCATCCTAGTACAAGAGCCCCACCAACTATTTAGTTGCAGGGCGGGAGCCAAAAACCTCCTTTTCATCCTTGTTTCCTCCTACTCCTTCACCATGTATGGCTACCACCATGTATGCCAAGTCCCGTGGATGCTCCCTGCAAAATGGGTCCCAGTCCCCAGGTCTCTGTCTATGCTACAGTGACTTTGGTCCAGTAACTGTCTCCTTTCCCGGCTTACAGCAGGGACCTCCTGACTGCCAGTCCAGTTTTCTCTCTTGTGCCTCTTCAGTCCACTTGTCTACTCTGCAGCCAGAATGATATTTAACAATGCACATCTCCCGTGTCACTTCCCTTTTCAAATGCTGTATTGGGTTCCTTTGCACTTGAAATATAGACAAAATTCTGTAATGGCACATGATCTGCAAGGCATATGGCCTCTGCTAGCATTTCTAGCCTTGCTGGCACTTGCTTTGTGTGCTGTGGCCATGCTGGTCTTTGTTAGAATCACAGACTTCCCACATCACCATCCTCAGAAAGTTTGATATGGAATTTCTTCCTTAAGTAGCCTCCTTGCTTTTTGGTTAAACTTCTACTTATCTTTTAGATCCTAGTTTACTTTATTTATTTTTTTAAGTTTGTTTATTTTGAGAGAGAGAGAGTGGAGGAGGGGCAGAGAGGGAGACGGAGACAGAGAACCTCAAGCTGGCTCTGCACTGTCAGTGCAAAACAGAGCTCAAACTCACAAACCGCGAGATCACAACCTGAGCCGAAATCAAGAGTCAGACGCTTAACCAACTGAGCCACCCAGGTGCCCCTAGACCCCAGTTTAAAGGGCATACCGTGAGGAAAATCTTTTCTGAACATTAGCCCTAAACAAAGTCAGCTCTCCCAGGAAATCATACTCATGGCTCTATTTTCCTTTGGAGCACTTATACCATCATTATATTATTCCAGTTATTTGTGTAATGTTTTTTTTTAGCATTTGTTTATTTTTGAGAGAGAGAAGGAGAGACAGAAAGAGAGAGTGCGGGGAAGGGGCAGAGAGAAAGAGGGAGACAGAGGATCCCAATCTGGCTGTGTGCTGACAGCAGAAAGCCGGATGCGGGGCTTAAACTCATGAACCATGAGATCATGACCTAAGCCTAGGTTGGAGGCTTAACTGACTGAGCCACTCAGGCACCCCTGTGTAATGTTTTATGTAATACCATCCCTGCTACTAATCGTAAGCCCCATTACAGCTGGCTGTGTCTGTCCTGTTCACTGTGGTGTCTGGGATATGCCACTCCATTGTAGAAACTGAACACATGAATGAATTTGTCTTGAATACCTCTGTTCAAGGTGCTTTGATTCAAGTGCCTTGGGGGCACTTTCCTTGATTCAAGTGCCTCCCACAGGGTTGGGGAGGAGCAGGACATTCAGAAAGGTGTAACAAAGAGCCCTTGTCCTTAAGGCCCCTTCCTACCTAGTCCTATTCTGTTTTGTGTTATATTATCAGCTTGTGTTCACATGCATGTTTTCTCCCAAATAGACCTTATATACTTCTTGAGTACTCTGTCTTCTACTTGGTGGGCACACATACAGTGGGTTTTATTTTCTTGAATCTCGAGTATACATAGATACCTCCCAGCCCCTGTCTTGCTGGATGCATCTTCCTCCCCTTCAACACTGGCCTGTATCTGTGGGATTTCAGGTCATTCTGTAGCCCAAACTGCCTGCATTATGACAACCTAATAGCTGCGTGTTCTCTGCCATGGCTCTTATTCTCTAGAAGCTTCAGCTCTCTGCAAAATGCGAATGAGATTATTAATGGTAATAATACCTTGTCTATCTTTCAGGGTTGTTGTGAGGAAAAGATGAGTTCATTTATGTCAAATACTTTGAAAACCGTAAAGCTCCATAAGAGTGTTGGAATTAAGTAAGAATGTTGGGGAGTGACGAGAGATGAGCAATCACTCTGAACTGCAGCGCAAAAGAAAGTTTCTTGGAGGAGGTGGGATTTGGAATGAGGCTGGAAAGATGGTGTTTCAGGCAGATCCTGATGGGGAACAGAAAACAGCTTCGGCTGGGATTTGAAGAGTATTTACCAGAGGGAGTATTTAAGATATGTGGACAGGGCCAACAAGGAGTGTTTAGATCCCAGGGACCAGCTACCGTGGGACATAATTTCCATTCCTTCCTGAGTCTGAAGGAGCCAGGGAGGACAGGGGGTTGTCAGAGCCCCAGTGAGATCTGGGAGCAGGAAGATGGACTGCCAGACTGTGATCACAGAGGGACCTTGCTTCAGGCAACAGAATTGTTGCCCTGAAGCTGGGGGGAGCTGGGAAAGACCTAAATCCAACCTTCTCCTGCTGCAGGTGCCTCCTGTGAGAAGCAACAGGGCCAAGGAGCCAGGTGAGGAAGTGTGAAGGGGCTACCCTCTCAGGGCACAGGGAAGGGCTGAACATAGATGGGGGAGGGGCAGCACAGATGGGTATAGTTGGTGAAGATAGGAATAAAGAACAGTGAGGATGTCCAGGTGAGGATAATGATGTGAGAAAAGCCAAAAGGCTGGAAGTTATTTAGGGGGCAGCTGAAGAAACCAATGGAAAATAGGGTCTAAGAAGTAGGTCACCTCCGCCAAGCCATGAAAAGCTGTTGTCAGACTTGGAAGTTTGGGTTTTATCCTACTGACAACAGAAGGTATGGAAGATGTTTCAACAGAGAAGATCCATTATGAAAACTGTGTGTGGAGAAATGTTTCAGGCAGAGGTATGTGGGTCAGGTTGAGGGAAGCAAGGAATGTCTGGAAGGTTGTTGTATTAGGTGCTGTTGTAAGGAGACAGGGGACCCAGACTGAATGGTGGCTGCGTGAGGATGGAAAGTGCTACATGGACATGAGGAACCATTGGGAACGGGTGAGATTTGGATGTGGAGGCTGTCAACCAGTGGGTGTGTCCATAGGACACCCCGGGGCACAGAGAGGCCCCCAATCCTGGCATTTCTGGGTAGGATCCCTTTGCTTGCCCCTTTATGTCCTTCCCATCTCTTCCACTCCCATACCAGGGGTCTTTGTGACCAGAGCTTTTCTCTTCTTTTCCTTGGGGCATCGCTGCTGCAGCTGCCTGCCATCTTGTTTCTGGGGGCTCCTTCCACATCCCGGATCACACTTTATTACCATAAGACTCAGGACTCATGGTCCGAGGCTTCTGAGCCTGCAGGGCTGAGGCAGTCATGTCTCCTGACTGTATTCCAAAACTTCTGCAGCAGCCTGGACCAGGCCTGCGATTTGGGATTCCAAGGAGACAGCCACACCCAGAGGTGGGCCCCCAGGGTGTGGGAAGCTCAGGAAGAAGAAATGAAGAGGGAATATTTTCCCCTGGCTTTTTCCTTAGCACCTGAAAGGCTGCTTTACCAAGCAGGGCCACTTCCTGCCCATCTATCTCGCGCCATTCCTTTATTTTAATGCTAGTTCTTATTTAACATCCACTAAGCACAAAAGGCACATCAGGGCCACATGGAAACAAAGTGAAATACTGGAGGTGCTCCTTGGGTTTAGGCCTGAAATAAGACAAACAAGAAAGTAAAACATAACCCCAGGAGATGAGGGGCCCGGAGAAAGAAGGGCAGTGGGGCTTGCTTGCTTGTTTTCAGGCTGGCAGTGTCCTTCTATTCTCCTTTCCTTAAAACCTCTTATTTGAGAAATGTTTGTATTTTATTTGTTTCTTTTGTTTTTGTCAATGGTAACTGGAGACAAGATGTTTGGAAGTGATGAATTTTGAGAGGGGTTGTCAAACAGAAAACAGGCAGGTGTGATGGGGAAGCATTAGGAATGATAGCCCCACATGGGACAGAAAAGAGAGAAACAGAGTGGGCAAATGAACAGGGCACACCAGACACAGTGTGGTAGAAGGGGCTCTGGGACAGGATGGGGAGTCAGTGAGGCCTTTGCCTAAGAACTTGTGTGCAAGTTATAAGAAAATTGCTAAATGATCCAAAAGAAATCATAATCATGTATTCATTATGTCATTAAGCACTATGGTTTAGTTCCTTTGTGTATTATCTCCTTTAATTCTTACAGCAGTTTTGTGAGATAGAACTACTATTAGCTTTAGGTTGTAGATAACAAAACTGAGTCTGAAAGTGAGTATCTTGCCTAAGGTCACACAGCTGGTAAGTGGCATAAATGGATCTCAAACTCAAGTGGGCGAAGCCAGCATTGTCGAGGGATTGTTCCACCTGGATGTGGTTCCTTAGCGAGAACTCCTAATTGGTCTTAGATGGAGTTAAAGAAGAGTTAGTAGGACAGAGCACATCTCCGCCCTTATCACAACCACCTCCCATGTGCTTGGAGCTGGCCCAGAGATTCCAGCACAAGTGTTCATTAGATGGATGGTCAGGAAAAGTTGGGAAAAGCCCCATCAGTTTGGTGGGTAGAAAGCATCTTCCTGACCTGTAACAGATCTTCTTACTCTAAAATCCCTGATAGTCTACTCCCCATATTGTACAAGAAAAGGGGAGCAAGCCTTTAGCGCCAGGGCTACATAGAGGGTCTGTGGCTTGAGCAGACTTCCTGAAGACCAGCCCATTCACAGGGGGGCCTGGGTGGCTCAGTCGGTTAAGCATCTGACTTTGGCTCAGGTCATGATCTCACGGTTTCTGAGTTCGAGCCCCATGTCAGGCTCTGTGCAGACAGCTCGGAGCCTGGAGCCTCCTTCAGATTCTGTGTCTCCTTCACTCTCTCTGCCCCTCCCCCACTAGTGCTCTTTCTCTCTCAGAAATAAAATAAATATTTTTAAAAAAAGACCATCCATTTCACAGTACCTACACATAATTTTTCCAGCCATTCCTCTCACTCCTATCCCAAATCATAGATAAGTGACCTAAGCAAATAAAGTTGAGAGGTCTCCTTCCAAACGTGTCTTTAGGTAATTAGGGTTGTACCGAATATATATGAGGATTTGTTGGGAAATCCCAAGAACATTTCTTTTTCTATAGCACTTTCTACTTTGCCTATTTTAAAAAAGACAGCCAGCCTCAGAGTAGAGTATTGTGTACCTTTGGATTTTAAGCTTGATGTGCCAAATATCCTTAATCATTTTTGGAATAGAGCAAAACATTCTGGTGCAAACATTGTTTCTCACACTCAAATCACTGAAAGAGTTGAAAGCAGTCCTTGTGAACTTGATCATCTAAAGGTCTTATTTGCAAAGACACATCCTTAGGTAACTCTGTCAACACTGGTGTTCTGAGGCTCAAGAAAGCCCTGTTTTGTGGTGAGCTATGGAAAATGGCTATTGAACTTTTACGATACACTAGGCACTGTGTTGACGTCTTTAAATCTATTATTTCCAACTCTTAAAACAACTACAATGTAACATCATTACCATTTTTTAGATGAGGGAGCTGAAATTTAGAAAAATTAATAACTTAC
This sequence comes from Acinonyx jubatus, assembly GCF_027475565.1. NCBI lineage: Eukaryota > Metazoa > Chordata > Mammalia > Carnivora > Felidae > Acinonyx > Acinonyx jubatus. The sequence goes on from NC_069395.1 coordinate 42,120,436, forward strand.
CAAGGTCACACAGTAGTAAGTCTATCTGAGGATTCTTTGGTCCATGCCCTTAACCTCCACCCCAGTATGAAAGACCTGCCTCCTGCTACATAGTAGTTCCTGGGGAATAGTTCACATGCTAAATCCATTTCCACGGTCATGAGCATCAGAGCCAGACCTTGAAAGAATGGTAAAGTGTGTCTTCTAGCTGCGAACCTTCCTTTCCTTTCCCATATAGACCTTTTGTAAAACTCCCCACTCCCCTCACCATGGTCAGCACAGTTTTGTCACTCAGTGCCTCTCCTATCAAATTTTATGCATTCATTCATTCATTCATTCATTCATTCCATCAAGTGATACTTGTTAAATGCTCACTGTACTGGGACCATTGTGGGCATTGCTCTAAGGAAACGTACTCATTTTAGTTGTTTACACTTTTGCTTGATTTTAAGTCCATCTTCTCTCTTGGAAAAAAGTTCATACTAAGCACTTACTTCTAATCAGAGAATGGAAGACCTGGTCAGTTATCAGCAGGCACATGGTGAGGTGTTCTGGGCAGGTGCACCTCTGCTGTCAAGCCAGACAGCAGCCTTCATTCCTCAAGGATAAGATGAGGAGGGCACCTGTTGGGAGGAGCACTGGGTCTTGTATGGAAACCAATTTGACAATAAATTTCATATTAAAAAAGATAGGTTTGAGGTACACAGAGGTTTCAAGCATGATTTGGATGTACCTGCAGAGGCTCTATCTCACTTGGTGATTTGTAGATTCAATCAGCAATCATCGCCCCCCCCCCCCCGCCCCATCCCAGTATTGGCAGCTGGGGAGAACCAGTGGTGTCATGTTTACTGCCATGATTATTCTAATGTATTAAAAGCCACAACATTGTGGTTGTGCAACTGTGTCATTAGTAGATTTTTCATTGCCACTTGGCTCATGTTACAATTCTTAAGTGAGGACCACCATATCTAGTCATTCTGGAATGCACCCAACTCTCTCTGTTACCCTTGGTAAAATTTTAGCTATGGAAAAACTGTTCTTTATTGCATACAGGAGGTAAAATAAGGTATCCTCTAAAAACACAAAAATAAGAGACGATCTCCTTCTGAACATCAGTGTGCAAAGCTAAGAGTAGAAATTGCTAAATCACGTTCCAGTCTCCCGCCCAGGACAAATCACAATACTGTTGGTCGATTAACATACCTGAACAAAATGTGGCCCTCAGAGGTGTGCTGGCCACCTGCAGAAGCAAGGGAAAGAAGAAGCCTGGAGAGAAGCATAAGTAGGACCCATCCCAGCATCTGTAAGGCAGGAGGTGCTCTGCCTAAGGAATAGATTTCCAGATCTATCTGGGGCTTCTACTCTCCTGGAGGGAAGTGGTTAATGCCACGAACCTTTCTAATCATGTGACTCAACTTGTTCTGAGAAATATTTTGATTAGAAATTGAAATTAGAAAAATTTCAATTAGAAATTAGCTTCACAGGTAGCTTCTCTGTAGGAGAGTGATGGGTTAACCTGAGCTCATGTGGGCCATGGTTCTTTTATAGTTCTGTCATTGTAAAGTTTGCTGATGCTGAGTCTGACCTGAGAAATCAATTCTTGAGGTGAATGAATCATGTTTGTAAGTAACCCATGCTCAGGTCCAGACTCTGGAGTATATGGAGTTTCCTCGGGGAAGTTTACCACTGGGGGCCTCCTAAAAGTCTGTCTGACTCCCAAGCAATATCCCTTGGCACTGTCCCTTTCTGGTTTGATGCCACCAGCTTCTAGACCTTCTTTAGTAGCAGTTATTTGGGACACTCCCATGGAGTGTAGACATGTGCACACACATGCACGCACACACGCAAATTACATTTAAAATGGTCTTTCCTTCTTAGCTACTATGATCTACAATGCCAAGCAAGATACACCCCTCCATTCACTTGTTGAGTATACACAAAAGTGTCAGGTTGATTGAGGAACTTTTCCCACCTCAAGGTCAAGAAGGCCTTATTTCCTAGAAGTTTTACTTAAGGTTTATTTTTCACATTTAGTTTTCAATGCACTCAGAATTGATTTTTATGTATGTTGCACATGGGAGTTAAGATTCATTATTTTCCAGGGGTGCCTGGGTGGCTTAGTCAGTTAAGTGTCTGACTCTCGATTTTAGCTCAGGTCGTGATCTCATAGCTCGTGAGTTTGAGCCCTGCATCCGACTCCATGCTACTGACATTATAGAGTCTGCTTGGGATTTTCTTTCTCCCTCTCTCTCTCTCTCTCTCTCTCTCTCTCTCTCTCTCTCCCCCCCTCCCTCCCTCTGTCCCTCTCTCTCTCTTCCCCTTCCCTGCTCATGTGCTCTGTCTCTCAAAATAAATAAATAAACTTAAAAAAATCATTTTTTTATATGAACAGCCAATTGACCCAACACTATTTATTGAAAAGGCTATTTATCATACCACTTTTATCATAAATGGAGTGACTATATGTGTATGAGTCTGTTTCTGGATAATCTGTCCTGTTGTATTGTGTCTCTTTGCACCAAACACCACCATTTCTTAATAATTATAGCTTTATAATGTATTTTAATGTGGGATAATGTAATTCCTCTAAATTTGTTCTCCTTTTTCAGATTTGTCTTGGCTATTAATTTTTCTCCTAATATTTCCATGTATATATTTGAGAATTAACTTGTCAATTTCCATCACAAAAATTCCTGCTAGAACTGCTTTGAATCTGTAGATTTTGGAGGAGAATCAACATCTTTATAATACAGGGCTGTCCCATTCATGCACTAGTATATCCCTCTATATATTATATCTACTTTTCTCAGTAATGTTTTATAGTATGCTATGTAGAAGTCTGATGTATCTTTTCTTAATGTTTTTAATGTTATAATTGCATTAGTTTTAATAATAACAATAAAAACTTTCTATCACTTATGTATTATAATAGTATATCTGAAACCCTTTTGGATTTTCTACATATGTAATCATGCCAGGTGCAAATAATGATAGTTTTATTTCTTCCTTTCCAATCCTTATACCATTATTTTTCTTGTCTTATTGCAGTGGCTAGGACCTCTACTACAAATTAAATCAGTGGTAAAAATGAATGTTCCTATTTACAGTCTCATTGAAAAAGCTTTCAATATTTTCTCATTAAATATGTTGTAGGTTTTTCACATATATTGTTTTTTATGCTAAGAAAGTTTTCTTCTGTTCCTAAATTGATAAATTTTTTTTAATCATGAATAGAGATTAAACTTTCTTAAATTCATTTTCTCATATTTATTGCATTGATCATATTATTTTTTGCCCATATTTTAATATAATGAATTACACTGATTTTGCTAGTGTTAAACTTTCAATGCTTGATTAATACCAACTTTATTGTGCTATGCTTTTTCCAGATCACTAGGTTTGATTTGTTATATTCTGGTTTCAAATTGTATTCTTTATGTTTATAATAGAATTGGCCTGTAATTTTCCTTTTCTTGAAATGTCCTAGTTAGATTTTGATATCAAGTTTTGGTTTCTCTCCTGAAACAAGATATGTTCCTTCTTTATTCTTTGAAAGAATTTGTAAGATTGAAGGATTAGGGTTATTTCTCCCCTTAGTATTCACCCATGAAGTCATCTGGGCTTGGTGGGTTTTTTTAAGCTTTATTTTGTTTTTATCTAACTTAAAAGTTTATTTAACAATGGAAAATTAATTAATGGAATTCACTGTATTGAAAGAATGAAGGAGAAAAATTGTGATCAATGCAAACATCAATATAGAAAAAATTTAATAAGGTTCAAGTTTTGTTTTTGTGGTTTTTTTAAGTACAGATTTAATTTTTCTAGACATCAAACTTTTGAGTTTTCCTGCTTCTTGTGTTGGTTATTTTAAGTTGTAGTTAAAAAATTATTTATGCATTGCATCTTAATTTTAAAATTTAGTTGCATAAAGTTGTTAATTATTATCTTATTTGATGCTCATAGGATCTGCAGTAATGTCCTCTTGTTTTCATTCCTGATATTAGTAATCTCTGCCTTTTCTTCTCTTTTATTTTTTATCAATCTTGATAGAGTTTTGTGAAACTTATTATCCTTCTCAAAGAACCAATTCTTGATTTTGTTGATTTTATGCATTGCAGATTTATTTGTAAGCTTATTATTTTGTTCTTATTTTGGAGGTTTTAATATGCTATTGTATTCCCAACCTTTCTATGTATCTCTATGTCTAAGGGGTGTTTTTTAAAGCGATTTTTGTCTTTTAATTGGCACTTTTAGTGTCTGTTTTGTTCATGGTGGTAAGTTGTACCTGGAATAGTACTTAGCATATCCTAAGTGTTTCGCCAGAAAATACTGAGCAAATGAGCACCTAGGTCTTTGTGAAGAGCATGTGTTGGGACAGAGATAGTCAGGGATCTGAGTTTGTCCAACCACAAATGAATTGGTGGAATTCCTTTGGGCACCTTTGTTCTGTGTTTAGTTGCTTCTCTGACTCTCTGACTGTGATTTAGCCAGCTTTCATGCTTATCTGCTTTATACCAGTGCCCCCATCAAGGACTTGTGTTTCCCTTCCTCCCCACCCCATCACTCACAATTATAACAGTTAGAGGTGCTGCCGGCTTAAGTATATAACATATTCTTTGCCAACATTCTCATCAGCCCCTCCTTGTCAGTGTTCTTCCAAGGAAAGATTGCCTCCCACACCTCTCTCCATTACAAAAGAGCCCAAATGACTCTGGGTATTTTAAGGGGCACAACGTTGTGACAGTGACAGAGTGATGTGGTATTAGCACAGTGACTCCATTGGAAGTACCATTAGGACTTTTCATGTCATCTGGGTGACTGCTGCTTTGTCCACATTTAGCTGGGTGAGCCCCAGAGCTGAGGGAGTTTATTTTCAGTGTGGGAAGAAAAGCTTCTTGGATCTGCATGGCAGCTCCTTTTTTTTTTTTTTAAGACTCTAAACTCAGCATGGCTTTTCCTCCCTGCCTTGTCTCTGAAGCCTAAAGCTGCAGACAATGAGTCCCCGTATGACATTTAATTTGCCTACAATGTTGTTTTGAATGTTAAAGATGAACTAAGTATGAATTGGCTATATGTCTATGTTTATGTGGTTATGTGAGACAGGGGAACTCTGTGAACCAGAAACATTATTAGGAAAGGTAGGAAGATGCCAGAGAGGGGATGACAGTGGGCATGCCAGATGAGATTCACGGTGGTAGAAGGGACATCAGAAGATCATCTGGTTGAGTCCTCTGTCTTTGGGTAGGCAAAGCATCCTTGTTCATATTTTATAGATAACACAACTGGTATCCAGAGACATTCCATTACTTGATAAAAAAATGAAAATTGGATTCTGCTAGATTGCAAATTTCAGGGGTCAAAGACTATTTGCCATGATCAATGTTGTATCCCCACACCTATTTCAGTAACTAGCACATAAGTGCTCAACAAATGTTTGTTGAATGAACACCAAACACATAGCTACTGCTAGTAAAAATTGCTTCAAGGTTACTCTTTAACATGTTCTTCAGAGTACTTGCCCAATCTGGTTCTGAAGTCCTTACTGCAAGATTATGAAATTTTTGATTCAATAGATAAACAGTTATAATGGGTAAAATAAGTGGATTTCAGTTTATTCAGTTAGGTTTATTCGTATAACAACTTTTTAGCAAGCATCTATTATGTACTATGCACTGATCTAGGCAATGGGGGTACAGCAGGAAGCAAAACAACCCAAATACCTGCATTCATGGAACTTATATTCTAAATAATGTAAAAGCTAAATAAATAAATGATATACATAGTATTATAGAAAGGGATATAATCCTTGGGGATATGGGCAGGTTTGGTAGAAGGGTCTGGAAATGTGATTTTCTAAAAGGCCTCAGAGAGAAGTTGACTTTTGGATAAGGCCTGAAGAAAGTAGAGATTGAGACCTATGCATACCTAGGTAAACAAGCATTTTGAGAAGGAATAGCACATGTGAAAGCCCTGAGGTAGAAGTAGATCTAGAGAGGTCAAGGAAGAGCTAAGGGGAAAGTGTGGGTGGAACTTATCAACAGGAGGCAGTAATAGAAGATGAGGTCAGCTATGGGAGTCAGAACATGTGGGATCCTATAGGTCATGATGAGGCTTTGAGGGGTGAGACAGGAGGCCTTTGGAGAAGGCAGTGGTGTGATTCACCTTCTACTTTAAGAGTCAGTCTCGCTGCAGTGTTGAGAGTAGACTGGAAGAGGACAGTGGTGAAAGCAGGAAGACCCAGGTAGGAGGCTATTGCGATAGTCCAAGTAAGAGATGATGGCGATTTGGACGAGGATTGAAGCAGTATGGGTGATGAGGAGCAAAATCCTGAAGGTTCTGAAGGAAAGTTTGATAGATTTATCGACGGGCGGAAATTGGATATGAGAGATAAAGAGAAGTCAAGAATGATTTGAAGGTTTTGGCTTGAACAACTAGTAGGATTGTATTGTAAGGGGAATATCAGGAACTCAGATTTAGATATGTTAAGTTTGAGATAGATATTGGTCATCCACAGAGGAACTTGACTAGGTAGCTGTATATCTGACTCTGAACTTCAGAGAAAAGATTTGTGATAAACATAATATTTCTGGGCTATTATAACATATAAATGACTTTATTATTTTGTATTTTATTTATATTATGTTATGATTATATCATCATTGTAGCATATACATGGCCATTAAAGTTAGATGGGAGCAAAGCTGTTATGCATTCCATTTGGATATGGTCCAGATAGGTTTTATTTTTTTTATTTTTTATAAATTTTTTTAATGTTTGTTTATTTTGAGGGAGTGAGAGACAGAATGTGAGCAGGGGAGGGGCAGAGAAAGAGGCAGATACAGAATCCAAAGGCTCCAGGCTCCAAGCTGTCAGCACAGAGCCCAATGAGGGGCCCGAACTCACGAAACGTGAGATCATGACCTGAGCTGAAGTCAGACGCCTAACCGACTGCGCCACCCAGGCGCCCCTAGATAGGTTTTCTTGTTTGAAGGAGAGGGCACTGAATTGTTTCAGGGCCACGAGCCAGGCTAGCTGTATAGTATAGTACAAGTATGTGTTAACCTTACAGGTTAGCCTCATGAGAGTAGGGGAATAGATCAGCATAAGCCAGCCTCGCTACTGGGAAAGCAGCCTCATGTGGTGAGTCAGCCATCATCGACGTCCTTTCTGTGAAGGGGAGCACATCCTGATTGCTGTGACAGATATGCAGATACAACTCACCTGGATAATGTCATTTCACCATGCTGACACCCCCTCATCCACATGTTGAGACATGGGCTGACATGTGCAATTGAATTCATTTCTTATTTTTCTTAGGGTTCATTCATCTCAAGGTGAGACTTTGAAATAGAGCTGACAAATGGGCCAGAGTAAACACAGATCAAAGCATACTAGGACTGGTGAACACTGCCTGTTAAACTGGGAAGACAGCTTCTCCCAATTTATTGTCAGAAGGCATTTCCTTCAAAGGAGTCCCACATGGGTTGCACTGCAGTCAGCAATGTGGTGGGCACTGGGGGTGCAAAGAGGTAAAAGGCTTAGAGGGCCCTCTTAAGGGACTTATTATCTAATGGACTTATATGAAAGTTCAAATAATAAATAATGCAAGATGGAGGGTGCTAGAAGGCAAGGGCACAGCAAAGGCAGTGTGTGCCATGAGGAACACAGATAAGAGAGAGGCTCCTGAGTGCCATGGAGTCGGAAAAGTCTTATTTCCACAGGATATGAGGCTTGAGCTGGTCTTCGAGGAGTGGAGGCTCTTAAGTAAGAGAGGGAGGAGAAAGCCTCCCATATGTGGTTGTGCAGGCAGTACATAACAACTCTAAATAGCACCATATATATACTAATAATGTGCATAGTCAGTGACCCCAAGACAGAGAGACACTCCAGGAGGTAAGAAGCAGCATGAACAAAAACAAAAAGGCAGAATTGGGTATGATCTGGTGATTTTTTTGATGGTTATCAAACACCCATCTACTTATTCAGCAAGTACTTATTGTCTGGTATCAACAAGCAGGCCACATTGACCATAGCAGAAGATCTGTGTAGGAAGGTAGTGACAAATAATGTGCGCTTGGTGTGCTATATTATGTGAGGCCTTGAATGTCAAACTAAGGAGTTAAGTACTTTATGCTATGGGCAGTTAGCTGACAAAATCTTTTTGCACAAGAGATTGAATGTTTTAAAAATAATGTGCTAGAAAGCTGTCTTGGTAGCACCATGCTCTCTGGCTTGGGTTATGAGGTAACTCACGGTAGAGAAGTGAAGGAAGGCCATAGGCTAGGAGAAGAGTTGAGAGTCCTAGTATGCTAGTTACGGTTAATGGAAAGACATGGAACCATGGGGTTGGTTGTGTATTAGCCAAAGAGGTGCTTGTTAAGTGTTTACACTGCTTGAGTCCACAGTTCTCTAATACATATAAAGGGGAGACTGGAAAAAATTGAACATATGGGTCTCTCTCTCAGTTGCTCAAAGTCTAATTGAATATAAAATGCATGTCCACGTTGCAAGTCAATCTGTCAGTAAGAGAGGACAGAACTTAGATAAGCAGAAGTTGTAGTAAGTAAATTTAATAATTGCCAGAGCAACTAGTATTTATGGAGCTCCTTAATGGCTTAAAACATGACCATATATTATTACACTTGATTCTCACTACAACCTTACGAGATTGGTATCATCATCCCCATCTTACAGTAAGGAAAGCAGAATGCTGAGAGGCTGAAGAACCAATTTTGTCACCCAGCTTGTGAGTGGCAGGGCATATCTCAAGCTCTTAACTGATAGTTCCAGAAATTATGCTTTCCTACTCTTATGTTGTCTTGTGCTGCATTTTGTGTATCTCTTCTGTAGCCATGGGAGACCCTGGAGCAAGTGTTGGTAGTGTGAGAATGGGAAGGGGACATTTTCCACTACTAGCTCTATGGGGTGGGGTGGTCCCTGACCCTTGCCAGAGCCTTTGCCTGTGCCAAGTGGTCTCATCTACTCGCAGAGACAGCTTTGTCAGCTGTGGTGAGGATCATGCTCAGGCCCACCATGAGTATATGCTTTTCTCAAGATGCATACAGGACCCTGCTGATCTAAGACAGTCAGTACAGGACCTCTCACTGCTCAGAATTCCCTTAGACTAATTATATAGTGTCCTTGAGTCACAGAGCCACTACTCCTTTCTCCTGGGTATGTTTGGTTGACAAGGACTCCACCAACTCTCCTTGGCACAGATCCATCAGAACTGTCTCATGTCTGTTTCCATTCTCAAGTTATGCTTGGCATATCCAAGGTAAGACCCTCTGTTTCCTTCCCCCCAAGAGTCTTCTTCCACAGTGTCTTGGAAAGCCAGCTCTTGGCTCAGTAGAGGGCTATTGTCTTTCAAGGAGTCAAGGCTCTTTCATTATTGAGCCATCCTTGATTATGAGGGCAATGTTAGAGTAACTGATAGCTGTGTTCGTTTGCTAGAGAAGCCAAAAATTACCACAGGCTGTGTGGCTTAAACAACAGAAAATTTATTTTCTCACCCTTCTAAAAGCTAGAAGTCCAAGATGAAGGTGTTGGCAGATTTGGTTTCTCCTGAGACTTCCGTCCTTGGCTTGCAGACGGCCACCTTCTCGTTGCATCCTCAGTGTGTATGTACATACCTGGTGTCCCTTCATGTGTCCATAGGAAGGTTGAATTAGGGCCCATCCTAATGGCCTTATTTTAATATAATCACCTGTCTAAATACATCCTATCTCCAAATATAGTCACATGTGGTCATACTGGGAGTATGAATTTTGGAGAGACACAATTCAGACCGTAAGAGTGGGGAAACTCTCCACACTTCATCTTTCTGTTGTCTCCACTTCCCCCAACACCTTTTCTGGAAGTTCATTTGGGCTGGATCCAGAGGATAAAGGGTGAAATCTGAAGTGGTTGCTTAAAAACTACACAGTAAGTTCCTTAAGGACAAGGACTACACCTTAAATGATTTTTTCTGCCAGAGTTTAACAAAGAGTAGACACAGAGTAGGTTCCCAAATGTTTGCTGAATGATTAAATGATTAGGGGATTTGTCTGAAGCAGGAGTATAAATTTATAAATTTCTGTTTAATCAAATACAGTGCTTAAGACTTGTATAGATTTTGTAGATTATAAATTAAAACATATCAAAATGCAATAAAATACCTTTTAAATTCAAATAATACAAAACGAATCTCATCTTTCTTAGATGTGTGGTATAAAGCAAATGATGCAAAGCTAGAAAGTTTTGCTTCCTGCTCTACTCCTCATGGGCTTTTGGATCTTGGGGGATTAGTCTCTCTCAGGATCTTTTATCATCAACAAAACCAGGGATGGAATCTCAGATGACAACTAGGCTTCACATTGCATGCAGTTTTTAGTCAATGGACACAGTTGTCTGGAAAAAGATTCTGAGGTCATGTGTAAACTCATCTTTGAAGAGTAGCTTGAATGATTAGCCTTATCTACCAAATGCACAGGAGAGAAAAGAGGTGGCATTGATAGAGATGTTCTCTGAGGTCACTCTGAGAAATAAAGTTCTATGAATTTATGATTCAGAGAAGGCCCTTCAGAAACTTGCTGGGCCCAAAGTCATCACCAAGAACATCTGCTTGCATTGTACTGTTGATATGTAGGAGTGCTCATTGGCAGCGATTTCTGGTCAACCAAATGCTGGGTGAGTACAGAGTATGTGACTTGATCTAAATTCAGGAAAACATGCACAGGGCGTGGGACTTCCATATGTAAATTTATTTAATTGCATTGATGTAAAATGTGCAATTAAGAGGGTAATGAGAGTGGTTATCTCTAGGTGATGATTGTGGGTAATTTTTGTTTTTCTGTTTATGCTTTTCTTTTCATATGTTCATGTATTACTTTTATGACTAGCAGAACAAAATCTTATAAAAATAATTAACATTCTAGCTCTATGGTGAAAGAACAATGAAAAATTTCAAAATTCAGTTCAGTTCTTTCCAACAAACATTATCCGTCTCATTCAGTAAACATTTATTTAGCATTTACAGTGTTACAATAGTACTGTGAGGGTTATAAGTAATTATCATTCAAGATGGATAGCACAGGATAAGATGTTTTACAGAAGAGAAAGCTATTGAACTAGGTCTTATGGGAAGAGTGAGCAATGGATAGAATGTGTAAGGTGGAAATCTCAGTTGAAGGAAATAACACCTGTATCTAAAAAATGTATGTTATCAAGGGACTGTAAAAGGTCAGGTTTAGGTGTATGGCAGGGATCCTATCAAGGAGTAGGGAGAGGTAAGGTTTGACCTGCACGTCAAGCCCAGATGGTTGTGCTCATGGTCTCCAGTTGGTGAGCAGGGTGTAGCTTCTGCAGAGCTGTGAGCAGAAGAAGGCCATAACAGAGCTGTAGATTGGAAGAATTGACTGTGGTCACAGAGTAGGTTAGAGGGGACTCATCAGTCCAGCACAATTGTTCAGGTATGGGGGAATGTGGTCTAGGCATTCCAGAGTTTAGAAAATGTCTTTCAAGGTGGTAGATACATCTGGGGACATCAAACTTCTTCCACAGTGTTCATAGTTATTACAAATTAGGGAAAATGAGGTTTAAGCTGTGTCACTAACATGCTTATCCAGTGGGTGAGGCTAAAGGTTGCTAAACTTTTTGGAATCGTGATACAATAATTTCATTGTTTTAGTGTCGTGTCTTGTCAACCCACCTCTGCTTTCTCTGTCTAGCCTTTTTCCACCCCGTATTGACATTTAGTTCATATTCATTTTAGTACTAAAGTGAACTAAATTATTTCTGTATCATGAAATTCACATTTGAGATCATTTAGACATATTCTGTAATTCTGGAAGCCAGAATCATAAGACTAGTTAAATCATATTCTTTAAAAAAAAAAAAATCACACCAAGAAGCTAGATGGAGTGATGAAGTGCTGAGATCTGTGTCCCTTAGATGACTGGCCAAGGTCAATAACCTGCCCCAGGTGAACCCTGCTCTAGGTGAAGAGCTCAGCTGTTCTACTGCAAAAGCATGTGTCCAGTTATGATCTTTGAGGGTATTTCAAGAAGCTTTCCTTTTCTTAGATTCTTCAGCAACCCCCAGGAATGGAAACACTTTCAGGGAAAACATGAGACTAATTCAGGAAGTAAATGTCCACAGCAATTACAGAGAAGAAGTAGGGGCTGTATTCCTAAAGAAGGACTCTGTGCAACAAGATTATCTTTCTTCTATTAAAAATTGGAAATCCTTTCTCCTAGGAGTTCATTGGCAGACTTCTTTGTAGTCTTATAGTCAATTTAAAAATATATCGCTTCTGAAAGATGTGAGCTTGAAGTGAATGCTATCACATGAATCATTTTTTTTTTATCATAGAAAAGTCTTTTAGGTGGGGTGTTGATGTCAAGATTAACTCAGAGAAAATTGGCTGCAGTTAGGGCTAAATGATAGTGATCATTCCAAAACTCATTAAGAGTCTGAAAAATGAATATTTAGACTTTATCCTTGACCAAAAACCATTTGTCCCAGAGTGAAACATGGTAGCTGGAGAATGGCAGTTCAACAACCTGAAGTGTAGGCGGGCCTTTCTTTATGAACTAGGCATGTTCTTGACATTTTGTGTGTCAATCAGCTTTTTGTAAATGGAATCTTTTTTTTTTCATTAACTTACCCTGTAATTTCAGCAATGTTTAACATTCTTTCCTGATTGATGTTGAGTTGGCAGTTAACTGTGAACATTCAGCTTTGGAGTTTAGTGCTTCTTTCTCAATTTCTTGCTCTTTTGCTCTGCTCTCTTTCTTTTAATGACTGCTTGAGGAACAAATACTCTGTCAGGTGTAGTCATAGGTGTTGGGGATATAAATATGCATGACAGGTAAATAATTACCAAACGATAGGTAAGTGCAATACTGGGAAATGCAGGGAGCCCATGATAGCACAGTGTTCCTTTGTCTAAGGAGGTGAGGGAAGTGTAGGTGTCTGAGCTGAGTGCTGAAGGAGATGAAGATTAAGAGGAGGAGCTTGCTTGGGTGATGCCCACCCCAAAATGACCAGGATCAGAGGCCTGGCTGAGATCAATTGGCTGGAAGGACTTTGATGTTGAGTAGTTTCGGCATTGGGACAGGCACTTAGCAGTGGATGGTTTTTGCTTAGCCTTCTACATGGAGTGAATATCGGTGGAAATTTGTTCCCAGTCTTTGTTTCTCTAATGGTTGGGAGGAGTTGTTTTACTGTCATTTCCTCCTAACTTTTCTGTCAAATACACTTGTGGAGTTTCTATAATATGGATTGTGTTGCTTCAAGCTGTAATTCAACCTGTAAGACCAAATCTTAATATTCGTGAAACAGAGCCACCCCAAATAAGATGAAAGGGAAAAGAATATCAATCTTTTCATTTCCAGTAGGAATTTGATTCTGCAACTTTAAGAAATGGTTATATAGAAATTACAATTTTTTCAGTGGCAGAGGACACCCACCATAAGTAATGTCAAAAGACAATTGATAGACTGAGAAAAATGACACAAAATAAGCTTCTAACATAACTGATACACAAAGAGTTTCTACAAATTCATAAGAAAAAGACAGTCACCTAGAAAAAAGGACAAAGGATGTGAACAAGAAATTCAAAGAAAAGGAAATCTATATGGCTAATAAACACCTGAAATGATACCAATACTCAGAAAATGCAAATTTCATAGGGTGCATTTTTGTCCATCTGATTGGCCGACATTTAAGGGTCATAACATCCAGTACCTGTGAGCATGTGGAGGAAAAGGCATTGATGAATTTATGGTGGGGAGTATTTGATGGATTGCTACAACCTTTGAGGGAATTAATACTAAAAACAAGTATTCTCTTTGATTGCGTAAGCCCATTGTTGAGACATCCACCTACTGAAATAAAAAGCTGGTTGATAAGGACATAATAGGTAAGAGAGAATATTTCAGCCTTATTTTATAGCACCAAAAACAAAAGCAAATGCCCCTGTGGTGTGTGTATTTTAACGAATTCAATCTATATGTTTGTCCTGGAGGGATATTCCTAATGTGTTTTAAATAAGAAAAGCAAGTTAGAGTAATGTGTATAGTAGGATTCCATTAAAAAATAGCAAAACACTATACATAAGTTTGAATGTGCGTGGAGGTGGGTGGGGAAAGTGTGCACATCAGGCCATAAACACATGTGTAAACACAGCAGGATGGGAAGGGAGATGAGGGGAAGCTAAACTTTTTCTTTTCTTTTTTTTTTAATGTTTATTTTGAGAGAGAGTGTGAGTGGGACAGGGGCAGAGAGAAAGGGAGACAGAATCCGGAGCAGGCTCCAGGCTCTGAGCAAGCTGTCAGCACCCAGCCTGACGTGGGGGTTCGAACTCACAAACTGCGAGATCATGACCTGAGCCAAAGTCAGACGCTCAACCGACTGAGCCACCCAGTCGCCCCTAAACTTTTTCTCTACACATCTTTGTAGTGTTTGACTATCAGTTATTCCTAATACACATTGCTTTTGCAATTTAAAATATCACAAGTACAACTGAAGTAATTGCTTAAAAATTAAGAACTGATTAGGACACCTTTGTTACTACTGTTGTTCAAACCAGCTAAAAAACAGTTACATGATGCCAGGTGAGGTGAACTCCTTGGCTTACCATCCCATGGAACAGAGTATAATTGACACTACCCACTGCACCTGTTTTAGCCTCTCTGCTTTTAGGACCTAACATTTATTCATTAATCCATTCTTCAATTTCTTACTTTAGTTATAATTTTAATAAATATGTAAACAAATATATATGTATGTATGTACACACACACACACATATGTTTATCTATATGTAGATAGGTAGGTAGATAGGTAGGTAGGTACATTGCCTACTATGTGCTAGGCTTTCCACACGTACTTGCTTTGAGTCCTGCACACTTCCCAAGCAGTAGTGTTGTGTTTTTCTAACTCTGACCTAATTCTTCCTAGGCCAGACAGGCTAGCACCTGCTGGAATTGCCCTCAGGTAGCTGAAAGGCCCTACTGGAAGGAGCTTGGTTTTTGTCACCCTCAGCTGGGTGTTGCTCCTTGGAGGCCTGCTCTCCAAGAACAAACCAACCAGGCCTGACACTGCATAATAGGGGCATTTTCACAAGCTTGGTGCCCACAGGTGGTGGTGGTGGTGGGGTGCCAGCCAGGTGCAGGGTCCTTGGTTAATTAGGCAATTATGGTGGTCCTGCAGTCCGGCTGTGTGCTAATGAGTCTGGGAAGCCTCAGGCTGTGAATGGACTTCTCTGCAAAGAGCTTGAATATTTCAGGTCCCAGGGTGACTTTTCTTTCGGGATAGTTTCATAGGACCATTCACACCCTTAGACCCTATCCTCCCCTCTCTGAATGCCTTTTTTGGGGGGTATATCCTTTGTAATGCCATCAATTATTGCACTTTCCAGTCTCCTTGGCTGGATCTTGGGCAGTCTGAGGTCAGGAATTTTCTCTAGGCATTTGCTCCCCCCCAGTACTGTGCTTTGGGCATAGTTGGTGCTCAGTCAGATGACAGATGCCTCAAACAGGTGTTTGAGGATCCTGGGGCAGGCCTGGGGCTGTATCCCAGAGGCGGGGGCTTGTCCCAGTAGGCTTAGTGGAGATAGTGAGGATGGGCCTTTCAGCCCAGGAACTCCTGTTAGCCCCTCAGAGGGAAGTGAACCCTGGAGAAGGTGAGGAGAGGGAGAAGCTGAGTCCTCAACTTCCAGGGAGAATGCTGAAAGCTCACCTATTAAAATGCCCACTTTATTCCCACTCACTGAAGCTGAAAGGAGAGAGTTGAGGAACCTTCCATGTGCCCACTTGTCCTGATTCATGGTGGCTGGGCCCCCAGGAGAGACATCTGACCCACACAGCCTTTGCCGGGGCCCTTGACTGACCACAAGTCCAGAGAGATGAGGTGTGGTGTGTGTGTGTGTGTGTGTGTGTGTGTGTGTGTGTGTGTGTGTGTGTGCGCGCGCGCGCGCGCGCGCATATATATATATATATACAGACACTACATACACATACACACAGAGCTCAGATTTCACGTAGCAATAGGAATACTGCTCAGTGGATCTCAAGGCCCCACAAAAACTCAGTATTTTGGGGAATCTCAGAGTACACGAAGCAAGAGACGGGTATAAGTAACAGCAAGTTGGTCTTGGAGTCCTGAGGTAGAGTTCACCCTAGTGTGGCCCCAAGGACTTTAGACTGAACCAGAGTCACCTTGGACTGAATGAGCTGATGCAGTATTGACAGCTACACATTCTCTATGGAACATCTTTTCTCACTCTCTCTCCACCTTGTAGCCAATGCAGGGATGCCACTGAGGGAGATCAACAGGGATTTGTTGATCCCTGGCTCAGAAGGAACGATGGGTGTGCATTTTCCCTTTTATACCGACATTCCAGAGGAGCTAGTTATAAAGGCATAGTGTAACCCAAGAATGCAGGTTTCAAAATAAGAGAGCTCACTTCTATTCCAAGCACTGTCAGCAGCTTTCTGTGTCACCTTGGTAGGAGGTGGGGCAGAGGGAGAATTCTGGGATCAGCTATCCTCCAAAGAGCTTATGCCATTCTCACCGGGATGCTGGAGGATCAGGTCAGCAACACCTATCTTTACATAAGTGAGTTTTGTTTAATATTTAACTCTCAAAGAACCAATGATAATAATAGCCTGTATAACCTACTCCCCTGCTTGATTTGTGTGGCCCATTTTTACAAAGCTAATCTGTCAGAGGAACTTCATTTATAAAGTTCCTTACTGCTGAGGCTGTGTGTCCCGACTGTGGGCCATGTATGTGGATACTGTGGAAATGAAATTTGTACCTTCTGAACCCATGCCGGGTGATTTGATTCTGAGCTGAATAGAAATATAGCCTGTACAAATCAAATATGCTTCTAGGGGATCTGTTGTCTTGAAGGTGCTTGGAGGAAAGATAAAGACATTCAAGACACAGTCCTTCTCCTCAAAGAATATGCAGCCCAGCCAATAATTTTATAAAGCTTCTAGGGGTTGCATATGCAATATCATAGTCTTTTGAGTTTGAAGACTATTATGATTACTGTTATCGATTATTCTTTATTGAATACTCCCTAAGATACAGATATTCCCTTAGATTGAGGTCCATGGAAGTCAGTTCTGCACTGGAGAATTGCGTGCATAATGTGTATTGGGTATACCTTGGGAAATGTACCTGAGGAAGCCTGGAGGCCAAAGTTGGACAGAGGGACGACTGACCCACACCAACAGAGCTAGCTAGATGTGAGGTACAAAGGCAATTCCACTGAGGGGTGCAGCTGTGAGCTGTCAGAAGCAGATGTTCCCAGCAGCAGGAAGATGGGAGTGTGTCCTCTCTGAGGAAGAGAATTGGCTAGAACACATAGTGTCCACCTGCAGAATGCTTTCTGCTTGCCATACCTTGAGTTGGGTGTTTTAGCTACATTATTTTTAGTTCATATTTTTTTTAAAGGTGAGGCAATTGTTGGGCAGAAAAGCCAAGTAACTTACCTAAGAATGCACAGCTAATACATGATGGGCTGTTAACTATCAGACTCTACTCCTCATCTGGTCTTCACAGCACTGTTCCATGATAGAGATTATCATCCCATTATACAGATTGAGAAATTGAGGCATGGAGAGTTTAAATGATTTACCCAATGTCACATAACTAATAAGAGATGAAGCCATTGTTTTCTCATTGTCCTATAGTGTCTCACAGAGGTAGCCTGTCCAGTGAAAGACATCAGTTTGGGCTGGAATAAACATCACAGCCCTTGGGTAATATATGGACCACCAGTTGTCTCCCCTCTCCATTACTGTAGACAGAATCATGTCCTCTGTTGTGGACAAATGAGCATGGTCTTTGAAGTCAGGCAGACATGGGTTTGAATCCTGGCTCTTTGTTTTACTACTTCTCTGAGTTCAGTTTCATCATCCATAAAATGGGAGTAATAATGACCACTTTATTGGGTCATTATGAGGATTAAAAGAAATCAAATACGAGAAATCTCTCAGCACATCCTTTCCCATCCTCCTTGCCCCCCAAAGAGGGATCAAAGCTCCGCAAGGATTTTCTGAGGGCAGATACTTTGAACATGATGGTGGTTTATTAATTTATCTTTTCCAAATTTGCTTTCTTCTCTCACACCAAGGGATAGCAAGACTAAGTCTTCCATGCAGTTTGCTCAGAATTCTAACACTAGCCTGTTAGTCTAATCATAACAGAGTTCTTGGAAACAAACATAGCAACAGCAATTATATTTTACTTTTAATGTCTGATTGGCTGAAATTTGCTTTTACTAAGTTATTTCCATCAAATGTATGGAGCATTGTGCATTTGGCTTATCTCTGTGTCCTCCTCTTGCAGCCCCATCTAGCCTCATCTAAGGCCTCATCTAGCCTTTATTGTGGAAGCTGATTTGATATGTGTTTGCCTTGTGGGTGCCCTCGAAGCTTCAGCCATTCCCAGCAAAGGGCTGGGATGATCTTGTGAGTCTTCTGTTTCTCATTATCCCTCTGCTCTCCCACCAGAATCTCTGGCCTTGAATCTTCATGTGAGTTCTGCTCCTGTGCCCCTTCCCCACTGGGTCTCCTCCCCTGGCTTCTAGACTAATCCTTCCCCAGTCTCTGAGCCCTGCCTCATTGACCTCTTCTGCTTCCGGCCCTGCAGGAAGGTGGGCTCCATTCCTTTCCTCTTGAGTTACTCCTCTTTTCTCACAGTGTGTCCCACAGGGTACCTGAGCCATCCGCCCAAGCCAGGATGTGTTAGGGTATGAGCCTAGAGCAAACCCAAGTGCCTCTACATTGCTGGGTCTTCACTCCCTGTCAGGACCTATAACTATTCTGCCCTTACAAAGAAATGGTCTTTGCAGGTGGCCCAGCTGGGGGCCAGACCCCATGTGGGGAGCTTTTCCCTTAAGTTTTCCCCTCACTATGTCCTTCCTACTCAAGCTTAGATCCTTCTGCAGAGCTCAGGCCTCAGCGTAGGTGTGTCTAGTGCCTGCCTATCTTGGGGGGCAGAGCAGGGGTGGTGAGAGGAGCTGTACCTGTTGCTATGGCAGCGCCCAGCTGAGATCATGAACCCATTTCATTCCCAGGAGATTTCAAGGTGAATCAGTCTCTCCTCACCCACTCCCTTTCTCTTCCCTCTCCACCTCTCACCACATCCCTCGGTTATCTTCCCTCCCCTTCACTCAACCTCAGGCTTTCTCCTTCCTCAGATTTCTCTTCCTTTTGCTCCAAGATACATCTGCGGAGCAACTGAGGCTATGCATGGCAGACTTGTTTTGTTTATTTTCCTAGACCAGTGTTTCTCAAACTTTAGCAGGCATCCCCTAAAGACCTTGTTAGAACACAGTTTCTGAGTGTTGAGTTTTATCCCTAGAGTTCTGATCTGAAGGGCTTCGTTGGGACCCAAGAATGTGCATTTCCAATAAGGTCCCAAAAGATGCTGATGCTGTAGGGCCAAGGACCATCCTTTAAGAATCACTATTCTGGACTAGGTTTGCCCATGTTGAACTAGTTATGGCTGGAATATTCCTTTGTGCTTTGATTCTACATGGTTTGATTAGCTCATTCATCCATTCATACAACATGTTTATTGAGCACCTTTTCAGAGTACTGTGGCAGCTACTCTCTATACAAAGAAACAAAAAAACCTTGTCCTCCAAGAGTTCATAGATTTGTACAGCAGACAGACAAGTAAATAATTATTATATGGAGTGATAAATATTATAATAACCTGCAAATAATGAAAAAGGTTTATAAGTAGGCACTGATCTTGTACAAGGAATGTAAAATATTTAAATCAGATGAACATAAATTCATTCATATAAAGTGATTCATTCTTTTTTTCTTTCCCTCCTTTTCCAGGGTTAGGGGAATCAGAGCTTAACCTACTTAAATAACATTAACATCTAGGGTGTGTGGAGCATTTACTATGTTTCAATTACTGAACCACGTACAGAATATATTGATTAAAACTGCTGGGGTCAGACGTCTAGCTGTAACCTGGTCACTTACTCTCTGTGCGGTTTGAGACAGGTTACTCAACCACTCTGTGCCTCAGTTTCCTCATCAGAGAAAAATGCTATGGAACTAGGATCTGCTTCAAAAGATCTTGAGAAGATTATAGGTGCAAAAAGAGGCAAGATGAACATAGTAATTGCTCTAATAAAAAGTTGCTTCTTACTATCAATATTTTGTAACCTCATGCTGAATATCAAACAGTTTGCTTAAAGAAATGTATACCCTCCAGACTAAATAAATCACCAGGATTTAGCCAAGAGAATGGTTTGGGGCTAGGTCTGAATGTGGGGATTGGAGGAACTCAGAGCAAGCCTGAAAAGTGCCTGGGGCTCTACCCCTACCGGGAAGCAGCCTTAGCTGGGGCAACCAGGGACTCACTTTATCTAGATGAGGCATAAGAAAGGCCTTGAAAAGGGGCACCTGGGTGGCTCAGTAGGTTAAGCCTCCCATTTAGGCTTAGGTCATTATCTCCCCATTCATGAGTTTGAGCCCTGTGTAGGGCTCTGTGCTGACAGCTCAGAGCCTGGAGCCCACTTCAGATTCTGTGTTCCCCCCCCCTCCCCCTTCCCCGCTTGTGATGCCTCTCTGTCTTTTTCAAAAATAAACAAACAAACAAAAGGCCTGGAAGGATGGCCAGGATTTTCACTGTGCTTTTTTTCTTTTTTCTTTTTCTCTTTCTCAGGGTTAATTGTCAGGATTGATTCTTAAAAGCATTTTTAGCAGAGACAACATCCCTACCCAGCAAATCTTAAGAGGGAAGAATCCTCAGGCTGGGATGTAGAATTTCAAACTTAGCTTTGCCATTGAGACAGCCAGGTTCGCCTTCCTTGAGAGATGCTTTCTCCCCCATCCCCCTTCACCTTCATGCCCAAATGCCATATGGTTGGTGCTGTCAGCATTAACTGGGTATTTCCTAGCAATGCCCTCCAGAGAGGCTATGTTTTCTATTGCTTCCCCTGAAGCATAGTCCTTTCTCCTCCTAGATACCCTCCCCAGCTCCAAGGGATGTGATTCTCCGTTGTGTTTTTATTCCAAGATCAGGGAGTGTTCCCTTAATCTTTGGGGCCCTCTACGGACTGCAGTCCACATTGATGCTGTGTGTCAAGTCTGAATTTTCTGCCTCCCTCAGACCTAACTTTCCAGCTGAAACTGTAGCTGGATGGGAAGGCAGAATCATAGCAGTTTTGTTTTAATCCTTTCCTAACCTCCTCAGAAATAAGGGTGATACAGCCTTTCTCCTTCCAGAGAGGATTAGAAGCTAAAGTCCTTCCTGGAAGATACACCTGGGAAGGGCTTATTAAGTGATAATCCCTGATCAACCCCCTCACATCATCTACTAACTCTGCCCTCTTAGTAATGAAATAGACTTCTAGGCATCTAATTAGCTCTTTGAGAAATTTTCTTTCTCATCACCTTTTCTTTCTTTTCTCCTTTCTGCTTCCCTTGGATTTAATCAGAGCCATGCATTCGGCTTATTAACTTATTTATTCATTCATTCATTCATTCATTCATTCAACAAGCACTTGCTGAGCACCTACTGAGAGCTAATTTGGGTTCTGGGGCAGATGCATGGACAAATAACACCTATTACTTGTTCTTAAGGGGTATCAAGTCTTGGAGAGGAAGATGACATTCAAGCAGTAATTACAGTACAAAGTTAAGTGGTATGACAGCACCAAGTGCAGGGAGTAATGAGGGTGAATGACTCTGGGAAGGTTTCCCAGCATAGGTAACATTTATGCAGGGTATGTGTAGAGGCTTTCCAGGTGGGAAAAGTGGAGGTTTTCCAGGCGGTGGGGACAACATGAGCAAAAGCACAGAGGTATGAAAGAACATGAAATATGAGGGCATTGCAAGAAGCAGGGTGTGGTCATGTGACTTGGTCTAGGGAGAGGCAGCAGCTGTGAAGTCAACTGGAGAGTTTAGGCTGGGGTCAGTCCTGGGAGGGGATTTGGCAAGGGCGACCATTCGAGGGTGTTAAGCACAGGAGAGACAGAGTGAGATATGTTGGTTACAAAGAACACCTTTCCCCTGCTCTGAAGACTGAAGCCGACTGTGACTGGGAATCACTTGTCCCACTTTACAGGGTTACCCTGGCAACAGAGTGGCATTTGTCCTACTAGCCAAGGAACTAGCTGTGACAGTCTTCCTACCTTATGAAATGTCCATGGCTCAAAATAATCCCATGAGTTAAGATGTGCACACCAAATGACTTGAAGCAATATACCATTGGATGGGATTACCATATGCAGTTGGTCAGAAAGTATTTACCCTGCTAGCATTGCTGTTGTAAATACTTGCATTCATAACTCTGTTCTCAAGAATGTTCCAAATTAAAACAACATTGTTATTTTTGTGTCCCACCCCTAATACAAGAAGCAACACAATATAATATCTTGAGAAGAGGCCAAATAAGAGTTTGGATATTGGTTCTATAATATACTGACTGTATAGCCTTTCTGAGCTTGGATTTTGTTGCTGTTGTTTGTTTTTAACATGTAAACTTAAAATTTTACCTCTCTTGTACATAGTTGTGAAGATTAGATTTAATGTATATTATGCACCTGGTTCAGTGTCTAGCATAGAGTAGATACGTAACAAGTGGAAGCCATGATTATTTTTCCTCCTAAGCTACACTGGAGTCTTAGGCTAGAAGTCACAGGAAAATATTTAGGTAAAGATGTTTTAATCAGGTCCTCTTCATACTTCTAGAAATAGGTTTGACTGGGCCCATGTTGGAGCTGTCATTCAATAGCTTATATAGATTCTTGTATTAGTCACCTATCATCATTAATCGTGGTGCATTCCACCTTTCTGAGCAACAAAGATAGTTCTGCAGAGAATGGTAAAGGCAAAAACTGATTCTTTCCAGTGACTCCTAGATTGGACAATGAACATCATTGTTCTGTTATCTGTATTGTTTCAACCTTGTTATACCCCAAAACCAGTGGGAATGCTCAATTGCAATGAACTTTGTGTGTCTTATGGGAGTGAGGAAGAACAAGAAGAATTTCTAGCAGCGGAGTGAAGAAGACAGTACAAAATCAAGAGATGAGAAAAGAGAAGGGTTTGGGAGAGTGGTAGACTTGGAACCTAGGAATGAAAGTCCATGAGGGAAAGGAGAAGCAAAGTGAGGAATATGGTCTGAGTGGGAAGGGATCTCACATCTGTTGTCTGATGTAGGCACCTACTCAACTGAGGAACTCCCTCCTCAGTGTCCCTAACAGATGGTAATCTTGCACAGTTATTCCCATTTTTTTTCACATCATGGCACACATAGAAAATAATATTTGTATAACACTGAGGTAAATGGATGAGGCTGCTTACAAGTGGAGGTGACCAACCTGGGGACTCTGACAGGTGAGTAGAGCAATACCTTGAGTACACCTGTAACCCAGTGTGCTTTGAGAAACTCAAACCCAGCAGGACCAGAGTGGAGAACCTCACCCATGCACTCTCAGGACAGCACCTCAGGTGCTAAATAGGCACATTGGACTGGGTATTTCATTATAATCATTCATACAAATGCACATTTACTGAGCATGTTTTCCAGAGATATGTCTTGGATTCTGAAGTTGGAGAATCCACGGTTTCTTAAAAGCCATGGTTTCTTGCTTTCACAGTGTTCTCACTAGGGAGTAAGAGTGTTTCCTCTGGCCACCAAACTTGCCTGTAGCTTCTTCAGGGAACCAACTGGGCTTACCAGCCTTGTGTAGTGTTTGACACACAGTCATTAATTAAGATAGGGATGTTCAATGATACATTAATTCACCTGCTCAGAAGCCAACGTGGAGGGGAAAATGAAAGCCAAGAAAAATTATTTGAAGCTTTTTTTTCTTGAGTGCTCTTCTGTGCTGTGCTAAATATTTGTTAGCTAAGTGTACTTGCTATACGTCAACAGAGATGCCATTTTACAGGTGATGTATTTATTTCCAGAGAATGAAACTCTTCCAGGCCTGTGACGCAGAAGAATGCTAGGGGTGTTATAATCTCCTATGAGACAGCAACATTATTGAGAATCTCTTATTTGAAGAATAATATTCTAGGCATAAGCAGAGTGAACAGAGAAATAAAAGTTGCAGTTCTGTTCTTGAGAAACATTTAACCCTAATGGGAACGTAGGACCAATATATGAAAGAGACAGAATATATATATCTTTACGTATATATATCTTTATATATCTATATGGATAGATAGATAGATAGATAGATAGATAAAGATGGTCTGTAAATAAGCACACATAAAAAACTCAAGTGCAGCACTTAATGTTCTCTTTTCTACTGTAGGTGTTTCTACTCATGACTTAGCCTAGCCTTCCTGCAGATACCAAGGCCCCTGAGGACTGTTTTACATTCTTATTCCTCTTGTGCAGAGTACACACTCAAAAGTGTTAAATGTATATGCTATGTGGGGTGTGCCTAAGTGCTGGGGCAATTCCAGAGTGAAGTAGAGTGGTGTGCTTAAGGCAAGCCTTATAAAGGCCAAGCAGTGTTTTCCAGTATGAGAAAGCTCATGGTTTGGCAGAGGGAGGGGATAGGGAGTGAGCAGACCTAAATAAACACTTAGGCCACCATTCAGGGTCGTCCGTGACCGGCTGCTTCTTGTCTTGCTGTCCTAACTACTGCCAACAGCAACTATTTGTGGTCTTATTATTCCCACCCCTTTCTTTCTCCTTAGATTTTGTTCTTCCATTGATTGACCAATCTAAATCCTCCTCCTGCTTTGAGTCCAGGTACAGACCCAGGAAGTCTTCCATGACACTTTTGCTCTCACTCCTTTCTTCATTAAATCAGATGAGAGTATTCACAGGTCTGAGCTGTGTTCTTAATGTTCAGAAAAAGTGGGAGACAGCATCAAATGTCTTCAACATTTGTCTTCAAATGTCTTGGTGTAGCTTCCAAATGAGATCATGAGGCTAGGTTAATTACATAAAAAATAGCCAGAGGGAATGGCACCATGGATACATAGTTTGAGTACTGAACTAAGTGGTATAGAAGTGCTGTGCAGAGTGGGCTGCAGGACAGAAGTCCTGCATCTCAATTATACTTTTTTTTTTAAGTGTATTTGCTTTGAAAGAGAGGGAGAGAGAGAGAGAGAGAACATGAATGGGGGAGTGGCTGATGGAGGAGAGAGAATCCTAAGGGCTCGATTTCACAAAACCATGAGATCATGACCTGAGTCGAAATCCAGAGTTGGATCCTTAACTGACTGAACCATCCCCACCCCCCCCCGCCCAGTTCTTCTATAGCCAAGTAGTGGAGTATCTTTCAGCATTCACTCAGCTTTAGATCCTCAGTTCTTCACCTGTGAAATGAGGGGTGTGTGCTATCTCTGTAATCTGCAAGATGATGAAGATTTGAGTTCTTATACTGAATGGAAAGCAGTCATTAGTTAGCTGGAGGGGACAGGGGACCAATGGAAATGCAACAAATGGTTATAATTAGAAGGATTGATCCCTGAGGACCATAAGATAGAGAAGAGAACCAGCTAGGAACTGGTGAAAGACCTGTTGCCCTGGTGTCATCAGCACAGTTTTCTGGAATACAAAGGACCCTCCACAAAGCTCTGCCAGTGTACAGATTCGATCAAGCCTCATGTACCCTTTGTCCCTGAGCCTCAAAGGAATAGTCTTCTGAGACTCTTCCTTCAATCTCTGAGCACTTTTTGCTTCCCGACTTTCTGGAAACAGTACATCAAGTCTCTCATCAGCAAGCCCTGTAGAACGGGTCAAAGGGTGATGTGTTTTAGCTAATCATCATAGGATGCATCCTCTTTAATTTCCTCTTTCAGTCACGTACTTTGGCCAGGCAGCATATGGTGCTTTCAGAACAACACACTCACCTTTTCCCAGAGCAAAGCAGCATCCCAGTCTGGATGGCTTCGCATAGGACCAACTGTCCCTGGCCTGGTTTCCAGTGACTCCAAAAATGCCTGCCTGCCTAGTATCTGGGGCTGCAGTTGCAGGGAGGACCTCTCCCCCCAGCTCTCTCTTTCTCACCCCACTCCCTCCTTTCCTCACACTCTCTCTCTCCTGCCCTCCCTCTTTTTTTCCCCCAATAGTCTTTGTTTTCTTTCATTATTAAAAAAAAGTTACTGAAGGTAAGTTTCAAAGTATAGAAAGGTATAAAAACTTTTATTTTAATCGCTCGTTTCTACTCCCACCCCCGTTACCATCACTGTTAACATTTTTCACTATTTTGACTAAAACAGAACTTACTGTTAAAATTTGTACATGACCCTGAACTACTTAAGTAAATTGTTCAATTTAATTTTGGAAAAATTGAAAACATTTTATTATAGAAATTTGCAAACATACACAAAGCTAGAGAGAAGAAAATATTGAGCCCCTCCTGTAACCCAAGCCCAGTCTCATAGATGCAAGAAGATCTTCCTCCGTGTTGGGCTTCTGGCCTAGAGCTCCAAAAGGGAGATGACAGGATAAACATCACATAACCATGATATTGGAATTATTAGGATTTATCCAAAGAGATTTTAAGGATTTCAGGGCCCTGGGCCATTTGGGTTTTTAAGGCCCTTGCTTATATGGACACACACAGTCATGGCTGCCTTCCTGGTCTGTTGTGGCACCACTTACACTCTCTAAGTTTGATGGCAATTACTTGAGTCCTCTTCCCAGCTGTATGGATGGGTTTTCACTGACGCATCAATGCTTGTCTCCCCATTGCCAATGGTGATCACCACCCATTCCCAGGATGGGGCACTGCTTGCCCGTGATGCTGAGCAGAGCTCCCTGGTATGCAGCTCCTGACCCTGGTCTCATTCACATCATACTGCTGCCTGTGGATGAGGGTGGAAGTGCTGTTTTTTTTTTCCTGGCTTTTGTTGCCAAACTGGTTCTGCTGTTTTCCCACTGGCAAGAGTAGGAGAGGAATACGTGGTGAAATATCCAATAGGAAGTTACTCCTCGAGGTGCTTTTGCATTGGACTAAGGCACTGCTGCATCCTTGGTGACAGTCACTGACAATCCAGGCAAGCAAGAGAAAGTGGCTCCTGGCCTTGATGGCAGGGACCTGGAACAACCAGAATGTGTGCTGAGTCTTGATTACTTGTAACCGGCCCCTAGCTAAGCCAGATGCTGCCTTTGGAGCTTGTTTGTATGGGGAAGCTTACAGTGTTGATTAAATATGCTCAGGAATCTGAGACATAATAAAATGCTTTGCCTTCAGGACTGACAGGTTCAGTCTCCTTGCCGGGTAGCAGCAGGTGGTTGTGTTTTACTTGGAGCTCTCTGTCCTCACTCTTTCCACCTGCTCCTCTACCCTTATTTCTTGCCTGAGGACTGGAAAGACAGCTCTTACTTTCTGGCTGCCAGATCCTAGTTTTTGGCTTTCCTCTTTATTTTTGTTCTCCTCCGGAAAGTGGTAACAGTATGGCTAGGATTGCATTTAAGAGACCTGGGACTAGGGGCGCCTGGGTGGTTCAGTTGGTTAAGCGTCTGACTTCAGCTCAGGTCATGATCTCACAGTTCATGGGTTCGAGCCCCGCGTTGGGCTCTGTGCTGACAGCTCAGAGCCTGGAGCCTGCTTCAGATTCTGTGTCTCCCTCTCTCTCTGCCCCTCCCCCACTGGTACTCTGTCTCCCTCTGTCTCAAAAATAAATAAACATTGTTAAAAAAAATTTAGAGAGACCTGGGACTACATGAGATATGGAGAGTGAAGAGTTCTAAAGCAGTTGACCAACTGTGGTTCTACATTGTGACTCCAGGTCACTTTGCTCATTTGGGCCTCAGTTTCCTCTTCCACCAAATGATGGGTTGGATAGCATGTTCTCATAATCTTCCAAGACCATTGCTGGAATTCTTGGTATGCAGGGAACCAGGTTGGATAATCCATATGCCTTTAATTGCCCAGTGGTTGTAGAGTCAGCATTTTGTGTCCTTTTCCTGGAATGTGAGTGTGGTCAGAGGAGTATAAATGGCTCTTCCCTTAGAAACACCATCCAACTCTTGACTCAGGGGTGGGGTGTTGCCTCTTTGTAAAGTTGGTCAAAACGCTGATGAGAGAGGCGCCTGGGTGGCTCTGTTGGTTAAGCATCTGACTTTGGCTTAGGTCATGATCTTGCAGTCCGTGGGTTCGAGCCTGTGTTGGGCTCTGTGCAGACAGCTCAGAGCCTGGAGCCTGCTTCAGATCCTGTGTCTTCTTCTCTCTGCCCCTCCTCGCTCCTGCCCTGTCTTTTCAAAAATGAATAAATGTTACAACAACAACAACCTGATGAGAAACGGTATAATGTATTAAGTCAGATTCCCTGTAAACAGGTACTGGGACAGATTCCTGGGGCAATGATTTCTTGAGTGACTGCTTTGCAAGAAAGCAGTAAAGATATGAGGGAACCAGGATAGGTCAGGCGAAAATATTACACAGACGTGATTTCAGAAGTTTTAACCTCAGCCATATCCCACAGGCAGGTCAGGAGTGTGAATTGCAACCCAGAGTTGGTCCCACCCAGAGGAAGAGGGGCTGTGCCATTGCTCTTATGTCAGTTAGTCATTGGATATAGGTCCCCCCACTCCAAGGGCAGGTATAGACTCCCAGGTGAGGCAGTTTTGTCATCCAAGGCCAAACTTCTGAGAAGGGTCCAGGTGTGAGCCAACACATATGGCTGCTGGAGGATGGGTGCACCTGCAGGTGAAGGGTACCTAATGGGAGCAGCACAGAACTTATGGCATCCAGGTTGGTGAGAGCCAGGCACGGATCAGGGTAGGAGGCAGGGTGGGAGAGGGCTATTCTGAATGTAAATTCCTGAGCAAGCTAAAGTCCTAAGCAAAGATGGCTCAATGGATGGCTCAGCATATGCGGAAAAGTGCTTAGATATGGCTTTCCAATTAGACTGACATAATTGATGATAATAGAAGTCAGGCTAATGTTATATTTGAGGAAAGGGAGATGGTGTCTAGGATGGGGCATGAGGGAAGCACTGGGCTTATCTGGATGCTGGTCAGACAATTACGTACACTTTGAAAAAATCCATCAAGGGGTGCCCTTACGGTGCATAGATGTTTCAGTATAACATCCATAAAGGAGCAAGGAGGCTGCTGTTACAGGGTGGTAGGAGTTCATTCTGAGAGGGCATCCCTATCCTCCTTTTTCTCTTACGTGCCCCCTCCTTCTTGGCACTTCTTAATCACCTTTTTCTCCTCTTTGTTTCCCTTCCATAGTAAACCCTTTATCTGCCTTTCTGACCTCTGCTGTCTCAGCCAGGGGTTGTGTGTTAGACTATCATGTGATTCTTTTCTCTCAAAGCTTCATTGAAAGTTCCAGGGAATCCTTGCCTGACCACCTAGACCAGATCAAATGCCCCTTTGCATCCCTGCCCAGTGTGGCCCCTTTATAGCAAACAGCTGAAGGTTGTATGTGTATATGTGTTCCTCATCTATTTAATGCAGGTCCCTTGTTGTGCTGTGTTTCACAACAGCCAGCACCTGATGTTGTTTTGCTCATCATTTATCCCCAACACCTAGGAGACTATCTGTCACAAAGTACATGGTCCACAAATTTGTTGAACAAAATATGGGATTCTGGCTCCAAAACATGAACCCCAGGTCCCTTGAGGGTGGAAAAGGAGCTGTCACACTTGGTGCTGGAATTAAGCAGAGGCCAGGGAAGGCCATCCACTGGGGGATTCCCGGTATGCTGCCCTTCGAGTAAGGTGGTACTTGGTGGAGCCAGCCTTTGGCTTCTGTCCCTTTCATTCCCATGCTTGCCTTTCCTGAACTTTCTCTCCCTGGGGTGTCAGCAGAGGCCTTGGACAGATGCTTTTGCTGAGATGGATGGGCTGGCCTTTTTGGAAGCCTACAGTGGACATCCCAACCATGTCTTGACCTGAGATTGGTTGGTGATTCTAAAGATCTCTCCTTGGGACAAAGCCTCTCAGCCTGTCATTCTCCCCTGGAAACTGTTTTTATTCCTCAGGACGTTTGGCAATTCCAGAAACACCTTTGGTTGTCACAGGTGGGGGAGTGCTACTGGCATCTAGTGGGCAGAAGCCAGGGATCCTGCAAATGCACCACATGGGACAGAATTAACCAGAATTACCCTCCAACAAAGAATTATCCAGTCCAAAATGCCAACAATGCCCTGGCTGAGAAACCCTTCTGTAGGCCAGCCCAGGCTCGCCAACAGATGCTGTCTCCAGCCTAGGAAGCCGGTGTGTCCCAGAGACCTTCTCTTTTCCTGAAATGACCCTGGAATCCATATCCTCCATTTCCCCAGTCCCAGCTCACTCAGTCTCTTGGTGAGACTTGCTCTATGAGAGGCATGTACATAGAAGAGGCCCTCCTCTATGAAAGGCATGTACATAGAAGGAAAACAGTATATTCTCCAGAGCCCTGTGGAACCCTGATAGAGACCTGAGTTCAAGGGTGGGGGCTTGGCTCTGCATATACAGCTTCAGCCTGGGAGAACCATTGGACCTCCTCCCTTCATCTTGCTGTCTCCATCCTCTTTCTCCTCAATCCTGCTCCTCCCACCCCACCTTCTACCATTTCCCCCAGTCCTCCAGAGATTAATGTGATAATTGCCATGTGTGCCTGTTTACACAGGGAGTGGGTGCACTCACCACCCCCAATCAGGCAGGTTCCCAAAGGAACACATTTCACGGTGTCAGGACTGGTACCCGCTGAGCACACCCTGTGCAGGCGGGCTGCCACCCCCGACTGCTTTCTCTGTCTGTCATTACCCCCATCATGCGCACGTGTACATGTGTGTGTCACTTGGGGAATCAGCAGGTGAGAAAGACAGCAGTCAGCCTGCCAGTCTAGGGGCTTGGCTGGGTTGGGTGGGAGGAGAATGAGTGCCTTAAGTAAGAGGACATTGCCCCAAAGAAAAACACTGTTCTGTAATGGCTGACAAAGAGTAGGTGTTCCATGAATGGTGGGGAATGAAGAGGCTGGCACTCCTTGTGCAGCCTTCTTTGCAGGGAGGAGCCTGGTTTATACTTACTTAGCTGCTCCACAGCAGCGGTCTGGGCAGGGAAGGTTCTACTGTGAGACTCTTGGGCCAGAATCTAGTGGAACATGTTCAGAAGGCTGTGGGTCTCCTTCCCCAGCATCTTGCTCAGAACATTTAGCATGGCCATCGTCCTCTGTTCCTGAAGGAAGAGTCACCAGGGTAAGTAGAGTGTGATGATCCCGCATGCAAGCAGCTTGTCAGAGTCACAGAAGCAGAGGAGTTTGGAGAAAGGATGAGAGAGAGAGAGCTTCTCACCTAGGCAGCCTTCCTCTCTTCCCCCTCCTACTCTGACACAGGCACAGGGACACCTGAGAGAAAACACACTCATAGCTCTGAGATTATTACACTGGCAACTTTCTCCTTGGTGTTCCTGACTCCCGCCTCACATGGTTTCGGGGCTTTTGCTCACTTGAGAGTTGTCGATTACTTTCTTCTTTTTCAATCTCAAAAGACACTTTAGTAGTTGTCTCTCCTCCACTGGATAATTTTAAGGTTTTAATAATGAATCAGAAGGAGATTGGAGTTCTAATTAGCATCAGAAAGAACCATGTCATTGTGGGGGAGGAAAATGGGAAGTCCTTTGCCCACTTCCTGCTGAGCTATGTCCCCTTGTCCTGCTGGATTTGTCATTGATCCACTGAAGGACATGTGAGATGAGGGTGAGGCCTCCTGGTGGGGAAAGATGGGAGGGGAAGAAATGGGAGGAAACCCAAGGGAGAGGAGAAAGGTGTAGAGAGGGTACGGAAAGTTTATTAAAAGGTTTGTGAATAATCTCAGGGCGCTGTCAAGCTGCTTTCTCCAGAAGAACCTTTTAAGCTGTCAGTCATCTGTAATAATTCCCTCAGGGGATAGTGCCCCTGGCCTTGGTGTCCTCCTAGTCTTTCTCTTTCTCTTCCCCTTCCTCCTCTTCTTCTCATCAGACAGGTCCCAATGCCATAGTGGAGGACAGTTTTTCTTAAAAAAACAATTCAGACAAAGCTTGAAAGGAGACCATCAGAATGAAAGTTTTGTGGGTTGTTTTTTTTTTTTTTGATTCATTTTAAATACGAGAATTCTCTTATTCAAATTGTGGTTGTTTATTGAGTAGTTGAACCACACACACTCCATGTGCCAAACACTTCATTAGGTGCCAGGTATAGAAATGAACAGACAGTTAAGATTCTTGCCTTAAGGTGGGTTAAACCCAAACCAAAATATTCTCACAACACGTGGATAAAGAGACACTGTCCTTGTCATTGTTTTTTTCTGGGAGAACTGGGAAGTGTGTTCTAGACTTTGGGCTCATGAGAAGAGTCTTCTTATCCCTGCATTTCACAGGCTGTATTTCCTCATTTGTTAATAGATTTTCTTCAAAAAGAGGGGTTTCATAATCAAGGAAGTGTATGAAATGATATTGAAGTTAGTAATGTGCCTTTCATGAGTCTTCCCACAGGCTAAGGGGAAAGTATAATCTGTTGTGTTTCCTAAGTCTCTTTGGCCACAGAAGCTCATTTTCCACAGAACACATTAACATCTTGCAGATCACTAGCAGTGGGAACGCTTTTTGGGAAATGTTATTCACTCTACAGTGTCTCTGGCAAATCATCACCCAACTGAAATTGCTCTAGCCATCCTCAACCAGTAGCTCAGTCACTCCTGGGACCAAAGACACCTTAACAGTCACAATTTCATCCTTTCCATTGCTGGTACCAACTAATGTTTATTGGCAGCTGAGCCCTGATCTGGGTGCTGGGAGCAGACTTAGTCCTTGTTGCCAAAGAATGCTGGGCCGGGGGCGGGGGGCGGGGGGGGGGGGGGAGCACTCTGGCTAAACCGTATAGTCAATACAACTTCTGGTGCACCACTGGTGAGCCCTCTGAGCTAACCAGTCTTTACAAAAATGTTGCATTTGTAATCATGAATAAAGGTAGAGCTATTTATACATGGATCCTGTGATCCTATCCTTCAGCTCACAGGAAGGACCATGTCTCAACTGTCCCGGAAAAAAAAAAAAAAAAAAAACAGCTTCTTATGTTCTTTAAAATCCCTTGTGGCCCTTGATAACTAGTTCCTCTGCATCTTCTTTCTGATAATCAGGAGCAGTTTTCTTTGAGGTCTGGCCCACATGTTCCCTGCTTGCATTTAACTGATCAGACCTGTTTGAACCAAAGAGTTAGAACTTACAGACTGAATTGTCCCATACAATTCAGAGGGTGTTTGTTTTTAACTTATATTCTGCTTCATTTGCAATCATCCGTCTCTGAACAGTGTGGGGGCAAGACAAAAGATACAAGTTTGGTGAAAGAGGTTGTCTTAAAAGCTATTTTTAATGGAAACTTCTACTGTGCAGTGATAGCTTCCATGATCAGTGGGAAGCTATATTCTGTGGACTGACATAATTCAATAGGAGGCAGAAAGAAAATTAGATAATTTGAGAGAAAAGAAAGAATGTCCTCAGAGACCACCAGAAGCATGAGGGCAATGAATCAAACATATGTTTGTAAAGCTTAGCAGTGAGAAGAGGAAAAGGTAAATCACAGGGATAAGAAGCATTTTGTCATAGAAATTCTGAGTTCAGATCTTAATTTTAGTAATTTAGCCTGTGAATTTTAGTCATGGCATTTGACTTTCATGGCGTTGTTTCTCCAGTGAATTAAGAATAAAATATCTTTTAATTGTTTCAAATGGGTATTACAGTTTGCATGTGAGGGGCTCGTGTGGGGTTGGAGGGGGATTTCCAAAGCCTGCATATATAAAATGCAATTCAAGGAGACTGTTTAGAAAGATTTGGGATTGATATTATGGGGAGGAAGGGTCAAGGTGAAGTTTAGTTGAGAGGCTGAAGTGTTAGAGAAGACTTTTCAAAACGCTCCCAAACGGTTCCTAGGTCCTAATAAGACATCCTGCCAAGGGTTGCTTCTTTTGGCTAAGCCATGTGGTGTAATCCTCCCTCAGCCTCTAAGTATTCAGGGGCCATGAATCTCACTTGTAGTATAAGAATCCAGAATATGGATTTCCAAGCATTTTTCACTTCACTGTGTGTTCGGATTAGAGAGAGAGGAAAGGATTGATCTTTAAATCTAGATTTATTCCTTATTCTGTCCAGAGCCTTGTTGGGCCCAAGCCTGAGCCCGCTCTGTACTATTGGACTGTGATAGAAGAAAGAAAGAGTGCAGGGTCAAGGACTGAGCAGGATGTGGATGACAATAATGTGTCCCAAGCAGTCCTGTCCAGGCTTTTGCCAGCATCCATAGAGTAGATGGACACAGCTTGCCTCTGATTTTTGAGAATTTGCCCAATTTAGACTGCAAAAGCTTAGAACCCACTTCGTTAAACACTATAAAAACCAGCAATTGTTTGTATGATCTTGGAAAAGTACTTGACCTCTCTGGGTTCAGTTATCTTCGCTGTTAAGTAAGGGTGTTGGACCGCTCCTACTCAGGGTGTTGTGTGAGGCTAATGCAGTGTCCTGTACTGTGTACATGGGAGAATATGAGTTAACCCACAATAATACCAAACTGGGAATAAAGCAGGCAGTGTTTAACTGTATTGCTCTGTGCTTGTTATATCACCCTATATGTGAAACTTCAAGAATGGAAGCCTTCTTCTGGCACATGGTTTTGGTAAAATATTAAGGAAGCGTTATTCTTTCTTTCAGACCAATGATGCCTTAGGAGCCACCTGGAATTGGCTGTACTTCATCCCCCTCATCATCATTGGATCCTTCTTTGTTCTCAACCTCGTTCTGGGAGTGCTTTCCGGGTAAGCCAGATGTTCCTCTCTCCTCTTAACTTCTTTCCAACTATAAACTAATGCTCTGGACTACTGGCCAGTTCATTCATTTAACCTCCCTTTAGGGCAGCCCCTGTGTGAGGTGCTATTCGAGATGCTGGAAATGCAGTAGTGCACATTGTTTAATCGTCTTTATTTTTCTTATGAGTTAAAAAAATATTTAAGCCAGGTACAACATGGAATATAGTATCCAGTGAGAGTTCATTGATTCATATACATCCTTTCATTCAGTCATTCAGCAGTCATAGATCTTCTTTGTCCAACACCAAGCTAGCTGTGAGGGATGTGAGGTTGAATAAGATAGAGGTTTTACCCTCAAAGATTCCTACTCTATCATTTATTGAACATCAAATTCCATATTTGTAGCTTGGATGAGTGTACATCAGTCAGCAAGTACTCAGTGTCTAAAGCCATGGTAAGCATAGCAAAGAGCACATAAAGTCTAAGGCATGGTTCCTATCCAACATGGATAGAACTGGAGAGTGTTATGCTAAGTGAAATAAGTCAGGCAGAGAAAGATACCATATGTTTCAGTCATATGTGGATCCTGAGAAACTTAACAGAAGACCAGTGGGGAGGGGAAGGGGACAAAAATGTTAGAGACGGAAGGAGGCAAACCATAAGAGACTCTTAAATACTGAGAACAAACTGAGGGTTGATGGGGGGTGGGGGAGAGGGGAAAGTGGGTGTGGGCATTGAGGAGGGCACCTGTTGGGATGAGCACTGGGTGTTATATGGAAACCAATTTTACAATAAATTTTTATATATAATAAAAAATTATATATATATATGTATATATATACATATATACGTATATATATATATATATATAACTGTGTTTTGGGGACAGGGCACAAACATTTAGACAGGGAATGGAGTTCTTTTACTGACTAATATGAGATACAGATAATTTGGGGCAAGGAACAAATCTATTATATAGTCTGAGATTATTAGGAATTGCTTCATGAAAGACTGAGATTTTGCTTGGGACACACAATATGTAATAGGATAAAATAGGATATATGTGAGTGAACATTCCATGAATGAGAGCACCACACCATAAGAAAAATTGAAGAAATGGGACTCATCTTGCAATAGGAAAGGATTATAATGAGCCTAATTTACCTAGAGCATTTGGGAAATGTAAAGTGTAAAATAGAGCTACAACAGGGGTTGATTTTAGAAGGTCTTACATTTTTCTAAGCAAAAATGAATTTAATTTCTTCTCTGAGTAGCATAAGTTCTTCAAATGGAAATTACAAGGTGGTGCTTCTGTTAAACATAGAAGGTTGAGTGAAATTCACCATGTCTTGTAATTCTACTAACACAGGAAAAAATAATTTAAGAAGGGCACAGTGACAGAACAGGAGAGGAAATGACAACAGATGAGAGAGGTCAACAAAATTTTTGAAGGCAGAGAGTAAATGGTAACTGATCTAGTGGTGGGAAAGCTGAGGTTTAACTGCCTTTGGTGAGGAATGCCAATAAAAAGGCAAAATGATTTTCCTTCCGAACCTTCCACAGTCCTGGAAAGCCTCCAGAATTCAAGACACCACATATGTCTGAGAGATGAAATATGGATGGCACTAAAAACAAGAGGATTGGTCAAAAGTCCTCATAAGGAACACTTAGAGGACATCTATCCAACACCCTAGATCTCTATCCCCATCTATCTAACACCCTAGATATCTAGCCCCAAACAAGTCTCACAGGTGACTGCCCTGTCCAACCCCCACCCCAGCCAAAGTCAGAAGACTTACTATCTCTGTAGAGGCTGAATCAAAAATTTGCAATGGTAACATCAGGTGCTTCTGAGGGTAGGGTTGATATGTTGGAATGAAAGTCCACAAACTGAATGTCATGCTTCCAGCCCACATCTGCCTACTCTTAACTCTCAGAAGTGGATCAATCTGGTATGGTAAGGGTTAGTAGGGTTCCTCTGTGGGGAAACCATCCATCTTAAGAGAAGAATATTATGTACTGATACCTGAGGATGGCCAGAGAAACGGTTCCCACCCATTGCCCTCAGTGAGGCTCATATTAGTTTCCTGTGGCTGCCACAACAAATGAACACAACTAAGTGGCTTCACACTGTGAATAAAATTAATTCTCTCACAGTTCTGGATGCTAGAGGTCCAAAATATGGCAGGGTCTTACTTCCTCTAAGGGCTCTAGGGGTGAATTTATTTCCTTCCTTTTCCAGTCACTGGTGACTCCCAAGTATTCCTTGGCTAGTGGCTACATCACCCTGGTCTCTGCCTCTGTGGTCACATTGCCTCCTTGTCTTTTGTCTAAAATCTCCCTGGGCCTCTTTCTTATGAGGACATTTGTCATTGGATTTAGGGTCTTAAGACCCTTAACTTAATTACAACTGCAAGGACTTTTTTCCCAAATAAGGTAACATTCATAGGATACAGGAATTAGGATGTGGACATACATTTTTTTGCAGGGTCATTCAACCCATTACACTTAT
Source organism: Acinonyx jubatus (assembly GCF_027475565.1). NCBI lineage: Eukaryota > Metazoa > Chordata > Mammalia > Carnivora > Felidae > Acinonyx > Acinonyx jubatus. Next base: position 42,157,632 of record NC_069395.1, read on the forward strand.
CATTCTACAAGCTCCAACCATCCACACAAGAGTTTCTAATAAGCTTTTTTGACACTGCTCTTAAATATTAACGCAGAGTAGGGATCATCAGCATTGGAAAAAGATATCCAAAACAAAAGACAAAAACAAAATAATATACAGAAAAAAGGAACTTGAGGGGGTGCCTGGTTAGTCAGTTGAGCATCTGACTCTTGATTTCAGCTTCAGTCATGATCCCAAGGTCATGAAATTGAGTACAGTGTTGGGCTCTGTGCTGAGCATGGAGCCTGCTTAAGATTCTCTCTCTCCCCCACTCTCTCTACCCCTCTCCCTGGCATGCACTCCCTCTCTCTTAAAAAAAAAAAAAAAAAGGACTTGAGGGAATATGAATGATGGAGGGTACAAAAGATAACTCTGTCGAAGAGAAATAATTTTAATCACAAAATAAAAAATAAAAAAAGGAGAACATTTAACAGTTAAGAAGAGCCCTTGGAAATTAATGTAAAATAAATAATGTAAAATTTCCTTAATGCAACATGAATTAATGTAAAAAAATATAAATATGTAATGAAAATAATGAGGAGTAAATGGTTGGAATACAAGATTAATGAAATCACCTAGAAAGTAGAACAAAAATTTTTAAAAAATCAGAGGGTTAGTCCAACATTCAATTTATAAGAGTCCATAAAGAGAATAGGGAAGAGGGCAGGGAGAAACTTACAAGTAAAAATACTAAAAATGTTTCCAGAATCAGTAAACACATTGCCAGAGTAAAAGTCTGTTGAAACATGCGCAAGGATATTCTTTCCAGCATTAGTTTTTGGTGATGGGAAGTTGGAGAGAACCTGGGCATCCACAGTTGGTAAAGTACATGGATCAACTGTGGGATGCATCCCATGACATACTATGCAGCAGTTAGGAGCAACAAATACTATGTACACACGACAACATAGAGTATCTTAAAAGCATAAAATTTAGTGAAAACAAGAAATAGTATAGTATAATGCATGTAAAAATACATACACACAAAATACATAGATTGTAAGAATGAATTCAATAAAAAGTATACATTGAGTACAAGTTTCTCTTGAAAGTAGAGCATTCTTTGTTTTGTTTTTTTTAAGTTTATTTAATTTTGGAGGAGAGAGAGACAGAGTGTGAGCAGGGGAGGGGCAGAGAGAGAGGGAGACACAGAATCCTAAGTGGGCTCCAGGCTCTGGGCTGTCAGCACAGAGCTCGACACAGAGCTCGAACCCACAAGCTATGAGATAATGACCTGAGCCGAAGTCGGACACTTAACTGACTGAGCTACCCAGATGCCCCCTTTAACATAAAATTTTAAAGTAGTTTCAGATGTACAGTCTATTGATTCAACAATTCTACACATTACTTGGCACTTACTATGATAAGTGTAGTCACCATACAACATTATTACAATATAATTGATTATATTCCCTTTGCTGTACTACTTGGCTTCATGACTTACTTGTTTTATAACTGAAAATGTGTAACTCTTAATCTTTTTATCTGTTTTGCACCCCCCACCCTGCTTACTTCCCCTCTCTGACAACCACGAGTAGTCTATATTTAAGAATCTGGTTTTTGTTTGTTTTTTCATTTGTTTTGTTTTTTTATATTTCACATGTAAGTGAAATCATGTGGCGTTTTTCTTTCTCTGACTTATTTCACTTCACATAATATACCCTATGTCCATCCATGTTGTCACAAGTGGCAAGACCCCATTCTTTTTTATAACTTAGTAATATTCCATTGTCTATGTATGCCACATATTCTTTATCCATTTCTCTGTGGATGGACACTTGAGTTACTTCCATATCCTGGCTGTTGTAAATAGTGCTGCAATAACATAGGGGTGCTTATATCTTTTCAAATTGGTGTTTTCATTTTTTTGGGGTAAATATCTGGTAGTGGAATTAATGGATCATATGGTGTTTCTGTTTTTAAATTTTTGAGGAAACTCCATATTATTTACCACAGTGGTTGAACCAACTTACATTCCTACCAACAGTGCACAAGGGTTCACTTTTCTCCTTGCTAACACTTCTTATCCTTTTTGCTACTAGCCATTCTGACTGGTATGGTATGATACCTAATTATGGTTTTGACTTTCATTTCTTTGATTAGTGATGTTGAGCATCTTTGTGACTGTTGGCCATCTGTACATTGTCTCTGGAAAAAATGTCTATTCAGATCTTCTCGATTTTTTAATCAGATTTTTATTTGGTGTTTATTTGAAAGTAGAGCATTCTTGTGAAAACTTTCATATACCAATGTGGTGTAAAACAAAGAAACAATTACCATTTTGTAAAAGCAAAATGCTCTTTGGATTTTTTTCAGTTATCAAAAATATGTACTAATGTGGGTTTTTCATGAAAGTGAAGTGGTGTAAAGTAAACTTTCAGATAGCAGAGGAAACCTGTCTATTGTAAGGGCAGTTTGTATAGCAGAAATATGGGAAGAGGGTATGGATATAAAAGGGAACAAATTAATTTAATTAATTAATAATAAAAATGCCCACTGAGCATTTGACACAACTAATGAAAAGAGACCACACACCAAGATAAATCATCATAAAATTTCAGAACATCTGAATAAAGATAATATTCCAAAAGCTTCTGGTTATTGGGAAGGCAATATATTTTAACAACAAACAATCAGGAGTTAGGGTGGCTTTGGGCTTCTCAATGATACTTAAAGTTAGAATTGAACAGAGAAGTTCCTAAATATTTCTGAAGGAAAAAAATTTCCAAGATAGAAATCTATACCCAGCCAAAATAGCAATAATTTCTGAGAATAGAATGGCAGTATTTTGAGACTGTCTTTCTGAAGAAGTTACTGGAGAATGTGAATCTCTAAAAATAAGGAATTAATTGAAGAAAGAGAAGGACATGATATTCATGCAAACAAGGGATTCAATAGAGAAAACAGGCAAAGGGGATTCGAGGATGATTATGAAGGGAAGTCTACAATGATAACTGTCAGAAGACCTAGAGAGCAGCAAATTCAGATTTGGATAGGATGACAGAGAGCTTAAGAATGATATCTTTAAGGAAAGAATTAAGCAAGTTATTCCCTGATGTACATTGTATTCAGAAAAGTTCAAAGGTTTTGTGAAGATTATATATATGAATGTATAATTTATATATATGTGTATATATATAAATGTTTGAATTGTGTATAAACATATTCATATATATATTTATATGCACACACCTCCATATGAGCAACTCCACAAAATACAAAAGGGTTACCACTAGAGACATGTAAGCATAGTAAGTTAGTTTTGTGTGTAGCTGAGCCTTAATGGATTGTGAAATGACCCCGTATGGTGTTATAATTGCCTTGAGAGGATGGGGGAAGATAAATAAGGGGAGGGGAAGGGAATGTCAAAGACTAAAATCTTAGGTTCCATAGTGAGAAAGTCTTTAAGCAGTATCCTAAATTGAAAAATAGGGGTGCCGGGGCCCCTGGGTGGCTCAGTCGGTTAAGCGTCCGACTTCGGCTCAGGTCATGATCTCGCGGTCCGTGCGGTCCATGAGTTCGAGCCCCGCGTCGGGCTCTGTGCTGACAGCTCAGAGCCTGGAGCCTGTTTCAGATTCTGTGTCTCCCTCTCTCTCTCTCTGACCCTCCCCCATTCATGCTCTGTCTCTCTCTGTCTCAAAAATAAATAAACGTTAAAAAAAAAAGAAAAAAAAAAGAAAAAAAAAAAAAAAGAAAAATAGGGGTGCCTGCATGGCTCAGTGGGTTAAGCAACCAACTTTGCCTCAGGTCATAATCTTGCAGTTTGTGTGTTCAAGCCCCACACTGGGCTCTGTTCTGACAGATCAGAGCCTGGATCCTTCTTCAGATTCTGTCTGTCTCTCTCTCTCTCTCTGCCCCTCCCCCACTCTTCCTCTGTCTCTCTCTCAAAAGTAAACAAACATTAAAATTTTTAAAGATAAAGAAATATCAATTATGGAGGTATAATATTAAAAAATTAAAAAAGGATACTAGAAAAAAATACAGGTACAATTTACAAATGATGGTTTCTGGGGAGTGAGAGTCAGGGGTGGGGAGAGGTGTGGCAGTAGATGGCTATCTCTTCATGATAAGTTTTTAAAAAATATTTGAGTTTAAAAGTCAATGTGCATACCTTGAGAAAAAATGTGCATACCTGTATATGCAGTAAAATTACTGCATATACAGAAAAGTGTGGGGTGAAAGGAATATATAAGACCATTCATCTAGCATCAGTGGGGGAAGCATTGACATGGAGAGACACCAGATTCACTAGGATTAAGAAGGAAATGACCATACTAGTCCAAGTATGTGGTATTGAGAGCCTGTGGTGACTTGTGAAATGGTTATGAAATAAAAGCAGGAAGCACTGTGAAGACATTCTTAATACTGTGCATCTTGAGTGGAAAGTCATAAGATGTAATGGGACTTCTTATGTATTTACTCATTCAGTGAGCATTTATTGACATCCTTTATGTCCAAGCACTGCTCTAGGTCATTTGCTGCATATTGCCTGTACCTACAACTCAGATACTATCTCTCAGTGACTACGTATGGAAGGAGCTTGACCATAGACTTCATTTGTCATGTATTTATGCAGAGGGGATAATCTCTTATTTATGTAATCTTACTTGATGTTCTTTATCCCTACTTGTTTCCAAAGTGTGTCCATGGTTAATTTAGAAAATTCAAGCCCTGTTCTTACTATTTGAAGAGGGAGGGAAATAGATGCTATGTGAACAAATCAAACATATTCCAAATAAGGCTTCTATATGGGTTCAAGACATACTTTAACAGAGCTAGAACTAGGACAGAGCACTGCCCTCCAGGACAATTTCTATGTCTAACTGTATCCAATCTATAGACCATCTCTGGTTTGGAGTTGTTTCTTTTAGTTCTCCTACGTCCTTCTCTGGATGGGAAAGAGTGGCACATTGGTGGAAGCGTGATCTTTTGGCATGTGACAGTCATGAGTGAGACCCTAATCTTGCCACTTACCAGCATTGTGCATTTGGATAAATTACTCTGAGCTCACCTCCTTCTCTGTAAAATGGGATAGTAATGTCTTTCATTGACAGAGACCTAGCCCAGGGTCTGGCGTCGAGTAGCCATTAGCTCTTATGTCCTTTGATAATACTGACATTCATTTTCTCCACCTGTTAGGTCTAGGTGACTATCATCTGAGTAGCAGCCTGTGATATTTTGTGTGAACAGGCTGTGAGATCATCAGCTCCCCTCTGATGGGGAGACAGCCTCCTCAGGTTGGGAGATGAAACAGACCCGGGATGGCATATGTCTCCTTAGCACTTCTGGAGTAGCCTAGGAAGTGAAAACAGCAGCTGGGAACAGCTGGTGTAAATAAATTCTGACATTTAAAAGAGTGTTAACAATAGGGGCCTTACAGGCTGGGAGTGAAATATTTCTGTCCCTGTTTCTTTTTCACATTCTGATGCTCAACACATATGGAGTTTTACCAGTGTCTGCAGAGGGTTTAGCAGTAGCTAGTTCTGTGTACAGAGGGCCAAGGATGCTCTCTTCTGCTTGGTCTGGTTCTCACATGCCTCTGGAGGGGATGTAGACTTTCTCTTTTGAGTAAGCAGTTGGTTGGGAGTTGCACTTGAAAGCTAGAGGAAAGCTCTGGAGATTTTATTTCCAGGGGACATGTTCCCAGTGACCTGAAGGCAGTTTGAATGTTATATGAGAAGGCTTTCCTAAAGCAGAGAAAGAAGACAGTGGAAGGAAGAGCCCCTATGTTGGGCAAGTGACGAGATGAGTCTGAGCGAGAGGGGGCAGGCAGTCTATGCCAGTGCTCATGACTCACTGGATACGAAGTGTGCAAGTAACTGAGCCACCCATCTCAGAGGCATGGGACTCAGTGAAAGGAGGGCTGTGAGGTAACTTGGTCATCCTCAATGTATTTAAAGAGGAAGTATAGATAGAAGCATTGCAGTGTTTTTACTTGTCTCAGAGGAAATGGGATTTGATGAAAACCATTAGCTTAGGCTTGAAGAGAAGCAGAGCTTCCTGTCTCCATGGAAACAAACCAGAACTGCATAAGCACAGGACTACAGGGCAGAAGGCGCACACAAACAGAAAATGGCCCTAAGCTAGCCCATTGCCTCTATCCACTGCTCCCAGGGCTTCTGGAGGGAGGAAGGTAGGCTTGGGGGAGCAGTTGTGCTGTCTCCAAACTGGGACAGGGACAGCCAGGCCAGAGATGCTTACAAATGCACACCGGAAGCAATTGGAAACTTCATGTATGTAAAGCGTGTCATAGTTTTCAAAGCATCTTTGCTTCCATGTGTTTTTAAACGTATCATGTGGCCTCCATTCAGGAATATTGACAACATGGCACAACTAGAGAAAGGCTGCTGAGGGTTAGCCTAGAGTATCCTGTCCATACAGACTTTATTGTGAGTTTTAATCTGCACATGCATTCACGCACACACTTATTCACATACACTAGTCTTCATGTACACAGGGGTACATACAGGGTATAAAATGCCAAGACCCACTGTCCAGATCCTCTTGCCCTAAGGACTAATGGGGAGTGGTGAACTTTCCCTATTAGAGGAGGAATTCTTCTGGTTCCATCTCTTGAGTGAGTGGAATGGCTCCCATAACAAGCATGGTCACAGCTGTCTGTCTGTCCTGCCACCAACTCATTTGCTGAGTGTGTTTGAGAATTAAGTGCAATTCAGCAAATGCTTATTGAGTATTTACTATACACAAGACACTTTGCTAGACTGAGATCACAAAGATAAAATAAGGAGATTGTAGATTGATTAAGGAAATAATTTAAAATATATGTAATGGAATCTAAATTCAAACAGATCCAGGGTTTTAGCCCTATCCAAAGCAATTCATTTAATATATATACCATATATATTTTTTTAAGATTTGTAGATGTCACATATTTTGAGCACCTACTATCTTGCAAGGCATAACTGAGGATACAAAATTGAATAGGACCTAGGTCCTGTCCAGAAGGAAGAGACCAACAAGTGTATCTTCAATATTAAACTTTGGATCTCCTGAATCACCTGTCATTGCTTCTCTTTGGATATTAGAAGATGGCACCTCAGTATCTCCCAGACCTGACTTGTGTGTAGGTGAACTATACGGTAATTTTCCTGCCGGGATTCAGACACTGGAATCAACCATAGAAATTCATTATTCATGCAGCTAATGTTACTGAGTTCTTGCTGTACATCACCTGCTTCTAGGGGCAGAGGATCTATCAAACAAGGACAGAGAGCTATTACCCTCAAGGAGCTTGTAGTCTAAGTAGAGAGACAGCACAGGGAAAGCATTTAGATTAGAAGAGGCAAAGATCAGTCAAGGCCAAGTGAAGAAATTGCCATTGAGACGTAGTTTATTTATTTATTTTTTTAAATATATGAAATTTATTGTCAAATTGGTTTCCATACAACACCCAGTGCTCATCCCAAAAGGTGCCCTCCTCAATACCCATCACCCACCCTCCCCTCCCTCCCACCCCACATCAACCCTCAGTTTGTTCTCAGTTTTTAACAGTCTCTTATGCTTTGGCTCTCTCCCACTCTAACCTCTTTTTTTTTTTTTTTCCTTCTCCTCCCCTATGGGTTCCTGTTAAGTTTCTCAGGATCCACATAAAAGTGAAACCATATGGTATCTATCTTTCTCTGTATGGCTTATTTCACTTAGCATCACACTCTCCAGTTCCATCCACGTTGCTACAAAAGGCCATATTTCATTTTTTCTCATTGCCACGTAGTATTCCATTGTGTATATAAACCACAATTTCTTTATCCATTCATCAGTTGATGGACATTTAGGCTCTTTCCATAATTTGGCTACTGTTGAGAGTGCTGCTATAAACATTGGGGTATAAGTGTCCCTATGCATCAGTACTCCTGTATCCCTTGGATAAATTCCTAGCAGTGCTATTGCTGGGTCATAGGGTAGGTCTATTTTTAATTTTCTGAGGAACCTCCACACTGCTTTCCAGAGCGGCTGCACCAATTTGCATTCCCACCAACAGTGCAAGAGGGTTCCCGTTTCTCCACATCCTCTCCAGCATCTATAGTCTCCTGATTTGTTCATTTTGGCCACTCTGACTGGCATGAGGTGATATCTGAGTGTGGTTTTGATTTGTATTTCCCTGATAAGGAGCGACGTTGAACATCTTTTCATGTGCCTGTTGGCCATCCGAATGTCTTCTTTAGAGAAGTGTCTATTCATGTTTTCTGCCCATTTCTTCACTGGGTTATTTGTTTTCCAGGTGTGGAGTTTGGTGAGCTCTTTGTAGATTTTGGATACTAGCCCTTGGTCCGATATGTCATTTGCAAATATCTTTTCCCATTCCGTTGGCTGCCTTTTAGTTTTGTTGGTTGTTTCCTTTGCTGTGCAGAAGCTTTTTATCTTCATAAGGTCCCAGTAATTCACTTTTGCTTTTAATTCCCTTGCCTTTGGGGATGTGTCGAGTAAGAGATTGCTATGGCTGAGGTCAGAGAGGTCTTTTCCTGCTTTCTCCTCTAAGGTTTTGATGGTTTCCTGTCTCACATTCAGGTTCTTTATCCATTTTGAGTTAATTTTTGTGAATGGTGTGAGAAAGTGGTCTAGTTTCAACCTTCTGCATGTTGCTGTCCAGTTCTCCCAGCACCATTTGTTAAAGAGACTCTCTTTTTTCCATTGGATGTTCTTTCCTGCTTTGTCAAAGATGAGTTGGCCATACATTTGTGGAAAGAATGAGTAATGGTTGACTAGAAGCAAAAGGGAGGACATCCCAGCAGGTTAGTAGTCAAGAAGGTATAAAAGGTATATTCTGAGTAACTTGAATGAATCAAGTCAGGAAAAGTAGTGAACATGAAACTAGAGGCAAAGGCAGAGGCTCATCATGAAGGGCTCATTATATGGGCTAAGCTAATGAGTTTAAATCTGATTCCGGAAGCTCTTGGGAGGTTCTCAAGTTTTAAGCAGGGAAGATGACCAGTTTACAATCAAAGATGATCATCCTGAACATAAGGGAAGGGAAGCAAAAATAATGTAAAAACAGGGAGGGGGACAAAACACAAGAGACTCTTAAATACGGAGAACAAACAAAGGGTTACTGGAGGGGTTGTGGGAGCGGGGATGGGCTAAATGGGTAAGGGGCTTTAAGGAATCTACTCCTGAAATCATTGTACTGTTTGCTAACTAACTTAGATGTAAATTAAAAAAAATAAGTTAAAAAAAAAAAAGATGATCATCCTGAAGAAATTATTTAGAGAAACAAGACTGAAGACAGGGAGACACTTTAGGAGCAAAGCGGAAGAAGCAGTGAGGCCCAAAGCAACCCAGTGGTGTGGCTATGGACAGGATGGGCCAGATCCAAGAGGTGTTGGTTAGACAGCATGTGCATGTCTTGGTGACTGTTTGGGTGTATCTGAGTGTGGACTGGGGGTAAAAATAAGAGGGAAGTCTCTTGGACTGCTTCTAGATTTCTGAATTGAGCCACTTTGTGGCTAGGGGAGAACACAGGACAAAGAGGTTTTGAGGGAAGGAGGATAGGTTTTAGATCTGTTGAGTTGGAGAAATCATAACACACTTTACACCTGTTGGCTAGTTTACAGCAGTAATATAGGGCTTGTTTCAGGTTGATTTTTTTAAGCTGTAATTTTTTGAGATTGTGCTATACATTGAAAATTACACCAATGCCATGACACACATTGTTTCATTTAATCCTCACATGACCCTATAAGGTATTACTATCTTCTTTTATGAATAGGGTAACCAAGAGGGAAGTTTGGTAATTTGCCTAAGCTCACAAAGCTGTTAGGCAGCAGGTTCAGAATCTGGAAATGAGAGCTGCCATGGCCAAACACCTATGCTGTTAAACACATCCTGCATATGGTAAATGTCGTTTTTGGAAGGAAATTAGCTGGCATACAGAACAGCACATCTTGATGGAAATGAAGGGGTCTTTGGTGGTTGGCAAGACATGTAGAACTTTCTGGCCCTGCAGACAGAGATTTTATGTTCAACACCAGTAATCACCAGAGTAGTGTTCGAAGTCCCTCCCTTGACTACAAGGACCCTTTCTTGGATGAGTTGTGTGACCATGAAGGTCACATATAAAGCTATGAGAGCTTGTTGGCAGCATCTGCATTTCCCCAAGACACTGTTTCGTATATCAGTTGTCAGAGTTGTATCTTAGATTGTGATAAAAATTATTTGAGGTAGAACGGACTGTAAGAGACTATAAGTGACCTCTGTGTTACAATCGAGGAAACCTGAATAGAAAGTGAAGCAACTTGCCCAAGTTATAGTCAGCTATTTAGTGGAGGATCTTGACTGGAACCTAGGTTCTCTGGCTCTCTGTCCAGAGTGCTTTCTTCCTCTGTACAATAGGTGTAGTTTAGTAGTAAAATATGGACACTGTAAACAGTATATCTGGGTTTGAATCCCATCTCTATTACTTGTCATCTTTGTGAACTTAGACAAGTCACTTCATATTTTCATACCCTTAATTACCCAACTGCAAACAAGGATACTAGTATCCACCATGTAGGATGGTTGAGAAAACTAAATCAGATCATGCATGTGAAGTGTTTAGTACCTGGGAGAGAGTTAATACTTAATCAGTGTTAGCTATTAATAGCAGATTTCTTCTCTCCAGAACCTAGTCTACACCTCAGAAGGTAGAGCTGGGAAAGAGCTATTCTTCTTACCTACCAAGTAACCCCTCTGAGTCAGTTACAGGAGCTGAGATGTTTTGGGATACCACTGGTAGGGCTAATTGACTATGGCACCCTTCAGGGAATAGTAATAACATACCAGTGGACCACATGCTTGTGCCCCACATGTGGCCATCACCTTAGACATTCCTCTTCTTGCAGTTTCTTGGAAATGCCCTGGACTTTCTGCCTTCTGCTCCTGTGGTCTAGAGTAGGCCCCTGCCCCTTTAGTTTTCCTTGTTGAATTCTTGCCCTCACAGCCTGTTTCAACTTTGACCTCTTTCATGAGATATTTCCAGATCCATACCCCTCCTCCCATTCTTCAATTAGGATTAAAATCTTCCTCCCATATACTCTCATAATACTATGCATCTGTCTATTATAGAATCTATTACTCATAATAACATGCAATTTTGTTATAGAACTTAATAATATTCAAGACAAGAGCTAACATTTATTGAAAGCTCGTCATCTGCCAGATGCTATGCTAAATACTTTATATACATTATTTCAGTTAATTTTTATAACAGCCTCATGAGTAAGGTACTGTTGTTAACCCCAGTTTATAAATGAGAAAATGGAGGCTGAGAGACTTTGAGCCATGCCTAAGGCTGCACATTTAAGTGAGTGGAGTGTATTGGAGCCATAAATGTTCCTGCCACCTGTTAGTTTTTGTTTCTTGTGCTAGAGATGGCTTTCCCTGTAATTGGATCTCTCCTAAGATCTTAGTGCCTGGTTCTTGGCTCAATAAATAATTGCTGAATTGAAGGGAGATCCAGTAACACCAGGCCCCTCTTAGAGGATGCCATACACCCTGTGACTTTCTGGAGAATAATATTGCAGAGATGAAGGAAGATGCTGGTATCTTAAAAGTAAGGAGCATAGTCACTGGCACTGGAGATCCAGATGGCAGCCTCAGAGAGACTGTTTATTCTGCACAGTGATGGCCCCTACCTGCATCTTCCAGACAAGTAATTGTCTCACAGTGAGCAGTTTTTTCATGTGGCTATTGCTAGTAATATTTTTTTTTAGTTATTGATCATGTTCCTTGCCACTTTCTTATTGACATGTTTATCTTTTTCATATGAACTTAAAAGACCCATTTGTTTAGCAAAGATATTAACCTTTTTTTATCATATGTAGCAATATTTAGGGAATAAATAATTGCTTTTCAAGGATAGTTAAAGTTGTTATCATATCAGGAGTTGTGGGCAACTAAGTCTGTTGGAAGCAGAAAAAGACTATAAAATGGTTATTCTTTTTAAATTTAGAGCACTTCATTTAGAAAGCATTCCATATGTGTTCTTTTGTTTGATTCTCACAGTGGTCCTAGGAATTGTGTTACCATTATTTTAGAAATAAGGATATTAAAGCTCAAAGTGATCAAGTATTATGCCCTAAGTCATAAATCTGAAAGTGTGGTATTCTGGTGTGGTGGAAGCCAACCATCGTATCCAGAAAGGTCACCTTCCAGGGGCTGGGTCGAAGTGTTCAGGGAAAATAAACAGAGAAATCAGTAAGTAGGACAATCAAGATAAATTATCAAGATGAGGGACTGTTCTATCCGTACTCACCATTTTATAGAGACATTTGAACTATTATATTGGGACTTCATTAGGTGCCTATTTGGTGATGTTGAGACAGTAGCCAAATATAAAAAGGCCTGATTGTGTTTTGAAGAATTTTTTACACATGGAATTTCTGGTTGGCTAAGTTGTTAAATTTTTTTTTTTAACGTTTATTTATTTTTGAGACAGAGAGAGACAGAGCATGAACGGGGGAGGGTCAGAGAGAGAGGGAGACACAGAATCTGAAACAGGCTCCAGGCTCTGAGCTGTCAGCACAGAGCCCGACACGGGGCTCGAACTCACGGACCACGAGATCATGACCTGAGCCGAAGTCGGACGCTTAACTGACTGAGCCACCCAGGCGCCCCTAGTTGGCTAAGTTCTTAAATGGCTGAAACAATTGTGTCATCTCTTCTGCCACACCCTAACTAACTTCGTACAGATTCATCCTTTAATACTCTGATACCTTTATTTAATGTGTGTATATGTGCAGTGTGTGTATATACACACTGCACATATGCACACATATTTATATACATACTTAATACATACACATATTTTCACATGTTTGTGATGCTTTGTATTCATGCTGCAACTCTAATGCACACACATACTGTTCTTCAGTTTGTCCTTCCATGAAGTACTTAAGGACCCAGCAGAAGACTGTACCATTCTGAATTCACCTTGAACAGCATACACTATATTGTATACTTGTACAGTATATTTAAGCCTATTCCAAGAATGTTTCCACTAAAAATCCCATTTTTCTTATCTGTTTTTCAGAAGAGGAGTTAATGTTTACTTAATAGAATAATATAATATGAAATAATGTTTAAGAAGATGGCTTTGCTAACATACAGACCTGGATTTAATTTCCTGTCTGCCACTGAGCTCCAAAGAGTACCTCTTTTCTTAGATATCCCTTAGGCATCTCACATTCAGGATGCTCTAAAGTGAATTCATTGTCTCATTCTTCTACCCTAAACTCAGCACTCTCCCTTTGTTACCTTTTACCACATTTATTACACAAGATACCAACCTTAGTTAATGCCTTCTTTTCACTTATTCTCTGCATCTAATTGCTCATCAAGACCTGCTGATTCCACCCTTGAAAGGTTTCATGAACTGTATCCTGGATTGTAGCAATTGTCTCTTTAAGTACTCTCCTTACTGGAATCTGGCCTGTTGTCCATCACCAAAGCAGTCTTTCCAAAGTAGACATTTAATTACATGATTTGTATATCTTAACTATTTATAATGGCTTCCTATTGCCTAAGTAATGGACTCATTCATGTTTTCACTTGTTCAGGTTTTCAACAAATAGATATTGAACTTCTGCTATGTGCCAGCTAGTGTTCTAGATGCCTGCACAGCAGAGAACAAAACAAACAAAAAGTCCTGTACTCGTGAAGCTTGAATTCTAATATGAGCATATCCAATTGTTGCATATTTTCATTTAGGTAAATGAAAAGGCAAACCCTGTTCTTGAAAAGGAATATTTTAAATCACAAAGATGTTTCTTTCCTCTAACTTTAATATTAATAAACACAAATAAGACTTTCCTTTTTTAAATGTTTATTTATTTTCGAGAGAGAGAGAGCATGCATGCAATGGAGGGGCAGAGGATCTGAAGTGAGCTCTGAGCTGGCAGCAGTGAGCCCAACATGGGACTCAATCTCATGAACCATGAGATCATGACCTGAGCTGAAGTCAGACACTCAACCGATTGAACCACCCAGGGGTCCCCAAATAAGATTTTCACTTTACTAAATTGAAACTTACTTGAACACTTATATATCTAAGAATAACCAGGGTATTGCTTATTGCTTAGAACATGAGGAACAGAGACTTTTTCTACAAGTAGTAAATTATGTTCTAAAGCTATAGTAATTGAAACAATGTGGTAGGATGTAGAAATAGGAGGACCAAAAAGGTGTGTGTGTGTGTGTGTGTGTGTGTGTGTGTGTGTGTGTGTGTATGCATGTCTGTGTGTATATATATATATATGGGTGTATATATCAACACACACACACATATATATGAATTTACAATAGTATATATGTCATTTCAAATTAGTGAAAATGACCTATTCAATAAAAGGTGTTAATCTATGGCCAGCACTTAAAAAGAAAAAATTGAATTAGATCCCTAACTCTCATATCTTATACCATAATAAACTGCAGGTGGAGCTAGTACATATGTATATTTTTTAAGTAAATCATAAAAGTATTCAAAGAGATTATGCACAATTTAAAATTCTTCAAGGGGAAGGCTTTTATAAGGATGATACAAATTAATAAGCCATTAAGGAAATAATTAATACATTTGAATTTGAAAAAATAAAAATATACTACCATAATTCATTAATAAAATGAAAAGACAAAATGAATTAGTTTTGAATTTTATTTTAATTTTTTATTTTAGAGACAAAGCGTGAGGGTGAGTAGGGGAGGGCAGAGGAAGAAAGAGAACATCTTAAGCAGGCGCTGCTCTTAGCATGGAGCCTGTGTGGGGCTGGATCCCACAACCCTGGGACCATGACCCAAGCTGAAATCAAAAGTGGGACGCTCAACCAACTGAGCCACCCAAACGCCCCTAGTTTTGAATTTTAGATTGAGTCTGTAGTGGATTAGATGTAAATTTTTTTAAAGGTGATTGGCTAGTAATAAGACTATAAAAAGATCTGTTTGTGAACAGAAGATGAGGATATCAAGCACTGATGACTGAAATATAAAGAGAAAACTCGTGAAGATTTTAGGTGGTAAAATTGTCAGGATATGGTAAATGAGAGACTGTATTGAGTGAGGAAAGATCATGGAGGATATCCCAAGATTCAGTTGTAAATGTCTTGGAGAACTTTGTTGCCATTTACTGAGATGAATAATAGAGGAGAAAAGAAAAAAAGAAAAAAAAGCTCTTGTTCTGGGAGAAAGATGCTTTTGATTTCAGACAGAGTTTGAGGTCGGCGAGGGCCAAATAAGTAGATAAGATTAACCAATATCTGTGTTTTAAGAACAGAGAGAGAAAAGATGTGACATGCTATCAGGACATGGTAGAGCAAATGGTAAAAATAGACAAGTTTATCCATGGAGGACATATAGGAAAGAAAAAAAACAGAGCCAGAGATAGAGATTTATCAAAAATACTAACTATTAAAGAGTTGGAATATCAAGATTGGTCAAAAGGAGATCATGAAAACACCACATCATGAAAGATGAAGAAGTACACAGTTTCAAAAAGGAAGAAGAAAATCCCAAATGTTGAATGAGTCCTAGAGTCATTTTCAGTCAGTCATCTTCAGTCAGTACAAACATGACTGAAAAATAGCTGTTGAAGTGGGCAATGTGAGGACCTGGCTGGTTTTTAAAACTTTTTTTTTAAATTTGAAATAATAGAGAACCCAGGAAATTGCAAGAAAAAAAAGTACAGAGAACTCTTCATGTACCTTTTACCTGGTTTCCCTCAGTGATAACCTCACGCATAACACCATAGAACAATACCAAAACCCGGAAGTTGGCATTGGTACAATCCAAAGAACTAATTCTGACTTTGCAGGTTTTACATGCGTGTGTGTGTGTGTGTGTGCATGCGTGCACGTGTGTATAGTCTCATGCAGTTTTATCAGGTGTAGAACCTGAATTGTGCAACCACCCCCACAATCAAGATGCAGACATGTTTCATCACCACAAGACTTGCTCATGCTCTCCCTTTATAACACACCATTGTCCCTTAGCCATTCCCCACAACCCCTGGTGACCACTAATGTGTTCTCCATTTCTAATTCTGTCATTTTAAGAATGCCATATAAATAGAATTATATGGTAGGTAACCTTTTGAAATGGGCAGTTTTTTTCACTAGGTAGAATTTCCTTAAATTCTCCCCAGATTGTTCCATGTAGTAATAGCCCATGCCTTTTTACTTCTGAATAGTATTCCATGGTGTGGATGTACCACTGTTTGTTTAACCATAAACCCGTTGGAGGACATTGGGTTGTTTTTAGTTTGGAGCTATTACAGATAAAGTTAGGATGAATATTTCTGCATAGATTTTTGTGCAAACAAGTTTTCTTTCCTCTGAGATAAATGCTCAAGAGTACAATTGCTGGGTCATATGGTAAGTGCATGTTTAGTTTTATAAGAAACTGTCAATCTTTCTAGCATGGCTGTACCATTTGATATTCCTGTTAGCAATATATGAGAGTCCTATGTTTTCCAGGTCCTCACCGGCCTAGCTTAAAAATAAATAATAGACCATGAACATTAATATCACAACTTTATGTTGATATTGTAAGACAATATAAGTAATGTTGGCTAACGATGATTAAATATGTGACTTTTTAAACAATATTATGAAACAGTAAATTCTTAGAAAAAGAGAATAAACAAAAACAGAAGGCTAACATTGAGTGTGTAGAACAGATGAATAACTTTTAATTTTAACAATTAAGGGCTTTAAAGCAAACAGATTAATCAGCACAGCTTCCACTGCTAACTTCCCTCTTCATCTGTTTATTAAAGAATCCAAATTAATGTTCCTTATCTTGCATGACCTCTCAAAGTTTAGCGGAACCTACTTTTCCACCCTTGATCCTACATTCCTCTCCTTTAGCCCTGCCACACACCTGCTGCTACTGGATTTCCCAGGTACACATACCTCCATTTTTTGCTTTGCTTAGAAGAAGCCACCTCTCATAACCCCCTCCACTTGCATGCTTTATTTGATTGGGGATTCATCTTGTAAGGTGAAATTCCCCATTAAGTTTCCTCATCTGTTTCCATCGCACTATGTATAATCCTCTATTAGAACCCTTGTCTTATAGTTATTTGTGGATGTCTTTGTCCCTTTCATAAAATTATGAAGGCAGGCACCATGGTGAGTTCATCTTTCTTTCCCTAGAACTTAGCAAGCATAATTAGTATGCACACAGTAGGCTCCCAGTAAATGCCCTCCTGTAAACAAATCAAAGGCCATCTTCCGTGTTTGTGGGGTGTCTGTATTTGTCAGAAATTTTCCTGAGATCTTGGGCATTGTTTTCAATGGGTATAATGCCCTTGAACCCCAAGTTTAATATTGGCTGAAGAGCTGGGCACAGATTAGTGTAATAGAACTCCCATTATTTTGCTACTATCAAGGGACAACTCTAAGAGCTGTGTAGACCTTCTCCATTACAGGGAGAAAGAGGGAACATTTGTCATTATCAGTAGGGTGGACATGACCCAGTGTAATCAAATCGTTGCTATTTGAGAGGCTTTTAAATGGCTTTCTTTGCTGTCAAAATTTGTCCCACATGCTCATTTCACTGTAGCATTTGTGTCAAAATCTTATGCTTTTCAAGATTAGAAAAGAATTTTATGCTTGAACCTAGGTCTCTTTTTCTGGTCTGTGGAATCTCATAGTAATTGCTTTCACCACATGGAAATTTGTAATAGTGTTAGAACCTCACTTCATTCTGAGCTTATGGCCCATAGTCAAGCCCCTATAATTAGACATGTTTTCTGTGCACTTGCAGACATGGGCACACTGAGGTGGCTGAAATAATACCTCCCAATTTCCCCAGTTGATAATTACAGTGTTTACAACTTGGTTATATACTGGGTACTTGGCATTTCTAGCTGTTAAGTTTTGATTCTGTTAGAGTTGTGGTTGAATTAAAAGTTCTTTATTTTCCCCTTGGTGTTAAGTGAGCCACAACATTTTCAACACTTAATTATCATTGCATCCTAAAATATTCCTCATTTAGCAAAAATATTGAAATTACTTTTTCCCAGTTGAAGAAGCAAACTCAGATATGTAGGGAGAACACTGAGATGTGTTCCACAGAGAACCCAGGAAATGGACAGCAACTGAGAGCATTTGGAAGAATAAGAGGGACCCCAAAGCCAGTTTAGGGGTTCGCATTACTATTACCCATATTAAACTTGATAATCAGTCTGTTTAGCCAGAGGGCACATCCATAAGCTGAAGTTCACCAGTCCAGAGGAGTTACCCTAACCCGCACCAGAGTTGACTGAAATGGCAATAAAATAGGTTATGATCTTCCTCCCTTCTCCTCCCATGACCTTCTGTGTTATACACAGGGCAGTGTCTCCTCTATCACCTTGCCACTACATTTTCACATTACACTATTCCCTTAGATCAAGGTTGCCAGGGGTCAAATATAATACGAGGGAGGGGTGACCTTATTTGCAAATGTTAATATCTCAGTCAGCAAGTGTCTCTGACCAAGAACTGAGGGAAGAAGATACAGATAATTTAAGTGGAGGTAGACAAGGAGATGAAACATTTATTTGCTCCTTTATCAAAATACATTTTCAGCAAACATTTATCAAGCACATGTGTGTTGGGCACTCTGGGTTTGATAGTGAACGAGAAGATGAGGCCCAACCCCCTCATGAGCTTTATATTCTAATGGCAAAGACAGAAAACAAGTGAGTAAACATACAAATACCATGATATTAATGGTAAATGTCATGAAGAAAATGAGCAGGCTTTTGGAATAGCAGCTCTAACTCTCATCTTAGAATGGGGAAGAAAATCAGACTTAAGAGAATAGCTACCATTCCTGGACAGTCTGCATGGGTCTGACCTCTATGTCAGATCTGTGGATAATGCTTTTCTCAGCTGACACAGCCTCTTCCTCACTGTTCCCTACAGGAGAACTGTGTGCTTTTCTCTAAGGGATGGTGCATTTACTCTGAAAATGTCATTTTCCAGCCAACTTGGCTACAAAAAATAACCAAGCAATAGTATCTTGAAAGTATTAATTAACCTGTGTGGAGCTCAGTGTCCTTTGCTCAGTGGTGTTCAAAAGGATGCCTCTGTGTTAACTAGTGGTGAAAGATACCCGAGTGGATAAAACAACTTAATATTCTTTCCAGAGATAAGGAGCCAGAATCCAGGACTGTGCTGTTATTGGCATACCCACCCTCTACATTCCCTGTGCATACACCTATGAATAGAAAAAAAAAAAAAAAAGAAAAGTCTAAAACGGTCAGAGGGAACCTCAAGGCCAAGTTGTGTCCCAGATTGGGTACCCCCCAGAGAGGAGGTGTGTTATTCATTCAGTCACACGTTTCTGGCCTCTTTCCTCAGCACTGTCCTCAGAAGTGGTAGCAAATCACTGTCCCTAGGTTGGGCTGTGCTGGTCATGTTCACAGATGAATTAAGCATAAGTTATCCCTTCTTTCTAGGAATTCTTGTCCATCTAGTCTTTCAACCTTGGTCAAGATTTGCTCCCGGCTAAATTTGAGAAGTTGGTGGTATTTATATTTGAAATCATGCACACTTGCTCTCCCCCAGTTTACTGTCACTCCTTCCTTTTCCCCATGCTTTTGTCAGCAAGGAAAATGATTTGATAGACTAACTAGTTCACATGCGGTGTTTTGGTCTGGGTTTTTCTGAAAGAAGACCCTAAGAAAAGGATTGGGTATTCGTGGTTTATTTGGGAGGTGCTCCCTAACTGCAAAAGGGAGAAAGTGGGAGAAACCGAGGAAAAGCCAAAGAATACACATTAATTGAGAGGGTTACTAGTATGGACTGCTGAGGCTTAATCTACTGGGAACCTTCTAAAGAACCATATAGAATGTACCTCAGAATTGCTCTACCAGGGCTTGAGAAATTAGGATATATATTTATATATAATCTCCAATTCCTGTTCCTCCTTGAGTGATGATACTTTTGGGTTGCCCTGTTTGTGAGCTGAGCAAGCTCCTGGGGCACTGGAGAAATCCCTTAGGCAGAGAAACAGAAAGATGTGAGCATCTGAGGTGAGAGCTGTCACATCTGTCAAGTACACAGGATCTGTCAACTGCAGCTTTAGGACAACTCAGAGGTGGTCTGAGAGGATATGAGGTGGGGCATCCAGGGCATATGCTGTATGTGGTCCATTCAAGGAGTATTTCACTTGTTCAACATTTGTTGAGCACCTATTGTGTGCCAGGAATAGTTTTTCTGAGGTTAGTGTCCAGGAGAATTAAAAGAAGCAGGGTGAGAACAGATCTGAGGCATGGAGAGTCTGGGAGAGCAGGTGTTTCGCTGCCCCGAATGATGAGATCCCTCAAAGGGCCGGAAAGATAGGTGCCCTGGGAATAGGTATGTGCTTAGAAGCCATGGGCTGGGTAAGACACATCTGTCACATCCTGCAAGGCCAATCAGAGACCTGAACGTTTAGGTCAACATGACCCTACCCCTCCCCTATAACCTTATTCCTCTTCCCAGGCCCACTTAATGGTCCATGCCCTGACACCTGCCATGCCAGCTTGAAGTCACTACCCTTTCCTCTTCTTCCTTCCCTCACCAGCACACCCACGACTGCATTTAATCCCAGTCTGTACTTTTCCTGCTCAGCCTTCCTGCCCTTTTCACCCTCCTCCTCACCGTGAAGTACAGTATTCCCATTATCATTACTTAGTTCCCCATCTACACAGCTAATCCTGTTAAGGACCAATTTAAGCAATGCTAGAGTCTGGAGCTTTTATGACTTAAGCAATTGAGGATCTCCTTATGTTACCAATGATGAATGCTATAATAAATAAGCAGAGTCTCAATTAAAATACTCATTCATCATGTTTGATGTCACAGAAGTCTAATATCGAACTCAATAGGTCTGTAAATTAAAAATATTGCATTTCAGTAGCCAGATGGTCATTCCTTCTTAGAACTTCTGGATGCTGTCCCCTAATCTGTGTCTGGCCCCATATATCAGTTTCATGCCCCCAGCCTGTGTCTTCTAGCCCCAGTCCACTTCTGTTTCCCGGGGGTAAGAGAGCAGAGGAGGGCTATCAGGAAGGAGGGACTCTACTACAGTCCACAGCACTGTGCTCGTCCTACCCACCTGTCTTGGGTCACCTGGGACGCAGTCCAGACAGCCAGAGCCGAGATCCTCAGAGTACCAGCCCTTTGGCAGCAGTACAAACCAAACAACCATTTCACCTGTAATACCCCCTCAGCTCCCTGTGGGTGAATGAAGCAGATGGGAGCAAGCGCTAGCCTTTCTCAGGTGGCTTCCGTGCACAGTGGAAGTTCGGGCTCTTTCTGCCCTATTTTGGTTCCCTTTCCCTCTCTGTCTCCACCTGGCTTTTGATAGTAAAGGTTAACATTATAATTAAACAATCAATTTAGCAGATTTTCTTTGGGGATTTCCTTTCTTTTCCTTTTGGCAACTGTAGCTTCTCTTATCTCCAGAGATTCCCTGTGAAGTATGTCTGAGGTGTTTGCACTTTCCTTCATCTACCAATGTTATTTTCATATTCTTAAAAAAAATTTTAAGATTATTTATTTATTGAGAGAGAGAGCGAGAGCGAGAGAGAGAGAGGGAGGGAGAGAATGCATGAGCAGGGGGAGGGGCAGAGAGAGAGAGGGAGACAGAGAATCCCAAGCAGGCTCCATGCTGTCAGTGCAGAGCCTGACATGGGGCTGGATCCCACGAACCATGAGATCATGACCTGAGCCAAAATTAAGAGCCAGATGCTCAACCGACTAAGCCACCCAGGTGCCCCCATTGTTGTTTTTTTTAATGCTGTTTTCCAGGACTAACAAATGGTAAATAAGAAGTAGCATATGCATGATTTATATAAGCAGGAAGGAAGATATTTACTTCTCTCTGCAGGAGAAGAGACGGAGGCAAGCTAATGGCTGTTACCCAAGGCCTTGCTCCCAAACATCATGGGGATTTGGGAGTCTAAGAATATTAATTGGATATAGCGAGAACAGTGGCAATTTCAGGTACCCAGTAGGAACATGCTGTGCTGAAATAGAGTGTAAGAAAAATTTACCTGGTGGTGATTTGGTCTTAATTTCTTCCATGTTTTGTTTCTTGTACAAAACATATATGTGGCAAGAGATGGGAACAGGAAAAGAGAGTTCATGGAGGGGAGAAGAGAAGAAATAAACTTTGAAAATTCTAGTTGCCATGGTAACATAATGAGCTCCAAAAGTGGTATCTCTGAACTAGTTTCGCATGGAAAGGCAGGGGAGCCCAGAAGGAAGGAATTAAAATAATACAAATACAAATAATAAAACTGATCATGGAGCAAAAAGCACCTCAGAAGAGCCACTGCTTGCCACTCTCTGGGGGCCTGGACTGCTGAAGCTGCTTGCTCCTGGTTGACCACAGCAGAGCTGGTGGGATTATGCTTCGGGGCTAGAATGCTTTTCACAACCTCCTGGGCTTTGGGCGAGGCGCAGCTCTGAGACTCTGACAAAAGAAATTGTCAGAATTGTGTGTGAAGGTTAGCATGCTGAGAGCCCCCTTAAAGCCAGTCTGTCCTCCTGCCCTGTTCTCCTGCCTTTCCTCCCTCCCACCTGTCATCCTTTATAGCCCAGCATTAGACCTTCCAGTGGATTTCACTGCAGCCCAAGTGACAATGTGTGCTGTATCACTTTTACTGCAGCAGTTTGGAGCAGAGCCCCCATTGCTGAGCATTCATTGTAACTGTAAGGCTCTTCTCCCCAGCCAAGTGCCCCAGAGCTGTGTGAGCTTTAGAAAAGAGCAGGCAGCATTTAGAAGCATAAAATTAGAAGGTTGAGAAGGAGTTGTAAGTAATGGTTTATTGACTACCCTTAAATTGGAAATGCACCCAAAGCATCTTAGAAATGTTTACACTGAAAAAAAAGGTATTGTAATAAATCCCTCAAAACCCCCTTATTTCATTCAAATGTTGTTCCATTTTTTTCCTCATTAGACTAGCTATGGACATTGCAATACATATTCTTTTCTCATATAATCAGCATTTATTTTACAGCATTTTGAACAAATCTGTGAGTTAACTCACTTGGGCTTAGAACTGGGTGAATTTGGGGATCCTGCTGCCACCTTGTGCTTGCTTGATACTGGTCCTCACTAGTCTCGAACGTTATTAAATCTCTACCACCAAGCACAGTAGCTGGCACACAATAATTACTTAATATATGTTTGTTGAGTGAATAGAACGAGTGCTTGATTCTGGTTGAAGTATCAGGCCCTCTTTATTATATGTGCTCTGGCTAGACTCCAACAAAGAACTCTCTGGCAATGATCCACATCAAGTTCAACAGATGACGTATAGATGTATATATACATGAACTAATACCCCTGAGGAGGGCAGCACCTCTATGGAAATAAGCAAATCATTGAGTGAGTTCTTTGGATCAGCAAATACTAATCAACTAAATTTCCAGCCCCTTTCACATATTATTGTGTGCCTAATACTTCTTATGCTTTAGAACCATTTGTTAGCGAGGGGAACCTCCTTTTCCCTGACTTCATGTTTCCATATGGTGGAACTTCCTCTAGAAAAGTCTAGACTTCTTTCCTCACCCTTCATTCATTCCTCCTGACTTGTAATTGATGAGCTTAGAAGAACTGGCTATGCTTTTGTCAGCCTGTCTCTTTTTAGAACTGATCTGCCCTCCAGGTGTATGTATTCTCTCTTCTGCTTTGTTCTGAGCTTATGGGGCCAGCACCCTGGAACAGGGCAGGCCTGGGATCATGTGGTTGTGCCTATGACAGGGTGGCTCAAAATGTTGGGGTAAACATTAGTGATAGAACTAAAGCCACATTATCCAATGGGCTTTATCGAAATATTGCTGATATCTTTGTCTTTATTTATCTGACTCCTGCATATCCTTTTTCTCTGTTATATTTAAGAGAATAAATATATTGATCCCCATAGTACTGTTGTGTTTGATTAGAAAGGCTTTTTTTTCCCTTTAAACGTGCAATTTTCAATAATATAGTGTAGTCTCCAATGTGATTTTCATCACATCCAAGGAATCTAGAAATTCCAGTGCACATACCTTAGGATGTTTATTTTGAAGGTCAGTTGAGAAAGAGTAGTTAGAGAATAGAAATTATCTTTATTGCACACTTGATTAGTGTGTGACCTTCTGGTCAATGAAAATAGGAGAATGTAAAAGAAGTATGGGAACTGGTTCTTTCTCTTGGGGGCTTATATCCTCCCCAGGAAGCTAAAACCCACTGTTCTGTCATATTGGGGGCATCACCGCAGTAGGTATTGTGTGGCTTTTATCATAACAGCAGCTTTTCAGAAGATGTGGAATTTGAGCTGGGCTTTGAAGGGTGCCTAAAGTTTACATAAGCCAGGGACGGTGTGGAGTTCAGGGAAGGAGCATTAGGTGTGGGAGTATTAGGTGGGCACCAGCTTTGAGGCAGGCCCTAATCTATTTGTGGGATAGAGAGGGCACTGCATTTGGGAGTGGGGCAGACAAGGTTGGATCAGTTGATTCTGGCCAGATTTGGGAGAGTCTCACAAAAGAGGGGATTAAGCTTGATCCTGCAGGTGGGTGAGTTATTGTGGGTGCCAGATAAAGGATACAGGATGGCCATGTGGGTCATAGAATTTTCGTAAAATTATCTTGCAGACCTGTCCTATGCAAGGACATCTGCTTATCTAGTTCCCCAGCTTCTTAATCCTCCAGAGACCTCTGAGCTGCTATGGCATGAGGACCATGACTGGGTCTCTCAGTCAGCCACTCTGAACTGTTGGCTAGATGTGCCTGGCGCAGAAGTTAGGTTAGGCTGCTTCTATAAAGACAGAGCACTTATTTTGCCCAGACCATGGCTTTGAGATTTGAGATTAGACATCAGGATGTGCATTGTTTCAAATGAAAGGTGTTTGCTTTTTGTTTAGATAAATGAAAAATCTGAAATAATAGTCAGCCTTCACCTGTAAACACACCACTATCTGGGAGCCATAGCAAAGGGCTGTATGCAATAACAATAATGGTAATAATAGCTTCTCTCTGTAAAGTGTTTCCTGCTTGCTAGGCCTTACATTTTACTGTATTTTGCTGCATCTCTAATATGTAGGTCTCTGACAAGGACATGCCAAACTGGTGTTAGGATTTTAATGTGCTGGAAATAAATACAGACAAAAAGGCAACCCCTGATGGGAAGGTTTTGGAAGGGACCCTTACCAAAAGTGGGAGGTAGTCCAGCATGGTGGTTTCGGAATTAGAGGGCTCAAACTTGACTCCTGACTCTTCATTTTACTAGTTATACGGCCATGGGTGGATTTCTCCACCTCTATAATATAGTTTCAGTTTCCCAGTCTGTAAAATGGGGGTCATAATACGTCATAGTTTTGGTTTTGTTGTTGTTGTTATTGTTGTTGCAAGTGAGATAATTAATGCAACGAACTTAGCACAGTACCTGGCACATAATAAATGTTCAGTAATTATTATTAAGGGTCTCCTTAACTAGCCTCCTGTGAATCATAATTTTTCTGTCATCCATTGTATCTTTGAGTTGAGGTTTTGAAAAAGCCTCTAAATAACTAAAAATATGATATATCATCAAAGTTACACATTTTCTCCCTCATGTTCCTTGAACATCTCTGTGCAATTCGTTTATTAGCACCTTAGAATAACAGAGCCTCGAGAAAAAGGTACCCAGGAAGGACAAAATCATTTTGATAGCTAAGGACTGGAGTTGTAAAAGGTAGAGAAATCTGGGGGGGAAAAGAGGCAGGTTAACAAAATGTACTGAATAGCCACAGTATGGTAGGAAAAAGCCATGTATTATCTATTTAATCCTCCTAACAATTCAGTAAGATAGGCTAGGTTCTCCTCACAGTACAGATAGGGAAATATGAACCATTGAGATTAAGTAACTTGCCCAAGAATCCCCAGATATTGAGTGGGGGGATCAGGATCTGAACTCAGATCTCTCTTCATCCAAAGCCTGTGTGCTTTGTCTTATATTATGCTGGCCCTTGGGGGAATGCACAGAACAGCAATGCCTATTGTAAGAAGTTAAGCATCCTGGGGAAGCCAAGGGGAGGCTAAGAACATGGTGCCACGGAGCCCAATGTAAATGTGTAAAAGAGGCAAACATTTCCCATTAACAGGTAAGTGGGGGAAGGGTGACGAAAGATATATTTTCACCGTTTCTCCTTCCAGTGTCCCTTAGGACTCATGTGGTCTGAGGAAGACAGAGAGACCAAGTCCCTGATCACACTCCCAAGTCACACAGGACAGTGCTTCAGGGACTGGGGTTCTGAGAGGGCTATTCAACATCCTTCCCCTGTCAGTGGCTGGGCATGAGCAGGCCTGACTAGGCAGGGGCCTAGGGAACTTCCAATAAGGCAGGCCACCTGTTACTTGCCACAGCAGTGTAAAGAATTGACATATCCATGTTCAGAAGGGTACCAAAGTCAGAGTGAAGGCTGATGTTCTAAAGCTGGGTCCCTAATCTGAAGAGCTAGACAAAGAACAGGAGTCAAGATACAGGCTGGGGGAGCCAGTGGGTAGGAAGGGGGACGTGAGTGAGGAGAAGCAACATGGGAATTGGGACTTGGTGTTGGAGGTATCCTCTGGGCAGGGAGTGGGCTTTCAGTGTGGTTCCTATGTCCTTGTGAAGGTGGGCTGGACACTTTTGAAGGAGCCAGGTCTGATGTGCTGTCATGTATGAATCTCCAACCACTGGGACAAGGGGTACGTTTTGGGGTGAGAGTACAAGCCAAAGATATGACACCCAAATGGGCTTGAGTGAGCGAAAACTGCCACAATGAGAAATGTGTAGGCTTCCAACCAACAGGGCCAAAGAGAGTCAAGGAACCATGTGTTCCACCAGTGCATGTTCTCTAATTCACATGCAAACCAGTGCCAGCCCAGCCGACCCTGCTTTTCATACTCCCTGCTTCCAGAAATGAAGAGCCAAAGAAAGAAACCTCAAGAGAATGATCTATGCTTTTTCCAGATGTAAGTCCTCTCAACAGCAAATTTCACCACACTCCTCTACCTGCCCTCAGTTATCCCCAGTGAAGCCACATCACCAAGTCACATCTTCTGGCATGAAGCCCTTTCACTTCCTTGAAGTGTTTAAATACACTGAGGATCTCACTGAGACCTTTCTCTTAAGTTTCTCTTTCACTGCCTGCATTTCTGATCACCCCCTCTCAGCATTAGTCAGTGTAGATTAGGCTATGTTGCTGGAACAACCCCCAAATCTCAGTAGCTTAAAACAACAGAGGTTTATTTTTTGCTCAGGCTTCAAGGTTGAAGTTGCATATCATAGATGCCTCTAGAGATTTCGGCTGACAGTTAAGTGTTTTGGCACAGAAGTGCCACCCAACAATCCTTCTCCCATTTCATTGGTCAGAACTAGTCACATGGTCTTACTAACATCAAGAGGGAAGAACTGTCTTCCGTGTGCCTGGAAGTCAAGGAGAACGGGTATGAGCAGATATCAGTAATGTCCAACTCACTCTCTTTGCTGATTTCTTTTTCTCTAAGTCCTGGTGAAACATTGGTTCTCCACAAGGTACCATTCTGAGCCATATTGCCCTGCTCTTCCTGGGAGATCCAGTGTACTTCCATTGCTATAAGCTATTCATGCCCTATGACCCTTGGATCCATATCACCAACTTTTGCCTCTCTCCAGGGCTACAAAGCCGTATTTTCTACTGTGTGATTACTTCAAGTTCATCATGCTGCAAAACAAATTAACTTTCTATACCAAAATCCCCACCTCCTCTCTCTACTAACACACCCACTTAGCCATCGTGGGGGCCTTGGGAATTTCTGGCTCTTCTAATCTGGTCTACAGGTTCCTTTTCTTAATCTTTTATATGTCTGTTGATCTGTCCATCCTCCTTTCCATTTTCAGTGCCCTTGACCATGTGAGGCCCAGGTTCCTGTCATAATTTGTCAAATAGTGACCCCTCATCTTTAATCTATGGCACAAACATAGCTATTTTCCTAAAAATAGATTTAATCATGTTACTCCCTTTTGAAAAAACCTTTGAGAATTTCCTGCGACCTACAGAATAAATTAAATCACATAAAGTCCTTGGGGAACAGGGTTATATTTGAACAGAGCCAGACAAGGATTTGAATCCTGGTCTACCACCTACTAGCTATGAGTAAGTTATTTAATCTCATTGATTCTAAGTTTTTCAATTTATAAAAAAGAAGACAATAATACCTACCTCTCAGGGTTGCTTTATTTTTGTTCATGTTACATGTCCATCATCCAGTTGGCTGGGGACTCCATACCAAGTTGTTGTTGTATTTCCTCTAGAACTTGGGCTCATGGAGTACCCACTCTGACATCATCACCTCCTGCTCTGTACTGGCCCACTGCACTTCAGCCATACTTTCTCACACTGGGGTAAGGAAAAAGAGAGCTCTGAAGGTTCTAACTCTGGCAGTGAAGTATTTGGCCTCAAATTTATTTGCCAGAGTTGTTCATATGTTCATATTCAAGCTTAGGGGCTAAGAAGGCAGCAAAAGAATTATGTGAGCAGCATTAATCACTACCCCCATAATCCCATAGAAGTTATCTCAGATCATTGCCCTTTGGATTGCCTCCTGACCTGATCAAGCTCTGACACAGGGACTCCATGTGACCATTAGTTAGTCAATTGGTTTCAAAGGAGGATGGATGGGATACTTTAAATATGTCAAGGACTTGAGTATAAAAACTGACCCTCAAAGATACTCTAACTAGAAGGGAGAGAAACCATTTTTTAGTCAGTTCTACTCATCACAGATGAGGAAACTAAAGGACCAAGAAGAGTAAGACATCTCCACCTAGTGCTCCCTGGCATCTTAGACTCTGCATGTCCATCTCTGAACCCCCATTATCACTTCCAACAAGCCCCACAACCCAGCCTGTATTTTCTCTGTGGCTGGTGTCATCACTGATTGTGTGTTTATCCTTTGGAACACAATATCTTCTTTCCTAGACACCTTCCCTAGTTCCTCCCATAGAGTCACAGCTTCTCCTCCTTATGTCATCCATGTTCCATTTATAGCATATGCCATTTTGCATTGATTTCTTTGTCTGTATCCTGGGAATATTGGATTTACTTGAATAAGGAATAATATCTTACACATCTCTGTATTTTTCAGTCTAGCAAGTAGTATTTTATCCAGTGACATTGACTAAGAGTCTGTATCTGAATAATGGGGTCGGGGGGAAATTTCCTACAGCCACTCAGGCAGCAGCAGAGTTGGTACCAAAACCCAATACTTTTGATGTTTGTCTGCAATAATTTTCTACTGAATTTTATTCAGCTTGTAATTTTTCAGTCTCTTACAGAATTGTGTCCTGTGCTCTTCTGCTTGGGTGTAAGAGACTGTTTCTTACCAGACTTTTTTTCTTTCTATTCTTCATTAGATTTGCTAACTTGTTTTTTTGTTTGTTTGTTTCTTATTTGGTGATAATATCACATTCCCATTCAAGATGGATATCATCCATAAACAAAAGATGTCTTGTTTTCATTTTTTGCCTTTTCAGTATCACGCTACAAGATATACACAAGTTAGTTGTAATTTGCAGTCTGGCAGACTTTGAATTCAAGGGGTCTATATAGGTTTGGGGGCTTTAATGTATTGAAAATACTGAGTTACTCTTGAGATACTCTGTATGAAAGTTTTTTTACAAACTGTAAAGTGGCATACTGTTAAAAGTGTTATATTTAACATTATACTTAACGCCCAGCATCACGTCTGGCGGGTGGTAGATGCCGAATGAGAATTTGGTGAACAAATGAAGACTTTTTTCCCCCAGATCTATTATTTCATGTTGTCCTCGTGATAAGTTGTTTGCATCCATAGACTGCACCCCTCAGGTCAGTCAGTACTGTGTTCTAAAGGCCTTGTACAGGTCTCCAGGGGAACCATGCTGGACACTGTAGATAACTAACCCAGTACACTTTATTTTCTACTGACAGTAGGTTCACTGCACCTGCTTCTTCCTTCTTGGAGGTCAGTCTTCTTACCCGCCCCCCCACCCCGACTCACTCTTTTGGGATGCCTCTTTATCACCCAGATCTTTCTCCTGATGTTCCAAATTGTCATGTTTTGGGCATGTGTTTCCATTTGTAAAAACCATATCAGAAACCCTTCTTTAGCAGATGTTCTCAGTCCTGGCCTCATTGATTCAGTAAACATATATAGTTCCTCCTCTGAGCCAGGTGCTGTGTTCTGTAGGAAAAGCACAAATAGACCTACTTTTAAGAGACCCTCTCAAACTTTGTCTACAAGACTTTTTAGAATAATTCACCTATATCCCATTGTTTTATTACCCCTCACTTCCCAAATCTTCCTCATTTTATACACTGATTGTTTTGCATTTTATATAACGTGGCCCTTTCCTTCATATACTTCACACCCTGCATTTTTGTTCTCTACATTTTACTCCCTGAGAGCAATCAGATGTCACTAACATTGGGCTTCATTTGAGTTATAACCATAAAGTGCTCAAGCTAGCAAGGCTCTGAGAGAAAGGACATTTCACAGCTGAGGTAAAGCCCCCTGGACCCCACGTTTTGTCTTGACAAAGACCTAGAAGTGGTGAGTGGCAGAGTAGGGCTAGAATCCTAGCCCCCTGGCTGTTATTCAGTACTCTGACTGCCTATCCTTATCAGATGAACATTTTGATACTTGACTTCCATCCTTGTTGTCCCTTTCTCTTGATTTGGTGCCAAGACCATGGTTTCCATCCCTCATTAGATTGATTACAGAACCTTAGAGGCCAATAAGAACCCAGGTTTCCAAGTGATGGCTTCATGTCTCTGTGTGTCAGTCTTTGAGGCTGATGTACTATGGTTGGTAGCAAGATGATAAGCCTTTTTAAAGTCTTACTGCTATCTAGATGATGCAGCTTGGATTGCCACTGGTAGTAAATATAAGGCCCTTCTAATCTGGTGAGGACACGTTCAGAGGACAAGGTAGGGATGCTAGCAGGACTTTCATGTAAAGAGTTCTCATGTACAGAATTGTTTGGGAAGCAGCCTCATTGGTGAGGGGCAAAGAGAATTCTAAAAAGACTCTACATCATATTTCCTCTAGCTCACCTCAAAGACAGGTGTAGATCCTGAGTGACTTGTGATGCTAATTTTTATTTTTATGCATACTGGAATTATGTGTGTGTCTTTTGTTGTCTCTTTGGCAAGATAATGTGATTGGCTTGATTGGGAATATGAGAGGTTGAGGTTCAAGAGTCTTCCTCTAATTCACAGATTTCAAGAGAGATGGTTGATGGGGGTACAGAAGGGCTCCCACTGAAGGGAGAAGAGCATCACCTAACCTCCATTTGCCAAAGGGGAACTGGGATGCTGGAGTTATTAGGGCAGCAGGTGTGGAGGCAGGGAGAAGAACACATGACCACCAATCTTCACAGTCTTCTATTGGGATTTTTCTATTTTCTCTCATGCCCTTTAGTTTTCCCTTAATGATGTCTGGAATCTGTGGCTCCTTATGCTCTGGAGAGTGATGAGGGCAAAATATACTGAGATGTCAAGTTTGTTATGTACAGATTTAAATGTCCTGAGTGGATGTGTCGGGGGGGGGGGAGGTTCCTCACCACAATTCTTGTCAGACTCACCCCTCAGGTGGCTGGGCCTTAGTCCTTTGAGAGGGTGTGTGCAGGAGGGGACAGTGGACCAAGGTTCTATTCAAGTGAATACAAAGCATCAAGGTTTGAGAACCTCAGAGGTTTGCTCCTGTACTTGGTGAGGGTAAAAATTAAGATGACTTCTAACTGCATTTTTATATTTTTGAAAGAAGGGGCATTGGGGCAGATGTAAAAGAGCTGACCATTTCTTGAGCTGGGAGGAAAATGTACCTTCTCTTTGTGTTTTTAGCGTTTCTGTATTCATCTATGATAATATATGGTTTATTACAATTTCTAGATCACCTTTGTATATATTTTATTCTTTATCCCCACCATAACCTCAAAAGAAATTATCATCCATTTTGTAAGAAATAGGCCATTTGGTGACTTACCTAGAATCTCCTAACTAGATTATGTTAAACTTGGGACCAAAAACCAGCTCTTCTTCCAGTCTGGTCCTTTTCTTCTTATTATTCAAGACAACTCAACTGCCTCATAACCATGAAGCAGTGTGTTTCCATGACTCATGGTTCATTGAGAAAAACATTCTGCCTGAAATATTTCATTTATATCCCCCCAATATTTGTATAAAGTTTTATATATGCTTTCCACCATATATGTGATATAAACATAAATAAAATATCCAGCTACTCACAATGATGCTTAAGAGAGAAAATATTACCAATAGTGGGAAACCCAGTGGCCTTTCTCCAACTTTATCTCTCCACCTCCCTCTTAATGGTAGTGCTTATTATGCCTTTGCTTTTCATTAGTTTTACTACACACAAACACACACACATATATTTCCGTACACAATAAATAATTGAATGTTGGAAAATGTCAGGGGGAAGATGGCGGCGTAGGAGGACGCTGGGCTCACCACGTCCTGCTGATCACTTAGATTCCACCTACACCTGCCTAAATAACCCAGGAAACCACCAGAAGACTAGCAGAATGGAGTCTCTGGAGCCAAGCGAAGACGAGAGGCCCACGGAAGAGGGTAGGAAGGGCAGCGAGGTGCGCGTTACACGGACTGGCAGGAGGGAGCCGGGGTGGAGGGGCAGCCCGCCAGCAAAGCAGAGCCCCCGAGTCTGGCTGGCAAAAGCGGAGGGGCCAGACGGAGTGTGTTCAGACAGCAAGCGGGACTTAACATCTGGAAGGTTATAAGCTAACAGCTCTGCTCGGAGAGCGGGAAGGCTGGAGGACAACGGGCGAGTTGTTGAGCCCTGGACAACAGAGCGCAGCTTGGCGGGGAACAAAAGCGCTCGCCAGCGCCATCGCCCTTGCCCATCCCCCAGCCAAAATCCCAAAGGGAACCGGTTCCTGCCAGGGAACTTGCTTGCACCGCACAAACACCCAATGCTGTGTTTCTGCAGATCCATCCCAGCGGGTCTGACTCCCTCGCGGTGCCACAGGGCCCCTCCCAAAGCAGATCTCGGAAGGAAAAATGAGCTGAGCCTGCCCCTCCCGCCCCTGTGTACCTTGCCGATCCACCCCAGCTAATACGCCAGATCCCCAGCACCACAAGCCTGGCAGGGTGCAAGTAGCCCAGACGGGCCACGCCACCCCACAGTGAATCCCGCCCCTAGAAGAGACAGAGAAGGCACACACCAGTCTGAATGTGGCCCCAGCAGTGGGTTAGGGGCAGACATCAGGTCTGACTGCGGCCCCACACACCAACGCAAGTTATTCAGGACAGCACAGGGGAAGTGCCCCACAGTTCTGCACCACTCCAGGGACTATCCAAAATGATTAAACGGAAGAATTCCCCTCAAAGAAACGTCCAGGAAATAACGACAGCTAACGAACTGATCAAAAACGATTTAAACAATATAACAGAAAGTGAATTAAGAATAATAGTCATAAAATTTATCGCTGGGCTTGAAAACAGTATAAAGGACAGCAGAGAATCTATTGCTACAGAGATCAAGGAACTAAGGAACAGCCAGGAGGAGCTAAAAAATGCTATTAATGAGCTGCAAAATAAAATGGAGACAAACACGGCTCGGATTGAAGAGGCAGCAGAGAGAATAAGTGAACTAGAAGATAAAACTATGGAAAAAAGAAGCTGAGAAAAAGAGAGATAAAAAAAATCCAGGAGTATGAGGGGAAAACTAGAGAACTAAGTGATGCACTAAAGAGAAATAATATACGCATAATTGGTATTCCAGAGGAGGAAGAGACAGGGAAAGGTGCTGAAGGTGTACTTGAAGAAATCATAGCTGAGAACTTCCCTGATCTGGGGAAGGAAAAAGGCATTGAAATCCAAGAAGCACAGAGAACTCCCTTCAGACGTAACTTGAATCGATCTTCTGCACAACATATCATAGTGAAACTGGCAAAATACAAGGATAAAGAGAAAATTCTGAAAGCAGCTAGAGATAAACGTGCTCTAACATATAAAGGGAGACCTATAAGACTCGTGACTGATCTCTCTACTGAAACTTGGCAGGCCAGAAAGGAATGGCAGGAGATCTTTAATGTGATGAACAGAAAAAAAATATGCAGCTGAGAATCCTTTATCCAGCAAGTCTGTCATTTAGAATAGAAGGAGAGATAAAGGTCTTCCCAAACAAACAAAAACTGAAGGAATTTGTCACGACTAAACCAGCCCTACAAGAGATCCTAAGGGGGATCCTGTGAGACAAAGTACCAGAGACATCGCTACAGGCATGAAACCTACGAACATCACAATGACTCTAAATCCATATCTTTCTATAATAACACTGAATGTAAATGGACTAAATGTGCCAACCAAAAAACATAGGGTATCAGAATGGATAAAAAAACAAGACCCATCTATTTGCTGTCGACAGGAGACTCATTTTAGACCTGAGGACACCTTCAGATTGAGAGTGAGGGGATGGAGAACTATTTATCATGCCACTGGAAGTCAGAAGAAAGCTGGAGTAGCCATACTTATATCAGACAAACTAGACTTTAAATTAAAGGCTGTAACAAGAGATGAAGAAGGGCATTACGTAATAATCACAGGGTCTATCCATCAGGAAGAGCTAACAATTATAAATGTCTATGCGCCAAATACGGGAGCCCCCAAATATATAAAACAATCACAAACATAAGCAACCTTATTGATAAGAATGTAGTAATTGCAGGGGACTTTAACACTCCACTTACAGAAATGGATAGATCATCTAGACACACGGTCAATAAAGAAACAAGGGCCCTGAATGATACATTGGATCAGATGGACTTGACATATATTTAGAACTCTGCATCCCAAAGCAACAGAATATACTTTCTTCTCGAGTGCACATGGAACATTCTCCAAGATAGATCACATACTGGGTCACAAAACAGCCCTTCATAAGTATACAAGAATTGAAATCATACCATGTATACTTTCAGACCACAGTGCTATGAAACTTGAAATCAACCACAGGAAAAAGTCTGGAAAACCTCCAAAAGCATGGAGGTTAAAGAACACCCTACTGAAGAATGAGTGGGTCAACCAGGCAATTAGAGAAGAAATTAAAAAATATATGGAAACAAACGAAAATGAAAATACAACAATCCAAATGCTTTGGGATGCAGTGAAGGCAGTCCTGAGAGGAAAATACATTGCCATCCAGGCCTATCTCAAGAAACAAGAAAAATCCCAAATATAAAATCTAACAGCACACCTAAAGGAAATAGAAGCAGAACAGCAAAGACAGCCTAAACCCAGCAGAAGAAGAGAAATAATAAAGATCAGAGCAGAAATAAACAATATAGAATCTAAAAAAACTGTGGAGCAGATCAACGAAACCAAGAGTTGGTTTTTTGAAAAAATAAACAAAATTGATAAATGTCTAGCCAGGCTTCTCAAAAAGAAAAGGGAGATGACCCAAATAGATAAAATCATGAATGAAAATGGAATTATTACAACCAATCCCTCAGAGATACAAGCAATTATCAGGGAATACTATGAAAAACTATATGCCAACAAACTGGACAACCTGGAAGAAATGGACAAATTCCTAAACACCCACACGCTTCCAAAACTCAATCAGGAGGAAATAGAAAGCTTGAACATACCCATAACCAGTGAAGAAATTGAATCAGTCATCAAATATCTCCCAACAAATAAGAGTCCAGGACCAGATGGCTTCCCAGGGGAGTTCTACCAGACATTTAAAGCGGAGATAATACCTATCCTTCTCAAGCTATTCCAAAAAATAGAAAGGGAAGGAAAACTTCCAGACTCATTCTATGAAGCCAGTATTACTTTGATTCCTAGACCAGAGACCCAGTAAAAAAAGAGAACTACAGGCCAATATCCCTGATGAATATGGATGCAAAAATTCTCAATAAGATACTAGCAAATCGAATTCAACAGCATATAAAAAGAATTATTCACCATGATCAAGTGGGATTCATTCCTGAGATGCAGGGCTGGTTCAACATTTGCAAATCAACGTGATACATCACATTAATAAAAGAAAAGATAAGAACCATATGATCCTGTCAATCGATGCAGAAAAGGCATTTGACAAAATTCAGCAAACTTTCTTAATAAAAACCCTCGAGAAAGTTGGGATAGAAGGAACATACTTAAAGATCATAAAAGCCATTTATGAAAACCCCACAGCTACCATCATCCTCAATGGGGAAAAACTGAGAACTTTTCCCCTGAGATCAGGAACACGACAGGGATGTCCACTCTCACCACTGTTGTTTAACATAATGTTGGAAGTTCTAGCATCAGCAATCAGACAACAAAAGGAAATCAAAGGCATCAAAATTGGCAAAGATGAAGTTAAGCTTTCACTTTTTGCAGATGACATGATATTATACATGGAAAATCCGATAGACTCCACCAAAAGTCTGCTAGAACTGATACATGAATTCAGCAAAGTCGCAAGATACAAAATCAATGTACATAAATCAGTTGCATTCTTATACACTAATAATGAAGCAACAGAAAGACAAATAAAGAAACTGATCCCATTCACAATTGCACCAAGAAGCATAAAATACCTAGGAATAAATCTAACCAAAGATGTAAAAGATCTGTATGCTGAAAAGTATAGAAAGGTTATGAAGGAAATTGAAGAAGATATAAAGAAATAGAAAAACATTCCATGCTCATGGGTTGGAAGAATAAATATTGTCAAAATGTCAATACTACCCAAAGCTATCTACACATTCAATGCAATCCCAATCAAAATTGCACCAGCATTCTTCTCAAAACTAGAACAAGCAATCCTAAAATTCATATGGAACCACAAAAGGCCCCGAATAGCCAAAGTAATTCTGAAGAAGAACACCAAAGCAGGAGGCATCACAATCCCAGACTTTAGCCTCTACTACAAAGCTGTCATCATCAAGACAGCATGGTATTGGCACAAAAACAGACACATAGACCAATGGAATAGAATAGAAACCCCAGAACTAGACCCACAAACGTATGGCCAACTAATCTTTGACAAAGCAGGAAAGAATATCCAATGGAAAAAAGACAGTCTCTTTAACAAATGGTGCTGGGCGAACTGGACAGCAACATGCAGAAGATTGAAGCTAGACCACTTTCTCACACCATTCACAAAAATTAACTCAAAATGGATAAAGAACCTGAATGTGAGACAGGAAACCATCAAAACACTAGAGGAGAAAGCAGGAAAAGACCTCTCTGACCTCAGCCATAGCAATTTCTTACTTGACACATCCCCAAAGGCAAAGGAATTAAAAGCAAAAATGAACTACTGGGACCTTATGAAGATAAAAAGCTTCTGCACAGCAAAGGAAACAACCAACAAAACTAAAAGGCAACCAACGGAATGGGAAAAGATATTTGCAAATGACATATTGGACCAAGGGCTAGTATCCAAAATCTACAAAGAGCTCACCAAACTCCACACCCCAAAAACAAATAATCCAGTGAAGAAATGGGCAGAAAACATGAATAGACACTTCTCTAAAGAAGACATTCGGATGGCCAACAGGCACATGAAAAGATGTTCAACGTCGCTCCTTATCAGGGAAATACAAATCAAAACCACACTCAGATATCACCTCATGCCAGTCAGAGTGGCCAAAATGAACAAATCAGGAGACTATAGATGCTGGAGAGGATGTGGAGAAACGGGAACCCTCTTGCACTGTTGGTGGGAATGCAAACTGGTGCAGCCACTCTGGAAAACAGTGTGGAGGTTCCTCAAAAAATTAAAAATAGACCTACCGTATGACCCAGCAGTAAGCACTGCTAGGTATTTACCCAAGGGATACAGGAGTACTGATGCATAGGGGCACTTGTACCCCAATGTTTATAGGAGCACTCTCAACAATAGCCAAATTGTGGAAAGAGCCTAAATGTCCATCAACTGATGAACGGATAAAGAAATTGTGGTTTATATACACAATGGAGTACTATGTGGCAATGAGAAAGAATGAAATATGGCCCTTTGTAGCAACGTGGATGGAACCGGAGAGTGTGATGCTAAGTGAAATAAGCCATACAGAGAAAGACAGATACCATATGTTTTCACTCTTATGTGGATCCTGAGAAACTTAACAGAAACCCATGGGGGAGGGGAAGGAAAAAAAATGAGGTTAGAGTGGGAGAGAGCCAAAGCATAAGAGACTCTTAAAAACTGAGAAGAGACTAAGGGTTGATGGGGGGTGGGAGGGAGGGGAGGGTGGGTGATGGGTATTGAGGAGGGCACCTTTTGGGATGAGCACTGGGTGTTGTATGGAAACCAATTTGACAATAAATTTCATATATTGAAAAAAAAGAAATTCAAAATCTAAATAAACCCATATCTATTTAAAAATTAAATTGACCAAAAACCTTCACACCAAAAAAAAAAAAAAAAAAAAAAAAAACAACAAAACATAAGCCCAGGTCACATGTGAATTCTATCAAACATAATACCATTTCTCATGAACTCCTTTAGAATATAGAGGGGTATAGAACACTTCCCAACTCATTTGGTGTGGCAAGCATAACCCCAGTATGTAAACCTGACAAATATGTTAAAAGAAAATTACAGAAGAGCAGCCATCATGAACATAGATGCAAAATTTCTTAATAAAATATTATTGGTCAAATCTGGCAGAATATAAAGATAATACATAATTAATAACTAATATTTAATCCATGAATGCAAGATGGGCTTAGCATTTGAAAATCAATCAATGTAATATGCCATCGTAACATTATGAAAGGGAAAAAACATAGAACATCTTGATAGATGCACAAAAAGAATTTAACAAAATTCAATACTTCTTTATGATAAAAACTCACAGTAAGCTTATGATAGGAGAGAACTTTCTCAATTTGATAAAAGATCATCTAAAAAACCTACAAGCTAGTACCATACTTAATGGTAAAATATTAATTCCTTTTCCCCTATGATCTGGAAATAGGCAAATAATTTGCACTTTTCGCACGTCTTAACACTATTCTGTAGATCTGAGCCTTTTAATAAGGCTGGAAAAGGAAATAAAAGGTAATATTGGAAAGGAAGAAAGAAAATTTTATTTTTTTCACAATATGATCATATATTTTTAAACTAACAATGCAGTGTACCAACTACTAGAGCTAATAAACAAATTTAGCAAGATTACAGGACATAAGGTCAATATAAAAAATTAATTGGGTTTTATATGCTTGCAATGATCAGTTTCAACTTGAATGAAAAATGAATTTAAATTTTTTTTAAAGTAACATAAAATCAAATACCTAGGAATAAATCTAACAAAAGATGTGCAAAACCTTTATACTGAAAAGTACAGAACATTGCTGAAATAAATTTAAGTCCTTTAAGAAATGGAGACATAATATCTTTATAGATTGACAGACTGAATATCATTACGGTATCCATTATCCCTAAATCAATATGTAGATTCAATATATTCCCCATCAAAATTCCAACAGGCTAATTTGAAAAAATAGGCAAGGTGTTTCAAAAATTAAGATGTCAGTGCAAAAGCCTTAGAGAGGCCAGTTTTGTAAAAGGAAAATAAATTTGTGGGACTTGCATTACTTGATTTTAAGATTTACGATAATGCTACTGTATCAAGACAATATGATATTGGTACAAGGATAGAGAAACAGATTAGTGGAACAGAATAGAGAGCCCTCATATATGTGGTTGGTTGATTTTTGACAAAAGTCAGTTTAATAAGAAAAGGAAAGTTTTTAATACATGATTAATAAATGATTTAATCAATGATTTATTTTTATTAAATACTAGATATTGGCATGTGGGGGGAGGGTGGGGTAGTGAATCCAGACCCGTCTCTCTCTCAGAGAGAATGTCTATGAGAATTTGGAGTAGGCAAATATTTCTTGGACGGAATGCAAAGAGCACAAACAATGAAATAAAAACATTGGTAAGTTGTGCTTTTTCCACATCAAAAATTCTGTTCATCCAATAGGCAACATTAAGAAAAGGAAATTAGACAAGCCACAGACTGGGAGAAAATATTTTTATAGCATGTATCTATTTTTGATTTTTTGAACTTGGTGATTTCTGTTATTTTCAGCTTAGAAATGCATTAATTGCCATGCTCATTGCCACTTTACCCAGCATCTGGGAATTTGGGGTAAAAGGTATTTCAGAACACCAATGGATCATTCTGCTAGAAGTAGAATCCAGTTTTTTGACTTTTCAGATTCTCTGTAAAATGCAATCATTTTCTGAGTAGCATTAGGTACAATTATAGCATCATAGTTACTACCTTATTTCACATTTAAGCAGATTTAGCCAATTCTATCTAGTTTTTTAGAAGTAAAGCCTATGCTTACTAGCTTCCCAGGTAGGAGGCATATCTACAAAGAAGTAGGTGAACCTCTGGAAAAAAACATTGGCATGGTATATCTTTTCAGGTGCCAACCTTCCTGTAAGTGGGATCTGGCAATATATGTGTGTAACCACATGGGTACATGTACTTTTTCATGACTGTGGAGCCATATGTATGCACAGATAATGTTTTCAAATAAGACGTATTTTCAGGTAAGAATGAAGATTTGGAAAGAAGTAATAGTTAAACTTAGAATTCGTTGTAATATTTGAATGTAGGATAGCTAAAAAATGATCAATGTTTATTAACAGATCATGTTTACTTGCAAAAGGA
Source organism: Acinonyx jubatus (assembly GCF_027475565.1). Classification (NCBI taxonomy): domain Eukaryota; kingdom Metazoa; phylum Chordata; class Mammalia; order Carnivora; family Felidae; genus Acinonyx; species Acinonyx jubatus. Next base: position 42,198,318 of record NC_069395.1, read on the forward strand.
TATAGCTATTACTTATGCTATTGAAAATTGGTGCTTTTAATGAGAATCAACTTCTCTTAACTGCTGTTGGATGATAAAAGGGCAATATGCATTCCTTGTTTCCTGTATATAATAAGAATGTGAATTTAATGCCTCCGTATGATTCCATCCCCTCAACTGTACAGGGCAGGGTAGAACAGAAATATTCTGTAGCAAAGTTCAGGGGCTTTTGTGACTTCAGGTCCTATCCTTTCAACTGAATCCATCCTCAGGGATGAGAGACAGAAGAGAAGACAGAAAATAATAAGGTAGGAAAAAAAGGAGTAACAAAAAGCAAAGGAGGGGGTCACACAGAAGGAAAGAAGAAAAAGGTACGTTGAAAAGATGTGGTCAAATACTTCCTGGATAATCTTAAGGACCTCAAGTGGCACATGCCTCCTGCCTTCTAGATCTATTTGTGGTCAGGAGAATATTGGTTCTGTCACTGCTTCATAATGATCTTGAAGCAGGTTTCGTTTTTGTTTTTCGACATCCTTTGGCCTCTTTTTGAAAATAAGATGACATCCTGTATTTTGGATATTTGTGAAAATTAGACGGTGCTTAGGAAACATTTAGCAGACTTTCTGGTACAGCATAAACACAAAATAAATCATAATTAGTATGATGATCTTAATACCACATGTTCTAGCCACAAAGAAATGGTTTTACTCTAGGAAGCACTTCTCCAGCTCTCTGTGGTGAAGAGTCACTTTTTAACATTCACCTGTCTAGTGTGTATGGATAGTTTTGTGAAAAGCAATTGTAACAAAAATGATTACCATACAAATGAAAAGATACAAAGAGATATAAAATATAAGCCCCAATTTTTACTCTTATATTCCATAGATTAAAAAAATCTATCAAATTGTTATAGAAGTTACTAACCACTTTCAATTTCTGAATGCATTTCATCATGAACTAGTAACTGTATGCATATGGGCATCAGTCCATGGACCACACTTAGAGTAACACTGCTCCATGAGGGGCAGATATGCCAATGGCATTAAATGCATAATGGCGGACTTCAGTAAAAGAAGGACCTTGGAAATTCGTAGAAGTCTGTGCTGGGGTGGGGGTTATAGTCCAGGCTGGCAGCTCCTTCCTTAATGCATTCATTTATACATATATCCTTGATTGGCGCAAACCCTGGGAAATCTTCTCTGATGGAAATCTTCATCAAAAAGCCCTATTAAAAATTTTTATCTCTTTTGAATATGGCAGTGTTACTAAAAAAAGTCTGTGAGGTGGGGCCCCTGAGTGGCTTAGTCAGTTGAGCATCCAACTATTGATTTCGACTTGGATCATGATCCCAGGGTCCTGGGATTGAACCCCGCATCAGGCTCCTTGCTGAGCATGGAACTCACTTAAGACTCATATTTCTCTCTCTCTCTCTCTCTGTAGTCCTTCCTTTCTGGTGTTATTTATATTATCCTTTACTCAAATGTCTATTTTAAGTTAACATCCAAAGGTGATAAAATAGCAGGAGTCATCCACTCATAGTGCTTTGGACTTTAAGAGTACCAGCTACTTTGAGCTTCAGATTCAACTCAAATATATTTAAGATCTACCATACTAGGTGCTCATGTGAGCCCATTAACACAACACCTCAGTGAGCCTGGTATTTTTATCAATGCTGTATATTAGGAAATTGAACCTCAGAAAGGTTAAATGATTTGCCTGTGGTCTGTGATTCAAAGCTAGGCATACCTAGCTTTTTTTTTTTTTTTACTACGTGTTTAATTATCTTTTATGACATACAGTTCTTTTTTTTTTACTACGTGTTTAATTATCTTTTATGACATCTTGTTACTTTCCTTGTGTATTTATTGTGACAGAGTCCTCATTGGAAAGTGCATAGCCTACAATAGCCCGAAGCATGAAGGTCCACCACATACATGCTAGCCTTTCAGAAGGAGAACATCTTTGCTGGTACATCACCTGCTTTTGTAGCATTTGTCTCTAATAGATGTTGGAATTCAATGAAATACTAATTAATTACATTTTATCAAAGTACTTAGGCTAACTGTAAGATAAGTTAAAGAAGTTGATGATTTATTAAATATCTCCAATTTAATGAAGACGTCTAAATAAAAGATAATAACCATCAACTTAAGTGAGTTGACAGAGGGATGAGTTGTCAATTGCAGCAAAAAAATTGAATTCCCTGCAGTGTTGACACTTCGCAGCTTTGGCATGGTTTTGAAAGTTCACATAAAGTGTCAAAGATGTACAGCTTGCTTTCAGAGTGGCTTAGTTGAGAATTAATTCTTAGAGGTAGAAGGATTGATCACACCACCAATAGATGGGATCCACAGTGGTCATGACTCATAAAGGTAACTTGCCATCAGAGAAAAGAATGCATAATTCTGAATGTTATGTTCTGTTACCTTTATTCATTCATTCAACAAGTATTTGTTGCGTTCCTTCTAAGGAACTGGGCACCGAGGACATAATGTTGAACATTGTAGAAGAGACACTTTCCTCAGATAGGTTATATTCTTCTGGAAAGAAAAGTAAAAGGTGAAAAAGATCATCTTTTCATGACAGATGTTATTAATGAAATTAAACAGGCTGATATAGTAGAACATGAGAACTAATGGGACTATTAGCTTAGATTCTGTGATCGGGGAAGGCCCCTGGAAATCAGGGAAATAGACAAGGATCCAACCATCCGACCCATTTAGGGTCTCACAGACTATAGTAAAGAGTTCGGATTTTACCAGTGAGATGCCAGGGGGAGCGAGTGTGAAGCAGAGGGTAACATGACTATTTTGTATCTCAAAAGTCACCCCCCAGTTTTCCTTCCATGAGGGAAATAGGGGACCAGGATAAAGATGGAAATAAGAAGTCACTTAGTGAGATTATTATAGGTTACTGATGGTAGGAAGCATCCAGGAAAGAGACCAGAGTAGCCTGGGTTCAGGTGGTAGCAATGAGTTGGAGAGAAGGCAGTAGGTAGGACAGCAAGGAATTACTTAGAGATTGGATTGGGCATGCAGTGGGCATTAAAAATGACTATTAGCCTGGGTGGTAGTATTTATTGAGATGGGAAAGACTAGAAGAGGAACAGTTTGGGGGAGAAATCAAAAGTTCTGCTTTGGCCATGTTAAGTTTGAGATGCCGGCTTGACATTCATGAAGCAAACATCAGGTAGACAGTTGCATAAATGGCTTTGGAGTTCACTGGTGAGTTGGGGCTGGAGATATATGTAAATTTGGTCGTTAGTATAGGATGGTGTTGACTCCATGGGGCTTTCTGAGATCACCTAGAGGCAGAATGCTCAAGGAGAAAACCCAGGTCTGGATCCTGGGACGCACCAGTGGTTGAAGGAGATGCAAAGGAGACTGAGAAGAAGCATCTCCTGGGAAAAATAAGGGGGAGTCACCGATCCCCCTGCACCACCCCCCTCCTGTTGACTCTGCATATCCTGGAGCCACACATCTTCAGGACTGAGACCCAGGGTGTATGCCACTAGACCCGCTCTCTCCTCTTGTTCCAAAATATGAAACTTCTCTTTGCCCAGTGGTTGCGTGTGGTGTGGGGTACAGTTCATTCACTTAGCAAACGTTTCCCGAGCAGTCAGTCAGTGCTAAGTGTGACTATGAGTGTGACATTGAACAAGAGCATTTTTTTTTAATATATGAAATTTATTGTCAGATTGGTTTCTATACAACACCCAGTGCTCATCCCAACAGGTGCCCTCCTCAATGCCCATCACCCACCCTCCTCTCCCTCCCATTCCCCATCAGCCCTCAGTTTGTCCTCAGTTTTTTTCCCCCTGAAAATATTTATTTATTTATTTAGTTAGTTAGTTTCTTTTTTTAGATATATGAAATTTATTGTCAAATTGGCTTCTTTCTTTCTTTCTTTCTTTCTTTCTTTCTTTCTTTCTTTCTTTCTTTCTTTTTCAATATATGAAATTTATAGTCAGATTGGTTTCCATACAACACCCAGTGCTCATCCCAACAGATGCCCTCCTCAATGCCTATCACCCACCCTCCCCTCCCTCCCACCCCCATCAACCCTCAGTTTGTTCTCAGTTTTTAAGAGTCTCTTATGCTTTGGCTCTCTCCCACTTTAACCTCTTTTTTTTCCTTCCCCTCCCCCATGGGTTCCTGTTAAGTTTCTCAGGATCCACATAAGAGTGAAAACATATGGTATCTGTCTTTCTGTATGGCTTATTTCACTTAGCATCACACTCTCCAGTTCCATCCACGTTGCTACAAGGGGCCATATCTCATTCTTTCTCGTTGCCATGTAGTACTCCATTGTGTATATAAACCACAATTTCTTTATCCGTTCATCAGTTGATGGACATTTAGGCGAACAAGAGCATTTTGACACAGTCCCTACCCTCAGACAGTGGACAACATGATAGGGCCACCAACGAGTAAGTGGACAGTTATAAGGAACAGAAAGGTTTGAGGTACGGCTGTTGCTAGTACAGACTGTGATTTGGGCAAGTTTAGTCGTTGTTCTGAGCCTAGATTTTTCTGTCTGAAAAATGGAACTGAGTTTGAGGGGCTCTTTAATAAACCCTGAAGATGCGAATGTATACATGTGAATAAAGACTCCTGTATAGCCCATCATGGAGATATTTAAAAGGATAGTGACTGGAAAAGCCTGGTCAACCTTTCTGGGTGGTAAGCTCACATTTGGTGCATCAGCCAATACCAAGTCTGCACACCTTGTTCCCCTCCCTCGGGACTCTCCCCTTATCAGGTTCTCTCCAGCCCAGGTTTTCCTTCAGATTTCTGCTCTGTATCTCACCTCCACCACTCCCGTTCTCTCATCTGGGCCTTCTCTTTCTTCCACTTGTCCATTCTAAAGCAGAAGAAAGGATTTGTTGTAACAGGGAAGAATCTTTTGATGCTGAACCAGAAGGATTTTACCTCCCTGACAGGAACCTTTAATGTTTAAATTATCTGGGGCTGTTGAACAAAGGATTCTGGGAAATTCAAAGCTTTTTACAAAGAAAAAGGGGAAAAAGCCCACACAGTGTTAAGTGTATAATGACTCAACTTGGTAATAAACTCTCAGTCACTCCCCTGAAGGCAGCCACACCTGTTCCTCAGAAGCCTCCAAACCTTTGGGGGTTGGGGGGGAGGCACTGATTGCTGCAGCTTCTCAGAAGAGTGCAAAAAGTGTCTCTTAAAAGAACAGCCATTTGTTCTCTGTCAAGATGCCTCTTAACTGCTGTAATTAGAGTGCTGGCAGGGGGAGGGGAAGAGGTGGAAATGAGGGAAAAAGAATATGAAATCCCTTACTCCCCCTGGCTCACTCTTCCTGCACCACAGGGCTTTGAACCCACTGAGATATTGTGACTGAAACATACACTGTTCTGTACAGAGAGAGAAAGCGGCTTGTGTGCCCCTGAGTTCGTGCCTTGATAGTATCCATGTGCTACAGTGGGGTGGTGCAGACTGTAGGTAATTATACAGAGCAGGGAGATCTGAATTCCACTATGTAACTCTGTGTCTTTCATTAAGTCACACTGATCCTTGAGGCTTTTAATTTTGTGATCTGTCAAATAGGGAGAGAAGTATGATGCCCTAGTTCCCATCTTAAAAGCTGGCGAGGACAAGCATGTGAGACCTTGTCACTTTCCCACGTCCACAGTCCATGCTATCCTTGATCATCCCTGCTAATGGCAGGAGATGTGAAGTAGTTGGAGTAGAATAATGCAGGATTCAAGAATATTTGTGGAGTTGTGTTCTCTTTTGAATTTTATTTGCAGCAATAGCAACAATAATTTCTTGATTATATTTTGCTGAAAAATCAGTCACCATCTTTCTAGCCCATGACAGCAGGGGAGAAGGAGGAGGGGTGGTAGGGAGACAGTCTAATGTGGCTCCACAACAGATACTCCTTGAAGCAGCTGGCACATACCATGTGGATAACAGAATCGGTGCTATGGGGTAATGATTTTGATGTGAATATGTCTGGATATCCAGCTGACTTATATACACAGCTGAACTTTTGATTCCCAGCCCCCCGGAAACCTGCTCCTCTCTGTGTCTTTTCCATTGCAGTTCATTTAACTCCATCCTTTGCCTTGCTCAAGCTAAAAATCCTTGGGGGTCATCTTTGACGCAGATCTCTCTCTCTCTCTCTCTCTGTCTGTCTCAATGTTTCTTTATTTTTGAGAGAAAAAGCCAAGCAGGGGAAGGACAGAGAGAGGGAGACGTAGAATCTGAAGCAGGCTCCAGGCTCTGAGTTGTCAGCACAGAGCCCAATGTGGGGGGGCTTGAACACACAAACTATGAGATTATGGCCTGAGCCAAAGTCGGATGCTTAACCAACTGAGCCACCCAGGCGCCCCTGACACAGATCTCTCTTATACTCCGCAAAGTGTCAGCAAGTCCTCTTAGTCCTGCCTTCACAGTATGCCCAGAACCCTGGTGTTTCTCAACATCCGCACACCTACAACTCTGTCCAAGGAAACCATGATCTGGATATAACCTGTAGGGTCTCCCTGCTTCCACCCTTAGCCCTCATCTGCCTGTTGTCAACAGGGTGACAAGAGACATTCTATGAAAACTTAGGTCATTGACTTCTCTGCGGCAACCCCACCAATGGCTTCCAGATCATATCTAGTAAAAGTCAAATCATTAAGGGTCTCTAAAGCCCTATGTCCTCTAGCCCTCCACCTCCCTGCAGCCCGTTAACCACTCTGACCTCATCTCATTATTGTTCTGTTTATTCAGTCCACTTCAAGCCATATTGGCCCCTTTCTGTTTTTGGAACTGTCCTCCAGGATGTTCCCTACCTCACAGCTTTGCCCTGGCTATTGCCTCTCCTGGAATGCTCTCCCTTGGATACCTGCTTGGCTCACTCCCTCATGCCTCTGAAGTCATTTCTCAGGCCTGGGCTTCCCTGGCCACTCTACCCCAAATCCCAGACCTCCTCCCCATATTTACTATTTCTCTTCCATGCCTTATCTTCCCCCTTAGCACTTAGAAGCTTATAACATACTTTATATTGCTTATTTATGTTGTTTATTGTGTGTCTTCTCCACTAGAATGTAAGTTCCACGAAGGCAAAGATTTCTGCTTTTATGGTTGCTGTAGTATCCCATATTCTAAAATAATGCCAACCACATGGCAGGCACTCAGTCATATTTTGGAGGCAGAAAGAATATGTGTAGATGGTTGAATGGATGGATGGATGGATGGATGGATGGATGGATGGATGGATGGGTAGATGGATGAAGGCCTTGATGTAATACGTTATATGTATTATGATACTTTCTCAGGAGTGTCAGTGATACTTCAAATAGGCACTTGAAAACACCTACTCTGTACTAGATACTATACTTTGCGTTTTCCCTCTATTATTTAATTTAATACTCACAATGCTTTGAGACAGGTATGGTATTTATTCCTATTTTACAAATGAATAAACTGAAGATTCAGATGTTAACTTGCCCCAGATCACACCCCGATGTAGGCAGGATTCAAATCCAGTTTGGTTCAGTTTCAGAGCTTTTAATTATTATGCTCCAATGGTCTGCATTATACCAACTTCAAGGTTAAAAAGCAAAGCAGAAAACATATTCCAGCTTCTTCATTATCCCCTTTCTGTTCATTGCCAGGCCTTCCCCCGCATCTACTCAAACAAATAAATGAAATTTCAATATAGAGAAGAGAAAGGAAAAAAGTAAAAAGACCACACATTCCCCAAGATCCTAAAAGAATATGCCTCTTTGATTTCTCATGACTGAAATGTCATGAAGATGTGGTATGCACTGGCTTTGGAATCCAGAGATCCAAGTGTCCAGACGAGCCATCACGTGCTGTAGGCCTTGGACTGGCAAGCCATCTGACCCATCTGTACCTCGGTCTCCTTGCATGTCAAAGGCAAGACTTGGAGAATTAATTTGTTGGGCATACCCCACCTGATATTCTGGTCTGTGAGACCCATGGCCTTTGTTTCATTGCTGTGGGTGTAGGGTGGAGGAGTAGGGGTGGGATGCCGCGTTCTGTGTAAGGCAATGTATTTGCCTTAAAGAAGGACTTCTTCTCATTGGAGGAGCCCTCCCAAAGCTCCTGATCTCTGAGGAAGAGTGACATGGTATGAGACAGCACCTGAGTTAAGCATCCCTTACCCTTCTGGACTCACATCCATCCTGCTTATTGGAGTCAACATTGGATGGCATTTAGAGAATTGGGCACTGCTCTGGCCTATATTTATTAGCAGTGTAAGGCTCCTTAAATCCTTTCTGGAATAAGTCAAGGGATAAGGCATAAAGAACTAAAATATAGCTGAACTGTGTGACCTTCAGTAAGGTGTTTACCTTCTCTGGGCTGTGTTTGCTTCTCTCAAAAATGGGAGAAAAACTTCCCCAGAGTCTTAAGAACAACCAAAAGCTGTTTTACCCTCCATCTTCTAGCCCTCGTTCCAATGAGACTGAAATGAAACCACAGCCAACACACAATTGCCTATCTGACTTCCCCCAATTTCTCTTAGTTTCAGAATATATAGGGTCGAAGAGGCTTTTCTTGGTGTCTAACCCAAATTCCTCCTCCTAAAGCAAACGTCTTGCAGAAGACTGGCCAAGTTCCTTTGGGAGCAGTGAAGCATTTTGAAAATGTGGTCTCTGAAGAGTAATAGGAATATGACTATGTGGCCATTAGTGTGCTTGGCAAAGTGTCTGCATATACTTCTCTGTGCCGGTGTGAGCATGCGTGTATTTGTGCCAGTGTGTGTGTGATGAAGTGTACAAGTGTGTACAGGAGTGTGGGTAAACAGATCTTTGAGTCACACAGGCCAGCCCATCCTGGAGGGCTTTGTCTTCCTTTTGGTTGCCATGACAGCAGCAAAAGGCCTCAGCATCAGTAAACAAAGCTCCCTGTGTGTACTGAATCAGGAGGAGGGGTCTGGAGCTAGAGGCTAAAACAGAAGCCAGAGTCCTCCAACAGAGTGTTTCTTGTCACAGCTTCTTGTCACCAGAATGTTTTCCTCACTAGGTAAACAGATATCTGTCCAGGTGCCCTGTGACTCTGAGGTGACCCAACACGGGCAGGAATTTCAGGCTACAGCAAGGCTTCACTGAACCTCCCAAGAGTTAGTCCCCATGAGTTAGTCAGTCACCTCATGATAAATTCTAGCAATGTGAACGACCAGGCATCCTCCCAACACCCCATGGATCAAAACCAGCCACTTTAATGTATCAATATACAGATTAGCACTTTGTGAATTATCTGAGGCAGTGGCTCCTTTATAGATGTGTGAGTTCATAAAGGGAAATCATTTTAATATTAACCTAAATATGATTTAAAAGACAACTCTGCTTTCTTCCTATACACCACCCACCAGTCACACATGACAAATATTTTAGGTGTTATACCTTGTCTGAGATTATCTATATAATCCTTCTACTTCAACTAATTGTGAATAATTTGTAAATAATTGGCTATATAGGAATTGTTGATTTTTACAAATTATGCCTCTCATATAAAGTGCTAGAAAACAAAAGCAGTCACAAATGCAAATTCACTGACTAGACTGAAAATAGTATTTAACCAAGCAGAACAAGGAGATCAGCTTTCTTCTTAGTTCCCATAACTGAAATTTAGAAACTCAAACCTTGCATACCTAGCTGACAAATAGAATAGAGGCTCATCCATGCTTAGCTTCAACTCACTTTCATCTAGGTGAGAGCTATCATAGGGGGGAACTGCAAGTTATTGTCTTGCACAAAGTAAGGGGGGGTGGTAATAACTAAAAACTATGGATAGCAGAATTGGGTAGAAGTATCTCTAACGAAACAGCATTTGGATTTTTACTATTATATAGTCTCTTCCAAGAACCCAGTCAGGACTACCAGAGTAACCAGATTTATTCCTGTTCTTGGTCACGAGCAGAGGGTTTTTTGTGACTTTCTAATGATTGACAGGGAAATTGAAGCAGAGAGGTTACTGCCCAGTTTATTAGCACAGAAGTTACCTAGAAACCTATCTCTGAGGATAGACCTGATAGTATTTCTGCTATATCACATGGGACTTATTTTTGTTCCCCCTGTTTGGGATTCTGGAGTCTAGATGCATCCTGTCTTAAGTTCTGTGACATCTGTGGGTGCTGCTGCCAGATGGAGCAAATGAAGAGGAGTAATTTACCCATCCTCTTACCTTAAGCCACAGGCCAATACAAAAAGGGCTGAGGGGTCATGAGCACTCTTTTATAAGCCATATTTCCTCCTTTTAAACTTCCTGTTGCTTGATTCAAAGGAATTAAATAAAATGAGATATTTGGAGGGTCACTCTTTGGCAGTGGTCATCTGGATGGCTAAGTAAGGTAGCAGCCATATACTTTATCTTTGCAAAAGTATCATCATCCAAATAATTCCAGGATCCTCTGTGAAAAGGAGAGAGAGAGTACTCAGGTCTTCAGGGAAGAGAGGAGATCAGTGGAGGGGCATGCTTCCCTTCCCTTGGGGCCAGCCACATATATATGCAATGAGAATGGTGGACACATTGGATCTAAGGTCAGAATAGATACCTATTTTTGACAGGTAATAGAACTGAATCTTGTCTGTCCCTGTTCTCTCTAGAATGTAATATGCATAAATAAATAATGGCTATATTATGGACACAAGATCAAGCAGTACATCACTAGCTTGACTAATGCTATGAGTTTTATACTGGGTCTTTATTAACCCAACACAGAGCAATGGATTTTTGTGCTGTTCTCTCAATTAAAAAGATAGTCCTTTTAGAAAAAGCAAAACAAAACAACAAAAAAAACTGTTTTTATGTCCTTATTTTCTTTGACCTTAAGCTGAAACTAAATCTCTTTTGTAGACTTTTAATGTTGAGTTCTAGATAGCATGGAAGACAGCTGAGGCATTGTGGAAACAGCCTAGCTTGAATTCTGACCCTGCCTTCTGCTAATTAGGTGATCTTGGGCAAGAACCTTTCTGAATCTCCCAGAGTTTTTACATATATAAATGAAATGGTTTACATGCAAGTGATTTGTAAATTAAAATTTTCACAAATGTGTTATGTGAATATTAGCTGTTCTTTATATTTAACTTCCATAATCTGTGGAACCTACTGTAATGCCAAGCCTCGGATCCAGCTTCATAGGGCCTTGTTGGAATGTGATATGATGTAGGTTCTGCTTGGCCTTGTGAAGCCTGTAGACTAGTCAGAGAGATAAGCCAGGGCACAAGTATGACAGCAAAGGAGGGGTGAGAGATTTTATGAAAGACACTGGTGCCATACTCTCTGCTCTAGGCTCCCAGTGGAAAGAGAAAACAGAAAAGTCCCCTTGATAAACATAGTACAGAACCCTCCCCCTACCCAACCCTTCTTTGTCCACTGACACAGGGGCTGCTCAGGAAGTATCCCCAATGGTGCAGATTCTTTGCTTTACTGCTTTTAGCCAAGAGGCTTCTTTAAAAGACCAGGGCAGTTTTATTGGGCTCTGGACCCTTGAGCACTGCCAAGGGGCTAGGTGGAAGGGTGAGAGGACACAGGGACCTGCAGTGACAGTAGAGGAGAGCAGGAAAGCCGGCTGAAGAGACCCGGAGCCAGGAAACTGCCAAACATGCAAGGAGGCTAGACTGGGGTTTGTTGGTCTCCTTCACGGAAAATCAAGGTATGTGGTCATTATGGGGGCCAGGTAGAAGTGACACACTGTGTACTTCGTACACTAATTCTACGGAGATCTTCGTGGAGATGAACAAAGGAACAGTGGTGGCAGCATCCAGGAGTTACCTGGCAACTGCTGCTCTCTGGCTTGTTCACCTGCCTCCCTTTGAGTCAGTGCAGAGACGGAACGTTTCTTCATTTGAGCCTTTGGGAACCAGGGTAGAGCTATCAGTATGCTCTCCAAGTCAGCCTGGATATTTTTAATTAACAAAGAAATCTATTGGACATATACCATGTGCCAGGCCTAGTCTAGTCTGGGAGGATACAGAGTTGAGTAAGACATGGAATATTTTCACAAGAGGCTCACATAGAGGGAGAGGCAGTCACATGTACAGCTTACCACAGTGAAGCCTGGCTGTGAGATGAACTGTAAAGGCACAGAGGAAAGAAAGAATGGAGGCTGGAGACTGGGAAAGGGAGAGAGGGAGAGGAGAGGAAAGCTGAACAGAAGAAGTGACATTTCACACTGGCCTTGGAGAAGGATTTTGACAGAATTGGGCAGATAAGAAGAGAAACAGTGTGGACCAAGCCTTGATAGCCATACTGCATTCTCCAGAACAGGAAGACGGGTGCTGCCGCTGGAGCATGGCCGTGGTGACTGCAGGCAGGTGGGCGGGTGGGAATGTTGGGAGGTGAGGTTTGGAGGAAAGGTTAGGATCAGGCTGTGAAAAACCGTGAAGGTCATGTTAAGTGTTTGTACTTCATTTAGCAGAGGGTGGAGGAGGCTGTGGAGGAGCAGGGGAAGAATAGAAAGAAAATGGAATGTATAGGATCTGAGGGTCATGGTTCCTCTTAGTGACTCTGTGTCCTTGGATGCTTGCTCTCTCACAGGGCCACTTAACTCTCCTTAGATTTAGTGCTCTGAGCTAGAAAATGGTGATGTTGGTAATAATGCTTATCCTCGATGCTACAGGATTATTGTGTTCCTCTGCTCATAGCCTGTTTAAATCCTCCTTTTTTCAAGGTCTTCCTCAAAATATTACCTCCTTGTTAAACCTTCCCGGATCCCTAGAGTGTATTTGAAAAATCAAGACACATACATCTGAAACAATAAAGAAAACAGCATATAAATATGCCATTGGACTAGGGAGACATGTGTGCCGCATGAAGAGCTTGGGCTCTTAGAGCAGACAGGCTTAGGGTCCAATCCTGGATCTGCTTCTTACTTAAATTATCACAAGTTGTTTAACTTTTCTTTTCTTTTCTTTTCTTTTCTTTTCTTTTTTTTTTTTTGAGAGAGCACGAGAGTGAGAGAGTGAGCAAGTGGGGGAGGGGCAGAGAGAGAGGGAGACATAGAATCTGAAGCAGGCTCCGAGCTCCAGCTGTCAGCACAGAGCCCGACGTGGGGCTCAAACCTGTGAACCATGAGATCATGACCTGAGCCAAAGTCAGATGCTCAACTGACTAAGCCACTCAGGCGCCCCGTTTAACTTTTAAATTGAGGACAAAAATACCTGTTCCACCTTCTTCTCAGAGTGATTATAAAAAAATATTAGCAAAATGTATGAAGGTGCTCAGAAACTAGAAAGGGCCTCACAAATGCTACTCACTGTGATTATTGTTTTAGGTTTAGAAGTGATCAGATCTAATGTGTGTTTTAGAAAGAGTGAGTGAGATGGATAAAATGAAGAGAAGAGAAACAGGTGGTTGAGAGACCATGTAAGTGCTATTGCAATAATCCAGGCATAAAATGATGAGGTCCTGGACAAAGGCAGTTAGGACAAAGAGGAAAGATTGATCCAAGTGCTGTTTTGAAGATAGAACCAACAGAACATGGCACACTAATTGGACAGGAAGGATAGAAAGAAAACAAAGAGCCAAAGGTAAAAACCTTGATAGATGATGGTGTTACCATGAACCAATCCAACCCCTTGTTTCTTTCTAATTGTTGACATCCAGGGAAGAAGGCAAGGAAAGGCGGTGCCCCACGGCTTGTATTCTGTTATTCTGACTCTCAATGGCCCTGGACTCTTCATTTTGACTGTCTCCCTCTCCATTCCCCCAAAACAGTGTTGATAGAACCATCTGAACCTGAAGACAAGCTCACAATTTCTCCTTTTAATATGCCTTATTCCCATGCCCCCAGCCTGACCATGACCATGATAAGGTGTCTGTGCCAAGGAATCCATCTATCTTGGTAGGAGAGGGTGAATGAGGTGCCTCCTCTTCCTCTGCCTTGGGGCTGTGACACATCCCTCAACCCCTGGCTGGTTTCTTCCTCCCTGGATATGAACAATGTTTTATTTTGGAAGAAAAATTACGCTCAGAGACTGAGTTTGACTTTTCCAGCAATTTATTTAACGAAAGTTCACTGCAGGAATTTGACAAGCCAATAGTACACAGGATAATTTCTGTTAATAAACCAATAAAGAAATAACATATTCACTGGGGCGCCTGTGTGGCTTAGTCGGTTGAGCATCCAACTTCAGCTCAAGTCATGATCTCGTGATTTGTGGGTTCAAGCCCTGCATCCTGCTCTGTGCTGACAGCTTAGAGCCCAGAGCCTGCTTCAGATTCTGTGTCTCCTCCTCTCTCTGCCCCTCCCATGCTCATGCTTTGTCTCTCTCTGTCTCTCAATAATAAATACACGCTAAGAAAAAAAATTTTTTTAGAGAAATAACATACTCGAAATCAATGATAGATCAATCACACTGTTGTTCCAGGCAAGAGGAGGTGAAAGGAATAAAGTGCAAATTTAGTTGAGGTGTACCTTTATACAAGTTGGTACTGGGGAGAGACAGCTTAGCCAAACTGGGAGCTGACGTCCAGGTACTAGTGCAAAAGTAAAAGCCCCGTGTGGCTGGAGCATGTTGCTATGGAATGGGGCCTGGTGTTGATGGGCAAGATGATCTTCATGGGGCCTCTGCACGACTCATCACTGCCTGTAAGTGACACCTTTACAGATGTAAAGTTTTATTCAACTTACTACTGGAAGCCCTAGCCACAGAAGTCAGACAAGAACAAGAAATCAAAGTCATGGAAATTGGTAAGGAAGAAGTAAAACTTTCACTATTTGCAGATGACCTGATGCTATATACAGAACACCCTCAAGACTCCCTCAAGAAACTACTAGAACTGATCAGTGAATTCAGTAAAGTCCCAGGATACAAAACCAATATACCGATATCCATTGCATTTCTATACATTAATAATGAAATAACAGAAAGAGAAAGTAAGAGAACAATCCCATATACAATTGCACCGAAAATAATACCATACCTAGGAATAAACTTAACAAATGAGGTGAAAGACCTGGCCTCTGAAAACTATGAAACATTGATGCAAGAAGTTGAAGAGGACAAAAAGAAATAGAGAGACATTCCATGCTCACGGATTGGGAGAACAAATACTGTTAAAATGTCTATACTACCCAAAGTAATCTACAGATTTAATGAAATCCCTATCAAAATACCAACAGCATTTTTCACAGAGACAGAACAAACAATTCTAACATTTGTATGGAAACACCAGAAACTAATATGACACTGTATGCTAGTTGGAATTAAAATAAACTTCAAAACAAAAGTGTCACTGTTACCAAGGCTGGAGCTGATTGCCCAAGATCTTCAAGAAGCTATCTTAGATCAGCAAAGTATAGCCTTGCTCAGACCAAGCACTCTTGGGTCATCCTCACAAATTCTGCATTCATAGTCTAATGTGCCCTTGCCATAGTTGTTTCTTCATATGCTTTTATTGTTAAGCCCCCAGTGTGGCCCCTCAGCAGCTGAGCGGCTGAGTTCTGATACGTGAGAACAGAGAAGATGATGACACCCGGAGACAGCTTACGTCATTCTTAAAGCAAAGCAACTTTCCTTCGAAATACAACTTTTTACAGTGGGTGCTGGGCTCCCTCATTGTCAGGCTGAAGCTCTCTAGTTGTGGGGAGCACCTTGGCTAAGGGCAACAGCTTCCAGGTAGTAGGGAGCATGCCTGAGCCGAGGCTGGAGAGGCACTACACTACTAAGGGCATTGTAGCCTGGAGGAGTGTTTGATGAGAAGGGCGTTGGTAGAGGTGGTTGCTAGAGAGGCCTATTAACAAATGAATATTTCTTTAACCCCATTTGCTCAGCCATTGAATTTGCTCATCTTCCTCTCTACCAGGAAGCCCTTGTGTCTCTTTTCCCTTTCCACGCCACCCACCCTCTCCTCCCCCCTCCCCCCCCCCCGCCACCCAGGGGTTTAGGCTTTTCTTCATCTTGTGCCACAGAGTAGCTCTGGTCCCTTGCACCTGTCAGTGGACTGTGTCTTCTCCCTGACCCTGACCTTGGCTTTCCATCTATCTCATTATCTCCTCTCATATCCCTCACATCTTCCTACTCTCTTTCTTTTGGAGCCAGGTGCCCTTCCCGTGTCCTTCCCTTTCCTATTTAACCTCCACTAGCCATCTTCACACAGCACTCAGTCCTTCAAGGCATTGGTGTCAGTGGTCTTCAGTGGCAGCCCTTATAGAGTGTCACAAGATGCAGGATGCCAGAGGAAGCACGGCACTATGGTTAGACTTTAGATCCCAGCAAGTTACTTCCCTTCTCTAATCCTTGGTTTCCCCATCAGTTAAGTAGGAATTTTAATAGTACTTATTACTTCACATGGTGACTGTAATGGATTAAATTAGAGTCCATGGGTATGAAAAACTTCATACAGGGCTGGCACATAGTTGGTCCATATAGATTAATCACTGTTGTTACTAAAAGCATAAAGGGTAGGTGTGCCCCTCAGGAGGGTTAATGGCCTTATGTTGTAGCTGGGGAAACAGAACATAGCATTTTGAACCCTAGTTTGTCACCTGACTAAGAAAGTACCTTTTAAAATACAGCAAGCAGAGGGTGTTAGTGATGACTGGGATGAAAATGATCTGGGAAAGCTTCTTGAGTGAGGCCGAACAAAGTATGTTTCTGAACAGCATTTTAAGGAGGTGATAGTTGCAGCCTGGAACAAAGGAAAGGGGAAATGGGGCATAGAGAGTCACCTGCTCAAACACTCTCTTGCTCCTACTTGCTTCACCCTTCCTTTTAGTCACGGCACTACCCCAGTTCACTGCTTATGAATCTCATCCTTCTCATCCACAGGGAATTTGCCAAAGAGAGAGAGAGAGTGGAGAACCGGAGAGCTTTCATGAAATTGCGGCGGCAGCAGCAGATTGAGCGTGAGCTGAATGGGTACCGCGCCTGGATAGACAAAGCAGGTGAGGCCTGGCGGGCTACACAGACATCAGTGTAGACGTCCCCCTGAGCACCCCCGGTGCCTCCATTCACAGGAGCAGCCTTGGCCAGAGCAGAGAGTAGCTCTGGATGCCTCACCGGCTTTGTGGGCTCCATGCTGGTCCCTCTTTCTTCCTCGGGACTAACTGTTCCTATTCTTCTACCGAACACCTTCACGAGGCTCACAGTTTAGCAAGGTGAACTGAGTGAAAGGTAACATAGCTAGCTCCTGGAGCTGGGTTGGGTGGGTGACATTGTACACTACTGCTGATAATTATAATGACCACCAGCAGCAGCAACAACAGTCCATTCATTCCACAAATATTTGAGCACTTGCTTTGTGCCAGCCGCTGTCCTAGGTACTCGAGATACAGCAATGAACCAAACAGACCACCAGCTTACCAAAGCCCCTTTCATGTGAAGCCCATTCCCCTCTATTGGAGAAGGCAGGGATAAACAAAATAATAAATGAATAACTTGTAAGAAGGTGACAAGTACCATGGAAAACAGATCAAGGTAGGGTTATGGGGTGTAGGGTAGGTTGTGTTTTGAAATAGGGAGATCAGGGAGACCCTTTTGGGGAGAGACTTGAAGGAGTTGAGGTGGTAAGTCATGGGAAGGTCTGAGGGGGATATCTCAGTGCTAAGACTCTAGTGTGGAAGCAAGCCAGGAATATTCCAGGAATAGAAGGAAGAATGAGTAAAGGGAGAGGGGCAGGAAGACAGGGTGGGGCCAGTGATGAGAGGAGTGGGCAGAACTTATGGGCCATTGTAAGGGTTCGGGGCTGTGCTGTTAGTGATGCAAGAACCATTGGAGGGTTTGGAGCTGAGGTGGGACATGGTCTGATTGAAGATTTTGAGGGGGCCCTTTGGCTGCTGCATTGAGAGTACACTGTAGGAGGGCAAGGTCAGAAGCAGGGGACCGATGGCAAGGCCACTGTGGTGAGCCGGGTAATACCTGATGGTGAGAACTGGTGATTCCTATTCCCTGAGCTATCACCAGTTCCTCGCTATGAGGCTCCGCCTTGAGGATAGGTCCAAACCTATCATGATTTTGTTAACCCACAGAACCACCAGCTTCAAGTTTGACTGTGGCTCAGCTGCTCATGAAGGGGTATCGATCACCCCATATCTGTCAGTAAAATGGATGCATTTGCTTTCCTTATTATTTTAAAGATTACATCGCATTGGTGTTATATATCTTTATTTTCATCCTGAGCAAAGAGGAATTTATTTTAATAAAAAGATACACATGACAGCATTTTTTCCCCTCTATTCTTGGTAGAAAGCATAGCACAGATGTGAGATCTCCAGAAAAATTTGGAATATGATTTGATGCTTAGTTGCCTGAGACTTATTCTTCCATAGCAGCTTAGGAATGACACCATGGCACTCCTCTTCTACCCACCAAGACAAAAAAGCTCTGTCTCAGCTCTGGAGTCAACTTTTGATCATCTGTCAGGGATGAGAGAGTACGTATGATTAAAAGTGCCATTTCAAAGCCAGACAATAAGCACCTCCCATTTAGGACCACCCGCATTTCTTCGCTGCTTCTAGAAGCATGTACCATACCCACTGACTGTACTTTCAATTTGCCCTTTCTCCTCCGAGGTTCTCGGGTAGGGGTGAATGTGAACCTCTCCTCCTTTCCAGAATGTTAACTCAGCCTTACTGAGCAGATTTGTCTCCAGGTCTGGCAGGCAGCTTGAAGTTCCCCACTGTCCTTGGCTTCCTGGGTGGAGGAGCCATCTGACAGACCACCCCAGGGAGCAGTCTGGCAGCAGAACTGGCAAAGAACGTTGCCCGCCCTGTCCATGACCCGACTCGTGGTCAGGCAGCACAGGACGCTGTTCTTTGTGGCTCTGCTTTTCAGATACATGCAGAATTCCAAGGCTCCACTTTCTTCCAGTTGGCAAAGCCAGCTCTCTCCTTCTAAGAAAAAAGACGCACTGCAACGTCAGATTGGGCTTCCTGGCCCTTCCCTTTGCAAATGGGGTGTGAGTGAATCAGAGACATATGGGTTACATTTCCCTGGAAAGAGACTCTCAAGTTCGAGAGAGAACTTGGCAAAAGGCTATGGGGGAAGGTGGGGGCAGCTTCCGCACATCCAGAGCCCTCAAGCACTTCCCAGAGATACTCAGCAGCACCACGTGCCCTCCTTCTGCCTTGGGGGTCCTCAGATTAGCCCACCCAGCACCCAGGCACAGTACAGAGCAGATGTGCCTCCCTGGCTGAGGTCATTCATGTTGCTATGAGGTATTTTAACGAGTACCTAATCTTTAAATGATGTCCTCTGAACAACGTGTGCTGTAAATGACTTTAAAACCTCTATGTCTGCATAAAGGAGCATCTCACCAATAACATTTAACCTGTTAACTTAAAGTTTTGCCAGAGGCTGTACTAAAAAGGAAAGCTAAACATTTATGCCTTGGTATAATAGTTATCCTGAGTGGTACCCTCCGAGCTTCAAAATGTTCCCCTCCCTGGGAAATACATTATATGCTCTCAGTTTTATATGCAGGTGGAATTATGGTAATGACTTTACCCTCTTCTGCTTGTCCTTTTACTTGTTACAATTGCTTAAATGAAACCATCATTTAATAGAGCCTGCTGCAAGCTTTTCCCCAGCAGCTGGGATCTTAAGGACTGATGGCTTCCAGCTTCCAGCTTCCTGCCTACGGCTGAGGTTGGGGTGAGGATTAAACTCATCCACATCACTCCCAATGGAGACACAGAATCCTGTCAGATATGGGACAGAAGGGCTAGTTTGTAAGTTTGGAGGAATGCTAGTGAGGTTTATCCTAACAGGTCTTACTAGAAGATAGCCCACTAGTGATGACACCTCCCTGGAATACAGGACTGTTCCTGGGGAGGTCAAGAGGAAAATCCAAGGAACCGCTTGATTCTTTTCCAAATACTGACAACCAGACACAGCATTCCAACACTGGCCAGTCCTGCAGTTCTCCAATTGGGTATCCAGAAATCCAGTTCAATTCTGACACTAAACACCACCAGAAGTTAGTGCAGATCCCACAGATTAGGGACTCAGTCCCACAAGCCTGCCATCATTTCACACACCAGCCACAAGTGGAGTCCCGAAGTGACTTGCATTTTTACCCACTCAGTTGCCAATTTAGAGGGTTCCAGGTTGATCATGCCTTGAATGATTTCCAGAACTCAGGAAAGCTATACTTCCTATCACCAGTTTATTACAAAGGATCCAACTCAGGAATAACCAAATGGAAGAGATTCCTCGGGTAAGGTGGAGGGTAGAGGGGGACACAGACCCTCCATGCCCCTTTCAGGCACGTTACTCTCCCAGCACCTTGACATACTCACTAACTTCGAAGCTCCTTGAGCCCCCTCATGGAGGGTTTGTTGTTGTTGTTGTTGTTGTTGTTGTTGTTGTTTTTCCTGAAGATTCCATTATGTAGACATACTTGATTAAATCATTGGGCATTGGTGATTGTGCATTCTCCAGCCTCTCTCCCATCATGGGAACCGGGAGGGGGAATGAGGCTGAAAGTTATAACCTAATCATATGGTTGGTTTTTCTGGTGACCAGTGCAGATCCTTAAGTAATGTAGGCGTCTTTGACACTGAGTTGTCTAGTTAGCATACAAAAGACAGTAAATTCCAAGGGTTTTTGGAGCTCTGTGCCAGGAGGGTGGACAAAAACCAGATATTTACTTTTCGTTCTATCAGAGGGCCAAATTCACGACAGACCTGAGCCTCTTTTGCCCAAGCAAGGCAGACTGTAGTGTGGGGGTAAGAGGAAGCAAGCCCACAAGATGCCATTAGCATCTTCCGCTGCTCCTCCTCAAAGAAGTAGACTGGCTGGAGCTCAAAACATGGTTTTATCGCCTGAACGAGGCAGTAGATGTTGCCCTGGTATGCCTTGTATGTGCTGCCGACAAGAAAAACCAAGGAAGCGCCTACTGCTAGAAAAAGTTTAAAGAACCTGGATAGAAGGAAAAAAATAGAAATGGAAAATTTTCATTGCTATCAGTTTAGGAGATTTTGGTTAGAAAGAGGTAAGTTCTTTCTCTCAACAAATATTACCCGACACAGGGCTGAATTTTAACAGTCAACCTCCAAGTGCCCCCTTACTACAAGAACTTCCTTTCTGTTCTCATCTGCACTTGGGAGCTCCCTCTGTGACCCTTGATGTCTTTCTGAAGCTGGTGCTTGCATGGAGCTATGAACTCTTTGCTCTCTCTCTGTTGCCCTGGGGCCACAGCTGTCCCTAGAGGATTTTTCATCTTGTGAAATAATTTGACATTTACAGATAATTTACTAAACCATTTATTTCCATATAGAGGAAGTCATGCTTGCTGAAGAAAATAAAAACGCTGGAACATCAGCCTTAGAAGGTAAGGAAGTGCTCCAACGCTTTACTGCATTTGCACCCTCTTACGCTGTGGCAATCTCTTGATCAAAAGAGAAAGAAATAAAAAGAGTGGTGCTCTGGGATTTGAAATGAAAGTCTCTCTGTCATAAAATCCCTCATGCTTTAAAATGAAGGGAATTGAGTCATGGATTTAAATGCTTTTTGAAGTGATGAAAATGAACTCCAATAGCTGCTTTGTTCTAGGGCGTGTGATTGCTACTGTGCAGTGAAAAGACCATCATACAACCAGTGGCATGGAAAGGGATCTTCTTTGAAAATTTGCAGGGATCGTCTTGGGACCACTTTCATTAGCAGGAAGTGGCATTATTTTGTTTTTTATTTTTTTAACATTTATTTATTATTGAGAGACAGAGAGAGATAGAGCATGAGCTAGGGAGGGGCAGAGGGAGAGGGAGATACAGAATCTGAAGCAGGCTCCAGGCTTTGAGCTGTCAGCACAGAGCCCAAAGCGGGGCTTGAACTCATGAACTGTGAGATCATGACCTGAGCCGAAGTCAGACGCTTAACCAACTGAGCCACCCAGGCGCCCCAGGAAGTGGTATTGTTTATGAAGAACCAGAACAAATAGATATGGAGTGCCTATTTACGACTGCATGTAGATAGGGTCTGGCAAGGACTCTGGAGCACATGTGTTTCAAGGTGCTGCTGAGCACACGAGTCATGTTTCTATAGACATTCGTGATTTCTGTAACCATGGCTCAGCTGTTTCAAGGCAGTCGCCTATGTCAAGAGGCCTCTGGCACACAGTCCTCAGCTTTGACCTGAATGATCTGATTGTTCTTGTGTTCTTTCACTGGACTTCCCCTTCCCTGGTACAGTGCTTCGAAGGGCAACCATCAAAAGGAGCCGGACAGAGGCCATGACTCGAGACTCCAGCGATGAGCACTGTGTTGATATCTCCTCTGTGGGTGAGTGGAACCAGTTAGATCTTCTTTTATTGGTCTGAATCTTCTATGTAAAGGAAGATCATGTCTTTTGAGAAGCGCCACAAAGAGGAACAGAATCCAAAGAATCCAGAAAAAGAGAAAGTCTTGGAAATCTAATAGATGACAGTGAGTTGCAGAGAAAAATGGACCATGGGGTTGAGGGCTAAGAATCCAACCAGATTCTTCAAGTGTGTCAGATGTATCCCTTTTACATATATATATACTTTCTGTCCTAAATGTGATAATGAGAACCCACTTTGGGATATTGTTCAAAAGATCCTGAGGACCTGATGCTTCTAGTGACCCCCATTTGAGACCCTGGAATCATTTGCTTAGCCACAGTGGCACCTACCTACTTCCATGTGATGTTTAAACAGATTGTTACTGACAACCCTTAAAAACCCTCTTCAATCCCAGGTTCCCAGACATTCTGGTCAATGCAGATTTTACCTCCCCCAAAAAAGGGAAGGGTCTCACTTCAACCTTTTTAAAAATATATATATACTATCAAATTGGCTTCCATACAACACCCAGTGCTCATCCCAACAAGTGTCCTCCTCATCGCCCATCACCCACTTTCCCCTCTCCCTCACCTCCCCCATCAACCCTCCATTTGTTTTCTGTATTTAAGAGTCTCTAATGGTTTGCCTCCCTCCCTATCTGTTAGTAACTTTTTCTCCCCTTCCCTTCCCCCTGGTCTTCTGTTAAGTTGTTCAAGATCCACATATGAGTGAAAACATATAGTATCTGTCTTTATCTGACTGACTTGTTTCACTTAGCATGATACCCTCCAGTTCCATCCACGTTGCTGCAAATGGCAGGATTTCATTCTTTCTCATTGCCAAGTAACATTCCATTACACACACACACACACACACACACACACACACACACACCCCACATCTTTATCCATTCGTCAGTTGATGGACATTTAGGCTCTTTCTATAATTTGGCTATCGTTGAAAGCATCGCTGTAAATATTGGGGTATGTATGCCTCTATGCTTCAGCATTCCTGTATTCCTTGGGTAAATTCCTAGCAGTGCTATTGCTGGGTCATAGGGTAAAAGCAGAAGAGTTGTACATAGCTCATTGCTGCTTTAGGCTGCCAGTGGTAGAAATACCACAAATGCAGCCAATTGACTCCAATGCCTGAAGCATATTTAAAAGGAAAGGCCAGAAAGAAGCTTAATCTATAAAAAACATAAACATCATCCTGTTAGGATTCAGAACACTGGATGTATGTTTCATGTCATGCCCAGGGAATCTTTTGGTTTCCTAAAACTTAGAGTGTCCAGTGAGGATAACCAGGGATCTCTGCTATGGAAACACTTAGCCCATATCAAGGGGATTCCTTGGGCCTGCAACATGGTGGTCACTGAGCCAACTGAAGCTGTCCGTCTCCCCCTTTGAAGGCCCCCTTGCCATGGAGGGTGATCTGTTGTGCAGCCTCATTCTTCTTCTGTACTTGTCTCCCCTTAGGCACACCTCTTGCCCGAGCCAGCATCAAAAGTGCAAAGGTGGATGGGGCCTCCTATTTCCGGCACAAAGAAAGGCTTCTGCGCATCTCTATCCGCCACATGGTCAAATCCCAGGTGTTTTACTGGATTGTGTTGAGCCTTGTGGCTCTCAACACTGCCTGTGTGGCCATCGTCCATCACAACCAGCCCCAGTGGCTCACCCATCTCCTCTGTAAGTGAATAGTGACTACTGGCTGTCACAGGTGCTGCCGAATTGGAATGTGAATGTAAGAGAGCAGGCATCCTACTGGACCTGGCAGTGTTCTGTGAGGGAGGCTAGAGTTGTCCTCAAGGGGTTGGGATATCACATGACCATTCCCCTTGTCATTCATCATTGAACCACTAACTTATGGAGAAGTCAATAAGATAGTGTTAGCCTTGGGTACTTTAAAGCCTTCACTTAGGCTCAATGGTGTAGGCTCAGTGGTGTAGAGAGTTTGGTCACCTAAGTCCTGGGGAGAAAGTTCTTAGGGCAATGGTTACTTCCAGTAGACCAATAAGGGAACTTATAGGTCAGCTCTGAGTAAGGCTGCCACTGAGTGTCAATGAAGATCCAGGATGCTGTCACAGCTGGGTGTGTATAGGTCGAATCTGGCTGTTGCATCAAAGCCATGGTAAAGCTCTTTCTTTCTCTCCTGAGAGCTGTATACCATTTAAAGGATAGTGACAAATCCACCTGTTGAAAAAGAGCAAAGCTAATATGCGGAGTGTGCTTGGGACTCCCAGATCAGAGTGTACGCAGATATCATCAGGTTTTGCCTGGCTTTGACCTGACACGGTCAGTGAATGTCTTTGCGTTATGGGTCCTGCTGGTGTTGAGGGCTCCTCTGTAGGTGAGAGTGTCGGGCTGGGGCATGCAGGAGCCCATGCCATCTATGGAACAAAGGCTTCTTCTTTTGATGCTTTCAGACTATGCAGAATTTCTGTTTCTGGGACTGTTCCTCTTGGAGATGTCCTTGAAGATGTATGGCATGGGGCCTCGACTTTACTTTCACTCTTCATTCAACTGTTTTGATTTTGGGGTAAGTGCTTTGGAGCCCTCCTGTCCTCCTGCTTCGTGTTGATATGCCATGGTTTGAGATAAGCAGCTTGCTCCATTGCTCAGCATGAAGCACTGAAATCAGAATTTATAAAAGGGGAAATAAGTTAGCTACAGGGAGGTCAGGAATGAGTGAATCCTTCCCACTGTAGGGTTGGTTTGTTTGTTTTTTTAAAGCTCTTTTACTTTTAATGTTTTTATTGAAGTATAACACGTATACCATGGTGCACACTTAAGTGGATAGCTGTATGAATTTGACAGATCTACCCATAGTAAGTTTTGAACCACTTATTGTCTTGGGGGAAGCCTGAGAGAGAACAAAGGAACTGATTCCAGAAGGTGGTTCAGTAAAAAAAAAAAAAAAAAGAAAAAAAAAAAGAGAGAGAGAGAAGCTTATATATTTGTGTATTTTTTAGTTCAGTTTAAAATTGGGAAAGTTACCTAGATATACCGTCATGCAAACATGCACACACACACACACACACACACACGCACATACACACACACACACACACACACACACACTTGTATTAGCAAGTTCCCACATAGACTATTTCATCCAGTGTTCACTTCCTAAATACTGTTGATATATAAATGTGTTGATATATAAATGTGTGCCTTCAAGATGTTTTGACATACATTTTTGTCCTCCACTGCTTTTGGGACTCCTAACCACTCTATTACATATCAGGAATTATCTTTCTCATTTGAAAATGAGTAAATAGAGAACATCGTGTGCAAGTTCACATAGCCAGTTAGCAGCAGAACTAGGTTGCAAAACTTTGGGTTCCTGAACCACTTCTCTTTCTGCCAAGCCCACTTCTGTTCCTGCCAAATCTTCAGTTATGTGCTAACGATTTTGAGCACTTGCCAATCTGCATTTTAACTTGGAACATATGCTTCTGGGTACGGGCAATTTTCAGGCATCATAGCTAGTGAAAGACCATTCCCTCTCTACATACTTCTCAGCATTGCAGTGAGGATTAATTTTTGTTATTTGTCCTAGAGCACTGTGTAGAATATAGTAGACATTCAGTGAAAATATAATGAAAACAAAGCCAAATGTTAATTTGACACTACTCCTTCCCACGGCAATCAGATTCTGTGCCACCAAGTAGTACTGTCACATTGGGGTACATGGGACCTGTGTGGCTAAAAGATGCTTCACATACAGGTGAATGAACCTTGTTAGTGCTTCTTGTTAGTGATTCTTGTTAGTGCTAAATTCTCGGACGGTGAGAGAATGTGGACGTTCTCTGAGGTTTTTACATTGGGATGCAACCTGCATTAACTCAAATTTGTTTCTTTGCTTTGAGTATCTTTTGTCTGTCTGTTCAAGGAGTTACTGTGTAAGAACGCTTGTGGCTATCAAATTTGTGCAGAGGCACACTGGCTCTTGTAGTTTTCACCAAGGACAAAACAGCAGTCAGTGAACCAATCTCCAGCATGAAGGATTGAAGTCAGGAAGAGGAGTGGAGAGAAGTGGGGAGGGAGGCAGTAGAGTCTCATTTTCCTTTGGCAGCCTTCACAAATAGGTAGTCCTGTTGGAACTGTGCCGGGTGGGGTGGGGAGAGTTTCAATTTCACTGTAGCCCAATGAAAAGTGCTGACTGCTGAATGCCAGGCTCTGCTCTTCTCCTCCTCCTCACTGTGGCTGGGTTTGGCTCTTTAGGTCACAGTGGGCAGTATCTTTGAAGTGGTCTGGGCAATCTTCAGACCTGGTACATCTTTTGGAATCAGTGTCTTGCGAGCTCTCCGGCTTCTAAGAATATTTAAAATAACCAAGTAAGTGATCATAAACTGGACTCTTCCCAACCACCTGTGAGAGCGGAAGCTTCTCTCTCCCTTATTATATTATATTTCCTTCCATCCCCTGTTCTCCCTCGCCATATGTTCCCCTTCCCTACCATGTCCCCGCTCCATTCTTCAGTTCCTCCTTCCCCAAATATCAAACCAGAAAAGTGTCTATGATGCCAGATCCCATGTCACATTCCCAAGGGGAGCCTCATTGTTGCTGACATCTCTCCTTCACACAAATATACAAATGCAGCACATTTCATACACCAGGCAGATTCCCAGCTGGATTGGGGATAAGTTTATATTCAGTGTTCACTGCTACAGTGTTTGGGTTTTGTAGGTATTGGGCATCTCTGCGAAATCTGGTGGTCTCCTTGATGAGTTCTATGAAGTCTATCATCAGTTTGCTCTTCCTCCTCTTCCTCTTCATCGTTGTCTTTGCTCTCCTAGGAATGCAGCTGTTTGGAGGCAGGTAAGCACCAATGAACTTTCCATCCAAAGGAGCCTCAAAACCCAGTCTTCAGCCTGTGAGCACTCGGGTTTCTAATTTGATCACCATGATATCATCTTGTTTGCTTTTTTCCATGGCCCATCAACCACTGAGTGTGTGTGGTGGTCTCTGTTTTTAACCTTTTCACACTGTACAGGATTCTGGTTCTGGAAAAGACCCCTCTCTTGGGAACTGTCCCTGAAATGTACAGCATGGGGCCTTATAACTCAGGGTCAGCCCAAACCCTATCTCATTATCCATGCCCTTCAAAGTGCACAGTGCATCAGTAATAGCCACTAATAATGCCATCTTCATAAGTTACATTGAATAGGGAGAAATGAAGGAAGAAGAGGATGTGGAGAAAGAGTAAAAGAAGTGATAAAAAGGGAACAATCTCAGGAAGGGAAAAACTTGGTATGTGAGATTTTCATTTTATTCTTCTCTCTGAACTTCTTTCTCAGGTTTAACTTTAATGATGGGACTCCTTCAGCAAACTTTGACACCTTTCCGGCAGCCATCATGACTGTATTCCAGGTATGAGGCCAACTGGCAGGTAAAAATGTTAAGTAAGATCTTTTGGAGCTCACACTGAAAAATGGTGATATGTTAATAGAATCCTACTTTTCCTTTCCAGGCTCATCCCAGGCAACTGGGATTCTTGTTGAATAATTATCAACACAATAATTCCTAGAATTTCTGTAGCTATGTTCTTACCAATAATGGAAGAGCCCTATTATAACTACCTGATTGGCCTTTTCCCCATACTTGTGAGTTTGCAAGAGATATTAAGGCAAAGACATTCAGTAACTTACGGTATTTATGACCACCATCAAGTGGGCTTTATTCCAGGCATGCAAGGATGGTTTGATATCCATACATCAATTGATGTGATATACCACATTAACAAAATAAAGGATAAAAGTCATATGATTATTTTAATAGATGCAGAAAAAGAATGTAACAAAATTTAACATTCATTCATGATAAAACTCTCAACAAAGTGTATATAGGAGGAACATACCTCAACATAATAAAGGCCATATATGACAAACCCACAGCCAAATCATACTCAGTGGTGAAAAGCTAAAACCTTTTTCTCTAAGACTAGGAACAAGACAAAGATGTCTACTTGCACCACTTTTTTTAATGTTTACTGTTATTTTATTTATTTTATTTTATCTTATTTTTTTTTTCAACGTTTATTTATTTTTGGGACAGAGACAGACAGAGCATGAACGGGGGAGGGGCAGAGAGAGAGGGAGACAGAGAATCGGAAACAGGCTCCAGGCTCTGAGCCATCAGCCCAGAGCCCGACGCAGGGCTCGAACTCACGGACCGCGAGATCGTGACCTGGCTGAAGTCGGACGCTTAACCGACTGCACCACCCAGGCGCCCCTATTTTATCTTATTTTTAAATTTTAGTTAGCCAACATACAGCGCAATATTGGTTTTAGAAGGAAAATTCAGTGATTCATCACTTAACATACAACACCCAGTGCTCATCACAAGTGCCCTCCCTAATACCCATCACCATCTAGCCCATCCCCCACCCACCTCCCTCCATCAACCCTCAGTTTGTTCTCTATTGTTAAGAGTCTCTTGTGGTTTGTTTCCCTCTCTCCTCTTTTTCCTCCCCCTACCACATGTTCATCTGTTTTGTTGATGAGTGAAATCATATGGTATTTGTCATTCTCTGATGTGTCTTACTTAGCATAATACCTTCTAGCTCCATCCACATCATTGCAAAATCAAGATTTTCTTTTTTTTGATGGTTGAGTAATATTCCATTGTATATATGTAGCACATCTTCTTTATCCATTCATCAATCGATGGACATTTGGGCTCTCTCCATAGCTTAGCAATTGTTGATAATGCCTACTTGCACCACTTTTATCCTACATAGTACTGGAAGTCCTAGCCACCGCAGTCAGACAAGAAAAAGAGGTAAAAGTCATCCAAATTGGTAAGGAAGAAGTAAAACTGTCATATCACATTTATGGTTTTCTAAAATTGGAAGCATCTTCTAACCCACGTGTCCATGTAATGAATTATGTTTTCCACCCACCCCCACTATCCCCCCCCCCCACAAAAAATATTTTTAAATCATGGGGGCAAACTCAAAAATAAATAATGCCGAGTGCTATAGAAAACACTGTTTAGCTGGAATCTGAGGCTGAACCAGAACCCAGGTTTCCAGAACTGGAGCCCATAAGGCTCTTTCTAATAATGCTGCTATCTCAAGAACTATGCACTTGGCTCCCCTGGCATAGTCTGGTAGTGACCAGACCACTTGATCTGTGTGATTACCATAGACTTGGCAAAGCTGGAGATGGAGGGAGTCTGTAGTCTGAGGAATAGAATCTTTCCTTTTGATGCTTTCTTTCTATTTTTCAATGCCTTTCTTCCTTATCAGAAGAAAGTTTAGAATTGCTCATAAAAATGACTTTATTTTTCTCCCTGGAAGAATAGCCAAGCAAGAGGTAGATGGAAAAAACCTAGGCGAGAATTTTCCTTTTTGCATTAGCCCCATTTTTTCAACCAACCCAGGTCTCTGACTTGCCTATTGTTTGCTTTGCCTAGATCCTAACAGGTGAGGACTGGAATGAGGTTATGTACAATGGGATCCGCTCCCAGGGTGGAGTTAGCTCAGGCATGTGGTCAGCTATCTATTTCATTGTGCTCACCTTGTTTGGAAACTGTATCCTTTTTAAGATGCTCCTCTTTGTGCTCTTTGCCTGCCTGGACCAGCATTTGAGGAGGGTGGTGATGGTGGTAGAGGTGGATGGGGTTTTTTTAGGGCATCAGGGTAGCATTGGGGTGGATATAGTTCAGTGTACTAAGAGAAATAAGGATTCTGATTTTAAGGAAATTGTACAGTAGTTGGGTCAAGAAGACAAATATAAACAAGAAGATAAAGTATTATCTATATCTACAACATACACAAATAATAACTTAAGAGGCTCTTACATTGAACAGTTGGAGATGCTATCAGCTGGGGAAAATAAGAGTTGACAAAGATAACTGTAGGCTGAAATAGTGACCACACTGTAATACTAATAAATTAATTACATGTTAATATAGAATAGGACTGGTCACATAGTAAGCTTTCAAAAATATTAGTACTATGACTAATACTAATACTCCTAAGCATAGCCAACATTTATTGTATTTGTGCTATTCATGAGACCCTGTACTAAGTGTTTTACAGGTACCATTTCATCTAATCCTTACCTTACCATCTAATCCTTAAGACTTAGATGAACTAACTTGACCAAAGTCAAACAATTATTAAATTATAAAGGGAGACTGGAAATTGAGTCCATTTAATTCCCAAACCTATGTCTGGTCATAATATATAGACTAGGAAGATTTATGTTTTAATCCCAACAATTCTGTTTACCAGCTGTGTGGCCTTGGGAAAGTCCCTTAATCTCTCTGAACTTCTAGTTTTCACATCTGTGGGGAGGATGACAGCATTTACCCCTTTGTTGTGCATAGTAAATGATATAATTTCTTTGGATGCACCTTATAAACTGTGAACTTCTACACAATCATTAAATGTTTTGGGGGAATGAGATTTGCCTTAAAATGGGATTGGTGGAGTGAAAAAGGAGAGCCATGTGATATAGCTGGACTTTGGCTTTTCCCATAGTCTCACAGAGAGAAGATACTCCTTTAAGTTATCTGCTGTGAAAATTTCTAGGGGTCAGAGCAGACTATGAACCAAACATGAGAAACCCATAAAAAGAAAGTTAATGCAGTGCATCACAGAAACAGAAGGTCAGTTTGTCACAATGGCACCTTGATTTTCCTATTACTCTGAGGGTAGTTAGACCTGGACTTTTATGCTGGAACCACTTCTGTGTTCCACAACACATGGACCCCAAAAAGAGTTGGAAAATTGGGACTTCAGAGGTTAGAGCTTGGAATAGAAATAGGTTCTATAATGACCTTGTGTGCTCTGTAACATTTTTGTTAAATGAAATATGGAAGACTTCCAAGATAAGAAGAATGAGAGAAATAAGTTAGCATCCCATTATTGAGAACCAAGCAGTGATGGAGCTGTGGAATCTCATTTCTTTTCATTTTTAAGAACAGAGTAGTAGGATTGGTCTAGGTGGGCTTCAGTTCCAGCCTCTCAGAAAGGAGACATGAACTCCTGCATTGAGCTCCCTGTTGTCATGATGTTCAGCCGATCTCTATTCAGTAAGCCATGAGGAGAGGCCATAGCTATCTAAAGGCCTCCTTACTCCACCTTGGCCCCTGAGTGGTTGGATTTAGCTATTTCTTTGTCCTATGCAAAGAGAAGATAAGTGGAAGAGGGAATATATATTCTCCTTCAGACAGGGCTGCATAACCCCTGCTTAATCAATGCTTTGGGGTAACTTCTGTTCCTGCTGGTATCCCAGGCAGGAAAGACCTAGAGATGCCGTCTCAGTCTTGCTGAAGCCTTTTGTTTTTCTTACTCGCCCGTCCTTAACTCATCACCCCAGACACACTGCTGAATGTGTTCTTGGCCATTGCTGTAGACAATCTGGCCAATGCCCAAGAGCTGACCAAGGTAAGCATTCTCTGGGGATCTGATGGTTCTCTAATGCCATTGGGCACTTCATCAACTGGGTAGATGATGAAATGGGAATGATATATCTGTTTTGCATACCTCACAGGATTATTGTTAGGATCAAGTGAAATAATGTATAGTATGTGAAAAACAGAGCAGGCTAAGTAAGATGTGTGTTCTTAGTAGCTCTAGTCATTTCACCTGAAGTGGCTTTCCCCAGTGTCATCACAAAGAGGAGACATTTACAACAGGAATATAGGTGAGGGGATGGGGTCCCTGCCTGATCACTTGGGATGATGCCACTCAGCTTGGCAGAGGAGAGGGCATGAGTAGAGGCACAGTCTCAGCATTTTACTTCACGGGGTTCTGCCTAGAAGGGCCCTGCTCCATCACTTCCAGATACTGCAGAACATCTGAGAGGTGTTGGCTCTAGCTTCTGACCTCCATAGCTGTGGGTAGCTCCACTGAGGGCTAGGAGCTTGGGGTAGAATTCTATGGATTTCCTGAAGAATTGTGAGGAAACCTTTGGGGCAAGGTGGAAACCAGAAACTGGCCATGCCAGGGCTGAAAGGGTTCTGTTTCCAAAAGGGCCTGGCGCCTGGCCTCCTGAAGTCTCTGAGCCAACCCACCCTCAGACTGCCTTGGTTAACCTCTTCTCCTGCCTTCCGCATTTCACCTGGTCTCCAGAACTTGGGGGGAGAGCCAAGGCAGCTATTCTCCTTCACGGGGATACCAGCAAACCCATCCCTGCTCTGTGTCTAGGATGAACAAGAAGAAGAGGAGGCCTTCAACCAGAAACATGCATTGCAGAAGGCCAAGGAGGTCAGCCCGATGTCTGCACCCAACATGCCTTCTATCGAGTGAGTTGGCTGTCCCCACTTCAGTGACCCCTGGGCTCCTGTGCTAACAGCCAATTAATTCATCAACTCAGAATGGTGCATTATCAGAGGATGCCTACTCCATGCCAGGAGATGTCCTGTGAATATAGCAGTGAGCAAGATGAAGTCTCTGTTCTCCCAGAGCTTTTATTTCAGTGAGCTAGATAAGAAACATACGTAAATAATTTTAGACAGTGATAATTGTGGTAAGGTAAATAAAACAGGGTAATAATGCAGAGGAATAAGAATTGGGCAGAGTACTTATAGGCAGTCTGAGAGGGATTCCTTGAAGAGGTGATATTCAAGCAGAGATCTAAATATGGAGAAGGCAGTCATGTAAAATTATGAAGGAAGAGTGTTCTCCAGCAAGGTGCAGTGAAGCTGATATGCAGGGAGCAAAGAAGACTAGGAGACAAGGCCAGGGAGATCCTGAAGGACCAGGTAAAGGATTTTAGCTTTTATTCTAATGGCAACCATGGAAGGTCTAAAGTGGAAGGATGGGTATGACATGATTTACACTGATAGTAGGTCACTCTTCCCTGTAGAGAATGGATTTGTTGGGGCCAAGAGTGGAGGTGGGGAGACAGATTTGGCCATTACAGTAAAGTAGGTGACATATGATGGTAGTTGAGACCATCGTAGCCATGGAGGAGATGAGAAGCAATCACATTCAGTCTGTGCTTTGGAAAGAGAACCAACGGGAAGAGGTGATAGATTAAATGTCATGGGGGTGGGGATAAAAAAAATATTTCTCTCAAGTTTTAAGGTTTGATGCCTAAGCAACTGGGTAGATGGTGGTGGTATTTACTGATAGTCTAGAGAACAGTGCAAGATTCATTTTGGCCACATTAAATTTGAGATACTTAGAGGACATCCAAGTGAGGATGTTGAATAGGCCATTGGTTACATGAGTCTGAAGCTTAGAAGAGAAGTCAGGGTTAGAAATAAAGATTTGGGGGGAGCCATTTGAGTTTGGATGGCATTAAACTCTCAGCATGAGTGAGCTGGCATGGAGTGAATCGTAGTGGAGACAGAGCTGCTAAGGACAGAAACCCAGAGCACTCCTGTGCCTCGAGGTCCAGCAGACGAGAAACCTGCAGAGGAGACTGATGGGGGCAATTAGGAGTAGGAAGAAAGAACAAGGAAGGGTCATGTCCTGGAGACCTGGAGAAGAAAACTCTTCAGGAAGTAGCGACTGGACAGTACAGCTAACTACTGTTGAGAGATCACATGAGATGAGGACAGAGAAGGGACCATTTCTTTTGGCAAAATGAAAGTTGTTGCGGAACTTCAGTTTCAGTGGCCCGGTGGGAACAGAATCCAGATGGAATGAATTAGGGGGAGGATGAGAGATTAGAGAGTGGAGCAGCAAGTATAGACTTTGAGGATCCAACCTGAACCTGTGGTTGCTGGTAGAACTAGCAGGAACTAGCAGGGTGTGGGCCCTGTGTGGAGCTGGAAGAAGGTGTTGGAGGAAGGGCTGAGAATCCCTGTTGTGACTTCTGAGCCTGTGCAAGGCCTATGTGGGCATCCCTGGGGATCGATGGGGAGACTTTGAGACCCCTGGTAGGTATAACTCTATCCTGACACCAGACCCCGTTATCTATTCCCTGAAGCTGGTAAAGGAGGAGCCTTTCTTTGCCAAGTGCTCATGGGAAGGTCTCTGAATGTCTGCTGCCTTTCCCTGTAGAGGCATTCTTGGTTTTATGTGGGGGTCTCCTTCCCCTGGATGATCCTCATCTTGCCCTCACCTTTCAGAACTGAAGGTTTGGCCTCTCAGCCCCTTCTTTGTGCGTGAGAAAATACTGCCCTGAAAATTTGTTAAAGATTGATGGAGAAAGGCAGAACAACTCCTTCCTCTCTGGAATAATCTCTGGGCCTTGAGTAGTTCTTTCCCCACCTTCCTTGCACTCGTGAGTTTGGGTTAAAAATACACACACACACACACACACAGGTATGCAAACATGCTGGTGGGTAGGGCTGGCTGTCACTTAGGAGTGGGTGGTTCTATTTACTGAGATGAGGAAGCCTGAGGAAGAGTGGGTTTGGAGACGTGAGTTGGGAAGATGCTTGGCCCAGAGTAGAAACTCACTATTTATAGAATGAAAGAATGAATGAAATGCTGGTAGGGCATAGGGCTGTAGGCAGTGAGCTGTGTGTGTATCTGGGCCTGGAGAGGTGGAGGAAGGTGCTGTAACTCTCCACGATGAACAGAGATACGGCTCTGGTTGCAGTATGTTGCTGTAGGGTATGTGCTGCTGCTAGGAACTATGTCAGGGTGGGTGTGTGCTGCTGGGGAGGGCAAACGAGACCCCTGATTTCTGGGCTGCTGTATAACCAAGGTGTGGCTGTCTATAAAGAAACATGAAAAGCGTGTTGTTACAAATCAGAAGGTCTGAGGGCTGGTTCTGTAACTCACATGCTCAGTATACTTGGAGAGAGAGCCACTTAGGATTCTAGAATGTCTGTTTCCCCATCTTTGAAATGGAAAGAACGCCAGCTGCCCTTCCTGATCCACAAGGTTCATGTAAGGTGTATGTGAGGTCACATATGCATGAGTTGGGAGATATGTCGATGCTTCTCTGTATGATTTTAAGAATGAAGGTATATTCATGATGGGGTGTGAATTTGGATCTTCGTACGTGTGAATGGAGAAGTGAAGAGGAGTTTGAAGTGTATCTGATTTGTGTGGGAATTAAAAGTTGGGTCTCTCTTTGACTGGTCTGTGTGTGTGTGTGTGTGTGTGTGTGTGTGCGCGCGCGCGCGCGCGTGTGCACCTGTGTGCATTCACAAGAAAGAGAATTCTTCCATGTACTTAAACTCTTACACATGTGCTTCTGGAGAATGGCTATTTGAGTATTTGAGAATTTGCAAATAGACGGCAGAATCTGCCTTCCCTAGTGGGTGTGCATGCTGCCTGGCTAGTGTGTGTGCTTCTATTTCTATATGCTACCCATGCTCCTTGGCACCACCAGCCCACGTGTGCCTTATTGCATTGCAGCTGCCTGTGCTGAAGGGTGCATGCAGACGGGGGCTCACAGGCATCTCCACTCTGTAGATGCGTGTACACATTGTGCCTCTTCCAGATGCCAAGCGAGGCTCCAACCAGCTGCCTCTACTCCCTCCACCCACCCACATGTCATGCTCCCCTGTGCATGTGAGACATGGCAGTTGAGCAGTGCCGCTTTACCTAGCATGTTCTCCATTGGTCAGGGAGGGCGCAGCACTTGCCAGCCTCCTAGGTCTAATCAGGGTCCCACTGGGCCAAACTGGGGCTGTCAGCCGGGGACTTGGGGCGAGCTCACTCCACAGGTGTCCCAGATGTGTTGTCCTCTACCTGAGCATTGATCTTACAGTGACGGCTTTGTTTGTACGAGTCCTTTTTGCCTTTGTGGGTGATTCCCACACCCTGCCTGTCTGACCTTCTATCGAGCTTGTAAACAAAAGGAAACAGCATGTGTATGTCTGTAGAAAGATTTTTTTTTCCCCTGTGCATGACTAAGAAGGTTATTACTGTGTTTTACCTGGATGAACAGATGGAACCTGGAAGGCCTCTGGCCAGGGTCACTGTGTTGCACAATTGCAGGGGACATGGCACATATCTTGAAGTACATGGACAGCAGCTCATGGAGTGGTGACCCTGCCTCTGGCCATGGGCTACTGTGTGGCTTTGATGGTGTGCATGGCAAAGCATTTGTTCTTGCATATTTTACAGTGATTGGAGTGATGAGTTGTAAAGTCACACCCCTGTGAATATCCTGGAAATGATGGAGGGAAATACAACTTTCATGCAAGTTTATGCGGTTTCCAGAATAGCTCTCTTGAAGGGTATTTAGGTACAGGTGTGAGTGCCGGGCATGATGATTGAGCACCTGAAGCTACGTACTCTACGAAATGACATATCCATTGTGTCCCTGCATGTACGCTTCAAAAACTAGATCCGCGTGTTTGCACAGAGTAAGAAGCAAAGGTCACTCCCTTGGCAAATTGAAGGTCGGGAGTCTACGGAGGGCAGCAGGCATGTGGAGAACGTACGGGCACGTAGAGGACTCTGTGCCTCTTCCTGAAAATTGGCTGGTGGCTGTGGGGCTTGTGGTTCCAGGAGGTTGGGGTGAACTGAACCTGTTCGTTTTTCTTTCCCAGAAGAGACAGAAGGAGAAGACACCACATGTCGATGTGGGAGCCACGCAGCAGCCACCTGTATGTGTGTACCGGTCTGCGTGTTTGTGAGTGGTTATGTGTGTGTGTAGGGACACCGTGTCTTTGTTCTCACCACACAGTGGGCAGAGTGGCGCTGGGTGTGTATGTCAGTGTGCGTTGTGGTGTGTGCGTGTGTTCCGTGCACATGGTTTGTGGACACTATCCTCTGCACCTTCCGACATGTGCTTATATCAGTGTGTGTCTAAGGTATGTGACCCTGTGTGTTGTTCACTCCTCTGCGCGGCCTGTGAGTGGGCACGCGTTGGTGTGGGTAATTGGTGTTGGTGGGTGTGCCTTGCACGTAGGCAGTTGTGTACAGCCAGGTGTGGGCCTCAGTGAGGATGCGTGTGGGCACATGTGAGTGAAAGAGTAGGTGACTACCCTTCTGCCCGTGTGAGCCCACTCCCGCGTGCTCTCCTGCGTGCATATGTCTGCGTGTTCCTGCCACCACATGAGATGTTCAGCAGCGGCTTGGAGAATGAGCTGCTGGTGGGCTCTACACGTGCAGCCTGTGGCTTTTATCGGCTGTTGTGGAAGAGATCCACGGCACTCTTATTTTTTGAGGGGGATGACTCCATGGGTCTGCCTGTCACTGCCGTCCGTCATCCTCCAAGAGTAGCCCACCATTGCGCCTTTCAGCCTGTGCTATCCCAGGCTGTCATCTGAGGGACCAAAGACAGGGAGAGTAGGAGGAAGAAAGATCTCTGACCTTGAATTAAGGGCCAGTGGTGAGCAGAGGGTGGGTACAGGTTGGTGCGCTGAGAGCAAAGGAGAACAGGGGAGTGAAAACCTGGCAAGCCTTCTACTCCTCTCCTGCAGGCCCTGGGGGCTCAGTCCTAGGCTGATCCCTGCCCGCCCTTCGACTACTGCAGAGCAGGGATTAGGGTGGGAAGCCCCACACACCAGGAGGCGCTGGTCCAACCACCTACTCGTGCGTGGCCCACTCGGCTCCTTGCATCTCTCTGTGCTTCCTGTCTGCAGGTCCTAGGCTCTCCCGTTTGCTGCCCCCCATGTGTCCCACCCCTTTCCCGTGGCTACTGAGGGCTGGTCTACACCCTTGTGGCTCCCTCCCTGGCCTTCAGCGGTCAGCTCCTGACCGTGGTCCTCACCCTTTCCTCTTTGGCAGGAGGGAGCGGAGGCGCCGGCACCACATGTCAGTGTGGGAGCAGCGCACCAGCCAGCTGAGAAGGCACATGCAGATGTCCAGCCAGGAGGCCCTCAACAAAGAGGAGGCCCCACCAATGAACCCCCTCAACCCCCTCAACCCGCTGAGCCCCCTCAACCCACTCAACGCCCACCCGAGCCTCTACCGGAGACCCAGACCCATTGAGGGCCTGGGCCTGGGCCTGGAGAAATGTGAGGAGGAGCGCATTAGCCGCGGGGGGTCCCTCAAGGGGGACGGAGGGGACCTGCCGAGTGCCTTGGACAACCAGAGGAGCCCCTTGTCCTTGGGCAAACGGGAGCCACCATGGCTGGCCAAGCCGTGTCATGGGAACTGTGATTCGACCCAGCAGGAGGCTGGGGGAGGGGAGACTGTGGTGACCTTCGAGGACCGGGCCAGGCACAGGCAGAGCCAGCGGCGCAGCAGGCACCGTCGTGTCAGGACCGAAGGCAAGGAACCCTCCTCCACCTCCCGGAGCAGGTCTGCCAGCCAGGAGCGGAGTCTGGATGAAGGGGGGCCCACCGAGGGGGAGAAGGACCGAGAGCCCAGGGCCAGCCATGGGGGCAAGGAACCCACAATCCAGGAAGAGGAAAGAGGCCAAGACTTAAGGAGGTAAGTTAGCTGCAGGAGTGCCCTGGAGGCATAGAGCCCTCCTGGTGTTAAGGATGCTTCAGTACAATCCCGCCTGGCCCTCACTTTTCCCTTTTATAAAATGGAAATGATACTGATGCACCCTTTATAAGGCATGTGTAAATATGACACACAGTGGGCTCTGTCCCCCTGAAACCCAGAGACTGGTCTTCTAGGGCATCTCCTGTTGGGTGTGGGTCATAGGTGGATGGATGGGAACAAGGCACGGACAGCGCCTGTGGGTCTTAGCTCCTCTCTGCCTGGGTGGGTGGGGGTGAGAGGCAGCAGATGCCATGCTCCGAGCGAGGCTCCTTGTGCTTCCCCCCACTTTCCCTCTTGCCTGGCTCACCAGCCACTTTAGAACATCTTCTTCTGATCTGAGCACCAGCCATCTCCTCCTCTGTCTCTGCAGGACCAACAGTCTGATGGTGCCCAGAGGCTCTGGGCTGGCAGGAGCCCTCGACGAGGCCAACACACCCTTAGTCCAGCCGCAGCCAGAGTTGGAAATGGGGAAGGACACGGCTCTGACAGAGCAGGAGCCGGAGGGCAGCAGTGAGCAAGCTCTGCTGGGGGATGTGCAGTTGGACATGGGCCGGGCCATCAGTCAGAGTGAGCCCGACCTCTCCTGTGTCACGGCCAACACGGACAAGGCCACCACTGAGAGTACCAGCGTCACCGTCACCATCCCCGACGTGGGCCCCTTGGTGGACTCAACTGTGGTTCACAGTGAGAACACAAGTCCCTGTCCCCCTTCACCCTCACCACCCATCCCACCCAGGGCTGGGGACAGTTATGGCTCCGGAGTCGCTCAGTAAAGCAACGTGAAAAGCCCCACCAGCAGGACGAAATCATTCTTCAGCAAGGAAACAATAGGAGCAGTTTTATCTAGGTTTGCAGGAAAAATAAGTTAGAATTTTCTCCATCTTTAGTTTTATCTGTAAAATTTGCTTACGCCTTGGCCCCTGTGACCATCATAGAGACGTCAGAGAGATCACATGTGGTTTTGTAGCCAGATGTATATATGTGGCTATTTGATGTATCATGTGAACACTCGATGGCACTCTCCAGGACCTCCGAGGGGCCATGTCACCCGGACAAGTTAGGGAACCCGTGTGGAGCAGGAGATGGTCCAGACCGCTTAGTGTATGGCTTCCAAACCTGTTTCTCCTGAGGCCTCAGTTTGTCAACCCTAAAGTGAAGCACTGAACTGGGTGATCACTGAGGTCTTCCTCAGCACTAACATTTTATGAATTTATTACTCTTATTTACTCTTTTCTCCTAGGAGCTTTTACTCAGTTTCTCTGATAGATTCCTCAGGCAATGGATGTTAATCTCCAGACCTCAAAAGGAAACAGCAGAAAGCCCTCCATCTACCCCCATCCCTGCCCTAGCCTAACCTCACCCCTATCCTCACTTCAGCCCCACCCCCTTTCCTGCCCTAACCCTGTCTCTATCCCCATACTAAACCCACCCCCACCCCAACTTCACCCCCACCCCTCACCCCACTTCCATTCCTGCATTAATTCTGGCTGCCGCCTCATGCTCACTGAATTATGACCAGAGGGCTCTACCCTTGCTTTTTTTTCCTTCTGATTTTTCCCATATATTTCTATTTTCATAGGACAGTCTCCTCTTCCTGTTTTTCTTTCTTCTGCTCCCTCTCCATTGCTTTACTTTCTGTACACTCAAAATGCCAGTACTGCTTTAAAAAGTGAAGTCTCCCATGTTCACTGCTCCTGGGGTTGGTTGACTTGGGCATGTCTCAGGATGTCAGACTCACAACCTCTTGTGGTGTGTGTTTAATTTTATGCTCTAATAAGTAAATCTTTTGGACCCTCTCTTATAAGAAACATCAACAAAGTTTGGCCTTCCTCTGCTCCTGTCCTGGGGCTAGTCTATGGCCTTGGTCATAGGTAAGGGCATAATGTCAGAGGGATCTGGGATCATTTACCTTTTGGAAGGACCTAGAAGGAGCCAGAGCTTCAGAGCTCTGCTGCTTGCACAAGGCTCCAGGGTAGAGTTGGTCACTGAGAGAGAACAGTGGGAGAGTTTGACTGAATCCCTTGCCCACTCAACTTTAGCCTCCCTGCCACTTAACCCACACTGTAAGTTGCATGTGGAAACTGAGGGTGGCGGCCCAAAAGTTCCACTCAGTCTCTGACTCCTTCATCCTCCTAGCCCTGGAAGGCCGTCATGGTCCCATATTTGCATGAATATTGCATTCCTGTTTCAACATTAATCACGACTGGAAAAAGCACAGCCAGAGAGTCAGCTGCAAACAGAGTAATGGTTTCTTAAAATCTTCCATTGCAGTGTGATATCATTGAAAGGATATAGGATTTTGAGTTGGGAACTAGCTGTATGAACTGAAGATAGATAACTTGAATTCCCTGAACTTCACTTTTCCCATCTGTATAATGGACATAATATATGCCACTCGAGGTGTATTGTTGTGAAAATTCAATAAGTAAATGTAGACAAAGAATCTAGATTTTTAGATATAACTTTGTAAGCCTTACAACAGAAATAATCATTCTGTTACCCTGGGAAACATGATTATTATTATTTTTTTAATGTTTATTTATTTTTGAAAGAGTGAGACAGAGTGCAAGTTAGGGAGGGGCAGAGAGAAAGGGAGACCCAGAATCTGAAGCAGGCTCCAGGCTCCGAGCTCTCGGCACAGAGCTCGACACAGGGCTTGAACTCATGAACCATAAGATTGTGACCTGAGCTGAAGTCGGACACTCAACCTACTGAGCCACCCAGGTGCCCCACATGATTATTATTTATATGCCCAAAAAGGCTGTCATGTAAAATTAGGGTGAGAGTCAGGCTAGGAGGAGAGTAAGGGCTTCACAGTGTAATCTAACAAACCCAGTGCTTGCAGGGTGCCTGGCTAGATGCATTCCTGTAACCCCTTCCCCTCGTCTCTATCCCATCCCTGTGGAAAACAAAAGGTGCTATTCTCATATGCAGCGAGGTTTCTGATGATTTCAACATGTGCCTTTCACAGTTAGCAACAAGACTGATGGAGAAGCCAGTCCTTTGAAGGAGGCAGAGATCAAAGAGGAGGAGGAAGAGGTAGAGAAGAAGCAGCAAAAGAAGGAGAAGCGTGAGACGGGCAAAGCCATGGTTCCGCACAGCTCTATGTTCATCTTCAGCACCACCAACCCGTAAGGCACCTTCCTATCGCTCGCCCTTTGGCACATGGTAGACGACCAGGGTTAGAGCCAGAGTTGGGGTGATGAGGAGGAGAGACGAGGGTCCGCTCGCCCCCCTGATCCTTCTCAGTGAACTGTGGCCAGACATCTGAAACATGCGGGGTGCTCCCTGGTAGAAGTGTGTCATGAGGTTGAATCGCCGCTGAGCTCTGTGCTGCATCTGAAGAATAATTTAAGACGGAGAAGCATGAGCAATGTCATGAGAAAAGGACCCTTTACCTCAAATTGTTCAGTAGGTTGTGTCGAGGGCTGGGGTGGGAGCAAGGAAATCTACTTGGGATGTGTCACCAAATATTTCAGTGGTGGACAGAACTGAGAATATGGAGCCTGGAATAAATAGACCACCCACTGGAGTTTAAGAGGATTGGTCCCACTTCCCTATATGTGGATTTTGAAATGGGCATGTTCCTCAAAGCAGAGGTAGGGCTATGAGATGGAGGTGGCAGAGAAGATTCTGGAAGGTTAGACTGAGCTGCCTTTGCCCTGGAAATGAGCAAGATGTACACATAGACCAGCTTCTGAGGCTAGGAAGACAGAAAGGTTTTCAGTGACCACACGGGCAGTATTCAGACAAGCCTCTGGGAGGGGAAGGAACTCGGGCTAAGGTATATCGGATCACCTGAGTCCAGAATACAATCTATAGAATATGATCACTTTAATCAGAATACCTGGGGCTCATGAAAACCTGTTGTTCCTCTCATCAGGAATCTTAGAATCAAGGTCTATTTTTACATTTCTGGCTTCTTATGATTTCCTTGCTATGCCCCAGTTTCTGTACAGTGGGGGAGGTGACACTGAGATACAATGGAGGGTCCCATGTAGCTGTGCTGAGTGTGTGTAATCTGATGCTGGCTGCTCCCGTGCCTGCAGATAATGTATTTGGCTTGCGTACCGTAGCCTCTAACCGATCTGATTACCTTCTCCCACTGGAGCTTTAAATCAAGGGTGGTGCCTGAGAAATTAAATTGCTCTCCCCATGGCTTCCTCTGGCCAGGGCCTGGCTGTCTGGAAGAGGCTGATGAGCACGAGGGTGGGGAGTAAGAGATGGGGATGGGAGGGAAGCAGAGGCCGCTCAGAAGGCCCTTCCACCCCACAGGATTCGCAGGGCCTGCCACTACATTGTGAACCTGCGCTACTTTGAGATGTGCATTCTCCTGGTGATCGCAGCCAGCAGCATTGCCCTGGCAGCCGAGGACCCTGTCCTGACCAACTCGGAGCGCAACAAAGTGGGTGCACGGGAGCCGTTTGCAACCTCCGTAATACCCTGGTACCCACCCCATCCCAGCCCCTCCCCATCCCAGCATTAAAAGTGAATTAAGGCAGGTTCCTGGGGAGTGAAGAAGGGTTAAGAAATGGTCCATTCCAGTCCCTCAGGGCAAAGTAGGGACCATTTCAAGACCAGCCCCTTTTCTCCAGTCCCCACTCCCCAGCCACACTGTGTGCTGTTATGTTTCAGCAGTGGGCCTTCTCCCCCGAGCCAGCCAGGTCTTACAGGGTCATGTAGGGTCATGAGGGATGTGCATGAAGTTGGGGAGCTGAAGCTCTACCCCAAGCTGCTGAGACATCTCCTGGAGGTCCTAAGGGTGTATGTTGGGAAGTATGAGGGAGGTCAGGAGGATTGGAACTGACAAGGATTCTAGGTCCTGAGGGAGATATTTGTGGGGCCATTCAGACCCAAGAAGTGAAGTTCTGCCCAAGGGGAGGGAAGAGCCAAGGACTGACCGCTAAGTCCTGCGGTTCCAGCAGTAACGCCTGGCCCCCCTCCTCCTGTGTCCAACTAGCA
This sequence comes from Acinonyx jubatus, assembly GCF_027475565.1. NCBI lineage: Eukaryota > Metazoa > Chordata > Mammalia > Carnivora > Felidae > Acinonyx > Acinonyx jubatus. Next base: position 42,241,802 of record NC_069395.1, read on the forward strand.
GGCTCAATCCCAAGCTTCTGTCCTGAGGTAGAAACGAGTTGGGGTGGGGGTGCAGGACTGCATGCACACGGGCAGTCAGGCATGTGTGTAGCCGGGTGGCCACACGTGATGCTCTTCCCCTTCACGGATATGTGTCTTACAGGTCCTGAGGTATTTTGACTATGTTTTCACTGGCGTGTTCACCTTTGAGATGGTTATAAAGGTAAAAGCCTCTAGAGAAAAGCTGGGCTTCGGGGTTTAGATGGGTCATGTGTCTGCTCCTTTAGTTTGGTGCCCTTCCCCAGTGCTGCCACCTACCAGCCAATGACAGAACCTCAGTAGGGCCTCCAGCCATGCCTCCTCTGGCCTCAGAATTCTGATGAAGTCTGTCATGATAAGATGTTGTGGTACAGCACGTCTGCGTTGATCTGTTTAGACTGGGGCAGACCTGTGGGTATGGCCCAAGGGGAGCCAGGCCCACTCTCAGGCAGGCAGTGGGAGTGCAGACAGGGGTGGGGATTGTACTCACCTCCCCAGTGTGCTCCCTGGTCTGAGCCTGGGCACGTGCCAAGGCAAAGGGTCGGCTAGGGATGGGTCTTCCTGGACACCATGTAGTTCCAGCTGCCCTCACTGCCCCCCATTCTGTTTCCCACCATCCTAACACCCCACATTTCTATTCTTTTCATAGTCTCCCTTATGTGGGGTTCCCTCCTCTGTGCATATGTGGCGACGCCTGGTGCTCTGAGCCACTAATGGAGGAAGGAATGTGGCAGAGTTCTGTGAGAGCCAAGGAGTCTAGTTGAACCCTGGTGGCTATGACAAGGGGCCTCAGGCTTCAGAGTGAGGTGAAGAGAGACTGTGAGACATGTCCTCTTGCTCTTCAGGTCCTTGTACAGGGTTGATTATAGAGACAATGGCAGTAGGGGCATTGTCATGGGGAGCCCCGAGCTCAGGGTGCATTGCCGACACCAGTGGGCTCATCCCTGGCTGTTCACATCTTTCTCCTTCAGATGATAGACCAGGGCTTGATCCTGCAGGATGGGTCCTACTTCCGAGACCTATGGAACATCCTGGACTTTGTGGTGGTGGTTGGCGCATTGGTGGCCTTTGCTTTGGCGTAAGTGTAACTCTTTCTTCTTGTTCAATTCCCTGTTGTCTCTTCTTCCTGAGTCCTTGATTTTGAGGCCTCTCCAAGGCCAGCCTGAGAAACAGTTCACTCAGAGTGGTGCCAAAGAGAGCTGCCCTTGAAATCTGCTTCCCGCTTGCCCTCTGTGGTACTTCTAGGAGCCTTATATCTTCAGCTCACATGCCCGAAACAGTAGCACTGGTGAAGGAGGAGCCGGGAAAGTCCTTAGGGAGAAGTCAGAGGCCCTGGGGTTCCTTTCTTGGAGATGAGGGAGCATGGGCAGGTGCTCACCCATGTGGGCAGTGCCTCCAGGGGCTCAGGAAGGGACCCAGGGACAGCTTACGTATCTCTCGTTTCTTGATTCTCTCAAACAAAGAATCAGCTTGAAAGAAGAATGTAGAGCGTAGAACAAAGTTGGGGATCACAGAATCTTGAGCATGAGGAAACTCTCTGCTCATGAGCAGAGATACCCCAGAGAGATTTCAGGGACATCAGAACCAAGTTAATACGTTTAACTCCGGAACGTAAGATTTAGGAACTTCCTTGATAACACACTGAGGAAGACAGTCTTAAACCATTTAGGTAACTAAACCGTGTTCATTACATTTGGGGATTTTTTTTTCCCCCAAACATTGATCCAGCTGTAGCAGGTTTTCAACCACATTCCGACATTTCCTGTGGAATCCGGCAAAGGAAGGGGCTCTCTTAACCCTCCAGGGTATAGCTGGGAAATACACATGGTGTCAGGGCCTTTTCCCTAAGCTGGTATGTCGAGTACCCTCAGATGAATGACAGCCTTTTGGGCTCTGTCTCTACCTTGTTCCACCACCAGAGCAGCCTCCCCCCTTTCCTAGGTGGTGCAGCAGGCTTCCCTCCAGACTCTTCAAGTACAAGAGCTGAATCTTCTAAGCAAGTCTGGCTTCAGTGTGATGAGGCTGAAGGGAAACATTTGGGAGTTGTTGTCAGTGATAGCAACTGGAAGAGGGAAGGGGCAAAATACCTGCATACGTTTGACCTTCCCAGGTCCAAGAAAGGGGTCATCCATCCCCCCTGCCCCTGCTCCCCAAATACCATAAGCTTCCATTTCTGTCTACCCTGGCAGAGAAAGAGGTGGGGTGAGATTTAAGAAGAAACATTCCCCAAGTGGCTGAGGGTAGGGAGCTCTCTGTGGGAGAGATGAAAGGTCTCCAGCTGTCCTAAGAATCTAAGATCTCCCAGAACCTAGAAGTGGGCTATTTGAATTGCTGTCCCACCCATGAGGGACCCCCCCCAAAGGAGAGCCAGGGTGAATGTGGCTTATGACCCTGAGCTGACCTTGCAGATCAATTTCAGTGTCCCTTGTCCCCCATGTACACCAGTATATTAACCCCTATTAGAGTCGCATGGAATCACCTGTGTCTCTCACAGCAGGAAAGACTCCCGTTAGACATGACTGAGCTGTTTCCAAGGAAATTTCACAAAAGTATGGCATTTTCCCAAACATCTCTACCTCATGTGAATTCTCACCTCAAGACAAAAATCAAGGCAGCTCTGGCTATACCAAGGGGACTCCCAGCTCCTCTTCCTCCTTCTTAGAAAGAAGCATTAGAGTCTTTTTCCTAAGGAGGCCTATTTATTTGGTAAGGGATAAATATCACCTTTGAGTTTCTAAAAGGTCAGGTTCCCTTTTCATTTTGTCAATTCATTTGCTTACATTATTCACCATATTGTTCTTCTTTCTTATTTTGATCTCAATAAAGTAGTTTGTGTCTTTTTGAAGAAATGAAAGACAAGGAGAGAAGTATATCAAGGAATCCACCCCATCTTTAGGAATCTCATTGGGGTGACAGGACATAGTGGGAGGAAGGTGTGGGCTGTGGACTTAGGCAGGCCCTGTTTTGAATCCCAGCCCCTCTATTTACCTGCATCATGTGCTAGAGCAACATAGCAAGACAGTAACCCTTTTATCCTCAATTTCTCATCTCTGAAATAGAGTCAAAATAATGTGTATAGAGTGCTTAGCATAGGGCCTGGCACAGTGTAAGTGATCAATAGATGTTAATTTCCTTCCTTATGCTTCCATTCTCTCACCAAGGCTAAACATGGAAGACAAGTATGTGTTGATATATAATGTGTGAAAATAGTTGAAGATGAACACAGAGTGGTTTCCAAGACTTGTTTTACACACACGCACACACACACACACACACACACACACACACACACACCACCTTGTGCCTACATGCCAGGTATGTAGGTGCCCATGGGAAAAAGCTGCGTCTTAGAGGAAGCCTTTGCATGCCTGCCCCATGTCCACAGTCCAGCTGTCTCTCCTCAGATCCAGAGCAAGGACGATGGGCTGGAGGGTTGTCACCTGTCTTGTTCTCTTTTTGTACCCTTTGAAAACATGGCGGTGGTGGCTTTGGTGCTGGTGGCAGGGAAGCCTTAACAGCCCTGGAACCGAAGCCTGTCTGTTGGTCCTCAGACCAGGTACAGTGCAGGGAACCCCAAGAACCCCTGGGTTCTGGGGTCCACACTTATGTGATGGATTGAGAGTTATGATCCATCACTTGCTTTTAGTGATGTCACTTTCTGAACTTTTTCTTAATTTCCCTGGAAATGTAAATGGTACCTGCTCACCCTTCTCCATCCACTGTCTTTTGTTACCATCCTTCCAAGCTGGCCATGCACATTTCCTCTCCCCTTCCTCCTGCTCATGGAACAGGCTCACATCCCTCTTCTCTGGCCTTCGTCACATTTGCTGAGGTCCAGGTAATGCTTTCTCTCGCTCATGTGCCATGCTTCCTAACTCTCTTCTCTCCCTTTCCTCATTAAGGGCACCGGAGAATTCAGCTCTTCCATCACTTTGGTAGGGTTGGCCAGGATCTACCCTGCCAGCAGAGTGAGGGCCTGGCCTGGGGCAGACAGCGGAAGGAAGCCTGTGTTGTACTCTGCCGGGCCATGGCAAGAGGCTCAAGCCAACAGGAAGCCAAATGTGGGGTTTTCTGCACACTTTTCAAGGACCTCCCTCCTTGTGGTTACAACTTCCATTGTTATAACCCATATGTTTGCCTCTGGGAATGTCCACCGTTCAGATGACCTTACTCTAGCCCTCTCTCTCTCTCCTCCTTGCAATTGAACCTTGCCCTGCCGAGGTTACTACTCAGGCTGTTGCTCAGTCTGAGTAGAACTGATGATGATTGCCATGGTAACACCTTTATGTGATGCCTCAGAAGTCATAAGTGACTTGGCATCCCTTCCAACACTACCAGCCAGGGCCCTCTCAGAACCCAGCCCAAGTCCCAAGAGCAATACCCCTAGCCAAGGGGAGGGAATGGCCTGTAGCTGAATTCTCAAAGAAAGCTGCGTGGTCCCCTGAGCCCTCCTGCAGAGGTCTGCACCTGCCATCATGTATGTTTTCTATAAGCATATATGCTGTTTGTGTAGTGGCTGAAGAGAACTCTCTCTTCTCTATAGCTGCGTACTTCAAGTGAAGGGATTCTTTATAATGTAAACCTGACAAATTCTGTTTGGGAACTTTTATTATTGACTTTTGAGGAGGAGGGGAAGGGGATTTATTTTCTAAGGGTGGGCATACCAGGAGATGAGAAAATAAACGGAAAGATACTCACATGGCCCCTTTCCTGTTCTTCCCGGTACACTTTTACATTATAAAGCATTTATAAGAACACTCAGGTCTCCTGCCTTCAGCCAGATACCTGTGTAGGGAAGTGGGCAGAGTTTTGGCAGAGGTTGGATATGTTTCTCCTCATTCCACTGCCCTCACAACACCCCACTTTCTGGGCCATATGGAGACACAGAGTGTTTGCCAACTATAAATGTACTGACTGTGCCTTTTCCTCTGTGAGGTTTCAAGAAAAGTCTGGTGAGTGACTGGATCTATGAAACCTTTCTCTTTGATCTTTTTCTATCTGAAAAAGAGGGATTCTTCTGTTTGATAATTACTTTACACCGAAGGGCCAGAAACTGCTTTTCCCAGTGTCCTCACACCCTGTTGCCATCGTTTCTGCTTCCCAGCCTCCTGGGTGGGAAAACAAAGATGGCTCCAGCCTTGGCATTTCTGGGTATCTGCACATCAGGTACATTCTGTCACTTTGGGGTGTCTTGCTGGAGTCAGCTGCCTTGTAGGGAAGTCATGTGGCCAACATGTCAGGGTGAGTTCATGAGCTTTATGGGATCCTGCACAGTCATGGTGATGCCCCCCGGCCCTCAGGTTTCATACCTTAAATGTTGAGTGAAGGGATTTGGACAGGCAGGTGGGCAGGGACAGCGTCATAGGAAGAAAGGTGAGGGACATATGTATGTGTGATCTTGCACTCCAACCCAAGCTCCTCACCTTCCTCATTCTCATTGTTCTACAACATGTTACTTGACTAGCTCAAGTCAGGTCACCAGGTGAGCTATCCTAGATTGGATTGTAAACAGTAAACTCACAGCTGATAACGGTTTGTCAACACAAACAATTAAAAAAAAATAGCAATTCTGCTCCCACCTCCTCCTCCCCCCATCTGGGGCCTGTGCATCAGTCAGAGTCATGCAGGCTCTATGGCAGCTGAGGCCAAAGCTTCCCCTTGCTGTTTGCCATCTTAGCAGGGCACAAGGTAAGGTCAGGGCTCCCTGGCACACAGGGGACCTGGATCATAGCCACACTTGGCCTTTAATTATTCCATGCTTAGCCAGGAAGGAAAAACATGAGTCAATCTGCCTCTCGATGCCAGAAGGAACCAGAATTCCCACATTAGCTTTTATTGCATTCTTTTCATTGAAGTGTGTTGCTTTTCTGACATTTGACACTCTGCCCTAGTCTTTAAGATGGATAAGGCCTTCTGAATGCAGCCACAGTGGCTGAGCCAGTTCTGAATTCATTCAGTGAAATATGCAGATACAATTTTAGGTTCGGGAGGGTCCTCAGGAGCCACAGAATATGGTACCTCAGTTCTACTTTTGTATTTATAAAGGTGTGAATGCGTGCTCTGAGAAAGGAGTGGCTATTCAGAACTGAGATACTAGTGTGCACTTACACTCAGCACAGTAATAGTCGTACAGACATTTTACCCTATACCTGGCTCCTTCCTCCTCTTCCTCACTGTGCGCCTGTGTCTGAGGCAGTCCCCTCAGACCTCAAGCTTTGCTGTGCAACTTCTTTCTTGACAACCCCTATTTTTCTAGAACTGAGAGGGGTGTCTCCCAAAGGAAGCTGTGCCTACACATTCATCTTGTGGGGGAAGAAAAGGAGTGGACACAGTCCTGCTTCATGCAGAGAAGACCCATTTACCATTGAGCCAGACAGGTCATCCAGTCCCACTGTTCTGTGGAAGAAAATGAAGGATTAAAATTAAATTTAGCCATCAGGTAGCCAATTAACTGTGGATTTAGGATGCTGGCCGAGCTGGAGTTGGAAATTTCCAGCAGCGAGCAGAGAGAAGGATGTTGTTTCTCAAGACTCCAGCCTTAAGAGTCACTTCGAGAGTGACTTACCATGACTTTCTGCCCAGGCAGGAACACTAAAGGTGATGAATGGCCGTGAAGTCTTGGGGTGCCTATTGCTGGATTGTATCTGAGCTGCCTTGAAAAACAGGTTTTGGGGGTGCCTGTGTGGCTCAGTCAGTTGAGTGTCCAACTCTTCATTTTGGCTCAGGTCATGATCTCATCGTTGATGAGATTGAGCCCTGCGTTGGCCTCTGTGCTATCAGCATAGAGCTTGCTTGGGATTCTCTCTCCCTCTCTTGTTGACCCTTGCCCACTTGTTCATTCTCTCTCACTCTCTCACTCTCTGTCTCTCTCTCAAAATAAATAAACATGTAAGAAGACATAGAAAATGGGTTTTGGCATGAATTAGGGGTGACAGAGTAGGAGCCACATGGAGGGGATGCCTAAAAGAGATAAGTTCTCAGTCTACCTGCTCTTGGCATTAAGCCCCAGCATGCATGTTTTTTTGTTTTGTTTTGTTTTGTTTTGGGGTTTTTTTGACGAACACTGAAAAACGCGTTGTCTGTTATATACACCACTGGTGCTGCTGGGGAATGTGCATTTGGAGACCTTTATCATATGTAGGCAATGGGTGTGAATGCCCAATCAATTCTCATTATTAACAAGCACAAATTTGGGAGATGGTTGATTATAAATGGACCTCAGCCTGTGGCCACATAACCAAGCAAAATGAGATGGTCCAGTCAGGGAACACAGCCCCATTCACATAGTAGCCAACAATTTGGCTAACCAGCCTCAGATGCAAGAAACACCCTGCACGTGAGGCAAGCCTTCACAGATGGAGGAACAGCGCAGTCCTGCAGGATGAGTAGAAATCCACCACAGTGCCCTCCGGATTTAAAAGTAAGTTTTAGAATAGCCCAGAGCAGATGTCATGATGGGACTAGGGAAGGATCCGCTCAGATCGTGTGACCTGCAAGCCATCTGCTTTATCCACACTCACAGAGCCACAGCATAGGGGAGTGTATTGGCTGGACTTTTCCAGCACCAAGGCCTTCTCGGGAAGATCAGCACATGAGGGATGTAGGGTATGTACAGAATGTGAACTAAGAAGCAAAATCACCATTCCCCAGACCAAATAACAAAACTGCTAGGAGAGGTAAGGGGCTTTGCTGTCTCCTGCTCCTCAGCGCTTAGACCTTCCAGTTACAGCATGGTGCAGCGTTTGCAAAGGAGAAAGTTTTCAGGAGCAATGCTGAATGTGTACAGGGAGCTCACTGAGATGCATTTGCAAGAAGGAAAGTACTATGCACTAACCACTTAGCATGGAGTTAGTGCCCTGGTCACAGAGCAAAGAAAGTTGGCAGAGTCACAAAGGATTTAGGGCTCATGGGAGACCCCAAGCAATGCTGAGGTATGGGTGAGGAAGAAGAATACACAAATAGATGACCTAGCCTTACCTTACAGGTTCTAGACTTTTCTCTGGAGACTAGAATTGCCAACGCAAAGAGGTAAACTATCATTTCCATGGGTCTTTAGAATTTTTAAAGTGCTTTCTCACTAGTTGATTTATCACTCAAAAGTTTTATAGTTGAGAAGCAGATTGCTGGAGACTTTAACTACTTTGACTCATTGGACTAGTTGCAAAACCAGTTTTAAACAACTGGTGCTTTTTATTTCAAGTTTAGGGGCTTTCTCTGTCACATTAAACTTCCTTCTACCTCTGTTGTTGTAGTTATTTCTAAGGCATTAACCCCTGTAAACTCAACTTGGGGGCCTGGCGTGGATCTCTCCTCAGTCTACAGGTCCATCTGTCTCTGCTTAGAGACAGACAAGACATATGGACCAGATTAAGAAGGGCGTCCCTGACCCTGTCCATCTTGCTATTCCATCTGTACCTTTTTCTTTCCATGAACCCTTGCAGACCCTAGACTGATTAAGGTTAACAGAGGATAGATAGGTCAATATTTGAGCTCAGGAACTGCTTTCTTTTGCTGTTCCTTCTTTGGTTAAAACCCCCTGTGATTCCCATCTGAAAAAGCACTGTAACATCACAAGGACGTAGATTTCAGAGCCTGACTTAGTTCTGAATCCCAGCATGACGAATTACTCGCTGCCTTAACTGTCTCTATTTCCTCATCCATAGCGGGAATTAAAAATAACTGTGTTTTGGTCTTGTGAGAGACAAGATAAAATATATTCAGTGTCTGATATAGTGCTAAATACTTAGCAAGTGCATATTAAATTTTAGTTATTATTGCCTACCAAATAATAGTCCCAGGCACTTTAGCAAGGCTCAAGGCTCCTCACAGTGTGACCTCCTCTCCCGCCTTACACTCCAGCAAGCCTGGAGGCTCCTTCTTCTCATGCAAGAGATTCCCTCAAATCCCTGTGTTGTTCTCTCTGGGACTCATGGGGGAGGGCAGAAGGCTATTCCACTTAAGGAGGAAGAGCTCTTCAGACCCCGACTCTGCCCCCCATGGAAAGAGTGGTTCCTTGCAGAAATCACTTTGAGAACATGTCCTTTGAGAAAGGGTTGGAAGGGAGGGCGCTGGAAACTGAAGAGTGAAATTACAGTGAATGATGGGTGATTATACATGAAAGATCTGGAGGGCAACTTGACAATTGAGCTGGAAAAGTCTCATCTTTTACTGATGAGACATAAGAGAAATGTGACTCTTTTTTTCCTGGAGAGCAGCCAGTAACTTACCAAATAAGTAGGAAAGGCATGGGGAAAATGGGTGCCCCAAATGAGTCCCAATTAAGGTGGGACCAGTACATCCTACCATGTGAAATTATTCTCAAATTTTAACATTAGAGTTAATTTTTAGACCTGATAAATTTCAGTAATTAGCTAGGCAGTATAAAAAAAAATTCTGATTATACATGGAGTAGCAAAGACTAACAAAGTGTTATCAAATGATTATATTTAAATGATTTGTAAAAAGAGCACATGAATTATTTCAAAAATAATGTGCCTCAGTTTAAAGTGCTTTAAGAGTTTGTCCCCTGGTTTGATAAAACATTTCCCTTACAATCTTGTTAGCTTTGATAATGGCTTAAATAACTTGTATGCATGACTTTGGTAAAGGTACTTTAGCCTAGTGTATGTGTAAATTATGATATGTTTTAATTAATGTTAAAATTAATATTGGTGCTAAGTTGTTGAGACCTTTCTGGATTCTGTGGCTTTGTTATCCAGTATTCTTTTCATTTCAAATGGCAGTTTTCAAATCAGTGCTGAACATATGTTAACAAAACTGAGAAGCGAGTGTGCTTTTCTTCAACCACTCAAAATCAGAGCTTTTCAGTGGCTCCTCCTGTTTGAACAATGTGCAGAGCAATGACTAATCTTTATTTTGCTTTGGGCCTCTGTCTTATTACTATCCCTGGCTCAACTCTGTGGGAGTCAGGAGGGGACAAATCTCTCTCCCAACCCCTGCTGTATATTGGCAGCTACAATCAGTTGTTGAGATCAGAGTGTGCTGTTAAGGAACCCCATTGTCCAAAACAAGAGACACACACATCATACGAGCAATGGGTCAGAGATGCTCTTTGTTCCGTAGCAGAATATTTTACTAGGATCCTGGAGCAAAATTAATTATAGAGAACAAATTCTGTCCTTTATCCAGGTGTGTGGGAAGAGCAAGAAATTTGGGGCCTTCCTTCATAAAATGGGCATCTGTGAGTATGAACCTCTGAGAACCCGTTCAGATGCTACTGGACATAAAGGTCTCAGAGTTGAGGACCTGGGCTAAGCAACAGGTAAAAGCCTGGAGTGTGTGACCCTAAATCACCTGCCCATCCATTGATCCTACTCTGTTCTCTCATTTTAGGGATATGGAAGAGTCTCCCTAAGCTTTTCCTTAAGATGAATGTAGCCTGGGGAAAGGAAAGTGACCTATGTAGTTGTTTTGGTGAAATTTTCAATCAAGTGATTACATTTTCCCATGGCACGTAGCTTGCAATTATACTTTTATTTGTTTGCTTGTTTACTTGAGGTCTGTTCTCCCTACTAGACTTGGTAACTTTCAAGAAGCTAGGGACCTCAATTGTTTTATTTACGGTGGTAAACCCACACCTAGAAGAGTACCTGACATATGCTAAGGACTCCATCAGTGCTGTTATATGAGTGGATACAGGTGTGTTGGACCAATCCACCGTGAGTCCAGGCTCGTGTATGAGAAGACACTGTGATAGCTCAGGGGAAGATATTATCTTTGCCTTCTGAACACTCAGAGGGCATCACATGAGCAATGTAAGATTTATAAAACCTTGGGTTTAATTCCCAAATAAACATTAGTTTGGCAATTATAGTGAAAATTAATGTAATTTTGAATATGACATCATTTACTGAGTAAAATAATGATTAGAAGTCTTTGCTCGTGACATATAGTGATGTAACCTAGGTTTGTGACACATCAAAAAAAATTAAGAAAGGAGAAAAAGTACCGTTTAGAGCAACCAGCAACTAAGAACTGCAGCCTGAATTCTAGACAGTTCTACATGGCTGCAGACAGGTTCACCAGTGGCAATGTGGCTCACTTATTTAGTGATCTTATGCAAGGCACATCTTCCTGGGTATGCAGTTTCCTTTGCAATTAAGTGTATTTTAGGGGCCTTTTCCAGGTCTAGAAATTTGGTGAGCTGTTTGACAGAGCTTGGAACCAAAACCTGCTGCAGAGGTTTACTGGTTCAGAGCAAGAGCTCCAACCATCATATAGTCTTGGGGATAGTCATTCCTATGTCCTAAAGTTATTAGAAAGTCTAAATAAAGAGTCACACTAAAAGTTCTTAGCATAGAGTCTAGCCAAGAATTAATATTCAGAAAGTTGGCTCTCATTATTTCTATCTTAAATATTACATATTTATGCTCTCACCCTTTTTGTTATTGGAAAGCCTCAAAATAGAGCTGGGATGATTTTTCTTCAAGCTGCACAGCAAAAACTCATGATAGACAGTTGGTCATTTAATTTATCAAAGCCATCCTCTGTGTGACATCAGGACCTTGAAGACTATGCCTTCCCCTATATTTTGAATGGTTTTAGGGTGTTGCTCATCTGTGCTTTTGAGAGAGGTCATGCTATCCCTGACAGAGTGACTGTGTGCCCCACTGCAAATGAACTCCTTCATAAGCATAGATATACCACTATGGCATGATATGCCTTTCCCAATAGAGTTTCTGGCCCAGAGCAGAGGAGTAATTCCTCTCTCCTGGTTTCTTATAAATTCCCTGGAAATTGAGTTTGTCTGAAGATTACTAAGGAAGTAAAAGGCTATATTTAGAAAACATCAATAGACTGGGCTCCATGAAAGAAAGCACATTGTGGGGAATGCCATCTGGTTAGAGACAGCTTCACTAGTGCTTGCAAAGGGCCTTTGCCTTTCCAGGTTGGAGAGGGGGGTGTGGAGCAAATGGTGCGCTGGCCTTTCCTTTCACAAAGTGTGTGGACTCTGCAAGTGCCAAGGCTGTAAGCGGGATCTCCTGGGCCTGTGCTTGTCCAATTCCCTGTCGCTGTAAGGTTCCCTGTCCTCCCTGAAGTTTTCTAACTGTTTCCTTCTCTCCACCCCTCCTCCTTTTTTTTTTTTTTTTTTTTTTTAACTGCTTTCTGCTTGGATCCTCCATAGGAACGCCTTGGGGTAAATATTGTTTTCTCTTTTCCTTGAAGTAAAGAATACGGGAAGTGGGCTTGGAGGAGGGTGCAAGTACAGTTGGGAGGGAAGGAGCCTGCTCGTTGAGAAAGGAGCGGTGAGTTTATACGAGTGGTAAGTTCTCACTGACAACCAAGAGAACAAAAGTGAGGAGTCACCAAGCTTTCTTGGACAGTGATCATTTTTATTGGTTGAGGTATGTATTTGGCTTAGAAGTTGCCTTTTTTAGGTAGGTAGCTATATGAATGTAATACAGTAAAAGAGTTTATAAAATATACAAAACCCCTGGATGCAAAAGACCTGATAATGCAATATTTTTGGATTATCTGTATTAAGAGTTCAAATGGAATAAAAGTGGCTTACAGGCCATGGCCTACAGCCATTAAGAAGGTCTTTAAATTCACATTCTGAGCAAAGCCAACATTCCTTGAATTCTATTAAATGTCTTCTTCCTACCTTGCCTTCTATGGAAGAAAATGATCTCTTATCTCCCTGTCAGAGGGGATGCCGTGTACGGCGGAAGGACAGGGTAAAAGGCAGGCAGAAGCCCTTGTAGTTCCCATCTGATGCTCTGGATCCCATTTCCCCGGACTGTTGGTGTAATGGTACTCTGGGCCAACATGAGGAAAGAACCAGAGCCTGAGCTCAGTCTTTAGAGTCTCATTTCCTACCATCTGTGTCTTTTACAAATTGCAATTGTGTGAATTGAATGCAAAGATCTCAGGGGATAAGAAGGGTGGAGGGAGAAATGCAGGTTGATTTATTCATTTCATTCCTAAAACTAAAAAGGGAAGCATATTTTATCTATTAGGAGCAAACATTTCCAAGTGGCTGAATAGGGAAGCTCATTAGCTGTAGGGCAAGGATAAAGGTGGGCAGGGACTGGAGTTTGGGCCTTCTCCAACTGTATGGCTCTCTGCAGCTTGTGCTAGGTATAGGGCACCTCCGATGAGAAGGGACAGCGGAAGGAGCCAGCCATGCGCAGGTAGTGTGAGCCAGCGTCCTGGCAGGAAGCCTACGTGACATGCTTTCTCTGGAAGCGGCAGCCAACACAGCAGGGGTGTCCTGTCCCTACTGCCCTTCCCCACCCTGTTCTCCCCTGAACTAATGAGTTCTGCCAAGGTGGCAAATGTAGAGTCAAGGAAAGGACTAGCTTAAGTCCTCTGATGAGACTTGCTTTCAACCAGGGGTTCCCAGTCCATTCAACGAATATCATTTGAGAGCCTGCTACTCAAGAAGCACCAGACCAGGCACCATGGGGATCCAGAATGGATTGCCAGTCATGTTCCATAGTCGATCTCTCTTCCATTCCCATTCTGCTAATGTGTTAATAACCAGCATTACTCTAGGCATTGGGGAGAGGAAGTGTTTATTAAAATACTTATTACATGGATGCCTTTGTGCGTGCTCACGTGTTCTTCTGTGTGAATATACATGAGTGTGCGTGTGTGTGTGCACGCACACGCACATAAGAGTGTGTTCAAAATAGGGAGTGAATTGAATTTTTTGTGGGGTCTTCCTGAAGGGGGTCTACTCTGACCCACTATCTGGCCTCTTGCCTCACTATCACCCCTTTTACCTTGTTGTTGTAAATGCGGTAGTGTGAATGCCACTTTCATTTCTCCCCCTGTCTTCTGATCCCTGGGGGCCTCTCCCCTGCAGAACTAACAAGGGGCGGGACATCAAGACCATCAAATCTCTGAGGGTGCTCCGAGTTCTGAGACCGCTGAAGACCATCAAGCGCTTGCCCAAGCTCAAGGTAAGGTTTTCCGAGTCCCCTTCTCCCATCTTGTCTTTAGCCGTGGTCAGCCTGCTTTCAGAGAATTATTTCTGAGAATAGTCCTTTGGCTCACACAGGGACTGGGGTCCTTTCATCGGCCTGAGTGAAAGGTCTTTGTTTAAAAGAAAAATAACCAACATGCCAAGAAATCTATGAGGGGGCTTTGGCCTCTTGGGTCCAGACCCAGGTAGTATTTTATACATACTCTGGCTGTGGCATGTCACCCAGAAAGCACCCTGTGTCGTTAAGGTGGACCCAGAACACCAAAATGGAAGTAGAAGTCTTCTAACTGTGTTGTGGCCAAACAGCAGGTCATGCTGAGTAACCAGGGATGGGTAATTCTAGAGAAGGAAAGGATTTACTAGCCCTGCCCCTTCATATTTTTAAGGCACAGATAGGTCAGCAACTTGCCCAAGAACATAGTCATTTTTGGCAGAAGCAGAGAATGGGGAGGAGCTAACATGCATTAAGTTCTTCCTGTTTCCAGGGCTTGCTCTTCCATAGGTATATTACCTTGATTCTCCTCCTTTCTAACCAGTGTCTCCCTGCTCAACCCTCCTGGGGCTTCTTCCCTGGCTGAGCCTTCCTGCCCTCAGGGTGTGCTTTACCGTTCAAGTCCAGTTGGTTAACACATTGAACCCTCCTCCCCCCACACATATACTGCTGTGAACAGAAGCTGAAGCCTCACTGGGGAAAAAGTTTTTCCTCCTGAATTCCTGTGAGTGAGAGTTAGCCACCCTGAGGGAGGAGGCCAGGATGCCTGGTTCACAGCCCTGAGGTCCACTCCCTGATGCCCAGGCCACACGGCCAGCCAGAGTGAGCCACAGCACCAGGCCTGAGCATGGTCTTCAGGGGCTACGCACACTGTTCACTACAACCTTGTACCTGGTAATAGACCCAGCATTGTTCCAGGCCTCGGTCCATGTCCATGAATATTCATTCCTTTCTGCTCCACCCCAACAATACCGCCAGGGGGCTGAGGCCTTAACCAATGTTGTTAGCTGCAGCCCAGGCTCCAACGGTCTCTTCTTTTCTGAGCTATGTTGGGGTCCTAAGGAGATTGCAGACCACATAATGAGATTAGTTAATAGGCTGGAGAATGCGACCCCAGCCTTGGCTAATTCCACTTAATTACGAAGCGCTGGCTTCTTGCTTTCTCTGCAGCTCCATCACCTGGGGGAAGTGTAGGTGGCTCTGATGAGTCTACAAGGCTGCGTGCCGCTCACATACCCCGCAGTGTTGAACTAATTAAACCAGCGATAGTCACCCAGCGCTGTGAAGAAACAACTGTACCAATGTGGCAACTGCACAAATGCAGTCCCACCATGGGGCTCAACTCTCCAGTGAGCTAAACCTAAAAACCTAGAAAATAACCTAAAAATGGCTTGAAATGTGTCGAATTCCTGTGTAACTCCCCACAGCTCAGGGCCTAGAATGGATTCTGCAGAGTGACATCCAGGCTTGTGACCGAAGCACCAGTCTGATTCTGTCCACCCAGTCCTCCCTTCTCTATGGGAAGGCTGCTCTCCATCCCTTCCTACATCACCTGTTGACTCTTCATCCCCAATACAGCTGGCTTTAAGCTAGAGAACATTTACATGTGAAGTATTGAACATATTTTGATCGAATGTATGGATTAATTCAAATTATCACTAAAATACAGGTGTAATTTACTGTGCTCTCTGATCCATCTAGAAAGGTAAAGAGAAGACCATATGCATGCAATATATAAACCGAATCTAAGAAGGCCACCAAATAGATGTAAGGTTAGGGACAAGCCATGTAAGGGCTAAAATGGGCTAAATGCTCTCAGAGATCCTTTCTGCGATAGATTTCTGTGCCTCCCACTAACTGGAGTACACCTATTGGGATCCCACAAAGGACTTCCACCACTGCCTGGTGCCTTTTGGCCTCTACTGCTTTGGGGTTTACTTTCAGTTTCAGAGCACATGTGCCCTTCCAGGTGGTAGGTCCTGGCAGTCATGACCAGTTTGGAAGCCACCTCTGAATCCCATGAGGTTACTTCTTAGTAAGGTGATATCTCCTGAGGCACTTTCTCAGTGGGGCTGGCTGGTGGTGACGTGGCCCTAGCTCCGCTCTAGGCAAATGCACAGGCCATTCCAGGGACATACAGTGCTCTTTACTTCTCTTTGCAGGCTGTCTTTGATTGCGTGGTGACTTCCTTGAAGAATGTCTTCAACATACTCATTGTCTACAAGCTCTTCATGTTCATCTTCGCTGTCATCGCAGTTCAGCTCTTCAAGGGAAAGTTCTTTTATTGCACGGACAGTTCCAAGGACACAGAGAAGGAGTGCATGTACGTGCAGCCAGCACAAGCCACTCACTTTCTGCTAAAGCATGTTCCAGTGATGCCCACTTAACCCTCCATAGATAGGTCTTCTCTTTCTCTCTTACCCATCTCTCATTTCTTCTTTTAGGAAAAAAGGCAAAATAGGAAACTTTTTGTGTCACACACAGTACATGGCATTTTACATACTGTTTTTCATTATCAATCTTTACAGTGACCTTTTGAGATAGGTTTCATTTACGTACTCTAGATGTGAAAGCTGAGGCTCAGGAAGTTTAAACTGCTCAAGGTTGTACGGTGACTAGTAAAAGGATTAGGATTTCATCTTCCATGTCTACTGGGCACCTAATACCACTTTTATTCTGCAATGATAGACTGCCTTTAATAATACACTGCTTTCTTCCTTGCATTTGTATCCTGATTATGACTTAGCCACATGATTGAAGTTTGTAGAATTTCCTTACTCTCCCACGAGCTGTAGTGAAGAGGCCCTGTTTCATTTGTACTCTGGTTTTAGAGGCAACTATGTAGATCATGAAAAAAACAAGATGGAGGTGAAAGGCCGGGAATGGAAGCGCCATGAATTCCACTACGACAACATTATCTGGGCCCTGCTGACCCTCTTCACTGTCTCCACAGGGGAAGGATGGCCTCAGTGAGTGATGGGTTTGAGTTGGCATGCTTGTCTGTGAGCTGGGCTAGGGCCACGTGGTTGCCTTGAGAAGCTTATTCAAGATGAATGAGGCTAACCCTTTGTTATTATACCAGGGAAAGTAAGTGGTTATGAGTGGGTGAGAGCTGGAAGAGAGGAGGAATGAAAAAACTTAAAGCAAAAATCAAGAGGGAGATAACAAAGTCAGAGATGTTTGAAACTCTTCTTGTTTTAGCCAACTGAGTTGAGTGGAGTCATCTGACTCTTGTAGAGCAAATAAGTTTTGAATGGCTCTCCACCCCTTAGAAGAATTCCCTGGGGACTGTTTTGAATACATTTATCCTCCACATTGGCCCTTCACCTTGGGATTGAGGGTTAAGAATGAGTTGGAAGACTCAGAGACACTTTCTGTGGTCACACCTCTATGAAGAAGACAACAGAATGCAGTTTCTTAGGCTGCTAATGTCTGATTTTTCAGAGACTTGGCAATTATTAAGACCCCACTTTCTGGTGGCAGCATACTCTAGTTGGCAGTATGCCAGGAAGTCCAGGGGTCTCTTGGTATTGAATATGACAACCTAAGCTATAAACTAATGTCACTCTGTTGTTTAGCAGTTGGATGCATGATAGAACAGGGCATAGAAAAAGCAGTGGATCTGGGGTCACTGGATCTTCACCACCTTGATTATGGACCCTAAAAATTATGGTGGATCTACAAAGTCAAAGAAGTCATATAAGAAAATATAATAGGTGGCACATCTCCTAATGAAGCCTTGAGTCAGAGCCACTGCCAAGATTTCCATCCACCATCCAAGCCCCCTCATTCTGTCCCTACAGAGTCTTACAGCATTCTGTCGATGTGACAGAGGAAGACCGAGGACCAAGCCGCAGCAACCGCATGGAGATGTCCATCTTTTACGTGGTCTACTTTGTGGTCTTCCCTTTCTTCTTTGTCAATATCTTTGTGGCTCTCATCATCATCACCTTCCAGGAGCAAGGAGACAAGATGATGGAGGAGTGCAGCCTGGAGAAGAACGAGGTAAAAATAAGTGGTCTAGAGCATGGGACAGCAGGGGCTCCAGAAAGGGCTCTTGGACAGCAGTGGTAGGAAGGAAGACTGAATTTTCTTGACTTTATGAAAAAAAGACAAAGAGATGGGAAAGATTAGTTATTCAGTCATTAAGTAAACATTTTTTTTAAGAATCAGCTCTTTTAAGACTTAGGCATGAGGCACAGAGAACTGGAAGGTTTAAGATGTAGTCCCTACCCTTATGCCATGAGTAGTATAGAGGTGGTAGTAAAAGATGTGTGCCAAATTTACAACATTAAGACATTTGCGTACCTGGCTCTGTCCCTCTGTGGCATGTATTTGCTATAAGGATAGGGAATATGACTTGCTTATTGCTGCTTTTCCAGTAACAAGCATAGTTCTGGCACATTGTCGAGCTCATTATTTTTGTAATGGAAAGGAACCAGAGACTGTTAGAGACTATGAGAGAAATACAAATAAAGTGCTCTGGGAATGCCTAGGGAGATAGAGTTTTACTTCTGACTGAGAGCATCAGGTAAGGCTTCCTGCCTAATCGTCTCAGCCACCGGCTGTATAAAAGGACATTACTAGGAACCGTAAAGTCCATATCCCATATGATATCCCAGTGCTGTGTACAGTTAAAGTGACCATGCACCTGTAGTTTTGTCTACATAATCCCTGTTGCCGTCTTTCCTTTTGCTTGTCTAGCCCTATCTTTGTTTTCATACACTGTCCTGTTTTTCTAGCCACCTAACAGAGAGCCCACCAATGTGCAAGGTTTAGGGGACTTGAGCTTGAGCTAATAGCTGTGACTTTCCTTCAGAGGGCGTGCATCGACTTCGCCATCAGTGCCAAACCTCTCACCCGCTACATGCCGCAGAACAGGCATACCTTCCAGTACCGCGTCTGGCACTTCGTGGTGTCGCCGTCCTTTGAGTACACCATTATGGCCATGATCGCCTTGAACACCGTCGTGCTGATGATGAAGGTGAGGGGGTGGTGGCTTGCAGGCATTCAGGAGACTGAGCCTTGGGGCCCGTTCCCTCACAGAGCAATTACATGTGCACTCGAGACACTGGGCAGACACTCCAGCATTCAAGTCTGTTGCCTCCTTACCTCCTTTAACACTGTGGAATCTCTTTTTGATCTTGTCCCATTCAACAGCCCAGCTTCTACATCTTTGGAGCAAAATGCAGTGAGACACATTGTAGCAAAGAAGCACAGTAGCTCCCAGGACCAGAGATGCTGATGGCAGTCAGATTCAGTCAGATTCAGACAAGAGTGGAAATGTATGATCTAGGTGATCATGGGGTTCTAAAGGAGTGTTGGAAGAGGTTTGATCTTATTTAATAAAAACTGGTAAAGTAATTAACTCCAGAAAATGTTTCTATCCTGCCCACCTTCATCTCTGGGAAGACTGGCTATTTTGCTAATAAGTAGCCACAGCTAGGCATGGTCTGTGCTCTCCTCTGTTTTGTTTTGTTCTGCTACATGGGATCCATCGTCCTTCTCTCCAGCACTCGATGCACGTCTCTCCTCTGACACCACACACTAGAGTGTCCCCCAAGGGCAGGGATGAGAGATGGCCAGCCTCAGTGACAAAGAATAACCCCCTCACCTTAAGGGTTTGATTCTTTTTCTCCTCTTTTCTCTTCTTGGCAGTACTACTCTGCTCCCTGTACCTATGAACTGGCCCTGAAGTACCTGAATATTGCCTTCACCATGGTGTTTTCTCTGGAATGTGTCCTAAAGATCATCGCGTTTGGCTTCTTGGTATGTCATGGCATTTATCCCAGCATCACACTTGTCTTCCCTTCCTTTTGGATGCATTCCCAGCCTTTGTTGGAAGGGGGGTGGTTACCGCTATTCCAAAAATGGTTCACCTGACCTAATTGTGGGCCTGTTTCAATAAACTGCCATAAAGACAAGAGGATGTGTGAGGGTGTTAGGAGAAAGGGCAAAGGATCCCCAGCTCCAAACTCATCTAGCCATCAGTTCTGGTCCTTTCAGGTTCTGTCAGTGGTTTAGGGGTGACAGTCATTGGGTCTTGCTAAAACTACAATTTATTTGTTGATAGGAACCAAACAAAGATTGGACTAATAAGCCTTGAGTGTTTGTTTATTGGTAAAAGGTATGAGATTTTATAATTCATATGGGAAAATACCTGTCTCTCTTAGCCTCAAACATAGCAGATACTAGATTTTACCTAATTGTCCTCCTCCCGTTAGTTACATGAAGCGTAATTTCTGCCTACAACAATAAATGTTTATTGCTTAAGTTTACAAAGACTAATGACCTTTAAAGTGCGTGTGTGTGTGTGTGTGTGTGTGTGTGTGTGTGTGTGTGTGAAAGAGGGGGGGTGGAGGGAGAAAGAGGGAGGGAGAGAGAGGTTGATAGGTAGATATACTGGAATTAGGTTTGAGGGGGATTGGGATGAGTTTTTCTTGTATGAGTCTTTTACTTTTCTTCAACTATTAATTATAATTGCTTGGCACATTCTTGCATCTGCTCTCAACAGTGTTAAGCAAACCTAGCCCTTTGCTTCAGTGTCCTATAAACAAAATAATTCTCTCTGCACCCCCCCCTCCTTGCTTCAGCGTTTACAGTGAGATCAGTGGGATGCAGATAAACCCACTTGACAGCTGTTTCACACTTATTTAGTGTGTGAGCTACCATTTCAAATTGTGTGTGTATGTGGCTTTCCCTGCAAGAAAAGAAACTTTGCTTATTATCTGAAAAAGGGCTTGTCTGGTAGCGGTTTTAGCAGGGACTCTGAGCTGGGCCTGATAATTGTGAGTGTTGATTGTAGGGGCTGCTTTTGGTCTCCTGATGGGTCTTTGAAAAGTCATTAACTTGATGGTTTGGGGAGGGGAGTTGAAGAGAACCCATTGCAGGTGGCTCTATTGTTGTTTGCTTGACTCCCCTTTGAGTATTTTGAGACTTGAGGAAATAAAAAAGTAAAAAGAAACTGCCACCAACAAAGATGCCTTTATAATACAGTCTAGCCGTGAGCAGGGTGAGCAGAGTGAGGGAGAAGCTGGTGCCACAACAGGGAAAGTTTTTCTATGCATCTTGATTACTTGCATGTACCATTGACATTGTCTGTGACTTAAGTCCCCAACTGTGTGTTAATTATGGTGAATGCTGAATACATACTTACAAGCTTAACTAGACTGGCCCCAGAGTCTGCCTCCTTCCCACCCTCACCTCCATATTTTTATTCAAGGTCTAGAGGCATTTTCACCCGTTAAAAGGCACATTAGGTCCAAACAAGTCTTTACACTGATATAGTACTCTAGGTTTCCAGAATATCCTAATGTATACTATTTTGTTAGATCTTCTCAGTGACTCTGAAATACGCATGGCAGATGCCATCATTATCATTGTCGATGTTGTTCATTTAAATGAGGAAATTGAAGTTCAGAAAAATGGTATAGCTTTTTTAAAGATGACACAATAGGGGCACCTGGGTGGCTCAGTCATGTAAGCATCTGACTCTTGATTTTGGCTCAGGTCATGATCTCATGGTCTGTGGGTTTGAGTCCCATGTTTGGCTCAAAGCAGTGCAGAGCCTGCTTGGGATTCTCTCTCCCTTTCTCTCTGTCCCCTGCGCCTCTCATTCTCATATTCTCTCTCTCTCTCTCTCTCTCTCTCTCTCTCTCTCTCTCTCTCTCTCTCTCTCTCAAAATGAAAAATAAATAAACTTGAAGATGACCCAATAAAAGGCAGTAGAATTGGAAAGTAGGATGGGAATAAAAAAGGAAGAAGAAAAAAGAGGGAGAGAATGAACATATATTGTTTGCCATATTAAGTATTCATTTTAGCCTTATAACAACTCTTTTAGATAGGTGATACAGTTTCTTATATGGATGGGTCAGGGCTCGTGAAGATTCAGTACTTTGCCCAAGGTTACTAAAAGACAGAGCCAGCATTCAGATCCTGGTCTAATCTGACTTGAAAGCCCATGATCTGTCCACAAGAATCTACTAGTCTACACTACACTAAAGCTCCTTCACCTGGAATCCAGAGCTTCTGTCCTCTAAGACCTAGAGTCGTATTCTCTCTACTGTATGAGGGCCTAAGATCAAGAAGCTCACTCCAGGTTGGGAATAGTAGAGCCCTGAGAAATTATGAACTCGGAGACTCAACTTAGTTCAATTCCTGAGGAAGTAGGTACTCTTCATGGAAAGTGAGTTTGGGAGGCTGTGTAGCCTGTTTCTCTACATGCCCAGCAGATGAGCCTCCCTAAGCCTTAGTTTTGTCTTTCAAAACGAGGATCACAATAGCTATCTTAGAGGTTTATATACTTTGTTGTGTATACCCAGTTAGGCAATGTACCTAAGGTCCTTAGGTTCTAGTCCTGAGAAGGTGCTCAATAAAGGTAGCTTTGCTCTTACCACACTCCTTTGCTCTCCCAACTGCATGTCTCTGCTGATTCTTCTTGCCACTCCTGCCACTGAGTGTTTTATGAACATAGGATATTGATCTTGACATACCTGTAGGATCTGTGGGAGACACAAATGAACTGAAAGAATGCCAAGGGACTACCCCATATCTGGCACATGTCATAAAATTCACTAATGCTCATTGTGAGGGTAGGGGAGTTAACTTTAGCTGTGCTCTGAGAGTCTCCTATGGGAGGTGCTGCCCAAGGACAAGCCAGTGACTTTGGAAACCCAAGTATTCTGTTTCTTTTAAGGAATGTAGTCCAAGGTCTGTGTTCACCTGAGCACTGGAGATAGGAGGAAAGCCTCCTCTCTCTGTTAAGCAGAGTGTTACATGGCTGGTGCATCTTCCAGGTCCTTTATTTCTCCTCCATTTCCTTCAATACACTCATTTTATTACTCAAAAGTTGTAATAAAGCAGAGAAAGAGGGGAAAGATGAAGTCTTGTTTGTCCTATTGCCCCGTGGAGTTAGGAGGAGATTTTTGGCACATCTTTGACCTTTAATCACTTAGAACATCTCTGTGATTTTTATTAATAGTTGAAAGTCAGAACTGTATATTTATAGAATCACATGGTATAATATAGATGACTTAAAGTTGTAGAAAGCCTTAGAGTGATATTGTAAATAATTTTATTGCCTTATGGGTGACAATGATCTTGCCTTTTTTTGGACTTTATAATGTTCTTGGCCACAAATCTCTTTCTTACATATTTTTATGTAGCTTTTTAGTGACAGATTCAAAAACAAGGTCTTCAAGTAGTGATGAGACTGCTTCCCAAATGAGAAATGCCCAAATCAGTAAAGGAGAAATAGCATTTCCGATTAGACATAGGAAACTGAAGTCAAAGTTAGGATGACCTTGTACATGAACTGACAAGTTTTAATTCCAAGTTACAAACTTATGTAATGAAAGGTGTCTCTTCACCATTTCTTTTCCTCCTTTTTCTGATGCTCCCATGACCGAATTCACATGGCAGAACTATTTTCGAGATACCTGGAATATCTTTGACTTTATCACCGTGATTGGCAGTATCACAGAAATCATTCTGACAGACAGCAAGGTGAGTGGCTCATACATCCTTGTCTTTAAGCTTGGCCCTGGAATAGCAAAAAAAAAAGAAAAAAAAAAATCCTTCTGTGCGTACAGCCCATTTTTAACTCGTCCAGCTAAATGTGTAGCCCTCTTGGTGTTGGGAGTTCATTTCCTCATTCCTGAGCATCCACCAGAAAATGCAAACATTGGAGGGCACTGACTGGATCTCATGGAAGGTTCTGTTTCATTTGCATGACTCAAAAAGCAGCTACCTAATGGGGTGAGTGCAATAGACCATACCAGAAGAGGGCTCGTGTACACAGTGTCCTGCTAGATTCTTTAGGAGGCACAAGAGAGGCATAGTATCTTTGCCATCAAGGTTGTTAGACCTGAATTGTTACCCTAAAACTGTTTATCCTAAAGAAGACTTGGAGGGTTCATCATAACTCTCTTTGAATGTTGACATGGCCACCATATGTCCTGGAGGGGTTATTAGGTATGTTCTTGGGCATCTAAGTGCAGTTAGGACCACTAGGCCTGCTTAGAAGACTAGGGAGGCTAGTTTTGTATGATATATGCAGGGCACTCTTCTGGGGTCCTACCCATACCCTTCTACCTGGGAATAGAGTGCAGGCCTGGGAAGGCTTAGAGAGATGGTCCTCACTGGCCCATCAGTTGACGATGGGGTTGAAAACAAGACAGAATCTGTGTCCAATTCCATGATCTGAATGAGGGATACATATGCAAATACTAGTGCTTAGTTTTTGCTAAATGACCGTAATGTCACTAATTATATGCTTCCTTTTGGTCCACCAGCTGGTGAACACCAGTGGCTTCAATATGAGCTTTCTGAAGCTCTTCCGAGCTGCTCGTCTCATCAAGCTTCTACGTCAGGGCTACACCATCCGTATTTTACTTTGGACTTTTGTACAGTCCTTTAAGGTAAGCAGCACCAGATCCTCCTCTCTTTCTTATCAGACAGCACAGCCGGGCCACACAGTGTCATTACACTGGTCCCTTCACCTCGAGGAATGAGTGTTTGTCAGAAGCATTAAATAGATACAGCAGTTCTTAGTTATAATGCAGCTCAGCCAGGCAGCAGGCAGCTTGTGTTTAACTGGAGAGAATCTCATTCTAGAAAAACACCTCCACATTATAACTCAGTTCCCTTCTTTGTTCGCTGAGGCCTGTTTTATCAGGTGTGCTCCCTCTCGAGGTATTCCAAAGCTCCTCCAGCGATCCTGTCCAAGTAGAGAGCCAGACACCTGTAGTAATGCATCTTCTGCATTTTGAGGGACTTGCCAATGGCTGTAGGTCACATTAAAAGTTTTTCAACGTGGGGCGCCTGGGCGGCTCAGTCGGTTAAGCGTCTGACTTCAGCTCAGGTCACGATCTTGTGGCTTGTGAGTTCGAGCCCTGTGTCAGGCTCTGCACTGACCGCTCAGAGCCAGGAGCCTGCTTCTGATTCTGTCTCCCTATC
Organism: Acinonyx jubatus; assembly: GCF_027475565.1. Taxonomy (NCBI): domain Eukaryota; kingdom Metazoa; phylum Chordata; class Mammalia; order Carnivora; family Felidae; genus Acinonyx; species Acinonyx jubatus. Next base: position 42,266,719 of record NC_069395.1, read on the forward strand.
TCTTTATGCCTCCCCTGTTCACGCTCTGTCTCTCCCTCTCCCTCAAAAATAAATAAACATTAAAAAAAAAATTAAAGATAAAAAGTTCTGCAAGATAATTCATAAGTCCCATCCATGTCTTCATCAGTGTGTGTTTCCTGAACCCCTGAATGTATGGTATGCTAATGGTCACCTTTGTGTCTTACTATCTAATAGGATGGTTGGGCAAGGTTAATGTGGTGAGCTTCTTTGAATGGTCTCATGGGGCTACACAGAGGTGTATGTGTAATAAATGTAAGTTTTAAAGATACCTGAAACCCACTTTAATGACAGAAACTTCCTATAAAAGAAGTTTTCCAAACATATTTAAATGTCTTCAGGCTGTAGCAGATATCATAGTCTGTTTTTAAGGCTTTGGGAGTCGAAGTGCTGCCCAAATGCCTACTATTTCCTCTTAAAGCTTTTGGGAGCACCTGGGTGGCTCAGCTAGTTAAGTGTCCGACTCTTGATTTTGGCTGAGGTTGTGATCTTATGGTCATGAGATTAAGCCCCAGGTTGGGTCCCGAGTCAGGCTCCATGCTGGCCATGAAGCCTGCTTAAGATTCTTTCTTTCCCTCTCCCTCTGCCCTTCCTCTGCTCACACATGCTCGTTCACTTTCTCTCTCTCTCTCTCTCAAAAAAAAAGCTTTTCAATGAATGTGCTTTAAAAATAAATTTGATGAAATTGATTCAAAGATGAGAAATCATGAATTTACTAAATTGCCTCCTTTATTTTAATTGTTTATGTATTTTAATTGAACTAAAGAGGTTAAGCCAGTGAATTCAGTGATTTCTTCTTCACATTTGGAAAAGTGTGCACCCTACACCATCATTACTGACTTATTCTCCATTGAGATCCTGCGGGTTTGATATATGAGAAGAGTTGTAAGGATGTTCAGGCTCCTACCAGCAACCTTGACATTTTTATCATATCCATAGTAATTGTTTGGTGTCATAACCCTCTCAATGGGGTATCTCATCTATTCTCACCTCAGTGGAAAGAATTTTTCCAAAGCCACATGACAGAGGAGAAATCTAAAACCTTAGCAAGAATTTACCGAGTCTCAGGTCAATTTGGATTTAGAATCTGATACACACACCACTCTTTAAAACCTTTTTGTTAGAGACCTTTCGAATAAGTTACAGTTAGTGAGTCTCTCAAGAAATATGTGTCAGCCTGTCACATTATCATGCTCGCCAGTTCTCCATAAAACTGCATACTGTTGAGGGCAAAGAAAAGCATGTCAAAAATTGATGGTCAAATGGTTGGCTTATTGCAGTGAATATAGAACAGTGAAGACAAGGTGAATCAGCCTCTAGGTGACACTGTGATGGATAGGTGTTTCCTTTTTGGAACAGTCCCAGGACACAGTATAGAAATTGTTTTCTGAAAGTCGGCTTAACAAAGGTTCCCTCTGCAAATACACAGCAAGGAGCCACACAATATAAACTGCCCCCCAGGGGCCATGGCGTAGCCACGCCCTCCCCCTCCCCCCCACCAGCCGTGACCATAGCTCAGTTCTCCAACCAATGACTCCTACTTTGTTCTTCCTTCTTTATCCTTATTTTGAGTTAGAATTTATAACATGATAAGAAAGGAGATCAGAATAAATCTTTGATCTTTTCCCAAAAGCTGGCGGGGTGTGGTAGGGAGAGATGAGCTAGGGACTGGAGACCTTGGAGTGTAGAAGGTAGAATAAGGGCAGAAAGTAAGCAGAAGGTGATAGAAGGTAGCGGCACCTCAAGTGGTAAGAAACCTGCCTCCCAGCCCTCTCCTTTCAGCAGACGGAGTCTTCACACGGCCCCTTGAAAGGCAGCCATTTCCCTTATAGATCCTGGGAGTCAGCACCTCACTGGAGAGGGGATTCTGTAGGCAATTTGGTCGCATTTTAATTTTATCCTTTATTCTAAAGTCTATTCTAAAAGTCTCCCAAGGCTCTTCATTTAGTTAGCTCTGTTCATAAGCCCTGCCCTGCCCCTGCAGTCTGAAAGACTTCAACTAGTCTCCTGGGAGGCGCATTGCACACACTCAGGATAGAATGGAGACTGCAGGCTGCACGGTCCTCCAGGAAGCTTCCTGAATGGTAAAGGAGAGAGGCTTCCATGTCAGCATGGAGATCACCCCCAAATCATAGAGCCCTCCCTGGCCCCCAAAGGAAATTGCCCTACATCCTCCCCCGGCCAATTCTCTGTAGGTAGGCAGTTCCCTACCTCACATCTCTTTCACTTGCCCCCTTCACCCCTACAATTGAAATGTTATCATCCCACAGTGGCAGTTAGCTTACATGATATGGAATTTTGTGCCGCATGGCTTCATGGCAGGGTTTTGCAATGGCTAACACTTAAAGGGCTTTTTGGAATTTTGCATGATATGTAATGAAGTGCCAGGAGGCTTAAACATTGGAAAAAGAGTTTCATCGGAAGATGAAGGGGTCTTCTAGGAACTGACAAACAACTGAGACCCCTAGCCGGCTTCTTTGCTTCCAGGTTCTCTATTATGGGCTTGGCATTGAGTGAGGGAGTGGGAAGGGGTAACATAGGTATTTGAGGACCCAATCTAGGTGCTTTCTGTGTAATTTGCATCACAATTGCCCCGGTTATTAATATTCTGCATGCAAAGTGGGATGAATCTCAAGCCCAGGAAGTTTCCCTAGCTCTCCTTAGAGATCTGGGCCACACTTCTGGGTGAATGAACATTCTTGACAGAAAGTAAATGACAAGTCTGTCTATGGACAATAGCTTACATATTTGTCAGAGGACATGGACATCTGCAGAAGTGTGGCACTCCAAATCAGAATAGCCCCAGGGAATAGGGAGTTCCAGCCTTCCATTAAAATCAGCTTCAGGGCAAGAGTTCTAGTACTGCCTGTAACTGTGGGTGTGGAGCCTGTGAGCTGCCTCCCTTTGAATTCATGGTCCTATCTCTGCTTTCTCTCCAGGCCCTCCCCTACGTCTGCCTTTTGATTGCCATGCTTTTCTTCATCTATGCCATCATCGGGATGCAGGTGAGCTGGTATATTGGGGCCTGGTTGGGGACAGTGACAGATTGTCACTGGCTCACCAGCCTTAGCATCCAAGGTGGAGGGTGCTTCGAACCCCTTTTTGCCTATGGGCATGCTCCCAAGATCTTATTGCAATGTCACCTTGGGAATTTTACATATGCACGGTTCCCCACTCAGGTTACCAAGGTATTTGCAGTACAAATCTGGTACAGGGGTTTCATCTGAGGTTATCAGATCATGGTGCTGACTTACAAGTAGTGGGACTTCTGTGAACACAACAGTAGGGCTAAAGCAAAAGTGACACCACTGTTCTTAGCCAGAGAGGTCTCGCATAAGACCAAGGAGGAGGTGAGGCTCATGATGATCCATTTCTCAGCATCTCCCATATTTGAGCTAGACCTAAAAGAAGGTCAGATGGTCGTTCCCTCATACACAACAGCACAAAATATATCTGAGTTAAGTCTTGAATGGCTGAGATTTACACCCTAAGACCTACGACTGGGAACAACTCAAAGGGATCCTAGCAGCCTGCCTAATCCTAGGGACACCCAAGGGCCATGTTTCCATCCTGGATATTTATGCAGGTAGCCAGAGGTCCACTGAGCAGAAGATGTCATAAGATCTTCCTAAAGTGACTGTCATTTGTGGCAGGTGGACTCCTACTATAAGCAGTCAGTGACACATCCCATGAACATATCCAGTTAGATACACTGGACTGTCTGCTTGTTTCAGGGGGGCTAACTTTCTGACTTGGAGATGTTGAGACTAAACCCTAGCATGGAAATTCAGCCAAGTGGCAGTCTCCTGCAGTCAGGCAGTCTGGCTGCCTTTGGACTGCCAGCTGCCTTCTCAACAGTGCCTGCCATCTGGAGCCACTGCACACATCTCCCATGCTTGCTGTGTCAGCAGCCTTTTGCCAAAGCATCTCTGAAATGTCTCTTCTTTATGCTCCTCTCTCTTGCATGCACTTCTTAATTTTGTTCATCTCCTAACTGTATTACTGGAGAGATTTTTGTTCTCCCAAAATACAATAGAATGTCAAGTATCAAAAAGCGTGAGACTTGGTTGAGAAGTAGTGAGTTCTCCTTTAATGAAGATATTTCAGGAGAAATGCCATGATGGCGTCAGAGCTGTGCTGTAAGCAGAATCCCTATGGAAATTTACGATCAGCTTGATGATGTCTATTAAGTCCCTTCTAACTCTCAAATATTTAATTCTAGAATTTAAATGTTCTTGAACAGCCAAATGAAACTTAAATTTTTGTCCATGATTAAAATAGCTCTTACTTCCTTTCATCTTCAGTCAAAATAAACTAGAATAACACCATCTCTAGTACTAAACTATTAGCATTATTGCTGATAATGATGATAATGCCGTTTACCAATACTTGAATTCCTGGGTGTGCCAAACACTCTCCAAAATGTTCTAACCCCATTCTTCCTCCCTGTCTGCAGGCACACGCACAATACGTGACTAACGTATTTGAAAGTGATGTGAAAATGTTTATGGGTGGGTTTCATTGTCTCCATTGACGCTTAACATGGTTAAGTAACTTATAAGATACTCAAGGTCCCAGTAAGTGGGAGAGCTGAGTTTAATTAAATCTCAGCTCTGTCTGCTGTACAACCCATATTCTTAGTGTACTACCTGTTCTCTCTCCTCCCACCAACAAGCAAATACAAGTATTTATTTGACCCGTTGGTGGGAGGTGGGAGCTGTTCAGTCATGAAATTGTGATATTTACAATAACTGCGATGTCTAATATCTTATTACCCTTAGACTTCTTCCCCCAAAATAGGAGCACTGTTTCCATTACACAGGGACACAAATGGCTTTCCCACTGTGACTTGCCTTTAGAGAGCCATCCTCCTCCTGGTGCATGATAGAAACCCCACACTGTGCACAATGCAGATACGTAGCTTGTGGCTAGAGAAATTGTATCTGGTATAGTCACAACAAAGTAGAGGGATCCATCCAAACAGAAAGACATAAAGGCAGGAGACCAGTATTGGAAAAATAAATAGGAACAGGATGAATCTGTGAGAAGAACCATTATTCTGAACTTTCACAGTCATCTTGGAAGAAGAGAATTTTGCAGAGGAATCTGAAGAGGGAAGGAAGGAGTAACTTGCTGGGTATGGGAAACAGTCCAGGGGCACAGATCATTAGGAGGTGAGGCTTTCCGCCTCAGCTCCTCCACTGACCAGCTCTACAAACTTGGTCAAGTCACCGAACCTCTCTGGGCCTTAACACCCTCACTGGAACCATAGACGAGTTGGATAGATGTCTTCACAGGTCATTTTATGTTCTAAAGTTCTGTGATTCCAAGTGAAAGTAGATTTAAGCTTGTACTTCTATTAAGCATTCTGGTGGGTCTCAGTATCTCTTCTTTTTCTTTCATGCCCTTTTGGTGTAGGAAATTTGGTCTGGGACAAGGACTAAGTGAAAAGCTAAAAAATAAACAATGAATAAATAAATAGAAGGTGGGATTTTAAAAACTGCCTTCACAATAAATATGTATTTATACATTTTTGGCTTGAGAACTATAGTCGATTCAAAACAGCTTCAGTTTCTTTGACTGTTACACACATACCTCATGCAAAATCACAGCATGCCCTCCCACTAGTTGATAGCTGGATAAGGTGTTTGAGAAAATCATAGTGAGGACAATTAATGGTGGTTTCAGGACTGTCAGAGGTAGAAAAAAACATTGTAAGTTGTGTGGATGTGATGTGATAAATTGCAGATGTTGGGCCAAGAGAGTGAAAAGGAGAGAAGGTGATGTGAACACAGGTATAAGGATGTATGACAGTTTCCTCCCGGGGTGCCTGGAACTAAATGTGGTTGTTGGGGATTTTTTTCAGTTCTACTGTCTGTCTGTTTGTGGGCCCTCCACCCTCTTATCTTCCTCCTTCCTTTCTTCCCCTGTGCTGCCTACCTTGCCACTTCCGTTCTCCCTGAGAGACAAGTAGTATTTGGGTTTTGAAAAACAGTGTGGAGAACAAATCCCCAAAGCAAGTGTCAGTGGGAGTGACTTGAGTAAAATAGCTGGGGGCAGAGATCGTTCCTCAACTGCACATTCTAAAAACTGTCCGGGGGGAAAATGTGTTCCATTTAGCATATATTAGATAAACTGAAGTATGTTAAATATAGTCTGGAAAGTGTCTCAAAGGACTGGAAAAGTAACCTGTAAGCCTTCGGTTGTACCATCATTGACTTGTAGGAATAGATCCTGATACCTGAAACATGGTTGGGAGGAAAGTCCATGTAGAAGGGTACCCCTCTCATCCGAAGAGACTTAGGGTCTCAGAGTTCAACATTATTCACTGTCTGTGGATAAAGATCTCTGAGTTTTCCCTTCTTTTTTTTCTTTCATGTGAATTTGCATGGTGACCACATTCTGGGCTCAAAGACCGAAAGCAGATTAGCAAATTCATTCTATAGCCAGGTCTGCCCATTCTTTCTCCTTTTCTAAGTATCCAGTTTTTCTGACTTTCTTCATCCTATTGGTCTGGACTTTGCTTTGTGTGCATTCATTGTCATGGACTCTAGATTATAGATGTTTTGACTTTGTGAAATTGGACTCTCTGGATGGAAACATATCCAAGGAAGATAGAGGTGCCCCTCTGTGACCCAGACCACTTGCAAATTCCAGGGCCGCACCTGCCCAAGCTGTCAATCACATGTTCTACAAATACACATATTCCCATCATTACTACCTGAGACAGAAAGACAGGGGTAGCTCCTTCCCTGCACTTCTGTTATGGGGTATGTCTTTGATAGACTGCTTGAGTACCATGGTGACAGGTACCATGGAAATAAAAAGACCAAATTAGGTGTGGGAGGAACTACGTACAGGCAGAATGACTTCAAAAAGATCTTGCCTTCTATAGTCTTTGGTCCTCTCTGCTGCAGAAGAATATAATTACTTGTTCATGTCAGGCCAGGAGCATGGGATCCATCAGCCTATCTGGGTTTGAGTTGTCTGCTTCAGGATTGGGCCATTGGGAAAGGCCATGCATATAGATTTGCCAACCCCATTAGATGAGGTGCATCTAATATTCATATGCAGGACACATCACACAGCTCAAGTCATGCTCTTTGTTTTTTGTTTTTCTCTTCAAGGTATTCGGAAACATAAAATTAGATGAGGAGAGTCACATCAACCGACACAACAACTTCCGGAGTTTCTTCGGGTCCCTCATGTTGCTCTTCAGGTATCTGGATGCAAAACTCTTATACTGCGGCTCTCTTGTCGAGGGAGACAGAGTTACTCTGCCTCCTCCTCCTATTTGTCTCCTTGTTCTGCGTGTTCTGATCCTATCAGGATGTACAGTAGACTAGAGGCAGGGGTGGGGAGGTCAGTGCCTCTGAAAAAATGCTCTGATGACAAGAGAAAGTTTCCTTGACATCTTTGACTCAGAGGTTAGTTTGTAAATTGCAAGTTCAGAACACGCATGCCAGGACTCTGAGTAGGGAGGGTGGAGACAGTTTCCTGTGGACCAAATTCCATTTAAGGGCCGAAACCCTGGATGGCCAGGTTTATGTGGCCCTAGAGAGTCCCATCACTATCTCTACCACTGTCAGCAGAGACTCCTGAAAAGACAGAGAAGCAGTGGGTGAGGTGACAGAGCCCAAGAGAGACCTCCTGGGCCCTCTTCTCTGGATAGAAAGTACTGGAGGGACACTAACTGGTCACAAAAGGAACCTGCAGAGAAGAGAAAGGGGTGGATGAGTTGGGGAAGAGGGCCAAGGAGAGGATGAGACACGCAGACCTGATATTACTAACCAAAATCTCTTTTGGGCTCAGGAGTGCCACAGGTGAGGCCTGGCAGGAGATAATGCTGTCGTGCCTCGGGGAGAAAGGCTGTGAGCCCGACACCACTGCGCCATCAGGGCAGAATGAGAATGAGCGCTGTGGCACCGATCTGGCCTATGTTTACTTTGTCTCCTTCATCTTCTTCTGCTCCTTCTTGGTGAGCAAACCCTGTGCTCTTGGCTTGAGATGTGGCCTACTCTACCCTATCCCGCCCCATCCTCCAAGAAACTCTTACTTATTTTGAAAGAGAGAGAGAGCAGGGAGGAGCAGAGAGAGAGAGGAGAGAGAGAGAATCCCAAGCAGGCTCCACACCATCAAGTACAGAGCCCGATGCGTGGCTCGAACTCATGAACCATGAGATCATCACCTGAGCCAAGATCAAGAGTCGCATGATCAACCAACTGAGCCACCCAGGTCCCCTCCCAAGGAACTTTTAAAGGCCAGGATCCTTAGCCAACTCCTGGGTGGGTGACTTCCCATGGCTGACACTGGACAGTTCTTGCTGCTTCTAGGGAAGGATTACTGTGAGAAGGAACAACAAGTGGAGTGGAGTTTAGGGAATAGAGTATTGAGCTTCATGTTGAATCTGTTGTGACCTGGAGTAAATCTGTCTTCTCTATACTTCAGGTATAGTATCTTACAGGGAGGACTAAGAATATCTTATCTCTCTTTTGGAGACTTTCAAAAGAGAAAAGGTACCTTGGAAGTACAAAGTGGTAGCATTAATAAGGTAGAGTGATGACAATATACGATGTAATAGATGTGATCTCTCTTCTGTCATTTTGTTTGAATACAGTTGGCCAGCTTGAGAGGCATGAAAGGAAATGGACTGTTTTGGGCATTAGTAAATATTAACTGATATAGGTGAAGCATACCCACTTTGAAAATGGTGAGAAGCCCTAGATGGCCTTCTTAATTCTTTTTGGGAGAAAGCATGAGTTAGCACACCAGCATCCAGACATCCCTGCCCTGCACAGTCATGGACAAGGTGCTACCAGATAGGTTAAAGGGTCGGTCTGATGTTTCTGGCCACCCTGACACCCCTCATCTTGGCTTCGCTGCTAATGTCACTCGCTGAACAAGTCTAAAACTAAGGCAATACCACTGAAAAGTGGTTAATTTCACAGCCGTGCAGCAAGTGAATTATCTCATGGCCAAGCGTTTCTACTTCCCTAAAGTGATCATGAGGAGATTTGCCACATGTCTAGCTCTCTGGTGTGGAAAAGCAGCTTGCAGGCAGACTTTGGAGGGTGGTCAGCAGGTTAACGTAGCAGAGAGTGAGCCAGCTAGAGACTTGGGTAGCCTGCCTTGTGTCTTGGCTTTGTTGCTGTTCTAGAATGGCCAAGACACTTTCCCTTTTGTAGCTTCTGTAAATGGGAGGGAAAATGAGTCGATATAAGGGTATTATTTTCATGGTGAGCGGGGATTTGTTTGAATACACTCTCTTCTTGGGGGTGTGAAAGGTTTTCAATGAAAAAGAACGCAAAACAGTGTCTTAGAGGCCCTGGGGAGAAACTGTGAGTGGGTTATAGTCACTTTGTCGGCTGGAGTCCAAGGGAGAAAGGCATACGGGGGTATGAGTGCTTGTTGACGGGGCTGCTGTAGGGGTGATACGGAGCAGGTAGAAGGGCATGTGGACAGCTCAGCTTTATCCTACATGGTGTAAGTGTTTAATAATAAATATTTAAAAGAAACCAAGATATAACTGGAAAATTAATTAGAGACTATAAAGGTACTCAGAATTTTGAGATGGAGGGTGCTGCATAATTCACATTAATGTTATTTTTAAAGAGGCTATATTCAGGATGAGATGATCTGCTTTCAAATCTCAGCCCTGCATGAGACCGACTTTGTGACCTGGGGCAAGTCACACAGCTTCTTAACTCAAACCAACCACTCTAGACTTACTGATCTGCTGTGATGAGCCAGGCTGTGTGCTTAGAGGTGAGAATACAAATGTGTCCTTGGAGGTATATGTGCCCTCGAAGGGCTGATGATAATTAAGCCTGCCTCACAAGGTGAGAGGAGCATTAAAGCAAATAATAGGTGTGAGTGTGCACACCACACTATAAAAGACTACACAAATATGAAGCGAAGATAATACTGTTTTATTAACATTAATAATAAGTACCTTGAAAGGAGTGTAAAACAAACGTGTGGCTATGTGGAAACCCCTTTACAACCCAGGCAGTGATTGAATATATGTATTCACGGCGGCTCCAATCTCAGTGACAGAAAGAAAGGCCCAGCCCATGATTAGGTTCAGGTTTCATGAGACAGAACTCTCCGAATAACAGTGACTTAACCAAAAGAGATGTTTGTTTCTCTTGCACACCAGTGAAGTCTGGAGGAAGGCAGTACAGGCTTGTTTCGGTCGTTCCACAGAGTGGTGAGCACCCCAGACATCACCTCCAGGGGCTACACGGCTAGGCATCCGCTTGTATTCTAGGCAGTGGGACAGAGGAAAACAGAGGAAGGCAAGCAGGAATGAGACTGGTTGTTGGGAAACAGCCAGCAGTCTGTCTGTATTGCGGAGAAGACTCCAACCACGTCCTGTCTCCAGACTTTCTCCTTATCTTATATGCCGTCTGCATATCTGGCACCTCCATCCACCTGGCCATTTTGCCTGGGAATCAACAGAGATCCAATCCTCTTGTCCCCTCAGGCAGTTCTGTCTCTCAGGCAGGACTCTTTCACTGTGAAAGACAGGACACGAGGCTACATCTGGCCTAAGCAAAAAGGGATTTTACAGGCATATGTAAATGAAGAGTCTTGGGGCAGGAGAGGCATTAGCAGGCTTGATCTGGCCCTCAGATGACATCACCAGGACCAAGTTTCTTTATTTATGGATCTCTTCCTCCAGGCTCCTCCCTGTGAACTCTTTTCCAAACACCCCCAGCCTCTGGCTCCAAGATGGCTGTAGCAGCAGCTCTAGACCCCAGTCCTCACATATTCAAGACTCACAGGGAAGAACAAGTCTATTGCCCAGAAGGTTCAATACCATTTTATTGGCCTTGATTGGATCACCAATCACTGTGGCCCAGGAAAATGGGGTTCAGTGACTGATTGAGACCTGGGTCATGGGTGGTACCCCACTGAACCATATTAACTGGGTATAGGCGGCGGGGGGGATGCAGGGGGGGTGGTCCTCAAGAGACCAGATGTATAGTAAATGAGTTCTAGGCAGCCAAGAAACAATAAAACAGTGCTATTCAGGTGGTCTAATTCTGTCAATACCATGTCCTTCGATTCTCCTATCTATACTACTCTCCTGCTACTGCCTTGGTTCAGAAGCACCACAAAACCCTCCCCTGCTTCCAGGGGCTCCTTCTGGATAAAATGTATCTAGGTCTTTATCCTAGTTCAAACCCCTTTAGTGGATTCTGTTGCCTACTGCAAAATTGAGACCAGAAATGGGGGGAACTATAGCCCGTGGATCATATCTGGCTTGCCACCTCTTTCTGTATGGCCCATGAGCTAGTGGTTTTTACATTCTTAAATGGTTAAGGAAAAAATAAAAGATGGATGATATTTCATGAACGGGAAATGATACGAAATTCACATTCATACCCCTTTCTGGTCCCGTTGTAACCTGTCTGTGTATGCTTCTTAAATGGCTCATAAAAAATTTTACACCATTTGTGTGTTCCTCATACATCACAGTCTGGGCTAAATACTAAGTCTTTAAGAATATGCAAGGAACAGTGAAGGTCTGCTCTGTTTTAAGCAATGTGCTAGGCATAGGAATGTATCTCTGGACAAAACTGTCTTACTTCCCATCCTTAGCACCTGGATCTCTGCAGCACAGTGGGTGCACAATAAATGCTGTGCAAATGTTGTGCAAATCAGTGAGACAACGGGGTCTTGGAAGCCACTTCAGGTTGTGAATGGCTTCCAGGTCTTCACACAGTAAGCCACGCAGTCAGCTCTAAGGCATCTTACCAGTTCTTCTGTTGGCTCCTTTTGTGGAGCAGGGTTGGGGGTGGGGGAGGCTAGAAGGGAGGATTGGTGTCAGGCCTTGACTTCGAGAATGTTGTCGCTCTTACTGCTCCCTCTGCTGCAGTAACAAATTAATTGAACAGATAATGAAGTGACTCTTTTTGTGGGGTTCTTTCCAAATATAAAGTGGCATTGAAGAGTGAAATAATACACAGTGAAATGTGTGGAAATTCTGATGAAAACACGTGGCATTCAACAAGATGAATAGGGCTTTAGTTAGGAACTTCGGCCTCACACACTTTTGAATTCTTTATTGGCCTTGAAACCTGTTTTACTGTGTTAGGTTTGTTTGCACTACCTAATTCCTCTTCTCCCCCATGCCCTCCAGATGCTCAACCTGTTTGTGGCCGTCATCATGGACAACTTTGAGTACCTGACTCGGGACTCATCCATCCTAGGGCCTCACCACTTGGACGAGTTTGTCCGCGTCTGGGCAGAATATGACAGAGCTGCATGGTGCGTAGGCCTCTCGACCATCCCAGTGGGGCCCATAGCAAGGGCCTGTGGGGTTCCCAAGGAAGGGGTTGGAACCAGAGCCACCTAAAGGTCTGCCTGTTACAGAAGGAGAGGAGATGCCTCTCAGTCCTGGCCTGGGGAAGAGCTCAGGCCCTCAGATTGGCTCTGGCATCCAGCCAGCCAACAAAAACAGAGCTTCTTTATCGTCCTTTTCCCTCTCATTCTTCCTGTGACAGGCCTTCCTTTTCTTTGCCAATCTCATCACACAGTCTGCACCTCAGAGTGCTTGGTTTTAATCACCAGAGGAGCTTCCAGTAATCTTTTTCTTTTCCTTCCCTACCAGTGGTTAGTGGACTCCTTTGAGTCATTGGGGCGGGGAGAGGGGTGGGTTGACAGGGGTCTTCTGGGCCAGAACATCTGTCACAGTAAGTGACATTAGCATTTTATCTCCCTCATCCCTCTCGAAAGACATGGTTTGAGATTGACTAAAATTATGTAGAAAACTGAGCAGGCTGTTCTTCCAACTGATCCCCTAAACACTTAAGGATTTTTATATACAGAATTGAATTCAATGGCAGGAATTTGCATGAATAACCTCCCTCGATTTCTTTCACCGTCCAGTATTTCTCAGATGATGTGCCTCCTGGGCTTCCGAGCAGGGGTTGGCAAACTTCAGCTTCAAGGCTAAACATGGTCCACTGCCTGTTTGTGTGAGTAAAGCTTATTAGAACACAGCCATCCACTCATTTATGTATAGTCTGTGGCAGCTTTCACACCATAAGGAAGAGTTGTGTAGTTGTGACAAAGACAGTGTGACCCTCAAAATACAAAGCATTACCTGATCCTTTACCAAATAAGTTTGCCGATCCCTGCTTTAGAGGACAGAAACAGCATTTTGGCCCCTCACGGTTGAGGACAGGGTGACTGTTCTATAAGCACTTCCTTCACAGGAACTTTTCTGTCCCGTGTCACTTTAGTTCTAGGATCTTATCTCACCAATCTACCCATTCTGGTCCCCCTCTGAAAATACTACAAGAAATGCCATCCTTCACAGGAATGGCCCACGTTGCTTCCACCTGGAGCCCCTTCATAATCTGAGACTCATCCTAAAATCTTCCCTCCTGTGAGGCTGTTGAACTTGGGTCAAATGTCAGAAGAGTGAATCAGAATTCCTCTTCCCCTCAGTAATTATTAATGACTTAGGGCACAGAGTTCTCTAAATCCATTCCTATTACGCTGGCCGAGCAACGGCTTTTCCTCTCTGGATCTACTTTCTGGTAGATGCGCTGCTTAGAAAGCCATGGGTGCTGTGCTAGAGGGAATGTAGCCAGGGCTTGCATCAAATCAGCCCTGTGGCCTTGGACAAGTCACTTAGCTACTCTGAGCTTCCTCATCTGTAAATGGTGTTGATACCTGCCTGCTTTGAAGGGTGGTAGTAGGATGATATGAAATCATGTATGTAACTGTTGTTATCACTGACAATAACTATACAGGAAAAACAACCAGAAACGATGGAAAATTGGTTTGGGAAGCATGGATGGCCATGGGATTGGGAGCCTGAGAAGGGATGTCTTCACTCAACCTGAGAGGAGAACTGCTAGCAGAGAAGTTCATTGCTCACCTGGCCTCACTCAGGTGTCTTTAGCTCTCTGAAACCACAGCTTCCTGTGCTTTCATATTATCTTGGGACCCAAATACTATGTGCATTAAATGTGTTCCTCCCGACCCATTCTGGCTGCTGGGAAGAAAGGATTCCATGAGGACTAAAACTAACAAACAAACAAACAAACAAACAAACAAAAAAACCATGAGACTCAGCTATAGGAGCTGTGAGAGAGCAAAAATAGAATGGAGAATCTCTTCTGCTCTGAAATTCACAGCGTCATGTTCTGGTTAGAGTTTCATTGGCCTTCTTTTTGAGGTGCAGGGGAAAGAACTAACAGGGATAACGTGAGCCAATGTGTTCAAAAAGAAGACTCATACAGGATGCAGGGAACACCAGCCTATAGGCAGTACCAACCCAGCCACATCCCAATCTCAGTAAGAAACAAAGAGCAAATGGTTAAATGAACTTCCTCTCAAGAATGAAGAGACTTGAAGTACCGATGAGCTGTTATTTAGAAAAAGAGGAGGAATTAACACCAAAATCAAAAAAAGGCTGGAAAGAGTAAAGCTGGGGCAAAGCCTCACGTGGCAGCTGGCAAGGACTGGATGCTCAGAGGTGGACATGGGTGTTTATAATTTCCAGTGGAAACCGTGGTCCATACTGGGATGTTGCTTCCTTGTTCTGGTCTCTGAAAGAGCAGATGCTTTAGCTGCTGAAAAGGAATCCGTTGTTGATTCTGTCCTTCTCACGGAAAGCCAGGACTCTCTAGCAGGCCCTTGTGAAAGAAGGTTGGTAAGATAGGTCACCTTGTTCCTGGAATTCTGGCTGGATCTGACCAGGCTGCCTGTGGGCTGGCCGGCAGGAGCAGAGCCGGAGGGAGAGTGTCCACGGCTCCCTCCCAGGCTGCTCTCCCAGCACAGATCCAGGCGGGCTCCCACCGAGGGAGCAGAGCTCGCCCAAGCTGAACTCGGGAACAATCTGCCACCAAGAGAAGCAAAGCCCTTTGCAAATTCCCTTGTGCCAACTGAGCTCCTTGCTAATTAGCCTAATGGGAAATTTGTCTCTCACAGTCTGCGGAAAGATGCTGACTTCCCACTGCCCCTGACAAGCGGGTCTGAGTAACCGACTGTAATCAATGTCTGCGAAAAGCAAACAGTTGGGCAGTCCACTTCACGGCAGCCTGGCATCTGCTCTTGACAGCTGTCAGAGGCATTTGTGTGAACTCTCAGGCTGTGCTCTTCAAGGCCTGGCTCGAGCCAGAGTCCATTTTCTGCATCTGACGAAGTGTGGGCCAGATAGGTGTCTCGGGGTGCTCTTGGTCATGCAGCAGCCCCTCTGGGCACTGGACGGGTTCTGATTTCCTTAGAAAACTGGGGGCAGTGCAGTTCAGCAAGGTGATGGTTCTCTGAGGCTCACTGCTCTCAGTCTCTCCTGGTTGGGTTTTACCAGGCCGGAGGGAAAAAGTTGCTCTCCCTCTTCCAGCCCTCAACATCATGGCTAAACTGTCCTGTCTTCCCCACCCTTCTCTGAGTGTCCTATTAACCCACCTGTGCTTCCTTTACAGCGGCAGGATCCCGTATAAGGATATGTACAAATTAGTGCGGGTGATCTCGCCGCCTCTGGGCCTGGGAGAGAACTGCCCCTACAGGGTGGCTTGCAAGGTTTGCCTCCCAGTCCCCAGCCATGACCGGCGGTGGGGTGCCACTTCGAACCCACCTCTCCGTTCTGCTCCACCACCGCTGCGCCACATGAGGGAACCTTCATGTTGCTTTCCTTTGAGTTTAAAGAGGTCCAAACACTCCCAGAACCAGCAGCTGTTACAGAAGGAAGAAGGGCACATTTTGGGGGGAAGGCAGAAAAAAGGACTTGATATGGAAGGCTGATTTGACCTCTCTCACTTTTCTGCACATGCACACACTCAGTCATGTGTACGCACACACAAACACACACACACACACACACACACACACACACACACACACACACACTCTGTCTCTCTCCCTCTCCCCACTCCATCTTAATCTGTAGATTTCACCAGAAGGACCTCCCCGTCCTCCAGAGAATGCAGACGTCTTCACTGGAGAACAGAGAACCTCCTTTTGGTGAAAAGCAGCAGCATCCTCCCATGTGCAATGTAGCAAAATGTGATGCTAGTTGTCCCTACCTCCGCCCATTCTCCAGCCCCTGGATAGTTTGGTCAGAAAGGATTGTAAAAGCCTGAGGACAGAAAGGAGGGGAGAAACCATAATGAATCAGGGCAGGAGGTGAGAGTGGTAAGAGAGGGTAGACTTGGGGTGTGTAGAAGAATGCAGTAGCTCAGGGGGTCTGCGAAGGTCTCTGTAGGGCAGCGGAGGCTCCTGAGCAGATTTCTTGCCTTAGGGGTCTTATGTGTAGCGTTGAGGGGATCGAGGGGGCCTGTCATAACTGCGACATCACTGCTTGTTTGTGAGACCAAGGACATTGCTCAGGGGCACATAGGACCCCCTCTTCAACTCTGCCAGACCCTGGGAACTGGAACAGGAGCGGCTCTGCCAAGCCACCGTCCGAGGCCAAACCCGCTAGCTAAGGAAGCATCTCCTGGTGCCACAGGAGAGAAGGGTGGGCTCTCTGGGCATAGCTCGGTCCGGCAGCTGGCAGAAGACTTAGGCCCAGGAAGATGCCAGCCGGGGCAACGGGAAGGAGCTGGCGTGGGGTGGTGACACAGTGATTCCTGTACTCAGGAGGCCAAACAGCTGCCTCTGCTGAGACTCTTTAAACTCCGCCCCGGTGAAACCTGCAGCCGCATGTGGGGAGAGCCGGGAGGGCAGCATGGCATGCGAGATGCTCTTCCTCCTCCTGGTTTGGTCTCTTCTGTCCCCAGCATGCCATCGCCCTGGGGCATGCCCGGAGTAGAGAGCACTCTTCCCCGCAGAGCCAGGTGGAAGCAACCGGCCGGCTCCGAAAAGTAGCGCACCACTTTCAGTGCAAGTTGCCGCCTCCTTTCGCACACACACCACAGAGGGGGATACACGATGTTCCACCTGTGGGTTCAGAGGAGGAGAAGGGCCTGACATGCAGGTCGGGGCCCCGTCCCAGCCGGGGCCAGAAATCCTAACCCGTGGCTGGAGCACCGTCTATCCGTTTTATACCGCTCGCACACAGCCCTGGGAATTGAAAACAGGCTTGTGTTGTATGGAGGATGGATAGAGTGAGTAGCGAAGTAGGTAACAATCGACCACGAGGAGAAAACGCGTCCCCATGACTACACAGCAGAGTCAGGGGGACCAGAGGTTGCCACCAACGTTCCCGGGTCTGTGTGGGGCGTGATATAAATCCGCACCAGGATGGAGTCCCGTGTACGATTTGCCTCGATTAACAGGTTTCCTATTCTTTTTCTGTTTGTCCATTTTGTTTTGTTTCTCTTCTCCTGTTCTCTGTATTATTTTGTTTGTTTTGTTTTGGCTCTCTGGGAATGCCTGTTCTCCTTTCCTCCTGGTCTGCATCCTTCTCCTCACTTCCTTCCCTGCCCTGCCCACCCACCCCGTCTCCACTTACCACCCCTCCATGAGCAGTGGCCGCATCCATTACACTGAGATGTATGAAATGCTGACTCTCATGTCACCACCGCTAGGCCTCGGCAAGAGATGTCCCTCCAAAGTGGCATATAAGGTAGACCACCCCTTCCTTTGTTCTGGGCTAGAGACCAACAGGAGGGAGGCCAGAACATGGGGAGGAAGCTGGGCCGGGGAGGTGGAGGAGGGAACCAAGGGGAAAAGGAATGATGAGGTCAAAGGGCAAGGAAGGTTCCTGGAAGTATGGAGTCCCGAAACAATATGAGGAATGATTGGCGAGAGTCTTCACCGTGGGGCTTGTTATGTGTTCTTCTGCGTGTCTCCAAGCGTGTGGCTTCTTGTGAGCAGATGACTAGAAAGGAAGTGTTAAGTAGCGTGTTTGCTCAGAGGAGGCAGAGTGGTGGCCTGCAGGATAGCATATATGGGCAAGAAGGAAGCGAACAGCAAAACTGCTATCAGAGCCTAGAAAAAACCTCCAATCAGATAAGCTGAGGAAATGATGCAGAAATTTGTCTAAACATGGTTCAAATTTTTAGGAGAGAGGCAAACCCTTAATGAATGTCTTCTTCTTTGATATAGGAAGGAACTGTGGCATGGTTCCTTCTAGGTATTAGAAAAAAAGAAGAACGCGACTTCTAGGATACATGATGAAGGATCCAGGCCCCTTCCCCCACCAGCCCAGCTGCCCGGTTCTCTTGTCAGTACAAGGGAAAAGGTGACATTGGGCACAAGTTGCACTCAGCATTAGATTTGCATTATTGGCATGACTGATTTGGGGGCTGGCCCTGGAGTTATGGGTGGATTCCCCATGGCTTGCTCAGAGCAGCAGCATACATTGGAAGTCACCCGCCATTAGGGTACTCAGAGCTTTGGGGCCTCATTTTTTTTTCTCCACCCATTAGTAATAGTTACTGTTTGGTGTTTAGACTGACCCAGAACTCTGGAGCTCTTTCATCTAGGAATGTACCACAGCAATGTGGCCACTTCTCTAGAAGCTTAAGGAAGTGGGAGAGAGATGGAACTCAGATACAAACAAGAAACTGACTTTACACTCTAAGACACCATGTCTGTAGAATCACATTAGGCCAGATGTTCCACTGGAGCATTAGAGATCCTGCCTTGGGAAGAGACATGTCCCTCCCTGCTAGGCTGGTGGTTCTGCCAGAGGACCTGCTGCTGCTGCTGCCTCCAACTTGTACAGCTCCAGAGAGCATCTCCTTGGAACAGGGCCCTTGAGGGCCCAGTACATGGCTCTTCATGTGCAGCTTATGGGCTGGCATCCTTTTTGCTCATGATGGCCACATCCCAAAGTACCAGGTGGTAGAATGTGGCCTTGAGTTTTTTGAATGTCGGGGATGAAGCTTGGTGGGTTGAAGGGGCGTGGGGACTGGAGGAAAAGTTAAAGGATTCCAAAAGCAATATACTCTCTGGAAAGTGGATTTGGCCATTTCAGTTTGATCCCTTCTTTTGGGTGAGGGGAACAAGGCCTGCCCACTCTGCTCCTGCCTTGGTCACCCTTCTCTCATTCTCTCTCCTCTGCTGTTCCCAGCTTTCTTCCCCTGTACCCTGTTTGCACTCTCCTCCTTTTCCATCCTGCTCCACCTCATCCACCTTTGGATAAGTTGGACTTATGCATGTTCAATCACGTGCTGGCAAATTTCACCTTTTAAAGACTCAAAAAGGGGGGCATCAGGATGCATATTTCAACAGATAAGCAAAGCAAAATCTCTCCCATCGCTACCTTTCCATGTGAGTTTTGGGGGTATCCATGGGACAAGGGGAAAGAGAGAGCAGCCTTGCATCAGGGAATGGAGCCACCTCCCAGAGCTGACTCCTTTCTCTGAGCCACTTCTTTCAGAAATCACTTTCCATCCCTATTAAAGACATTCTTAGGACCATGGAGGAGTCCTCAAGAATGATTAGTCCTCCTTCTTTTGGAATTTGGCAACATTCTCTGGGGGGGGGGGGGGGGGGCGGGGAACTAAACAGCAAATGAGCCATAAGTGAGAAGCAGGGAGAGGAGGTGGGACCGGGGATGGGGAATCCTTGCCCTTCTTTTTTGTCTCAGCATTGACCTCCACACTTTTCTTCTCTTCTCACCAAGGTTTCTTTCGATATTTTTTTCCCTCCTGCTCTTTCTTTTCTCTCTTTCGCACAGAGGTTGGTCCTGATGAATATGCCAGTAGCTGAGGACATGACCGTCCACTTCACCTCCACACTCATGGCTCTGATACGGACAGCACTGGACATCAAAATCGCCAAAGGTAAGCCAGGAAAGGAAAATGGGACTTTGGAACGACTCACCCAAGGTAGCACAGGACAGAGCTGTTTGAACATTGCATCCGTCTGACAATGTCGTGATCTGAAAATCAACTATCAGGGTCCTAGTTTCACCTCTGACCCAATCACTATAATGTCTGCCATTTCTTCCTGGAAAATAAATGACTGGTCTGACAATCTCTAAGCCTCCTTTCAGCTTTACCAGGATGTGGTCTTCAGTGGATGGCACATAGTAGGCATCTTAGAAATATTTGTTTATTGAACAAATGAGTTTTAATTTTCTTCTTTTTGTTTCTTATGTGGTATCTCTAATGCTCTGGAAGGTTTGTGGCAGATACCATCAGGGCCGTTCTTTGCTCTTCTTGATTTCCGGTTGAGTGATTTAGGAGAAAAAAGGTTTATTACTTCCAGATGGGCATCCAGCCTTCCTGCTCTTGCCTGATCCAAATCCTTCTTAAAATCAGGTCACTCAGACTATGGAGTCAGAGTTGCCGGAAGAATTGATGTATGTATAATGAGTCAGGGGAGGCTCCTTGTGGCTCTTTTCATCTTTCCCTCTGATATATTAAGCACCTGGGAGGTATTTCAAATGAATGAGGAAGCTGATCTTGGTCTTGGGGCCTCAGATCTTGTGGCAGGATATCCCTGAGTCACTAAAAATGGGAGCCAAAATGTGTTCTGCTTCTTCAGCAGAAAGACGTGGTATTACAAGATCCACTGTCACGAAGTGCCAGGATCTCCTCTGAGACTATGAGGTGCCATGCTGATTCAGCTCCTCCCCCCACCTGCTCCCTGGGTACTGGTTATTTGTATGTCTTTTTTATTTATTGAAGTTTATTTTATTCTAGGTGGTGCAGACAGACAGCAGCTAGACTCAGAACTACAAAAGGAGACCCTGGCCATCTGGCCTCACCTGTCCCAGAAGATGCTAGATCTGCTCGTGCCCATGCCCAAAGGTGTGGGTCTCCTCCTGGGTATCGTTGTCACTTTGAGCTCAGCATACCAAGGCCACATCTTTTAGAACACTGAGGGATCAAGGAGATAAGGGAAGGTTGCTCTTTTATTCTTAGGAAACCCAAATCTCCCACTCCTTAATCCCTTTGGCATGAATTGAAAACATTTTCTCAAGATAGGTCACTGTAGTCGTGGGTGAAACTTCTTGGGTGCACAGCTCTCTCCCTACCCATAATACTGTTCAGCAAACCCTCATGCAGGTGGGAATAGGGTGCCGTTACTTAGACATGGAAATCTAGACCAGTGGAGGTGATGCTTACTCACATGCGGTTTCTCATCAGTACGCCTACTCTCACTGGGTGGCTATGGAAGCTCCCAAAGATAGATATGCAACCTAGTCACTTTGTATCCTCAGGGTCTGGTGCATGTGGAGCTCTCAATAAATACTGGCTAGGTGGATGGCTGAGGGAGCAAACCTGGTTCAAAGAATGGGGAAGCTTGTGAGGTATCCTCACTCTCTGCCACCTGTCTTCTCTTCCATGCCACATTTGTGTTTTTAGCCTCTGACCTGACTGTGGGCAAAATCTATGCAGCAATGATGATCATGGACTACTATAAACAGAGTAAGGTGAAGAAGCAGAGGCAGCAGCTGGAGGAACAGGTGAGGGTCACTGACAGTATGGGGGGGTGGGTGGGCCGTGACTCCCTATAGGGACGGGCCTGTGCATAGCTGGGGCACAGTGCCCTGCAAGTGCTTAGAAGCAGAGGTAGGGGTGCAGCGTCCAGGAACTTTCTAGTTGTGGGGATTAGAAACCCAGTGGATCAGAGTATCAGGCATGTTCCTATCTTACCCAAGTAAATTGTATTCCCCACTCCACCAACACACCCCAGGGTCATATGAGTTCCTTTTCCTCCTTCCTACTTTTAACACAGAAAAACGCACCCATGTTCCAGCGCATGGAGCCTTCATCTCTGCCTCAGGAGATCATTGCTAATGCCAAAGCCCTGCCTTATCTCCAGCAGGACCCTGTCTCAGGCTTGTGAGTATAACCAATGGGTCCACAGCTGCCCTGTTTGCATCCTGTCACCCATGCCATTGTGCAGGCCCAGAAATGCCCCAGAAATAATAGTCTGAGCCAAATGACCCTTTCTCTGAGGTGAAGACATTTTTTTATTTTTATTTATGTATTTAATTTTTTTAATGTTTATTTTTGATTGAAAGAGACAAAGTGCAAGTGGGGGAGGGGCAGAGAGGGAGACACAGAATCTGAAGCAGGATCCAAGCTGTCAGCGCTGAGCCCGATGTGGGGCCCAAACTCACAAAGGAAGTTGGACGCCTGACCGACTGAGCCACCCAGGTGCCCCATTACAATTTTTATTTTAAAATGGTTATTCAGCAGGGGTAATAAAAGGCAGACAATGCATATTTGGTATTGTGGCCAGCTTAAGAGACAGCACTGGGAATGGACAAAGGATAAAGGGCATAAGTTAGTGTCATCAAACAAATAAGAAATTGGCCATTAAATTAGTTGCCGAAGCTGAACTGGAATTTAAGTGTGTTATTCCTAACCTCTAGAGTATTCCCACTATGGTGCTATCTGTAATGAACAAAAGCAACCTTAGATCAGGCACAAAAAAAAAAAAAAAAAAAAAAAAAAAAAAGATGTGTATATTGGAAGCAGAAACAAAACCTCAATTAAGGAATTTGTCAACTCTTCTGAGTTGCAAGCCTTAGCCCCTACTTGTTAGTCATAAATGCTTTATTATACCATCCCTATTTCATTATAACATGGTTTTTCTCTCCTCAACAAGCATGTACGAGTACCCAAAGGGCAGAAATTCCTCTACCCCATGTAAATGAGGTTTTGTTGTTGGGTTTAACCCAGTCCTGGTTCTCATGGAACCAATAGTCACTAAATATCACAACTTTAGGAATCATCAGGGGAATGAAAGCCATTTGGAGTCTCTCACCATGAGTTCCTTTCTGCCTGTGGTGTTGGACGCCTGTTTTTGAAAAACATTGATTTCAGAGGTCATAATCCAACACATTTACAAGAGAAGCAAAGGACCAACACCATGACCAAGGCAATTGCTCATTTTTACAAATAAAGCAAGGTATGGATTCTCCTGTCTACACAAAACCGGCAGATGTTTATCTTTGATCTGTGCGGGAAGGAGGTATGCCTGGAGCAGTGGAACCTTCCCAGTGGAAGGGTGTGCAGCATTTTTCAAGAGTCCTTGGCTTAGAAAGGAGGCCACCCCTCTACCTAGACCTCTCTCACCGAAACATTTTGCTCTACTTAACTCCCACATGGCATCAGTCCAACTTCTCTCTGTGTTTATTGATTCATTTACTCATTGATTTGACCAATATTTATTAAAACCCAATATGATGGAAAAGCTGGCTCAGGCACTAAGTATTTAGCAGTGAACATTATCACGGCCCCCTTGGAGACAAATCCTGAAAAAGAAATTTACAAAAGTGATGAAAGTTCAAATGGAGAAGGGTCGCCTATTGGAATACCACAGGAGGGAAGCAGCACACCTGGTCGGGGGGTCAGGGAAGTCTCTCTGCGGAAATAATGTTTAAGTGAGACTCAGAGGCATGTTCTTCAAGAGAAGGGAGAAGGTGATAAGCTTCAGGAGCCTGATGGCTGGCTGGAGCACAGAGAGCTCAGTGAGGCAGCAGGTGACGAACTCCACTGGGGCCAGCACGTGGGAGCATTATAAATGGGATACGGGAGTGGGGTTTTACTCATCAGTGTGACATGATCAGACTTGAACTTTTCAAAGATCATTCTTGAATCCAGTGTGGGCTTGGATCAGAGGGGAGGAGTTTGAGAGACAGTACTGCTTTTGGTATGTGACTGCAATTGTGTAAATTATTAATGACTGTTCCTTAGACTAACAAGAGGGAGATGGGGAGAGATGCAAAGACTTGAAATATTATCAGTAGGGAGACTGGATGGGAGTTGGTGATTGATTTGCCTCAGGGAGTAAAGGAGAGGGGAAAAATAAAAGATGACCCCCAAGTTTCTGGCATGAGCCTTTGGGATCGATGTTGGCACATGTCCTGAGAGGGGGACATTGGTCCCTCCGTAACTTCTGCCCTTACTGAGCTTACACCTGGTGGGAAGCCAGTCATGAAACACAATTATTGGAAAGAAGAAAAGCTGTCATTTTCAGTCATTTGTATAGGAAGAAAACAGTGTGGCAGAATCTGAGTCCATGTGAAAAGGGGACCTGCCAGTTCTGGCAGAGGGAGAGATCAGAGAGCATTTACTTAACAAAGTGAATTTTGAAGGATGAACTCAAAGTAACATGAACAGAGTTTGTGGAGGGCAGAGGAGTTGGAGAGAAGCATTCTGTTCTCTGGGAACAGCCTGTATTAACATCTTGAGGCAGAAAGAAGCCGGGTGGGCACATTCAGTGAACTTAAGAGAATGAAATTCAGGAGCGGGCGGGTGAAGGGCAGGAGGAAGCTGGAAAAATAGGAACTAGATCATGAGCAGCCATGTTCCAGACTTTATCCTAACGATGAGAAGACAGACAAGGTTTTTAAAGTAGGAAGCCAACTCTCGGTTGAAGTTAGTCAACTCTGAGGTGGTTCAGTGATTCCAAGGGTCCTCTCTACCTATTAGGGATTCTGTGATTCCTCATACAGCAGTGCCTATCCTACTCCTAGTGGTTCTCAGGAGAAGACACACTGAGTAAGATGAGTAACATGTAAGCAGGTCATTTAAATATCAGATCACTCTGTATCAGTTGTGAAAATTCAGCAAACCTCCTCCCGGCAGCAAGGGGCCAGACGGGGGGGTGACTCTCTGCTCTTCAGATCTCTCCTTGTGATCCAAGTCAAGGTAAGATTGTGCCTATGGATTATTTTTAAGTAACTGGAACCCCTTGTTTATGCCTCAAATTTTCCAGTGGATGCATTCATGAGTACAGTAGACTCAACCATGAAAGGGCTGTTCCTCGAGCGTAAGATGGTAGACCCGTCTCCCCCTGCCAGCTCCACCATTACTGAGAGCTGCGGCCCAGACCCTGACCTTCTTCCCACGATCAGGAAGCCCACTCTGCATCCTTGAGTAGGTCAGAGGGCACCTGTTATTTTATAGCAGCTATCTTCTCAGGAAAGACTGGCTATCTCTTTTTCTCCTAACCTGCCCCGTGGATCCCATTGGCTAAGAGTGTCCACAGGTACCCAACAGTGGTTTAATATCAGGCACAGCTGTCCATACCTTTCATTCAGAGGCCCCTTACCTCATCACCACTCAAGCATCCCCCTACATAGCCATCAACCCAGAAGTTACCACCTCCTCACCAGCACCTCTGAGATCACTCCACACGTTCATAAACCAACAGATACTATGTCTGGCACAGTCGTCCTTCAATAAATGTTCATAGCATTGAATTGTTTAGTTTGGCCAGGGATGTTGGCACAATAAAACCATATTTCTACTGAAACTGGAGGAAATTTTTTAAAAGACCATGACTGCTTAATATTTAAACAAATTGTTCTCTGTTTAAACTATGGCATTTTTTTCTGCTGAAGGGAGAAACTGAGCAGAAACAGGTTTGCAATCCAGCATTGGTCTTCCATATGGCTGAGTGTGACAAATAATGTCATTTGTCACAGATACACCAGTCACCAGCAGAATACTGAATGGTTCCCAACACAGGTTGAAAACAGTGGTTTCTCCTTTCCAATGCTTTTGCTTTTTTTTTTTTTTTTTTAGTTTTTAATTCTAGGGTCCAGCTGCCTGTCAGTTACCAGGCTTACAAGCCAGCCAGTATTAAAGGGTGTTACCCTTGGTGGGAAGGAAGTCTTGTCTGGGGTGGGAATTAATAGTGGTGCCTATGACATGGCTTTCTCTCTTTTTCTCTCATGTACACATTACCTCCTACTTTGCCATTGCTTTTCAGGAGTGGCCGTAGTGGATACCCTTCGATGAGTCCGCTCTCCCCCCAGGAAATATTCCAGTTGGCTTGTATGGACCCAGCCGATGATGGACAGTTTCAGGAACAGCAGTCTCTGGTGAATGAATGAGTTACATGACCTCAAAAATCTTTCCTTGGTTTCCTGATCCCTCCCATCCTCATTTCCAAATTTTATTTCATAGCTATGGTTTATCAGGAAAACCCTTTCCAGTAGTCCTGCCAGTTAGTTACCCCAGGAGTTTCCTGCTGTCTCTCCTTTCATAGCTGAATTTCTGATGTTCTGTGACAAATGCTTCCTCTGCAGATTTTTACAATCCCAGAGGCCCCTTACCTACTGCAGGAACTTACACTGCTTCAGGCCAAACCTTCTTAACTTATGCCTGTAAGCAGCAAATGTAGAAGCAAGAGTCAAAATCTTGCCTTGGATATGGGGCCTTAGGATGGACTGTCAGAATGAGTGGCACCAAATGGACAGCTTAGTGTAGCCAGGTACTGCTTCTGGGAACACAGGAATACCCTATGCCAGCCCTTGGGAGACACCCTGCTCCTGGATCACTCAGGGGAGCACGTGTGAGTGACTGGCTGTCAGCCAAGAGTTACAGAACAATCTCTTACCTCTTTTCTGTGTGTCCCTTTGGGTCACAATTCTACCAGCCAAGTACATTCTAAGAGATCCCTAAAATCCTTCCCATAAGCCTAGAGTTTTGTTTTTGTTTTAATGTTTGAGAGACAGAGTGAAAACGGGGTAAAGACAAGAGAGATGGAGACACAGAATCCAAAGCAGGCTTCAGGCTCTGAGCTGTCAGCACAGAGCCCGATGCGGGGCTCAAACCCTCATGTGTGAGGTCATGACCTGAGCCAAAGTCGGACGCTTAACCACATGAGCCACCCAGGTGCCCCAAGCCTATAGTTTTTTATTAGCATAAATGATAAAATTCCTGAGAAACCTCTTGAGTCAAGTTTAAGCTTGGAGAAGAGGAGGCACACTGACCTTTAGATTTTGCTAATACAAAGCTAACATGTGATTTCCAATGATAATAGACTTTACCATTATCCTTAGTTCAGGAGTCATCAGATCAGGTTCCTTCCTGAGCTTAGAATTAAACCCCAAGTGTTCATTGGCCTGGGAAGAAAAAGACAAAACCCAACATTTGCAAAAATCCATATAGACAGCTTATAGTAAGTTCTATGCCATTTTGATTATAATTCATCTGTTTTTTCTCTCCCCTTCTCTCCTGACCACTCTCCACTGCTACCGTGCACCTCAGAGCCATCCTAGATGGATGATGTGGGTGAAATGTGGGACTGATCTGTTTATGGAGTGCATGTCTGCTGGCATGAGTACCCTCAGAGCAGGGCAAAACCCTTTGGTAGCTCAAATGGGTGATTCCGTCTCCAGTGACTGCAGAGACAGGGAATTCTGCGTCGCTGTGTTTGGGAGACAGCTAGACCAGGCCCTCGCATGGTATGAGTGCCTTAGGTGTTCTTGGTAAGGTAGGCAGGAAGCCTTGAACGAATTTCCTGCCTTTCTTTGTGAGGAATTTAGTACCATGGACTAATTGGTGCAGATAGTTTGATTCTTAAAAGTGCCTCTCAGCATTTTACAGCTTGTCTGCCTCATGATGCGTCTGGCTGGGAAAATCTCAATAATGTGTCCTTTCTTTCACAGGGAGGCTTTCTTTATTACATCATTATTTCTGTGGGTTCCCCAGGGCTGAGCCGTAGTGCCAGGACTTTTTGGATATGTGTTCATCTCATTGTCAGTACTGGTGTCTGTAATTCAGTTCAGGTGTCAGCCCGTGCTATACTCTCACCACTGTGTACTCCTGCCCATCCCTTGGGGCCCCCTGCTCCACGTCCAGAGGCGTGGCCATGATTTGTGCGTGTGTCTTACACTACCTCTCACACCCCACAGCCTGTAGTGTTGTTACCACGTCTGTTTCAAGTCGGACCTGTGTGCTTTATAAAGCATGTACTACAAACACTATAATTCCCTCAAGTGCACGTATCACATGTCCTAGGAAAGCAGTCCTCCCATTCACCCCAGTAACCGCCCAGCCACAGGGTCTTGGGCATGCTTCCTTCAGCAGTGCCCTATTCAGACAACTAGGTTGTTAAGGTATAATTTCCTAAATATAAAATAGCTTTTTTTTTTCTGGTTTATAATCTCCAGATGTCCAGGATATTTCCAGGTCTCTTTGGTGGCCATGTAAACATTTCCAAGGCAGCCCTACCCTTTATGCAATGACAGTAGCTATCTGTATAGATCACGTACATTTGCCAAACTAACATTCTTTAGCCAGGAAAATAAAAAAAGTTGCACAGAGACTTAGAAGGGTGCATTGGAAATCTCTAATTCTCTAGAGTGGCACAGCCCAGTATAACAGCCACTACCCACATGTGGCAGTTGAACATTTGAAATGTACTAGTCCAGACTGAGATGTGCGATAGGTAGACTTGGTGCAAAAAAAAAAAAAAAAAAAAGTGAAATATCTTCATTTTTTAGATTGATTACATGTTGACATGAGAATATTTGGATATATTGGATTAAATAAAACACAGTTTGATAAAACTCTTTTAAATGTAGTTACTAGGAAATTTAAAATTACATAGTAGTTTGGATTATATTGGACTCTGCTAGTTTAGAGCATCCCTGACAGCATCACCTACCACATTTTTCAAATGGTTTCAATCTTAGGAAAGCTCTCAGCTCACGAAATCATGTCTTAAGGTTAGAGATGATATATTTGACACCAGAAATTGGTGACTTTCCTTAGAGTAGGAATTTCTATTTGTTTATTTTTCTTAATTTTATCTATTTATTTTGAGAGAGAAAGAGAGTACAAGCAGGGGAGGGCCCGAGAGAGAGGGAATCTGAAGCAGGCTCCCTACCAACAGCTCAGAGCCTGAAGCGGGGCTCAAACTCACGAACTGTGAGATCACGACCTGAGCCAAAACCAAGAGTTGGACGCTTAACTGACTGAGCCACCCAGGTGCCCCAGTAGTTTCTATTTAGTTGATAAATAGGCTTATTCTTTTAATCTGAGGAAACCAACGCTACCAACTCTCAAAAAGTAGACTTCACATATCTAAGAAGTATTATGACTCATAATACTTTACAGAGCTATACAATCTGAAACATTGCTTAGTAGTAAATAAAAGCGATAAATACTAGACTAGGAAAGGTAATCTTTACCTTTTAATCCCAGGTAGAGCTTTCTGTTTGGGACATCTGGTATACCACATGTGCATACATAAATGGACACATATATACACATACAACTGAGATCATAAAGATGCAAGTCTGTCTTCTAAAAGCCATTTTTGTTATGGAGGAGGCAGAATCATCCACTGGAGGTGAGAAGCAATGAGATGGAACCAAGTCCCACAAGCGTGGCTGTGTGTTTATTTCCAGGAGCCAGAGGTTAGTGAATTAAAAAGCGTGCAGTCCTCTAACCATGGCATCTACCTTCCTTCGGACACCCAGGAGCATACGGGATCTGGGAGGGCATCCTCTATGCCACGCCTGACTGTGGATCCCCAGGTAAAAAGCTATCACCACCTACCCTATGCAGTGGCATCCTGGGCTGTATTGAATTGGTGGGTTATGAAAAAACATCTGATATTATCAGGTGAGCTCTTGACTTGCCCCCATCCCTTCCCTACAAGAAAAATCTGGCTCATGGGCCATCTTTAGTAGAGCCTACTCCTCCACAGTGTGTTTTCAAGGAAGCCCTAACCATAACAGTCTAGCCAGCAAAATGGTATAATTCCTTCCGGATGGGATCAACATTCTCAAGATTCAACCAGCCATGCAAGAAATATTTTACAGGATTTTCCCTGCGTATTTTTCCTTTTCTCCTTTCCTGGTTCCCCCAGCACATATACAATTACATACACACACAGCTCTGTGTCAGGACCGTCTGTCCTAACCAGTGCAGGCCACGCCTCATTTGTCTGTTTTCCTGGCTTCTTTTTTTCTGTCTGTCTGTCTCACATCAAGTTTTGACAGAGACAAGAAGTTTTTGTGGATCTGTTTTAACATCTGTGGCAAATCAAAAATGCCAGAGTTTAAGGTGGGACTAGGATGGAACCCATGATAGAGAGCAGTTCAATCTTAGATGCTGCCCAGTGACAGGCTCTCCTAAGCTCCCAGGCTACATGGCAGGGCCTTCTCTGGCGAGGGGAAACAATAAAAGGCAAAGCTGTGCTTCTTGTGTGGTGCAGACTTTTTTTGACAATTGCCTTCACATATTCCAAGGTTCACTGCAGGTCCTGGCTGAGTTCTTCTGGTAAATGGCTGTTTGGGAAGCTTACCCTGTATACTCAGCTGCTTGCTTTCCTGAGCACGAAGAAAAGACCCTAGTTAAGTCTCATATCTGTGTTAATATAGCATAAGACACTTTCTGGAACAGCCTCCTTCAGCTCAGGTCTGAGCAAGAGGGATTCAAGGGAAGTTATGCTTTGCAATGTTCAATAATTTCTATCTCACTTCTTCCCTAATTTTAGAACCTTCCAGTAATTAATCCGGATTTTGTGTTCCTCTGGGGGGGGGTTCACGTTTCCAGGTGGTGACAGACCCTAGCTCCATGAGACGCTCATTTTCCACCATTCGGGATAAGCGTTCAAATTCCTCATGGTTGGAGGAATTCTCTATGGAGAGAAGCAGTGAAAACACCTACAAGTCACGTCGCCGGAGTTACCACTCCTCCCTGAGACTGTCAGCTCATCGCCTGAATTCTGACTCAGGTGAAGGGGTCTTCACTGTTCACCTCTTTTCAGGCTCCCGCCCTGACGACCAATTCTGGCAAGAACTGAAAATCACTGGAACAGGATTCAGATAAGAATGCAGGTTGAGGAGAGTGAGGGAAGGAAGAACACTCATGACCAGAAGTGGCTTCCCTTTGTGACTTATCCCAAAATGAAGTCCACTATATTCATCCTAAAGGCTGAAATTTCTTTCTTTCAGAGTAGGGCTATAGAAATCATTAAAATGTATAGCGTTATTGAAGCAATTATGTTGTATACCTGGAACTAATTTAACCTTGTATTTCAGTTATATTTCAATAATAAAAAAAACTGAGATTTTCAAATGGCCTTCTGCAAAACCCCTGGGGTTTGCTAGGGGGCCTCTGATATATTCCTGGCAGGGTCTGGGCTCTCACCTCCAACTCCGCTTCAACTTCGATAGTGTTACCTGGAATTGTTTTAGGTATTTGAGTTTCTTTTTTTTTTTTTTTTTGTTTGTTTTTTTTTGTTGTTGTTTTAAGGAAAAGGGTCATACTGATAACAATCATTAGCAAATCATTAGTCTACTTCAAACGCTGTTTTGCTAGATGAGGAAACAGATATTAAAAAGCAGTGACATGCCTGTAGCATAGGGCCAGTAATTCACAGAAATGGGACTAGAAGCCCTCAATGGGACTGAAACCCTTTGACCTCCATCCCTTCTACTGGTGCCATCTTGCCCCCCAAAAGTTACACACCCATGTTTAGGACATAGAGAATTCCTGGGCCAGGGTGTTGGCAAAGATTCTATCTTAATTGTGTCTAGGGTTAACAGAAGCAGAAGAGAACCAATTGCATCCTTTGGCCTATGTGTCTGCACACTTACCTCTTCACAAAGGGTAGTTTTCCGACCTTTTCCTCCTGCCTCTGACATGCCTGGAGAAGCTGGGGTTCTTTAGGGGCTCAGTCCCAGGCTATATGACATCTCTTTATGTTCAGAGGCCAGTATGGGTAGAGTTGTGATCAGATGCTTTTGTCTTCTCTCCCAGGCCACAAGTCTGACACCCACCGCTCAGGGGGCAGAGAGCGGGGACGGTCAAAAGAGCGAAAGCATCTTCTCTCTCCCGATGTCTCCCGCTGCAACTCAGAGGAGCGAGGGACCCAGGCTGACTGGGAGTCCCCCGAGCGCCATGAGTCCAGGTCTCCCAGCGAGGGCAGGTCACAGACCCCCAACAGACAGGTGAGCATGGAGAGGAAGTGGAGCCTCTAGAAAGATAGGGAGGAGTGGTCTGTTAACATTAGGTGCAAAATATGGGCACCCACACAGACCTTGGTTTCACAGGAAACTATATCCATTGTGCGCAGAAGTTAGCTACTCATGCTTGTGTACTTACAAAGGATAGGAACTCACAGAAAACCAGATAGTTCCCCCAAGAAAGACGATGGTATTGAGAAGTCATTCCATCTCAGTCCTCAGAACCCAGAGGTACAAAGTCCCAACAAATACGTGCAAGAATGTCTCAGCCAGATTTAGGAGGAAAAGATCACCTTTAGCCAGAAAAATTTCTTTGACCAGTTACATGATCCTAAGTATTAGTTAGAATGGTGATTCATCCCTCAGCACAGGATTTATAAGTTGGATCAGTTCAACCTTACTGACCTAGCTTCCAGCCATCGCAAGAAGACCACCTTCTTCTTCCAGACTATTGTTGAAACACCATCCTTTGCCTAAAAAACAACTACCCGATCTATGTGAAAACATGCTCTAGCCCTGCTCTCCTCCTCCCAGCCCTACCATGGGTGTCAGAGCCCAGATGGGAGATCCAGTCAACAGCAGTGAGCAGAGGGGAGGAGGAGGGGCTAATAGAGACTTTTAGAGGCAGTGGAGAACTTTCTTCTAGAGTAGTGGCTTCCAAATTTCAGTGCAGAACATAATCACCAAAGCATAGCCTTGGGGCCTAAAGCATTCTACTTCAGTAGTGAGACCAGCTAGAAAGGGAAACCCAGAAGTCTGCAGTTGAAAGGACCCCTTCTTCCCCAAGAGTTTCTGAGCAGGTGGTTCATGGGTCACACATACCTTGAGAAACACCTTCCAGAAGGTCCGTTCACTGGCACTGGGCTCAGGGACCCTTGGGAATAAATAGGTGAGCAGGTCACGTAAGGTCTGAGGAAGCAGCTGGTCATGTGGGTGAGTTAACATCAGCAAGCCACTGAAGACGCGAAGGCAAAAGTGAAGAGGAGGGAAGGTGTTTGCCATTCCTTCAGATCCACTTCCCAAGAAGGATTTCCCAGACACCAGCCCTAGAGCATTCATTCACCTTTCCTGTAAGTGGTCTTTCTGAAAAGTCCCAAGGCTTTCTTTGGTGAGCCACTTGTAACATATATAGAGCTTCCAGATCTTCGCTACTTGAAGTGTTTGTCGCATGGTCCGGCACCTGGGAGCTTGTTAGAAGTGCAGAGTCTCAGGCCTCAGCTGCAGTTTAAATGGACCTGCCCTGGCCTATGTGGCAGAGACTCCTCAGTCTCAGTTAATCCCTGCATTCCTAGGGGAGGGGACTTGCAGATGGGACCCCAACTCAGCCCTCCCTCCCCCAGAGCCCAGACTCCACAGGCTCTCTGTCAGAAGGGTTAGGGGCTGTAACAGGGCCGCAAGTAGGGATCAGGCCCAGCCCCGTCTAACATGCCATGTCTGTCCCACTGCACAGGGCACGGGTTCCCTGAGTGAGAGCTCCATCCCCTCCATCTCTGACACCAGCACTCCGAGACGAAGTCGCCGGCAGCTCCCGCCCGTGCCACCAAAGCCTCGTCCCCTCCTTTCCTACAGCTCCCTGATTCGACACACCGGGAGCATGTCTCCACCGGCTGATGGAAGCGAGGGTGGCTCTCCGCTGGCCTCCCAAGCCCTGGAGAGCCCTGAGGCCAGCCTGGCGGAGTCTTCCAGCTCCCGGCACGTACAGCAGGGTCAGCACGCCTCCCCACAGCGCTACATCTCCGAGCCCTACCTGGCCCTGCACGAAGACTCCCACGCCTCGGACTGTGGCGAGGAGGAGACACTCACCTTCGAAGCAGCTGTGGCCACCAGCCTGGGCCGCTCCAACACCATCGGCTCGGCCCCACCGCTGCGGCACAGCTGGCAGATGCCCAATGGGCACTATCGACGGCGGAGGCGCGGGGGGCCCGGGCCAGGTGTGATGTGTGGGGCTGTCAGCGACCTCCTGAGTGACACGGAAGAGGACGACAAGTGCTAGAGGCTGCTCCCCCCTCCGATGCATGCTCTTCTCTCACACGGAGAAAACCAGGACCGAATTGGGAAGCCAGTGCTGCCCGGGGGGGAGGAAGAGGGAGGAGGAAGAGAGAAGGACACCATGCATTATTGGACAAGACGAAGGAAAGGACCCAAGGAAAACCAGTCGAACGCGCCCGATTGCTTTACTTCCCTTTGCAAGATGGGCACTGCCATAGTTTTGCCTCTTTGCTGGGGAAAGGAAATACAAGAACACAGAGGGTTATTCCCACGGCAGAAGGGACGTGAGGATGGCTTTGCTTCCCCTTGCCCCTTCCCACTTTTCTCTAAGCCGTGGAGGGATGGAGCTGGCCTGTGTCTACGCCCCTTGCCCTGAAAAGCCTGGAAGATTTTTCTGGCTCTTAACTGGGGAGTCGTGGAGGCCACAGGAGAGGAACCTCCTCCCTCACCAGCTCTTGCTCCCTGGCCAGCACCACTGCCATCAGGGCAACCACAACGGCATCTCATGCGTTACCCTCTGGCTTGCTTCCCCCAAAGAAGCACAGGCTAAGTTTAGGAGCCTTGGATGCCAAGGATAGGAGGCAAGGAGGGAGGGAAAAGCTGAAGTGGAACAAGGGGTCAGGGTGCCGTGGCAGCAGCAGCAAGGGCTGGTCTGGGTGAGCAAAGCCATAGTCCAGCAGCCCAGACCACAGGGGAGAGGCTCAGAGAGATGATGAATGGGTGGTGTTGGGGGCAACAGTCCTGTCTCTTGGAAGCCTGTCACCCACTCAGCAGGTGCTGCATTAGGGTAGGCCAGGGAGGTCCCTCAGGCTCCACAGAGGCCCCTGACGCTCCAGGAAGGGTGATATTTTAAAAGCATTTGACCCCTCTGGCCAGCGCACCAGCTGGTGTGAGCAGAGGTTCAGCCTTCCTGCTGGCGCCCCGTGCTCTGCCAGGCCTTAGCCCTGCAAATGCTGGTCATAAGGGATCCCTGAGCGGGGTGGGGGCCATTTAAGGCACAGTCTGTTTTCCAACCAGTCTAGAAGAACGTGGAACAGTCCTACAGTTGTATCAGCACATACAGCCAAATGTCAACCTAGACTCTGGCCCAGGAGCCCGCGGGCCTCTCTGCCAGTCCCTGACCAGGCAGCACACATAAACCCAAGGTGGGCCCTACATCACCTGGTAGAGACTTCTAGAGAGAGAGGAAAGGCAGACAGATTGAAATGAGAAGCTTCCATGGGAGCATCAGTGTGAGTTTGCTGAGGACCTCCTGGGAGGAGGGGCCCTTGGTCTGGCAGCTTCCTCAGCCAGCTTGTGCTTAAGGGTCAGTTTGGCATGATACTTGGAAGGTGATCAGTAAATATACCTCAGCTTAGACCTGGGCTGCTCCTCCTAGCAAAGCAGGTTCTGACGGGGCCTCATCACATCATGTGATGAGACTGGGCTTTACCCCTCCCCAGAGTAAGAGCTGGGCAGAAGACAGCCTCAGGCCACTGTGTCCTTCTTAACTCCCCAATCTCAGAAGCGTTACGAAAAAGAGAGCCTTTCTTGGCTAATCCGTGCTCCTCTTGTTTCGACTGTCCATTCAGGGAAGCACATCACTCTCCTTATCTGGTGGAATGCACCGTCCCCTTCACTTCCTCCCTGGGTCCATCACAGTAAGGAGAAGGATCCCCGGAGAAGGGCGCCAGGCAGGGCTTTCCCTGCTCTACCAGGAGCAGATGGGGCTTTCCTCGCAGGACCCTCCCCTGGCCTGACATCACAGTGGATAAACACTCTTTTTTATCCTCCTCCAGCCAAAACAGACTCCACCCCTTGGGTAGGAGAAGTTAGGCGCTGTTGTTTTTCTTAGAAGGAGCCTCTTTTTACTTATGAAGCTTTTTGTTTGTTTTGGTTGAAATGGAACTAAGGAGTAGTTGCATCAACCCCGAAAAGCCAAATACAATCACGTGG
This sequence comes from Acinonyx jubatus, assembly GCF_027475565.1. Taxonomy (NCBI): domain Eukaryota; kingdom Metazoa; phylum Chordata; class Mammalia; order Carnivora; family Felidae; genus Acinonyx; species Acinonyx jubatus. The sequence goes on from NC_069395.1 coordinate 42,302,252, forward strand.
CTGCAGGATCATTTGTCATGGCTCTGCCTTCTCTTCTAGGTATTGATGCAGCTTCATGACCCATGGTCAGCCCCTCCGATCAAAGGACTCCCAGGGCAGGAGACCAGTGAGGCAGAACATAAGCTGCCTCCCCTCAGACCTTCCGCTCACTTTCATTTTCATCTCCCGCTGAGCACTTGTGTACTCGGGAGTAGCTAGCAATGTGAACGTGACCGTGGAACGCCCCGATCCTAACAGGCGTGCGCTTTACACAAGACTCAGGCGCTGGGCCTCATAGTGTGGTAAAGGTTTCCTCTGCTCAGCATCATTTCGTGCCAAAGTGCTGCTGTGGGCTGCTTTCTGTGCACAAAATTGCTTTTTTCCACCTCAGAAATGCAGCTTTCCCTGGGGACAGGCCCACAACAGGACAGCCGTTCTGAGTCAACAAGTCTATTGCATTGTGTTTTGAGAAAAGGAATTGAAGCGATATCTTAAGCCATTTCAACAGCAGGAGAAATTTGGGCTGGCAGAGCAATTACCAGAAATGGAATTTGCCTGTAAACCACATTACGAACACTAAATTTACCATGCCAGGAAACCTTCCTGGACACCTGAACTCCTTAAACCCCTATATACACAAGAATTTGAGTCTTAAACGAAGTGCTGTAAAGTCCTGCAGACACAGTCTCCCGACCAACCACCTGCGTTTTTCTAGATCAGTTTCCCCTGACCAGGAAATTGGGTTTCTTCTCCCTTAGCCTGCATTTATCTTTCCATTAAGACCAGAAAATAAAAGACAGTCTTCAGTTAAGTCACAGAACTCATTATCATAATCTTCTTCTAACCATTTCCTTCTGCCTGTTGATAAGTATGAACTCTCACCTTCCCTCTAATTGTTGACCAGGACATCCCTTCCTACTTATCAGATTCTGCCTCTTCTCTTTCCCTTGTAAAGCAGCCCCTTGAGATCTCAAAACATGTGCTTCTCTTTGGATTAAAAAAGTATGGCAGCATCTCAAGAAATGCCAAGCAAACTGGGAACACTATCAGTGTTTCAGACACTCAGTGTTATCAGACTTAGTACTGCAGGTCCCCTCAGAAGAATCTTTATATATCCAGTTTCCCTTGCTAATATTAGTCTTCAGCATCCTCTCAAAACAAAGAAGGAATGAGGGAGAGAGGAAGGGGGAAAAAAAGGAAAAGAAACCAAGGTGGAGAGATAGTCTATGTCTGTGTTTAGATACTCCTCTCTTCACTCACAGCTCCAGGCAGACTTCTAGTAACTCACGTGTCTCCCTCTCTCAATCCCCATGAGGTCAGAATGCCAGCCGGCCTTCAGACATAGGAGTAGCGCTCTAGGTCAAGAGGCTCTGTGAACCAGGGTCAGGATAGAATTACCTCCACTATAAAGAGGGTGTACCCTTGAATGTCCCCCCCAGGGTCAACATAAGCCATGAACACAACTGCCCAATGTGGATCTGTCCCTTCTTCTAGCTGAGGAATTAATTTTTATTCTGGGCTTCACTTCTGCTCACTACTCACTGTCCCTACAGGGTACTGAAATCACGGACATTTCTCTGAAGCTGAAATCCAGATGTTCTGGATTTTACACTCTCTTGACTCTGGGACCACAAAAAGACAACCCTGTATCCCACCATTCAGCCGGCATCTTCTTTCCATACACACATCCACCTCTCCTACAACCTTTGTGATGAGCCTGAGTGTCTCCTGCCTTCTATTCTCCTATCCCAGCCCTTGCTCTGCTGCATGTTAGCATTGACCCAACTTCTGAGATGGTTAAATTCACCTAGTCCAGGCTTGTTTGTTGACGTGCCTGCCTCTGCTGTGGGGGAATGCTTTGATCTCATGAAAATGGTTGGGGACTCACCAGGTGATACTCACAAGGTGATCTGAAACAGTATAAGGTGCAGTACTATTGGGGCATGATGGGGATATGAAATGTCTGCATACTCAATGAAAGCCTACTGCAGGCAAATTAGGTCTCTCCTGGCATAATAGAACAAAATTTAGTAATTTTGATTTTTTTTAAAGAAAGTTCTCAATTTTTCATTACATCCTATTTCTAAAGCCTGTTCTGGATGTCTCATTTTTGGACAGAGTTTGTCTTTAGTAGGTTGAGCCAAGGATACATGGAGATTCATTTCTCAGCTAAGCTATAATAAATATTATGAGGTCATGTAAAGAAAAGGTATATGTGTAACAGGCAGGGAGCAGATAGTCCTCTACCTTGGAGGAACTTTGTGAAACTGGAAGGTTAAGGAATTTTCACCCTTTTTTTTTTTTTAATCAGTTTCATGTTTGTTATGATGTGACACCTTCAAAGGCATGGTGCCAGTGTGCACAAAGATCATGGTGAGGAGAGGCATTTCCATGCCTTGGGGTAGCCTCTTCCTCACCAGATTCTCCCTTCCTGTCCATTCTTCCTCCCTAGATTCCCAGGCCTTGAGCATTGTCTGAGAGGTTTAGGTGAGGTCATTGTAAGGCAAGATAAAAGAGAGAAGTGGTCCCCCTGCAAGTGGCCAGTTGGAGTGTCATGTTTTAATTCCAGACAAGAGCCCCACAAGGAATCAGGTCTAGGTTTGGATAAATCTATCTCCATACTGAGACTCTTAATTTAATAAAAGCCAAACAGAATTAACTCAGGACTTGGGACCTAACCTTTGCATGACAGGATCAGAAGAGACGCCACATTAATGAGTGCTGCCTGTATTTGCAGCTCTTTCTGTCTTTAGTTTTCTCTTCGGCGAACCACCCAGTATATTGTAGCCATTTATCCCAACGGAGCCCCAGCTGATGGCTTCTCTGCTGGTTGCAGTAGCAGGCTTAGCTAATGACAGCTGAGGTGATCTGTCAGCCATCATGTGCTGACTGACCCTCATTCAGTCAGAAGAACACAGACGTACCACATGGGGGATTGGATAAAAAACTGAACTATCTTTGGTTTCTGATGGCCATCTTTTTCTTCCCTTAAATCCTTCCTGCTTTGACCCTCTGATGCTTAGGCATCCTGGAGAAATCACTCCAAGCCAAAGATAACAGATCCATAGATTGTCCCAGCCTACCCAAAGGGCCTGGAAAGCTTCGCTTAACAAAACTCAAGCCAGTTGGTGGAGAAATATGAATGAGACTCACACAGAGTCTAATGGAGAGCTGGGGTGCCTCCAAACTGCCCTTCTATTTTTGTAGACTTCTTCCTTCTGCTCCCTTCCCTCGTGCTAAAAATGGGGAGAAAGGGACACTAGTATCTTGACCTAAATGCAAACGATTTTATAATAAGCCATGCTACTATGTAAATACATTATTGAGGCTTGAATTCTTATTTCTGGGGGTATGAAAGAGTTGAGCAAATCTGATTTTAAAAATGGTAAGGGGATCTATGTTTATTTTTATTTGGTATCTTTTTGTTTGGATTTTTTGTAACCTGCTCTAGAATAACAATGAAGGATAAATATGTGCTCTGCAGTGTTTCTGAATCAGCTTCTAATTAATTTCCATCAAACTTAATATATTTAAACCAAAAGTCTGAGGTTATATAGTACCAGTTCCTTCTTCTCTGTTTCTTTTGTCTTTCTTCTCCAAGTCAGTCTCTGTCTCTTGTTTCTAGGGACATAAAATGTAACCTACATTAATGTAAAGTTTCCTGAAAACTTCAGTGAGAGCCAAGGAAAGAATAGAATGCATATAGATTTTTTTTTCCCCAGTACATCTTTAATCAATAAGTAGGAAATTTAGGTCTTGAGAAGATAAAATGTTTAGGAGTATGGTAATCTGGAAATGAAAATTATTGGGGGTCAAAAATAATTCTATTTCAGCCTTCCATACTAGTGCCTTCAGCAAGGGTATTGCGTCTACATGCTTTATTTCCCTCACTAGGAAAATTGAAATACTAAAGCTTGGCTAATTAATGGGTGTGTCATAGTGTTTGTAAGTAAATTACTATCACATCATTTAAAGTTCTTAGTCTCCACAAATCAACTTAGAAAAATCTTCTGTCCTTTTATCCCACTAAGGACCTATGAAATTCTTGGCATTGCTATAAGCATTCAATTTTTTGGAAGAAACTTCATGTTTACTGGAACCTAAATCCCAGATTTGCTTTATTTTCACCATCTCTTCTTCCCATTTTCCTTCCTCTTTTTTTTTTTTTTTTTTTTTTTTAGCTAAGAAAAAAAAAGTTGACTTTTGTTTTTGTTTTTAACGCAGGAAAGAAGTTGAGTTTTCATGGTCAGACCTTCCTGGTACCTTCTTTTTGTGGACACTTAAGCCAGTCCTAGATCAAATAACCATTCTCTAATGCTTAGGATCCTCACAAAGTCCTCTTCTCTAACCCAACATTGACACAGGAGTCTTTTCTCTCTCTCTTTGTTCTGCCAGTTTGTCAGAGGTAAGGGATTCTCTCTGTATTCTGGAAACAGATCAGTAGCATCTATACCAACTACTACTGTTTCCTCTTCGGTTCACTCAGAGGTGGGCCCCAAAACTGAAAGGACACTAAAACAAAGCTGCCAAATCCAAATTTGACCTTATTTGGTGACTCAGTTTCCTTTCCAGTACTCTGATTTCTTTTAGCACTGGTCTGTACCACATAGGAAACCCACTGCTCAAAGCAAGTCTGTTAGAATTCTGTATAAGGGATGAGCAGGAAAAACACACTCCAGAATCTCAAGGTGCCATTAATCAATTTAAAAAATAAAGGTAAATGAAATGAGGGCTAAACAATGTAATCTAACTGCCAATTAAAGTATACAGTAGTTCTGGTCTTAGCTACATTTGATATGGTGTTCTACCACATTAAGCAGATCCCAGCAGATATAGTAAAAACATAGGCATTGAATTTTAATGCCTACCAATGGGGATGTATACTTAGCCTGCAGGCCAAACTTCAACCAGTGTTTTTCTATCCTGGTGTTTTGTGAACAAGCCAAAATTTATACAAAGCCACCGTAAGTGCTGCACTTGCAGAGGAACCTCCCACTCGGTGATATTAGAGAACAGTCCAACTCCACTCAAATTGAGTCCCAAATTTGAAACTCGTCCAGAAAAACCCAATGGAGGAGAAAAATCTAATGCATCAAGTATAGTTGGCATTTTGTAGCTGGGGCAATGTGGGCAGAGGCTAGGAAGACAAGCTATAGAACAAAGAGAAGGTTGAGATGGAAAATACCAGCTAGTCCCAGGAACAGAAGTGTGTGACCTGAGATCGTCTCTTATACTAGATCACTGGTAAACTTGTTAGCACGATACTGGATTCAGAGAAGTTCTCTCTGCTAAACTCACCAAAGGTAGTGGATTTGAAGCCCTCAAAGGATTAATAGAGAACTTTTCCAGAACTGGAGATGGAGAGAAAAGAGGTTCTTGCTTTAAAGCAGCCCGAAGACCATCTCTGTGACTTTAGCAACTCTTCTTTATAGTAGTGCCAATAGTGGAGAGATTTTACTGATCTTCCTAGTGGTACAAGTGCCACGGGAGGGGAGAGGGATGGTGAGTGGGACAGGGGATGAGCTTTATCAGGAACAGATTTCAAACTGCGAAGGGTGCACCGGTACCAGCCTCAAAGGATAGCATTACAAAAAAGTAGACAACCGGGTATCCAGGCCATGCCCTCTGTCCTTTGGGACTTAAGATCAGGCCATTCCCGCCTTGATTTGCTCTTAGAAGATGAGCATGTAAGACAGGATCAAGAGAAAAATTGGGTGCTTTGTCTTAGGCTGTTAAAACGCTGCCACCTGCATTACAAAACATACGTGAGTCAAGACACTAGAGACACTTCCTTATGGGCAGCATCCACTGCGGTGTGCCAGCCTGACACCCCTTCAGTAATGGTGGGTGAATGGCAGCCAGTGCTGGCCCACCTAGAGTATCGGTGCATCTTTCCTAAAGCCAGAGTTCAGCACTGCATGTTGACCAGGTGGATATCCTGTAATATAAATGCTCGTTTGGATCCAAAAGGAAAATTATTAAAAATAAAAGAAAGATGAACAAATTTAATGTTTTTGGGGGGGGGTCAAAGAAAAGAATAAATAAAACCTTGTTGTAAAGAATTAATCGGCCTGATTGCCCTCACTCTTGTTTCTTTGCTCCCTAAAAAGGGAGGTCACAGGAGTGAAACCTCGCCAGAACTCTCGGGGTAAGTGGCAGCAGGTTCTGCAGTGCAGTTGGCTGACATCTGGTCAGCCCAGCTAATGAGGAGGAATTCTAGAATTTCTCAAAGTTTTACCCTGGCCCTGAAAGATTTTCTTTTGTTAAAAGTATTGTCTTGGAGGAAACAAACAACAACAACAACAAAAATAGGTGACAAACTGGTTCCCTGAACACGTTATTTTCTGGCCAGAAAAATACTATCTCTAGGTAAGTAGTTTTAAATTAGACAGGGAATCTATGGAACACAAGGCTTTGTAAGTAAAAGAGCTACACCTCCTCTCCAAGAGAGGACACTCACTTAGCTGCCAGGTTCAGAAAGGAGAAGACACCCCAAGACTTCAGGAGATACTGCCTATTCTTTCCCTCTGCCTGTATTACTCCTCATTTAGTCATAATAGCTCCTGAGTAAGGGAAAGCAGCAGTCCTCAGGTCCCTAGGGAAGCATCATCTTCTAATCCTAGTGTTGGGTTTATTGTTTGAATAAATTCTTCTATCAATTTAATGGAAACCAACTTCTAGAATGAGTCCTCTATCTCTGCAGTTCTATCAAAGATGACTTCTCAAGTCCTAACATACATGATTTTTTAAAGAGTTTTCTTATGATTAAAACCATCAAAAAATATGTTGGGTGGCCAAGTAGTCAGACCCTTGGAGTCTGGATTGGAAATCTCAAAGATCTTGTTCAACTCTCAGAGTTTATTTTCCAGTCATAATTTCTTTCCCATGGCTTCTACCTCCACTGAAGTTGGAAAGACAGAATTTGAAGAACAATTTTACCTAATTACACACTTCTATGGGATGACTAGTTAGTTGGTTTGGGCAAAGCCTGGTTTGTAAGAAATTTTTACATTGATTGATGAGGGGTTTGTTTTTGGTTTCTTTCTAATCCATAGTATCCATAGGTCCATAGTATTTCCCAGGCTAATGGCACTAGGAAACACATATAAAGGAAAATAGACCCTACTCTGAACTTCTCTCTGGTGTTCCTGTATTATGCCTCTGAGCATCTATTGGTTACCCTAACACAACTTGTCCCTTAACCTAAGTTTTGCCTCTGGGATATTATAAAACTTGCCTTTACTTGTATACCATGTTCTTTTGCTAATAAACTAGGAAAGTTTGCAAACCAGAGACCAAGATTTCAGTTCCTTAGATACTTAAAACACAAAATGTTGGGACTAGTCACAAGTGCATATAGCTTTAGAACACCATAAACATAATAGGCAACAAAGAGCAGGAAGACAAATGCAAGTTCTGGGGTCAGATCCACCCGAATTCCAATCTGTGTACCACCATTCCTGAACTGTGTGCCCTTGAGCAAGCCATTTAACCTTAAAGTCACTTTCTTCATCTTTACAATGGGAACAATTATCACAAGACCTGAAAGGGTTATAGTACACAGTGAATGTGTTTTCGCATATAAAGAGAACAATCAGTGTGTTCCCATAAGAGGCACTGGTACAAGTCAGGTACCACCATCATAGTCATCACTGTTGTCACTTACAAGTACATTCCCCAAACCCAAGAAACTGAATGCTTCAGAGACACAGTCCAAAAGGGAATAAATTAGCTTTGAAAAGCAAGCAAGTCATTATTATATATCTATTTTTAAATAATGCCTCCTCTCTTTTCTCAGCAACAAGCTCTAATTTGCTTATTCTTCACTTCTAATTTCCATATTCATTTAATAACAAAATGGGGGAGACATTAGTGGGAGATACTAATTGTAAAAGTAGCAATAAAGTTAATGGCAACATTAAAATACTGTACACATATAAACATAGCAATATTCAAGACAATTTGAAATATCAAGCAACTCCCAAATTAACAGCACATGGAAGGGAATCATATATTCAGCATCAGTGGCCTGATTATGACTCCACGGGGGTGCTTGGCTGGCTCAGTTGGTAGAACATGGGACTCTTGATCTCAAGGTCGTGAGTTCGAGCCCCACGTTGAACACAGAGATTAAAATATATAAAAAGTCCAAACTTAATCTGTAAACAGTAGTATACCTCCCTGAAGACTACATTACTTGGAAATCAAAAAATAACTATACAAAAGATAAACATGCTGAGGTTTATGGAAAAGATAAAATAAACTTCTAAACTACAGCATTTAAAAAAAAAAAAGGAAAAAAATAAGATCAATCCTTTTAAAAGACCATTCCTATGTGATCAGTAAAGAACCATTAGTTCATAAGTCATCAGCTCGGGACATAAATAAATTGCACAATACTGTGAAGGTGATTCCTGGGGGAGTATTCAGGATACCAGGCAGCACAGCAGAAGACTGAAGCCAACCATTATGAGTCCATCCAGGATGGCAACTCCCAAGCCTCAGGGCACTGTTTCCAGATCTCTGGCTTCAGCTTCTGCATACAAGACTACATGTGCTCATAAAAAATAATAACTATAGTCTCCATCTGCTGGTATTTAAATGATCCTGTAACATACAGGGACCATAGAACCCAGAATGTTAGAGCAGGAAAGGGCCTCTGTATCAATTCTGTCCTAGTCTATTTCATATGTGAGGGATTTAAGACTTAGAAAAACTCTAATATGTGTTTTCCAGAGGACAAGGATGTCTCCTATGAATCTAGTCAGCCACAGAAAGCTCCTGAGGTAGCCCCCAGAAACCCTAGCACAACCTTTTAAAAAACAAGAGGAGAAGAAAATAACAGAGAAATACCCAAGGAGGCCCTTTGCTCATGTGTCTAGAATTAATAGACACTATGAACCCTCTCCCTTGTAAAGGGTACAAAGAAATCTGAGTCTTCACATCCCCCAGACCCACCCCAGAGCCTTTTTACAAACCCTGAAACAGTCCCAGGAGATATTAATGAAATACCAGGCACAAGAAAAGCTACTTGCACCAAAGAAAGTCAAAGGAAGAGCTGTGACAGATCAAACTATCAGGCCTGAAAGTAACAGTGTGGAATCCAGGCCCAGTCCCAAGGCATGTTAGAAACACTGCTTTCCTCTGCCTCCAGATCAGATGGCTTGACTTGGATAGAAATATAGTGTGGATGGCTGGGAGGGTGGTGAGAGGGGAAAAGGTTGTCTCACAAAATACAACTTGGTAAATGCATACATAAAGTATTAGGTAGACCTGGGTCCACATTCCAGTTGTGCACTGAATGTTACTTGGCTTCTCACCCTTGGTTTTTTGTGTTTTTTTTGTTTTTTTTTTCAAATGTAGAATTAGGATAATGAGACCAACTGCATGTAGTTGTATTTAGGATAAGAGATTACACACACACACTGAGTACTTAGCATGGTACCTATCATATTGTAGACATTCAATGAACCCATTGTTATTATGAATGTATTTACTCATCCATTAAATGTATTTATTAATCACATACTATGGCGCCAAGTACTAGGGTTTCAATAATGAACAAGCCAGGTGAAATAGTGATCTTGAGTTGTCCACAGCCTAATGGAAGTTCTATCAACAAACAAACCATTACATCATTGTGTGATTTTTGTTAGGGTGGGGAACTTTGATGGTACTACGACAGCCCCGAGGAATGACTTGGGGAGTCACAAAAGGCTTCCTAAGAGAACTGGTATTTGAGCTGAGGCCTAAAGAATGACTGGGGTTAGCTGGGCCACAAGGAGGGAAAAGGGAATGTCAGGTAGAGATGTGAGAGAAAATAGCTTGCTGCATTTCAAGGGTGGAGTTTGAGAGGACGTACTAAGGGATAAGGCTGGAACATAATGGGGGAGCTCATAAACCATGTTCAGAGTTTAACCTTCAGGCATCCACTGTGTTGGCAAATGGTAATGACAAGTATCACATCATGAAAAGACTCGAGGCAGACATAACATGGGTAAGCCAAAACAGCTTTGTTTACCTAAAGGATAAAGAAGAATGTCAGCATAGTCCATATACACCACAGAGAAATAATATTCTGAGGCATCCAACAATATAAGCTTCTGGCCACCGTACCCTACCTGCCCCAACAGCAATGCAGGTGCACAGCTGAAAATGATAATGTGAGGGAGGGAGGGTCACTTCAGACTCAATGGAGGCTGAACTATCTCTTCCAGGTTCTACTCACAGACATGACAACAAAGCTGTTCTCAGTGTAGGTTAATCTGGAGAAGTGTCAGGGTGCGTCTCGGCTGGCTTGCCTCATCAATCTTGAAGTCTTACCATGGTGACGGAGCTTGTGAAGAGCAGAACCCTCAGGCCGGGAGAACAATTCACATTTATCACTCTCAACCTCAGCGCCCCCCAGCCTAAGTAAATCCCCGAGTCTAGTGCCACAGAACCCAACAGTGCCCAGACTCCTGGTTGCCACTATGCCACAAAGTAGGGAGCCCTCTGACCTGTGACCCTGTGTATCACCCAAGCTTTATCCTGACAGCAGTGAGCAGCCCCAGAGGTAAAAGAAGCAGAGGAATAACATGGTCTGATTTGTAAAAACAAAACAAAAACACTTTAGCTGAAATGAGCAGACTGGTACTCAAAGGGGGAAAAATCCATTGTAGTAGAGCAGGTAAGAGGGGCCTGGGATAGAATAGTGACAGCAGAGATGGAAAAAGGTGGACACAATTGAGAAGTCTATTTACGGGAGGAATAGACAGGATTTGATGATTGGTTGATGTATCACACTGACATATAAATCTGTGATTTCCAATAAATGAGGGAGCCAGTTAGTTGAGATGGCATATTAAGTCCTTTTGCTCCTGCAACAAATTATTAAAAAAAAAAAAAAACCAACGAGTGGATTAAAACAATTCTTATTACTTTCTTATAGTTCTGGAGGTCAGAAATCCAAAGTCCCTTTCAGTAGGCTTAGGTCAAAGTGTTGACCTGGCTGGTTCCTTCTGGAGTCTCTGAAGGAGATTTCCTTTCCCTGCCTTTTTCAGCTTCTAATGGTCATCTCTATCCCCTGGCTCTTGGCCCCTTCCTCCATTTTCAAAATGCATCACTCCAACCTCTGCTTCTAGAATCTCATTGCCTTCTCTGAGAGACTCAGAAATATTGTGAAATATTGTGAAATATAAGAAATATTGTGATTACATCAGCTCCCTCAGATCATCCAGGTCAGATTTCTCCATCTCAAGATTATTTAATCACATCCACAAAGTCCCTTTTGCCATGAAAGGTGATATTCACAAGTTCCAGGGGTTAGGATGTAGACATTTGGGGGGGGGGCATTTTTCAGCCACAGAGGGTTATCCTTCATCTATTTGAGCAGCGGCGGCTCCACATATCTGTACCTCCTCATGGAAGGTGGTGGCCTTGACCAGCACCGTGGAGTCTTCTGGTCCTCCCATCTAGTCCACTGCTCAAAGAGACCCAAGGGACTCTCAGTAGGATAATTTCCATGTTTCTCTTAACAGCACATGCAGCTGTGTCACTCATATATTCAGCTTCTTTAGAATATTTCTTATAGGGCAAGATAAGGACCAAAAGAAGTCATACCAGCATCTCATTTTCCAATAAGAAATTCTGTCAGAATTCTGTCTGATTCTGTCTGATTCTGTCAGAATCACAACTAGTGGTCAAGATAAATTAAGCTTGTTTTGTCATCAAATCATTCTTTGCTTCATTAAATCCCAATAGTTGTCCCTTTGTGTGTTTTAAAAATATGACTGAGTTTTACAATAAATTGATTCACAACTTCCAGGAGTACATCTTAAGCAAAAAGTGAAATGCACCTCAAATGTTTGTCTCTGGAGAAGCAAACCTGTTGCAGAGGTCCCGTCTTGCTCACTTTATAATTGAAAACCTCACTTTCAGGATTAAATCCCTCTGTCAGAGACTCTTTATTTCCCTGTTATATTTCTGCCCCAGACCTATTCACCCTTCTTATTTTCCAGGTATTTGGAATCTATGTTTTTTTTTTCTTAATCACTTGTATAAGTATAGACCTTTTCCTTTGGTTTGCACTGTGGGATTTTTAGTACAAATGGAAGACAGGGTCTTCATAAATAGATTGTACTGGGAATAGTCCATTAAGTTTTAAATAATTTCTTACTTCTTAGATTGAATTCAAAACAAGTCACCTTGGAGGGGTCAAAGTATTTCTTGGGGGGATTGGTAAGCCCTTCCCAGAGAGGTACTAAGGGGAGGCAGATGACCTAACAAGGGGTCCCAGGAACTGGGTGGGCCACTTGGCTCCCCACTGAGACACACTGTGCTGTAGCCTTTGCACCCTGAGCCAGACTCCATGAAACACAAGCAGCTACTGCTCAGATCTGAGCTGAGAGGTGGTGGCTTTAACCTTGGCCAGTAATCAGAGTTCCAAATGGCAGCTGCTTTGCCAGAAAGATGGATGAAGAGAGGGTTTTCAGGCACCATGACTGGTCACCAGCGGCAGAAATTTCTTAAAGACAAAGGACAGATAGAAGATGGAGGAAGAGAAAGAAGATTAAGGAGAAGTATTAACACAACCAAAGTGTAAATTTATCATTACCAAGCACCACAATCTAATCATCAAACATGGCAGAAAGGTTCTTTTGCAATTAGAAAAATCAGCAGGTTAGTCACACACTAATCGAGACCTATTTTTGCTTGAATTAGGTCAGTCTTCGTTAAATGCCTCTCTAGAAATAGGCGGAGGTCGAACTCCCCATGGGTGGTGTGCACTGATGAAGCAGAGATGACTCACGTTTGTTCATCTTTAAGCTGTACAGATGGCTGATGGAATTCTTCCTGCCAACTCCCCTGAGAATGAAGAACCCCTCCCCCATCTTAACTGGAAGCCCTGCCAATGGGCTACAGAGTAGGCAGTGGTTTCTAAACAGATTTTCAGACCAATGGGGCACAAAGTTTCCTTTGACCACTTGCTAACAGAGTGCCAGGAAATTATACTAGCAGCTAGGTGTGTACTTGTGGCTGGCACAGAGAGGTTCCTGATATCTTTGCAGACTGGTGGGTTGCTGCAGTGAAATAAATAACCATTATAGCTGGGTCCTCATGGGGTGACCAACTTGTTCAATTGGCCTGAAAGGCTTGCATTCTGGGAATCCCCCAAGTCCTTGGAAAACCAGCCCTTGGTCACCATAGGCCTCTTCATAAAGGGTAAGATCTCTACCAAATCTTAACTTGACAGATACTTCAGGTTCTTCACAGAGGATACAAATTATTACATGAGAAAATGCAAGACTGAAGGACTATTAGTGACTATCTAATCCAGTGTGCATCCAAATCCACTGGGTTAGTTTTTGAAAATACAGATTCCTGAGTTCTACCTCCACAAATACTAATTCAGTAGGTCTGGAGTAGAGTTCCATGTTTTGCAAGTTTATATTCACTCTGGATGATTCAGACTACAAGTGGTCCAAGAAGCCATGTTTGAGAAACAGGGATTTAATTCCAGCCCCTCATTTTATTGATAAGAAATCTGTGCTGTGTGAGGCTACACAATATGGTAGTTACAGCCTGATCTAAAATAAAACCTCAAAAAACACACTCCCTACCTAGTTGAAAGCTATTTTCATTTAAAGCATTGGGGGGCTCTATGGTTCTTTTTTCTTGCAAAAGTCTGTTTACATTGTCCTTCTAAAATATATCATCTGAGAAAATATTTGACAAAAAGGAAAACTGAGACTCACTAGATATAGCCATATTTACAGTGGTTGGCATTTCTTCTCTGTGAGTAGCTGATGTCAGCTTCAAAGAAAAGAGGTATGTTTTGTTTTCCTTCTTGAGGAATTTCTTAGAAGCATTAGCTGCTTTGAACCAGCCTGCTCTTATATACAACGTTCCTCAGACCTCACACTGACTCAGCCAGGATAAAGGATGTTAATTATAAATATTCCTGGGATTAGACACATGCAAAAAACATCTTAATTCAGGCTCCCAAATTTGTACCTTGTGGAATTGGACCCCGAGTATTTTGTGTCAGTGTGCCTCATCTCTGGTTTGCCCATACCATGTAGAACCAGTCTTTAAATATAAAAGTGTAAGATTTTGAAAGTAGTATTTTAAGGTTGTTCTGGCTAAAAAGATGGCAATTTGGTATGGGCCCCATTTTGTGCTGTTTCATTCCCTCTGGGTGTCACTTTCATCTATTGCAACAGACCTGTCCTCTGGAGCTACTGAAGTCTAATTTCTCTTCCAAAAGACAGTTTTTTAAATATTTGAAGATAGTAATAAGGACTTACTCAGGCTAAATATCTCGAATTTATTTAGGTGTCCCTTTTCCAAACTCTTTGTTCTCCTCCAGGTATGATGTATGTCATGCAGAACTGAACCCACTTCCTGAGTCCCACCCCCCTCCCACACACCAGCATCCATCACTAGTACTGGATGGAAAAGGTTAAGGGAAGGGACACTTCTCCTTGGAAACTTGATTTCCAAGACTGAAAAAGCATTTGTGAAAATAGACCCATCCAAGGAACAGAGAAAGACTTCCACACCGCAACCAAAAACAAAAATTTTAAATATTATTCTAATCAATTTATTTTCTAATTATTGTTGCTCATTTATAAGACATCCACCATATGCAGTGATACTTGACATTCCAGTGAGGTACTAGATACTATAAGAACTCAGTAGGAAGGAATGATGAAAAAAAGAGCAATGCACTTCTTAGACAATAAGTGACCCTATTGTACAATGTTAATATGCCACGTATTTCACGGTTTTGTATACAGGCTAATAACAAGGCTTTAGAGCCAAATTAGTTGAGTTCAGATACTGGATCCACCATTTACTGACCTTGGAAGAGTCAGTTCCATCTGTAAAATTAGGACAATAATTATTCATACCTCATATGATTCTTATAATAATTAGATTAATATACAAAGTGTTTGGATGCAGAACCTGGTTCTACAGGAGTGCTTGCTAACCTGATTATTGTATATAAGTTAATCACACACACACACACACACACACACACACACACACACACTGACCTTCTACAAGGGTAACGCTTTATGATTGTATGGGTTGTGAGATTTTGTATTTAAACATCTAATCTGCTAGCAGTTTAGTATGTATTGAAAGTCTGTGGTTAGAATTAAATCTGTGATATTATTGGTTATTGGATATTTTATTTGGAGGAAAAAATTAGATGGTCTAGTCTTACCTAATGAACACATAGACAAAAAAGAAGGAGGGGTCAAAGATGGTGGCATAGGAAATCCCTGACTTCATTTACTCCCACAGACACACTGAATCTACACCACATACATATACAGCAATTCCTCCTGAAGGTGAACTGATTGAGTAGCTTCTGCACAATAAAGGATAGAGGGACCATATAGAGAATGTTGGGAGAGAAGGAGACACAGTCACAATGGGAACCCCACCAATGATGCTATGAAATGCAGTAGAGAGGATAGCACTGAGGAGCCCATGATCAGATTTCCTGACCTGGGGTACAACAAACAAAAACAAGCAAAAAATCCAGTGATTTAAAGCGCACCTTGACTGTAACTGAAGGAAATCCATTTACTAACCATAAAGCATATGCCAAATAGTGGCGGAACTGCCGGAACTCTCTCTGGCTTGGGAGATGCTGGCAAGCACCACTGTTTATGTTCCCTCCCAACCATCAATATAGGTAGCTCAGATAACAGCAGGGTCCAGGTGCTCTAACAGGTCTCCAGCAAAACCAGGAGCTCTAACAGGGCTCCTAGATCACACCACTCCAGCTGTACACCCATAGAAGTTCACCTCCCCACTTTACCTGCTATAGTTTCAGCTGTCCAACCAAGGCTACTCCTGGCCTGGCACACACTAAGAAACCCCTTAGCCCATATTGCTTCAGCAAGCCAGCAAAGCTGCCAGAAACATTCAGTCTACACAGCAGACATTCCTACACAAGGACACTCCTTCAAGACTTGGAGAGGTAGTTGTTTTGCCTAATTCACAGAAACAACACAGAAGTCAAACAATGTGAGGGGAAGAAGGAATATGTTCCAAAGGAAAGAGCAAGACAAAAGTTCAGAAAAAAAAAGAACTAAGTTAAGTGGGGATAAGCAACCTACCTGGAAAAGAGTTTAAAGTAATGGTTATAAGGGCACCTGGGTGGCTCAGTCAGTTAAGCATCTGACTTCAGCTCAGGTCATGATCTCACGGTTCCTGAGTTCAAGCCCTGCGTCGGGCTCTGTGCTGACAGCTCGGAGCCTGGTGCCTGCTTCGGATTCTGGGTCTCTTTCTGTCCCTCCCCTGCTCATACACTGCCTCTCTCTCTCTCTCTCTCTCTCAAAAATAAATAAATATTAAAAAAATAAAGTAATGGTTATAAAGATGTTCAACAGAGTTAAGAGTATATGAACTTAGTGAAACTTCAACGAAGAGATAGGAATTATAAAAAAGAACCAATCAGAGTTGAAGAGTGAAATAAATGAACAAGTGAAATAAAATTACACTAGAGGGAATCAACAGCAGATTAGGGGATGCAAAAGAATGAATCCATGATCTGGAAGACTTGGTATGAGAAAGCACCCAAGGTGAACAGCAGAAAGTGAAAAGAATGGTAAAAATATGAGGACAGGATAGGAGACCTCTGCAACAATGTCAAGCATAATAGCATTCACATTATAGAGGTCCCAGAAGAAGAGGAGAGAGAGGAAAGGACAGAAAACTTATTTGAAGAAATAATAGCTGAAAACTTCCCTACCCTGGGAAAGGAAACAGACATCCAAGTTCAGGAAACACAGAGAGTTGTACACAAGGTGAACTAAAGGAGGTCTACACCAAGACACATAATAATTAATATATCAAAAAATAAAGATAAAATGTTAAAAGCAGCAAGAGAAAAGCAACTTGTTATATAGAAGGGAAATCACAGGAGACTAATAGCTGATTTTTCAGAACAAACTTTGCAGGCTAGAAGGGAGTGGCATGATATATTCAAAGTGCTGAGAGGAAAAAAGAAACCCTACAGCCAAGAAAACTACCCAGCAAGCCTATAATTTTGAAAAAAAGGATAGATTAAAGAATTTCCTAGAAAACAAAAGTTTTAAAAGTTCATAACCATTAAACTGGCCTTACAAGAAATGTTAAAGGAACTTTTTTAAGTGGGAAAGGAAAGGCATTAACTAGAAGAAAATTATGAAAGGAATAAACTTCATTCATAAAAGCAAACATACTACATAAAAATATGTAAAACATGACATTACATATAGAAAATGTGGAGAGGAAGGAGTAAAAATGTAGAGCTTTCAGAATGTGTTTTAATTTAAACAACCATTAACTTAATATAGAGTGCTATATACCTAGGATGTTATAAATTAATTTTATGGCAACCAAAAGCCTAAATAGATATCCAATAAAATAAAGAGAAAGGAACTAAGAATAAAACTAAAGAAAGCCATCAATTACAAACAGAGTAAAAGAAAGAAACAGAAGAACTATAAAAAAAATTTTAATGACATACCCACCAATAATTACTTTATATTTAAAAGGTCTACATGCTCCAATCAAAAGATATTGGGTGACCAAATGGATAAAAATAAAGTCCATTTATATGCTGTCTATGAGAGACTCACTTCAGACCTAGAGATACATACAGACTGAAAGTAAAGAAATGGAAAAAGATTTTTCATGTAAATGGAAGTGAAAAAAAAAAAACACCCTGGGGTACCAATACTTCTATCAAACAAAATAGGCCTTAAAACAAAGACTGTAACAAAGAAGAGGACTACCTAGTGATAAAGGGATCAATTCAACAAAAGGATATAAGACTGTAAATATCTATGTATCCAATATAGGAGCACCTAATAGATAAAGCAAATATTAATAGACATAAAGGGAGAATTCACAATAATACAATAATAATAGGGGACATTAACACCCCACTTACATCAATAGATATATTACCAAGACAGAAAATCAATAAAGAAGCAATGGTTTTGAATGACACATTAGACTATATGGACTTAACAGATACATACAAAACATTCCATCCACACACACCAGAATACATATCCTTTTCAAGTGCACATGGAATATTCTCCAGGATAGATCACATGTTAGACCGTAAGACAAATCTCAACAAATTCAAGAAGACTTAAATCATATCAAGCATCTTTTCTGACCACAATGGTAAGATACTAGAAGTCAATCACAAGGGGGAAAAAAAACTGGAAAAAACACAAACACATGGAGACTGAACTACATGCTACCAAAGAGAAAATAAAAAAATACCTGAAGACACATGAAAATGGGGGAAAATGGTTCAAAATCTTTGGGACACAGCAAAAACAGTTCAAAAAGAGAAGTTTATAATGATATAGGCCTCTCAAGAAACAAGAAAAAATCTCAAATAAATAATCTAACCTTACACCTAAATTAACTAGAAAAAAAGGCAAAACAAAGCTCAAAGTTAGAAGGAAGGAAATAAAAATCAGAGCAGAAATAAGTTAAATTGAGACAAAGGAGTAGAAAATATCAATGAAACTAAAGCTGGTTTTGGAAAAATAAACAAAACTGATAAAACTTTAGCCAGACCCATCAGGTTAAAAAAGAGGAGACTCAAACACATAAAATTAGAAATGAAACAGGATGAATGGATAAAGAAGTTGTGGTTTATATACACAATGGGATACTACTTGGCAATGAAAAAGAATAAAATATGGCCTTTTGTAGCAACATGGATGGAACTGGAGAGTGTTATGCTAAGTGAGATAAGTCATACAGAGAAAGACATACCATATGTTTTCACTCTTATGTGGATCCTGAGAAACTTAACAGAAGACCATGGGGGAGGGGAAGGAAAAAAAAAGGTTAGAGAGGGAGGGAGCCAAAACATAAGGGACTCTTAAAAACTGAGAACAAACTGAGGGTTGATGGGGGGTGGGAGGGAGGGGAGGGTGGGTGAGGGGTATTGAGGAGGCCACCTGTTGGGATGAGCACTGGGTGTTGTATGGAAACCAATTTGACAATAAATTTCATATTTAAAAAAATAAAATGAAACAGGAGAAGTTAAAACTTATACCACAGAAACACAAAGAGACTACTCTTTGTATTATAAGAGACTACTACTGCAATGAATTATATACCAACAGATTGGACAACTTAGAATAAATGGATAAATTCCTAGAAACATACAATCTTCCAAAATTGAATTGGGAGGAAATAGAAAACTTGATCAGATCAGTTTCTAGTAATTAAATTGAATCAATAATAATAATAATTATAATACTCTTAAGAAACAAAAATCCAGGACCAGAAGACTTCACAGGTGAATTCTACAAAACCTTTCAAGAAAAGTTAATACCTATTCTTCTCAAACTATTCCAAAAAATAGAGAAAGGAAAACTTCCAAAATCATTCTATGCAGCCACCATTACTCTGATACCAAAACCAAATAAAGACATTAAAAAAATGAAAACTACAGCCAATATCTCTGATGAAGATAAATGCAAAAATTCTTGATAAAATGTTAGTAAATCAAATTCAACAATACTATAAATGGTCATTCATCACGAAAAAGGAGATTTATTCCAGGGATACAGGGATGGTTTGACATCAGCAAATCAATTAAGGTAATGCACCATATTAGCAAAATGAAGAATAGAAACCATATGATCATCCCAATAGATGCAGAAAAAGCATTTTACAAAATTCAATCTTTGTTTATAATAAACTCTCAAGAAAGTGGGTTTAGAGAGAACATAACTTAATAAAGGCCATATACAACACACCCACAGCTAAGATCACACTCAATGTTAAAAAACAGAGAGCTCTTCCTCTAAAATCAGGAAGACCAAGATGTTCCTCTCATCATTTTTATTCAACATAGTACTGGAAGTCCTAGCCAGAGCAATCAGATGGAGAGAGAAAGAGGGGGGGGGGGGGGAGGAGAGGAAGGAAGGAAAGGAGGGAGGGAGGAAGGGAGGAGACTGGTAAACAAGAAGTAAAACTCACTATTTACAGATGACATGATCTTCTATAGGAAAACCCTAAATACTCCACCAAAAAAGCTATTAATATAAATGAATTCAATAAAGTTTTAGAATACACAATCAATATACAGATGTCTTGCATTTCAATACACTAATAATAAACTATCAGAAAGAGAAATTAAGAAAACAATCCTATTTACAATTGCATAAAAGAATAAAATATCCAGGAATAATCTTAACCAAGGAGGTATAAGACCTGTATTCTGAAAACTATAAGACATCAATGAAAGAAATTAAAGATAACACAAATAAATGGGAGAATATACCACACTCACGGTTTGGAACAATTAACATTGTTAAAATGTTCATATTACCCAAAGCAATACACAGAGTCAATGCAATCCCTATCAAAATACCAGTAGTATCTTTTTTACAGAACTAGAACAATAATCCTAAAATGTGTATGGAACCACAAAAGTTTCCAAATATTCAAAGCAATCTTGGGAAAGAACAAAGCTGGAAAAACAAACAAAATTCCAGATTTCAAGATAAGTCCAAAATTACAGTACTCAAAAGAGTATGGTACTGGCACAAAAATGACACATAAGTCAATGGAACAGAAGAGAGAAGCCAGAAATAAACCCATACTTACATGGTCAATCTACAACAAAAGAGGCAAGAATATACAATGGGAAGATAGTGTCTTCAACAAATGGTGTTAGGAAAACTGGACAGCTACATACAAAAGAATGAAACTGGACCACTTTCTTCTTACACCATATACAAAAATAAACTCAAAATAGATTTAAGACCTAAATGTAAGATCTAAGGCCATAAAAGTTTTTTTTTCTCCTTACACTTTGGTTTAAAAACTACATGCTAGTTATGGGGTGCCTGGGTGACTCAGTTAAGCATCTGATTTTGGTTCATGTCATGGTCTCACTGTTGGTGGGTTCAGGCCCCGTGTTGGACTCTGTGCTGACAGCTCAGAGTCTGAAGCCTGTTTCGGATTCTGTGTCTGCCTCTCTCTCTCTCTGCCCTTCCCCTGCTCATGTGCATGCTCGCTCTCTCTGTCACTCAAAAATAAACAAACATAAAAAAAAATTTAATTACATGCTAATTAACATACAGTACAATATTGGCTTCAGAAGTAGGATTCAATGATTCATCACTTACATACAACACACAGTGCTCGTCACAAGTGCCCTCCTTAATACCCATCACTCATCTAGCCCATCCCCCACCCACCTTCCTCCATCAACCTTAAGTTTATTCTCTATCTTTAAAAACCTCTCATGGTTTGTTTCCTTCTTTTTTCCCCACTCCCATATGTTTGTTCACCTGTTATGTTTCTTAAATTCCATATATGAGTGAAATCATGTAGTATTTGTCTTTCTCTGGCTTATTTTACTTAATATACTCTAGCTCCATCCTGGTCATTGCAAATGGCAAAATTTCATTCTTTTTGATGTCTGAGTAATATTCCATTGTGTGTATAGAGATAGATATAAATATAGACACATGTATAGATACAGACTACGTCTTTTTTATCCATTCATCAGTCAATGGACATTTTAGCTCTTTCCATAATTTGGAAATTATCGTTGATAATGCTGCTATAAACATCGGGTGCATGTGTTTCTTTGAATTAGTATTTTTTTAATGTTTATTAATTTTTGAGAGAGAGAGAGAGAGCATGAGCAGGGGAGGAGCACATAAAGGGGGACAGAGGATCCAAAGCAAGCTCTGCGCTGACAGCATTCAGCCAGATGTGGGGCTCGAACACATGAATTGTGAGATCATGACCTGAGCTAAAGTTAGACACTCAACCGACTGAACTACCCAGGTGCCCCTTGAATTAGTATTTTTATATCCTTTGGGTAAATACCTGGTAGTGCAATTGGTGGGCCATAGGGTAGTTCTTTTCTTAACTTTATGAGGAACCTTCATAGTATTTTCCAGAGTGGCTGCACCAGTTTGCATTCCCACCAACAGTGTAAGAGGGTTCCCCTTTTCTACATCCTCATCAACACCTATTATTTCCTGTATTGTTAATTTTAGCCATTCTAACAGGTGTGAAGTGGTATCTCATTATAATTTTGATTTGTATTCCCTTGATGATGAGTGATGTTGAGCATCTCTTCAGGTGTCTGTTAGACATTTGTAGGTCTTCTTTGGAAAAATGTCTCTTCATGTCTTCTGCCCATTTCTTAACTGGACTATTTGTGTCTTGGGTGTTGAGATTGATAAATTCTTTACATATTTTGTATACTGAACCTTTATCAGATATGACATTTGCAAATATCTTCTCCCATTCTTTAGACTGCCTTTAAGTTCTGTTGATTGTTTCCTTTGCTGTGCAGAAGGTTTTATCTTGATGAAGTCCCAAGAGTTTGTTTTTGCTTTTGTTTCCCTGTCTCTGGAGATATGTCTAGTAAGAAGTTGCTACAGTGGAGGGCAAAGAGTTTGCTGTGTTCTCCTCTAGGATTTTGATGATTTCCTGTCTCACATTTAGGTATTTCATCCATTTTTAATTTATTTTTGTGTATGGTGTAAAAAAAGTGGTCCAGTTTCATTCTTTTGCATGTTGCTGTCCAGTTTTCCCAACACCATTTGTTGAAGAGACTGTCTTTTTTCCATTGGATATTCTTTGCTGCTTTGCAAAACATTAGTGACCATATAGTTGTGGGCCCATTTCTGGGTTTTCTATTCTGTTCCATTGATCTATGTGTGTCTGTTTTTGTGCAAGTACCATATTGTCTTGATGACTATGGCTTTATAATATAGATTGAAATCCAGAATTGTTGATGCGTCCAGTTTTGTTTTTCTTTTTCAGGATTACTTTGGCTATTCAGGGTCTTTTGTGGTTCCATACAAATTTTACGATTGTTTGCTCTACCTCTGTGAAAAATGTTGTTGGTATTTTGATGGGGATTGCATTAAATGTGTAGATTGCTTTGGGTAATATAGATATTTTAACAATGTGTGTTCTTCCCATTCATGAGCATGGAATCCTCTTCCATTTCCTTGTGTCCTCTTCAAGTTCTTTCATAAGTATTCTACAGTTTTCAGAGTACAGATCTTTTACCTCTTTGGTTAGGTTTATTCCTAGGTATCTATTTGTGGTGCAATTGCAAATGGGATTGATTCCTTGATTTCTCTTTCTGATGCCTCATTATTGGTGTATAGAAATGCAACACATTTCTGCACGTTGATTTTTTTTAGCCTGAAACTTTGTTGAATTCATGTATTAGTTCTAGCAATTTTTTGTTACAGTCTTTCAGGTTTTCTACATAGAGTATCATGTTGTCTACAAATAGTGAAGTTTGACTTTTTCCTTGACGATTTGGATGCCTTTTATTTCTCTTTGTTGTCTGATTACTGAGGCTAAGACTTCCAGTACTATGTTAATAACAGTGGTGAGAGTGGACATCCTTGGAATTTTCCTGACTTTGGGGAAAAGCTCTCAGTTTTTCAGCATATTAGCTGTGGGTCTTTCACATATGTCCTTTATGATGTTGAGCTATCTTCCATATATCCCTACTCTGTTGAGGGTTTTTATCAAGAATGAATGCTGTATTTTGTCAAATGCTTTTTCTGCACCTATTGACAGGGTCATATGGTTCTTAGCCTTTATTCTTTTTAATGTGGTGTATCATATTGATTGATTTGCAAATATTAAACTACTCCTGCTGCCCAGGAATAAATCCCAATTGATCATGGTGAATAATTCCTTTAATGTACTTTTGGGTTCAATTTGTTAGGATCTTGTTGAGAATTTTTTCATTCATCCTCATCAGGAATATTGACCTGTAATTCTCCTTTTTAGTGGGGTCTTTGTTTGGTTTTGGAATCAGGATAATGCTGGCCTCATACAAGGAGTTTGGAAGTTTTCCTTCCACTTCCATTCTTTGGAACTGTTTGAGAAGAATTGGTATTAACTCTCTTTTAAGTGTCTGGTAGAATTCCACTGGGAAACCATATGGCCCTGGACTTTTGTTTGTTGGGAGATTTTTGATTACTGCTTCAATTTCTTTGCTGGTTATGGGTCTGTTCAAATTTTGTATATCTTTCTGTTTCAGTTTTGGTAGTTCATATGTTTCTAGGAATTTATCAATTTCTTCCAGATTGCCTAGTATTTTGGCATATAACTTTTCATAATATTTCCTTATAATTATTTGTATTTCTGTGGTGTTGGTTGTGAACTCTCATTTCTCATTCAGGATTTTATTTATCTGTGTTCTTTATCTTTTCTTTTTGATAATTCTGGCTAAGGGACTTATCAGTTTTATTAAATCTTTCAAAGAGCCACTCCTGGTTTCATTGACCTGTTCTATTGTTCTTTTTGTTTGTTTCTATATCATTTATTTCTGCTCTAATATTTATTATTTCCCTTCTTTTGTTGGCTGTAGGCTTCATTTATTGTTCTTTTTTAGCTCCTTGAGGTGCCTGAATAATCAAAGCAATTTTGAAAAAGAAAAGCAAAGCTGGAGGCATCACTATTCTGGACTTCAAGTTATATTACAAAGCCATAGGAATCAAAATGGTATGGTACTGGCACAAAAGAGACACATAGATCAATGGAATAGAATAGGATAGAAAACCCAGAAATAAACCCACAGTTATACTGCCAATTAATCTTCAACAAAGGAGGCAAGGATGTGCCCATGGTGTTGGGAAAGCTGGATAGCAACATGCAAAAGAATGAAATTGGACCACTTTCTTACACCATACACAAAGATAAACTCAATATGGATTAAAGAACTAGATATTAGACATGAAAGTATAAAAATTCTGGAAGAGATCACAGGTGACAACTTCTCTGACATTGGCCATAGCAATTTTTTTCTAGTTATGTCTCCTGAGGCAAGGGAAACAAAATATTGGGACTACATCAAAATAAAAAGCTTGTACACAGATGAGGAAACCATCAACAAAACTAAAAGACAACCTACAGAATGGGAGAAGATATTTGCAAGTGACATATCTGATAAAGGGTGTATCCAAAATATATAAAGAATTTGTACAACTCAATACCAAAAACCCAAGAATCCAATTAAAATAACCCAAATAATCCAATTTAAAAATGGGCAGAAGATATGAACATTTTCCTAAAGAAGACAGATGGTTAATAGACACCTGAAAGGATACTCAATATCACTCATCATCAGGGAAAATCACATCAAAACTATAATGAGATTATCTCCTCACACCTGTTAGGAAATGACTAAAAGCGACAACATAAGAAACAACGGGTGCTGGCAAGGACTGGAGAAAAAGGGACCCTCTTGCACTGTTGGTGGGAAAGCAAGCCACTGTAGAAAACAGTATGGAGGTTTCTCAAGAAATTGAAAATAGAACTACCTTATTATCCAGGAATCACACTACTGGTGTTTACCCAAAGAATACAAAACACTAATTCAAAAGGATCATGCACCCCTATGTTTATAGCAGCATTATTTATAACAGTAAAGATATGGAAGCAGCCCAAGTGTGTATCGGTCAATGAATTGGTAAATAAGTGGCGTGTGTATGTGTATGTATGTATGTATATATACGTAATGTATGTAATATATGCATATATGTAATGTAAGTATGTATATGTGTATGGATCATATATATGTAATATATGTAATGTATGAGTATATATAATGTAAGTACATATGTAATATATATAATGGATTACTTATCCATAAAAAATGAAATTATACCATTTGTAATACATAGATGGAACTAGACCGTATTATGCTAAGCAAAGTAAGTCAGTCAGAGAAAGACAAATACCATATGATTTCACTCATATATGGAATTTAAGAAACAAAACAAATATTTAAAGGGGAAGAAAGAGGGAGACAAATCAAGAAACAGGCTCTTAACTATAGAAAACAAACTGATGGTTACCAAGGGGCGGTGGGGGGAATGGGTGAAATAGGTGGTGGGGATGAAGGAGGTCACTTGTGATGAGCACCGGATGTTGTATGGAAGTGTTGAATCACAGTGAAACTAACAACACTGCATGTTAATTATATGGGAATTTTCTGCCTTTGGGGATTAAGTACATTTCTATTCTGTTTAACTTCTATTCTTGGTATATTAGCTATAAGTTTTAAGTTTTTAGTGGTTGCTCTAAAATTGACAAAATACATCTTTAACTTTCACAATCCATCTCTAATTATATTCTATGTTATATGTAGTATAAAGCCTATTCAATAATATAAACCTATTTTTCTTTCCCAATCTTATGCTATTTTTTCCACTTATTTTACTTCTACATACATATGTGATAACCTCCACAAAATATCCTAATTGATTTTAAGCAAGTATATTTTTTTTTGAGAGAGAGAGAGAGAGAGAGAGAATGAATAAATGAATGAGTGGGAGTGGGAGAGGAACAGAAGGAGAGGGAGGGAGAGAATCTTAAGCAGGCTCCACACTCTGTGTGGAGGCCTACATGGGGCTCAATCCCATGATCCTAGGATCATGACCTGTGCCGAAATCAAGAGTCAGATGGTTAACAGGCTGAGCTACCCAGATGTCCCAGCAGTCAATTATGTTTCAAAGAATGTTGAAAATGAAAACAAAGCATTTCATATCTACCCCCATGTTTACTCTTCCTGGGCCTGTTGTTCTTTTGTACCAAATGTGCTTCAATCTATTGTTTTCCTTCTGCCTGAAGGACTTCCTAGAGCAATTCCTGTAGCACAGGTCTGCTACTAATTAAGTCTCTTAGGTTTTGTTTATCTGAAAATTTTTTAAATTTTACCTTGATGTTTTAAAGATATATTCACTGGGTATAGAATAATAGGTTGTTTTCTTTTTCTTTCATACCCTTGAAACTGCTATTTTATTGTCTTCTGGAATATATAGTTTTCAGTGAGAAGACTGTAGAAATCCTTCTCTGTCTCCCTCTGTACATAATGTCTTTTTTTTCCCCTTTGGCTCTTGTTAGGCCTCACTTTGTACCGTTAGTTTTTATAAACTGTGCTTATACTATGCCTCAGTGTGGTGTGTGTACATACCTGTGTGTATGGGTATTTATCTTACCTGGAGTCAATTGATTTTTTATCTGTGGGTTTAAAAAATTTTCATCAAATTTGGAAAATATTTACTATTTTTTCAAATATTTTTCTACACTTCCTCCACTCCTACTCCTCTCCCATTTGTACCTATGTTAGACTACTTGTTAATATCTATAAGTCACTAAGGCTCTGACTTACACCTTAGTATTTTTTCCTCCTCTGTGCTTCATTTTATGAATAGGTTACCTTCCTCTATCTTTGGGATCATTGATCTTTTCCTCACTGTGTCTAACCTGTTGTTAATCCTATTCAGTGAGACTTTAATTTCAAATATTTTAGTTTTTCATCTGAAGCTCCATTTGGTTATTTTTATATCACCATTGATTGCCTCATTATGTTCATCGTTTACTTTAAATATTTGAACATAGTTACAGTAACTATTTTAACATCCTTGTTTCTAATTCTATCATTTCTGCCATTTCTGCATCTGTTCCTATTGACTGATTTTTGCACTAATTATGAGTCATATTTTCCTTTTTCTTGGAATGCCTAGTAATTTTTATTGAATGATGGCCTTTGTGAATATTATGTTGCTGAGTGTCTACATTGCATGGTCTTTCTTTAAAGAGTGTTGGGCAGGCAGTTAAGTAATTTGCAGATGTTTGATCCTTTTGGGACCTGTCTGAACTTTTTAAGAGCAGGTCTAGAGTGCTCACCCTGTGATAGCACAGCCCTACGGTAGGGGTGTAACAGCTTGACTTTACCCTCTGTGGTACAGCCCAGTGCTGAGCTGTGGGGTCTCTGATGAATGGCCCGGTATGATAACTAATGGCTCTCCTATCTAACTAGTCATAATTTGAATACCTCTTCACAGCTTAAACATCACACTAACCTGTGTAAGCTTCTAGGGATTATTTTGATTACAGTTCTCCGGGTAATCTGTGCCTGGCATTGTAAAGTTTTCCTTTATGAATGTGCAGCCTAGTACTAAGCAAAGACTCACAAGGATCCTTTTTTCAGGTTTCTGGAGGGTTTTTCCCCCCAACTCACATCACGTATTTTTGAAATTCTACACTAAACATCCAACAACCTTAACTTCCTTGAACTTTAATTTTCTAGGTCAGAAGTCTATCTGAAATGAGAACATTTCTAGATAAGAAATTTCCATCTTCTGAATTCGCTAAGATCACTGGGCCCTGCTTAGGTTGACCCCACCTCCACTTATGCACACCATCCAGAAATTGCCTATAGGCAGAAATCCAAGGTGATTATGGGGTTCACAAACCCCGAGGTGATTAGGAGGCACAAACATATGCTGCCCATTTTACAATGACTGAAAATAGTTGTTTCATATTGCTATTGACTATTTGTATCCCACCACTGCCACCCTCCCCTCCAATTCATATGTTGAAATATGCACAATGTGATAGTATTTGGAGGTGGAGCCTTTGGGAGGTGATTAGGTCATGAGAGTTGATTCTCATAAATAGAATTAATGCCCTAATAAAAGAACTTCTTGGCCCCTTCTACCATGTGAGGACACAATGAAAAGATGGCCATCTGTGAACCGGGAAGTGGGCTCTCCCCAGACACCAAATCTGCAGGTGCCTTGATCTTGAACTTTGAAGACTCTAGAATGATGAGAAATAAACTCCTATTGTTTATAAGCCACACAGTCTATGGCAATTTGTTATAACAACCTGGATGTGCTAAGACACATATTTAATGATGGGACGTTTGCCCTAGTCCTTTTTAGTTCATCATGGCTTTAAAGAGAAGCCCAGAGACCTTTTACTTAACCAGTTTCTAGATATAAGCTAAATTTTTCATCTTGACTCATTCATGCAAATAGAAACTTCATATAAAGTGTAAATAGAGAAAGAATAGGCAAAGAGGAGGTGAAAAAGTGAGTTTTCAAAGTGTGAGTTTAGGTCCCTCATCTTTTAACCCAAATCTGACTTTGATCATCTTCAGTATTGTTTTCAAAGTATAAAAAGGGAATATTGAATTTCCTTTCATTGGCTTCTAGATAAATATTGCAGATCCTAAAAGTAATTAGGCTGAACTAGTAAGCAAAAGGGGTTTCATGCCTTGAGGAAGGTTTTGATATAGGCCTATAACTCCATAGATTCAGGATTAGTTACAAGCGATAAACCTATTCGGGTGTTATCCAAAGTTCTTTCATCCTGAAGACTGATTAGCCTTCCCCGTAAGCCTGAAAGATTAGGAGAACAAAGATCCATTGATACAACCCTGAATGTCTGCAGAATAGTATATTAAGACAGATCCCAAAAGTTAATTCCCAGTCCTGGTAAAATTTATAAAATAACAAAATAGATACATCAATAGCGTCTAAATAAAGCTGAAAATAACCTCTGCTGCAAACTTTCCTTTACAAGCCTTCATTGGTGAGGTGGGTGGAAGATGGGCTAGATGGATGATGGGTATTAAGGAGGGCACTTGTTTTGATGAGCACTGGGTGTTGTATGTAGGTGATAAATCACAGAATTCTACTCCTGAAACCAATATTGCACTGTATGTTAACTAATTAGACTATAAATTTTTAAAAATTATAAAATAAAAGCCCTCATTTGTTACCATTTAGACTGAGCTGAAAGCTAGTGGGAGAAAGAGATACTATCTGTATATTTCTGGATCACCCTTTCTATTTCTCAGAAGCTGAAGCCATAGTACATCCACAGGAAGGATTATGCCCAGTAGATATAAATTATTAGCATCATCACTCCCAGCATTTTCCTCTTATAAGTATTCATATTCATGGGAAACAAAACACTTTCCTTCCCAATTCAACAACCAGGGCCTCTTGGGGAGCTCTTCCCTTGATCACACTTGCAGAGTAGCAGCTGTTACAGCTGTGAAAGGATGAGTTTTAGAAAGCACTATGTTGTCTCCTCAAAACTGTTTTCTCTGTGAAAGCTGCAAGGTGGTAAGGAACACACATACAGGGTATAAGTCTATATACTCAAAAACACAAATGCATGTGTGTATTGAAAAGTTCATTTCCAAATGGAAAATTTTAATTGAGAATTTTCTAGACTCCAGAAACTGTGGTAAGTGCCGTGAGGGATATGTAGATGTTACATAAGGCAAGGACTTTTTAAAAATATTTATTTATTTATTTATTTATTTATTTATTTATTTATTTCTGAGAGAGAGAGAGAGAGAGAGAGAATGAACACGAGAGGGGGAGAGGCAGAGAGAGAGAGGAACAGAGGATCTGAAGTGGGCTCCGTGCTGACAGCAGAAAGCCGATGTGGGCTCAAACTCAAGAACCGTGAGGTCGTGACCTGAGACAAAGTTGGATGCTTAACCAACTGAGCCACCCAGGCACCCCTATAGGACAAGGACTTTAAATTTTAAAAGCTCACAAATCAGATGAGATATGGACATTAAATACATAATTCTAAGACACAGCAAAAAGTAACAAGGTATAAAATGCCAAAGAGAGACACAAACCCAAGAGAGTGAAAGTGCCAACTAGTATCTGACACATAATAGATTCTCAATAAATATTTATTTAGTGGATGAATTGATGATGAATAAATTTCTCTCCCCTTCCCTTCAATGTAAAATAATTCTACTCTCAAAAATGAGGCCATAGGGACTTTTGCTTCAATCCAACATGGAATAATAGGGACCATATTTAACCTCTTATCCGAAACAATTTTTAAAAATTCAAATATATGAAACAATGGTTTGAAGACACTGAATATCAGCCAATAAAGGAGAGTGATTATAGAAATGCTGACAACACTAATTCCACCTTTGGCCCTCCATTGTGTGCTCCCCTCTGGACCACAGATGGCGCCACTTTAGATAACTACCCTGGGGCCTCACTACCATGCCCCTCACTTTATAAAAGCTGGGAATTAAATCTGGAGAGGGGTGGGGAGTACCTGCATAGTACCCTGAATCAGCCCCAAGTGCCCACGTGCCCTGACAGTAGGTTACTCTGAATGAAACTCTGTATAAACGATATGCAGTGTCTTGCTTTGTTTTCTGTTTGTTTTGTATTTAAGTGCCTCCTCATTCTGGAGGATACATTACTGACCCTCTTCCAACTTCCAACATTGATCCTGAGAGGTAGTGAACAGTGATTCCTGTGAGAGAAAAAAAGGACTAAAACTAAGGCATATCAAAGTCAAATTGCTCAAAACCAGTGATGTAAGAAAATCTTAAAAGCATCCAGAGAAAAAAGACATGATATATGCAGAGTGTGGAAGGTAGAACAACAGCCTCCCAAAGATGTCCATGTAGTAATCCTTGGAATCTATAAATATGTAAGGTCACATAGCAAAAGGAATTAATGTAAAAGATGTAATACAGTTTGCTAATCAGGCAATCTGAAGGCAGGAAGATTATCCTGGATTATGTGAATGGGCCCAGTGTAATCACAGAAGTCCTTGAAAGAGGGAAAGGGAGACAGAAGAGGGAACCAGAGAGATGAAGGTGTGAGAAGGACTTGTTCTGATTTTGCTGTCTTTAAACGTGGGGGAAACAGGCCATGAGCCAAGGAATGCTAGAGGTCTCTAGAAGCTGGAAAAGGCAAGAAAATGCATTATCTCTTGTAGCCTCTAGAAAGGAATGCAGTCTTGCCAACATCTTAATTTTAGCCCAGTGAGACCTATTTCAGACTTCAAGGTTTTTCCAGAACGATGAGATAATTCCACCACTTAATTTATTATTAAGATAATAAATTTGTGCTGTTTTAAGTCACCAAGGTTATCGTAAGTGAAAATATTGTAAGTGCACAGAAGCAAATAAAAACCAATACACAGAAGAACAAAAAAAGGATAAAAGTTGATTTCTTATCAGAAGCAATGCAAGAAAGAAAATATTTGAACAACATTTTTAAGTACTAAACTTAAAAATTCAACCTAGAATTCTATACCCAGGAAAATACCTCTTAAAAATAAAGGTGAAATAAAGTTTCTTTTAAATACAAAAGCTGAAGAGACCTTCAAAAAGAAATGTTAAAGGAGGAAAAGGACACCAGATGGAAATATGAATCTACACAAAGTAATAAGGAGCATTGTAAATAACTACATGAGTAAATACCAAATATTTTTATTAATTTTTATTACTTAAATACTTTTAAATATAATGTTTAAATAATGTATTCTGTGGTTTACAACATCTGTGAAAGTAAAATATGTGACACCAATAGGGCAAATATCAGAAGAGGGGAAGTCAAAGTATGCCACTGGAAGTCTCTTATATTTTATGAAAAGTGGTATAATATCACTTGAAAATAGGCAACTGATAAGTCATAAGTTAAATATGTATACTATAAACTCTAAAGAAATCCCCAAAATGGTAAAACAAAGAGTTCCATTGGATAGGACAAAAAATGAGATAAAATGGAATTATAAAAAGTGCTCACTAAATCCAAAAGAAGCTAAGAAAAAAGGAGAAGGGAATGAAAGTTACATTGGACAAACAAAAAACAATTACAAGATGATAAACAGTCTATCAATATCCCAGTTAAAAGGCAAAAAATGTCAAATTGACCTAAAAAAAGCAAGATTCAATTCTTTGCTACCTATAAGAAACACAATTCAAATACAAAGGCACAAATAGATTAAAAGTGTGAAAAATACACAATGCTAACAGTAGTAAAAGGTGAAAGAGTCATACAGTTTGAAGAGAAACCAGAGTATTACAACGCTAACAATAGTAAAAAAATAAAAAGCTGAAGTGGCTGTACTATTATTAAACAAAATAGGTTGCAGAGAAAACATTATTATGTAAAAGATAGTTATTTCATAATAATAAAGGAGTCAATTAATGCAGTAGAAATAACTATCATAGAAATTTAGGCACTATATAACAGAGTTGCAAAGAAACATGAGGCAAAAACTGACAACTAGAAGTATAAACATTCACAGTTACTGTTGGACATTTCATTACCCTTCTCACAATACTTGATAAACAACTAAACAGGAAATAAGTAATGATATAGCATACTTGAATAACACTCTCATTTAATTTGATCTAGTTAAGACCATAGAGAATTCTATGCAATAGAATACACATTATTTTCAAATGCACAAACAATATTGGTAAACCATATTGTCGACCATAAAACATATCTCAAGAAATTGAAAAGTATTCAAGTTATACAGAGTGTGTTGTCTGATTACTATGGATTTTAAGTGTATTTATTTATTTGGAGAGAGAGAAAGAGAGGGTGAGCATGAGTGGAGGAGGGGCAAAGAGAGAGGGAGAGAGAAACCCAAGCAGGCTCCACACTACCAGCGTGGAGTCCGACATGGGGTTCAAAGTCACGAACCATGAGATCATGACCTGAGCGGAAATCAAGAGTCGGAAGTTTAACCGACTGAACCACCTAGGCACCCCTGATTAATATGGATTTAAATTAAAATTTGATTTTAAATATCCCTGTAAATTTCCAAAGTAATTGGAAACTAACACACATCTAAATTACACATAGGTCAAAGAATAAATCAAAAAGGAAATTTAAAAATATTTCAAGCTTAATGAAAATGAAAACACTACATATAAAAATTTATGGGATATCACAATTTTATAGAATTAATGCCAATATTAGAAGAGAAGACAGTACTCATATAAATGACCTCAGCTTCCACTTTAGTCAACTAGAGGAAGAAGAGCCAGTTAAACTCAAAGGAAGTAGAATAAAGGGAATAATAAGTGTCAGAGTATAAATCAACGAAATAGAGAACAGGAAAATAGAGAAAAATCAACACAACCAAAAGCTGATTCTTTGAGATCAAGTGATAAATATCTAGCTAGAGTGGGGATTAATATGAATTATAAATATTAAAAGGGTAATAAGTAAATATTATAAATAAATTTATGCCAATACATTTGACAGCTTAGATACAATTTGTAGTTAAGGGGCATCTGGGTAGCTCAGTCGGTTAAGCATTTGACTTCGGTTCAGTTCATGATCCAGAGCAGAGCCTGCTTTGGATCCTCGGTCTCCCTCTCTCTCCCTCTCTGCCCTTCCCTCACCCATGGTCTCTGTCTCTGTCAAAAATAAACATTACAAAAACTTATATGGGTGCCTGGGTGCCTCAGTCAGTTAGCATCTGACTTCAGCTCAGGTCATGATCTCACGGTTCATGAGTTCAAGCCCCAACTCAGGCTCTGTGCTGACTGTTCAGAGCCTGGAGCCTGCTTCAGATTCTGTGTCCCTCTCTCTCTGCCCCTCCCCCACTTATGCGCGCGCTCTCTCTCTCTCTCTCTCTCAAAAATTATCTCTCTCTCTCTCTCAAAAAAAAAATTTAATTGCTAAAAAACCTTCAGAGTACTCCCAAGGTACTATGGGTTCATCTATGAGTTCATCATTAAACTGATACCAAAACGAGATAAAAAACATTATAAGAAGTA
The DNA here is from genome assembly GCF_027475565.1 of Acinonyx jubatus. Taxonomy (NCBI): domain Eukaryota; kingdom Metazoa; phylum Chordata; class Mammalia; order Carnivora; family Felidae; genus Acinonyx; species Acinonyx jubatus. The sequence continues at coordinate 42,336,630 of NC_069395.1, forward strand.
AATTACCAATCAATATCCTTCATAAACATAGTTGCAAATGTCCTAAACAAAATTTTAACAAATCAAATTTGATAAAATATAAAACAATAATATCAGATGACCAAATAGGGGTTTTCCAGAAATGCAAGGTTGGCCTGACATGCAAAATTCAATCAATGGAGGATTCTGAGAAAATGGCACAGTAGGAAGCACCAGAAATAGTCTTCTCACCTAGACAACAATTACACTGGTAGAATCTGTGTGATGTAACTACTTAATAACTCTGCAGTATAGACTGAAGGCTTGTAACTTCCAGGAAAGACTCTGATAAATTGCAGTTAATTTCAGTCAACTTCAGCTCTTAGCACAGAAGTAGCTATGCATTCCCACCCCCGCAGTCCCATTATGGCAAGTAGCTATGCATGTTTTCCTGCTGCAGCTTACACAGGAAAAGGCAGGTAAGAAGAACCCTGTCCTCCAAATATTAGGGATCTGTGCTCTGACTGCAGATTCTGATCACAGAGGTGCAAATAAAGAAGTAGCAGCTAATGTCGTATCTCCTCCAATTTCTGCAAGCCCATGCCCCTCTGACTAAAGTGGCATCTATGGCATTTAAAGAGCCAGCATAATTTGTAAAGAGTCAGAACCACTGTATTTCATTATTCACTTTTTGGGAGCTAGAAATTGAAGACTAGGACATTCACAAGCAACCACATATATGGAGGAAATTAGAAAGTCACTGTACATGCTCAGGGAAATGTACAGCTTCAGAAAAGACCTAGGAAGAAGTTAAATTTACACCTAAGGTGATCCTTAGCACAGAGATAGCCTACAACAATAAAAAAAGAAAAGAAAACCAAAACAATCTAAAAACAAACCAACAAAAACCAGGAAACCCTGAGGAAGGGTGAAAATCAAATTTTCAGATACCATATTACCACATTATTAGATTCAAGTGCCCAGTTTCCAACTAAAAATCCAGGCATACAAAGAAACAGGAAAACATGGCTCATTTAAAGGAAAAAGTAAATGACCAAAAAGTGTCCCTGAAAAAGAACTGATGATAGATCTACTAGACAAAGACTTCAAAATAGTGGTCTTAAAGTGGTCTTAAAGCATCTTTAAAGATGCTCAAAGAATTAAATGAAGACAAGGATAAAAATCAAGAAAGCGATGAACAAAATGTAAATATCAAGAAAAAGAAAACCTTAAAAAATTAAACCTAAGAAGTTTTGGAACTGAGAAGTACAGTAACTCAAAAAATTTACTAGAGGGATTCAAAGGCAGATATGAACAGACAGTAAAAAGAATCAGCAAATTTGGTAATAGAATAATGAAATTATTGAGCCTGAAGAACAGAAAGAAAACAGATTGGAGAAAAAAAGTATTCAGAGCGTAAGGAACCTGTGGGATACCAAGAGGACCAACATACACATTGTGGGAGTCCCAGATGAAGAGAGAGAGAAATGAGCACAGAGAATATTTGAAAAAGTAGTGGCAGAAAACTTCCCAAATTTGATGAAAGACATGAATGTAAACATCAAGAAGCTCAACAAACTCCAACTAGGATGAACTCAGACTCATGCTGAGCTTATTTATTTATATAATACTGAGACATATTATAATCAAAATGTCAAAAGTCAAAGACAGAATTTTGAAAACAGCAAGAAAGAAACAACTTGTGACATATAAGGGATCCTCAATAAGATTATTAGCATAGTTCCCATCTGAAACTTTGGAGGCCAGAAGACAGTGGAGTGGGCTGATAGAATATGCTAAAAGGAAAAAATATCAACCAAGAATCCCATTATCTGGCAAAACTGTCCTTCAAAAGCAAGGGGAAATTTAAGCTATTTCAGATAAACAAAAGACGAAGGAGTTTAGTATAATATCCTTTCTTACTAAAAATTCTAAATGGGATCCTATGGTTTGAAATGAACAGATACTAAGAATATACATAAAAGAAGATCAGAAAGGAATTCAAGTGTTTCACTACTAAAGGGGGAAAAAAAGTCAACACAAATGATCACAGTAATGCCATAAACAAAAGACCAAAAAGCTATAGGCATATAGAAAAAAAAAATCAAAATGACAGAAGTCAATCACTCCTTAGCAGTAATTACTTTGTTTTTTTAATATATGAAATTTATTGTCAAATTGGTTTCCATACAACACCCAGTGCTCATCCCAAAAGATGCCCTCTTCAATACCCATCACCCACCCTCCCCTCCCTCCCACCCCCCATCAACCTTCAGTTTGTTCTCAGTTTTTAAGAGTCTCTTATGCTTTGGCTCTCTCTCCTACTCTAACCTCTTTTTTTTCTTTTTTTTCCTTCCCCTCCCCCATGGGTTTCTGTTAAGTTTCTCAGGATCCACATAAGAGTGAAAACATATGGTATCTGTCTCTCTCTGTACGGCTTATTTCACTTAGCATCACACTCTCCAGTTCCATCCACGTTGCTACAAAGGGCCATATTTCATTCTTTCTCATTGCCACGTAGTACTCAATTTTGTATATAAACCACAATTTCTTTATCCATTCATCAGTTGATGGACATTTAGGCTCTTTCCATAATTTGGCTATTGTTGAGAGTGCTGCTATAAACATTGGGGTACAAGTGCCCCTATGCATCAGTACTCCTGTATCCCTTGGGTAAATTCCTAGCAGTGCTACTGCTGGGTCATAGGGTAGGTCTATTTTTAATTTTTTGAGGAACCTCCACACTGTTTTCCAGAGTGGCTGCACCAGTTTGCATTCCCACCAACAGTGCAAGAGGGTTCCCGTTTCTCCACATCCTCTCCAGCATCTATAGTCTCCTGATTTGTTCATTTTGGCCACTCTGACTGGCGTAAGGTGACATCTGAGTGTGGTTTTGATTTGTATTTCCCTGATGAGGAGCGACGTTGAGCATCGTTTCATGTGCCTGTTGGCCATCCGAAAGTCTTCTTTAGAGAAGTGTCTGTTCATGTTTTCTGCCCATTTCTTCACTGGATTATTTGTTTTTCAGGTGTGGAGTTTGGTGAGCTCTTTGTAGATTTTGGATACTAGCCCTTTGTCCGATATGTCATTTGCAAATATCTTTTCCCATTCCGTTGGTTGCCTTTTAGTTTTGTTGGTTGTTTCCTTTGCTGTGCAGAAGCTTTTTATCTTCATGAAGTCCCAATAGTTCATTTTTGCTTTTAATTCCCTTGCCTTTGGGGATGTGTCAAGTAAGAAATTGCTATGGCTGAGGTCAGAGAGGTCTTTTCCTGCTTTCTCCTCTAGGCTTTTGATGGCTTCCTGTCTCACATTCAAGTCCTTTATCCATTTTGAGTTAATTTTTGTGAATGATGTGAGAAAGTGGTCTAGTTTCATTCTTCTGCATGTTGCTGTCCAGTTCTCCCAGCACCATTTGTTAAAGAGACTGTCTTTTTTCCATTGGATGTTCTTTCCTGCTTTGTGAAAGATTAGTTGGCCATACGTTTGTGGGTCTAGTTCTGGGGTTTCTATTCTATTCCATTGGTCTATGTGTCTGTTTTTGTGCCAATACCATGCTGGCTTGATGATGACAGCTTTGTAGTAGAGGCTAAAGTCTGGGATTGTGATGCCTCCTGCTTTGGTCTTCTTCTTCAAAATTACTTTGGCTATTCGGGGCCTTTTATGGTTCCATATGAATTTTAGGATTGCTTGTTCTAGCTTCGAGAAGAATGCTGGTGCAATTTTGATTGGGATTGCATTGAATGTGTAGATAGCTTTGGGTAGTATTGACATTTTGACAATATTTATTCTTCCAACCCATGAGCACGGAATGTTTTTCCATTTCTTTATATCTTCTTCAATTTCCTTCATAAGCTTTCTATAGTTTTCAGCATACAGATCTTGTACATCTTTGGTTAGATTTATTCCTAGGTATTTTATGCTTCTTGGTGCAGTTGTGAATGAGATCAGTTTCTTTATTTGTCTTTCTGTTGCTTCATTATTAGTGTAGAAGAATGCAACTGATTTCTGCACACTGATTTGTATCAGCAGTGGTTACTTTGAATGTAAGTGGATTAAACTCTCATATCAAAAGACAGAGATTGGAAGAATGGATTAAACAACAACAACAACAACAACATGATTCAAGTATGTGTTGTCTGGAAGAGACTTGCTTTAGATCCAAAGATACAAATAGATTGAAAGTGAAAAGCTAGGAAAATAATTTCATGTTAATAGTAACTAAAAGAGAGGAGTGGCTCTATGAATATCATATAAAATAGACTCTAAACTTAAAAACTATATAAAAGATAAAGAAAGATATTATATATTAATAAAAAATTCAAGGCTGCAAAAAGATATGATTATAAACACTTACTTATCCAATAACAGATTATCAAACCATATAATGAAAAAATTAGCAGGATGAAAGGGAAAAATAGTTATATAGTAATAGTTGACAAGTTCAATACCCTGGTCTCAATAATGTGTAGAACAACAAGACAGAGATAAGTAAGGAAAGAGAGGAGTTGACAACACAATAAATTAACTAGATCTAATAGACACACACAAAACACTCTACCCAACAGAATACTCCTTCTTCTCAAGTACATATGGGATATTTTCCAGGATAGACCATAGGTTAGGCCACAAATTAAGTCTCAATAGATTTTAAAGAATATCATACAAAATATGTTCTCTGACCACAACAGGATGAAGTTAGAAATCAATAACAAGAAAAAACTAGAAAAGTCACATATTTGTGGAAATTAACAATACATTCTTAAACAACCAATGAGTGAAAGAAGAAATCACAAGAGAAATTAGAAAGTACTTAGAGATGAATAGAAACAAAGGCATAGCATACCCAAATTTACACAACATAGTGAAAGCAGTGTTAAAGGGGAAATTTATATCTATAATACTTGCATTAGAAAATAATAAAGATTTCAAACAACTAATTTCACAACTTAAGGAACTTGAAAAAGAAAAAAACTAAACCCTCAGCTATCAGAAGGCAGACATAATAAACATTAGGAGAGAAACTAAGTAATAGAAGAATAGTAGAGAAAAATTAATGGAACCAAAAGTTGGCTCTTCAAAAAGAGCAACAAAATTAACAAACATTAGCTAGATGTAAGAAAAAAAAACTCAAATTACTAAAAGCAGAAATTAACGTGGTATATTACCACAATTCTGTAGAAATAAAAAGAATTATAAGACAGTATACTGTGAGCAAATATATGCCAACAAATTGGACAACTACATGAAATGGAAAAATTCATAGAAACACAAAATCTACCAAGAATAGACCATGAAGAAATAGAAAATATAAATAGACTTATAACTACTAAGGGTATTGGCTCAGTAATAAAAATCTCCCAACAACAATGAAAGAATTCTGGACTAATGGATTCATTGGTGAATTCTACCAAGTAATTAAAGTAAAGTTAACACCAATCCTTCTCAAACACCCATTCCCCCAAATTGAAGAGGATGGAACACTAACTCATCCTCTGAGGCAAGAATTAACCTAGTAGCAAAATCAGACACACGTTATAAGGAAAACAAAAACAAAAACAAAACTACAGACCAATATTTATTATGAAAATTGATGTAAAAGTCCTCAATAAAATACTAAGCAAACCAAATTCAGCAGCATGTTAAAAATATTGTATAATACGACCAAGTGGGATTTATTCCTAAAATGCAAGGATGGTTCAAACATAAGAAAATTTATCAGTAGTAGCGCCTGGGTACCTCAGTTAAGCATCTAACTCTTGATTTCAGCTCAGGTCATGATCTCATTATCATAAGATCAAGGCTGGAGTTGCACTGAGTGCTTTGTGTGGAGTTTGTTTGAGATTGTCTCCCTCTCGCTCTGCCCCTTCCCCATTCATGTGCGTGAACACACCCCACAAACACACACACACACACACACACACACACACACTTTCGCTCTCTCTCTCCCCCTCCAAAAAAAAAAAAAAAGAAAATTTATCAGTATACTATACCACATTAACATTATGAAGGGGGAAAAGACTACACGATCATTTCAATTGATGCAGAAAAAGCATTTAGCAAAATCCAATACTCTTTCACGATTAAAAAAGAAAAACATTTAAAAAACAAAAACAAAAAAAAAGAAAAACACTCAACATACTTGGAACAGAAGAAAACTATCTCAATATAATAAAAGCTATGTATAAAAAGCCCACAGCAAATATATTTGATGGTAAAAAAAAAAAAAAAAAAAAGCCTGAAAGCTTTTTCTGTAAGATCAAACAAGGCAAAGATGCCCACTTTCCCCACTTCCATTCAACACAACACTGGAAATTCTAGCCAGAATAATTAGGTGAAGAAAGGAAGTTAAATGCACTAAAACTGGAAAGTAAAATGATCTCTGTTGGCAGATTATATGATCTTATATGTAAAAAGCTAAAAATTCCACACACACAAAAAAACCTGTTAGAATAAATAAACAAATTCAGCAAAGTAGCAGGACACAAAGTCAATAAACAAAAATCAGTTGCATTTCTACACACTAACAATGAACAACCTGGAAAAAGAAATTAGGAAAACAATTCCATTTACAATAGCTTCCAAAAAGATCCTTGGGAATTAACTAAGGTGGCAAAAGACTTGTATGATGAAAACGACATTTCCGAAAGAAAATAAAGACGACATAAATAAATGTACAGACATTCTATGTTCATAGATTAGAAAACTTAATATTGTTAAGATGCCAATATGACCCAAAATGACCTAAACATGTAATGTAATCCCCAATTCCCTTTTTTTTTCTTCTGCATAAATAGAAAAATCTGTCCTAAAATTTATATATAAATTAAAGGGATCTCAAATCACTAAAACAAGCCGGAAAAAGAACAAAGATAAAGATTCACACTTCCTGCTTCAGAACTTACTACAAAGCTACAGTAAGCAAAATTGTGGTACTTGCATGAATTCAGGCATATAGATCAATGGAATAAAGAGTCAGGAAATCAATCCTTGCATATACAGTCAAATGATTTTCAACAAGGGTGCCAAGACCATTCAATGGGGAAAAGGCCATCTTTTCAACAAATGGTTCTGGAAGAAGTGGATATCCACAATCAAAATAATGGAACTGAATCTTGAACTAAGATCATATACAAAAGTTAACTTAAAGTGGATTCATGACCAAAATATAGACCCGAAACTATCAAACTCTTAGAATAATCTGTAGGACAAAAGATTCATAACATTAGATTTGGCAATGATTTTTGTATATGGCAACAAAGGCACAGGCAACAAAAGAAAAAACTAGACAAATTGAACTTGATAAGAATTTTTAAAATTTGTACATCAAAAGACACTATCAATAGAGTAAACAGGCAATCCATAAAATGGGAAAAATATTTGCAAATTATGTATCTGATAAGAGATTAATATCCAGAATAGATAATTTCTAAACCCCAAGGACAAAAATCAAACAACCCAATTAAAAAATAAGCAAAGAACTTGAATAGACATTTATCTAAAGAAGGTATACAAAAAGACAATAAGCATAATTAAGGATGCTAAATATCACTAATCATTAGGGAAATGCAAATCAAAACTACAATGAGGTAGCATCTCATACCCATTAGGATGACTAATATATATTAGAAGAAACAGGGAGCTAAGATGGCAGAGAAGTAGAAGGACCCTGGGCTTGCCCTTGAATACAGCTAGATAAATATCAAATCATTCTGAACACCCAAGAAATCAATCTGAGGACAGAAAGCACAAATGGCACAACTAGAAGGAGAGAAGAGGCCACATCATGGAAGATAGGAGGTGAGGAGACATGATTTGGGGGAGAAAAGATCATGGGGTGCTGCAAAAGGGAAGGAGCCCTGATCATGGAGAGGAGAGGAGAGGAGAGGAGAGAGAGGGCACACAGGGGATCACACAAAGAAAACATTTCCCCAATGTCATTGACTGGGAAAACAGGAGGGGCTGATTGCCATGAGTTTTTACAACCAGTGTAGCTCAAAGACTTCTAAGTTTTGGAGGTCCACATTGTGGCCTGTGTGGAGGCTGACAGGTGCTACAGAGCTCCTGTGGAGAAGGAGAACAGACAGTGGAAGGTGAGATCTGAAGGTCCCCTGTTGTACTGGAAGGGATCGTTCCCCCTTCTTGGAGCACATCTGGGAGATATGGCATTGCCTCTCGGGGGACAAAAGAGCTGGCAGGTGCCATTACTCTCCCCTGCCCCTCAGCATAGGCACAGGGACACCTGCTGAGGGTGGCTAAACTGGACACCGCTTTTTGCTGCACTTTGTTTCAAACTCCAAGTTCCTGCATTCTGGTGAGACTGCCCTTCTGGGACAAACCTGCATCAGCCCCATGTGGCAAGACTCTCCCCCAGAGGACCAGCATAGGTCCACACCATGCCAGGTCCTTAAAGTTGGAGGTTTTATTATTTTTTTAATGTTCATTTATTTGAGAAGGAGAGGAGGGGCAGAGAGAGAGAGAGGGAGAGAGAAAATCCTAAGCAGGCTCTTGTTGTCAGCACAGAGTCCAATGCAGGGCTAGATCCCACAAAACATGAGATCATGACCTGAGCCAAAATCAAGAGTCAGATGCTCCACTGACTGAGCCCCCCAGGTGCCCCACGTTTGAAGTTTTAAAACTCAGTCGGCCTGCCTGGGAAAAAACACAGGTACACTGCATTCACCAGGTGGGCACACAGCCCAGATGCAGGGTGAAGGCAGGGATCTGAGGGATGGAGCGGAGATTGTTCACTGTTCTGTGAGGGCTATCCAGACAGTGACTGGCACAAACTCCTCTCTCTGGGGATGAAGGAGAACTCTGGTGCCATTTCTCTCCCATGCCCCTCAGCATAAAGTAACTTCAGTAAGCAGAGCAATGCCAACAGTGGTGGCCTAAACCACGTATAACAAGCCCCGCCCCCCCCCCTTTGTGCCGCAGGTGCTGTTTTACTAGCGCAAGTGCGCCTAAGAACCTGAGCAGCAGGCCCACCCTCCCAGAGGACCAGCACAAACCGCCCCCACACACCAAGTCTACTGACCATAGAGCACTGCAAAGTTTCAGCTCTGGTGAAAATACCATGAGGTCTCTTTTAACAGACTGGAGCACAGCTAGTTAAAACTTGCCAAACTCTGGCCAAGGTCCAAACATTCCCCACTGCAGGCATGGAGAAACTCTGCAGAGGACTGACCTGAGGGAAAGAGCAGCCAAAACGCGGCAGCACAGTGCACACAGCATGCACCAGAAACATTTTCTGAAGCTCTGAGCCCTGGACAGTATATGACCTCTTCTTAATAAAGCCATTACTCTAGGAGCAGAAAACATAACAGGCTTTCCTAACACAGAGGAGACAGAGACCTAGACAAAATGCCAAGACACAGGAATTTCACCCTAAAAGAGAACAAGAAAAGGTCACGGCCAGGGATCTAGGTGAAACAGATGTAAATAATAATCCCAAATTAAAACAACAGCCATAAGGATACAAGCTGGGTTTGAGAAAAGCATAGAAGCAGGGAATCCCTTATTGCAGAGATAAAAGACCTAAAAACTAGTCAGGTGGAGATAAAAAAAAATATTATAACTGAGATGCAAAACTTAACTGAATGTAATGACCACAAGGATTGGAAGACACGGAGGAAGGATTAAGTGACATAGAGAATAAAATTATGGAAAATAATGAAGCTGAAAAGAAGAGGGAAAAAATATTAGGTTATAGAGGTAGACTTGGCGAACTTAGTGATACAAAAGCATAATAACATTTGTATCAAAACAATCCCAGAAAAAGAGAAAGGAGAAGAAAGTTTGCTTGAAGAAATTATAGCTGAAAACTTCCCTAATCTAGGAAAGGAAATAGACAGCCAAATCCAGGACCAGAGAAATCCCATTTAAAAAAAAAAGGGGGGGGGGGGTCAAGCCAACACCAAAGTAGATCATAATTAAATTTGCAAAATACAGAGATAAGGGAAAAAATTCTAAAAGCAGCAAGAGAAAAGAAGTCCCTAATTTACAAGGGAAGACAAGTCAGGTTAGCAGCAGATCTCTCCGCAGAAAGTTGGCAGGCCAGAAGGGAGTGGCATGATAATATTCAATGTGCTGAATGGGAAAAATATGCAGCCAACATACTCTATCCAGCAAGGCTCTCATTCAGAATAGAAGGAGAGATAAAGAGTTTCCCGGACAAACAAAAACTAAAGGAGTTCATGGCCACTACACCAGCCCTGCAAGAAATATTAAAGAGGACTCTTTGAGTGCAAAAAAAGACCAAAAGTGACAATGACTAGAAAAGAACAGAGAAAACCTCCAGAAACGACTTACTAAGCAATACGATGGCACTAAATTCCTATCTATCAATAATCCCTCTGAATGTAAATGGTCTAACTGCTCCGATCAAAAAACATAGGGTGTCCGAATGCATAAAAAAAACAAGACCCATCTATATGCAGGCTACAAGAGACCCATTTTAGACCTAAAGACACCTGCAGATTGAAAGGGAGGGGATAGAGAACCATTTATCACGCTAATGGACATCAAAGAAAGCCAAAGGAGCCATACTTATATCAGACAAAGCAGACTTTTAAACCACAGACTGTAACCAAAGATGAAGAAGGGTACTGTATCATAATAAAGGGGCCTATTCAACAAGAAAATCCAATAATTGTAAATATTTAGGCCCTCAACTTGAAGCACCCAAACATATAAAACAATAACAAAAAATTTTATTGATAATAATACAGTAATAGTAGGGGAATTTAACACCCCACTTGCAGCAATGGATAGATCATCTAAGCAGAAAATCAAACAAAGAAATATATTTTTTATTAAAATTTTTTTCATGTTTATTTATTTTGAAAGAGAGAGAGAGGGAGAACATAAGTGGGGGAGGGGAAGAGAGAGGAGAGAGAGAATCCTAAGCAGGCTCTGCACTGTTAACACTGAGCCCAACATGGGGCCCAACAGTCCCACAACTGTGAGATCATGATCTAAGCTGAAATCAAGAGTTGGCTTCTTAACCAACAGAGTCTCCCAGGCACCCCCCTTCCCCCCCCCCCCACACTCATTTTGAGGGCACATAGGACATTCTCCAGAAGAGATTGCATACTGGGTCACCAATCAGGTCTCAACAAGTACAAAAAGACTGAAATCATACCATGCAGATTTTCAGACCACAACTCTATGAAACTTAAAGTCAATCACAAGAAAAAAATTTGGAAAAACCACAAATACACGGAAGTTAAAAAACATCTGACTAAAGAATGAATGGGTCAGTCAGGAAAATAAAAGAATTTAAAAAGAACATGGAAATAAAAATGAAAACACAATGGTCCCAAACCTTTGAGATGTAGAACAAGCAGTCATAAGGGGAAGTATATAGAAATATAACCTATAGAAATATAAACCTTATAGAAATACAAACCTCAAGGAACAAGACGAATTTCAAATACACAACCTAACCTTACACCTCAAGAAGCTAGAAAAGAACAATAATTGAAGCCTACACTCAGCAGAAGAAAGGAAATAATAAAGATTAGAGCAGAAATAAATGATATAGAAACAAACAAAAAAGAACAGAGCAGATCGATGAAACCAGGAGCTGGTTCTTTGAAAGAATTAATAAAACTGATAAATCCCTAGGCAGACTTATCAAAAAGAAAAGAGAAAGGACACAAATAAATAAAATCGTGAATGGGAAAGGTAAGATCACAACCAACACCACAGAAATACAAATAATTACAAGAGAATATTACCAAAAATTATATGCCAACAAATTGGGGAATCCAGAAGAAATGAATAAATCCCTTGAAATATATGAACTACCAAAACTGAAATAGGAATAAATAGAAAACGCAAACAGACTGATAGCCAGCAAAGAAATCAAATCATTAATCAAATATCTCCCAACAAACACAAGTCCAGGGCCAAATGGCTTCCCAGGGGAATTCTACCAAACATTTAAAGAGGAGTTAATAACTATTATTCTCAAACTGTTCCAAAAAATTGAAATGGAAAGAAAACTTCCAAACTCACTCTATGAAGCCAGTGTTACCTTGATTCGAAAACCAGACTCCTCTAAAAAAGAAAATTACAGGCCAATATTCCTTATGAACATAAATGCAAAAATTCTCAAGAAGATCTTAGAAAAGCAAATCCAACAGTACATTAAAAGAATTATTCACCATGATCAAGTGGGATTTATGCCTGGGCTATAGAGGTGGTTCAATGTTCACAAATCAATCAACATGATATACCACATTAATAAAAGAAAGGATAAGAATCATACGATCCTCTCAATAGATGCAGAATAAATATTTGACCAAAGTACAGCATCCATTCTTGATAAAGACCTTCAACAAAGTAGGGATAGAGGGAACATACCACAACATCACAAAGACCATATAAAAAAGACCCACAGGTAATATCATCCTTAATGGGGAAAAACTGAGAGCTTTTCCTCTATGATCAGGAATAATATGGAGATGTCTACTCTCACCACTGTTATTTAACATAGTACTGTAAGTCCTAACCACAGCAATAAGGCAACAAAAAGAAATAAAAGGCATCCAAAACATCAAGGAAGAAGTTAAACTTTTACTATTCACAGAAAATATGATACTGCATGTAGGAAACCCAAAAGACTTCACAAGAAATTTTCTAGAACTGGTACACAAGTTCAGTAAAGTCACAGGATAAAAAAATCAACATATAGAAATCTGTTGCATTTCTATACACCAAATGATAAAGCAGCAGAAAGAGAAGTCAAGGAATTGATCCCATTTACCATTGCACCAAAAACAATTAGACCTAAGGAATAAACCTAACCAAGAGGTAAAAAGATCTGTTCTCTGATAACTATAGAACACTTATAAAAGAAATTGAAGATGTCACCAAGAAATGGAAAACCATTCTATTCTCATGGATTGGAAGAAACCTATTGTTAAAATGTCAATACTACCCCCAAAAAATCGACACATTTAATGCAATCCCTATCAAAATACTACCATGTTTTTTACAGAGCTATAAAAAACAATATTAAAACTCACACGGAACCACAAAAGACCCCAAATAGCCAAAGCAATCCTGAAAAAGAAAGCCAAAGCTGGAGGCATTACAATTCTGGACTTCAAGTTATATTACAACCCTGTAGTCATCAAGAGAGTATGGTACTGGTACAAAAATAGATCCATAGATCAATGGAACAGAATAGAAAACCCAGAAATTGACCTACAACTATATGGTCAAAGCAGAAAAGAATATCCAGGGGGAAAAAAGACAGTCTCTTCAACAAATGGTGGTGCGTAAACTGAACAGCAACATGCAGAAGAATGAACCTGGACCACTCTCTTACACCATACACAAAAATAAATTCAAAATGGATGAAAGACCTAAATGTGAGAGAGGAAACCATCAAAATCCTAGAGCAGGACATAGGGCCTAACCTCTTTGACATTGGCCACAGCAATTTCTTTCTAGACATGTCTCTGGAGGCAAGGGAAATAAAAGCAAAAATGAACTATTGGGACCTCATCAAGATAAAAATCTTCTGCACAGCAAAGGAAACAATCACCAAAAATAAAAGGTAACCTTCAGAATGGGAGAAGATATTTGCAAATGACGTATCTGATAAATGCTCAGTATCCAAAATATATAAAGAACCTATCAATCTCAGTACCTCCCCCCGCCCCAAAAATAATCCAGTTAAGAAATGAGCAGAAGACATGAATAGACATTTTTCCAAAGACGACATCTAGATGGCTAATAGACACATGAGAAGATGCTCAACATCACTCATCATTAGGGAAACACAAATCAAAACCACAATGAGATATTATCTCATATCTGTCAGAATGGCTACAATTGACAATGAAGGAAACAACAGATGTTGGTGAGGATGCAGAGAACGGGGAACCCTCTTGCACTGATGGTGGGAATGAAGACTGGTGCAGCCACTCTGGAAAACAGTATGGAGGTTCCTCAAAAAGTTAAAAATAGAACTACCCTATGACTTAGAAATTGCACTACTAGGTATTTACCCAAAGGATACAAAAATACTGATTTGAAGGGACACATGCACCCTGATGTTTATAGCACCATTATCAGTAATAGCCAAACTATGGAAAGAGCCCAAGTGTCCACCAACTGATGAATGGATAAAGAAGTTGTGGTATGTATGTGCGTACACACGCACACACACAAGGGAAGATTAGTTATAAAAAAGAATTAAATCTTGCCATTTGCAGTGATGTTGATGGAGCCAGATTATATTATGCTAAGTGTAATCAGTCAGAGAAAGAAATATACCTATGGTTTCACTCATTTGTGGAATTTAAGAAACAAAATAGATGGGGCATCTGGGTGGCTCAGTCTGTTAAGCATCAAACTTTGACTGAGGTCAGAGTGGCTTGTGGATGGTGAGTTAGAGCCCCGTTTCAGGCTCTGCGTTGACAGCTCAGAGCCTGGATCCTGCTTCGAATTCTGTATTTCCCTCTCTCTCTGCCCCTCCCCTGCTCGTGCTCTGTCTCTGTGTCTCTGTCTCTGTCTCAAAGATAAACAAACAATAAAAAAATATAGTACATGGAACTGGGAGGGGGGAAGGGAAAAGAGGTAAACCATACTTATAATTACAGAAAACAAACAGGATTGTTAGAGAGGAAGTGGGTGGGGAGATGGTTTAAATGGGTGATGTGTGTTAAGAAGGGCACTTGTGATGAGCACTGGGTGTCATATGTAATTGGTGAATTACTAAGTTCTTTTTTTTAATTTTTTTAACATTTATTTATTGTTGAGAGACAGAGAGAGACAGAGTGTGAGCAGGAGAGGGGGCAGATAGAGAGGGAGACACAGAATCCAAAGCAGGCTCCAGGCTCCAGGCTCCAGGGTCCAGGCTGTCAGCACAGAGCCCGATGTGGGGCTCAAAACCACAAATCGTGAGATCATGACCTGAGCCAAAGTTGGACACTCAACCGACTGAGCCACCCAGGTGCCCTATGAATCACCAAATTCTACTCCTGAAACTAATCTGACACTATATGTTAACTAACTGGATTGACTGATGAGAAAGAGAGCACAGGGGAGAGGGGCAAAGGGAGAGAGAGAGAATCTTAAGCAGGTTCCATGGTCAGCATGGAGTCCGACGTGGGCTCAATCCCATGACTCTGGGATCATGACCTTAGCTGAAACCAAGAGTCAGACGCTTAACTGACTGAGCCACCCAAGCACCCCAAGTAATTGTAATTTAAATAAAAACCTGAAACAAAAAAAATGGAATAAAAAAACAGAAAGAAGTGATAGCAAGGTTGTGGAAAAACTGGAACCCTGGGTGAACTGTTCATTGGAATGTAAAATGGTACAGTCACTGTGGAAAACAGTATAGTGGACCCTCAAAAAATTAAAAATAGAATTACCATATGATCCAGCAATCCTAATTTTGGGTATTTACTCAAAAGAATTAAAATCAGGGTCTCAAAGAGATATTTGTGTACTATGTTCACAGCAGTACTCACAATAGCTAAAAATTGGAAGCAAGTGTCCACGGACAGATGAATGGATAAGCAAAATGGGGGGGGGGGAGATATCTACATATATCTATGTAGATATATGTAGATATCTCCAGCCTTACAAAGGAAATAAACTCTGACATATAATACCACATGAATGAACCTTGAGTACATTATCCTAAGTGAAATAAGCCAGTCACAAAAAAATAAGTACTGTATGATTCCACTTACATGAGGTACTTAGAGTCATCATAATCAGAGACAGAAAGTAGAATGGTGGTTGCTGAGGCTGGGGGCAGGGGGAAGAGGTAATCAGGAGTTCTTGTTTAATGCAAATAGAATTTCAATTTTGCAGGGTAAGAAGAGTTCTGGATTGATGATGTTGATGTTTGCACAATAATAAGAATGTACTTAATCCCACTGACTGTATACTTAAAAAGTGGCTAACATTGTAAATTTTGTGCTATGTATTTTACCAGAAAACTGTGAAAGATTTTCTTCTGCTTTTCTCCTCAGCTTCATTGAAATTAAAAACTTACCCGACAGTTTCAACAGCAGACTGGACAGAGGAGAAGACAGAATTGGTGAAGCAAAGAAATATCAGGAGAAAATACTCAAGAAAAAGCATAATAAGGAAGAAGTTTTTAAAAACAGAGAAGAGAGTAATTGATGTGTAGAATACAGTTTAAAAATAAACTTACAACATGTCTATAAATCCCAGAAGGAGAGGGAGAGATTGGGGCAGAAATAATAACTGAGGAGATCATGGTCGAGAATCAAACTCCAAACAGGATAAATGCAAAGGCAGCCAACCAAAGCACACAGAGTTAACATGCTGAAAACCAAAGACTGCTAATTTCAGTTTTCCCCAGTATCCAGCCTCTGCCTGGGCCCAAGCTAATATTCAGTCCTTTTCCTGATTTGTAAACTACCCTCAGGCAACAAAATGATGCCATTATCAGCTCACATAGGAATAGGTCTTCCCTTCTCAAGAATCTTTTATCTAGTTTGTCTGGTCCTATTGCTTCCACATTTCTCTGTCTTAAAAAATAATTTTTGCAATTTTTCCATTATTTCTTAATTGTTGCAGATGTAGTCTCCAATTCTCTAATGAAAACTGGAGTGCCAATCTTCTGCTAACAATCAATGGATATCAACTTTGGTACAGAAGCTCCCTTGTATTACATTTTATTTAGAGAAAAAAGCAATTAAAAGCATCTTTTCAGAAATTTGAGAAGCCTAAACATCCATTAGTCTTAATGACATTTTATTTGAATGTCCATGAAAAATAAAGAAGTTTCATAAATTACTTAATCAGTGTTAAAAGCCCATAAAATCTCAAACATTAAAATTTTTTAAAAGCATAGGTCATAGGAATATGGAAAGATGATATATAAGTGTTGTATTTAGACCTTGCTTCTATTCACAATATGATTATTATTATACACTTATAACGCAACAGGCTTGAATTAAGAAGCTCTTTTCAGTTTTCTGTGAAATATACAGGTGACTAGATCCCTATTTCAGTATCCTTTGACCTCATTGAGCTAACACATTGCTATGACCATAACTTTGGACAATAGTTTGCTGCTAAATGTCTAGCAACTGACACTTCAAGAAAAAAAAAAAAAACTTTAATTTGTAGCATTTGCCAATTTCCATGGTACAAATACTCCCATTATGTCTGTTTTTAACCTACCAATATGAAGTTACTGAATATGGGGCTTGGGAAGAGATACGAACAATTGGTTTGTCATTTGTGACAACATGGAGAGACCTCAAGGGTAAATAAGTCAGACTGACAAAGACAAATACCATATGATTTCACTCATATATGGAATCTGAAAAAACAAATGAATAAACAAAAAGCAGAATTAGACCTATAAATACAGAGAACTGATGGTTACCAGAAAGAAGGGGGGGGGGGATGGGGAGGAGATGGGCAAATGGGTAAAGGGGAGTGGGAGATTCAGGCTTCCAGGTATGGAATGGAGTAAGTCATGGGAATAAAAGATAGAGCATAGGGAATATAGTCAGCAATATTGTATGCATGGTGACAGGTGGTAGCCCCCCTTGTGGTGAGCACAGCACAACATATAGAGAGGCTGAATCATTACCTTATACACCTGAAACTAATGCAACATTGTGTGTCAACTACACTCAAAACCAAAGAAGCAAACAATTGGCTTGCATAAGCCAATGCCAACCAGCCTCCCTATGCCCCTGAGTTCCCAGGATTGGCTAAGCACAGGGCAGTGAGAGGGAATGCTTTAAGAAAGCCCATTCAGGCTCCCTTGAGGCTTTACCACAGCCATTCTTATGTGGTCTAAGTGAACAGAAGATGGCCTTGAATGATAACCCTCCTTATCCCTTGGCCCATTATTCATTTTACACAGGCAACTCAGAAACCTAGCATCTCCTATAGAAGCACTAAGAGAATAACAATAAAATGAAAAAAAACATCCTAAAATCCAGGGTGCTGCTCCACCTGGGACATTTATTAAGATGCTATACACAGATTTCAATTGAGAGCTAGTTCTCAATGGGAAAGGAATTTCAGTGGAAGGTGGGGAGAGGCCAGTGTCAAAAACATAGTCTGGAGCAGCTACTAGACATACAGTTACTCCAAGAAAAAGTGGCTGAGGAGCCTAAGAAGAGCCATTAAGCTCCAAAATGTCAGGGTTGGAAGAGCTCTTGAGGATCACATAAGTTTTACTTTCCACCCAGGACACTGGTGTCCCCCACAGAGCAATCTCAACATCCCCTGGAATTCAGAGATTTCTTTTTCACTCTTTACTCAGTTTCTCTATATTTTAATCAAGTAATATCCAAACAAAATTATGACTCTGATAGTCTTAAAATATGTCAAGAATGTATGTCTTCACCAGTGACAAAACTTAAAAAGGGATAGGAATGTTTCATGTCGGTTGCAAAGTTCAGATGACTAACTCAGCCAAGATCCAGAACTGACACTGGCCACAGACACAGGAGAGGCAAGTGACTATGCTAACACCACAAATCTGTCATCCTTCCCTTAAAAGAGTCTATTCCTCTTGGGTCTTTCTAAGTCTGATAATTGATTAATACAGCATTAAGGGAGAAGAAATAAGGAGAAACCTCAAAGCAGAAGGAAGTTGTTTACTTCTTCTATGCCATACTTTTTTTTTTTTATAATTTACAGTGGATACTTAGAGGCAAAAATAAGACACTATCCAGAATTTAGGAAGGCAGTAGATTTGCCTTACAGAATTATGACTCAGCACATAATAGGTTACAAGAGAGATATGCAAAAGCATCTTAAAAGACAGTAAACTTTGACTGTAACCCAAATGAATATATGAGTACAACTCAAGAAAGCATGTAATAGGGTGGGGTTGATTAGCAAAGGAAACTTAGAAAAAGGTAATTCAGAGGGATTAAACTTAAACTACATAAAAAGTATACAGCAGAAAGTATACAGCAAGAGGCCAATGTTGGCAGAACTTTTAAGTCCTTACTGGTAAGGTCCTCTCTATAGTGCACTAAAGGATTTTAAGCCTTCTTATCTGGGGAGCAGAACCTCATCTAAATAAATGCCTTTATTCTGTTTGCCTATTCCTGGAGCATTTACCTTTCCAGAGAGCTCTGCTTCTTTATGGTGGATGTGGTTCAAGAGGAGAGAGTGGAAGATAGGGTGGTTATCTGAGAATCACCTAGTGTACTTTCTACAGGTTTTGGGGACACCACAATGGAGAAGGCAAGTAGGCATGTATGGGCTGAAATGCCCTTCAGGTGACTCCTGATATCCCACCCCTTTCATCCATCCCTGAATATCACCAGACTTTTAAAAAAGAGTATATTGGGATACCTGGGTGGCTCAGTCAATTAAGTGGCCAACTCTTGGTTTTAGGTCAGGTCATTATCCCCTGGCTCATGAGTTCCAGCCCCACATCGGTCTCTGCACTGACAGTGTGGAGCCTGCTTGGGATTCTCTCTCTCTCCCCCTTCTCTCTGCCCCTTCCATACCTGTGCTCTCTCAGAATAAAGAAAAAAAAAACTTTTTTACAGAGTACATCACACCTACGTGAAATTCTAGCCAACATGATACTTATTATTTCTTTTCATAAGTTAGTAAATTATTAAAGTGACATACACAGCAATTCCTGTGAGTTTAGCTAATGTAAAGCTACTTTGAGTAACTAATTCACTCTCAGCAAGCCAAAATCACTTTCTGGTGCTCAGAATTGATGACTGAAATCTGGACTGAAGTGAGATCACCTGGTTAAATGGTAGCCAGTTGTTCAACTTCCTTGATGCTACCTCGTGAAGAGAACTCAATTTTGGGTAACACGATGTGGAGTGACTAAGAGTGTAAACTCTTTCCAGTCTCTGTCTATAAGATGGGGATAATGATACCTTCCACATAGGGTGGCTGTGAGGAATGAGATAACAATGATAAAGAACCTGGAACATCCTGGGGCGCCTGGGTGGCTCAGTTGGTTGAGTATCCAACTTTGGCTCAGGTTATGATCTCACAGTTTGTGGGTTCGAGCCCCGCATCAGGCTCTGTGCTGACAGCTCAGAGCCTGGAGCCTGCTTCAGATTCTGTGTCTCCTTCTATGTCTGTCCTTCCCCCACTTGTTCTCTGTCTCTCAAAAATAAATAAATGTAAACACACACACACACACACACACACAAACCTGGAACATCCTTAGTGTGGCAGAAGGAGGCTAGATGCTCGTCAATCCAATTTCTTGTGCACAAAGAAATGCTACATTTCTCAGTCTCCTTTGAAATCAGATTGAGACCACCACATTCTGCCTACTGGGATGTGGGGTAGAAGTGATACACATCACTTTCAGTACTGACCATAAAAATTTTCTGCACAATTACCCCTTCTCTCTCTTCCTTTTTAATGGTGCTTTTGGAAGCCACATGTTGTATGTGTTTTATGTATGTATGTATGTATGTATGTATGTATGTATGTATGTATGTATTTTGAGAGAATGCATGAGCAGGGGAAATGGGGCAGAGGGAAAGAGAATCCCAACTAGGCTCCACACTCTGCATGGAGCCTTACATGGGGCTCAAACTCAAGAACCATGAGATCATGACCTGAGTTGAAATCAAGAGTTGGATGATTCACCAACTGAGCCACCAGGCACCCCAGAAGCCACATATTTAAATGACAATTTCACAGGTTACAAAAAAACTGAGACCTGGAGTCACTGCCAAGCAGACAGCCCCAAGCAAAGCCTTTAACCAGCACTGGATAAGGTGTAAGCAAGAAGTGAACCTTTGTGGTGCTAAGCCACTGAGCCTTGCGAGCTGTGGTTAGAGCAGTGAGTATAAATTCCTCCAACATAGAAATTGGTATCCTGAATTGAGATGCTGCTGAAAGCAAAAGCCTAGAATTTGTGCCAGTGCCTAAAAAATCAGCACTGAGTGGCAAGCAAACCAATGTTGGAGGCTAAAAAAAAGAAAATCAAAATACATGTTAAGCAGTTCCATACATTTGGTGAAACATTAGAACTTGAAATACCATATTGTGACCTGGATGTCAGATCACATGTCTAATGACCTTGGAGCTTTAGGGGAAGAATTCAGAAGGCAGGATGCTACTAGCATGTGTTGCCTACTATTGGCTGCATTTTACAAGGTATTAAGAGAAAGCGATGAATTCCTAAGAGAATCAGCTTGCTTGTAAGCAGAAATGAAACGAATAGAGAGTCCAGGAATTTTTCAGGATTGTAAAATCGGACTGCTTCTAACTCTAAAGTGTTAGAAGAAAGTGGGTATGGTTACTGGCATATGAAATAGACTGAAAATAGATTAGAAGCCCACTACATTTTTGAAGGGATTAGATTGCCTAAGAAACCATGAATCTGGACTAAAAAAAGGCTTTGACTGTTCAAAACTTAGAACAATTCTTAAAATTTCCATGAGCCAGGCAAGCTTCAAAATCTGCACAATTCCCCCAAAGAGCATTTCATATGTGGTTAAGAAAAATTATGCACTGAGGGGTAGGGGGTGGGGTGGCTCCTGGTTCCTCCAGGAGGAGCCACCCCTGGAGGAACCAGGAGCCACAAAGAACAATGAACAAGAGAACTGTTCCCAGAATCAGGGTATAATCAAAGAATCACCCACCTCATGCATGGATGCATTTATAACACCTGCCTAAACTGAATTCCAGAATTGCTCCAGACAAGTAGTTGTACAGCGTCTCTACTCTTCCTGTTTCTGATGGAGTATTTACTATAGTTATCCCAGCCCTGTTCCATCGGTTTATATTGGTGTAAGGGGGACAGACAAAGAGAAGCATATAAATTCCTATTTATTTTATCAGTTGCCAAGCTAATAAAAGCTGCATCTGGACTTGAAGAAGACGACTGCATGACACCAGGGTTCCTGAACTTTAAGCAAGGTGCAGGCACTAAGTGGACCCTTGAGTGGTGAGTATGTGTTATGTGTGAAACAAGAGTAAAAAAAGACCTTTATGACCAGATGGACAATCTATGAAACAGGCTTGCTAGATGTTCACCAATTCTATTTTCCTCATCTTGAGCCCATGGAAGACTACATTTCCCAGTACAGTTTGCAATTAGGTTGAAACAATAAGAATGGGTTCTGGCCAGTGGGATGTCAATAGAAGTGATCCTGCATAGCCTCTGTGCTGTCTGATAACAGGACCACTAAACTTAAATTAAAAAAGACGGGGCGCCTGGGTGGCTCAGTCGGTTAAGCGTCCGACTTCAGCTCAGGTCATGATCTCACAGTTTGTGGGTTCGAGCCCCGCGTCGGGCTCTGTGCTGACAGCTCAGAGCCTGGAGCCTGCTTCACATTCTGTGTCTCCCTCTCCCTCTGCCCCTTCCCTGCTCATGCTGTGTCTCTCTGTCTCAAAAATAAATAAAACATTTAAAAAAATGAAAAAAAAAGAATTCAGCTTCTCAGTCACATTATATTTCAAGTGCGCAATAGTCCTATACTTGGTGGCTACCATACTGAATAGAACAGATGTGAAATATTTCTTTCATCGAAGAAGATTCTATTCAACAGTGCTGGTCTAGCCCTTCTGCAGTGAACTTGACAGTCATTCCCTAAATGAGATCAAGGCTCTGGAGGCCCAAATAGTGATTCTAAGGATTAGGACAAATTTCATAGGTTCAAGTGTCAATTGAAATAATAGATTCCTGAAAGTAATCAATTAAGTGGCCAATGGGTAGAACAGTCCTACTTATGTCTATAGCAGAAAGTTGGGGACAATGGGAGTCTTTGCTACTTTAATAACAATGCTATCTTCCTCAACACTGAAAAATGTTTGTATCGTTTACCTGATTATGGATTTGCAAAGTGCTATGAAAATAAGCCAACAGATTATCCCGACTTCTACACTGATATCCCTTCAGAAATCTTATGAGCACTCTTGAATTATGCTCTCTATGAAGGGAGAGTTTGTAAATCAAAGGTAAACCTCAGGGCTTGTTGAAACAAATTCCTAATCAATGTAGTCCTAGGATGCCTGTAAAAATGCTTTTGGAACTACTGAATATTGTCCAAATTATTATTAGGGCCAATGACTGCCAGTGTGACTGAAAGATTCCCTGTGGGAGTCATAAAACTCCAACCTAGCAGAATCAGGTTAACCAGAGCCTTTTGTGAAAATTTTCAGAAGGAAATGAAGTGGATTGTTTTTCCTAAAGAAAACAGAATCCACCATAATTTCCAACCTGAACTGGTTATCTGTCTTGATTTGGTTACTTGAACATTTCTCCAAAAGAACCTAATGGGTAACAAAGCATCATTTAGCACACTAGCGTTTTCTCTGATGATTCTGACAAGGTCAAATGGCCCATGTTATTCTGGAGCCACAGATGTTGTCTATTTGTTTTTCATGTATGAGTATGTGTCTATATGTATCTAAATGTTATAGTCCCTTTTTAAGATTTTGCCCTTCTGCACATTCCTACACACAAACACATCATACTGGTAGCATTTTGAGGCTAAAGACAAACAGCATGATTCGACCACTATGTGGCCATATGCAAAGTCTCTTAATTATTCAGGACCTTGGTTCACTCTACTTTAAAAATGCATACATAAAAAATAAATAAAATGCCTGCATGAACAAAATAATCCCCAAGATACATTCTTATTAACTTACATTATTTATGACTTTAATATAAAGGAGAACCAAATAGAAAAATATATTAATAAATCTGCTACTTAAAATTTCATTGTCCAGTTTAACCATTTGTTAGTGTTAGGTAAGAATATTTGACTTATTTATTATGCCCATAAATAAATTAAACTTTGTTTGAATTTCCCTATGTATTCTTGAATTCACAAGAACCCCTGGCTATAACAGCAAACTATCACGCCATTGAATGCCATCTCACATTTGCCATGATACAGAATTTGACCAAACCAAATGTATATTTTTGTCCTATTAACTGAAAAATTGCCCTGCTGACATCGTTATCACATGTGAGGTTGCATCTATCTAACTTTGGGTCACTCTAATCTTTCAGATATCCCTTGTTCATCAGGTACTTTTGAAATACCACAAGTAATCATTGGTGCCTGGGTGACTCAGTCGGTTGTGTCCAACTTCGGCTCAGGTCATGATCTTGCAGTTTGTGGATTCAAGCCCCAGATCGGGCTCTGTGCTGACAGCTCGGAGCCTGGAGCCTGCTTCCCATTCTGTGTCTCCCTCTCTGTCTGCCCCTCCCCCCACCCATACTCTGTCATTCTCTCTCTCTCAAAAATAAATAAATATCAAAAAAAAATTTTAATATAAACACCACAAGTAATCAGATGATACTCAGAGAAAATACTTGATCTTTGTCAATATCCACTAACACCTTCATAGGAAAATAATGTTCAACCAGGACGCAAGACCATAGTGTGAAATAGTGCCACACCAGGAACCAGAAAAACTAAATTTGGGTCCTGGTTTCCATTTAACCTAATAAATATATAGAGAGCAACCACTGCATCCAAAAATGATTGGCTGGCATTTGGAGCTATAGTAGGAAATAAGACAAAAATATCTTACTAATTTATTGGGGAATATAAGCATTAAACATGTAATTGCAAGTGTGATGAGCATTTCCAAGGGTGATAAAAAGGGTTCCATGGGAACATAGAAGGCTTTTACTCACTCAAGTGGATAAGCTCAGAAAGAAAATTAAGTGAGAGTTCTCCAGACAAAGATAACGGAGAATTAATCCAAACAGTGGGAAAAGCATGTGCAAAGGCTTAGATGTACAAGAGAGTATCATACCTATGAGGAATTAAAGGAAGTTCAGACCAGCTAGAGTATAGAGAATAGGGGAAATAGTCTGAGATAAAGATAAGGTACACAGGAACAACAGTGTAGAAGACCCCAAAAGAAAGTTAACCGTCTGCAGTTTTGGGAAGTCCTCCTAACCTCTCTAAGTCATTGTAGTATAGGAGATTAGGTAGATGGACTGTAAGGACCCTTCCAGCTCTGAGGTTCAAAGGACCCATGATGTCCAATTATTCCATGTCCCAGAAATCCACTAGCTTAAAATCAAGGCTTGAAAGAAAAGCAGATATTTAGGGTAAACCTTAGCCTGACATCTCAAGCAATTTTTCAGTATTCCATGAATTTCATGGATATCTCTGTATGTTGTTATGGCAAAAAAAGCACAAAGATGCCAAATATCCATGCTGTGTGGTCTAGTCATTGAGTGAAGATTCTGAGATTGTTAGGTCTTTGGACCTGCTTTCGACCTTTGCTGACTCACCAAGTCTCTATTTGTCCCTCTGAAATCATCATGGGGTACTGAAATGCTTCTCATAGGACAGTCATGATGATTACACTGTATAAAATGTTTTAAGAATATGAAATGAAAGGCATGGGCAGTATAATTTGTTCAGTTCAGCCTGGCCAAATAAGTTGCTTGAATTTCAGAGAGATGACATTTCCTGATATTCTTAGGTGCGAGGTAGAATAATTTGGCTCAGAACAAAGTTCCAGTAAGCACAGTCACAGCTGGCAAGTAACAACTGCCAGGACTGTGTGCCTTATAAAATCAGAAAAATGTCTTTTTTGTTCTGCTATATTTGGGACAACTAGACGGTGTCAGGGCTAAAGCTCAATAAATATTTACAGAACATGCAAATTAATAACGGTATCTATTGATACAGTTTATGTTGACTCAATTTACCTTGAACATGCAGTAAGAACTCATAAAAATCATCAAGGATACTAACCCACATTTTCAAAACTGGCCCAGCCCCTCTTTTGTTGACCCATTCTGATTAACTTTGTGTAAATCTTGCTGACTTCCTTGGTTTTCCAAACTTAGTTTGGCTCAGTCACTCCACGTAAATTTCCTTTAATGCACTCCTGTCTTGGAAAATCCATTTTTGATTCTCTACTCCAGCTTAACTTAGCATCTCACTTTTTTACCAAATGCTAATATTAGACTTTTGGAATAACACACACCATGACTAGAACCTTTAACCTTCTAGTGATACAGAATAAGCCACTTAGGAAACCAAGGTCCATGCATCACTAGGAAGACCTTTGTTGCATTAATGGAAAAAATTGCTTCCTTTAAAATTTTTTTAATGTTTTATTTATTTTTGAGAGAGAGAGAGAGAGAGAGAACACGAGCAGGGGAGGGGCCGAGAGAGAGGGAGACACAGAATCCAAAGCAGGCTCCAGGCTTTGAGCTGTCAGCACAGAGCTTGATGCGGGACTCGAACCCACTAACTGTGAGATCATTACCTGAGCCAAAGTTGGCCGCTTAACTGACCAAGCCACGCATGCGCCCCTGTTGCTTCCTTTAAATTCAAGTCATTTAATCGAATTCTTTACCTTAGAGAAACACTAAATAAGTCTACCCCTCTTTCACACAATAGTCATTCAAATGTATAAAAATTAGTGATCATATTCTATCTTAAGCCCTTTACTGGAAACTCAACCATCTTATAGGACATAGTTTTTAAATCATCTATCTTTCTGATAAATTTGAGTACAAAAAAATAGAAACTGTATGGCAAGAGCCACCATACCCTAAGTTATGGAAACTGGTAAACCAGGAGAAAATGTTTACAAGACATATCACAAACAAAAGCTAATATCCCTAATATGTAAACAATTCATAATAATTAAGAATAGAGGCCCCAAAATCTGATAAAAAAGACAGGCCAGGTAAAATTAGACAATTCACAAAAATATATTTAAAATGGCCCTTAAGCATATGAAAAGACATTCAATCTCAATTAGATTTTATCAAAATAAGTTAATGCAAATTAAACTATACTGAGATACTATCTCTTATCCATTAGAAGGGTAAAAGATAAAAAATAAACAAAAATCAAATAAACAACACAAAACCCCATATTTTGTTAGTTGATGCTATGTAGAAACAGGTACTCTCATACACTGTTGATGGGAATATACACTAGTACAATTTTTTTTAGAGGGGAATTTAGGCTTATATAATAAAAATATATATGTGCTTACTTATCGACCCAGCAAAAGAGTCCAGACAATTATTAGAAGCAGTTGGAGGAGTTTATACCAAAGATACACCCCGCAGTGTAAAAATACACATACAGAATTATAATTGCACAGTATTAGAAACAATTTAGATCTAGCAAAGTGATTGAATAAACTATGGTACATCCACACAATGCAATACTATGTAGCTATAAAAAGAACGAAGAAGTTATCTATGAACTGATACAGACTCATTTTTAGGGTATAATGTTAGGCGAATAGAAGCAGCCTTCATAAGAGTGTCTGTACTATGCTTAGAGTGTAAGAGGGAAAATACAAAAATATATATAAATGTGCTCATTTATGAAAAAAAGAAAATAGAATAAACCCTAAACTACTAAGATTTGAGATAGTAGGTTGAAACAGGGTAAAAAATGGAAATGTGGTACAAGAGACAGGAGAGTGACACTTCTTGATTAAAAAAGAAATTACAGTTTTGTCTTAGAATAAGGATAGTATCTCGCATACTTAAAGGATAGGTGTATGATTAAAATGGATGGTGGGGAAGACGACCCCAAATGGGACATAAAATCAAATTCTATTATCAATAACATAACCACACTGAAGAGGTAGTGGTGGTGAATAACTCATCAAAGTAACTTTGGAAAACTTTGACTACATACTCTAAGGATAAAAATAAAGAAAGAAAAACTGTATATAAACATTGTACTTTCATTACTAGGTTTATTTCCCACAGGTTATGGGTTAGTTATTCTGAAACTCCTTTATGTGTATTCTATGAGACAACAAATATATTGCGGATAATGAGAGTTAGGTTGCTCTTTGTCAGAAAGGGGTTGTGAATCAGGAAAGGAAGAAGGCTAGAGTAAGTCTTGTGGGCTTGGATTTATATGGGAAGCATCAGTATAAGCTCAAGGATTAAAAAATGTATACAGATAGATATACAAATACCTCTAGGTGTGTGTATACATTCATACATACAGTTCATGGCTCTACTGAGAATGCCTAAAAAGCAATTATACTCTTAGATCAATGAGCACAACTAGTGCCCATTCTCTCTAGAAAAAGTAACTGTCTTAATAAAATACATTCTCAAAAAAAGAACCAGGGCTCCTCAAAGAAAGGGCACATTTCAGGCTAGGGTAGGAAAAGTACAAGATGAGCTTGGAACATCTTGTGAGGTTAGGATTTATAAAATGCTCAAAGCATAAAAGGAGAAAAATACTCATATCAAAAGGACACCTTTGCAGCCAACAAAATGAGCTCCCAATGACCAAATCCTGAACAATTTGAGCATAAAAATAATTGATTATAATGTTGGGTTATAAGTCATAGATAAAAAATAAAATTCAGAGTCCACACAGATATAAATAAATAATTGAGGGGTGCTTGGGTGGCTCAGTCGGTTGGGCGCCCGACTTCAGCTCAGGTCATGATCTCACAGTCCGTGAGTGTGAGCCCCACGTCGGGCTCTGTGCTGACAGCTCGGAGCCTGGAGCCTACTTCAGATTCTGTGTCTCCCTCTCTCTCTACCCCTCCCCTGCTCATGTTCTCTCTGTCTCAAAAATAAAAACATTTTTAAAATAAATAAATAATTGAACAGTTACACAAAGGTGGGGGGAAGGAAATCTCTTCCTTGAATTAGACTAGAATTAATAAATGGAGAAGGAATATTAGAAATAGAAAATCATCATTTAACAAACACCAAAGTCATAGTTGTTAGGCAAGAATCATCAATGGAAGCTAAAATTAGACAAAAGTATGAGAAAAAAGATACACTGTCTCAAAGTATCTCCTGATAAGATACTTATTTATTACAACGGAAAAAATACAGTGGAGAGCCTGACAGATACCGCCCTTACCAAAGATAACATCACCAGCAATGGGACAAATAAACATTGTACGCCTCTTGATATGATGCACCGAGAGGGACAAAACATCATGTCTATGTCATTCTTAAAAATATGAATAAACTGAATTTAACCACAGGGAAACATCCTACAAGTTAAGGGACATTGTCTAAAGTAACTGAACAGTACTCTTCAAATATTAAGGTCATGAAAGACAGAAAAATGGAAGAACTGTTCCAGACTAAGAGACAAGATAACTAAATGCAATGTGTGATCCTGGATTGGATCTTCAATCGGATCCAATCGGGAGATGACATACCTGTGATAACTGGCAACATGTGAACAAGGTATATAGAATACCAAATAAAATTGTATCATTATTAACTTCCTGATTTTTATAACTGTACCATGGGTGTTATGGGCTGAATTGTGCCCCACCCACCCAAAAGTCATGTGTTGAATCCTAACCCCCTACTACCTCAGAATGTGACTACATGGAGACAGGGCCTTTAAAGAGGTGATTAAGGTAAACTGAGGTCATATGGATAGGACCTAATCCCATATAACTGATGCTCTTATGAAAAGAGATTAGCGCCATGACAACACTGATGGAGGGATGACCATATGAGGATACAATGAGACTATATGAGGACACAATGGCTATACGAGGCCATCTACAAGCCAAGGAGATGGGCTTTGAGAAGACTCCAAACCTGCTGACACTTTAATCTTAGATTTCTGACTTCCAGATCCATGAGAAGATAAATTTCTGTTGTCTAAGCCACCTAGTCTGTACTATTTTATAACGGCAGCCCCAGAAAACTAATACAACATACAATGGAATGTTATTTAGCCTTGAAAAGGAAGGAGATTTTGACACATGCTCTAACATGGATAAGCTTTAAAGATATCATAGCAAGTGAAATAAGCCAGTGACAAAAGGGCAAGTACTGTATGATTCCACTCATATGAGACAGCTAGAGTGGTCACGTTCCTACAGACAGAAGGAAGAATGGTAGGAATGGAATGTCCTACAGACAGAAGGTAGAATGATGGCTGCCAGGGGCTGAGGGAGGAGGGGGATGGGGAGTTAGTATTTAATGGGTACAGAGTTTCAGCGATGCAAGATGGAAAGAGCTCTGGCAATTAATGTGGTGATGGTTGTACAACAGTGTGAATGCACTTAATGCCACTGAATCATATGCTTAAAAAATGGTTAAAGTGATAAATTTCATGTTTTATATATTTTACCAGAATTAAAAATAAAAATAGAGAAGAGGAGAATTTGGTTACATAGGGTGAAGACCAATGGGGAACAAAAACATGATGATAGAGGGAGAGACGAGGTGGTGCAGTATGAGCTAAGGAGCACCATGGATTTCTGGGAGGCCCCAAAAGCTAGAAAAGGCAAGAAAGGATTCTCCCATACAGTCCTAGGAGGGAGCATGGCCCCGCTGACACACCTGGTTTCCAGCCTTCAGAACCGTAAAACTATTTAGTTTTGTTGTTTTAAGCAAAGTAAAGAAGGGAGGGAAGGAGGGAAGGAAAGTGAGAGAAATAGGGAAAGAAAAGAAAAAGGAAAAAAAAAAAAGGAAATCATGAGCCTGAGAGCCCGTCTGAAGTTCTGTTATACATAACACCATGTTATATATCTAGCCAGCTTGGAATGGGTTCAAGAGAGTGAACTATCATTATTTCATGTGGATTAAGTGCTTGAAATGTGCAGGTCTGAAGCATCTATAAGTGCATCTGCCCAAACAACAGCCAAGGATCATTCTTTTCCCTGGAGAATACACTTGTCTTTGTAAATCATTGCCTAAACACAGAATTACCCAGAAGAAAGGGTGAAGTAGATAAACTTTGTCTCCTGTGACCCCACTTCGACTTCTCCCATGCTTGCTTTTCACCAGAGCAATAATGGTGGTGGGCAAATTGTAAAACAGTTAGGAAACTTGCTTCTATTTGTTTTATGTTCACTTATCCTTTTACTTGCTCATATTCAACAAACAACTATTAAGTAACTTATATGTTCTAAGGAGCAATTCATTTAGTTGACAAACATTTATTGAGCATCTGCCATATGCTAGACATTGGCCTAGGTGTCAGAGATATGGTAGTGAACAAAACAATATCCCTGTGGCCACCATGAAAATGCACATCACAGAGCTCCTACTGAGGGAATGCCATTAACTTCCAGCACCATCTGCTGTGCTCTGAAATCTATCACCATATTCCTGCCCGGGCTATACTTCCCACAGGCTGTTCCCAGATAATGACTAAACTTAGCAGAGGCACTAGAGCAAACCAGGTCCTAGAAGACATAAGACTCCTCTGACAGATGATTCTGACTGAGCTTCATGAAATTTTCTTCAAACTGTGCTGCCATCTATGGTCTTCCTTCTTTCCTTACTTCCTCCTTTTTTCCATCTCTCCTTCACAAGAGTCAAAACTGCATCATAGTCTAACCTCTTTTCCAGCTTCCTCTGGTTCCTTTCCCATACTCCTTTACTAGTGTTTCCCCAACAAACCTCTTGCAAGTGTAATCCCATCTTGGTGTCAGCTTTTGGAGGACCTTGACTAACACAGTCCCCACCTCCTGGCTGGAGGGGCCATAGGGAGCAGTTAAGAACATGCATTCTGGAATCAGACTGCCTGGGTTTGAAGCCCTACACTGCCACTTACCAACAGTTTATTTCATCTCTCTCCCTGCCTCAATTTCTTTGCAGACTCTGACTCAGTTTCATCACCTGTAAAATGAAGGCAATAACAGTAAACTAAACTTGCAGGGTCATTGTTAGGACCAAACATATTACGTGTAAGTTGCCTTGATTGGAGCAAGGGTGAATGGTCTGTGTACATGCTAATCATTAAAATAGGTTGCACTTTAGTGAAGGAGCTAGACAAAAGCACACAAATACCAGTTGATGATAATTATAAGGTGAATATAAGGAGAGTAATAAGATAGGGTGACTAATTAGATTAGGAAGTCAGGAAAAGTCAATAAGAAAGAGTCCACCATGTTGAAATCTGGAGAAGGGCTGATCAGGCAAAGGAAACACCTTGTGCAAAGACCTTGAGGCAAGAATGTGCAGTCATGCTTTAGAAAGATCAAGAGGGTCAGAGAAACTAGACAGTAGTGAACAACAAGAAGGATGACAGGTAGGAAAACAAGAAGGTAGGCGGAGGCCAGATCAAGGAGGGCTGAGTAGGCTAGAAGGAGTTTCATTTCAAGCATGAATAGACACTTCTCTAAAGAAGACATCCAGATGGCCAACAGGCACATGAAAAGATGCTCAACGTTGCTCCTCATCAGGGAAATACAAATCAAAACCACACTCAGATATCACTTCACGCCAGTCAGAGTGGCCAAAATGAACAAATCAGGAGACTATAGATGCTGGAGAGGATGTGGAGAAACAGGAACCCTCTTGCACTGTTGGTGGGAATGCAAACTGGTGCAGCCACTCTGGAAAACAGTGTGGAGGTTCCTCAAAAAATTAAAAATAGACCTACCCTATGACCCAGCAGTAGCACTGCTAGGAATTTACCCAAGGGATACAGGAGTACTGATGCATAGGGGCACTTGGACCCCAATGTTTATAGCAGCACTCTCAACAATAGCCAAATTGTGGAAAGAGCCTAAATGTCCATCAACTGATGAATGGATAAAGAAATTGTGGTTTATATACACAATGGAGTACTATGGGGCAATGAGAAAGAATGAAATCTGGCCCTTTGTAGCAACGTGGATGGAACTGGAGAGTGTGATGCTAAGTGACATAAGCCATACAGAGAAAGACAGATACCATATGTTTTCACTCTTATGTGGATCCTGAGAAACTTAACAGAAACCCATGGGGGAGGGGAAGGAAAAAAAAAAAAGAGGTTAGAGTGGGAGAGAGCCAAAGCATAAGAGACTGTTAAAAACTGAGAACAAACTGAGGGTTGATGGGGGGTGGGAGGGAGGGGAGGGTGGGTGATGGGTATTGAGGAGGGCACCTTTTGGGATGAGCACTGGGTGTTGTATGGAAACCAATCTGACAATAAATTTCATATATTGAAAAAATAAATAAATAAATAAAAATTAAAAAAAATAAAAAAATAGAAGGGGTTTCATTTCTTCTTTCATTTACTCAATGTGTATTTGTCAGCCGCCCAACTAAGTAGCAAGAACCCCGGCAATTCCGTTTCTACATTTTCTAGTTACATGAGTATTGGCAACAAGACGCAGTAGCTAAATAGTGGTAGTAAAGCCCAGGCAGTACTCAGTCATACAAGAGGCAAAACCATCTTCTGAAAACATTCCTTCTTTGTATTTTAACTTGACTCAAATTTTCTGCCCTTGGCACATTTTTTTTCCCTACTCATAGACATTTTTGATTTTTCACATATAATTATATTATTTACATACATTTACATAATGACCTATATGTTTTTTACATATGGAATTATACATAAAACAACTAGATTCAGTTTAACTGTCAAAGTTCTGATGGCTTGAAAACAACAACACATCCAGCAACTCTGTGATTGGCTATTATTCTAAGCATTGCTATGTGCTATTTGCCTCAACTTGACTGTACTGCAAGTGCTCTGTTCGGTCAGTGAGTACCTTTCATTAGGTGGCAAAGTTTGGCAACCACTCTAGCAGTTACACTATAGTCCTGAGATGCCCAGGAAGGGGTGTTTGTTTTACCTCGTTGTGTAGTCTATTGTGAAGCCAGAGACAAAAGTTTTGTGTCTTCGAGGTCCTGAGCACTCACTTAGTTCTTAACATAGAGCTATATCTGCACAGGCCCACAGTCACTGAATTCATCAGGGACTTCATTTCCTTGTTTATAAAGTGGGGATAATGTACCTTTTCTACTTGCCTTTGCAACCTGAGTGAGTGAAGTTTTCTCCAGTGGATGCCCCTGAATCTGGAGCCATGAGGCAAGGAGAGGATTTCAAAGTTATTTTTGTTTAGCCCTTTTCCCCACAAGTTCAGTGAAGCTGAAAAAAAATCTTTAGCTGAAATTCTAGGTGGGGAAGTGATAACTAGAGTGTTGAGATAGACAAGCTGTTGTGTTTTCATCCCAAATTAGAGTCCTGAGGACAAGAATAGCATTTGCAGTAGCACTTGCCTGGGAAAAATTACAAGGGAATTCAGTCTCCAGGTTTCAAGCGGCAGGTTGGTAGTTTTGAGTACTTCCCCAAGGGTTGCCTTTCTCTCTGTTAAAATCTATGGACTCTGCAGGGAACACAGAAGTTTCCCTGTTAGATCTACCTCTGGTTGAGGGGAGGCCCTATGCCTTTTACTGGCCCGTGGGCTTCAACTTTTCAGTCTGCAAAATAAAACATATAATCAACCTATCTTCCTCCAAAGGTTATTGGTGAGGTTTACTAGTAACTATGTATGAGGGAGAGAGAGGGAAATTTAGAGTTAGAGACAGAACAGACAGTTACAGAAAGCATTTCCTGGAATCTTAACCTTGAAGAAGAATATATGATTGGCTGTACTCTAGGCTAAATAAAGGACCATAGCATCAGGAAGGAAATATTCCCTAATTTTGGGTTATGGAGGATTATGGAGGAAAGAAAACAAGACTTCCCTAAGGACATCATTTTTCCTGAGGTTATCCTTTAGTCTAGAGCAGTGGCTCTCAAGCTTCTCAGAGTCATTTGTTGAGCCCAATCCAATACTTTCTGAGAGAGAATCACTGGGACTTCTACTTCTGGCTAAGAGGGAATAACATAAACTATGTTTATTTTCCCACTGAAAACTGCCAAAAAATGGGCAAAACATATAAAACAATGGTTTCTAAGACACTGGACATAAGAAAACAAAGGACAGTGAACTCTGAGTCACAGGAAAGAAAAAAAAGTCTTATGATTACCCCAGCTTGCAAGCCTTGAGAAAATTGCTAGGTTTGTGCAAGGCAGAGCCTAGCTGACTACTTGAGCTGGAAGGAGGAAGGTGAGACTGTGGCAAAATTAAGTCGGTAGAATTCTCAGGACAGAGTAACAGAGAAAAAAGCTACAGAGAGAGAGCGCACACTTTAGATTTCTGCAGATCTCCAGCAGTCATATGAGTATTGATCAATGCAAATGTGTAAGAAAATGAAGACTGGTGGGAACCATCTGAAAGGATTGAAGACAATAATGTCCAGCAGTCACACAGGGTCAATAACAGTGTCTATTCTCCACACTTTGAATGGAAAACCTCAAGATTCAAGAGGCAATGTGTAGATTCAACAAAAGGTTTTTGCTCCAGTGGTGGGAATAAGTACCCCTAAACTGATAACTGTTCAGTCCTGCCTAACTAATCTTAAAACAGCAAAGAATTAGTGTTGTCAAATAATTTAACTTGGTCCCAGAACTAAGCTCAAGAATATTTGTAAGAATACAAAAATATTTAGCTTTCAAAAAATATATATATTTAGCTTTCAACACGGTAAAATTCACAATGTTGAGTGTTTACAAAAAAAAAAAAAATTCCTGGCCATAAAAGAAGAAAATGCAACCCATAATGAGAAGATAAATAAAATCACTGAAAATAACCCAGAACTAATATGGCCAATGATATTGTAATATTGTTGCATGACAGATGCTAGGTACACTTGGAGTGAGCAGAGCATATAGAGAAGTTGAATCACTATGTTATATACCTGAAATTAATGTAACATTATGTGTCAGCTAGAGGCAAATTTAAAAAAAGAAAAAAGTAAAAAGAAATCACTTTTGTTAATACGATGAGCTTGATTCAGGAGGGAAAAAAAGAAAGAAAGAAAATAACCCTGAACTGATACTAGAATTACCAAAGACATTGAAACAGTTTTATGCTGTATTCTATATAATTTAAAAGTAAGTAGAGACATGGAATATCTAAAAAAGACCTAAGACAAACTTATAGAAATAAAAACTACCATGTCTGAGATAAGGAATAATAGATTAGACATGGCAAACCAAAGATTTGCAAACTATGAAAACAAAGCAATAAAAACTATTCAAAATGAAACAAGAAAAGGATAATTTTTAAAAAATGAACAAAACAGGGGAGCCTGGGTGGCTCAATCGGTTGAGCGGCCGACTTCAGCTCAGGTCATGATCTCGCTGTCCGTGAGTTCGAGCCCCGCGTCGGGCTCTGTGCTGACAGCTCAGAGCCTGGAGCCTGTTTCAGATTCCGTGTCTCCCTCTCTCTGACCCTCCCCTGTTCATGCTCTGTCTCTCTCTGTCTCAAAAATAAATAAAACGTTAAAAAAAAATTTTAAAAAAAGAAAACACCAGTGAGCTGTGGGATACTTTCAAGTAATCTAATATAAGTTTAATTAAAGAACCCAGAGTGCAGAAGAGTATTAGAATAAATATTTGAAGAAATAATGACTGAAATGTTCCCAAATTTGATGAATATAATAAAAACAGATCTAAAAAATTCAACAAACCCTATGCATAAGAAACATTGATAGAATTACACCAAGGCACATCATAATAAAATTTCAAACCAGTCATAGAGAGAAAACCTGTTGTATATAAGTGATGAAGCATGGAATATACCCCAAAAACCAAGAGCACACCTTACACGCTATATGTTAGCCAATTTGATAATAAATTATATATATTTTTTAAAAAGCGAAATTAATAAAAGACACATGATCTACAGCAGAAATCTTGCAGGCCAGGATAGAGTGACAAACTTACAGAAATAAGTACTCTATTTAGAGTACTGAAAGAAAAAAAAAAAACCCTCCTAGTCAAGAATACTATACTCAGTGGGGCACCTGGGTGGCTCAGTTGGTTAAGCATCTGACTTCAGCTCAGGTTATAATCACACTTTGTGAGTTCAAGCCCCATGTCAGGCTCTGTGCTGACAGCTTGGAACCTACAGCCTGCTTCAGATTCTTTCTCCCTCACTTTCTGCCCCTCCTCCCCTGATCCCACTGTATCTCTGTCTCTCTCTCAAAAATACACATTACAAATTTTTAAAATAAAAAAAGAATACTATACTTGGCAAAATTATCCTTCAAAAATGAAGAAGAGATAAAGTCTTTCCCAAACAAAAACTAAGGGAATTTCTTATCTACTAAACCTGTCTTACAAAAGCTGCTTAAGAAAATTCTTCAATCTAAAAAGCAACACAAAAACATATGAAAGCATACATTTCATTGGTAAAGGTAAATATTTAAACAAACAGGATAATATAACACTATAATGGTGATATATAAACTACTTTTAGCCAGGCACTCAGGAAAGATGGCAGAGTAGGAGAATTCTAAGTGCACCTTGCCCCACAGACACGTCAAGGTAACAGCTACATCTATGCATCTATCTAACTCTGAAAATGACCCAAAGACTGGCAGAACAGACCTTACACAGCTCATCATAGAGAGGCGGCCACATAGAAAGGAGAAGGAGGGCTGGAGATGTGTTTGGGAGCCAAACTTCCAGCATGACCCACCACAAATGGGAGAGACAGGACAAGAATGGAGAAGTGGGAGGATCAGACCCTATGTGGGGCACCCCTGGCACTGGGGATCCACACTGGGAAGATGAGTCCCCATAACATTTGGATTTGAAAGCCAGCAGGGCTTAACACTGGAAGTTTAAAAAATCTACAGTTTTAGCCCCATTAGATCTGGAGAACAATAGGAAACTGAGTTCTGGCCCTGAAGGAGCCAAAATACTAAATAACTTGCTTGGAGACATAGAACAGGGGCAGCACTTTGAAAAGCATCTGGGGTATATGTAAAGAAGAGCTATTGACCTACCTTAGAATTAATCAAAGAGTCAGGAATCTACAGGAGACTTCTCCAGGAATAAAAGTGCTGGTGGATGCCATTTGTCTTTCCTCCCCCAGCCTATATAGTCAGATGCTTGTGGGAGCCAGTGCTAACACTTTCCATCTATTCTGCAAACACTGAATGTCCTGTCCTGGCATTCTCCTGAAGACCTGCCACATCCAACCAGCTCACTTCAGCATATGTCCTTCCAAAGCAACTTCTGCCCTACCACACCCATCAGGTAGCCCGAGCCGGAAACAGTGCCACTCCAAAGTGACTACTGCCCTGGGGAAGGGGGAAATAACCCCACATGTCATCTCACCTGCAGATCCTACAGCCAGACTTCTTAGCTGGCTGTGCAGGGAACAAACTCTGCCATGGGCCAGCAGCTACAGCAGAGAGGGTAATTGCAGACAGCTAAGATGACTGACAGCCCATCCACCAACAAGCTTATGGTGGCCATAGACAGGCTTCTCAACAGTACAGGAGGAGCCCCTGCCCAGTGCAACCACAGCAGGCAAAGTGGGTCATTAGAGCTAGCTTGGCTGAAGACAACTGCAGCTTAGTCAAAACAGGAGGGTGCACACAGTCCACACAGGGGACATCCTGTGACACCTGGTTCTGGTGACCAGGAGAGACTGCACTATAGGGCACCATAGGACTTCTTCTACACAAGACCATTACTTTCAAGACCAGAAGACATAGCTGATTTACCTAATATGTAAAAACAAACACAGAGAGTTAGACAAAGAGAAGAAACAGGGATGTGCTCCACCCAAGTAAAAGAACAAGACAAAATCACAGTAAAAAAAGCTAAATTAAATGGAGATAAGCAATATACATGATAAAGAATTCAAAGTACTGCTCATAAAGATACTCAGTGGACATGAGAAAACAGTGGATAAACTCAGTGAGAACTTCAACAGAGATTTAAAAAAAATACAAAAAGAACTAGTCAGAGCTGAAGACTCATTAACTGAAATAAAATATACACTAGAGGGTATCAGTAGCAGAGTAGAGGATGCAGAAGAACAGATCAGAATTCTGGAAGACAGGCTAATGGAAAGCAACCAATCTAAACAGCAAAAAGAAAAAAATTATAAAAAAAATGAGAATAGATTAAGAGAACTTGTGACATCAACAAGCATAATCATTTTCATATTACAGGGATTCCAGAATAAGAAGAGATAGGGGTGCTTGGGTGGTTCATTCAGTTAAGCATCCAACTTCAGCTCAGGTCATGATCTCACAATTCAAGGATTTGAGCTCTGCATTGGGCTCCACACTGAGTGTGAAGCCTCCTTGAGATTCTCTACCTCTCTCTCTGCCCTTTCCCTACTCATGCTTTCTCTAAACAAACAAACAAACAAACAAACCTAAAAAAAAAAAAAAAACCAGAGACAGAGAAGGGGACAGAAAACTTATTTGAAAGAATAGTAGCTAAAAATCTTCCTTAATCTGGGGAAGGAAACAGACATCCAGGTCCAGGAAACAAACAGAGTCCCTAACAAGATGAACACAAGGAGGTCCACACCAAGGCATATAATAATTAAAATGGCAAAAATTAATGTTAAAGACAGAATTTTAAAAGCAGAAAAACAACACAGTTTCACATAAGGAAAACCCCATAGGCTATCAGCCGATTTTTCAGCAGAAACTTTGTGCACCAGAAGGGATTAACATAGTATCTTCAAAGTGATGAAAAGAAAAAACCTACAACCAAGAATACTCTGCCTGACAAAGTTATCATTCAGAATAGAAAGGGAAATCGTTTCCCAGACAAACAAAAGTTAAAAAGTTAACACCACTAAACCAGCCTTTTAAGAAATGTTAAAGGGAATTATCTAGGTGTTTAAAAAAAAAAAGCCATGACTAGAAGAAAATTATAAAAGGAAAAAATTCCACAGGCAAAAGTAACCATATAGTAAATACAGTAGATTAATCAGTTATAAAGCCAGTTTGGAAGTCAGAATACAAATGTTGTAAAATCAGTTACATCTACAAAAATTAGTAAAAGTATTAAAAGATGTAAAATGTAAGATCATGTAAAATATGAAAAGGGGAGTAAAAATTTAGTGCTTTTGGAATGTGTTCAAACTTAAGTGACCATTAATATAGACTGCTATACAAATAAGATGTTATAAACCATGAATCAAAAATCTATAATAGATACCAAAAAATAAACTAAAGAGAAAGGAATCCAAGCATAACACTTAAAGTCATCAAACCACAAAGGAAGAGAGCAAATAAAGGAGAAAGAAACAGAGGGGAACTACAAAAACCACCAGAAAACAATTAACAAAAT
This sequence comes from Acinonyx jubatus, assembly GCF_027475565.1. NCBI lineage: Eukaryota > Metazoa > Chordata > Mammalia > Carnivora > Felidae > Acinonyx > Acinonyx jubatus. The sequence goes on from NC_069395.1 coordinate 42,376,460, forward strand.
GGCAATAAGTACATACTTGTCAATTTTTACTTTAAGTGTAAATGGTCTACGTGCTCCAATCAAAAGGATAGGGTGACTGAATGGATTAAAAAAAGACCCATCTACATGTTGCATTCAACAGACTCACTTCAGACCACACACATATACAGACTAAAAGTGAAGGAATGGAAAACATGTACCAGGCAAATGCAAACAAAAACAAAAACAAAAACAAAACTGGGGTACCAATACTTATGTCAAACAAAATAGATTTTAAAAGAAACACTGTAGCAAGAGACAAAGAAGGGACCTACATAATAACCAAGGCAATAATACAACAAGAGGATATAACAACTGTAAGGATCTATGCATCCAGCATGGTAACACCTAAAAGATAAAGTAAATATTAACATACATAAAGGGAGAAATTGACAGTAATACAATAATAGCATGAGACTTTAATACCCCATTTACATTAATGGAGATTTCATCCATACAGAAAATCAACAAGAAAACAATGGCTTGGATGACACACTAGAACTGAGGGACTTAACAGATACATACAGAAGATCCCATCCAAAAACAGCAGAATAAGTGCACAGGGAACATTCTCCAGGACAGATCACATGTTAGGCCACAAAACAAGTCTCAATAAACTAAAGAAAACTGAAATCATATTAAGCATCTTTTCCAACCACAAGAGTTCAAAACTAGAATTCAGTTACAAGAAAAAAACTGGTAGAAAAAAAAAAGCCACAAATACAAGAAGGTTAAAACAACATGCAACTAAACAATCAATGCATCAAAGAAATCAAAGAGGAAATAAAACATTCATGGAAACAAATTAAACTGGAAACACAGTGGGTAAAAATCTTTAGGATGCAGAAAAGCAGTTCTAAGAAGTTTGTATGATACAGTCCTACCTCATAGAAGCAATAAAAATCTCATATAAACAAACCCAACCTTACTTCTAAATGAGCTAGAAAAAGGAAAAAAAAAAGTCCAAATTTAGTAGAGGAAAGGAAATAATAAAGGTTAGAGTGAAAATAAATGAAATAGAGACAAAGAAAACAGTAGTTGGTTCTTCAAAAAGAGAAAACAAAATTGATAAACCTTTAACTAAACTCATCAGGAAAAAAAGACTCCATGAAATCAGAAATGAAGGAGAAATAACTGACACCACAGAAATACAAAGAATTATAAGAGAATATTGTGAAAATTAAATACCAATAAATTGGACAATGCAGAAGAAATAGATAAAATCCCAGAAACATACAGTATTCCAAAATTGAATCAGGAAGAAATAAGAAAATTTAAATGGACAAATTACTAGTAATGAAATTGAATCAGTAATACATAGAAATCTGTTGTGTTCCTATACACTAATAATGAAGTAGTAGAAAGATAAATTAAGAATTCCATTTACAACTGCACCAAAAAGAATAAAACACCTAGGGATAAGTTAGATCAAGGAAGTGGACAAACTATACTCTGAAAACTATAAAACATTTATGAAAAAAACACTACACAAACAAATGGAAAGATATACCATGATCATGGTTTGAGAATTAATATTGTTATGTCCGTACTATCTAAAGCAATCTACAGATTCAATTCAATACCTATCAAAATACCAATGGTATTTTTCACATAACTAGAATAATCCTCAAATTTGTATGGAACCACAAAAGATCTAAAATAGCCAAAGCACCATTGAGAAAAAACAACAAACCCGGAGGTATCACAACCCTAGATTTCAAGATATACCACTAAGCTATAGTAATCAAGACAGTATTGTATTGGCTCAAAAATAGACATACAGATGAATAGAATAGGATAGAAAGACCAGAAATACCCACACTTATATGATAAGTTAATCTATGACAAAAGGAGTCAAGAATATACAGTGAGGAAGAGACAATCTCTTCAATAAATGATGCTGGGAAAACTGGACAGTTGCATGCAAAGAATGAAACTGGGCCACTTTCTTACACCAGAAACAAAAATTAACTAAAAAATGTACTAAAGACCTAAAAGTGAGGCCTGAAACCATAAAACTCCTAAAAGAAAACATAAGCAGTAATTTCTTGCATAACAGCTTTAGCAATTCATTTACGGATATGTCTCCTCAGGAAAGGGAAACAAAAGCAAAAACAAACTATTGGAGCTACACCAAAATAAAAACCTTTTGCACAGTGAAGGAAACCATCAACCAAACAAAAAGGCAACCTCATGAGTGCAAGAAGTTATTTATAAATGGTATATGATAAGAGGTTAAAATACAAACTATATAAAGAATTTATACACCACCAAAAAAAAAAAAACACAGACAATCTGATTTAAAAACTGACAGAAGAACTGAATATAGGAAAAATGGACAAAGGAATTTTATTTTTCCAAAGAAGACATATAGATGTCAAACATACACATAAAATGATGCTCAGCATCACTAATCATCAGGGAAATGCAAATGAATCTCACAGTGAGATTTTGCCTTAAACCAAAGACAAGAAGGATCAAGTGTTGGTGAAGATGTGGAGTAAATATACCTTTGTGCACTGTTGATGAAAATGCAAATTGGTGCAACCACTGTGGAAAACAATATGGGGTGTTTGCTGAAGCAATTAAAAATAGAAATACAATACCATTCAGTAATTCCAATATTGGATATTGACCCAAAGAAAATGAAAATGTGAATTCAAAAAGAGATATGCATCCCTATGTTTACTGCAGCACTATTTACAGTATCCCAGATATGGAAGCAACCCAAGTGTTTATCCAGAAATGAATGGATTAAGAGGATGTGGTGTATATATACAATACAATATTCCTCAGCCATAAAAAAAAAAAATGAGTTCTTACCATTTAGAGAAACGTGGAAGGACCTAGAGGGTATTATGCTAAGTGAAATAAGTCAAAGACAAATACCATAGGATTTCACTTACATGTGGAATCTAAAAAAACAAAAACAAAACAAAACAAAGCAAAAAGACCGAACAGACTCTTAAATACAAAGAACAAACTGGTGTTTGCCAGAGGGGAGGTGGGTGGGTCAGTGGATATGGGAGATTAAGAGATACAAACTTTTAGCTATAAAATAAATAAGTCATGGAGATGAAAAGTACAGCATAGGGAATATAGTCAGTAATATTATAATAACAATGTATGGTGATAGATGGTGACTACACTTGTTATGGTGAGCATTAAGTAACATAGAACTGTTGAGTCAATATGTTGTAAACCTGAAAGTAGTCTAAAGTTGTATGTCATTTATACTTCAATAAGAAAAATTACTTTAAGTCTGATATGAAGGTTAAGAGATAAAACTTTGCTAATGGATACCTAATATAAAAAGAACAAAACTTTAACTATGAGGACACAAAGCATAAAGGAGGGAATAAAAATTGTAAAATATTTATTATGATTGAAGTCAAGTTGTTATCTTTAAATAGGTTATAACTACAAGATATTTTATGCAAGACTTGAGTTAACCACAAAGAAAAAAAAGATGTAATAAGTATGAAAAAAAGATAAAAAGAATCAAATCACTACAAAAATTTATCAAATAACAATAAAAGACAGCAAGAGAAGAGAGGGACAAAACAACTACAAAACAAAAAACAATAAAATGACAATAGTAAGTCCTTACCTATCAACAATTACTCTAAATGTAAATGGATTAAACTTACAAATTAAGAGGAATAGAGGGTCAAATGGATAATAAAAAGCGAGATCTAGCAATATGCTTCCTACATGAGTCTCAATTTAGACTTACAGACACACATAGGCTGAAAGTAAAGTGACAGAAAAAGACATTTCATGCAAGTGGTAACCAAAACAAAACAGGGATGGTTGTACTTATATCAGGCAAAATATAGTTTAAGTCTAAATGTTAATTCTTTGTCTAATGCTAAAAGGATCAATTCAACAGGAATAAATAACAATTTTAAATATATAAGCACCCATCAGAGAAAACAACATAACTATATAAGGCAAACAAATATATAAAACAAATATTGACATATCTGAAGGGAGATAATGATAGCAATACGAGTATGGAACTTCAATATCCCACTTAAAATAATGGACAGAACAACCAGACAAAAGATTCTATAAAGGAACAACTGATCTGAACAACACTATAGACCAAATGGATCTAACAGATAAATACAGAACTTTCTACCCAACAATAGAAGAATACACATTCTTCCTAAGCATACATGGAATACTCTCCAGGATATATCACATATTAGGTCACAAAACAAGTCTTAACAAACTTTTTAAAAGATTGAAATCATTCCGAGTATCTTTTCCAACCACAATGGAAAGAATAGGAATCAATAATAAGAAAATTGGGAAATTCACAAATAAATGAAAACTAAACAACACACTCTTGAACAACCATTGAGCCAAAGAGAAAGTCAAAAGAGAATTTTAAATTATCTCAAAACAGAAGAAAATGAAAGTATAACACATGAAAACTTACAGGGATACAGAAAAAGCAGTACTAAGAGGGAAGTTTAGTGATAAATGTCTAATTTAAAAATGTCTCAAATAAACAACCTATACACCTCAAGAAACGAGAAACAGAAGAACAAATAACCCCAATATTTGAAAAAAAGAAAATAATAAAAACTAAAGTTGAACTAAGTCAAATTGAGGAAAAATAGAATTAACAGTCACTTTTTTGAAAAAATAAAATTGATAAACTCTTAGGCAAAAAAAAAAAATAGAAGATTCAAATAAGCATAATCCGAAATGAGAGAGGAGACATTACACTAGACATACCAAAAGTAAAAAGAATCATAAAGGCTATTATGAGTAATTATACTTCAACAACTTGGATAACCTAGAAGAAATGGATAAATTCCTAGAAACTCACAACCTACCAAAACTAAATCAAGAAGAGATAGAAAGCCTTAAAGATCTATATCAAATAAAAAGATTGAATCAGTAATCAACAACTTACCAACAAAGAATCACCCAGGACCACAAAGCTTCACAGGTGAATTCTACCAAATATTCAAAGAAGGACTAATACCAATTTTTCTTTAATTCTTCCAAAAACTAGAAAAAGAGAAAGCACTTCCAAATTCATGTTATGAGGCCAGAATCATCCTAATACTAAAACCAGACAAAGACACTACAAGAAAAGAAATAGGCCAATATCCCTAAGGATCACAGAGGCAAAAATCCTTAATAAAATACCAGAAAACCAAATTGGACAAACACATTAAAAGAATCATACACCATGACCAAGAGGGGTTTATCCCTGAGATGCCAGAATGGTTCAACATATGCAAATCAATGTGATACATCATGTTAGCAAAATAGTTCAACACCCACTTATGATTAAAACTCTCAACAAACATAACTGTATAGAAGAAATTTAACCCAACATAATAAAAGCCATATCTAACGAGCCCAAGCTAACATCATAATGGAAAAAGACTAAATGCTTTCCCTTCAAGATTGAATGCAAGGCAAAGACCCTCTCACCACTTCTTTTTATCATAGTACTGGAAATCCTAGCCACAGCAATTAAATAAGAAAAAGAAATGAAAGTCATCCAAATTGGAAAGAAAGTAGTAAAGTGATCACATACATAGAAAACTATAAAGATTCAATAACAATAATAAAAACTGTTAGAAAATAATCCATGAATTCAATAAAGTTTCAGGATATAAAATCAACAAATATCAATCATATTTCTGTATACAAACAATGAACTCTCACAAAAGAAAATAACTCCATTTACAATAGCAATATAAAGAATAAAATACTTTGGGTTAAACTTTGCCAAAAGTTGAAAGACATGTACCTTGAAAATTATAAAACATTGATGAAGGAAATTAAAGATGACACTGATAAATGGAAAAGCACCCTGTGTTTGTGGGTGAAGGAATTAATATTGTTTAAATGTCCATACTACCCAAAATGATCTATAGGTTCAACATAATCCCTATCAAAGTACCAATAACTTTATTCACAGATATAGAAAAACAATCCTAAAAAATCCCTTGGAATTATAAAAGATAAACAAATCGACAAAGCTCCTTTGAGCAAGAAGAACAAAGTGGGAGGTGTAACACTTCCAATTTTGTAATATATCACAAAGTTGCAGTAATCAGAACACTGAGGTACTGGCATAAAAACAGGCATGTACACTCTAGAAAACAGTGTGGAGTTTCCTCAAAAAATTAAAAATAGACCTACCCTATGACCCAGCAGTAGCACTGCTAGGAATTTACCCAAGGGATACAGGAATACTGATGCATAGGGGCACTTGGACCCCAATGTTCATAGCAGCACTCTGAACAATAGCCAAATTATGGAAAGAGCCTAAATGTCCATCAACTGATGAATGGATAAAGAAATTGTGGTTTATATACACAATGGAGTACTACATGGCAATGAGAAAGAATGAAATCTGGCCCTTTGTAGCAACGTGGATGGAACTGGAGAGTGTGATGCTAAGTGACATAAGCCATACAGAGAAAGACAGATACCATATGTTTTCACTCTTATGTGGATCCTGAGAAACATAACAGAAACCCATGGGGGAGGGGAAGAAAAAAAAAAGAGGTTAGAGTGGGAGAGAGCCAAAGCATAAGAGACTGTTAAAAACTGAGAACAAACTGAGGGTTGATGGGGGGTGGGAGGGAGGGGAGGGTGGGTGATGGGTATTGAGGAGGGCACCTTTTGGGATGAGCACTGGGTATTGTATGGAAACCAATTTGACAATAAACTTCATATATTGAAAAAAAAAAACAGGCATGTAAACCAATGGGAAAAAAATAGAGTCCATAAATAAATTCATGCATCTACAGTCCACTGATCTTTGACAAGTGTGCCAAAACACACAATGGGGGAAAGGATAGTTTCTTCAATTAGTGATATTGAGAAAACTGGATATCCACATGCAGAATGAAATTGGACACTAGTTTTACACATATGTAAAAACAATTTAAAGTGATGTAAAGATTTACATAAAACCTTAAAGCATAAAACTAGTAGAAGAAAACATAGGGGAAAAGCTTCTTGATATTGGGATAAACAATTATTATTTTTCTGATATAACACCATAAGCACAGGCAACAAAGGCAAAAATAGATAAATGGGGTTGGGATTTCATCAAACTAAAAAGCTTCTGTACAGCAAAGCAAATAATAAACAGAATGAAAAGCCAACCCACAGAATGGTAGAAAATAGTCATAAACCATGTAGCTGATAAGGGATTAATATCCAAAATCCAAAATATATAAGGAACTCCTATAACTTACTAGCCAAAACCAAATAATCCAATTTAAAATGGGCAAAGAACACAAGTAGACCTCTCAAAAGAAGAAATACAAATGGTCAACAGGAATATAGAAAGGTGTTCAACTCACTAATCATCAGGGAAAGGCAGATCAGAACCACAATGAGGTATCACTTCACACCTGTTAGAATGTCTATTATGTAACAATTGTTGGTGTAGATATAGACAAAAAGGCAACCCTTATACACTGTAAATTGGGATAGGATTATAAACTGGTATAGCTATTATAGAAAACAGGATGGACATTTTTGAGAAATTTCCAAAAAATTAAAAATAGAACTATCTTATGATCCAATAACCCCACCACCTCTGGGTATGTATCCAAGGAAATGAAATGAGAATCTTGAAGCAATATCTGTACTCCCATATTGATTTCAGCATTATTCACAATAGCCAAGATATGCAAACAACCTAAATGTTCCTCAATGGATAAATGGGTAAAAAAAAAATGTAGTTATCTATCTATCTATCTATCTATCTATCTATCTATCTATCTATCATCTACCTACCTACCTAACACACACACACACACACACACACACACACACACACACCCCACATGCAGTATTCAGCCTTTAATAAATCATGCCATTTGTGATAACATGATGAACCTGGAGGACATTATGCTAAGTGAAATAAGTCAGAAACAAATTTGCATTGTATCTTTCTTATATATGGAACCTAAAATACTTGAACTCATAGAAGTAGAGAGTAGAATGGTGGTTTCCAGGAACTGCAAGGAGGTGAAAATGGGAAGATGTTGATCAAAAGTTACAGTTTCACTTATACAAGATGAATAAGCTCTGGAGACCTAATGTATACAATGTGACTATAGTTAATAATACTGTATTGTATACTTGATAGTTGCTAAGAGGGTAGATCTTAAGTGTTCTCATCACAAGAAAAAAAAGAAAATAACTATGTGAGGTGATGGATATGAAATTAGATTGTGATTATTATTTATTATATATGTATATATATCAAATCATTAACTTATGTGCCTTAAATATATATAATTTTTATTTGTCAATCATACCTCAATAAAGGTGGTAGGGGGAGAAAGCTCTAAGGACAAATGGCTTCACTTATGAGTTGTATTAAACATTTAAGGAAGAAATAATACTAATGATACACAAACTCAGAAAATTGCAAAGAGGGAATATTTCTCAATTCATTCTACAAGACCATCAATGTCTTGATTAAAACCAGATAAAGATAATACAAGAAGAGAACACTACAAATCAATATGCTTTGTAAACATAAATGCAAAAATTCTAAACTGAATTTTAGCAAATAAAATCCTACAAAATACAAAAATACATCATAAAATCAGTTGGGGTTTCCCAAGGATGGAAGGTTGTTTTAACATTTCAAAATTAGTCGGTATATTTCACTGTCTGTCATATTAAAGAACTAAAAAGAGAACCTGTATGATTTTTTTCAATAAATGCAGAAAAATTATTGATAAAATCCACTATTCATTTTTCATAAAAACAATCAGCAAACAAGGAAGAAAACTGTTTCTTAAATCAATAAAAGGCATCTACAAAAAATCCACACCTGATAGTGAAATAATAAATGTTTACTCCCCAAGACAATGATGTCTGCTATCATCATTTCTAGTCAACATTGTACTGGAGGTTCAAACTAGTTTAGGAAGGTAATAAAAACAAATTGAAGGTATCCAGGTTAGAAAAGAAGAGTAAAACTCTTCCTGTTCAGAGACAACATGACCATCTATGTAAAAAGACCCATGAAATTTATGAAATATTAAGAATTAATATCAAGAATATTAAGAATATTGATATTAAGAATAAATATTAATATTAATATTAAGAATTAATAATTCTTGCTAGAATTAATAAGCAAATTTAGCAATGTGGTAGGACAGAAATCAATATGTAAAAATGAACTTTATTTCTATATACCATCCCCCAACAATTGAAAACTGAAATTTAAAAAAACATGGCAATAGTACAAAAATATAACATGCTAACAGATAACTTTTGTTACAAAACATGTGCAATATTAAAAAATAGAAAACATTACTTATTGAGAAATTAGAGACCTAACTAAATGGAGATTTACCATGTTCATGAGTGCAAACACTCAATTTTATTTCCAAATTACAAAAAGACAGTACTTTGTCATTTCAGTCTTATTGAACATTTTATTCTGCTTTAGCCCCAGTCTTTGTCTGTTTTATTACTTGCTATAGCCACAGGACCCATAAGCATATCTCGCATATATAGGGAGTCAATAAGTATTTGTTTGAATGAATTTAATGTAGTGACATACTTACTGAAGTTTGGGTAACAATTATAATGAAAGAAATTCATTGGATGACCTCAGCAGCATTTTATACAATTGATAACTCCCTCCTTTTTTTGGGGGGGGGAGTTGATTCTGCTTTTTGTTTATTCTTTTTGTTGTTGTTGTTTCACTTATAAATGGAATCATAGGATATTTGATATTCTCAGTCTTACTTGTTTCATTTAGCATAATACCCTCTAAGTCCATCCATATTGTCTCAAATACCATGATCTCATGCTTTTTATGGCTGTGTAATACTACACTACATATGTGTGTGTATACATATATACTACATTTTCTTTATCCATTCACCAATCAAAGGATATTTGGACTTAGGCTACTTCCATATCTTAGCTATTATAGGTAATACTGCAATAAACATAGGGATGCATAGATCTTTTTGAATTATTTTCATTTTATTTGGGTAAATACCCAATAGTGGAATTACTGGATCATATGGAATTTCTATTTTTAACTTTTAAGGAATCTCCATACTGTTTTGCACAATGGCTGTATCAATTTACATTCTCACCAACAGTGTATAATAGTTACAGTAATTCTCTCCTCCTTGAAACTTCTTTGCTAACTCTGGGAATTCCCTTTCTTTTTCCACTGTGGAGTTCTCTTCCTCTTGCAAAAGTTAAATGGTTGCATTTCTTATATCCTCTTCTTGTCTTACTCCTGAATCTCTTGCCCCCTCCCCGTTAGTATTCACTTCCCATCACCACATTGATGATTCCCAAATCTTTGACTCCAGCTTGGATCTGCCATTCAGACTGACATTCACATATTCAACTGCATATTTGACATCTCTATTATCAACCCAAACTCATCAGGTGCAAAACAGAACTTATTACATACCCTGTTCCCAAGCAAACAAACAAAAACTAAAAAGCACCTGCTCTTCTATATACATTCTCTCAGTGAATATGACAGGTGTTCATCCAGGAATCAAGGCAAAATCCCAGGTATCATTGTTACCACCTCCCTCATCGCCCCCTAGGGCTAATCTTGCAATAGGTTCTGTCCTTTCTACCTGTAACTAACTCTTGCATCAATCCACTTCTTTCTAGATACACTGCTGCTACCCTGGTTCAGAGAACTATCACCACTTACCCAGAATACTGCAACAACCTAACTGTTCTCCCTGCCTTCAATATTGTGGCTCTCTTCAGTCCATTCCTCAATTTGTAACCAGAGTGTTCTTTCTAGAGTAAAGGTCTGATTCCACTTCTCTCCTTATATCATTTAAGAGCTCCTTATTTCTTTTAGGATTAAGTTCAAGTTCCAACTTGGCTTACCACTACTGACTTATTATTCTCCATTGCTTCTTCCTGATCCTACAATCTTAACCTGATCCAATGCTTCAAAATCTTCATGTAGCTCCGCTCTTCTTTGCTCAAGCTCTTTTCTTTGGGAGATTATTCTTCCTCTCTTTTTATTTGACCAACTCCTACATATCGGTCACTCTTCAGCTAACATGATTTCCTCATGAAATCATTCTTGATACCCCAAACCTAGGTTAGAGATTCTTCCATAGGATCCTATATTTCCTGTTAGATAACTTTTCTCACCCAATTGTACCCATTGCATTGTTTCTGTTCCTTATCGGAATAAAATATTTGTGAGGCCAAGGACTGTGTCCACCATATTCACAATTGATATTCCCAGAAGATCAGGAGCTCATAAAAATTGTTTGAATGAATCAACAATAAAGCGTCTACACTCAATAACACCCATCTAAGGGCTCGAGTTGGTTCTTAGTTCCAAAACAAACAACACATCTACATAAGCAAGGATTGAGGAGGAGCTTAGCAATAGCACATGGACAGAGAGTTTCAGAATCATGTGACAGGAAGCTAAGGATGAGTCAGTAGTCTGAGCTGCACTGATCGTAGCACAACTTCTGCACTGTGATAGCTTCTAGACACGGGGCTTAGATAAGTTGGAGTCAGTCACCCACAGGTGACTAGAAAGATAGAACTTGAAACAATGTGAAGGAATCAGAACATACTACCCCAAAATATGTCACTCTGGTATACTGATTATTGTGAGCTGAAGGCAATTGAGAAACAGTAAATGCATAAAGAGCTGTCTGACATCCTCCTTTCTCCTAAAAGCAGGTAATAAGTTCCTCAGTAGAAAGGTACCCTTCCTGTGCCAGGAAGAAAGAATATTCTTATCACCAGATATGGGAAGTTGACACCAAGATTAGTCTACCAACAAACCTTATTAAGATAACCCCTATCTTCTATTCGTTTCCCCCATATATTTCCTATCACATTCTCATAGTTTATCACCACTAGCCCAAACACCATTTTCCTTTGTCTTATTGTTTTCATAATTTATCACTCTTTGTTAAAATGGTACATAACACCCCAGGGGCAACTGCTCCAGTCCTAAATGCTTTTCTTTCTTTTCATGAAGTCCTCATGACACATAAAAATATTAACAAATAAAATTTGTACACTTTTTCTCCTTTTAATCTATCTTTTGTTAGTTTAATTCACAGGCTTCAGGGACATTACATAAGAGGGTAGAGGAAGAGTCTACCTCTACACATGTGAAGTGAGGAGTTTATTATAGGCTCAGCATAGCATGAACATTGTCTTCAAACAGATGATTCCTTCTAATTCTGAGTTTCTCTACAGTTGGGTACTTTAGTGTCTTAACCTAAAATATGGAATACCTAAGAGAGTGATGGAAAGCAGCAGACCTCAAATACATTTGTTGATTGATCAAGGACTTTAGCAATTGACTGAGGCTTCTATTTAATAAAAACCTGAGTAATTTTCTTAGTCCTGTTAATGTCACATAGTTTTGAAATAATTAACTACTGATGTTCAATTTTTCCCAATTTCTTAGAATCCTATGGTGGCACAGTGTGAAGGATTTTTCCACCTTGAGCAATTTTTCTTCTCCATTTTCCTTTGGGAAAGTAGATTAGGTACAAGGGTATTTAATTACCTCCCAGACTCTCTAAATAGGTGTGAGACTCCCAAGTTTTATGATCCTTGATAGCTGTAAACCAGCTTATGTAAAGCTGCTTGAAGAGGCTCCTATGGCCTATTTCTTCTTTCTTTTCTTTTCTGAATGCTTCTAAGATTCAATGTTTGCATGCACCATGGGTATTAAAAAGGATCCAGAATATGCCACCCATATTATCCCACTTTGGCATAAGGAGTATTTTGAGCTGAGGACCACTGAAATTCACCAGATGCAGGAGGAGTTTTCTGCCCTCCCCTTATCTTCTTAAAAGCAGGACATGAATTCTCTCTGAGGACAGTGTCCCCAGCCTCCTGGGAAGACAAGGGTACTTACTATCAGAGATGGAGAGCTGTCATTTAGATGAATTTGCATAAACAGTCTCTTCCATTTGTTCTCCCATTTATTTCCTAGTCACCTCCTCATGATTTATCATTACTTAGAGCCCAAATCCCTTTCCTTTGTAAAAATGGTATGTGATGGGAATGTAAGCTGCTGCAGCCACTCTGGAAAACAGTATGGAGGTTCCTCAAAAAATTAAAAATAGAACTACCCTACGACCCAGCAACTGCACTACTAGGTGTTTATCCATGGGATATATGTGTGCTGTTTCAAAGGGACACATGCACCCCCATGTTTATAGCAGCACTATCAGCAATAGCCAACGTATGGAAAGAGCCCAAATGTCCATCAATGGATGAATGGATAAAGAATATGTGGTATATATATACAATGGAGTATTACTCAGCAATCAAAAAGAATGAAATCTTGCCATTTGCAACTACGTGGATGGAACTGGAGGGTATTATGCTAAGTGAAATTAGTCAGAGAAAAACAAAAATCATATGACTTCACTCATAGAGGACTTTAAGAGACAAAACAGATGAACATAAGGGAAGGGAAACAAAAATAATATAAAAGCAGGGAGGGGGACAAAACAGAAGAGACTCATAAATATGGAGAACAAACTGAGGGTTATGGGAGGGGTTGTGGGAGGGAGGATGGGCTAAATGGGTAAGGGACACTAAGGCATCTACTCCTGACATCATTGTTGCACTACATGCTAACTAATTTGGATGTAAATTTTAAAAAATAAAAAATAAAATTAAACAAAAAAACAACAAAACAAAACAAAAATGGTATGTGAGCCTCTGAGTCTATCACTTCTCTGAGCTTCACTTTTCTATGAACCCCTGTACACAAAAATATTAATGAAAACTGTGTGCCTTTCCTCCTATTAACCTATTTTCTGTTAGTTTAACTCACGTACCTAAACCTAAGAGGGTAGAGGAAAAGTTTTTCCTCCGGATAGTATGTTCATCCCTTTAACTGTGCTGAGTGTGAAACAGTTCACTCAAAGCATGATCTTGGTCCTTAGAGTAAGTTAAATGATGCCAGATGGTAGAATACTGCACTGAGTAAGTGTTCCATAATATTTTAGTGTGAATTTAAAAAAAAAATAGGGGCGCCTGGGTAGCTCAGTTGGTTAAGAGTCTGACTTGATTCTGGCTAAGGTCCTGATCTCATGGTTTGTGAGTTCAAGCCCTTTATCAGGCTCCAGGCTGACGGTGCCCAAAACGCTTTACAGGCCTTTGTTATTCTCTAGAGAAGAAAGCATCACAAAGAATGGGTATAGTCCCAGGGTGCCTGGGTAGCATAGTAGGTTGAGCTTCCAACTTTAGCTCAGGTCATGATCTCACAGTTCATTTCCTAAGTTTGAGCCCCACATTGGGTTTGCTGTTGTCCGTGCAGAGCCCGCTTCAGATCCTCTGTCCCCCTCTCTCTCTCTCTGTCCCTCCCCCACTCATGCATTCTCTCTCAAAAATAAATAAAATTAAAAAAAAAGAAAAGAGAATAGGCATTAAAAAAAGAAAAGAATGGGTATAGCCCAAATGTAGTAAACTCATAGACCTCATTCACAGGGCATTTTGAGGTGAGCAGTCTGTCACATCTAATGCACAGTAGACTTGGAAATGGACACCCTTACTCAACACTGTTAACAACAAAGCAGATAATACATTTGCTCACTGTGGAAATGTATTCCATGAAGACCACAAAAGCCAGACTGGTCAGTGTGACTCTGTGGACCTGACTGGCTGATTGGCAGACTATTCTGAAAAGAGTGTTCCTGAAAGGTTTCAGGTGTTCCTCATATAACTTAGAACAAATTGAGGCCACTCAATAAGAATTGATAGCATTGGTATTGAAACTACTTGAATGTTATATACTCTTTTAATGTTAATAAGGGCAAAACTCACAGAATTGGTGATTACCTGCAAAGCTCCTGTCATGGATTCTCAATATTATAGAACATGACTCTATAGTTTCTGGCATCCTAGCAATCAATAACAACAGATTATATTTGTTGAGTGCTCACTATGTGTAAGGCATGGTGCTGAGTTTATATGATCTTATTTAATTATCATAAGAACCACATGGGATAAAAAACCTTAATTTTCCCCATTTTACAAGTATCATGAAAACACCTAACATTCACTGAACGCTTACAGGCACCATTACAAGGGCTTTATGAGCCTTAGTGCCTTTAAACCCTTTAAGTAAACTAATCTACAATTTGAACATAAGGCAGAAAGACCACACCAGGACTTTTCAAAGTCTACATAGTAATGTCTAACTTGTCTAAAGGTCCTAGGATTCTCAAGGGGAAGTAACTTTGACTTCCTATTTACTATTGTTCAGGTCCCAGGTGCTTTCAGCTGTCAGAAAATTGACATGATGGGGGCACGTGGGTGGTTCAGTAGGTTAAGCGTCTGACTTCGGCTCAGGTCATGATCTCGCCATTGTGGGTTTGAGGCCCCACGTCAGGCTCTGTGCTGACAGATCAGAGCCCAGAGTCTGCTTTGGATTCTGTCTGTCTGTCTCTCTCTTTCTGCCCCTCCCCCACTCATGCTTTATTTCTGTCTCTGAAAAATAAACATTTTTTAAAAATTAGAAAATTGACATGATGGAAATTATTTTTGCCATATAGAAAACATGATACCACAAATCATCGTTCTTTCACTTGTAGGACATTAACCAGTTTTACATCAAATGTTGCAATTTTAATGTAGCATCTTTTCCAGTGAGTATATATTTGTATCTTTTATCTTCCTTTAAGCCAGTTTTGTGATTCTCCTGGTTCCATCATTAACAAGTCAAATAAACCTTTGATACAATCCTTACTGTATATACATCTATGGAGAATTATACATAAGAATTATATTAACTTTTTGAAAATTACTTTGAAAACATTCCCAATGATTCTATGAAGCAGTTGCTGTAGTCATTATCCTTATATAAAAGTTGAGAAAACTGAGACATAGAGAAGTTAATTACTTACTCAAGGACACACAGCAATAGAGCCAGGATGCAAATCTAGGCAGTATGATATCACAGTTTACACATTTAACTTCTGAGTTTTCTCTTAAGAAGGCTGAGACATTAGAAGAGTTTAATAACTTCCAAAATGAGACCCTAGCTTTCATGTAAGAACTTGATTATTCTAGTTCTGACCTGGCGCACATAACACTTATGTTTTATCTTATATCGTGTGTAGATAGACATTGCAGTCTAAAGGAGGTAATTCATTAGTGAGATGAAGGGGATTTCAGTAAAAAAATATATTCTCGTCCTTTTTTCTAACTCCATCAGGTTTACATCACAAGAAACCAAAACCAAAATAAGGCAATGAAACAAAAGGACAATCCAGACACCATAAAAGTGACAAAGTATTTTTTTCTTCTACATCAGCATTCTTTCCTTTGCCAAGCCAACAAATGAGCTTGCTAATTGCCAGAGTTCCAAGCTCTTGGTTTCGCACTCTGATTTGTACTTCAATGTTGCACTGGAAAAGAGTTTAAAGGATGAGTCCACTGATGGTACATATGCCAGTAAGAAAGCCAAGTTTCTCCTTATCAAGGGAAACAGCGTAAAAAGTAACTTATTAGCACGTACCAAGTAGAGATTTCTAATAGTCAGGAAAGAAACATACGCCTTTTAAAAATCATTTTGCTAGCCCCTGAATTGGGGGGTTCTTTGGGAAAGCAGTGGAGTAGAATCCTTCCACTTTCTGTATGTGCTGTTCCCATGCTCTATCTGACCTGAGAGAGATACCACATCTCAAACCAGAGGTTGCTAATGCAAACACACACAGGAAGGTAACTATAGTGAGGGAACAGGTGAGGACTATGGGTCTTGTTCTGACCAAAGGGGACAGTCATTCCTTCATACAGCTGATTACTGCCACATGCTGACATTGGCCCAGTGTTACCACACTACCCATTTTTTTTAATATATGAAATTTATTGTCAAATTGGTTTCCATACAACACCCAGTGCTCATCCCAAAAGGTGCCCTCCTCAATACCCATCACCCACCCCCCATCATCCCTGAGTTTGTTCTCATTTTTTGAGTCTCTTATGCTTTGGCTCTCTTCCACTCTAACCTCTTTTTTTTTTCTTCCCCTCCCCCATGGGTTTCTGTTAAGTTTCTCAGGATCCACATAAGAGTGAAAACATATGGTATCTGTCTTTCTCTGTATGGCTTATTTCACTTAGCATCACACTCTCCGGTTCCATCCACGTTGCTACAAAAGGCCAGATTTCATTCTTTCTCATTGCCACGTAGTACTCCATTGTGTATATAAACCACAATTTCTTTATCCATTCATCAGTTGATGGACATTTAGGCTCTTTCCACAATTTGGCTATTGTTGAGAGTGCTGCTATAAACATTGGGGTCCAAGTGCCCCTATGCATCAGTATTCCTGTATCCCTTGGGTAAATTCCTAGCAGTGCTACTGCTGGGTCATAGGGTAGGTCTATTTTTAATTTTTTGAGGAACCTCCACACTGTTTTCCAGAGTGGCTGCACCAGTTTGCATTCCCACCAACAGTGCAAGAGGGTTCCTGTTTCTCCACATCCTCTCCAGCATCTATAGCCTCCTGATTTGTTCATTTTGGCCACTCTGACTGGCGTGAGGTGATATCGGAGTGTGGTTTTGATTTGTATTTCCCTGATGAGGAGCGACGTTGAGCATCGTTTCATGTGCCTGTTGGCCATCCGAATGTCTTCTTTAGAGAAATGTCTATTCATGTTTTCTGCCCATTTCTTCACTGGATTATTTGTTTTTCAGGTGTGGAGTTTGGTGAGCTCTTTGTAGATTTTGGATACTAGCCCTTTGTCCGATATGTCATTTGCAAATATCTTTTCCCATTCAGTTGGTTGCCTTTTAGTTTTGTTGGTTGTTTCCTTTGTTGTGCAGAAGCTTTTTATCTTGATGAGGTCCCAATAGTTCATTTTTGCTTTTAATTCCCTTGCCTTTGGGGATGTGTCAAGTAAGAAATTGCTATGGCTGAGGTCAGAGAGGTCTTTTCCTGCTTTCTCCTCTAGGGTTTTGATGGTTTCCTGTCTCACATTCAGGTCCTTTATCCATTTTGAGTTTATTTTTGTGAATGGTGTGAGAAAGTAGTCTAGCTTCAACCTTCTGCATGTTGCTGTCCAGTTCTCCCAGCACCATTTGTTAAAGAGACTGTCTTTTTTCCATTGGATGTTCTTTCCTGCTTTGTCAAAGATGAGTTGGCCATACGTTTGTGGGTCTAGTTCTGGGGTTTCTATTCTATTCCATTGGTCTATGTGTCTGTTTTTGTGCCAATACCATGCTGTCTTGATGATTACAGCTTTGTTGTAGGGGCTAAAGTCTGGGATTGTGATGCCTCTTGCTTTGGTCTTCTTCTTCAAAATTACTTTGGCTATTTGGGGCCTTTTGTGGTTCCACATGAATTTTAGGATTGCTTGTTCTAGCTTCGAGAAGAATGCTGGTGCAATTTTGATTGGGATTGCATTGAATGTGTAGATGGATTTGGGTAGTATTGACATTTTGACAATATTTATTCTTCCAACCCATGAGCATGGAATGTTTTTCTATTTCTTTATATCTTCTTCAATTTCCTTCATAAGCTTTCTATAGTTTTAAGCATACAGATCTTGTACATCTTTGGTTAGATTTATTCCTAGGTATTTTATGTTTCTTGGTGCAATTATGAATGGGATCAGTTTCTTTGTCTTTCTGTTGCTTCATTATTAGTCACACTACCCATTTTAAAAAACACTCCCAAACTACAAATTTTTACATAAATACTCCTGCTTATAAGTGTTGGCAATTATTTCAATTTCTGAACACTGTTCCAACTAAACAAAACAGATCTGAAGTCCAAATTTAGCCCAGAGGCTACTGGTCCACTACTCTCACTTTAAATAAACCTATTATGGGAAAGTTTAGATTTATGCAGATGTTTAAAAAGGGAACATGATTATTGTTTAAAAACATCTGTAATAGGTTTCTTTAGGGAACAAGTTCTCTGTATTTAAAATATTACTAGGTTCTGGGAAACTTAATTTTAGATTCATTTTGAGTAATACATCAATAATGTAAAATATCTTATTTGCAGAGACTACCAAGCCTTGCTTGGTCCTATCCTTGTTCTTTGAATTCAGAACTATTCTAATGAAACTTAACGCTTTACTCATTCAACAGATATATAGAAGATGGCCATTAGGTGATAAGAAATTTTCAAGGTGCTGAAAAATACCAGGAAAAATAATATTTGGTCTGGAAGAGCTTGGTTTACAGGAGGGTGATATGTATAGTGGGAAAGGGGTGGATGTCTTTGGAATTGACAGACTTGAGTCTTGAACCACATTGTTATTAGCCCTATTACCTGTTACTGGCTCTATTAACCATTCTCAGTTTGTTTCCTCATCTTCAAAATGAGAGAAATGATTCCACCATTCGAAGATTTCATTAGATTTATGTGAAGGCAGTAGGCAAATAGTAGACTCAGTAAATAGCTAATTGAATCTTCAAAATCCATATTCTCTTTCTCTTTTTTAATTAGGTAGAAAAATTTGTTGCAAGTGACATAAATTCAATTCAAACTGGCTAGGAGAGTGATTTAAAAAAAAAAGAATATAAAAATAAATCTGAAGGCAAAAGAAGAGTTGAATAACCAAACCAGAGCAGGGGCAGGGATGCATCAGCCAGGCAGGTCCAGGAATGCCATTAGGTGCGCGTGCTCTCTCTCTCTCTCTCTCTCTCTCTCTCCTCTTTTACTGCAGCTCAGCTTCCTCCATATGACAGTACCGATGCCACACAGTGCACTAATCCTTGTAGCTTTTAACTCTAGAAAAGGTCTGCCTTATTTTAGTGCTAGTTCAAAGAAGGCCAGGGAAGGACCCTGATAGGCTTGGCTTGAGCCAACACCCACTTATAAAGCAATCACCAAAGACTGTGGAGGTGATTATTTCCTATAACCACATGCATATCTGAAGAAGGACCAGTTCCAAGGAGAAAGTGAAATGCTGGTCTCATGATAAATGAAGGCTGTTGGAAAGAAACAATGGTCAACAAGTTCAGCCCCTTAGGATTGAGTTCAAGATGCAGGTGACTGGATTCCTTTCCACCAAGAATATCTGTCAATTAGAAGGGAGAACTAGTTCCCCTAAAGAAAATGCAAGTACTTCAGGAAGAGGGGATGGCTTCTGCACAGTCAAGTGACAAATAATCTACTATTATTTGATCTCAAATGATTATGTTCCATAGTGATAAGTTGGGCCCAGATTTTCTGCTGTTAGCTAGTATAATTTTCCAGATAATGTGCTTTCTGGAGCTTTTTTCTCCTTCTATGTTCCCTAATTCTTCAAGGAGGCTCTAAGCTCACCAATCCCTAATCATACAAATCTTCACCTTATGCTTCTCCTTGTGTGCATCTAACAACATCTGACTTTGGAATAGTTATCAAACATTTTCTCACAATCATCCAGTTAGTTGCTTATAGCCCCTCTCACAAGGGGCAGAGTAAGTATTATCATCCCCTTTGATAGTAATAAAGTAATTCAAAATCAGATCACATATTTGAACTGAGATATAAGCCTACTATATAATTTTCATGTAGAATCATTATATGCTGAAGCTGACTTACTTTTTCCACTAGACTCAAGTTCCTCTAGGGACAAGAATCTTCTTGACTTTAACCTTGAGCCCATGTGCACTTAGCAAAGAACTACACTGGATGTATGGCAAGATGACCTCGGCAGTCAATTGATGATTCCACAGATGTCTCTTTCACCTCAAAAACAATCCCAAGCTAAAGGTGCAGAATGCAGGTGATATCCCCACATGAAGCTCCATAAATCCCGAACCCCATGAGCCTATATACAATGATAATATACTGACCATCACAATTTCTAATTATGCATAGACAAAGTATACCATGGGATGCGACTCCCAGCCAATTGTAACAGCTTTATTGAGGTATAATTAACACACTACAAAGTGCATATCTGGAAATTTACATGCCTTTATAGCGTGAAATTTGATGTTCTAACATTTTAAACACTATCACTAACTACATCAAGCCATCACTACCATCAAGATGGTGAACATAGGATTCACTCCTAAAAGTTTCCTCCTACCTCTTTGCAATCCCTCCCTTATGCCCTTCTCCCCATCTTTATCCCCAAGAAAGCATGGATCTGCTTCTGTCACTACACATTATTTCACGTTTTGTAGAGCTTTACACAAAAAGAATTACACAGTATGTACTACTTTTTTCTTGGCTTCTACAGCTCAGCATAGTTATTTTGATATTCATCCATATTGCTAAGTGTATTAGTGGTTCATTTATTTTTATTGCTGGGTAGCAGTCCTTTGTCCAGATATGCCACAGTTTGTTCATCCCATCACCTGTTGATTGGCATTTGGATTGTTTCTAGTTTGGGGATACTGTAAGTTAATCACACATGAACAGTGAACTAGTTTTAGGATTGGCATAGGCTTTTATTTCTGGGGCAAATACCTAGGAGTAGACTAGCAGGATCATATGGTAGGTATATGTTTAACTTTTTCAGAAGCTGCTATATTGTTTTACAAGATTATATCATTCTACATTCCCACCAACAGTATACCAGAGTTCTAGTTCCTCCACCGTATCTTTGCCAACATGTGGTATGCTCATTCTTTTTCTGAGTCTTTTAGCCATTCTAAAATATGTTTAGTGGCATTTCATTTGTTTTAATGTGCATTTTACTAATGACTAATGATATTGAACATTTTTCATGGGCTTAAGTTCCAGCTGTATATCTTCTCTGGTGAAGTGTCTGTACAAGCACTTTGCTCTTTTTTAGTATTTGGTGTTTCAAAAATTGTTTTCAGATTTTTTTTTTTACATATCCTAAGTACAAATCCTTTATCAGGTATGTACCTTGTAAATATATTTTCCCCATGTGTGGCTTTTTTATTGCCTAACAGTGTCTTTCAAGGAGCATTTAAAAAATATGTTGGTGAACTTCAATCTATTATTTTATGGGTCAGGCTTTTGGAGGCCATTTTTGAACCTTTAGAAATATGTAAGTAGCAAACTTAGGAGAATAAGGAGAAGGGAGAAATAAGGGAGGAGAAAGGATTTACTAAAATTAACCAGTGATTTGGCTATAGCTAGCAAACCTGCTCTAAAGGGGTTATTACAATGCTTTTATTCTGTGGGTGACACATATACACACACAGAGAGCTATTTAAGCACTTTCCAGAGAAGATAAAAATGTTTCTAAACAACATTTCTGGCTAGTGTTGTCACACCCAGTTGGCTCTGTTATTATTTTTTAGTTGGCTCTTCTGTTTTCTTCTTGACAATAGTTTGGATTCACAATACTTACTTCCAAAATATGGCCCTTTTGGTATTCCCAAAAGCATTCGGCCAAAGTTGACTTAAACTCTGTGTTGATGACTGTAAATGACCCCGAGAAGTCCATCTCAGGGACACTGGGCAGTGTTAGGAGTAGGATATGTTGGGTTCCTGGAGTAGCAGATGCTCTACTGCCTTTGTAGAACCAAGGAAGTTAGGTGATATTAGCACATGTTACTGAACACATGCTGGACAATCAGGAGCTGTGTGCTGCACCTGCAACATGGGATCATTGGATGTCATTTTCACTGGACTCCTGGCAACATGACCAGCTGGCAGCAAGCCCCCACTTGGGTGCACCCAGATGCTTGGCAGGTGCCTGGGTTGCCTGGCTGTATTACAATCAATCGTCTGCCCTTCTCTGGAGCCCAGAGGCAAACTCAAAAGCTGGGGGCACACTCAGTGTCTTGCAGCACCTTATAGTACACACTGCAGCCTCCTATCTGCGGTACAGCTGCAAATCAGCAATACCATCTGTGACCTGCTGTTAGCCCGCATGAAACTGCAGTCAGAGCACTTCTCCAGCTGTGGTCTCCGGGCATGGAGGTTGAGGCCTTGGATTTCCCCAAAGGTCATAGTGTAGCAGTCCATAAAGGGATCATACATTCCTTTTCGGAGTCATCTGATTGTCCTTGATTTCCAAAAATGCTCAGGGGCATAGTTGTGTCAATTTTTTCCCCCACAGAACACCATCTGTCACACGAACCTATTTTTCTTCCTGGGGTGAAAGGATGTCTGACTGAGAAGAATTACCCACAGCCAGGATTTATATACCCTCTGTCTTATCGGATTATGGGTGGCCAGGTTGAATAGATCATAGAAATTATCTGATCAGAAAAGGTAGGTGGTAAAGGAAAAGGATAATACCCTTATTTCTGACAGACTAAAATAGCTACAGTGAGGTTTCCACCAAAATAGTTAACTGAATTTGGGGAGGCAGTCTGGGGACTCAGCTTTTTGGAAGAGATGATTTTTTAGGCCCTGAGAGAATCCCTGTCAAGAAACCACAAGACAAATTTCCATGTAATAATTCTGGAGAATGTGCAGCTACAGTCTCAGAAAGATGCCCTGGGTGAAAGAAGGCAAGTCTTTGCAGACTTAGAAGAGTGATGGAAAGATGCCAGGTTGGGCTTCTGGTCACTGAACTGCAGACTTCCCAAGCTGAGCAGCTTCCAAGGTGCCCTGAAAGGAAGACTTTGATACCCTCATCAGAAAGTCACTTCCATGGAGTCCTGAGAGTAGGAGAGAAATAAACATTGATTGAAGGCTTACATGTGTAGATGATGAGCACTGGGAGGAATCTGAGCTATGATTAACCTGCACAAATTATAGGTAGCATCTCACCTCATCCAAACAAACAATAATGCTGTGAAGTAGGCATCCATTCACCTACTTTTAAATTGATACTTAAAGGAATATCCTTAATTTCCTCAGTTACCGTAACAATTACTGAGCAGCTTCTATGTGTTAGCACCCTGATGGTCACTGGGGACAAAGATGAATGAGACACAGTCTGCTGACTTTGAGGCGCTCATGATCAAAGTGGTCCAATCCATGGGGACAGACATGTGAACAGCACAATTACAACACCTCGCTTTACTTCAACTGTCTCATTCAATCTGGTTGGCAGTGCAATGTTATAATAGAAGACTAAAGAAAGGAGTAGTGAATTTGGCCTGAACCAGCTGTAGGGTGTTTCTCATAGGGAGTGACCTTGAATCAGATTCTGAAGGGTAAAGAAGTTAACCAGGCAAAGGAAGGAAAAACACTTTCCAGATAAAATCCTGAGTTACTACATCTCAGAATGGATTTTGAGCCTGGTTCTGTCTGATAAAGAAGTCTTTGTCTTTCTGTTCTACCAGTTGCTAGGGTCATAGCCTTGGAGATTCCTGAGCTCCCAGAACCTGGCTCCCTCTGAAAGAGTGGGAACAGTCTCTAGGCAGGGTGGAGGCCCAGGTTTCTAGGAGGCAATATAAGCTCGAATGATGTCATTTTTTCTACCTAAACTGGTAGATTATTTACTCCTTAGCATCTCTACAATTAAATACCAATGACTACTTCCACCTTTCACAGGAGGATCAAGATAGTTTGCTCCTCACAAAATCAAATGAGTTACATCTCAGCAACTTGTGATTTTCTTAGTGGTTAATGGGAGCTAATATTTATTGAGTGCTTACTAAGTACCAAGCAGTATTGTTAGTCTTTATGTATAAACTCATATGTGTATGTATAAACTCATTGAATGAGTATAAACTCATTCAATATATGTAGGTAAATATATTCACTATTTAATGGATGATGAAAATGAGGTACAGAGAAGTCAAGTTGATCTCAATAGGAACCCAGGTACTGAAGCTAGGGCGGCCCAGCGTTTGAGACCCAGAACCAGATTTGTTAAGTTAGGAGAAGATCTAGAAGTCAAGATGGGAAACCTCTCAGCACATCATTTGAAGCAGAGCTATGACCAAATTGGACCAAGACCCTCATTTTTTCAAATCTAGTATGTGTGAAACCACAACTGCAGGTATCAAGTGGCTAGAGGTGGCAATCCAGAGACACAGTGAGCAAAGAACAGGGTAGCATTTCCACATGACTCCAATGCTAAGGTATTACATCTGATCAGCCCTTAAGCCACTCTAACCTTCTGTTGACCCCAAAGAGAACCTGAGAAGACTCCTAGTAGTATAACCCAATTCTCCTGTCCCATATACCCCACCAGGTGGATGTTAGTCCTTTCGATGTGTAATAAAAGGAGGAGAGTATCCCAAAGTTTCTCTTAATGGTCACTAAAATTAGCAAAGAAAATTTGCTCCAGGTGCCACAAACTCATCTAAGGAGGGCTTTTCTATGGCTAGTGTTCTGTACTTATTGGACATCTTGTCCTGGCACACTGCCTTTAGCATGAATAGTTGGCTCCTTGACCCATGAGATTGCACCACTGACTTACTTCAACCCAAAGGGAGCAGCTGAGGCTTCTGTAAGAAAAGGCAGCTTTCTGGTAGACAAACATTCACAGATTAATTTCTGACTGTCGGAATGCTTTTCAGGCTTTTAAACTCATGCACACTCAAAGCAAGTTTCAACATTTGCTGCCCCTTCCCCAGATAGAGACAAGGAAGTCAATTCCTTCCTAGTTGCCCATAGCTGGACTCCTGGTTTTCTTCTTTCTGCAAACCCAGGAAGGTGTTTTAAAATGTAGATTTTAGGGGCGCCTGGGTGGATCAGTCGGTTGAGCATCCAACTTTGGCTCAGGTCATGATCTCGCGGTTTGTGAGTTTGAGCCATGCGTCAGGGTCTGTGCTGACAGCTCAGAGCCTGGAGCCTGCTTCAAATTCTGTGTCTCCCTCTCTCTGACCCTCCCATGCTCATGCTTAAGCTCTCTCAATAATAAATAAAGGGTTAAAAAACTTTTTAATGTAGGTTTTATTATTATTCAGGTATGCCAAGGACAACAGACTGCAGACAATTGCCATTACAAAGACAGTCCCTTAATACTAATGAATCCCAAGAGGAGAGGGCATGCTGAACCATAGAGAAGGACCAAGGTCAGTGAAGAGGCAAATGTAGCAAGAAACACATGAGCAATAGCCTTTATTGTGATTTCCATGGGGGGAAATGGGTTAGTCAAGGAAAGCAGACTTAGCATTAGCTAGTTTGAATAATTTCAGCAGGCTCTGGAGCATAGGCTGTCCTTAGTTGTCTGGCACCTGGCCCTGTGGTGATTGTCGCAGGGTAATAATGGCCCAGAGAGTGAAAGACACACAGAAGATGTGCTTTGGAGGCATGGCCTCTGATTGGTGTATTTGCTGATGAAAGCCATGCTTGTAGGCCAGTGCTTCACTGTCTCTAAGACTTGGCTAACCCTGGGAAGGGCAGTCCCTCCAGGGTCAGAAAGGCCCCAAGATGTCAAAGCATGAAATACAGAAACTAGAAAATGTGGTTATTAAGGAAGGGAGCTGATGGGACGCCTGGGTGGCTCAGTCGGTTAAGCATCTGACTTCGGTTCAGGTCATGATCCCATAGTTCGTGCGTTCGAGCCCCACTTCAGGCTCTGTGCTGACAGCTCAGAGCCTAGAGCCTGCTTTGGATTATTTGTCTCCCTCTCTCTTTGCCCCTCCCCCATTCTCTCTCTCTCTCTTTCTCTCTCTCTCTCTCAAAAATAAATAAACACTAAAAGAAGAAATAAAACTATAAAGAAGAGAGCTGCTGGGTTCTTTTCTGACAGGGTCCTGACTTAAGTGGCTTTTGCCAGACTGAGATGCTCTGAATCATCCTGGGAGTGATCCATTTTGTCTGATTTGCATCTAGAAATTAAAGTATCCCAATTCAGCAGTGGATTTTGAACTCACACATCTTTGGGTGTGAGGTTGGTTTCCCTGGATCAAACAATCTCCTCTTTGAAGAAAGAATTTTACATTTCTAAACTGTCAAAACTGGGGTTATGGATCCCTAGGGTCATGTGTGAATAGCCAATTGGCTCAACCAGTTGTAGCTCAACAGCTGAGAAATCAATCAACCTAAGAGCAGCCAGTCTATGCCAGTCACCTTAATAGTTACAATGAGGCTCAGGCCAGATAGTCCTCATACTAATAGTACTAATTCCCAGCTGAAAATTAAAATCACCAAGGGGAGCTTTTAAAACATACCAATATTTGGACCCTGCAGCAAACCAATTAAATCAGAATCTTTTAAGGTGTGGCCTGGTTAGCAATATTTTTCAAAACCTCTCTATGTGGTTCTAATGTTCAGCCAGGATTGAAAAACACTCTCCTATAATTAACTCAATTATTAAACAACTTGACAATTGGTCATTATAATAACTTAATACCCAACGGATGATGTAAATTAAAATTCTGGGTTGGGGCACCTGGGTGGCCCAGTCAGTTAAGCGTCTGACGTTGGCTCAGGTCATGATCTCACAGTTCATGAGTTTGAGCCCCTTGTCAGGCTCTGTACTGACATCTCAGAGCCTGAAGCCTGCTTCAGATTCTGTGTCTCCCTCTCTCTCTGCCCCTCTCCTGGCTCATGCACTGTCTGTCTGTCTGTCTGTCTGTCTCTCTCTGCCCCCCACCCCAAATAAACATTAAAAAAATTCTGGGTTAATTTAGAACCATCTTGATTTTGCAACATAGAGTTCTCGCCCTCAAAGAGCTTGGTCTGAAGCACTCAGTGTCTGCTCCTTCCTGCTCCCAGAGACTCTAACACTGTCTGACTTCCCCTATATGCTGCCCTGATGGGCTAACCAGACTGGATATGAAATAATATCCAATTACTCCCTTCATCCTGTGAAAACAAAAGATTGTTTGAGGCTCTGGCAGATACTAAGAGGCATGTTTTCACTTCTAGTTGCCATCCTGGTAGAAAATTAGAGACCTACCTTCCAGTCATGAGTCATGTCTTACCTTCTGATAGAGTTCAAGTGCAACACCAGGAGGGAATTGAGGCATCTGACTTGGGCCAGGATGCCTGTTCTTTGTGAGTTTTCCAGATCCCTAATCAAGCTCTTTACACTCCAATTACTGAGAAGCAGCCACGGAGCTATTCACCCAAATCAGCTCAGTTCTGCTGCAGTTCATGTTTCCATAGGTACCAGGGAGAGAAGCCAATGTTCCTCAAGAATCCTCAAGGTTTCCATAAAATCCTTGGAAAGGGAGGATAGTCTCCAAGGAACTCCACACCTGACTGTAAGGTACCTCAGCAAACCTTTCTTCCAGAATGTTTTGTTCCAGAGAGCTCATCATTAAAGAGTTTGAAACCTTATCTTGGCTGGATGCTCAAAAACTGTTTATGGTAAATTTTTCCTGGCTACCACAGCTTTCTCTGGTCTTGATCAAGCATCTGAAATTATTGCTTTATTGGAGAAACAGAAGTATCCAGGCACAATTTAAATGGGCTTTCTCAAAGTCACTGAGAGAGCATCTTCAGATTCTGTCACATAAGATGTCCCATATATTACTAAGTTACCTCAATTATCATGGAATCAAAAAATATATTTGAGAAACTGTAAAATAATACTGGTAGTAGCAGTAATCCCTTAGCATATTATGACTTATAAAGCTTTTTTTTTTACAGTATTATCAACAAGGGTTAAAATTTAATGAGAGCTTAAATGAGCTTACTATGTACCAAATGTTGAGCCACTTACATGCATTTTCACCTTTAATGTTCATAAAACCTTATAGAAGATTGTCCCTACTTTACAAAGAAAGAAAGAAAGAAAGAAAGAAAGAAAGAAAGAAAGAAAGAAAGAAAGAAAGAAAGAAAGAAAGAAAAAGAAAGAGAAGAAAGAAAGAGAAAGAAAGAGAAGAAAGAAAGAAAGAAAGAAAGAAAGAAAGAAAGAAAGAAAGAAAAAGAGAAAGAAAGAAAAAGAAAGAGAAGAAAGAGAAAGAAAGAAAGAGAAGAAAGAAAGAAAGAAAGAAAGAAAGAAAGAAAGAAAGAAAGAAAGAAAGAAAGAAAGAAAGAGAAAGAAGGAAAATTGAAGAGAGGCTAATAAATTGCCAAAGAGTTCACGCTGATTAATGATGGAGTGGGCTCTCTAACATAGGTATGTCTAACTCCAGAGCTCGTACCACCCAAATGCCTATAGGGGTCAGACAGGTGATGTTAAAAGGAAGAGGTCAGGTGTTAACACACTTCTACTGGTTCCTTCTAGTTTTCCAGATTTCTATATCTGAAGAAGAGCTCTTGTCCTTGGATCTCTTTTCTACCTACCCTTACTTCCTAAGTGATTTCATCCAGTCCCAACTACATACCAAGGACTCCCAAGTGTTTAGGTTGGTCCCCAGTGTCTCCCAAACATCTAGACCTGTATACCCAATGACTATTGTTCCTTTCCACGGATGTCTAATAGGCATCTCAAATTTAACATGCATCCCTAGAGGTCAATCCTCCCTAGATGGAACCCCAGGGTTCCCTGTCCCAATAAATAGCCCCACCATTCATGCATGCGCTTACACCAAAATCATTGGGGTCATTCTTGCTGCACCTTTTGCTTTCATACCCCATAACCAATCCTCTAGCAAATCTTACAGTCTACTCCAAAGAATATTCCAGATCTCTCTATCCTGCCTTCACTGCTATTATCATAGTTCAAGCCACCATCATGTCTGGCCTGGACCAACGCACATTCCTCCTAATATTCCTCCCTGTGTCCTCTTTGTCCCCAGACCAATTTATGCTGAGGGTAAACATCATTTGGGTAAGAAACTATCAGCATGCGGGAGGACTGACTGCTTAAACACTGTCAGTTTTACCTACATTCTCCATCTGGCTTAAAGGCTATCACCATTCATGACATTGCTCCCAAATGACCACAATCACCGAGCTTTTGCTTTGAGTCCCAAATCACCTGTTTAGCAACCTTGGCATAGAATCAGTGCTCACCACAGGGCCACTGGGTGTTCCTTCTGTACCAGCTCCCTTTCCATCCCTGGATTTCCTGTGCCAAGTTCCTGAGGCCAACTGTATCTTGTCCCAACTTCTATTCAGCAGGCCTCAGTTTGGATGACTGGGTTTATGCTGGTTCTGTGCTTTTATATATGATGGTTGTCAGAGGAAGCCACAAGAGAAAGACACTGGAGAGGCCCAGGAAAGGAAAGATTACTATACTCATAAGTCCTAAAAAGGGGGTTACTGCATACCATGCAGGATCACAGGGGAAGTCAGGTTTTTGGTCAGGTGGCAGAAGACATGAGTGAGGGAAAAACTTAGGCCACAGTCTTTGTTGAGGTTTCTGTAGGAAAGGTAAGACTGAACAGAGTAAACAGTTTAGGGTTGGCTAGTCTGAATAATTTTGGCAGGCTCTAAACTATGGGGGTAGTCCCTAGTTGCCAGGCACCTGGCCCTGGGAGGATTAAGGTAGAGAAATATTACTTTTTTTGGGTGAACAGACCTAGTGCTTCTCTCCAATCTGACCCTTGAGCCTAGGTACAGAGTGGTACTGAAACAGATTTCTGGAGGGTTCTGGAGGCAAGGTAATCACTACACTGGTTTACAGAGGGCCCGTCTACTCCCCGAGGGTGGCATGCTATATATAATAAGAAAACTTAATCAGCCCAGGGGATGGAGGCAGCCAGGTTCTCTTCCACCTCAGACCAAAGTGCTCAGATGGGCACAGCTTAGCAGCCAGGAAATAAAAATGATACA
Organism: Acinonyx jubatus; assembly: GCF_027475565.1. Lineage (NCBI taxonomy): Eukaryota > Metazoa > Chordata > Mammalia > Carnivora > Felidae > Acinonyx > Acinonyx jubatus. Next base: position 42,406,942 of record NC_069395.1, read on the forward strand.
AACTCAATAAATTTAACTTAGGCTCAAGAGCCAGAAATGGACTATGTAAGAAACATCCCGAAGAAGTAAACTGATGGATTAGAATCTGCACCTGTGACCTGGGCCTCTTAAGACCCTTTGATGAGTAGGAATTACTCAAGATAGTACCAGAGGCCCAGCTGGGCAAGATTTTCCCTGTGAGCCAGTGGAGTCTCAGATGGTGGGTCACCTCAGGCTGAGGACAGGCTCCCTTCAATCTGAGGAATGAGCCAGCCTATCAGACAATGCTGGATTCACAACTCTGCCCTTCCACCCGCAGATCTGTGACCCAGAACTTTCGCAGAGCTTCACCAAGCACCTCGACAGACACTGTCTCATTTGACCTTCTCAAAACCCCGGTGGGTTAGGTCAGGCGGCGTGTTAGTTTCTCAGGATGCCGTAGCAAGTTACCAAACTGTCTGCAAACCACAGAAATTGATTCTCTCACAGTTCTAGAAGTCTGAAATCAAGTGGTCAGCAGGGTTGGTTCCTTCTGGATACTGTCAGGGGGAATCTATTCCTTGCTTTTCTCCTCACTCCTGGTGGCTGCCCGTAATCCCTGGCATTTCCTGGCTGATACACATATCACTTAATCTCTGCCTCTGTCTTCACATGGCCTGTCTGCATCTCTCTTCCGTGTATCCATTTCTATCTCTTTCTTATAGGATAACCACCACTGCATTTAGGGCCCATCTTAATCCAGGATGATCTCAAGACCCTGGCCTTAATTACATCTGCAAAGACCCTTGTCCAAATAAAGTCACATGGTGAGATTCCAAGCATGGATTCTAGCACTCGGTTAGATCCAAGTAGACACATTTTTTGGAGGTCACTATTCAGCTCAGGCAGATAGGCAGATAGTATTCCTATCCAGAGATAGGGACATTGAGGCTCCGGGAGGTTAAATTACTCAAATCACAAAGCTATTGATGAAAGTTCCTAAACAGGAAGAGAGAGGATGTGCTATAGCATACCTCTGGGGACCTTCTGAGGCATTAGGAGTCCCAACTACCTGTTTGGCTCTAAGTACGTATTCCAAGTTGCAATACGCTGGATGTTAATTTTAGATAAAGGAAACATCTTTGACTAAAAATTAAGAGGCACTATCAAGATCAAATCACCTTTATATACTTTTATGCCCAGCTGCTTTCAACAGGATTTCCTTTCCAATTTCTAGGTGGTTACTTTAAAAGCTACCATCTCTGAGAACACACCTCTTTTAGGTTGTTTATTTATATTTATGTGACAAGCATTTGTCCATTGCTTTATCAGTGTCAGACACTGTTCCGGGAAGCACAGCTATGAAGTGTAAAACACAGCCTTTGTCTGTAGGATGTCCCCTGTCTGGTGATGCACACAGGTGTCAGACTATTGCAGTCCAAAACAAAGACATGAGGGTAACGAAGGATGTTCCAAGTACCAAGGAAAGATGGAACCAGTAATTGTGCCTGAGAACCACAGGGAAGGGTTCAGAAGATGAGCTTTTATGGAGTGTGGAAAGAAAAGTAGTGTTTCCTCAGGGAGATATGTAGGGATAGGATACATGGGGAATAACATGTGCAAAGGTAATTACAAATAAGTAAATAGGGCTTTTAAAGGGGAGGAAGAATTAGTGTCTTGTAAAGGATTAGAAAAGTTAAGCAGGAACCATTTTTACTAGACTTGTATGCCATATCTGAAGTTTGGGTTTTATCATAAACCACAGCAAACCACTGATGAGCCGTGAAGTGTGTATGTAAATGGATCTGCGTTTCCAGTAGAATGGGAATATACAATCAGAGAGCTAGTGTGGAGACAAGGAGACCATTGGGAAGTTTTTTTTTTGCGAAGGTCCAGACGTCAAATGCTTACTCTGATGGGACATGTGGCACTTACTCTGATGGGACGGAGGGGAGGCATTAACTAGAAAACTGTTTGCTTGTGTCCACTCTGAACCCCCACCAGGCTGAGTCCCTGCCCTCTTTTATGCTCCCACAGTGCTCATAGCATATTTGTGTGTATCACATTACATCATGTTTTTGCTTTACAAGTCTGCTTCCATCATTAATCATGGATTTCCCGAGATTGTGCCTTATTCATCTTTGTTTCCCAGAACGTAACAGAGATGTCCAATAAATACGTATTGACCAAATTTTTAATGAGGCAGAACCAACAAGAATTGGTGATCAATAAGATGTGGGGAGTGAGGAGGAAGAGAGGAGTCAAGAATGACTCCAAAGCCTTGCTTTTATGGCTGGGGAAAGGTGATGCCATTACTAGTAGGGGAAAGACGGAGAAGCTTTAGCCGGCCTGGACTTACCGTTGCTCTTGTTAGTTCTTTGAGGAAAGATAACTCGTCGGACTGAGCCTGGTACTGCGTGTCAAATACTTCATAAATTTTGTTAGGCTAAATTGCCTGATGGAAGAAAACCTACCACCTAATGGCTAACATCACTGGGGTGAGATTCAGAACTGAGGTCTACCACTGATCCTACTCCGCTACTCACTCACCCTGAGCTGAGGGAAGAGGTCTAGCCTCTCTACCTGAATGGCCATGCTTACAAACCCAAATGCTCCAAATGCCACCTCTTCCTGGAAGCCCTCCCTGACTTCCCAATTTGACATAATCTCCACTTCTTCCAATATTCATTGCCTTTTTCCCCTCTCCTGCATGTCTCATGGTACTTTCATTACTCTCCACGTTTTGCTATAGTTCAGGATGTGCATGTCCTCTCTTCATAGATTAAAACTACCAAGAGCAGGATTCACAGCAAATTTATTTACTAACAGTAAGGAGCATAACACCATTTTTTATACTTTTGCTGAAGAAATGAATGAAACTCATTAAAAGGCGCGGAAATGGCTCCCAAAGACTCCTCCTAGGTTTTGTATTTATTTGAGAATCATAACCTGGTCTAGGGGTCGGTCGAGGAGCAGGGGAGAGGAAAGGGAGATTTCTAGGGAAAAAGGACTCCACCTTTCTGGTAAGGCAGGGTATCCCACAAGAAATTGCAACCACTTCCCTGATGCTGCCCTGGCTTAGAGAATAACAGGATGAGAATCTGGCCCATTGAGTCTGGAAAAAAATTGAAGACGACATTCAGGATGGGCCGGTGGTTGGTTCCCTTAAAGCCTCTGAAAATGTTCTCTTTAGCTATGCCCCTTCTCGTCACCGAAAATGCTTCCAATTTATTGCCTACACAAGCTTCTACTTTGGCTGGGCTGCTTATTTCAGTGTCCAATTATCCAAACAGGCTCTGACAAGGTTTAGGTTAGGGTCACACACACGCACACACCCCCTGCCCACGCCCACACCCTTGCAGAGTCCTGGCTGGAGCCTGCCGGGTCAATGAGAGACGCCCCCTAGCGCGGCTCCTAAATCAGCGCCTGTGGGGGCGGCTGACGGTGCCGCCGAGTCCTCCTTGCTGTGAGGGCTCCCATTTGTAATCGACTAAAATACTTTGGGCTGCTGTGACTCATGCCCGCCTGACATTTGCCTAATTAATTCTGGCTCTTAAATTCCCGCTCTCTCTTCCGTGAAGGGGCGGCCGGGAGCTTGGGGAAGTGGGATACGCCAGGAGCTCCAGGTGAATATACAGTAGAGCCAGCAAAAGGACAGGCTCCCCCTGCAGAGGGATGGGCAGCAGGAGCCCTCACAGCTCTCCAGGGATCCTGCTGGGGCCAGTTGAGGGTTCTGCAGCCTGTTGGGGAGGCCTGGTAAGGCAGGGGTCCAGAGGGGCCTGGCCTCTTGCTATTGATCTGATATCGACACAGATGCACTCCTGGCGTCTGGGCAGTGCTAGGAGAAGTGGAGGGTCTGACTTGTGTACATTGTAGACAGCACACAAATGAGGCGGCTTGCCCTCTGCAGCATGATCTGTTGCCAAACTATTTCTCCATTTGGGGGTGTTTTGATGAGGCTTGCGATGCTGACAGGGGATTGTAGGACTCAGGAAGCAGTGCTTTTTAAACTTTTGCATCCATTAAAGTTATCCAGGAAGCTTGTGAAAATGCAAATTCCTTGGCCCTGTCCCTCAGAGATTCATTACAGGCATTTCTTCCAGGAACAGTCCTTCCAGAAGCATTGATAACCTCCTTTGATAGTGCTCATTTTCTCTCCCTTCTTTCTAAACTCATAGGGAAGAATCCCAGCACCAGATCTATCCAATTCCCTCCTTCTTGGACACAAAGTACTGTTGGATAAGCACACATGCCTGGGCAGACTAGTGGTCCTCAAACCACTAGCTATGACCCAACCACCACATGGTGGTCCTGTCACCTCACTAACCCATTTCCAAGGACATTTTACATCCCTTTGCCACTTTCCCCAACTCTGCCTACACCACCTGCCCACCCCAGTCTTTGCAAACCAGCTTTAAGTTCCACTTCACAGAAGAATAATAGTTGTTAGCTTGGAAATCCATTCTCTCTCAAACCTACCAAGAAGCTTATCCACACAAGCACCCTTTCTTCTTCTAGTCGCAGGGGAAAAGATCTCAGTCAGCCTCTTTCGGCAATGTCTTAATTACTCCCTTGCCCTATCCTCTCTTTATTGGCTCTTTCTTCCTAACACATATACATATCCAAGTCTCTCAATCTTAAAAATCATCCCTGGGGCACCTGGGTAGCTCAGTGGATTAAGTGTCTGACTTGGGCTCAGGTCGTGATCTTGTGGTTCATGAGTCCAAGCCCCATGTCTTTGGATTCTGTGTCTCCCTCTGTCTCTGCCTCCCCCTGCCCCACTCACGCTCTGTCTCTCTTTCAAAAATAAATAAACATGTAAAAAAGTTATAAAAATCACCCCGCAACCCTAACCCTTCATTCACCATTCTAGGACCTTTCTTCCCTTGACCAACCTTTTGAATGAATGGTTTTACCTCAACTATCTCCACTTTTCACCTCCTCCATTTATTATACTCACCCTGTCCCCATTCCACTATCTTCTGAAATTGCTCTCAGTATAGAAAATGATCTTCCATTGTCAAATACAATTGATACATTTCTGACCCTATTTCACTTGACATCTGGGCAGCTTGTGAACCTGTCTGGATCTCCTTCCTTGAAACTGTCTTCTTCCCTGGCTCTACTGCCCGTAGGACTATTCCCATTCATTTTCCTTCCCAGACTCCCTTCTTTACCTGCTTTAAAAGAAGGTTTTTCCCTGGGTTCCATTCTCATTCCACACACTCTCATGGCTCCAACCACCATCCATTACCTGATGTCTCCCAAATCTGTATCCTGAGCCCAGATCTGTTCCATGATCTCTGATATATTAGTGGCTTATTGCATAGCTCCATTCCATTGGATAGCCTAACACAGAGTTTTAACTCATGTCCAAAACAGAATTACCATTCCTTAATCTCTGCCAATTTTACTTTACCTCTTTTTCTATATTTTGTAACTCAGTGTTTCTCTACATTTTTCACTTATTTTTATGTTCTGGCCAAAATGTCACCTTTTCAGAGAAGGTTCTCCAACTACCTTAACTAAAATAGCAATCCTATCCCCACCTTCGCTTAAATGCCATCCCCTTATCCTGTGTTTTCTTCATAGACTATATAGCTAAACATTGCTAATTTTATTTTTTGGTCTCTCCCACTTAAAGGCTCGACAAAGACAGGAAATTTGTCTCATCTACTTCAGCATCTCCAGTGCCTAGAATGATGCCTGGCAAGAATAATTATTAGTCAAGGGAATGAATAAAAGCTTGGTTCAATAGAATCCCGTGGAGTGCTTTGAAAATGCAGATGTATGGGCCCAACTCCACCTACTAAATCAGGATATCCAAGGATCAAGTCCAGGAATTTGCATTTTAAAAAGCTCTCCAAGTTAGTTCTTGGAAGAACTAGCTCCTAACTAGAGGGATGTCACTACCATTGACCCAAGATCCTGCACATCCTCCCTAACTCACCCTTCCCCTTACTTTATAGATCCATCACAACCATGCCCTGTTTTTCTCTCCCCTTGTCATCTTGTCCCATCCATTCTAATGTTTTTGACATTATTTAAATATGTACCCTTCTTTCTATTTGCCAATGTCACTACCTTCACTCCATTATCAATTTTTGTCAGTGACCCAGGGAGGTTTCTAATTGATATCTCTACCTCCAGTCTTGACCTAATGCAATCCATTTTTCTATCCTTTCCACAAATGGAACTTTCTAAGATGCAAATATAATTACATCACTCCTCTGTTAAAAACCTTCCATCTATTCCTTATTGCCTTCGAAATTAGGCTAAAATCCATTATCGTGTTCTGACTGCCACATATCTCCAGTGTCAGCCTTCCTGAGTGAAACTTATCCTCTAAAATACCTAGGAATAAATTTAACTAAGAAGGTGAAAGACCTGTAGTCAGAAAACTATAAAATATTCACAAAATAAATTTGAACACTACACCAACAAAAAGATATACCATGCTCATGGTTTGAAAGAATTAACATTGTTAACATGTCCATACTACTCAAAACAATGTATAGATTCAATACAATCCTTATCAAAATACCCATAGTATTTTTCATAGGGCTTGAACAAATAATCCTAAAATTTGTATAGAACCACAAAAGACCCCAAATAGCCAAACAATCTCAAGAAAGAAGAACAAAGCTGGAGGTATCACAGTCCCAGATCTCAAGTTATACTATAAAATATCAAACCAATATGGTACTGGGCCAAAAAATAGACACATAGATCAATAGCATAGGATAGGATAGAGCACCAGAAATAAACCTATGCTTATATGGTGAGTTAATCTAGGACAAAGGAGGCAAGAACAGACTATTGGTAAAAGATAGTTTTATCAATAAATGCTATGGGGGGGGGGTGTGGGAGTGCAACTGGGTGGGTCAGTCGGTTGAGCGTCTGACTCTTGGTTTCGGCTCAGGTCACAATCCCAGGCTTATGGGATCAAGACTTAGGTCAGGATCCATGCTGGGTGTGGAGCCTGCTTGAGATTCTTTCTCCTTCTCTCTCTCTTTCTCTCTCTGTCTCTCTCTCTCTTTCTCTTTCTCTCTGTACCCCTCTTTTTCCCCCTCTGCACCTCTCCCCTGCTCCTGTGATCTCTCACTCTTGCTCTCTAATAAAAACAAATTAAATTTAAAATTTAAAAACAATGCTTTTGGGAAAACTGGAGAGCAAAAAAATAAAAGAGGACCACTTTCTTACACTATACACAAAGATTAACTCAAAATGTATTAAAGAACTAGACGTGAGACCTGAAACCATAAAACTCCTGGAAGAAAACAGAAGCAGTAATCTCTTAGACTTCAGCCTTAGCAACATTTTTCTAAATATGCCTTATCAGGCAAGAGAAACAAAAACAAAAATAAGCTATTGGGACTATCCCAAAATAGAAAGCTTCTGCACAGTGAAGGAAACCATCAACAAAACAAAAAAGCAACCTATGCAATGGGAGAAGGTAAAACAAATGATATACATGATATAGGGTTACTATCCAAAATATATAAAGAACTTATACAAATCAACACCAAAAAAACCCCCCAAATGATCCACGTAAGTAATGGGAGGACAAGAATAGACTTTTTTCCAAAGAAAACATACAGATAGTCAATAAGCACATGAAAATATACTTGACATCACTAATTACCAGAGAAATCCAAATCAAAACCCCAATGAGATCATGTCACACCTGTCAGAAAGACAAGCATTAAAAAGACATGAAATAAGTGTTGGCAAGGATGCAGAGAAAAGGGAACCTCATGCACTGTTAATGGGAACGTAAACTGGTGCAAACACTCAATAATTAAAAACAGAAATACCATACGATCCAGCAATTCCACTATGGGCTATTTACTCAAAGAAAATAAAAACACTACTGGAAAAGATACGTACCCTTGATTTATTTCAGCATTATTTATGATAGCCAAGATATGGGATCAGCTCAAGTGTCCACCGATAGATGAGTGGATAAAGAAGAGTGTGTGTGTGTGTGTGTGTGTGTGTGTGTGTGTGTGTGTGTGTGGAATATTACCCAGCCATAAAAAAGAATGAGGTCTTGCCATTTGTAACAACACGGATGGAGCTAGAATGTATTATGCCAAGTGAAATACCTCAAAGATAAATATTACATAATTTCACTTACATATGGAATCTAAACAGCAAAACAGAATTTAAAAAAACCAGAAATAGAGTCAAAATACAGAGACATAAACTAGTGGTTGCCAGAGGAAGGGGCTGGGGGATGGACTAAATAGGTGAAGAGGTTTAAGAGGTATAAACTTCCAGTTATAAAATAAATAAGTCACAGAGATGGAAAGTACAACATAGGGAGTATAGTCAATAACATTGTAATAATTTCATATGGTGACAGACGGTGACTACACTTACCATGGTGAGCATAGGATTGTTGAATCTCTATGTTGTATACCTGAAACTAATATAACATTGTATTTCAACTATACTTCAATTAAAGAATGATAATTGGGGCGCCTGAGTGGCTCAGTTGGTTAAGCATCCAACTCTTGATCTCAGCTCAGGTCCTGATCCCATGGTTCAATGGTTTGAGCCCAGCATCAGGACTTGCACTGTCAGCGCAGAGCCTGCTCGGGAGTCTCTCCCCGCCCCCTTTCTTTCTGCCCCATCTCCTCTCCCCCAAGCACTCTTTCTCTCTCTGTCTCTCTCTCTCTCTCAAAATAAATAAACTTTAAAAAAAGGATAACAAAACAAAAATGAAAATTAGGGGTGCCTGGGTGGCTCAGTTGGTTAAGCCTCTGACTTTGGCTTGGGTCATTATCTTGTAGTTTGTGAGTTTGAGCCCCACGTCAGAGTCTGTGCTGACAGCTTGGAGCCTGGATTCTGCTTTGGATTCTGTGTCTCCCTCTCTCTCTGCCCCTCCTAGCTTGTGCTCTGTGTGTGTCTCTCTCTCAAAAATAAATAAACATTAAAAAAAAATAGACCACTTTGTACAACTTCGTGTTTATCATCTCCCCTCAGAGTCTGCTTGTTTGTAGCTGCTGTTCCTTTGGTCAGCACTTCCCTTGGCTCCCCCCCCCCCCCACCCCGCCACCAGCCAACACAATTAGTCACCTACTCCAAGTCAGGTTTAGGACCTCTTTCAAAACCAGGTGCACTTCAAGGTCAAAGCTGAATTGGAGTGGTTTCTTCCAACTGTAGATCTCTTAAATGCAGGCCTGTGCATTTGAACTTTGTATCCTCGGAACATATAGTAGGCATGTGCTGAAGCCAGCTTGCCCCAGTGAGAGATAGCCAACTGAGCACATGTCTTCCCAATTCCACATTTATGCTGATAACTCGTAATCAGCCATGGTGGAAGTTATCCATACCACAGAGGTTGGCAGATGCTATAAATGAGGATTTTTTTTTCTGGAGAGCTGGTTGTTAAACATGTATCAGCATACCACTACCTACAAGAAAACATGTCTAACATTCAGTGCACAGTCAGTTCAATGTTTGTTGGATAAGTGAATTAATGCATGAAAAAAAAATTTTAGGAGTCAAAGTCATCTCCTTAAAACTTTCAACTTTATGTTTTCTGTTATGACACAATGCCAATCCACGTTCTCTTTCATAAAACTAGCTTTAAACTGAATAAAGAAATCGCTGTCACGTTTCTCCATAGTCTTCCATTTTTCTTAATGCAGTTCCCCGACCTGACTCCTTGAGCCACTCCCCAGGGCACTCACCCCTCTGGCAATGTCCCTGGAGAGGCTCTCGTGTGTCAGGGTTCCTTTTTAAGAAGCGTGGCTCCCAAATGGGGCACAATGCTCTAGGGATGGTCTAACCAGAGCTGGCCACAATGCAACTATGGATTTCAGTAACAGGTACATGGTGCTTCAGTCACTGAAGCCTGAACTGTGCTCACACAGACACCCTTATGTGCATACGCACACATGCATAGACACACAATTCCATCATACACTTTTGTACTAAGTGGATATTGAAACACAATGCCAGCTTTAGGGAAGCCTGGGTGGCTCACCTGGTTGAGCACCTGACCCTTGATTTCGGCTCAGGTCATGATTGCGCAGTTTGTGAGTTTGAGCCCCAGGTTGGGCTCCCTGCTGACAGCATGGAGCCTGCTTGGGATGCTCTCTCCCTCTCTCTGCCCCTCACCCACTTGCACACGCACACACACACTCTCTCTCAAAATAAATAAAATAAAACTTTTCAAAAATGCCAGTTTTTACATAAATCCTTGTTAATTTTAGCTTAATGTTTCAGCCTCAGTGTTCCAAACTATTGAGATGTTATTTAATCTTGATTCTGTCATCTCAATGTTTTTTTCTGCCCTGGCATCTGGGTTCTGAATTATGCATCATAGATTCTTGAATAGGCAATAGAAGAGGAACTACAGGAAGGAAAGAAGCTAAAATTCATCGAGGAATGCCTTCTATGCACAGGGCGTTGGCAAGACATTTTCATATAATTTGCTACCTTTAATCCTGGCAACAACCTGCAAGGTAAGTATTAATGGTACCATTTTAACAGATGGAGACGAACTCCCCGGTGCCTCAAGGAGTCAAAGAACGTGTCCAAAGTCAAATAGAACTGGAATTGGTACCCATGTTTGTCTGAGCCTGAAGTGTATGTTCTGTGTATAACATTGCACTACTTCCCAGAAAATATTACTAGTAACTAGTATTAGCATTCAGGAAATGCTTTCACAGAGCTATTTTCTCTTGAGATGCTTACAATTTTACGAGGCAGTTCTTACTCCCCCGTGGTCTTTGAGGAGACTTATTTCTTGGCCAAATTTAGATAATCTCCTCCGAGTAACCAAGGAATGCTCCATGCTGACTGACCATGAGGTAGATTGCACATGGACAGCCCATGGCTGCCCTCTAGTCATGAGTGGTAATAAAACCAACATTCTTTGTAGATGCGTTGGCCACTTATATGCCAGGTTCCGTGTGGACCTTGATATTCACATGTTCTTGAGTAACATTCATTGCCAGCCTATGAGATAATAATTCCTATTTTTCCTATTTTCTAGGTGTGTTAACTAAAGCCTCAAGAGGTTTAGCTGCCCAAGATCACAGTTAAGAGGAGGCAGAGTTGGGGCTTGAGTCTAATATGCCTGACTTTTGCACTCATGTTCTCATCCACAACCTTTGGGAGGCGTTCTTCACAAAAAGGAGTATAAAAGCTCAGACTGTATCCTAGGCCACTTGGAAAATTCAGGGTCTCATCTGAACTTTTCTCTAAGATTCTCCAGGTTTTATAAGGGCGGCTCATGTATTTTGATTCAGTAACATCCAGATCCATGTCCAAATTTCATTTATTGCTTAAATCTATCATAAGAAGAAAAATAAGCAAAGAAAGAGGGAGGATTTGTACCTGTCTGTTCCAGAGCTGCAATTTTTTTCCCTCCCAGTGTTGCTGTTCTGGCTGTGAGAGTCTAGTTCCTTCCAGCACGTGCATATCTGATGGTGTCAAAACGGTCAATCATTCAGGCTCACAAAGCTGCCCGATCCTGTGTCAGCACTTCCCATCATGTCAATGACCCAAATAGGCCAACAGATTCCTGGCAGGTTCATTTCTCCAGACGGATGTATAATCCCCAACCCACTCTGAAGAAAATGGTATCTTTTTTTTTTCCTTCACTTGTTCTCTCGCACATTCTCTCTCCTGCCCTGGACAGGTTCTGCCTAAACATTGTCACCACGCTGAGTGGTGAGTTGTCATGCAGAGCGAAGTGTCATACTGAAGGAGGCATAAGCTGCTAACCGGAGCCTAAAATCTAAAGAAACAATACTTCTGAAGCCAGAATAGCTGAGCAGAGAGAACTACTGCAAGGCTTGGGCGTTTGGTTCAGACCAGCTCCTTTAAACTCCATCTCATCCCATCTGCATTTCACCTATCAGATTAGATGCACATAACTGGCCCCGTGAGGGACTGTGGTACCTCATAGCTCTGATTCTGCTGCAGAGCCTGGCACTGTCTGCTCCCATTGCCTGAATGCATGCCACTCCCAGCCTCACTTGCTTGACCTCCCTAACTTAGTGGACCTTCTAGTGGTTCAGGCCTCTATCCCAAGCCTTTCCACAATCTAGATTCTCCAACCCAAAGATCACAGCTCCAATTCATTAATGCAGCTTCTTGGTTGCCAGTAAGAGTTATGTTTCTTAATCTCTGCCCTAGTAGGAAAGCAGCAGACTGAATGACTAACTCAGTACGAGAAGAGTGTCTTACACTATCACAATTAGCTAGATTCCCCGCAGGGAGACCTGAACCCAAGAACTTTGTCATGAAAGTCTCTCTATGCCACTGGAGGGTCCTCAACCCAGCCCAGCTTTGGGTGGCATTGCCTTCATTAGAATAAGCTATATGAGGATGTTCTAGGGCCAAAGAACATTCAAGGAGGTTTGAAAGGATGCAACACTCAGCTTCTTTCAGACATCATCCCCCTTACAAGAGAAGGGATCATAAACACTCACCTTTCAAGAACCATGATACCATGTTTACCCTGACTTGTTGACAAAACCAATCAAATTTATCCCATCCCAAGGCCACCCTTAGTTCCAGATTCTGCTGCCCTGTTCTTGAGGTGACCAAGCCCACTGCATGTCCCAGATTTGAAGGAAATTCTTTAGGAAAGGTTAGGTCTGCCATTCTATTGCTCACCATTCCCAGGAATGATGGAATAGGATTTAGGAAAATACTCTCATTTAGGGGATTTCTGCTGTCAGGATGGCGGGGCTATTTCTGTCTCTGCAGGGGAATTCGCTTATTAAAAAACACCATCTAATTTCTGCTCATGAATTCAACATGCATTCATTGAGCATCGAGGTACCTGGTTCTGTGTTACAACCTGAGGATGTAAAAATAGATAATAGGACTCCTTCACTCAAGCAGTTTCTAATCCAGTAAGAAGATCCAAACTTCTCATGTATCATGTTATATATACAAGAAAATAAGTGTCTACAAGCTTCAGATACAGAAGGAAGCTATTGGTTCTGTCGGTATGGGGGCAGTTAGTTAGGGAATATCCTAACAGGAGGTCATGTTGTACAAGGATTTGAAAGATGCTTGTGTGTTTCCTTCAAAACCGGTAGACTGAACACACATTATCTCCACTATTTCCTGAAACCATACGACAAGGAATTTTTTATGGAATAATCCTTAAGGACAAAGAGAATAGGAAAAGAAATAACACCAAACATATTATTCTGATGTGAAAAAGCAGATGGGAATCTGATAACAGACTCAGCAGATTGGCTGAGAAGGCTCAAATCTTAAGGTACGAGATACCACTAACAATGAAGGTGAAGCTTAAGGTGAAGCCAAAAGCAGAAGTTCTGAAAGTTGGTCTAAGAAGCGTTAAGATCCCAAGGTGCCTTCCTCCCACCTTCACCCTCTCCCTTCCATACGCAGATGGCTCCCCCACTCCACCAGGGCAGGAGACTGAAGAAGGTGAACTGGAGGGATGCTGGATTGTAGACATCAGGTGCAACTGAGGGGAGATGTGCTATCCAGAAAACAGGGGATTCAGTGGAAGTCTGCTCACAGAACCATAAGAGACTTCTGCATCCTGCAAATAAGAACATCAGCACCAGGCCCATTCCCCCTAGTTAGAGAGTGAAAGCATTTATTCTGAAAACAAAACAAAACAAAACAACTGAGTAGTCCAAGAGACAAGACTTGAAAGCCTTCCACAGTGGGAGAGATTAGCCAGGTCACCTAATAGTGAAGCTGTTTTTAGTCAACAGACCCCCACCCACAAGCATGGATTTTTCAGGCCACCATTCTTAAACTAGAGGGGACAGCCCAAAATTTCCAGAAGTTTGAGAAAAGCCTCTCATATCAAAGGCAAAAACAAACAGGAAAATAAAAGGAACTTAGAAGAAAGCCAAGATAATTCAGGGAAAAGAAACCTATAAAAATATAACATATAAAATATGGAATAAGTACTATCATACAGACATATATACATATTTCAATATGCTTAGAAGAGAAAGAATTTTTTACTGGTGAAAAAAACAGGATGCTCTCAAGAGGGGTGCCATCAGAAGACCAATAAAGTCCTTTTAGATATAAAAAGCATGAAAACTCAACAAATATTTGGAAGATAAGTTTTAAAAATCTCCCAGAGAATGGAACAAAAATACAGAGAGAAATAATATAGGGGTGAAAAAAGAATGAAATTAGAAAAGCAGTCCAGAAATACTAAGGAATTCCAAAAATAGAAAATGGCAAAAACAGAAGTTATCAGAAAGCTAAGCAAGAAAAGAAAATTGCCCAAACCTGAAGGACATTAACTTCTAGATTGTAAGAGTACTCCAGTGGCCAGTACAATGGAAGCAAACAGACTCACAACAAAGCACATCGCTGTAAAATTTCAGAATCCCAGGGACACAGAAGATCCTAAATGCTTTTAGGAGGTCACAAAGAATCAAGAACCAGAATGGCATCAGGCTTGCCTAGTTTTCTTACCTCCACGTACCACTAATCCATTGGCAATAGGAGTGGAAGCTAGAAAACGAGGGGCCTTCAAAATTCTTAAGGAAAATAATTTCTAACCCAGAATTCTATGCATGGCCAAACTATCAATCAAATGCAAGAATCAATACATTCATGTGCACGCATGCTTTGAAAAACTTCATTTCCCATGCATACTTTCTTAGGAAGCTACTTCAGGATGTGGTCTGGCAAAGAGAAGGAGTAATTAAAACAAGACAACATGGTTTCCAGGAAACAAGAGGTCCAGCACAGGAGAGAAGGAAAGAATTCTAGGATGATGAGGAAGAGAATTTAGGAAGACAGCTACTCAGCAGGGTAAAGTAGAGATGGGGGAGGAAACATTCAAGATGAACTTGACAAAATACGTGATGTGAGCAAATACATGGAGAGGAAACTTACACATTGGGAAGATGTCTAGGTAGGAATTAGTGGTAGGTGAACAGAGAACTATGCAAATGAAGAAGACAATTATTAGCTCGAGGGAAAATGAAAAGTTGTACAAGAAAGGAAATGAAATCATGCTTTCCTACACGGGCATGCTGTGAATACAGTCATAATTACGTAAACACTGAATACTGATCTAACTAAAAATGCTGATATAAATCTATTGGGAGACTGAGGAGAGGAAAATCACAGAGGTGGGCGAAGGAGGTGCTAAGGAGAGCTAAACCTCATCTTCCATAGTGAGAATTCAACAGGTAATTCCTGAAACTGAACATCAAGTAGTATTAGAAAGGTGCTATTTAGCAATATAGAAGTAAATGCCCAAAGAGCAACCGAAAACAGTTGCATCCAGGAAGAATAAAGCAGGGAAAAGGACAAGTTCAGGGAACTGTATTTTTCATGAAGTTTACAACTGACTTTTTAGAATATGTATAACTTAGAAGAAATTTAAAAATATATATGTTTCCCTGGGTGGAGAGAAGGATGAAATGGTTTCTAAGGTAGAGGAAACAATATGTATAAATACACAGATGTGTGACACAATGTGTTATATACTGAGAATTTCCCTGGAGCACAGGTGTGTCATAGAAGACAGGGGAGAGGTAAGCAAAACCCAGGTCATGAAGGACCTTGTATGACTTGAGACCAGACAGATCACTTCCCCAGGTGCTGGGAGAAATCTGAAATTAGATGGCTGAACCATGGACAGTGGCAGAGCTGCTGAGGCCCTTGAAATGGACAAATGTTGGTCTGCCCTCCAGAAAGAAGAAAGAGTTTGGTGCTATTGAGTAATGGCTTATAGGCTAGGCTAAATTCTAGAATGGACTTTCAAATGAATGGTTTTACAGAAGAAAAGGATAATAATGAAGAAATCTATAGGAGTTCATGAAGGAGTCAGACTACAATGATCTCTCATTTTTATCCAGCATGGTTATGAGATGGAGATACCAAGAAAAAGCTGAGCACACAGAGTTTTCTTAATTTCCATTAAATATTTGTCTCCCTGCTACCCCTGTGCACGAGATGAAGATATATAGGCTAGGTGACAGAACAGTAGGACTACTAGATAACTGTTTTGACCACACGCGGTGATGTATGTCATTTGCTCAAGGACTCAGCCCAAAGTGATTTCCGTCCCAATATTTTTAACCATGAATTGAATGGTGGCATTTTCATTAAGTTCTTGCATGTCAGAACCTGAGAAGCTTGATGGGGAGTTGGGATGGAAATTCAGTCTCCTAAATGACTTTGGCATATTTGAATAATGAACTGAATCGAACCATCTAAGCTTAATAGGAACAAGTATCAAGTCTTCCACATAGGTATATGGTCCCATTATTACCTACCCACCAGTTACCTGTCCAGCTTTACTTGTGGCCACAGGCTCTTCAGCCTCTGGACAAAGGCTACTCCCTGCAGTTCTGACACAGATTTCCTCCATATCTTTGTAGATACGGCCTTGCTGCTTCTGTTTGCTCTGCCCACCCCTTTTCCCTGTCCCCCCTCATATGCCCCTTCGACATAAACTCAACAGTCACATGCAGTTCAAGTCCTCTATAAATTTCCCACCACATTTTTCCCCTTCTACTCTAATCCTGGTAGAATTTAACAACCCACCCCACTTTGGGCTGCCACTGTACCCAGCTGATGTCTATCAGAGTAGTTATAGCATTTTGGGGCCATTTTTTTTCCCTTTTATTGGTGAGAAAGTATAATGCAAACAGCATCTGGAACTACATTAACCAGGTTCAAATACTCACTCTGCCACTTAGCGACTATGTGCTATTGGGTAAATCCCTTAACCTCTATGTGCCTTACTTTCCCCCCCCCTCTATAGAGAAAGGGTGATAATACTTTGTACCTTTAGGGTAGTGAAGAGGCTTGAGTGAGTATTAATGACTAGCATATAGTAAGTGCTAGATGTATCTTGTCCCTTTTATATATCTTGTCCCTTTAATAGCCACTGACCACCTTGTCATTTGCCTCTCTGTTTTATAGCACCCCATGCAGTATATTACACACAGCAGGGCACCTACTTAAAACACCTCAATAGCTCCCCACTGCCCCCCTCAAAAAAAATCCAAATTCCTCAACTTTCCTACTACCGACCTCACCAGCCTTCACTCTCCCCTCAACACCCCACAGATCCTACATTCTAGCCTTGCTAAATGAACTTCTGGTGGCCAAAATGTCTCAAGCACTGAGCTTCGTCAAATCTTCACACTGGGACATTCTGTTCCCTCAGAATGTTGAGGTTCTGGCCCCAGCCACATTCACAGCTAGGCAGCTTAGTGACAGAACCAAGAGGGATAGAGTCAGGCTCACTCTGTGCAGGTACGCTGCCATGGACCACGACACACATTATTCCTAAACTGCCATCTGGCTATTCTTTCATTTGCACAAATCCCTACTGACAGTTATGGACCCCCTCACCCCGTGGAGCCACTGTCCCCTCAGGACGATCGCTTTTGCAACATCTCTCTCCCTCCTCACTGCAGACATACCCAGCTAGTCCCATTAACTTTGAACTATTATAAAACTGAATCAGCATTAGCCAGACCTGGGGATATTGGCTGAGAACACTTTGGTTTCTATCACCTTTCCTTACATACTAAGTGGGATCTCTGAGGCAAGGACTCTCATCTGCACATTCTGAACCCACCAGATTTCCAGATTTTGAGCTGCTTCCAAAACCTCACTGTTCATTTTGGTAAATTGAAAGCCCCTAGTTTGGGGAAGTGAAAAATGTCCCTTGAACTAAGAACAGCTGGGTTTATATTGTGGCAACTGTTAATCACTACGTTATTAAAAACAATTTTTTTTAAGCAAAGAGAAAGTACTGTGTAATTCCTCCAGCTTTCCAGGGAATTTAGGCTTCCACAAGCTAGGGGCCATTTCCTAATGCAGAAGCTCAGGTCACCTGTGAGTGGAACAGCAGTGCCATCCAGTGGCCATCTCATGTAATGCAACGGTCCTCTATACTCCTGTGCCCATTTTTCCCACTAACCCTGAACGTGAAGTCTCAGAAGCCCTGTACTGTAGAAACATTTTTCCCAAAGCCATTTGGAAAAAAATATATATTGTTTCTACATCTGTCAAGCTTTTGAAGTGTTACTATTCTATGGAATTTCTTGAATATCAATTTTTTTGAGTAGTATTCAAAATGTGGTCCAGGGACCCCCCTACCCCCCACCCCGTGGGGGTTCACAAGAGCCTTTCTGCTTGGGGTTCTGCAATGTCAAATTTTTGTAATACTGAAATAGTATCTGTCATTTTATTCTCATTCTTTCAAGTGTATACTAGGCATTTTCAGGATTTACACAACCCATGACAAAGCAACAGACTGAAGGAAAGGCAGATAGGAGAAATGAGTCATTAAGCCAGATATTAGCGATTCACAAAATTACAAAAATGTCATTTTTTAGAAAATGGTTATTTTTCTTAAAATAATGTTTTTATGTTAACACGTAATGGGTTTACTGTTAGTTTAAATGAATACATTTGTTTAATTTCTGTTTTAATTTTGAATATAAATATTAAAAGAATATTACACACCCACATGAACAAAAGCACTTTGGGGTCCTCTATATTTTATGAGCGAATGGGGCACTAAGACTAAAAAAGTGTGAGAACCACTGCTTTTGAGGCTTAGTTGCACTGTTAAACTGTCACTGTCATCATTTCTGCACTGAATGGTACTCAGTGGACATTCATGACTCACTGACACAGGACATCAAGGGAGCTGGGTATTTTTTTCCCCCCCATGGGGAGGAGGTACTTAGCTTTCATTAGGTTTTCAGAGACATCTGTGACTCTGTTCACCCTGACAGTGGTTAGAACCACTTGAATGTGAACGTAGCCTAGGAGCTAGAAGGCTTTGGGCTCTCATCCTCATCTAAGAGAAAAGAAAGATCTTTCCAGTGTTTCTCTTCATGCAGAACCCCTGCTGGAACTACGGAGAAATCAATTATGTCTCTATTTTCATTACTTTACAATTAAAGAAGCAAACTTTCATAACCCTTTATATTTTGAAAGTGGGGGAGGGGCAGCGACAGAGGGAGAGACAGAACCCTTAGCAGGCTCCACACTCAGCACAGAGTTCCACACCGGGCTTGATCCCACAAGCCGTGAGACCATGACCTGAGCCAAAATCTACAGTCAGATGCTCAACCGACTTAGCCACCCAGATGCCCCTATTTTTTTCATGACCTTTTAAAGTGTGATTTATACATGTCTCATTTATATCATGTCTCACTTAACCAATATAAAAAGTGTGGTCTCCCTCCTGGGGTAACCATAGGAGACTAGCCTGGAATTAAAATGCTTTTCAAAATGTTTGTCAATGCTACTGACCTTCCAAAGATCTGATTATTGGATTTATCAATTCCACTGCTTTTTGTTTTCTAGTTCATTAATTTTTGTTTTCTTTGAATTATTGTAAAAAATAAAAGTTAAAGATAATTTCACATTATAAATGTTACCTTTAAGTACAGCTTTAGCTATATCCAGTAGATTTTATAGGTAATGTTTTATTTTTAGGGAAACTCTAAATCTATGATTGGAGCTTTAATCTTTTCTGTGATCCAAAAGTTAAGGGCTTTTAAAGCTTTTTAAGTACTTCATTGTTAATTTCTAGTTTCATTGCATTTTTAAAACCACTTTACTGAAATATAATTCACATACCATAAAATTCACCTTTTTAAAATCTACAATTCAAAAAAAATCCACAGTTCAGTGAATTTGGTGTATTCAAAGTTGTATAATTATCACCCCTAATTTTAGAACATTTTTATCACCCCCCAAAAAGTTATATCTATTAGCCCTCACTTCCCAGCACCCCACCCCCACCCCTGCCTCCTGGCCTCCAATCCTAACAACCTCTAGTCTGCTTTGTCTCTATAGACTCTTATTCAGGACACTTCATATAAATGGAATCCTATCACCTGTGGCCTTGTGTGTCTGGTTTCTTTCCCTTAGCATAATACTCTCAAGGTTTATCCATGGTGTAGTACGGATCAGTATTTTATTCCTTTTTATGGCTAATATTCCACTGTCTGGATACACATTTTACCTATTCATTAGCTGATGGACATTTGGGTTGTTTCCACTTTGTTTATTATTAAGAATCCTGCTATGAACCTTTGTGTCCAAGTTTTTATGTGGATAGGGTTTTTTATTCTTCTTTGGTAAATACTTAGGAGTGGAATTTATGGGTATATGGTAATTCTATGTTTAACATTTTATCTGCCAAACTGTGTGTTCTAAAGTGGTTGAATCATTTTACAATCCTACCAACAATTTTTCCATGTCCTTGCCAATATCCTTTTTTTTTTCTTAATTTTAGTAATCCTAGTAGGTGTGAAGGGTATCTCATTGTGGTTTTGACTAGCATTTCCCTAATGACTAATGATGTGGAGCCCACTGCATTTTAAATAGTGGCCAAATTTTAGAATTTATGATTTCTTTGCAGCTTTTAGTATGTGATCAATGAAATCTTCTATGAATTAAAGAAAAAAATATGTTCTTTTCTAAGACATGATGGTTAGTTTTCTCTAGAGATCTCTGATACATAATGTATATATTTTTATTTAATTATATCCCTGCTATTATTTACTTGTTTGGCCTTTAAAAATTCAAAATATATTAAAACCTTTTAATACTATTGTGTTCGTTTCTTCTTGTATTTCTAACAAATTTCCCTTAATTATATTGACGTAGTATTATGTGGTACTTAAAGGTTTATGATAGTTTCAGCTTTACTGAATATTACATCCTTGTTAATAAAATGGTTCTCTTTGTAAAAAGGTTTGTAAAAAAATAAGTTTATCTGATAATGTTCATCAACATACTATCACTGATATGGACATTGTTTTTGTATTTGCAAAAATATTTTTGTCATGTTTGCTTATACATTTTATTGCCCCTTTCTTTAAATAAGTCTGATAAATAGCATACATTTAGGTTTTGAAATATTCAATCTGAATGTTTTTAACATAGAAATTAACCTAATTGACCTTTCTATAAATTGAAAATATGGTTAATTAAATTTGATTAAAAGAACTCATTTTTAGAAATTAGTTTTTGGTGGTGTTCTATACTTTTAAAAATGTTTTTTTGTTATTTCTTGGTTTTTATCTCTTTGATAAACCATTTTTTCTGCATTTATGATTTAGAGTTTTTGAAGCATGTCCTTGGGTTCCTTAAACATTTGTCAAAAGCATTCTGTTAATTTATATTTCTTTAGAGCTAGAGTGAAGAATTCAACAATATTTTTAAACTCCCCTTGCTTGACACCATTTTTCTCTACTTCTCACTCACCACAAATTCTGGATCTTGGTGACAATAATCTGGGCTTTTTTTTTTTTACCTATAGTGTTATTATTTTGTATTTTAATATTTTTATAATCATTTTAAATATTCATAAATTGTTTTTTGATCAAAGTATTTAGACAGCTCTATTTTAACTGGATTAAGCAGTCATCGCTGTTGCATTCATGTACTGACATCCCTTATCTTTAACTTTGTTCCCTCATTCATTTGGGTCAAATCTTTATGAATCTATTAAAAGAAATATACATTAGTAGGACGTTTTCTGGATCCCTAAATATGAAAGAATATATTTGTATTGCTAACATACACGGAAAGAAAGCATCGCCGTGTACAGAATTCTTAGGTCACACAATTTTCTAGATTGTGTTCCACTGCTTTCTGGAATTTACTATTACAAAGGAAAAATGTGATAGTTAGCCTGTTTTATTAGGCAAAGCAAAATAAAAGAACACATAAATACTGACCAGCAATAAACATACCTGTTTCGATATTAATAATTTCTGATTATTTTATGTCTATGATATTGTTTTCCATTTCTAAGATAACATCGACCTTGACATGTACAGATTTCAGGGGAAAAAACATTCAATGTTATAAAAGTTATTTGTTTTTATTTGTTCATTTTAACTAGCAGACAATAAAATACTTGTCTATATAATGTTTTATTAAAATCAAAGTTTTAATCTAAGTCTTTTCATCTATGGTTTGAAGATTAAACATTTTGTCCATTAGCAATCATACATAAAATTCTAATTTTGCGCTTTTTTAAAAAAGTGTTCATAACACTGATATTTTTGGCATCGTTAAAATTAATAGCATAATTTCAAAGCACAAGAAATGCCAGAGTTGTACGTACATTTCCCACTTGGAAATTTTTATTGTTTTGAAAAATTATTTGACAGACCCTCAGTGATAGTTCTTCCAGACACATAAAATGGCTGATACCTAACTCTTCTGGTTTTAAACATTCTGTTTAGTTCGAGGGATTTGGCAGTATCTATTTTTATTGCATTGCCTACCATACGATATGCAATCTTCTATTTACAAGACAGCTTTTTATTTCAATGCTGTAATTATGTAGATATCTTTTTAGGACATTCTATGTAACTACAGAGGAGGAAAAATATTTTTTCTCTACCCTTCTAAGTTCTTGGCTAGGGTCCCTGTAACAAAAGTCAGATTAACAAGTCAAAAAGCACACAAATTGATTTAGTATTAGTTTTACATGACACAGGAGCTTTCATAAGGAAATAAAACTCAAAGTGGTTAAACTGTTTTTATGCTAGGTTGTTTTAGCTTTTGTGGTGTTTTTTTTTTAATTTTTTAAATGTTTGTTTATTTTTGAGAGAGAGACAGAGAGAGAGAGAGAGAGAGACATAGCATGAGCAGGGGATGGGTAGAGAGAGAGGGAGACAGAATCTGAAGCAGGCTCTGGCAGCTGTCAGCTCAGAACCTGATGCGGGGCTTGAATTCACAAACCGGGAGATCATGGCCTGAGCCAAAGTCGGACACTTAACCACCTGAGCGACCCAGGCGCCCATGTTTTTGTGTTTTTTTTAATGCTAGGTATGATGAAGACTAGAAAGTCATGGAAAAACATGGTTGGACAAAAGAAAAAAAAAAGGTATGAACTAAGTGTGGTAAACGGGGGGAAACAGTAAGGCCTCACTGTTTGTTCATTCTTCTCTGTATCCCTGTGTCTTGGAAAGTAAAGATCTTCCTTTCCTCCAGGTATAGGGAGGGCACCTCAAATGAGGGTCTTGTGACCTGTTTCAGAGGAAGTCCCTTCTGCACTTGCCCAACTTCCTTCAGTTTGAAATATTCAAGAGGACAGATTTTTGGTAGTGTGTTCCAAACCCTGCCTCAATAAAGTGGCATTTTGAATAAATGAAAAGTACAAGGGATTTGTCAGTGTTACACCAATGCAACGGTGAGTGTTGTACCAGTGCAAATAAGTAAAATAACAAATCGGCATGAAGTTATTAGAATCTGTAGTTCAGTCTGCATATACAAAAAAGCAGTGACAACCATCTCCTAACTTACTCTTCTGACAGCTATAGGTAGTCTTTGAAAAAAAAATTTTTTTTAATGTTTATATTTGAAGAAGAGAGAGAGACAGCGCATGAGCGGGGGAGGGGCAGAGTGAGAGGGAGACAGAGAATCCGAAGCAGGCTCCAGGCTCTCAGCCGTCAGCACAGAGCCCGATGTGGGGCTCGAACCCACGAACCGTGAGATCATGACCTGCGCCAAAGTCGGACGCCTAACTGACTGAGCCACCCAGGCACCCCAATATAGGTAGTCTTTTAATATCAACTGCAGCACGTATTTAATTTGGAAAAGTAAGAATGTCTTAACATTTAGGAAATATGTCATAAACAACCAGTTGGATATTGACGTTTATAATTTTGGATATCTTTTTTTAAGGTTTCATTTAGGAGCTGGTATACACTTTCTTAGACTTATATAAACATTTTCTTCAAATAGAAAACTCCTTTAGGATTGGTGACCAAAGAGTTAAATATTTAAAGCTCTCAATACACGTTGCCAAATTGCCATCTAGAAGACTTGTCTGAATTTATAGTCCTGACCAGAAACGACAGTGTATATTTCCCCTATGTCCTTGCCAAAATTGGTTTTAACATTTTTGATATTGTAGATGTGATGGGCGAAAATGAAATCTTATTGTTTTAATTTGCATTTTTGATACCTAGTAAGTTTGGACATGTTTCATAAATTCCCTATTTTCTGATTTGAAATGCTATTTTCTATGTAATGACTAGTACTTTATCACATGTTTAAAATATTCCAAACTTCCATTTACAATGATTTACTCATGATGTTCTAGTCACACTACAGTTTTCCATCTTTGTGTAATAAATAAAAATCTACTGCTCCTTCCCTTGCTTTTCCTTTGCTGTGATCCAGCCTGCATTTTCCCCAAACTGGTTCCTTGCATGATTTTTTCTTTCTTAATCAACTTCCTGGGTGTGATTTTCTTTGTATTTACCTAGCTTCAAGCTCACAATACTTTTTCAATGTATTGCTCAAGATCTTTCCTCAGTTTTAGAAAATGACCAGCCATTATCTCTGCAAATATTGCTTCTATCCCCATTCTCCCTCTCTTCTCCTTGGATTAAAATTTCAAGGATGTTAGAGCTTTTCACCCGATGTGCCTCCTATTTTTTTTTTCGGTGATTTTATTATTTTCTTTTTTATTGTTTCTGACCTTGTTTTCTTCTTATTTTACTTATCTTCCGTTTCATTTGTATCTAAACCCCCTCGTCATTTTAATTACAGTTGTTTTGTTTTTCAACTCTAGAATTTCCATTTGATTTTTTAAGTAGTTTCTAATTTTCTGCCAAAATTCTTCCTGTTGTATTCCTTCAGTATAGTCATAAAACCTGTTTTAAAATTTATCATAACTTCCATTTTAATTCCTTTAGCTCAGTTTCACATGGATTGGTTTCAATGGTCTGTTTTTACTTCCTCTTGACTTCAGTCAGATCTTGTGTCTTTACATAGTTGGTTATATTTGAGTGCTAGACATGGTTATTGAAAAAAATTGCATAGATAGTTGAAGCTATCGAGGGTATTAGATTATCTTCCTTCAGAGACAGTTTGTGTTTTCATCTCCTAGGCCTCTAGGCTAGGAGCACTAGCAACCCTAATGTCACCAGATACTTAGATGATTCATATCTAGCTTTCTGTCCCTGTGGGAGATCTATTCCTAATTCCTATTTATTCTCAGGAGATAACCCTTCAGAGCTTAGCTAAACACCTGGACGCTTCCTGCTTGAGCTCCTAATGCCAGTGTTTCTTCCTTTACCTATGGGTCTAGGGTCTAAAGCTCTGCCCAGCTTTATATTCCCTTAGCAGCTGCCTCTAAGCTCTGCTGTTGTTTTGTCACCTGAGAAGTTGGACTTAACCCCTTTGCTTCCTCTTTGTCCCAGGATCTTAGCCTCAGAAATTCTCACTGCTTTGGAAGCTCTCCAATGCTTTCAAACAGATGAAATTTCTAGATTTACTGGTTTTTAATCAAGAGAGAAAACAACCTAGTCTATCATTGCTGAAAATGTAACTCTGGTCTGATTTAAAAAAATTATTTGCTGTTAGTCTGCTTTTTGATGCCTGCGGAATTAAGTTTAATTTTAAAAATGTTGATTAGGTTATAACTAGGTATGGGTTTCCTCTTATAGTTATTAATTTTTCCTAAAGGCTGCACGTAAGCAAGTTTATTTTTTCCTCAGATAATGGAAAAGCCTTTCTCCAATTTCTTGGACAATTGCACTAGTTTTGGGTTTTTTTGTTTTTTGGGTTTTTTTTTACTCTGATCTTTCATTTCAAGAATACATACTATATCCATATACTCTCCATTTTCTACCATCCATATAGATCATCTGCTTGGTCAGAATTTTCCTTTATCTGTTCTTTTTTTTTTTAATTTTTTAACGTTTATTTATTTTTGAGACAGAGAGAGACAGAGCATGAATGGGGGAGGGTCAGAGAGAGAGGAAGACACAGAATCTGAAACAGGCTCCAGGCTCTGAGCCATCAGCCCAGAGCCTGACGCGGGGCTCCAACTCACGGACCGCGAGATCGTGACCTGGCTGAAGTCGGACGCTTAACCGACTGAGCCACCCAGGCGCCCCTTTATTTGTTCTTTTATTCTGAATTCAGAAGATCCTCCCAATTTTTCCCCACTGTTTCAATTTTCTACAATTTCAATGCTGCTCTTTAGGTCAGTCATGGTAAATTTTAATTTGTGATATTTGTATTGCAGCTTCTTTGCAAGCATTCTTTTATCTGTTTTTAATCTCATTTTGGGATTCATATCTCAGCGTAATCTCCCTTTGTGAATTTTTCCCCTTCATTCATATAGTTCATAGTGCCCAACATTGAGACTGTTGAATCATTTGAAATAATCAAAATCCTACAATACCTCATTCTCAAATGTATGTTCATCCTTTGAGTCTCCCAGAGGCTGTTAGGTATCTTTTCTTTGTAATGATTTGTTAATTTACATACCTGCAAATTCTACCTGAGAAGCCATTTTAAGTGTTTATACATAGGAAACAACTATTTTGAGGCTTGGAATCTTAATATAATTCTTAGGGTCACCATAAAAAAATTTGGAGCTAATATAACAAGAATAAAATCTGGTGATTACATTGCTCAAATATTTATAATACTCAAAACTACCTTAAATGCCAGTAGCACAGTTTAGTTTCTATTACTTGTTCAGCAGACATTTACAGATCCCCTGCAGTAATAAAGAGAACAGAGTATGAAAGGACATGTATCCTAATTTCACATAATATTAGGGGAGAAAAAAATCATTGATGGATAAAAGTATATTAGTGGAGAAAAGTATAACCTATTTGAAAGAGGTTTGAAGAGAGAATTGAGAATTACCTGACCTATTTCATCCAGAGAAACTATGTAGAATGTTAAGTAAATCAGTTGATTTATTTGAACCTAATCTCATCTGTAAAAACACTAATTGTTTCAGCTTCTAACTTGCGTACATTTTATGTGAACATTAATGTGAAGATATATGAGGAACATCTGGCATTTGATATGAGAAAGTCCTTATATAAATTCAAGGTGGATTATCCATGCGATTATTTTTACTGTAATTATTATTCTCTTCTATGCTCCTCTAGGTCAATAGTCTATTAACTTCAGAGGGCTGGTGAGAAAAATTCAGAGAGGAATCTATTAGGAAGGATGCATCTTCAGAATATAATTTATACATAAAGAGGTATTTTCCTTCTACTTCTTGACATTCTCTCAAATAAGAAAAGCAAAAGCCAAGCTGCTATCTAACACTTAAAACATTTTTCTTATGAATAAAATCTCCAAATTAAAGAAACCTGTTATTTCTTTATGTTTACATTTTTATCTTGCTGTCTTTTTAATCCTACAAAGTTTGTCTGTACAATTCTCTGCTATCCCCGTCATTAAATATTATTTTGTCCATTTTAGCAGACATGAATGCCTAAGATTGCCTGTGACAATATATGAGGTAAATAGATGCTTGAGGGGGTATCTATTGGTCTTAAGCATGGCCAGAAATATACATGTACATGTATACACACACATATCAGGATTGTAGAGATGATGTGCTCCCTTAGAATCTTAGAAGTTTCCAATCGTTAGGTTCTATTTTGTCAACTCATGGGTAAATAGCAATGAAAATCACTGTGACAACTGTTCTATATATTTTTCTTGTTTAGATGACATGAGTTTGACAGGATAGTAAAGATCATGAATCTTGCAGTTTGCACTTTAGTTTTAGAGTAATGGAGATTAGGTGGAATTTTTTTTTTTATTTCAAATCCTGACCCCTCTACCTTCTTGTAAAGGTATACAACTCCCCCCAACCCCACCCTAAGGGCACAAAGAACCCACGGACCACTAGCACTGAGTTTTATGGTTCAATTTTCTAAAGCAAATGGTCTTCCATAATTTTGTGTTTGGGACATTTTAACATAGAAAACAGTCTTTAGTTCAAAGACCTGAAATAATTTCCCTTCTGATCCATGACCAAGTGTTAACTAAATTGCATAAATTGATTAAACAGGACTGCTAAAACACAAACAGGGGCATTACAGTAACTCAAAAATATGTCAGAGTAAAGGATCTTCCAGGAGATGAGGCTTACTCATTTCACCACATCCTCTTCTCTGACTCCCCTCTAAACTTGGGAGTAGAGAACAGAGTTTGTCTTTTAGGTTTAAGCTACTGGTTTCCTAAATTTCTGCAGAGCCATGGAGATCTTTGCTAACAAAGGAATTATTCTGAGAAAGCATGATGAGTGTTAACAAAATTTATCATGACTGGACCATCATTTCAGCAAACATCTACTGCACAAACCAAGTCTTGAACATCCTGCCAGACAGTGCAGGACTCAAGGAATGAGAAAAACATGGTCCTTGCACCAATAGTTCTTCCTCAGTTACCACATTTTATTCAGAAGAGGGGATTCAAAGTCTAGAAGACAACTAACAAAGCCAAGATGTTAAGGACTCTGGGTTCTCAGAGAAACAAGGCTCTAAATATTTATATGACAGCACTGGGGCCCATGTGCTCAAGAGCATGTAGCCATAATTATAGCTGGTATTGGGTAGCCCTCTACAACCTTTAAAGTTTTTCTTGCAATATTATATTTTGTCCACACAGTGCTCCCCAGCTACATGACCTTGATCAAGCCACTTAACCTCTATGAGACTTAGTTCCTTTCTCTTTATGACTACAGATTGGAATAGTGCCAATCTCAGAGTTGTTCAGAAGATTAACTATAGCACTTAAAATACTGACACTGGAAACTGTAAGACATTGCTGATAGAAATTAATACCTAAATAGAATTAAATAGCTAAATATCTATATATGGTATACCCATATATACCCACCATAAATATACCATGGATTGGAACAGCTGACATTGTTAAGATGTCAATTTGCCTCCAGGTGATCTGTGTATTAAAAATTGTCAGGTTTTTTTTGGTAGAAACTGATAATTTTATAATTTGTACGGAAATATAAAGGTCCTGGAGTAACGAAGAAAATCCTAAAGAAGACTGAAGCCTAAGGACCTATTTTAAAGTTACAGTAATATAAGCACTACATGGTATTGATGAAAGAACAAGCAGAACAATGAAACATAATAGAGTACAGGAACAGGCCCACATAAGTACTATCACTTGATTTATGACAAAGATGCCATTACAAGTTAGTGGGGAAAGGGTGGTCCTTTTAATAAATGTCATGAAATCGATTGGATTTCAGTACGAAAAAAAAAATGAAAATGTCTTGCTGCATACCTTTCACCATACATAAAAGTTTTTTAAATGTAAAACTATAAAATTTCTAGAAGAAAGCATAGGAAGACAGTATCTTGGGGTAGGTAAATACTTTTAGGACACAAATTAATAGCCACGAAAGAAAGGATATATTAATTGGACTTCTTTAAAATTAAGAACTGTTAGGGGGCATCTGGGTGGCTCAGTCAGTTGGGAGTCTGACTTTGGCTCAGGTCATGGTCTCATGGTTCGTGAGTTCGAGCCCCACGTCAGACTCTATGCTGACAGCTCAAAGCCTGGAGCCTGCTTCGGATTCTGTCTCCTCTCTCTGCCCCTCTCTCTCATGTTTGCTCTCTCTCTCTCTTAAGAATAAGTACACACTAAAAAAAATTTTTTTTAATTAAGAACTGTTAGAAGTTCTTGGCTTAGTTGGTTAAGTGTCCAACACTTGATTTTGGCTAAGGTCATGATCTCAGTTCATGAGTTTGAGCCCCTCATCGGGCTCTCTGCTGTCAGTGCAGAGCCCACTTCAGATCCTCTGTCCCCTTCTCTCTCTGCCCCTCCCCTGCTTCCTCGCTCTCTCTCTCTCAAAAATAAATTAAAAAATTAAAAACTAACTGTTAGAATAAAAAGTCAAAACACAGGAAGATATTTATAAAATATAGATCTGACAACAGACTCAGATCTAATATAAAGAAGTCCTATGAACTAACAGAACAATAAAGGCAAGAAAATTTAAGAAGCAAAAGGCCTGAACTTCAAAGAGCTGTTATCCAATTAGCCAATAAACATGTGAAAAGTTGTTCAGTGTTATACATAAGGGAAATGTAAATTAAAGCCACAATAAAATGCCACTGTATCCCCACAAGAATGGCTAAAATTAAAAAGACTAACAATGCCAAGTGTTGGTGAGAATACAAAGCAACTGGCACTCTCGTATATTGCTGGTGGGAGTGCAAGTTGGTATAATTATGTTGGAAAACCATTCAGCAGTCTCTGCTAAAGGTAAACATGATAAATCCAAGATCCAGCACCTTTCATCCTAGATGTATACCCAAAAGAAATGGAAATATATTCATCAAAACACCTGAGCAAGAATCATAGCAACTCTATACATGATAGCAGAAGCTGGAAACAATCCAAATGTCCTTCAATAACTAAATAGAAAAATTTCATTCATATAATGGAATAGTATACAGGAATAAAAGGACAAATTACTGCTACATGTGACATGGGTAAATCTCAGATATAAGGTTTCATGAAGAGAGCCAAAAAATGCATTGTGTAGAATTCTATTTATAAAAGGTCAGAATAGGTATAACTAATCTATTGCAGAAAAGGTCAAATAAGCATTTACTTTTGGAGGTTATTAATTTGGAAGAAGAATATTGATATTGCTTTATTTTTGTACGTATGTTTATATATATATTTATATGTGAACATAAATCTACAAACTTTTAGCAGTGTCTGGTATATTGTAAGCGCTCAATAAATGTTAACTGTTTTTGTTATTATGAGTAAAGAATGAGCAATACTGTCTTACTGAAGAGATAAAGGAGGTAAAGCTTGACCATATATTCAAGCACACTCTTAAACTTACAGAACTGACAAGGAGGAAGAGTCTGGGTTTGAGCCATGTCTTGTGACTCTGGATCTAAGGCATGAATGCCATCTGTCTTGTCTCACTGGTGTTCTTACAGTGGCGGCTGGAGCTCCCTTTCTGTGTTTTGTAGCTCTCAGGACATACTTCTACCTTCTCTAAATGGCACTGGAAGTCTTCTCAAGTTCAGTTCAGCTGATTAGGGGAAGCAGGTCGGCAATCAGAGCAAGCACATCTAAGCTTTGGGCAGAATGCCTCATAATAACTGGTGACAAATTAAATCTGGATTTACAACTGTGTACAAATTGCATAGAACTGTGTATTACTAGAACTGCTCACAATTACCAGCTTGATACATTATGAGCCTAGGACACAAAGATTGAGAAATAATGGGGTTTTATACAACGCACGCAAGAAATGTCCCTACTTCCTGTATTCCCAGCCCTGCAGATGGCTGTACTCCAGGCAGAGGACAGAAACAAGCATAGAGGAAAAGTCATTCTACTATACAACTGCTTAACAATTCCTCATCTGTGATTCCATAATTCACTTTCTAAAAGTACAAGTATGCCTACCATTATTCAGTGTAATCCAAGCTGAACAAATCTTTGGTAGCACAGATGCTACCAAAGTTACCTGGGCAGCTGTGGGTCTTGGAGAAGAGACTCGGGGAGAGCAGAGGGAACAGCCAGTGCAAAGGGCCTATAGCAGGAGCATGGCCAAGGTCTTTGAGGAATAGCAGGGAAGCAGCGGGATTGGAGCAGGTGACGTGGGGGAGCCTGGGAGGAGCCAAGGTCATATCAGAGCCATAACACATACCACCTATTTTCAAAGCATGAAAGAAAGACCTTCTGAGAACTCTCTACTATTTTCTGTATTCAGAGCCCTGTAATTAAAAGGCTTGGGGAGGAAGAGGAACCAGGGCTGGGTAGATTCCTTGCCCTGGTGTATACCATTGTCAAGAACAGAGCACCATGTTGGGAAAGGCTTGATGAGTTCTGAACGAAACTATAGATTTTTAAGAATTCTATTACTGCCCATTATCCTGCCCAAGATTCCTGGGCCTCGGAGCAGCATTGCTGGTTGGTCAAGTATCTGTTCTTACCTAGCTTCAGCCAGAATGTATTCTCTCATATTCATTCATTCTCTTTCTCTTTCTTTCTCTCTCTCTCCCTCTCTCCACCCCCCTCCTCTTTCTTCCTCCCAGAATCAGGCAGAGAAGGTACAGAATTTATTTTTGCACTTTTGTGGCAAGGCTGAGTTATTTTTATCTTTATAAATTATTTCCCATTAAAAAAATTCTCATTTAATGAGATATATTTCTAAGTGACTAGTGTTATACATAATTCAGTAGGCACCCTTGGGGCCATCTGAGAACCTAGTTTGGCAGAATGTTTCCAACCCCTTCTTAGTCCTATTCTTTCTGGGTGTGGCCCCAGAAGCCAGGTGGGAACTGTGAGTGTGAAGACAGAGCATGCATACGTAATTGGGGAGGATGGACCCTGCCCTCCCAGTCCCCTTCTAGATTGCCTTTGCCAACAAGTAACTTTGTAATAGCGGGGGTCAAATCTCCACGTAGTCTGGGGTAAAAGAACAAGAGGCCTCTTAGCCCTCGGGCAACAATTTTTACTTGAAGCTGCTATGTATAGATCTCGTACTAGGATAAGTTGAAAACAAAGTGTCAGGTCCTCCCAGGCAAAATAAACATGATGACATCTCTGTCTTTAGCATAGATATTTCCACCTACGGGTTGAAAGAATTTTGATATAGGAGCAAATTTCTGGACTTTTATAAAGGGGGCTTACTTAAATAGAAAATCTGAGAAAACTAAAAAATGGCTTTCAGAGGTGGGGGGGTGGGAAGAAACAGGGAGAATAGGAAAAATGAATTTAAAAAATGGAAACAATAACATCAATGGCTAAATATAGCATCTAGTAATCATGTTCTCATTATGATCTGAGCTATAATCCTTACCTATATTATTTCATTTAGCCTTGAAATTACCACAAAGCAACTTATCATCATCCTCATTTTCCAGAAGAGAAAATTGAATTTTAGAGAGATTGGGTAACAAGTCCAAATATAAACAGCTCAGGTGCATCAGAGAAGGTCTGTCTGCCCCAAGTCTTTGGAGAAAAATTAGAAAGTATGGAGAAGCAGAGGGACTTTACTGGTAGGAATGTAGAAAGGAAGTTCTGCATGGATGATAAAAGGGAAAAAAATATTTGGGCTTATAAAATGAAGGTCATGTTAGTAACCTCTGTGAGGTGTGTTTTTATACAGAAATGTTCTTTTCTTAACTAGTTGACAGGGGTTACATTTGTCTACCTTTTTAAGCAGTAGCAAGACCATGAAAAGTCACAACTGTTCCTGGGGTGTCACTCATCTGGTAGGAGGGATTAGTCTCTCAGAAAGTCAACTACTACTTCTTGTTACACTTATTATCCACTTTAGGAATATGGTGTAATAAGTGCACTACTCATTACCACACTGTCAGAGCGGAACTAGGTTCCAGTGCCCTGACAGTTCATGAGAGCTTGTTAGGCCCACTCAAATCTTCAGCATCAGAGATGTGTGACTCTAAATAACATCTAAGGTTCCTTCCTACCCTAAGGTGTCATGGTTTCCTTTCCTTTCAGGTTTCATTTACTCTCTCCCATCCTGTCATTTATCTCCATCTCTGTAGATGGTACCCAAACTTGGATCATTGCAACTCAGAAGCAGACATCCATGAAGCTTTAAAAAGGTGTGGTCAAAAATAGATGAACAGAGGGAAGGGAAACAAAAATAATATAAAAACAGAGAGGGAGGAAAGCCATAAGAGACTCTTATTAAATTCAGAGAACAAACTGAGGATTGCTGGAGGGGTGTTGGGTGGGGGCCTGGGCTAAATGGGTGATGTGCATTAAGGACAGCACTTGTTTAAGATGAGCACTGGGTGTTCTATGTAAGTGATGAATCACTATATTCCTGAAATATTTATTACACTCTATGTTAACTAACTTGAACTTAAATAATAATAAAAATAAAAAGTTATAATCAAGTAGAACACCAGAATATAAACTAATGTATATTATACGAATACTGATAGAATATTTAATAGTAATCCCTGGATTGAACACACGAACAAGCAGATCTTTCATGGTTTTATTTGATCTGCCACATACGAAGTTTGCTACAGGTCCAGGTAGTAGACTTTTAGAGGCTACTTTTCCAGAGTTGGTCACAGGCTAGTGACTCCTCCTCGTGATATGGCAGGTAGGAGGAGGTAGCAATGGTGTTATAGCTCTAAGACATACCCTCCCAGCTTTCAGCTTTCTATCTTTGACCAGGTTGTGGAGCACATTGAGGTGGGGGTATATTTTTATTAGCAGCTTTTGAAGACCTTCTGATATTCTGACTTGGGTTGAAATTCTCAAGAACTACAGGATTAAGTCTTAGATTTGTCTAATACTGAGGGGGAGAAATGGAAGTTATTTGCATTGAAAGCACTGTACAGATGTCTGTGGATTAATGGCTTCTCTTTTTACCCTTTCTATTCCTCTTCTGCCATTTCTTCATCTTCTACCCATTCCTCCAAGTATTGTAATTCTTGTGGACAAGAACATGTGATTTATCTTTGTATCTAACAAGGCACCTAGTTCCATGCCTGTAACATATAGATGTTCAGTATTTGCTTGTAGGATGGATGGATGGATGCCCTGAGACTGGACAAAGAAGTGGGGAGATTAAAAATCTCCTAACTACGTCTCTTACTAGCTCTGTGAATTAGGAAATTTGTCATCTTTAAGCCAGAATTCCATATTTTCCTAATTACATCCACCTTATGGTTTGTTATGGGGAGCCAATGAGATAACCTTCAAATACTTTGCTAAAGTTCTTAGTGTTATTAACTTGCTCAATATATTTACCTAGCTGAGGGAAGATGTGAATAAATGTTAAGATTGAGAATAAGAAAACTCAGGGAGCTTATACTGGATAATGGCCGGATTCAAGCTAGGACTTAGAACTCTGAATTCTATAGGGTTGGGTCGATAATAACCCCAAATTCAGTGCCTAGTGAAGACAAGGTGAGTAAGGAAAAAGTTGAGAAGATTGAATCTGATTATGGGTGAGAAGGTTTGGACAAATACTTAATTCTTGCCAAAAACAAACACACAAAACAACCAAAAGAAAATACAATCAGGAACAAAGAATAAAGCTCCTTACAATATAATTGGAAACAAGCCTTGTATTTTTAGGGGAACAGGCTTTGACTCAGCAAGTACTTGATGAATATATTGGATTACTATGTCATTATAAAGGGCTTCAAAGATAAATAAGAAGTCCATAGTTGTCAGTCTAACATATAAACAGCTTGGAAGTTGTCATTCTTGTCCCCATAAGAAGAAAATAACTGAACTGAAAATCAATCACTCTTTTTAGATTGAAGGCAGAATAGAGGTCACAAGGCAAACTGCTACCCTGAAAACTGGAGATGCCAGTAAATACAAAGAGCCACAATTTGCCTGGAACAGAGGCTGCTGCAGGAACCAGCTAGGAACACTTAAGAATAATTGCCTAGTTGATGGAGACAGAATATGGACTATCTTGAAAGATGAATCTTCTGGGGGTCCAGCCTTAAGGGGAGAGTCTCATACTTTCATGAGTATTACAGTCAGGAGTCCCACCAGGTTTTCGAGATGAAGAATCAAGAAAAATTCCCCTAGGCTTCTGGCATGAAGACATAAAGCAGGCATCAAAACTAGACTCCATTATGGCAAAGACTTTGAAATTATCAGACTAGGAATTTAAAATAACTATCATCAGGGCACCTGGGTGGCTCAGTCGGTTGAACGTCCAACTTCAGCTCAGGTCATGATCTCATGGTTTGTGGGTTTGAGCCCCGCGTTGGGCTTTGTGCTGACAACTCAGAGCCTGGAGTCTGCTTCAGATTCTGTGTCTCCCTCTCTCTCTCTGTTCCTCCCCGACTCATGTTCTCTCTCAAAAAATAAAGAAAATAACTATTATGTTAAGGGCTCTAATGGAAAAAATAGACAACATGCAAGATGGATACTGTAAGCAGAGAGATGGAAACTCTAAAGAATAATCAAAAGGAAATGCTACAAACAATTAGCATTGTAAAATAATGAAGAATGCCTTTGGTGATCTCATCAATAGACTGGACATGGCCAAAGAAAGAAGCAATGATTCTGACGACAGGTCAATAGAAACTTCCCAAACTGAAAAGCAGGGAAGAAAAGAAAGAAAGAAAGAAAGAAAGAAAGAAAGAAAGAAAGAAAGGAAGGAAGGAAGGAAGGAAGGAAGGAAGGAAGGAAGGAAGGAAGGAAGGAAGGAAGGAAGGAAGGAAGGAAGGAAGGAAGGAAGGAAGAAAGAAAGAAAGAAAGAAAGAAAGAAAGAAAGAAAGAAAGAAAGAAAGAAACAGGATTTCTAAGAACTGTGTAAAAACTATAAAAGACATCAACACATACGTAATAGTAATAAACCAGAAGACAAGAGAAAGGAAGAATTAGAATAGTTGAAATAATCAGGCAGATAATTTCCCAAAATTAATGACTGATACTAAACTATAATTCCAAGCAGCTCAGAGAACATCAAGCAGGAAAAATACCAAAATTCTATACAAAATACCTAGTTGTATTCAGATTGCATAAAAGTCAAAGACAAAGGTAAGTCTTGAAGGAAGTTAGAGGGGGAAATACATCTTAACTATGGAAGAAAAATGCTAGCAATTATATATACTTCTCTTCAGAAGCTATGCAAGTAAGAAAAGAGTAGAGTGAAGTATTTTTAGTGTTGAAAGAAGCCCATAATCTAGAAAGGGAGAAGACATGTGAACAAAGGATTACAGTGTTTATTCAATGACAGGACAAAGAGACAACTGTTTATTCGTTGAAGTCAGTCATATGAGAGGATGACTGTAATAATAAAGGAGAAGAAAAGGAAATATAGGCAAAAAACCATAAGCTTGTAAAATGAATATAGCCATATAAGAGTGAGATGTTCTAATTCTTATTTTCTCCAGTCTTATTACTTTTTCCCCCATGAGGACCACCTCTATGAGACAACACAAAAGCCAGCCTTCTACAGAGCTGTGGATACTTATGGAGGAGACTGTGACGAGCGGAGTGGGGTTCAATGTTAACCAGACAAAGGCCACAGGGTTGACCCTTTTACAGTCAATCTGTTGTTGTCTGGGTTTTGTAATGCTAGTAGTTCTGGGGAATTCAGGGAGATACTATGTTTGAGAACTGATAAAGTAGAAGGTCAAAGGCAAAGGGATCTTGGCAAACTCATGGTATACAGTGAGAAGATAGAGGAGTGGGCTGATGGAATTAGGGAGATCAGGAGACTGACATCATGGTAGGGCACAGAATAAAGGAGGATATAAGAGGTTAAAAAATGAAGAGGTTACAGAGGGGATTTTAAGATTAGAAATGGAATAAATGCAATGCAGAGAGAATTTAGTTTGTACACACTAGGCCAGGTATCAAAGGGCACAGGACAATAAGGATGTGTATATTCAAATGCATCTGTTCTACTGAATGTATGAGTCAAACGGATCTTAGGGGGTAGAGGGCAAGTCTTGCTCTCTTTGTACATTTGCCTTTCATTGTAATAATTTTTTAAATGCTATTTTGATTATTTTTATTATTTTTTTTGAAAGAGAGGACAAGTGGGGGACTGGGGTAGAGGGGGAGAGACAGAATCTCAAGTAGGCTCCATGCCGAGTGAGGAACCTGACTCGGGGCTCGATTTTACAACTGTGAGATCATAATCTGAACCAAAATCAAGAGTCACTTAACTGACTGAGCCACCCAGGCACCCCCTGTAGTACAGTAATTTTTGATCCTCTGGTATAGATACTTCCAGTCTCCATGTTTTATCTATTCATCAGAGTATGGCTATTGCTTTTTTATTTTATAGAGATTTATTTTGGAGTATGGAAAAAAGGAAAGGACTCCATAAATCATCGTGGTAAATTGTCTCGTCACTTGGCTTAAAATCTCAATTTGCCAACTAGAAAGCTAGAACTCTCTGAAGCACCACCAGTTAGGCTGGGAAGGCCACTTCAGGAAGGAGCTGACCACTCAAGTGGCAGAGGAGGATGACAGGAGACCCAGTGTGTCTGGGAAATTTACATGGCTGGCAGCAGGATGGACAAGATGACAACATTTGATTATTTAGGACGAGGTTTGATTCTTGGCAAATGTGAAATAATAGGCCACACTAATCATTACCTCCTAGATTGGTACTGCCCTTGCATTTAGTTAGAATAGACCATTGCCTGTGTGGTGTGGATGGCGGGGCATAATGAGGAAATGTCATCAAATCTTAAAATAGTATAACTGAGGGACCTTCAAGATCATCTAGTTTAGAAACTCCCCTCCCTTGTGTCATGAGGGTGCTTCAGCTCTCGGGGCGGGGCAGCCTTGCAGGTCCCCATTTGTTTCTAGGTGTGCTGCACAGCTATCATGTTCTATATGAGTTATGACGTGAAAAGATGTGGGAGGACTAATTTGTCCAACCTCATCATTTTCTATGTGAAAACCCTGAAGGTAATAAACTGAAGTAGCTTGATCAGCTGTTCTGGGCAGAGTCAGAACCACAGTCCAGACTTCCCAAATCTAGTTCTCAACTCACCATGTCTTAGTTCTTCATGAGCTTGAAAGTTTCTCTGCATGTACAGTTGTTCTATTAAAGTAGGACATGGTCTTTTAAGACTTACATTAAATCATGTCCATTTCCTTCTTAAAACCCTCCAAAGGTATCCAACTGCCATTACATAAAATCCAAACTTATTATGGGCTACAAAGAGGTCCCGACCCCAGCATACTTCTCCAGATTTATCTTCTCCTTTGTCACCACACTGCAGCCACACTGGCTGGAGCACCCTTCTCCAGACCTCGCTGCTTCTCTTCCTTCAAGGGAAGACTCAAATGTCCTCTTTTCAGTGAAGACTTCCCTGCTCGCTGCAGCTCACCAAGAACTTTCATGTCACCTCGGTTTCTTTTCTTCATAGAACTTAGCACTACACTAGTGGTCTTGCTGGATTGTTTACTTCTTGTCTCTCTCTCCCACTAGCGTGTAAGCAGAAACCTTGCCTGAACTCATCCCTAGAATAAGGCTTGGCACACGGTGGGAATTTCAGTAACTTGATGAATTCATGAGCTCTCTCCCATTAAGATGTGAAGCACCCTAAGGGAGTAATGTGTGAAGTCATTATCAGTTATCAACAGTCTGTTGTGAATTTGTTTATCAGCTTCTTCCCAGAGCACCAGCCATCAGGCATTCATGACCATCTCCAGCAGCCCAGTGGGGAAACAAAAGAGGGTTCAACAGGACTACAGATTTGTAAAGAGGTTTTGTTATGGGGAGGTGAGGAAGAGAGGCTCAGGTGGGAGGCATGGTCTGAGAGAGGGTGCAGGCAAGTAGAGGACACCTGACAGGCTCCTGGAGCATTTACCATCATGATCACTTTCATGCTCCTGATGCTCAAAGCTGACCCCAAACAGGGAACTCAGAGAGGCAGGCAGAGGGGGGCTGGAGGACATCAGGGCATTTGTTCCAACTTTCATGTGACCTGCTTTTAATGTCATTACCTGTGCAGCATACAGCACAACCCTGCCTCAACCATCAGGACGCTCGTCCCTCTGTACCACTTGCTAAGAGGAAATTCAG
Organism: Acinonyx jubatus; assembly: GCF_027475565.1. Lineage (NCBI taxonomy): Eukaryota > Metazoa > Chordata > Mammalia > Carnivora > Felidae > Acinonyx > Acinonyx jubatus. Next base: position 42,446,237 of record NC_069395.1, read on the forward strand.
AGAAACCACATAAGCAATTACTAGCTGTAAACTGGAAGAGGAATCAAAACCGATGGATTCCTACAAGTTCTGGAGGCCTGACTTGCTGGAGCCATTCATAGGGTGAAGCTAGAGATAGAAAAAAATGGGAAGGGAGAGTGAAAGGCCAGGAGAGAATGAGGGAGGGTGGCAGAGATGCTCCCTCGGGAATTAAAGAACCGTGATAAAGGCTTTGGGAAACAACAGCAGCAATGACAGCCTTACTCAGGCGGGAGAAATTCATAAATCTTAGAATCACCCCACAACACCTAGGTAGGAACTACTTAACAGGCAAGACTGAATAGATGGCACCACTCACAGCTGCACCCACAGAAAAGGCAAAGGTTGGATTTATCCAGAGTTTCTTAGCTCTCAAATTCTCTGCTGGATTTCTCTTAGTGGTTCTTTCGAAATAAGGCTGTGCCCTTCCCATCTAATTATTCTGCAGGCCTGTGGCACAGACTTACGTAAGACATATGCAAAGAAATAACAAGATTTCTGGGAAGCAGATCTTAAAGGCTTATTTTTTTAAACTGCATTGCTAAATTTAGGGAAATGATTCAGATGACACCCCCCTGCATCACATGCATACCTCTCTGTCTAGTGTTCTGTGCACGTTCCGCTGTTCTTCTTGGCATTTTATTTTTTATCCAGTTTCAGCAAAGGGCCTTGCATTTGTCTGTAAAGGTTCTTTCCATAAGGATAGTTTGCCTTTTTTTTTCTTTAGTGAAGTAATCAGTTGGACTAACACGAATAAAATATAAAGCCAGGCATGACATCTCTCTACACAGATCGGAAATTAGGGAACTGCATGGTTCATGAGGGAAAAATGTGTTCCTCCTCCCAGGAACTGGGGAGGTGTGGGGTCTTGACTGTCACAGAGCATCCATCTTCGAAATGTCAAGCTGAAAACAAGCACTTGACATCAGATTCATGCTATTGTCTCATTTATTTGGGGCTTTTTTTCCCCTACTGCCTAGACACAGGGGACTATGTGGTGACCGCCCCCCCCACACACACACACTCCGTGAAAAACCCAGAATAAATAGAGGTCTATGTCCTAATCCCATGTGACAAATGATAAAGCAAATGTTTCCAAGCATGTCATTTCCTCCTTCGGCCTCGTCTTTCTCATCTACACAATTAATGGGTTGGGACAGCTCAGCCTTTCCCAAACTGATAACACAGCACCCTAGTGGGAATACACAACCTCACTTATATTCCTTCTTTTTGTCTTTCACAAGGCTCAGAAGCACTTTAAAGACTTAGCATGTCCTGTAATAAAAAAACAACTTTACTAGGGCACCTGGGTGGCTCAGTCGGTTAAATGTCCAACTCTTGATCTCAGGTCATGATCTCCCAGTTCATGAGATCAGGCTCTGCGCTGACAGCGTGGAGCCTGCTTGGAATTCTCTCTCTCCCTGTCCCTCCCCCACTCATGCTCACACGTGTGCATGCGCACTCTCTCTAACAAGTAAACTAAAAACAGAACTTTATTGATCACATTATTTTCCAAACTACTTTGACCCTGGAACAGCCCTAGTACCTCTCTCTTCTCATGTTCCTTCTCCCCCTCCCTCAACCCTTTTAACCTCTATCTCACTGAGCCCTAAGGAACCCATCTGGAGGCATCCTGAACTACAGGACTCTGTGGGTGACCTTGTAGGCTCCTTCCAGTTCCAGATGCAGTTCATTTCTGCCATGAGGGCCTACTTCTTGCCAAACATATGCTAGGTGCAATAGGAGATCTGAGTCCTGTCTACAATCTGCTTATAGTCATGGTTTATTTTAATCCATATGATACAGAAACAGGCTGCCTAATTAGCTGATGGCATCACTTTGGAGGCTGAGCAGGATGTCCCACAAACAAAGGATTATTTATAGTTTATTGGCTGATAAACAACAAAGGAATTAAGGCAAGCTCTAACTTGTGAGTTCGGAAAGATGTAGTTCACAATGAAATATCGACGGGAAACTACCACTGGTTTTCCAACTAATCCCCTAAACACTGGGCTAAGGGAGCTCTCTCCTGGTTCTGGGGAGAACCATGGTCAAGTGTTGTCAAATGTCATGCAGGTCTTGTTAGGAACTGCTGCCTATCACAGTCATGCCTGAAATCATCTGAGAGAAATAAACTTGAATTGAGAACAAGAAGACTCTTGTTTAATGGTAGAACAGCTTAAAATCTGTTCCAGTATATTTTATCAAAACATTTCCCCCGATTTGGGATTCTCTCTTCTGGGCAAGGCAACTTTAAATCTGCCTCAAGCTTTACAGCTAATGGTACCACCCACCTAGTCTCCATATGGCCCCATGACTAAGGACATTTATTGTAACTTTAAGGTGGCCCCTGACCGTGCACTATAGGCACAATAGTGCTGGAAATCACGTTATTAGTGATACAGGTTAGAGCAGAAGCTACAAAGGGAAAAAAAGCTGGCAGAAAAGCTGCTGCTTCAGGACACATGGATGACAGATGGCTCACCTATGCTTGTGGAACATTTCTTGAACAACAAACAGCTCCCCTTTAATGAGCACTAAGACAGACCATTTCTGCTTCTTCTGATACAGCGTTAACCCAGATGACATCTGGTTGGGAGAGCAGTAAATGAAAATACAAAGAAGGACACAAAGATGTGGGGAAACTGTGGGAGGGGAGGAAGGTGAGGAGGATCACTTATGAGCGATAGGCTCAGATGATAAAACTGAGCAAATGTAAACTGGAGAGAATCTCAGGAGTATTGATGTGTCAGTTTCAAGGCAAGGGAGGGAAACAAAATCCCACACCCCTTCCCCCCCATATGTGTAGCAGCAGGCAAGAGAACATTGTTCTCTACAAAGAGTGGGTGGGTAGAGAAGGAGAGAGAGAGAAATAGCAGTGACTGTGCCACTGGGTATCTTTTTTCATCCAAGACTGGACAATCACCTGAAGTCAAGGGCAGCAGGGAGCCCTGCTAAATCCACCTGCTCAGGGGATTCCATTTTCTACTGAGTCTTTCTCATCCATTTCTGTGAGGCAGGTGGGGTGGGCTGCTCTATGCCATGGGGAACTGGACAGGCGCTGCCCAGAGGTAGCACCAACACACTGGGTGTGTAAGTCCTAGGTCACAGAGTGCCAGGAAGGACAACCAGCTGCTAAGTTGTAACTCCAAAGCCCCCTTTCTAACTCCCTCCCCCAGACCCACAGCCCCTCTCATCTGGGACGGTCTGTCAGCACTTTACACAACTTTGTCTTTGACTTTATGCTGTGATCGCTCTGCAAACTTCCTACCCCAAGGACCTCCAGCCATTTGTCACCTTTTTTCTGCTTGGATGGTCAATTACTAGAGAAAAAGCCAAGGATCTCTGCTTGGGCTGAGTCCTTGGGTATCCCTGGCATTCTTTTCCTGCAGAGGCTACCTGACATTGTCACCCCCTTCCTAATCCTTTCTTACTCACACTCTCCCCCACCCAGCTCCCCCTTCTGGGAGATGGCCTTACTTCCATCTGCAAAGAGGGCATATAAAAATTAAAACCAGGCAGCTGGATTTTGTCACATGTTAATCAGAATGCATACCTTGTTGAACCTGGATTTACAAAGGAAGGCTTAGACCAGCACAGGGGAGTAGGGGCTTGGAACAGTTGCTTGGCAGAACAGAATGAGAAAAAAAATCAGCATTCCCAAGGGTAACACAGGAGAGTGGGAATGAAGAGGAAAGGTAAAGAGGAAGAAAAAGGAAGGAGGCAACAAGGTAGCTAAAGTGGGCTGACATCCTTGGGTGAAGAAGCCAGTGAAAAATCCCTGTGTGCAAAACTAAAAGGCTTTTAAGAAGAGTGAGCTGTGTTCAACTGGAAGTTGTCTGTGTTGCCAGGATAAATACCCCTCCCCCTTTGCTCCCCATCAAAAGCCTCTATAAAGTCTACCACAAATACAAGTGTTTTGTAGAATTTGAGGCATAGACAGCAGAGTGTCCACAGGACACAAGAGGATCTCAATTGAACCAATTTGGTGAAAGCCAGGAGAGAGGCTCAGAGGAGCCTGTGAAAATTCCAGTCCCTGAGAATCTGTAGAAATCAGGGACAGACTTTAAGACCTTCACAAAGTTTGGAATGAAATTAAGCCAATCTTATCTCAGTTTAGAGGGGCAGAGAGGATCTCAGTGAATGGATGTCAAGATTAAACGGGGGGGGGGGGAAGGGGGAGGGGGTGGTGCTTCAAGTGTAAATTTCTTCAGGTTTGCCTCCAGTCTACAAACATATCTGTGGCTCTACCTGTTTTACCTCAATCTCATTCATCTCAAAGATGTAGAGATGGTGTGATGTGGTAAAAAAAATGAGGAATTTAGGTGACAGATTGGTTTTTGAATTTTGACTCTAATTTCATTGGCTGTGTGGCTTTGAACAAGTTGCTTAACCTCTCTGAGCCAAGGTCAACTTCCTCATCTGTAAACCGAGGCATAAATACAACTCTTGTAAGGTTGCTGGGTTTACAGGACCCAGTGCATATAAAAATAATACCACATTTCCTTATTTTCTCTGAGGCTGTTTCACCAATCCTCATTTTTGGTTCTTCTTATTCTCTCCTTATCATTGAATAAATATGTTTAAAACTTACTTTCATAGGACTTGTGTTTCCTACTGCTCTATTTTTTCTTTTCCAAGGTAAACGTCTTGATACAATTATCTGAATTTCGTCCACTGCCTCAATGCCCAACCAGTCCCCAGGTCCCTTCCCACTGGCTCTGCCTCAGACCTCCATGAAAGTTCCCTTGCTTGGATCACCAAGGACCTTCAGAATGGTCAGATCCAGAGAACTCTGTTCAGCCTCTTTTTACTCTCTCAGTGACATTGCCACTAAGATCACTCCCTCTTCTCTTTGAGACAGGGATCACTTCCAACTCCAGCTGCTACACTACTATTCCAGAGTCTTTATTTTATGGCCTTTTAAAAAAGGTTGTGTCCCCCTCTCCCACCCAGAGTTCCATTGCACCCTTTAAAAATTCATATTCCATCTTATCATCCTGGGATATATTAATCACCACCCAAATGCTGATGACTTTAAAATAATTATTTTTCTGAGCAAGCACTTTCCTAAGCACTACATCCATTTTTTTTCTGGCCACCTACCTCCTCAGGTCTGCAAGCATTTCTTAGAGTACTTACTATAAGCCAGGATCTTCACCAGGCATATAAAATGGAATGGAACACACCTCCCTTGGACATCAAGGGGATATTGCATGCTTGAACTCATTCCCAGTTTCCCCAGATATTCCCCCCTCCATTAATAGGGTAAGAGAGGAAACCTCACACTTTTGAAGCAGGGCCATCTCTCCTTAAGAAGGATAAGATTTATCTCTGCACTAGCACTAGGACTTTGGATGTCCTAATGGCCACAGATGAGGACCAAAATAGAGCCCCAGATACTCATGCCTCCATATACCCAAATGCTCACAGACTGACATTCACAACCTCTCACCAACATCTGTCTTGAGAGATCCATACCCAAAATATATAGGGAACTCACACCACTCATAGCAGAAAACCAAATAACCCGATTTTTAAAAATAGGCAAAGGATCTGAATAGACATTTCTCAAAAGAAGACCAATGGCCAACAGTACATGAAAAGGTGCTCAACATCACCAACGGTCAGAGAAATGCAAATCAAAACCACAATGAGATATCACCTCACACACGTCAGGAGGTCTATTACCAAAAATACAAGGGTTGGTGAGAATGTGAAGAGAGGGAAACTTGTGTACTACTGGTGGGAAAATAAATTGATATGGCCATGATGGAAAAACAGTATAGAGGTTCCTCAAAATTAAAAATAGAAGTAACACATGATCCAGCAATCCCATTTCTCAGCACATATCCAAAGGAAATGAAATCCAGATCTCAAAGAGTTTTTGTACCCCTGTGTTCATTGCAGTATTATTCACAATAGCCAGATATGGAAACAACCTAAATGTCTACCAACAGATGAATAAAGATGTAGTACAGATGTACAATGGAATATTATTCAGCCACGAGAAAAAAAGGAGATCCCGTCATTTGTGACAACATGGACGGAACGCGCAGGCATTATACTAAATGAAATAATCTAGGCCCAGAAATACTGCATGATCTCACTTATATACGGAATCTAAAATAATTAAAATTATAGCAGCAGAAAGTAGAATACTGGTTGGCAGAGAGTGGGGGTGGGAGGAGGAGAGAAAATGAGGAGACAGTCAAAGAGTACAAAGTTTCAGTTATGCAAGTTGAATGAGTTCTGGAGAGCTACTGCACAGCGTGGGGCAGATGGTCAACAAAACTGAATTGTGTGCTTGAAATCTATTGAGAGATCTTAGATTAAGTCTTTGGACTACACACGCACACACAAAATGATAACTATGAAGAAGTGATGGGTAAGTTACTTACCTTGATCGTGGTGATCTTTTCACAAGGTTTATATATGTCAAAACATTATGGGTGAGGGAAATGAGGAGACCTTGGACAAACGGTACAAACCTCCAATAATAAAACAAGTTCTGGGGATTGAATGTACAGCATGGTGACTATAGTTAATTTGAAAGTTGCTAAGAGAATAGATCTTAAATGTCCTCACTGTCAAAAAGAAATGGCAATTATGGGAGGTGATGGAGGTGTTAGCTAACACGATGGTGGTAATCATTTTGCAATATATAAGTGCATCAAATCAACACATTGCTCCCCTTACACTTACAAAACTACAGGTCAATCCTATCTGAATAAAACTGGGGTAAATGTACATTTTAAATATACAGTTTTTAATAGGTCAAAGATCTCACTGAAGTTTTTAAAAAAATTAAACAACTGCTTTTGGTCCACCCAAACCAGTCTCCTTATGGCTTCAATCCCCCTGGTGTCAGTCATCACAAGAAGCCTCAGACTCCCAGGTCACCTCTCATTTCCCATCTTTCATCCCTATATGACTCTGTAACTCCAGTTCTTTTCCTAGATCCCACTCTTTCCAAATTCCCCAAACTATCTGCTGTGCACTCTTAAACTCATGGCCTATCATCAGCAAAAAACCCCTATGTCCCCATCCTCTTCTCTAAGCAGTCCTGTCACATGCTTCCTCTAAAGAAAGCTTGGTTTCCCCCCCCCCACCCCGCCCAACAAGGACAAACAAGTCCAGGAAAGGAGGGGCTGTGTTTCCTCCCACAGCCCTCAGACATCTGGACTTGAATGCAGGATAAGGTCCTCCTTGTTCTTCACTGCTACTTTCAGACCATTCTCCCTCTCTCCTCCCAAAATATTCCAGTGTGGAATCACATGTCATCAGACTAGATCACCCACTACCCCTCACGATAGCTATAACTTAATGACGTTGGGCTCCTTGTCATTTTCTACAGCGTTACTTTGGTCTTAATTTTTGCTGAGTTTAACACGCAAGAAAATGAAACTTCATGCATCCTGGCCACTCAGTTCACTAAATGCTTCTATTTTGATCATCTTGTCCTCCACCCTCCCTCAAGATCTCACTCCCATGTTATATGTCAGTCACATAGCCTTGTCATAACAAATCATTGCAACAATTCCACCATACCAACCCCATGCCACCCTCTCCTTCAGCTAGCTCCCTCTAGAGCCCCAGATGCAAAAGCTCCTCTGATCCCACCTGGACCTGTAATCCGTGATTCTGCTATCTTTTAACTGCCCTCGTCCCTTCATGTCCCCACCCCCTTTCCTCCTTAGCCAGCTAGCATTCTATAGTCAATCCTTAGTAATTTCTGTGTGTGTGTGTGTGTGTGTGTGTGTGTGTGTGTGTGTGTGTGTGACTTCCTATACCCCTCATCTCATTGTACTTACTTGGCTAAACTCAAATTTGATTATTTTGAAATCCCACACTGGCCTATGAACTCAGTGCAGCTGGAAGTGGCTAGAAACACACACACAAGGGTGTTGATTTATCTACATTAGATTTGTGCCCCTAACCTCAAGGGGGTCCTTCAGGCTTCCCAGCAGCCACCCTGGATTCCCCCAATATGTTCCCCCTCCCACCCTATGAGAGGATTCAGTTCATACCTTCTCCTTTCTCCTCACATGTCCAACACCTCTGCCCCCATACTCACTCTCAGGAGAGGACCTTGCTTCTTACTTTCCTGACAAAATTTGGAGCAAATTAGAAGAGTTTCCACAAACTCACACTACCTCATCTACCCACCTTCAACCATCTGTACCCATACATGCTGCCTTCTTCCTGTTATGAAAGATGAACTCTCTGTGCTCTTCTCTACAGCTGGCCTCTTCCTTGTGTCTTGAAGAGTATCTGACTGGGGAAGGTGTGGGGGGAGGAGCTGTGCATGGGTGGGTGTGGGTGTATTGTGGGTGGAGGCAGGGGCTATTTTCATTTTCTTGTTGTTACAAATAAGACTGTCATGCAGCTCTTAATGATTCTTAAATTTTGGATTTTTCCTGAGGATGGATTCTCAAGAAGTGTAAGATAGAGAGAGACTTTATATTTTTACAGTGATATACTATAGGGGGAAGGGAGGGAGGATGAATCAGGGAAATAAGCAGCTGATAGCTCACTGTTGGAAATGAGGAGGAAAACTAACCTGATGAAACAGGAACTTTAAAAGAACCAACAAAACATACAATAAAAACTGAGCAACACTTATGAAATATGTCTGAGGTTATACAGTCAATCCAAATAACTTTTATATCCATTTCTTTCTCCAAAAAAAAGTCCATTTTTTCATGTTTGCAGTTTTGCTTAGAGAAATAAGCGAAGGATAAAGCAATAAAAAGCTAAAATATTAATTTCTGCTTGTACTATTTGTGCCAATTTCCAGGAAACACTTCTGGAAAAAGGTTTCAGTGTAGTTTTTTTCATCAATAAATTTTTGTGAAATTGAATTACGAAACCTTAACATTCCAAGAACTGCACAAGCACCTACATAACCCTGAGATCTTGGAAGATATTGGAGGGAGGGAGGGAGGGAGGGAGTGTTGGCATTTCCCTTTCATTATTTCAGATTCTTCTGTTATAAAAGCAATATGTCTCCATCTACTTAAACAAAAACTCTTCTGTCCCTTAACACAATAAAGTCATAGTGAAGGAATAAAAATATATAAATCCACAAGGAACAAGAGAACTTAGAAGGAAACTATAGATAATATGATTTGGCAGTTTTGGAAGAGATCATTTCTCCTGAGTCCAAATACCAGATGGAGTTGCAGCGACAGACTTTGCAGAGTGGAGTAAGTGCCAGCCCACATGCCTGCAGAGCAAAAGGTAACCTGCCTAGTAGGTTCCTAGAAAGGCTTAGCATTTGGAGACCCAGGCGTTACTAAAGATGAAGGTGAGGCAGAGGACTGAAAATAAGGGGCTGGGTTGGAAGCTATAGAAGGAGCAGTTGGATCCTCCCAGGTCCCCTTTCCAAAACTAGATAGCCAGATAACCAACCTCTGAGAGAGATCAGAAGTTGATGCTCTAGCAAAACTGAATAGGAGGGATTCCAAACATGGAAACCCCAGTCACTGAAAACAGGAAAATTTAGAGAAAGTTTGCATTTGAACAACAGGAGTCTCAATTTCCTTTCCGGGTCTTGCTTATAGAACACACACATGTGTATCATCCCACTTTCCAGACAAAATACTGGAAGATACTTCCATTGGGATATTGAATAGTCCCAAAGATTTTCATATATGGACACATGTGGTTCTCTCAATACAGAGCTCCTAATTCTATCATGGTGAAATCCAACAGCCTATAAGACCCATACATGCATATAAAACTTCTTACCAAATTTTTAGTACCTTGTTTTAATTAATTTGTTTTTTAAAATTTACATCCAAGTTAGTTAGCATATAGGGCAACAATGATTTCAGGAGTAGATTCCTTAATGCCTCTTACCCATTTAGCCCATCGCCCCTCCAGCACCCCTCTGTTTGAATGGTCAAAAAATGATAAGGCATTTAAGAGAACTTCTAACATCAAAAAGAGGAACAACAAATGAGAAAAATGAGTCAGAAAAGGAAAAAACACTACAAAGAACAGAAGAATTATTTACAGTATCCTGAGAGAGGAGAAAACAAGAGCACCCCTGCATTCATGAAACAAGACAGAGTACTGTGGGAAGGGAACTGTACTCGTTAAAATGCAGTAAGCTCTACTGTAGCAACACATGCTCAGTTTTCAAGGACTTAGGACAACCAAGTTTATCACTCACTTATTATACCAAGTCCAAAGCACTTAGAAATTGTTGTTATTTATCTGCAACTCAGAGATCCAGTCTCCCTTCATTTTATGGCACCACCATCATCGCATGTAGCTTATAAGAACACCACATCAGGAGGAGAGGGATGGACTGAGGCACAGTAGCTTTTAACTGCCTCAGTCTCGGAATGACCTATGACACCCTGCTCACACACCATTAGCCAGAACGCTAGTTCAAGTCTAAGTGAAGCTGGGAAAGAGAAGCACGTGGAATATTTGTTGAGCCTAATATCCCTGCAACAGGAACTATCAAGAAAGAGCTTTTCAGAATAGGGTAGCTGAAATGAAAAATTCTAGATAATTTAGAGGATAAAGTTGAGGAACTCTATCATGAAATTATTTTTTTAAAGACCTAGATAAGCAGCACTTTCAACAATAGCCAAATTATGGAAAGATCCTAAATGTCTATCAACAGACAAATGGATAAAGAAGATGTGGTTTATATATACAATGGAATACAACTTGGCAATGAGAAAGAATGAAATCTGGCCATTTGTAGCAACATGGATGGAACTGGAGAGTATTATGCTAAGTGAAATAAGTCAGGCAGAGAAAGACAGATACCATATGTTTTCACTCATATGTGGATCCTGAGAAACTTAGCAGAAGACCATGGGGGAGGGGAAGGGGGAAAAAATTACAGACAGGGAAGGAGGCAAACCATAAGAGACTCTTCAATACTGAGAACAAACAGGGTTGATGGGGGTGGGGGAGAGGGGAAAGTGGGTGATGGGCATTGAGGAGGGCACCTGTTGGGATGAATTTAGAGAACGTTGGGTGTTGTATGGAAACCAATTTGACAATAAATTATATATAATAAATACATACATACATACATAAATAATAAAAGACATAGATAAAAAGTTTAAAATGTCCAAAACACTTATCCAATTATTATCCAACATACATCCAATTATTAGGAATGCCTTAAAAAGTACAAAGAAAAGCAATGGAATTTTTCTGTGAAGTAATAACAGAAATCATCCACAAACTAAAACCTGCTACTTTCCAGATTAAAAGAGCCCACTGACATGGGCATTTATCCTTTGTGCAAAAAGTTGTGGTCAGGAGTGCTGTAATATTCAACAATTTGCGGGCAAAATAAAAGCCCAAGGAGGCATGGCTGGCATTTGGTTTGACAGAAAGGAACAATATGACTGGCAAGCACCTCACAGAGCCTGCTTGGTTCATTATGCAATAACTCTATTTGCATGACACTGGATTATCTTCACAGCTACTACACTGAATGGTTACAAATATTCTACAGAACAGATACCATATCTTACTTAACTCTTTTACTATTGACTTTAATGTTGTTTCCAATCTTGTTATAAGACTCTTGTGAATATCTTAATGTCTAAATTTTAATTTAAATTTTGGATTATTTTCATAGGATGGATGTTTCCTTAAAATTTTTTCCAAAACTGTAAAAATGGGACCAAACCTTAATTTATATGTTCAGGACTCTTAGTAGATTTTACAAAAACCGACTTCCACAATTACACCAATTTATATAATGCATCCAGATATACATGCCCATACTTGTCTAGCCATAGTTCACTAGCATTACAGATTCCCATGGGAATTTTATTTTGCTAACTTAGAGGAAGTAAATGCCTTTGTATATATCTTTCCATATATTTGTTTACAATGATTTCATTTTAGTGAATTATCACTCCAAAAACCACTTATTTATCTAATGCTTAGTTCTTAATACTTTGCAGGACTTCTCTATATTAACCCTTTGATACTTGCCTTTTAGTTTGTTTTTTAATATATCAAAGTTTAAAAAATCTTTATGCAATCAAATCTATTGATCTTTTCCTTATTAATCATAAGCACATCTTGATACAGAAAGTTGATAACGACCTAACTTCATGTTGTTTTACTATGATTAATTTTTAGTAAGTCCATAATAAAATATGTTCAATATTTATTTAACTAGTGCCTGTGTTGCAGCACTGGAGGGTCAAGATGTATAGAAGAGATCCCTGCCCTCCAACAGTTTAGTTGCTAAGTCATCTCAGCACCCCTACCAATTGTTAGCCCATCTCAACACCACCACTATACAGAATGTGGTCTGCATATGGTCCACCAATGTCTCATATTTCACAAATTCTTATATGTAAATCTATCCTATCAAAATTCCAATGGAATTAGAAATAGTACATTCCTAAAATTAGTATTGAACCCCAAAAGACCCCAAATAGATAAAGAAATCTTGAGAAAATAAAACAAAGCTGCAAGCATCATACTTTCTGATTTCAAGCTATATTACAAAACAACAGTAACCAAAACACTATGGTATTGTTAGCATAAAAACAGACACAGATCAATGGAATAAGGAACCCAGAAATAAACCCACACTTTTATGGTCAGTTAATTTACAACAAAGGAGTCAAGGATATACAAAGGGGTAATTAAAGACTCTTCAATAAAAGGTGATGAGAAAACTGGACAGCCACATGCACCACCATCTTACACTATACACAAAAATTAACTCAAAACAAAGACTTGAATGTAAGATCTAGAACCATAAAACTCCCAGAAGAAAACATAGGCAGTAAGTTCCTTGACCTCAGTCTTGCTGATGATTTTTTGGATTTGACACCCAAAGCAAAGGCAACAAAAGCAAAAATAGACAAGTGGGACTACAAAGTCAAAAGCTTCTGTACTGCAAAGGAAGCCATCAGCAAAATGAAAAGGCAACCTACAGAACTGGGGAAAATATTTGCAAATCACATAAAATATAAGAGGTTAATATAAAAACATGTATAAATAGTTTATATAATTCATAGCACAAGCAAAAAACAAAACTGAACAATCCAATTTTAAAAAATGGACAGAGAATATGTTTTCACTCATATGTGGATCCTGAAAAACTTAACAGAAGACCATGGGGGAGGGGAAGGGGGGAAAAGAAGTTACACAGAGGGAGGGAGGCAAACCATAAGAGACTCTTAAATACTGAGAATAAACGGAGGGTTGATGGGGGTGGGGGAGAGGGGAAAGTAGGTGATGGGCACTGAGGAGGGCACCTGTTGGGATGAGCATGGGTGTTGTATGGAAACCAATTTGACAATAAATTATATTTAATTAAAAAATGGGCAGAGGATCTCAATAGACATTTTTCTCATAAGGACATATAAATGACCAACAGGTACATAGAAAGGTGCGCAACATCACTATTCATCAGGGAAACGCAAATCAAAATCACAATGAGATACCACCTCCCATCTGTTAGAATGGCTATCATCAAAAAGACAGAAGATAACAAGTGATGTTGAGGATGTAGAGAAAAAAGAATCCTTGTATACAGCAGATAAGAATGTATACTGGTGTGGCCACTATGATAAACAACAAAAGTTTCCTCAAAAATTAAAAATAAAACGCCATCTTGATTCACCAATCCCTCTTCTGGATATATATTCAAAAGAAATGAAAGCAGGATATGAAAGATATTTGTACCCATGTTCATTTCAGCATTATTCACAATAGTCAAGGTATGGAAACAACCCAAGCATCCATTGGTAGATAAATTAATAAAGAAGATTCAGTGTGTGTATGTACACACAACATACATACACAGTGGAATATTATTCAGCCATGAGAAAGAAGGAAATCCTGCCACTTGAAACAATTATGTTTCCAACATAAATAGAACTTGAGGGTATTATACTAAGTGAAATAAGGCAGAGAAAAAATGTCCAGTGGTATCAGTTAGGTATGGAGCAAAAAAAAAAAAAAAAAAAAGCAAACTCATTAAAACAGAGTTGTTGCTAGAAACTGGGGGGAAATAGGGAAAGGTTGGTAAAAGGGCACAAAATTTTAGCTATAAGACAAAGTCTAAGGATCTAATGTAAAACATGGTGACTACAGTTAATACCACTCTATTGCACAATTGGAAGGTGCAATTGTTTTATCTTCTTGATGAGTTGGCCCCTTTATCATTATATAATGACCTTCTTTGCTTATTAGCATTTTTTACTTAAATTCTATTTTTTCTGAAATAAGTACAGCCACCCCTTCTTTCTCTTAGTTTATACCTGCATGGAATATATTTTTCCATCCCTTCACTTTGAGCCTGCCTGTGTCCTTAAATCTGAAGTGAGTCTCTTATAGTCTCTGGCTACCATTCTGACCTTATGCTTATTATAGTCACCCTGGCTTCCAACAGTTAAGGGCTGCCATCTGGCCTCTGCTTTTTCCAGAATCCGATCCCATTGCTATGAGGGAGTCCAGATATGTGACCATCAGTTCTAACCTACAAAAGACAGCTACTACTGAGATTCTCAAATTTATTGACGTCCCCCTCACCAGTATATTCCTTATTGCCTCACTAAACGGAGTGACCTCTGGTCCCTCCTGAGAATTTGGGCAGCTAGTGGGTTTTCTGATCTTATATAGCAGATCCAAATCAACATACCCACCTTCTCTGAGCTTTCCAATTTTTCCTCCATCATTTGCTACAGCAGTTCTTATATTTTTACTACCCTTTGTGGAGGTCATTGCTTTTTCCAATCTTCTGAAAGATAACGCAACAATTTGGAGTCAACTTCTAGGCTCTTGATAGGGTATTGATTTATGGCTGTGATGAAGTGCTCCCATATCCACAAACTTTCCCTTAAGCAATTTTATATTCTGTTCCCCCTCGGTCAAGCATCCTCAGGGTCCTCTCTTAGACACACTCTCCCAGCTTCTGCCAATAAATTTTCATTAGGTCCTGAGGCCCTTTCAATATATAATATCATCTCTCCCTTGGCTAGCCCAGCACTTTTCTGACCAAGCTATGCTGAGATTTGATGTTAGTTAGGAGTCTGATGTCCAGGAGGGTAATTGGGAGCATATCCTGAAAAGGACCCTGCACCATTTTATAAGGCCTTATTTGAAGTCTCTTTGTAGTCTTCAAGCAAAGTGGGGGTAGGAGGCTCTATCTTTGATAATGAGAAATAGGCCACTTCTGCAGAATCAAAGTGTTTAGAAGAATCAAAGTTCAAAATGCATCTACGAGGACATCTCCCTCCCAAGTCTCAGGATTACACTGTCTCCCCATTAAGTCCCCATTGTTGGGTTAAAAAACTTGCCGAGGCTGAAAACTCAGTCTTTTCAAAGTTTGCACTATTGCAATTAGGTCCTGTGCCCAATCTTCAGCTTTTTTTTGCCCCAACTCCATCCCAACTACAGGAATTAAGGCCTTCTAACTCATGGTTTACTTTAAATTTTTGACCAATAAATCTGAGTGTGTAATTTCCTTTCTTCAACTACCCATCCAGTTCCAGAGACCTTATGGTCATTATTTTCTCATGCCTCGCGAGGAGAGACATTGCACCAATTAGCACATCTCCTTCCACCTGAATCCCATCCCAGCTCATTACAGATGAAAATCTTAGCAATCATACTGTGTAGCATAACAGGGAAGATCAATTCTTCACCTACCTTCAGCTGTGGGGTGCTCATTGCCCTCCAGCCAGCAAGGGAGCCAACCCCAGAATTCCATTCCTGGGATTGGCTTCCTAAAACCATTTCTGATGTCAGTTGTCTTCAGTTGGGTTCCTGAGTAGCCAGGACTGAGATTAAGTTTCTTTTAAGTGACTGGGAAAGTGCTCTCAGGATAAGAGGTGTAAAAGCATAGTAGGACAGAGGTAGAAAGCTTAAACAAGAGACTGGTACCTCTTGTTTGCTGAAGACTAGTTTCAGTTTAATTCTACAGAGGGACTGAAATCGCACCACAAAGTAATCCCACCTTGAGGCAAAGAGGCCAGCCTTTTATGCCATGAAGCCTGTTGCCATTGGCTGAGACCTGCCCTGGGCAGTAGGGGGTGTTGCCTCCTGGGCAAGAAGACTGCTGTTTGGCTGAGGAGGGCTATTTTCAGGAGTGGGGGCAGCTGTGAAATATTACCAGTCAACACAGGCGGCAGCTAGGGGGTGGGCACATTGTCTGTAAAGAGGATCCAGGTGGGGCACTAAAAGAATACATTATGCTGACATTTAATGAGTGTATATGGTATGCTAAGTCCTTTTTCATTTACAGTCTCATTTAAACTTCAGAATAACTGTAGAAAGGAGGTATTAAGATTGTCTCCATTTTACAGTTCGGAGAAATTCATCTTGAAAGGTTAAATGATTTTCTCATGGCCACAAAATGAGGGTCTGTGTTTTCAGGTGTAATAAACTTGTAGATAAAAAGGAATGCCACGGCTTACGTATTTCTAAAATGGGTGCACACAGAAGCCATTTATGTCCATATCTTTGGAAGTTTAAAGTAGGGTCTCTGGAGTTAGCCGATTGAATTCAAATTCTGCATTTTAAGTGCTTTGCAATACTGTTGCCTCTTGCATACAATTATGAATCTTATTCTCTAAATATTCTAGGTCTTGTATGTTGAGTGTGTGTGTGTGTGTGTGTGTGTGTGTGTGCATCAACTCAGTTACTCATAATATTCAATCGCTTGAAACACCCCATTTTCCAACTCATTTGAATAATAGGTGTTAAAAATTACGAAGAAATTCTCTGTTAAGTAATGGAAAAGCCAGAAAACAGTCTAGATATGTGATTGATAAGCATATATTTAGCTTTTGGCTGTATGTTAAGCACTTTATAACCAATTTCTCATTATGAAGCAAGTACTGGTATCATATCCCATAATAAAGAAAGATAAGAAAACTGAGAATCTGGGAGATTAACTTGCTTCAAATTATAGAAGTAGGAAGGGGTGGGTCTAGAACTGAACCAAAACCATCACCTGACTTCAAAACCACTATTGGATGTTAATGAGAAAATGGCACATCATAGATTCACATATAGAAAGACAATCAGTGATACAGACCTCAGTATGAGTAAAGGGAATTTTCCACCTTCTCAACTCTTTCACAAGAGCCAAATCTGAAAGCTATGAAGGAGACGGAAAATTTCAAAAAGCACTCATTCACCCAGCATATCACTGAGAAGAACACTTCTGAGACAAGAAAGAATAATCATTAATAATGACCTGCTAAAATAAAAAGTATTTTTCTAGAGGCAGTGCCCCGAGCTGACACAGGATTGAGTGGCTGACTCCACAGCTTGAGTCAAATCATCAAATCAGTTTCTCTGGCCAAGAGGAGATTGAGGTTTTGTGGCAGGGTGGGTACCTGTTACCATGGAAACCATGCCAGCCACTTGCCCTGCAAAGTGGCCTCTGCAGAATGCTTCTGAAGCTTTCTTTGTTTCCTCTCCCTATTCACACCTCCCACTTCCAATGAATAAATCACTTGCTGAGTCCCTCTATGCTCTGTTCCCTGGGATCACTCTAAAAAAAAAAAAAAAACAAAACAAAAAACAAAACAAAAAACAAGAAAAACAAAGTTGTCCCACTGTGGGCAGAAGGCCATTTCTGTGGTCCTCTCACAAGTTACTTAGCTTTTCTAAGCATCAATTTCCTCATTTGTGAGATAAGAATGACCCCCTTCCTTGGATTGTTGTGGGGGGAAATATTCATTTTATAAATAAATACATTGTATGTGCACATGTGTGGGGGTGGGGTGGGGATGTGTACCCATCAGCCTAGGATAAAAACATTTCTGAATAAGTTCAGGTACCTTCCCCACACCTCACCCTATTAAAATGATAAAGAACTGGGGTAAGTGAATATTACTTCCCTGTTCAAAACTCACACTGGCTTTCTAGGACCTGTGAGATGAAGAACAAACCCTGCCTTTTATTCAAAACCTTCCACAGTATGGCCCCAAAGTCCCTCTCAGCCACCTTTCCCATGATACTTCACCTCTCACTTGTCACTGAACATGATGTGTATTTGCTCACTTTTATGCTTTTCTCATGCTTCTGTCTCTATTCCTCCTGCTCCCTCTCAATTTTGCCAAAATCTCATCCATCACTTTAGTCTCAGAGAGCGTGCAAATTCTATGCAAAATAAATCTCAGGAAGTTACAGAAATTGTGTGTATTCCATTCCTTCAGTGTATCTTATCATTTGTTGTGGGTGGAACTCCAACTTAAAAATGTTCCTTAATGTTACAAACTATTTTAAGTATACAACTTGATGGATTTTCATGAAGTACACACACCCATGTAACTACTTCCCCAATCAAGAAATAGAGTATTCTAGGAGTACCTGGGTGGCTCAGTTGGTTAAGTGTCACTTTGTTTCAGCTCATGTCATGAGCTCATGGTTTGTGGGTTCAAGCCCCACATCAGCTTCTGCACTGAAGGTGCAGAGCCTGTTTGGGATTCTCTCTCTCTCTCTCTCTCTCTCTCTATCTCTCCACCCCCCCCCCTCGGTCCCTCCCCTGCTCATGTGCATTCTCTCCTCTCTCTCTCAAAACAAATAAACAACAAAAAAGATCTTTAAAAAGAAAGAAATAGAATATTATAAATACTTAAGTAGCCTCCCTCACTCCCCCTCCTAATCTCTACCCTCTTCTTCAAAAGTAACTACTATCCTAATATCTAATATCATAAATGAAGATTTTCCTTTTTCAAAACTTTATGAATGGAATCATACAGTATATATTCTTTTATATATATTCTTTTTTGTATATGACTTCTGATCAATACCATGTTTGTAATGTTTATTCATATTGTCACATGCACAGTAGTTCATTCTTTGTCGTTAATAGAATTTAATCATGTATAGTTCACTATTTGTTTATCTACTCTATCCTTGATAGGTAGTTGGGTAGTCTCTAGTGGGCTACACAGGATACATGCTGGAAAGGTATTCATCTGAGTCACATTCATCTCATCAATCTTTGGCCCAGACACCATGCAAGGTGACTGCAGAGTTGGGTACAGTGTACTGAGATGTGGGCATATACTCGTTTTTCTCCTTCACCCCCACTTTTCAATGTTAACACAGCACAGTATGAGAACTTTCTTGAACTTGGAGCTGCAGAATTATGAGAGTCAGTAACACAATGTCTTATGAAGTTATGTTAATGGGCCCTTAAAATAGCCAGATGGGCCCGTTAGGTTTTTTCCCCTCTAATCTTTAATAAGATGTTCAGAAATTATGAGTGCATCCCACAAGGAGGAGAGACCTATTTCCTTATGGTTTTCCTAAACCATTGTGATTCACAAATTACATAATTCTAGAATGTTAGACCTGAAAGGGACTTTGAGCTTATCTATTTTAATGCCCAATTTTCAAATGATTAAGAAAGAAAGAAAGAAAGAAAGAAAGAAAGAAAGAAAGAAAGAGAGAGAGAGAGAAAGAAAGAAAAGGCAGCGAATTATCAGTGTGTTTTCTAAGGTAAAGTATTTTAGGGTCAGAATGAGGTCTAACACCCAACTAGAAGAGTCCTGTTCTCCACAAGATACCATCCCGATCCACTCAGAAGATTTTATAACAATAACATGCCAACCTCACTTCCCTAGAAACATGCAAGTCTCCCCACTGATCAGTGGACAAGTATCTACTTTCCTTCTAGGCTGAGGCAGGAGTTCCACTTTGGGTTCACTTCACATATCCCTTCACCAAACACCAGTGCCTCTTTACAGAAAAGCCACCAATAGAAAATCTGAATGTACTATGCTCCAAAACCTCAGTAGAGGATATCTCATGGGGATGTGGGAGCAGACACCATCCACCACTTTCTTGAGAAGTGTTGACAGGAAAAGGGCCTGTGCAGTTTACCCTGAAGGAGCAGGGCAACAACAGCTAACCTAGACTGAGTGCTCATTATGTGCCAGCTACATCCTAACCTTTGTACGTCCATTAGGTCACTTAATTCTCACAGTTCTCAAGTAGGTACTCTTATCTCCATTATACTGATGAAGAATCTATGGCTTAGGGAGGCTAAGTCACTTAGGTATGTTCCCACTAACTCTTATGAGGAAGACAACTTAATTTTCCCAGGGGAAAGTTGAGGGTACAAGAAACCTTCTGGAAGCTCACATGCTGTAGTTGTGAAGGGCAACAGCCACAGCTTCAGAAAGTAAGTATGTCCTCTGGTAGGGACAAAGGCTCTTGGCATAAACTCTGTATGTAGCTTTGCTATGTGTATATATATATAATATATGTGTAGGTATATAATATACATATGTATATATGTATATATGTATATAATATATGTAAGTGTATAATACATATAATAAATTTTATAAATATATGTATTTTCTGCATGTCAAGTAGCTTTTCCATATATATACATATATATACATATATATTTTTTTTAGAAATATACTTTTTTTTCTTTTTTGTCTGTGTGGCAAGTCTTCCATTGCCCAGACCAACTTCCGAAGAAGTGGCACACTTATTTGGTACACCCAGAGAGAAAGTGGCATGGTGAGTAAAAGTCCATGAAGCTTATAGGTAATGTTAACATTCCTTCATATCTTTTGGTAATTGAACCAATGGTGTGGGGTGTTGCTTCTGAAATACTCTGTTTTTTCATAGTATCCTATTTTCTGTAAACTGAAAGTAGGACATATGAATGGGTAAGTTCATCTTGCTATAGAACCAGGGAGAGTCCCTCATAGGTATAGATTTTAGACAAAATGTTGGCTTTCTCACCCCAGCTCCTGAATGTCAGTATAGCCAACTGAATGGCTGTGGCCAGATGAGATTCCTCAAGACTGAGCCTAGAGTGGGCATTTCCTGTGGGAGGCAAAGGGGGAAGCTGGGAGCCAAAGGGATGAACTAGAAATTCAGAGTCAAGCTAGGACCAAATTATAAGATAGGATATATATACAGACAGGCCTACAGAGATAAAATAGAGGTCAAGGTGATTAAGTTGGGGTTGGACCTGGTGAAGAGTGCCAGAGGTCAGGAAATGCAAGGGCTGAGAATTCTCAGGCAATTCTCTTGAATTCAGGCTGGAATCTGCGGCTGACCCATATAAACTGACACGTGCATACTTAGGGTATGTGCTGCAGCCTTCTAAGTGTTGACAATTACTACCCCACACTGCACCTGAGCATACTTCACACATTCCTCAAGCCTTGAAAGAGCCACAGAGATCCACCCTAATTCTTTACTCTCTGTCAGTGAAGAAGAACCAGTTAGGGGAAGGAGTCTATTCCTGGGAAGTCTCTTCTGTTCCCTGTGCTTCCTTGAGTAATGTAATGGGCGATCACATAAGACATTCCAGCTCTGGTCCCCCTTCCATCAAGCAGAATAATAATAATAATAATAATAATAATAAGAGCTTGAATAGATAAAATTGTTATATGCCAGGCTCATTCTGGGTGAACAAAAACATCTTCCTAGAAGCCTTCTGGACTCAGATCTTCAAACATATCTATAACTTCTGTGCTTGGGCATTGATTGAATTGATCATTCTACATCTTAGCTTCTAAGTCCTAACTTCCTGTTCATTTATTTCAGCAGTGACTGACCCTTGGGCTTTGTATTTACCTTGCTCTGTTGGGATCTCTCTCCTAGTGGTATTTGGTATTTATGACAGCTCTCCACCCCATTGCTTGCTTCATGAAATACAGTTTCAGCCATTTCTTTAAGATCTCCTTTGTCCCCCACTCTTCTCTTTTTCCTCAGAATTCTTCCTGATATTTTACCTTTGTATTTCTATCTTGGTGCCAACAGAAGTAATCAGTGCAGAAAGAGCACAATTACAGTACCTGTAAGTATTTGGCACTGTGGTGAACTCAGAAGCAAATATAGATGCCTCAAAGAACTGGCACCTAATGGAAGACGTAAGAAATGTGAAGTATATTATATCCCTGTGGTTGAAAAAATACAATCTAAGATGAGTGGTCATTGCTGGTAATGTTCTAAAACTCCACAAGATGAGGGGCACTGGGAGGCTTAGTCAGTTGAGTGTCTGATTCTTGATTTCAGCTCAGGTCATGATCCCAGGGTCATGGGATCAAGCCTGGTGTTGGGCTCCACACTGAGCATGGAGCCTGCTTAAGATTCTCTCTACTCCCTCTGCCCCTCTCCCCTGCTCATGCTCTCCTCTCTCTCTCTCTAAAATAAAAAAATAATAAATATTAACATCCACAAGATGAAAGTAGCTTCTCAGAAAGTAGTGTCTCATTCCAAATTAAATTAAATTTAGCAAGCACATTTATTGATTATTTACTACATGAAAAGTATTCTTTCATGTAATACCTTTACATCAAAGTAATGTACAGGAAGCAAATGATCAGCAATCTGTGGTTTCCATCCTCCAAGAGCTGGCCAACCATGGAAGGAACAGTCATCCATCCACACGCTTCACATTCTAGACCAGTGCTTCCAGTAGGAGTTTAATGCAATCCACATAATAAACTTTAAATTTTCTAGTAGTCAGATCAAAAAAAGTAAAAAGAGGTATAAATTAATTTCAATAATGCTTTATTTATCTAATATATTTCTAATGTTATCATTTCAATATGCAATCAATATGAAATTATTGAGTATTTTCCATTCCTTTTGTCATACTAAGTTTTTGAAATCTGATGTGTATTCTGCAGGTATACCACATCTCAATGCAGATGCAAAATTTTCCTCAGAAATAACTTGATCTGTGGTTGAGTTTCATAATGGAAAAAGCATATTTATATACCCAAGTTGTTCTATCCAGACATGTTGAAGAGTTTTGCAATAACTGGGTCAACTGTCAAAATATCAATCCCTTTAATATCTCCATTCACATTTCTAAAACTGGTTCATCTTTTATAGAAGAATTTCTTTGACTTTAAAACAAATATATTTCAGGTTCAAAATCATGTTTGTCCAAGTTAAATAAACTCACTAACTCTTGTACGATTAGTATCAAATTCCAAAGGATTTTATATAAATTGAAAGTAACTCTAAGTTTATAAATATTAAACTGTTATTCAAAATTTTCTTGCAGTTTATCCAGCTAATTTGTGTAATGCTGCCAATCATGAATAAAACCTTATACATTTTGGTCCATATTAGAGAAAGTATACAAGTTATTAGGATTGATTTATATCACGAAAATGTTCAATTTCAACATAAATGCTTGCAGATTTATAGGTCTCATATAACTTTTCTCCCCCCTTAGAGCTTCAAATTTAGGTGTTCCTTGAGAAACATGATAGTGAGAAATCATAAGTCAGTAACACACTGACATTTTCATCTTTGATCACTAAATATTTAGCAAGCATTACTTCTGTTTCCAAAAAATTTAGTTAATCGCACAACAAATCTTTATAAAACTCTTCTACTATTCAACCAAAATGAAAAGAACACAAAGTTATTAAATTTATTGTCTCCTACTTCTTTCACCATTTCATAAACCAACAATGATTCATGTTCATTTGCACATATATACTGAAAAATTTTAACTGTATCCATGATACTTCATACTGTGCTTCTGAAAACTAGGCACAAGTATTTTCAATATATATTAAAAAGGAACAAAAAAATGAGTTTCTCATTAGCAATTTTTAAAATTTGAATCAGTTGATCTTTGATGTTGTTAGAAAGTTCTCGTATGCTATGAAAAATTATTTGGTGGCTTTAACTAGAGATATTTCGCTTTTTGGAAAATACATGTTTTAGTCTTTTCTTCATAATTTTCTAACAAGATTTCTAAAACACATAACTTTTTATACCATCTCTCCATCTAAAATGTTCATGTGTGCAGGTGCACACAAGAATTCAAGTTGTTTTATAGCTGAACAATGTTACAAACTCAGATCTTGCTAAAAATCATTTAAGAATGTTTTGTTGGTCATTTAATCATGGTTTTCAGGCAATTAACTTCATTGATCTTCTTTTGACTATTGATCAAATGTACTATTTATTTGTTGACCATGTCCATTTTCTTATCTTTAAAATGCTTTTTATGTGACAAAGTTTTTTGGTTTTTTTGGTTTTTGTAACAGCAAATTGCAATTCAGTGTGAAATTTGCAGCTTTCCTTCTTTCGATCTATCTTTTTTCTTTACTTTTCTGGGCATAGCACTAGTGTTTGCATTTTCATTTGATTCTACATCAGTATTACGCCCTTGTTTTAAATTTAAAAATCCATCCATCCTTATTTTTTTAATCTGGAAAAATAATTGAATTGTATTATAATTACAATAATGTGTTTCAATTTAGTTACCAGTTATAATTTACATAGGTACCACTATAACCCAAACTGCCTGCATAAAATATTCAGATAAATGCATTACATTACATTGGTGCCTAGAAAAAATATCATTCAGGGGCGCCTGGGTGGCTCCGTCAGTTAATCATCTGACTTCGGCTCAGGTCACGATCTTGCGGTTCGTGGGTTCCAGCCTCGTGTCGGGCTCTGTGCTGACAGCTAGCTCAGAGCCTGGAACCTATTTTTGGATTCTGTGTCTCCCTCTCTCTCTCTCTCTGTCCCTCCTGTGCGCTCTCTCTCTCTCTTTCTCTCTCTTTCTCAAAAATAAATAAAACATTAAAAAAATTAGAAAAAAATATCATTCAAATGGAATCAGTAGGTTGACACTGATTAGATCAGTGATGTGTTTATGTGTAATACTAGAAATGACACACAGGCCTAACACACACACTATACTATGGTAATAAAATCTGAGACAACACAGTGGTTAAAGTGAAATATGATCCTACCAAAACAATAAAGCTGTGCTTAATGGAGAAATATTTTACACTACTGCAGTTTTAAAATTAAAATTAAGCAAGTTTAAAAATTCAATCCCTCAGTTGTATTAGCCACATCTCAAGTGCTTAACAGCCACATGACTAGGTGGAAGGCAACCTCCATCAGATTCTCTACCTTTGTCTCCTCTCTTCTATCACTTTTTTTTTCCTTTCTACCTTTCCCAGAGGAGAAAGAATTGTTAATCCAGTTGGGTTCCAAGTCATTGACTGAACCATATTTCCTAGTTGTTGTTTCTTCCATTTATTAGTGCCATGTAGATGGTTGGGTAAATTAAACCACAGTCAGCCTTCTGGTATCTCTAGTTCCTTCTTCTTTATAGCTAAGAATCTGCCTCTTCACAGCTGACTGGTCTTAACCTCTCTCTCTGTCTCTCTCTCTCCCCCTCCCTCCCTCCCACTCCTTCTATTCAACTAAGTGGGCACATTGACTGAGGGCTTCCCTATTGGAAATATGTCCTGTCATGTTGCATTATCTTCTGTCTTTGTCATTCATACTGATATAGACTGAATGTTCATGCTCCCTCCCCAAATACATATGTTGAAATCTAATCCCCAATATAAGGGTATTTGGAAGTGAGGCCATTGGAAAGATCATGAGGGTGGACCCCTCATGAATGGGATTAGTGCTCTTAGAGACAACAGAGAGCTCCCTCGTGACATGGGAGGACACAGTGAAAAAAGGCCATCTATAATCCAGGAAGCAGGTCTTCACCAGACATCAGATCTGCTGGCACCTTGATATTAGAACTTCCAACCTTCCCAAACTGTGAGAAATAAGTTTCTGCTGTCATTCAGTCTAGAGTATTCTGTTATAGCAGCCCCAAAACACTAAGACAGACATATTCCTAAGTGCATATCCTTGGCTTGGTGGCTTTGTCTCCAGCAACATGCCATTGACTAGAAGTTGGCAAGTCCCAAGATTTGGATTTAGGGAAAGGACAGATCTACAGTGGCCTTTAGGCTTGGCCACAGGACCCTACCTAGGTCATTAGGGCATGGCACTGGAGATAATTTTAGTCAGGACTCTCTGATGCAAATGAGTAAATCCAGTGGAAAGTAGCTTAGGGGAAGAAAAAGAATTTATTGCCTTATACAATCAAACTATGGAAGGGCAGGAATGTAGCTATTTTATCCTTGGGGGTGACTATAACTGGATAAATATGCCTTCTGGACTGTCTTTTGCCCCTGCTTTCCTCAGCAAATTGGCTTCTTTCTCTCAGACCAGCATCTTCTGTAAGCTAGAATCTGAACACCTGCATCTTTCAGCTTTCCCTCTGGAGGAAAAAAAAAAAGAATCTCTTTCCTTAATTTGTATTCAAAAAAATCCCAAAAGGGCCCCAATGGCCTAATTTAGATAATCTGATCCCCTGGGAGAGTTGGAAGGGGAAGTAGTTCCCAAAAAAACAGTAGGAGATGCTGTTAGGAGGGGAAGTGTGCCAGAGAGACAAAGAGATGTCTATTGCCAGGAATTACAAACACTAGCCCAATTTCTAATAAGTCCATTTGTATTTCTTCCCTCTGTTTAAATACTTTAGTAACTTTAGGAGGGCAATGTGATTGGGCAAAGTCAAGATCTTTTTTCTGGAATCTTGAAATTAATATCAATATTTCATCCATGCTTCTAGTACAGCTCAATAAATGAATTCAAACTTCAGAATTCTTATTTAGAATGCTTCAGGAATGTGTATTGATGCATATGATTTTTTAAAAAACACATTTTTTAAACACAATTTAAAAAAGGGGGGGGCGCCTGGATGGCTCAGTTGGTTAGGTGACCAACTTCGGCTCAGGTCATGATCTCGTGGTCTGTGAGTTCGAGCCCCACGTTGGGCTCTGTGCTGACAGCTCAGAGCCTGGAGCCTGCTTCAGATTCTGTGTCTCCCCCTCTCTCTACCCCTCCCCTGTTCACACTCTGTGTCTTTCTCTCAATAATAAACATTAAAAAAATTTAATAAAAAAAACATAAAATGAGTATGATCTGATTATTAGTGATTGAAGGCTCTTTCTGTTGTAAACTAAAAGACAAAAAAATAAATCTGGCTTACAAAAAAAAAAAAATTGTGAGCTCGTGTAATTGAAAAGTCCAGGAGTAGTTTTACATTAGACATGACTACCTCCAGAGGCTCAAACAATGTTCCCAGGCTTCAGTCTCCTTCCATCTCATCTCTGCTTTGCTCTGTCTTGGCTCTTTTCACAGATGGATTCTACCCCCATGATGACAATAGTGCTGCCTGAAGCTCCAGACTTATATCCTATCTTCTTAGCAAGTCACAGTGGAAAGAACCTGCATCATTTCCAAAAGTTCCAATAAACTTCCTAGAATTGGCTCTAATTGCCTCTAATGACCTAATTGCCTCTAATGAGCCTGGCAGGGGTGGCATCAACCTCACTAAAACCACCTGAACTCAGAGAAGGAACTATCAATTCCCTAGGGAAAGTCAGGGCACTTTTACCAAAAAAGGGGCCAGTGGTTTCTGGGAAAACAAAAATGATCAATCTCTGATACATAGATAATTTGAAAACTAAAAATAATAATCCTTAATTTCCCCATTCAAATATAACTATTGTTGGTATTTTGGCAAATTTACTCCCATTATTTTTCATATATATATACATATATATATATGTATATATAATTGCAATTATAATCTACTTAAAAATTTTTCTGCTTTTTCTCTTATCATTCTATAATACACATTTTCCATATCTTTCTATAATTTTCCTAACCATAATTTTAATGAATACATATAGATGAACTTGGATGTCAAGATTGCTTCCTTTGCTTCAAAAAATAAAAATAAACTTGC
Source organism: Acinonyx jubatus (assembly GCF_027475565.1). Lineage (NCBI taxonomy): Eukaryota > Metazoa > Chordata > Mammalia > Carnivora > Felidae > Acinonyx > Acinonyx jubatus. The sequence goes on from NC_069395.1 coordinate 42,473,847, forward strand.
GATAAACATCATCATGCATATAGCTTTTTTCATTGCTTGGATTATTTAGAACAGTTGAATTTCCAGAAGTTGGTTATTGGATCAAAAAGTATACATATATTTAAGTTCTTTGTATATTTTTCCCGTTTCCCAAAAAGGAATGTAAGTATTCATAAAGCTATCAACAATGAATAAGTATTATATATATATAAAATGTTGTAAATTCAAAGTACACTCCTAAAGATGGTGAAGGTAGCAGTTCCTTCAGGGGTAATAAAAATGCTTATGAAGAGGATTTTTTAACCTTTTATTCTATGTCAGTTTTTCATAAACCAGTCATATACTACTCAATTATGCAGTTGCACATTTGTTCTTTTTGGAAAAAAAAATTATGTTAATTGTACAAGAACACAAATTTAAAGGATATTATTTAAGAAAGTAATATCAGTAACATGGTATTGGATTATTAGACATTTGAACTAGTTCTCATTTCAATAATACCTTCTGCACAATATAGTTAATTGAACATCTGGGCAAAAATTTGCCCACAAGAACATATATCACATGTTGTTAATAACACCAACACAATGCAGAGTTTTAGGTGTCTTTTAGGTGCCTCTTCTGAGTTTTAGGTGCCTTTCTCTACGAGTTTGCTAAACATCTCAAACCTGAATATTTTAAGGCATCTCAAACTTGTGCCCAACATAGAAATCATTCAGGAAATATCTGTTTGGTGAGTGAATGAATGAATGTTGACCAGTAAATCTACTTCACTTCCTATCATCCATTATGCTGAATAGCTTTTCATCTACCTAGTTACCCGAACTAGAAACCCCATCATCCTAGAGTCCATCTTCGTATGTACACTTTTACTTGATTAATCACGAAATTCTCTTGATTCTCTTCATCCTGTTGTCCCCACTCTCCAAGCCATTTCTATTGTCCTAGTTCACTCCATCATCATCTGTCACCTGGATTATTGATACAACCTCATTGGTCTCCTTCCTCTAGTCTCAGCCTTTCTTCACCCTCCTAACGTAGTGAACTTTCTAGAATTCAGAGCCATCATGGTAGTCACTTTCCATGTCAAATTCCACAGTGGTGCACCATGCATACACAGGCTAAAATCTAATATCATCTGACCCCTGACTATCTGCCTTTGGCCCACCACTTGCACTTCACACTGTAGCTCAACTACACTGATTACATCCCTCTCAATCTGCACTAATCTTTCATATCTTTTTATTTTTGCATATGATTTGCATCTGCCTGCTCAGAATACTCTCTCTCTCTACTTTGTGAGTCTGATAGCAAATTTTTACTTTTTCTTCAAAACTCATGTTAAGAAAAAGTCCTTTGAAAATATTGAAGGGGAGGTCGGGTGAGGACAGGATCAGCTATATAATTCGGATGAACAGCTCTGAGTAAAGGTGTTGGTTGAAGCTATCGGAGTGGAAGGATTCTCAGGAAAGCATGAAATGAGAGACAAACAGTGCGGGCCGTGTTAGAAGGCAGAGGAAGAAGAAAATCAAGAGGAGCATAGGTGGATGCAATCTTCCATAAACCAAAAGAGGGAAGAGTTTTAAGCAGAATGAGATAGTAAAAACTTTAAATGCAGCAGAAAAATGGAGTAGGATAATGGCCTCAAAGCATGCAGTGGCTTTGATATTTAAGAGGCTTTCATGTAGTCTTAGAGCACCTTCAGTGGAAGATGGGGGCAAAATATGACCAATGTAGGCTAGTTGAAGAAGAAATGGAGTCGAAACTGTAGACTACACATTCCTTTTAAGGGCTGGAAGAAATAGATTGAAAGAGAGCCATTTGGTGGTGACTTGAGGAGTGGACAGAATAAAGGAAGGACTTTTTTTTTTAAGAATGACTATTCGTAAGCAGAGAGAAAACAGCAGGGGAGGAGGGGGTGATTAAGATACAGATCTGAGACCCAGGAATATCCCTAAAGAGACTAAATGGGATGGGACCAATGGACCAGAGGGTGGGCCTCTCATATAGGAGAAAAGCACCTTAGTCTCTAAGAATGTAAGAGAAGAGAAAATGCTGGGTGTGTTTGTCAACTTCCAAGATACTGAACAAGGCCTTGCTAACGTTTGCCAAACAATCAAAAGATAAGGAGATCCCTGAGAGGACTTCTACATATTTCACAATATTAGTCCTGGCCAATTTAAGCAAGGAGCGACAAGGGTTTAGTGATATAAGTGAATATGGAAAATGAATCTTTGTGAAGGAAATGGGGAAAGGTAGTGTTAGTTTGGAAATAGTGTCATGAAGATGGCGAGGGAAAGAGGGGAGAATAATACATGTGGCTAACATAAACTGAGGACAGTGTGGTCTTTGCAGCCTGCCAGACAGACCTGGGAGGAATGTTGGCTCTGCCACATACTAGCTTTGATCTGAAACTAGTTTCTTAACCTTCTCTGAGCCTGAATTTCTTCTTCCAAAAATAGAGTTAAAAACGCTTGCCTCTTGGGATTGGAATGAGGATTGGAGATAATATTTTTAAAAGGTGCAAAATATTTACTTTTTCTCACCTTCCATTTCCTCATTTCCCAGAAATATCACCTAGAGATATTTATTAACTATATAATAAAAATCTTCATTAAGGTATGTGCTGGAGAAGCTTTTTTAAAAGACATATGCATAGATAAATTTTTTAAATGCACAAATAGATTAAGATGGTTTACTTAAACATAGTACAAAAAATTAATAGGGTGAGGCAAGAAGGGAGTGAAAAGTAGAATTTATAGCTTGTGATTATAAAAGTATTAGAAACATTCTTTTTAAAGATAGTGTTGGTAGAGAAAAATCAATCAGTAGTTAGATGATGATGATAGATAGATAGATAGATAGATAGATAATGACAGACAGACAGATATCATCCATAGGAAATAGTGTAGAGTGAGAAGAGAGACCCACTTTTCTGGTGTATATCAACATTTTATGTTATATCATTTTATCATTATAAAGTAGGATCAAAGATTGATTCATCTCAGTATAAGCAAAAGAACATGGATTTGGGAAAAAGGCAACCATAGGTTTGAATATTCACTCTGTCTCAGACTATCTGGGTGATCTTGGACAAGTGAAAACTTCCTTAAAAGTCTCAGTATGTTAGTTTCTTAGGCCATAAGAACGTACCAAAAATTGGGTGGCATAAAAAGAACAGAAATTTATTGTCTCACAATTCTGGAGGCTAGAAGTTCAAAACTAAGTTTTCAGCAGGGTCAAGCTTTCCTGAAGGCCCCAAGGAAAGATCTGTTCCAAGCCTTCTTCTAACTTCTAGTAGCCCCAGGTGTCCCTTGGCTTGTAGAAGCATCATTCCAATTGTCTGTCTTCATGTGGCATTATCCTTGTCTCTGTGTCTTCACATAGTTGTCTTCTTATAAAGACATCAGTCATGTTGCATTAGGAGCCCACTCTACTCCAGTATGGCTTCAGCTTAACTTAAATCATTACAGCTGCAATAACCCTATTTCCAAATATAAAATTATATTCTAAGGTAACAAGGGTTAAGACTTCAACATATCATTGGTGGGGGGGGAGGGAGCATAATGCAAAGCATAGCATTTATTATCTTCATTCTTTAGGTGGGAATAAAAGTACCCTCCTTTCAAGGTTGTTATGAGAATCCTGTGTGAATATATATATTAAAAAAACCTAGCACAATATCTGACACACAGTATATGAGAAAAGTAAAGAAGAATAAAAGCCAGATATCAAAATGATAACTTTGGTTGTTACCATTTGATTCCTTGTTATTTGCCAAGAGCTTTTGGTGGAGAGATCTTACCAGGTTCTGTGATTCTTTAATATTGCATTTGCAGGTGACCTTGATTCAATATTTACTAGACACTTACTATATATTTGGCATTGTACCAGGCACAAAGATACTTAGGGGGAGGGGACTTGAGGCCACTTCTGTGATTTTCTAAGGTTGTTTGTACTACAAAGCCAACTCCTTATCCCAAAGCAGCACTCAAATCTACAAATTATGATCTAGAAAAGGGGTCAGCAAACTATGAGCCATGGGCCCCAAATTTGAGCCCATGTGTTTGTAAATAAAGTTTTATTGAAAGACAGCCATGTCTATTTGTTTATGTATGGTCAATGGCTACTTTTGTGTTACTTTAGAGAGTTGAGTAGCTGTGACAGAGTTAGGCCCACAAAGCCTAAAATATTTAGTAATCTAATCCTTTATGTAAATGGTATATTTCTCAAAGTTCAGGCCTTGGCTGATACTCTTCTTGGTCCACAAGCCTATTAATTTTCAGAGCTTCAAGTTCATCTATAGTTTGGGCCCTGGCAACTTTGATTCTTCTGGTTTTGAGGCTCAAAACCTTGAGTTCATTCATTCATTTGATCATTCAAATGGATCCTTTGTGATGCAGTCTAGGCGAAAGAAAACCTGAAAAAGATGGTGTCCATATCTTCAAGGAATTTATAATCTGGGAAGGCAATCAAGTCTCTACACAAATGAGAATCACTAAAGGGAGTAGATAATAGCTATAGATAATGGCTTTAAAAGTGGTGAAGGCATGGAGAAGAGAGAAAGAGATAACTTTTATGATCACTATCCATCTAGTTGCTGATGCCAGAAATCAGTCATCCTTGACTCTTCATCTTCAATTACCTGCCACTCCATCCAAGTTTTGTTAATTCTGTGTCCAAAGTATCTCTCAAATCCATCTGTATCTCTTCATCCCCACTGCTACCATCCTAGTTCACATTACTGGATCAACACCAACCTACTAACTGATTTTCTTCCTTTAGTCTTGCCTTTCAATACATTCTCCACACCATCATCAGAGTGATCTTCGTAAATTTTAGATCTAATCATGACACCTTGCTACTTCAAAAACCTCTGATAGCTTTTTGTTAGGATAAAGTGTAGTCCGTGTCTTACAGAGTTCTCCAGAAACTGATTTCTGGTTTCCTGTCCACCTCCATTTTTTTCTTGCTGGACTATCCCATGTTCCACCCAAACTGGTGTTTGAGTGTTTGGAACTTATTGTGATCTCTCTCCACAGAAGCATTCCCTCATACTGTTTCTCTTACTGGAGCTCTGTCCCCTCTTCTCTCTCCTCAGTTCCTTACCTCCTTTTGCCCAGCTAGCTCCTTCATTCTTCAGGTCTCACATCAAATGATGGTTCCTACAGGAACCTTCCCTAACTTACTAGTCTAGCAAGATTGTAGTAGTCCCTCCTTATCTCTGCAGGATACGTTCCAAAACTCCTGGTGGATTCCTGAAGCCATAGGTAGTACTGGACCCTGTATATACTGTTTTTTTCCCCCCGATACATGCATACCTATTGTAAAGTTCAATTTATAAATTAGTCACAGTAAGAACTTAACAACTCATAATAAATTAGAATAATTATAATAATACACCGTAATAAAATATATGAATATTATTCTCACTCTCAAAATATTTTTTTGCACTCTACTCACCCTTCTTCCTGTGGTGATGCACAAAGTGAGGTGAATGAGGTAGGCATTATGACCTAGCATTAAGCTACTATGCCCTTCTGATGATAGGTCAGAAAGTGGATCATCTGCCTCTGGACTGTGGTTGAGAGCAGGTAACTGAAACCAAAAGTAAGGGGGGACTATTGTACTTGATATTTACTGAGAGCCTCCAGCACTTTCCTTATGTAACAGCTACTCCCTTGTTTACTTCTCTCCTCTTGCTCTAAGTACTGAAGTTGGGAAAAACATGTTCCCTCTACTCCTCACCCCATCTCCCCACACCCAACTCACACCCAGCCCCCTCCCCACTCAGACTTGGCATCAACAGGCGCTCAATAAATGTTCCTTGGATGAAAGGGCAGGTAACTTTCCACTAGCTCACTTTTCTCTGTTGCAGACTGTAGGTGGGTCTCAGTGCTGGGGAAAGAAGGGGAACGAGAGAGTGGGCGTGCCTTAGAGGAAGAAGATTCGAAGCCTGGTTGGCTGGGAGGCTTATCTGTCAGGACCAGGGGCGGGGCCAAGAACACTGTTTATTGGCTCCGTGGGGATGGGCGGAGTAGAAATGGCTGTCCTTGCTGGGCAGAGAGAGCCAGTGAGCTGGAATGAGAGAGTCACAGCCTGCGGGGGCGGGCAGGGGCTGCACCTGGAGCGTAGCTAAGTGACATCCTCCTTGGGTGGCTCAGGCGGCAGGTGCAGAATAAGTTGTTAATTGGGAAGCCGAATTCGTGGAGTCAACGCAGGGACAGGAGGGAAGATAATTCTTCATGAGCAGGGAGAAAGAAACCTTTCAGAAGCCAGGACTCCATTATTACACTTAACTTTTCTTTCTCTGTTCCCTCATCCCACCCTGCCACATCATCTAGTCCTTGATTTATTCAGGAAACCTCCTAAACAACTTAGAAGCAGTCCACTGATGCCAAAGAATGATACAGCACAGCTTGGATGTTAATGCTACCAGTTAGAGATGTATAGTTGATTATAATTTCTTCAAGTATTAGTTCGAACTAGGGTGATTTTTTTCACCCTTGCAGATGCACGAATACTGTTACTAATAAATGCAAAGTATATAGAAGCAAAAGTTGTGGGAGAGGAAGAATTAGATGAGTAACAATTACCCAGCATTTTATTTTCTTTGAAAGAACTAATGATACCTGCCTCCTCTTGCATTAGTTAGGTTGCTGTTTAAGATGCTTTTAAAATTGTCAAAATATATCTGAGATGAGGTCTCCACATCCTCAGTTGAAAATTGGGGAAACTAGAATAGTGTACCTTTGAAAAAAAGTACACCTAACCAAGATAATAAAATATGTAGGTGGACAGAAATCCAGCAGCTTTCTTCGTAAGATTTTAAACCAGAACTGAAGAAAGACCATCTGCCATCTCATCTGTGTCCACCTTTTTAGAGTCGTCTCTGATTTATTCATTCTACATTCTAGCCAGGCCAAACTATACAGTTTCTCCAAACTCATCTCATTTTCTTCTATTTCCTATACTGCTCCTTCACTATTTTTGCCTCAAAATTCAGCAAATATGTCACCTCACCTAGAAAATTCCAGTATCTCTTTTCTCCAAGTACAGGAGTTTCCTCTACCACCACAGTGCTCTGTGATACTTATCTCTGATGGTGCTTGTCACATTGTGATGTAATTTTTCTTACCAGTTTCTGTACCGGATTGCTAGGGCAGTATCTTTATCTTGGTATTCCTATGTCTGGCTCAGTAGCAGTGGATATTGTATAGATATGGATGGATGGATGGACAGATGATGGATGGATGTACAGGTGAAGGGATAGCTGGAAGGATGGACATACATGTGGGAGTGAAGGGATAGATAAACAAATGAATAGATTGATGTTTGTACTAAGAGATATATAGGTGAGTAGATAGAAATAAAACTGATTTAGAGACTGAATCTTGATGGATGCTCTGGTTGGGAAACACTGAAAGGATCTTGATACCAGCTCAAGTAGATTGATGAAAAGGAAAGGGGAGGTAGTTGAGAATGGTTCAGTGAAATCATTCTTTCTTAGAAAAAATATTGATAGAACATGTACTAAAGTTAATAAATGCCACATTGTAAGGAGCAGATAATACCAGTTTGATATCCTTAGTGTTTAAAATGCAAAATTCTAACATTTCCCTTCCCCTTTTGTCTCCATTTCTTTTTTAATCTCTAGTGTAAATATTATTAAACAGTCAATTGGAATATCCAGTAAGGAAACCCACATTAGTGTGATTATTTTTGAAAGATATCTAAAGTCTTTTTTTGTTGTTGCTGTTGTTAACTAAACCAATTGACTTCTGTGCCTCTAATCCCTGAAAGCAATCATTTTAATAGCAACAACCCTTTTTCTCTAATAATGCCTGACATGCGTAGAGCTTTATAAAATTTAGAAATATTTGTATGTACAATGTCATATCAATAACTCTGTGTGGTTACTTGAAATTGTTCATATTTTATAGATGAAGAAACTGAGACTCAAAGAAATTAGGTCTTATAGCCACATGGGCTAGTGTAATAGATGGAACTAATGTTCACAATTCTTTACTCCCTTCTGATTTTCCACTACAAAGTAACTTTGCAGTGTCTCCCAGCAAAATCAGTACAGTATTCATCTCTGACATACTTGCTTTGGTCTTGGCCATGTATTTGTTAGCCAATGGATTGTTAATGATCATGACATAAGCAGAGACCTTAAGTCCGTGTGGCTTACCTTGACCTCTTATGTTTCCGCTGTTGCCATGATAACATGTTCTGGATAGCTGTTAATCCCAGAAAGAGATATCTGGAGGGGACCAATCCTATCCTAGCTTGGACCCAAACCTAACTGGACCCAGGAGAGTCCAGCTTGGCCCAGCCACATACATGTAAGATCAACTAAACCCAAGCCAACTTGCAGATTTATGAGAAAAGAAAATAAATACTTAAACACAATCTTACCATATGATCCAGCGATCATTCTCATAGGTATTTACCCAAATGAGTTGAAAACTCATGTCTACAGAAATGTTTATAGCAGATTTATTCATAATTACCCCCAAACCAGCATCAAGCAAAATGTCCTTCAGTAAGTTAATTGATTAACAAACTCTGGTAATCAATACAATGGAATATTATTCAGTGATAAAAGGAAATGAGCTATCAAGCCAAGAAAAGACATGGAGGAGCCTTAAAGACATACTGCTAGGGGCGCCTGGGTGGCTAGGTCGGTTAAGTGTCCGACTTCAGCTCAGGTCATGATGTCGAGGCTCCTGAGTTCCAGCCCCGCCTTGGGCTCTGTGCTCACAGCTCAGAGCCTGGAGCCAGATTTGGATTCTGTGTCTCCGTCTCTCTCTGTCCCTCCCCAGTTCGCGCTCTCTTTCTCTCTCTCAAAAATAAATAAACATTTTAAAAAATAAAAAAAATGCATATTGCTAAGTGGAAGAAGCCAATTTGAAAAAGCTACATACATACTGTATGATTCCAACTGTATGATGTCTAGAAAAGGCAAAACTATAGAGACAGTAAAAATATTAGTGGTTGCCAGAGATTCAGGGGGAGGCGTCAGGGATGAATATATTGAGCCTGAGATTTTCAAGTCAATGAAACTATTCTGTATGATACTAAAGCACTGGATATACTATGACATTATGCATTTGTTAAAACCCATGAGACTGTACAACACAAAAAAATGAATGCTAATGTAACTATGGACCTCAGTTAATAATAATGTATCAATATTAGCTCAACACTTGTAACCAATGTGCCATGCTAGAATGCAAGATGATAATAATAATAAAGCATGTACTCCAGGCCCTGCTATCTTAGTCATTTACATTTTTTTCCTGGACCCTATAGAATAATTTGTGATTCTTTCATAAATTTTGAAAGACACAATACAGAAAAATTCATTCCTCAGCAAACATTTTTTGAACATGTTTCCTTAATTATAGAAGTACTAGCACACAGAAGTTCAATAAATTTCTGCTGAAACTTTAAATTTATATTACTTTGCAATAGACTGTATTTTTGCTCAAAATATTCATTGCCTCTTCCATGGGTCCCTGCCTATGGGAGGATGAAATGTCTCTGCTCATTGTAGCAGGTATGGTCATGTGACTTTCTTTGGTCATTGAAATATAACTGGAAATGATAGTCCTGCTTCTGAATGGAAACTTTAATAGCCATTCCATAGTCAGTCACCACCAGTTTCTTTTTCCTTCTGACATGAGACTATTATGTTTCAAATGAGGGCTGCTTTTTCATCATGGGTTCTACAGTGAAGAAGATATTGAATCAATCCTGACCCCACTATAGATGAAAAACAAACCTTTGTTATAAGCCACTAAGATTTTGAGATCATTATTGCCACATAGTCCGAACCAAGGGAAGAACCACTAATTATAGTTTCTTCACATTTTTTAGATTAAAAAACACTTAAAAGTTATTTTTCCTTTTTTTAATGTTTTTTATTTTTGAGACAGAGAGATAGAGTGTGAGCAGGGGAGGGGAAGAGGGAGAGGGAGACAATCTGAAGCAGGCTCCAGGCTCTGAGCTGTCAGCACAGAGCGCGATGTGGGGCTTGAACCCACAAACCGCGAGATCATGACCTGAGCCAAAGTTGGACGCTCAACCAACTGAGCCACCCAGGCACCTCTTAAAAGTCATTTTTCTAACTTTCATATTATGGGCAACATTTTACAAGTTAAGAGATAATCAAAATAGGGTCTATAAATAAATGTCATTTGTGCACTAAACAGTAAAGAAGTGTCCAAACTTCTAGTTGACAACTTAATATGTATTGTGTGGTTAATAAAATACTATTTGATTTAAACTGATGTGTACTATATGTTTTAACATTTTACAATACTTGCTTTTAAATTTTTTTTTAAATGTTTATTTTTGAGAAAGAGAGAGAGAGACAGAGCATGAGCAAGGGGAAGGAGAGGCAGAAAGAGAGGAATACACAGAATCTGAAGTAGCTCCAGGCTCTGAACTGTCAGCACAGAGCTTGACACAGGGCTCAAACCTACAGACTGTGAGATCATGACCTGAGCTGAAGTCGGACACTCAACCTATGAGCCACCCAGACACCCCTACAATACTTGCTTTATTCAATGGAAGCAAGCAACCATGTATTCACCCAACAATCCACATGACTTTTTAAAGTATTTTAAAGTAAGCTGCAGGCATCAGTGCACGTCACCCCTAAACACTACAGCATGTATATCACTAACTGGGGTTATATTTTCTTATGATTTTTTTCTTTTGAAGTAAAATTTATATGTAATGTATAAATTGAAGTGTATCACTCAGTGATTTTTGTGAAACAAATATTCCTATGCAATCCAAATATCAATCAAGACATAGAGCATGGCCATCACCCAACAAAGGTTTCACTGTTAATTTTCAGCCCACAGATTTGGTGTGTGTATGTGCTTTTGAATGTTGCATATATTTTTATTCTCAAGTATATTAACTTTATATATTTCAGAAGAGATTTAAATATATTCCTAGAACTCAAACTGATATGTCATGTTTACATACCTCTTTAGGTCTTAGGAATGATATACTTTAAAAGGAACTGGGTTCTAAAACATAAAACTTTAAGCATCTGATAACTTGAGGATTTTTTTCTGGGCCCTTATTATTCTTTCTCTGCCTTTGCTTTCTGGATAATTTTGTTTTTGTAATGATCATCCAACAGAGGGAATGTCCCTACCACATCAAGTAGTATCATCATCATTTGTACACAATTGAAACTTTGGCAATCTATGTTCCACAAAAGACATTGGTGGTGCTGGGATATATTTTTCTGATGCTAATCACAACACAGTTATGTGGGTTTAGAGTGGCCAGGACTGAGACTGGTTAGTAAAAGAAGGATAACCACAAATAAGAGAGAAATATAATGGTTTATACTATATGCTTTGTGGCTGTACACATGTGACAGACTAAAATAATGAGCAGAAACAGCATCAGTAGATAAGCTGAGCCAGCATCAAAAGACAAGGGAAATATAAGAAAAAATATAGGGTTATTTTTTTTATTAAAAAAAATTATTCTTGGGGGGGGAGAGGAGCATAGGGAGAGAGAGAATCCTTTTTTTATTAAAAAAAGTTTTTAATGTTTATTTATTTTTGAGAGACAGAGAGATAGAGCACAAGCAGGTGAGGAGCAGAGAGGGAGACACAGAATCCGAAGCAGGCTCCAGGCCCCGAGCTGTCAGCACAGAGCCTGACGTGGGGCTAGAACTCATGGACTGCGAGGTCATGACACGAGCTGAAGTCAGATGCTTAACCAACTGAGCCATCCAGGCATCCCAGAGAATCTCTCTTTTTTCTTTTTTTAATGTTCACTTATTTTTAAGAGAGAGGGAGCACAGAGCTCAAACTCATGAACCATGAGATCATGACCTGAGCTGAAGTCAGATGCTTAACCCCCTGAGCCACCCAGGCACCCCAAGAGAGAAAAATCTTAGGCAGGCTCCACACTCAGCAGGGAGCCCAACTTGGAGTTTTATCCCATGACTCTGGATCATGACCTGAGCCAAAACCAAGAGTCGGTCACTAAACTGATTGAGCCACCCAGGCGTCCCAAATATAGGGTTATTTTTATGTGACCTGAAATGTGTCCTTAATTTCCTTCTACTGTTTCCCTGTCCCCATCCTTTATGTGGCCTTAGTAGCCTAAGATAACATATGCCCACGATGCAAAAATAAACATAGTGGAATAGTAGTCTGTTTATATCTTTATTATATAATATGGATGTAAAATGTTCATTCCTAAAATCTGGAGATTTGAGAGATTAATACTGTGTGCATACAAAGAGAGGTTGCTATTAATGGAAATTAGAACGGTGAAAAATGATTTCTACTTATTAAATTCACATAGAAATATCATTCCAGTTATCATTGTCAAGGTATTTATCTTTCAGGAATAGGCACCCAAATTTAAAATATTGAAATATTATTTTATAGAAAGTATTAATTAATTGAACTAAGATACATCCTTTTATCCAGGGGATTCTTTTAAAAGAATGTTTTTCTTACTGTTTTTATTTATTTTTGAAACAGAGACAGAGCATGAGCAGGGGAGGGGCAGAGAGAGAGGGAGACACAGAATCTGAAGTAGGCTCCAGGCTCTGAGCCATCAGCACAGAGCCCAATGTGGGGCTCGAACTCACAGAGTGTGAGATCATGACCTGAGCCAAAGTCGGACGCTCAACCGACTGAGCCACCCAGGCACCCCATCCAGGGGATTCTTAATAAAACCAAGTTTGGGTAGAATGGAATTGATAGGCAATGTATAAATCCTGCTTACCACAGAGAGAAGGAATTCATGACTGAATGAAGGTATCTCACCACATTTTATTCTTAATTACTTAATTAACGATCTTCCTTACCTATAATTTAAAAGGTCAGAAATAGAAGAATTATGAACAAGGTTACAGGCAACATGAACAATTTATAAAATCATCTAATGGAGATTTAATGTATAGCATAGTGAATGTAGTTAATACTGTATTGTATGCTTGAAAGTTGCTAAGAGAACAAATGTTAAAAGTTCTTACCACACACACCAAAAAAGGTAACTATTTGAGGTAATAGGTGGGTTAATTAACCTTACTGTGGCAATAATTTGGCAATATATACATATATCAAATCATCACATCGTACACCGTAAACTTACCCAAAGTTATATGTCAACTATTCCTCAAATCTTGAAAATAATATGAAGAAGAATAAAAAAACAGAATCTGGGAAAACAAAGAAACAAATTATCTAAGACCTTTTTACTATATGTTCTCTGAAGCTTCCTTTCATCCCAACTGACTCTCTGTGTGCCTTGTTGCTGAAATATTCCTTGGACTTGGCATGTGAAGCTTAGCTTAGACACAAGTTACTAGAGGTTATAACTATAATAAAATTATTCTCTCCAGCCCCTACTTATCTCCAACCCCATCACTGAAAATTAACTGTATCCCTGGCATTTATTGAAATATAGAAGTATGTTTGTTTTATAATTAGAAATAGATTTAGTGGAAACATGATTGTTCTCTTTAGATATCTGAAGAGTTGTCATTTCTAAGATGAATTTCTTATATCTCCTTGAGACAAAATTAAGAGTAGACATAACTGTAGGCCAATTTGGGGCTCACTCTAGGGAAAGCATTTCTAATAACTAGAACAATCAGATGGTAGGATAGACTATCTAATGAATATGTGATATTTCTATCACTCAAACCATTTGAAATGTCTAGGAAGAAATTAGGTGAGCATGTATATGAGTTTCCTTCATTAAGTTGATTAAAGATGACTTCCAAGAATTTTTTCTTTCATTTCTAAGAATCTATAAACTAAAAAACAGTAGAATGACCCTTCATTAAAATTTTGACTTGAAAATACTTAAACCTAAGTACTTTAAATCATATTTCATTGATCTAGCCAATTATCTACATACCTATTATATCAGGTTGGGTATCATCATCAAGAGTTTGCAGATGGTAGGTATATTTCTTACTGTGAATAAGCTTGCTCTGGGTTTATGAGATCAGATAATGATGGAATGAAATTACACTGTTTATCTCATTTATCAGTTGAATATCCATCAATGTATATCCCAGGCACTGATCTGAACATATGAGACAAGAGCCTCAAAATACTCACAATATCAGAGCAGGGTGCTTTTGAGAATTAGAGAGACCACCACATTTCTAACAAGAAAACTTGTGTATGTGATGGCAAAATTCTACAAGTGGCCTTTAAGAAGTTCTCTCTTGGGCCATATTCATATTCTATGCTTTATTCAGTTTCATATTTCCTCTCTAGCAGGGTACTATAAAGAGCTTGTAGGAAGACATTGTTATCCTTGCTGATATTATCTTAGGACAGCCAAGGGCATACATTATCACACCCCTCTCTTTTCAATAATAAATAACGTCAAAAATAACATGGCTTAAGATCTCTGTTAAGAAAATTAAACTTTAAACTTTGAATTTCAGGAAAGTTTAATATACCTGCACTATATTTGTAATTCATGATGTTCCTAAGTTGAATTTGTGATTATTCCACTGAGTCTGTATTACAATAATTCCCTGGTTGAATCTATTACGCTCATGAGATTTGGTGGCTTATTATTAAACCTGTTAGAGTTAATTATATTTATTGCACTGATCTTCCCTGAAGGAAACTTGAGAATTGTCTTTCTCATCCTTAATTAGGAAATCATAAAATGCAATTCTGAGGACAGGGGAATTGTTTTCTTTGGCTCAATAAGACTGACCTACCAAAATCTCTCCTGATATCAGGTAAAAAAATTAACTTTACTACTAAGCTACAAAAGGATATTCTATTAAATAAAAGATTAGTTTCTTCATTTTACCTTTTTAAGGGAAGAAAGGTTTTCATCCTCTGCTTAAATCATACCTTTCATTTTAAATAACAAAATTGCCTTGTAAGTTATAATGTTCCATTAGTTTGCTAGGGCTGCCATAAGAAAATACCACAAATTGAGTGACTTAAATAACAGAAATTTATTTACCTAAAGTTCTGGAAGCTAGAAATCTATGATCAAAGTATCTGCAAGGTTCATCGTTCTGAGGAATGTGAAAGAGAATCTGTTCCGGGTCTCTCTCAGTGGCTTGTAGATGGCCACCTTCTCCCTATACATGTATGACTCTGTGTTCAGATTTCCCCTTTTTATAAGGACAAATTTGTGTCCAAATTTCCCCTTTTTATAAGGACAGCAATAATATTGGATTAGGACCCATCCTAATAACTTCATTTTAATTTGGTTGACTATGTAAAGACCCTATCTCCAAGTAAGTCTATATTCTGCAGTACAGGGGATAGGAATCCAACATTATCTCTTTTGGGGAGACAAAACACAACCCATAATAAATGTCATCAAGGAAAATGTCCTACAATGTGAATTATTTTTCCAGCAACATTTCTGATTTATTAAAAAGAACTGGAGTTACCTTTGCAGCAATTTTTCTTCTTTTATCCCCCCACCACATTTTAACTGGAGAAGATAATGTGGTCTAAAAATATATAAAGTAAAAATGGTCAAAACCACAGAGAGGTAGACAAGTTCATAATTGTAGTGAGAGCTTTTTATATATACCTCTTTTAGTAATTTATAGAATAAGAAAACAAAAACTTAATGAGGATATAATACCAGAAAAGTATACTCAAGATATTTGACCAAATGAATAAATATAGGACACTCTACTCAAGCACTTAAGAATATACTTTCTTTTCAAGCACACATAAAATATCTACAAAAATTGACTACAAGCTGGACCAACAAAGCAATTCTCATCAAAGTTCAAATGAATGAAATTATACAGACTAGATAGAATACATTATTGACCCCAATATAGTTAAGCTATAAATCAGTAATAAAAGATAACCAGAAAATTCTCATATATTTGTAAATTTACTACATATCCTCATAACCCATAATCAAAGAAGAAATCCTAACAGAATTAGAAAATATTTGGAGTTGACCCATATGAAAATGTTAATTTCAAAATTTATACAATTTAGCCAAAGAAATCCTTACAATTTATAGCCTTAAAGGCATATAGTAGAAAAGAAGAAAGACCAAATATTAAATGAGAAAGCATTCCATTCATCTAGAGAAATTAGAAAAGGACTAGAAAGAAAGAAAGACTGAATATTAGTGAGCAAGCATTCTATTCATCTAGAGAAATTAGAAAAGGACTAGAAAATACAAGAAAAGTAGAGGAAATAAAATAACAAAAATAAGAGCAGAAACTAGTGAGAAAACACAAATCAACCAAACAAAAAAAATTAAGGACTAGTAAAACTGAGAAGACACTAGTGAGAGTTTTTAAAGAAAAAAAAGAGAGAGAGAGAGAGAAAACAAATGTCCAGTATAAGAAATGAAAAAAGAGACAACACTACAGATCCAGCATGCATTAAAAATATGGTAAAAGGAGAACCTAAGCAACTCCTTCAGACAGAAATTCTTAATGCCTTACTCTCTACACTCTAGCTTTTAGAGACTGCCAAAATTACTGCTTAAAATAAGTGGATCATTGGGTAGACCTTGGACACTTTTATCCTACAGACTTTTTGGCAGTAATAATATGGTAGCTATCTCCTTGTTATTAATGCAGATGGAGGCCACAGGAAGTTCCTACAATTAAATTTGGGGGGTAACCTCAAGTGCCTTTTAAATCAATAGTGCTAGGGGCGCCTGGGTGGCTCAGTCAGTTAGGCATCTGACTTTGGCTCAGGTCATGATCTCGCTGGTGGGTTTGAGCCCCGCATCGGGCTCTGTGCTGACAGCTCAGAGCCTGGACCCTGCTTCGGATTCTGTGTCTCCTCCTCTCTCTGCCCCTCCCATGCTCATGCTTTGTCTCTTTCTGTCTCTTAATAATAAATAAACGTTAAAAAAGATTTTAAAAATAAAAAAATTTAAATCAATAGTGCCAGTTTTTTTCTCAAATATAACTAATGACCCAGACAAATAGTAAAATTTAAGACCAATTTTAAGCTTTATCATCTTTCTCTCTAGTGAAGGTGAAGTAGCATACAAAGTGCCAAACAAAAATGCCATTAGGAAGCCAAATGTTAGAGAAATCTGAATCAGTAAGTTCCTGAATAATTAAAGTTCTTTTATTATCTAGACACAACTTAAAATATTAAACTAAGGGAGCCATTAGCAAGAACTTGGTAATTTTATGTAGAAGTTGTAATGGACTTTAACGTATGTAACTCAGCAATATGCAAATTTTGTGTTGTTAAAATACTTTTTAAACTTTGAGAGAATCTTCAGTTTTATCTCTGCATAAATCAAGATAATAACCGATGACTTATCACTGCAGAATATTTGGGTTCAAGAAGACATCACTTGTAGTTCTACATGCTCCTTACCATACTGGCATTTCCATAAAATTAAGAGCATATATTATGAAAATAGGAAACATGAGTTTTCCATTGAGAAGTATTTCATTTAAGGGGCTCCAATTTAGAGTTGCTTTGGCATGAGTTGAAGAAATGAGTCTCATCTGTCAAAATCTTCATGTATGAGAATTGTAATCCACCAGAAAAATTAAAAACTTCAGGTTTGTTTTGCTTCTTTGAAAAAACAAAAGATACAGAAAACTTTAAATAATAGACCAAACACCTATATATCTGCCACACAGAATTAACCAATATTAACAGTAATATTTTCTTTAGATTTATTTATCTCTATGGGGGGGTGGGAGATAAAGAAATAAAACTTTACAAATTAAATTTTAACTCCATATAATCTCTTTTCTGATGCTGATGTCCTCTATTCTTTATTCCTCCCCAGAGGTAAGCGCTACCCTGAGTTTGTTGTCTGGTCAGTGCTTTTGTTTTTCAGGGATAGATTTAAATACCTACCAACAGTACACAATGTTTACAGTGTTACTTCCTTATTGCTCTGCAACTTGCTATTTTCACCCAACATTTTCTAAACTTATCCATGTTAATATTTAAAACTCTATTTCATTTATTTTTATCTGCTATTTAGTATCCCATCATATTATTAAACACAATTCATCTATCTTTTTTCTTACTGATGGGTATTTAGGATGTTTCCATATTTTTGCTATTACAAATCATGTAGCAGTTAATATTCCTTTTTTAAAAATATAGTTGTTTTGTTTTTATTTAGAGAGAGTGAGAGCAGGGAAGAGAGGCAGAGAGAGAAAGAAAATCTAAAGCAGGCTCTACGCTCAGTGCAGAGCCCAACCTGGGGCTGAATCCCATGACCCTGGGCTCATGACCTGAGCAGAAATCAACAGTCAGACACTCAACCAACTGAGCCACCCAGGTGCCCCAATATTCATACATATACACATATATATGTATATACATACACACATATATATGTGTATATATACATGTGTATATATACATATGTATGTATATATATGTGTGTGTGTATATGCATATATATCCTCATTTATGTTAGAATTTCTTGAATGCAGTGGTCTCCCACTTTGCTGACCAGACTGCCCTACCAATAAGAACTTAACTGCCTAACCCCAGTATTTCTATATTATTTATAAATTATATAAATGCTCTATTACACGAATATATAACATCCATTATCAAATGTAAAATTTTTCTTACAAGATGAAATGAATAAATACAAACTTCTATTATTTTCTTCCCACATTCCATTTGAATTGCTAGATTATAGGATATAGATATGTACAGTTTACTTACACTACTATCATATTATCATCATATTATATTATCATATATCAATATAATGCCAATTATTGGTAGTAGTAGTATCCAAACAACTATACTAATTTGCATTTCTTCAGAATATGAAAATTTCCATTTTCCTACATCCTTACTAACACTTGATATAAACATATGTTTCAAACATTTTATTTTGATAAGATTTCAAACCAGCAGATAAGTTGCTAGAATGGTTTAACGACCTCCTATGTAAATTCCACATAGATTCACCAACTATTAATACTTTTGCTACATTTGCTTTCCTTCTCCATCCTTCTCTGCTTTCCTCTTTCCTTTCCTTTCCTTCGTATATATTTGTATTTTATTTACATATTTTTTTCCTGAACCGTTTGAATATTGTAGATATTATGACTTGTCAGTCTTAAGTATTCCCATATGTAACTCCCCAAAACAAAGGCATTTTCTTTGTAACCATGGTACAATTATCAAATCCAGGAAACTTAACATTGGTATAGAATTATAAAATTTCACCAATTTTCCCATCAAATCCTTTCTAGCAATTTTTCCTGACCCAGGACACGTGTTGAACTTAGTTGTCTTGTCTAAGTCTCCTTTAATCTGAAAAAGCTTCTGAGACTTTTTTTTCTTTTTCATGACATTGACGAATTTGAAGAGTATAGGCCAGTTATTTTGTTTCCTGTTCTAAATTTAGATTTGCCTAATGGTTTGTGCATGTGAGATTCGGTTATACATTTTTGGCGAGAATATGACATAAGTGAAGCTGTGTCCTCAGTGAATCACATCAGGAGATTGTCAATTCTTTTAAGTTTTCCTATCTAATGGACATGAAATGGAATTGCATTTTATTTTGCATTTTCTTGATGGATCATGCCACTGAGCATCTTTTCCTATGTTTACTGGCCATTTGAGTTTCTTCTTTTAGAATTGGTTTTTCATAATCTTTTGTCTATTTTTCTTTGATTCAGATGTTATTTGAGAGTAATGTGTCATAGATGTCCTTCCAAACTGTCACTTGTCTTTTATATTTAGTTATGCTTTGCTTTGCAGATCTTTAAAATTTTAATGTAGTCTAATTCTACCATGTTTTCCTTTACGATTCCTTTGGTGTCTTGTTAAAATAAATTCTCTCCTATGCTGTAAAGATCTCTTATGGTTACTTCTTACAGTTTTTAACATTTTATTAACATTTATGTTAAATATAATACAATATAATATAATATAATAAATATATAATGACTTTATTACTCCAAAATTACTTATTGTATCACATGTCTTACTAACTAGTTAGGCTGCCCTTTCTGTTTTTTTGTCCACCCCCCCAAAATTATTTTGATTGTTTGTGGGCCTTTAAAGTCCATAACATTCATATTGGGGTTTTAACTGGGAACCCATTGACTTTGTGAATTAAGTTACAGATAATTTAATCTTTATGATATTGAGTTCTTCCAACTATGAACATGAATCTGATATATCTTGTTTTCAGTCAGGTTCTACATTATGTTGTTTGATAACATTTAATAATTTTCCCCATGAGTCCTGCTAAGCTTTTATTGGATTTTATTCCCAGAGATCACAGTGGTTTTATTGCTAATGTGAATGTTACCTATTTTTTGTTACATTTTAAATTGATTATTGCTGGTGTATAAAAATCTATTGATTTTGGAGGCACCTGAGTGGTGCAACTGGGTAAGTGTCCAAATTCAGCTCAGGTTATGATCTCACGGTTTATGAATTCAAACCCCTCCTTTGGGCTCTCTGCTCTCAGTGCAGATCCCATTTTGAATTTTGTCTCCCTTTTTCTCTGCCCCTCCCCCACTCATTCACACACACTCTGTCTCTAAAATAAATAAGCATTTTTAAAAAAAATTATCGATTTTTATAGGTTAATCTTGTGTTTAGTTCCAATGGTTTGTCAATTTTTTAGACTTTTTTGTAGACAGATATATCATCTGCAAATAAAGACAATTTGTCCCTTCTTTTCAAATTTTTGCACTTCTTTTTTTCTTTTTCTTTGACAGGATCAGATAGGATCCTTTGAAAGGATCAGATAGGGTCTTTGAAAGGATCAGATAGGTCCTAAGTACAGTGTTAAATAGTAGTAGTCATAGGAAGAGGCCTCCTTGTCTTGTTCCTGACTTTAGAGAGTTTCACCATTGTGATGTCAGTTGTAGGTTTTTGTTAGGTAGCTGTAGCAGACATTTTTGGTCTAGTATCACATCCCCTCCATCTCTAATTTTAGCTGCATCTATAATGAACATAGTTGACTTATTCTAACAGCATCTTACTTCAAGTGTATGCCATGTGTCTCTGGTGACTTTTTTCCCCTTTATGGCCTCTCTGCGGGCCTTTCCAGAAACCACAGGAGCCCACTCAGTCCTTGTGGGCTGTACATTCTAGAAGTGCTGGGCTAGGAGTGTTAATGCTCCTGGGGTCGCCCCTCAGTCAATTGTGAATGGGAGCTCATAGATAGATGCCCCAGCTCCTAGCCTTTCCTTTGTCTGATGGACCACTCCTTTCATGCTCCTCGGGGCCTCAGTGATATAAATATTGAGACCTTGCTGCTTATAACAGCAGTCTTTAAAACACACCCTTATATTGACTTACTTTCCTTGCTTGTGTCATTCTCCTGAAACCTCACCGCTGCTTCCTGGGGTCATCCCCCAAATAAAGCACTTAGTACTTTGGTCCTTGTCTTAAGCTATTTTCAAGGAATTTCAAAGTATCTTTTTACTTCATAGTTTCTAAGAGCTTCTATCATGAATTTCTAGTGTATTTTATTGAATATGCTTTCCATCATATCTGTTAAGATCCTACATTTCTTTCAGTTTAATCAGTTAATGTGGCTAATTACTTCAATAAAATGTCTTGATGTTGAAACATCTTTTTTGGGGGAGGGGTGGGTTAAGCCCTTCTTGGTCATGATGTGTTTTTTTATTTTTTGGGTTTGGTTTCTGTGTGTGTGCGTGTGTGATTTTGTTGTGTTTTTTTTAAGTTTTATTTTAATTCCAGTTAGTTAACATACAGTGTTATACTAGTTTCGGGTGCACAATATAGTGATGTCACACTTCCATTCAACACTCTGAGCTGGTCACAACAAGTGCATCATCACTTGCCATCAGGGAAATACAAATCAAAACTACAATGAGATACCACCTAATACCTGTCAGAATGGCTAAAATCAAAAACACAAGAAACAACAGGCGTTGGCGAGGATGTGGAGAAACAGGAAACTACATGAACTATTGGTGGAAATGCAAACGGGTGCAGTCATTCTGGAAAACAGTGTGGAGGTTCCTCAAAAAGCTAGAAATAGAACTACCCTGTGACCTAGCAATTGCACTATTTGGCATTTACCTAGAGAATACAAAAACACTCCTTCAAAGGGATAAGTTGACCCCTATGTATATAGCAGCATTATTTACAATAGCCACGGTACAGAAGCATCTCAGGTGTCCATCAACTGATGAATGGATAAAGAAGATATATATATAGATAGATAGATATAATGAAATATTTTCAGCCATAAAAAATAATGAAGTCATGCCACTTGCATGATGTATTTGGTTTTGTTTGTTCATTTGTTGACTTTTGGATTTTCATTTTTCATGCTGGATTTGATATGCTAATATTTACTTAGGATTTTTGTATTTACATTTATAAGTGAGATATGGCCATAATTTTATTTTTGTTGTCCTAATCCAGTCTTGTTATAAAGTTCCCTTCTCTCTTTGTTCTTCTCTAGGGTGGCTTATATTAGAAAAGGATTGTGTTCTTTGAAGATTCAGTGAATTTCATTTATTTTTAAATTTTTTAAAATATAATTTATTGTCAAGCTGGCTAACATACAGTGTATACAGTGTGCTCTTGGTTTTGGGGGTAGATTCCCGTGATTCATCGCTTACATACAACACCCAGTGCTCATCCCAACAAGTGCCCTCCTTAATGCCCATCAGTGAATTTAGTTTAAAACCACATAAGCCTAAGGTTTGTGGTTTTTTGTTTTTTGTTTTTTTTAGGTTTAGAGGAAAAGAAGATTTTCAACAATAGATTTTTTTTTTTTACTGGTTGTTGCCTTATTTAAATTTTTAGCTTTTTGATGCCACTTTGATGATGTATATATAGTCTTATGGAAAGTTTTCCATTTCGTTTAAGTTTTTAAACTTGTGGGCAAATTGAATTTATTGAACTGTTTATTCTATTCTAGTTTTCAAGTTTTCTACTGTAAATACAATTTTGTCCTTTTAATTTCTAGTATTTTTGTGTTCTCCCTCCTTTTCCCTTTATCAGTTACTAGTGTTTTCTCTTTTTGATTAGTGTATTCAAAGGACCAGCTTCTGGTTGTGATTCTTTAGTCACTTGTTTTCTATATTATTTATTTATTTCTATCTTGACTACATCCTTGTTGAGAGGCTGTGTCTGGTTCTATCTGCTATTCTAGGTACGAAGTTTTAGATAAGCCATCTCACAGGTTGGGACCACATTTTCTTCCAGCCCGGCTCCACTATTTACTTCACTTACACATAAGTTGAGAATTAGACTCCCAGCCACATCAGCCAATTCTCTGACCCAGAACCCAACAGGTGTACATTATTAGCCCCAATTACTGCATTGTTTCTATTCAGTTATGGTCTGTGAGGATTTTAATCTAGCTTCTGAGCACAGCTGTATTTTAATTGTTCTTCCTTTCTTATATTTTATTTATCATTGCATTGCCATGTATTTTGGGAGTGGTGGTTAAGTTGTAAATTCACAGAACCATCTTGACTGAGAGTCAGGCAATCATTTTTCTAATTCTTTGTAGAATTAGAAACTATTTAACTGTTTAGAAAAACAGAAATAATTTTATAGTTCCAAGAGTAAATTTTAACTATTTCTGTGAATAAAAATTATCCTTTTTTGCCTTAGAATTTTTAAAAGATAAAATGAAGCTGTATCAAATCTGTTCAGAAAGTATGTAAGACCAGAGGACCAGAACTTCAATAAAAAGCCAAGAATAGCTGCCCAGTGGCCCCAGGATGGGTATGGAGGTAGCATGGCAGTTAAGAGATGCCCAGGACACAGAGAAATCATATTCAGAGGAATACCTCCTGAGCCAGCAGAAGATGCACCAGAAATCCAGCCTCCATCTGGAAGTTCAAGCAGAGTCTTTGCCACTTTCCAAGATTGGCTGTCTCTCTGCGGATCCCTCAGGTAGGCAAGTGCTTCCGGTGGAACTCAGGAAACTGATGAAACTGACTACCACTCACAAAAGGGAAACCACTGTAGGAGCCTCTGTCACTTGTGGTTCCCAGTCTGACTTATAGCATGGGGACTTAGAACCACCATCTTCTGGGCACTCGGAAGAACTTCAGAAAATCCTGCGGAGGATGATGAAAATATTATCCATATTGATTCATCTGATGAAAACCTAGAACCAATCTCTGGAAAATATTGCTCTTAGCAACATAAGAACTGCAGGAAATCTTTTCAGGACTTTGGGAGCACATAAAGAATCATGTAGTGGAACATTCCTAT
The DNA here is from genome assembly GCF_027475565.1 of Acinonyx jubatus. NCBI lineage: Eukaryota > Metazoa > Chordata > Mammalia > Carnivora > Felidae > Acinonyx > Acinonyx jubatus. The sequence continues at coordinate 42,498,038 of NC_069395.1, forward strand.
TGCTGCCCCCTCTTGGAGCCAGGAACTCTCTCGGGCTGCCAACCTACACCTGCACAAGTTGATTCATTCTAGGGACCAGCCTATAAGTGCCCTGAATGTGATAAAGGTTTCATCTTCACAGATGTGTGGAGGCAATGGTGTAATGTACACAACATGGCGTGTGCTAATATTGCCGTGGGAAATGGTGTCTTGAAAAAGTCCTGCTACACTGCATCAGAGCCATCACAGTTCAGATGGGTGAAATATAGGAAAAGAGGACTCCAAATTATACATTTGTCCTGTTTGTTGCAGTGATTTTGCAAACCAAACCCTCTATCTAAACATATCTAAACCCTCTATCCAAACATGATCCATCGACAGGTCAAGCCATACAAGTGCCAAGAATGGCCTTTGTTCATTTGGTCAGGTTAAAAAGTCACCAACAGGAGCACCTGGGCAGCTCAGTCAGTTAAGTGTCCAACTCTTGATTTTGGTTCAGGTCATAATCTGACAGTTGAGATCAAGCCCCACATCAGGCTCTGCACCGACAGTGTGGAGTCTGCTTGGGATTCTCTCTCTCCCTCTCTCTCTCTCTCTCTCTCTCTCTCTCTCCCCAAATCAATGAATAAACATTAAAAAAAAAAAAAAGACACCAGCAAACACACTCTGGAGAGCACTCCCTCTACTGTGATGAGTGTGGAGGGACCTTCACAAGGCTGGCATACCTTCGGCCCCATCAGCAGATTCCTAGTGGAGAAAAACCATATTCCTGTGCTTGTTGTGGCCATTCTTTCACTGAGTCAGTGCTCTGAGGAGGCAGGAACAGCTTCCCAAGGTGGAGGAATCCTGGTGGCAGGGACAGATAAGTTTATTATCACCTTTTGGTTTTATCTCCATTAAGATCTATTAACTAAATCAAGGTTTCTAACATGGTCGCTAACTTAGGCCAGATTTTTTTCCCAGACTCTGTCCCTTCATGGATGGCTCAAAATAAATCTAAGAATGCGGTTTATTTTCCCCTTGGAAATGCTATGGTCATTTCTAGCAGGAGTAAAGTAGGTATTTTCAGGTGCAGAGAACACTGTTATTAATGACTGAGAATTGAGTTTTTACAGTTAGCAGACTCCTTATCAAGAAGCCTGGCCCTTTTCATAATTTGGTGTCTTGCTTGGTACTTTCAGGACTAGTCTTTAACTGGAGTTTTCCATTATAGTAATCTCTCTGCTGTTTGCATGCTGTTTGGGATGCAAATGTAGTCTCTTTCCTTGAGTATCTTGGTAATTTGGTTTGTTTTTGCCATTAATTGTTGCATTTTTTTTCCAAAATAAAATATTTTCTTAAAATTTTTGACAGTATTTATTTGGATGAACTTCAAACTACAGGTACAAATTTTATGTATTCCAGGAGTAATGTTACCTTTTGAGAGAGAATATGACCCATATTAGTAGTGAACTTCCCATATTAGTAAGTAGTGAATTCACTTATGTATTTTAAGAAATCCACTCACCCCTTAGGAGTATGTGTTGTCTTAGTTATCTTCTGTTTTTTTTTCCTTTTTAAAAATCATCAAAAAGAGAATATTTGGTTGAGCTTACTTTGTAAGTCTGTTATGGTCCTTTCCTATTGTAACTGACTTAAGCTCCTGGGTTAGGGTGCTGGACACACATTTGGAAATGGAATCAATCTAATACAGATTCTTAAATTCAAGCCAAGCCAATTGTTGGGCTTTACAAAGTCTATGGTCTCCTGAAGTCCAAAGGAAAACATCAGTGATGTGGATTATTTTGATAGGATTCATATCTTATTGGATTCTCAAGGAGCCTGTGATTCAAGAAAAGGTTCAGAACTACTTTACAAAATTTATGGAGTGACTTTCAGCCTCATTCACTCTGATTTCATCGTTGTCTTTTGTTCTTTATGAATTCTCTCAGAACTGATGTATCATTATGAAAGCACCATCTTTAATATACCTCTAATGAATGTCTTCTTTTACATTTATGATTATATCGGCATTAACTTCTTTTGCATGATGTATGTTTTAAGATTTTTTGAAATTTTGATGAAACTTGCATGCTAAAATTGCAAATTTGTTTTTGCTTTACATCTTTACACAGTTAATAACTGGTGATGGTAGAAAACAAGCTAAAATAAGCAATATGGTGATGGAACAACTTGAAAGCATAGGTAAATAGTTTCATTGAAATGGAAAGGGGAATTATGAACGGCTTAGAAGACAGAAATGGCTCTGAGTTGAGAATTTTAAATATACTCTTAAAGCCATTTTATCAGGATAAAAAGAAAATATAAACATTTCCATTGTAATATCTGTTCTAAGCATTATTTAAGTCTACCATAATTTCTGAAATTAATAGATCCCATTAAAGTGATGATCTTTAGCAAGTGTAACAGACAGAAATCAAATCACATAAAAATGAAAAAGAAGATCTAGTAGAATGGAAAGAGCTCTGGGCTGCCATTAGGGGCTGTGCAATTTCCAGCTTCCTCGCTTGCAAAATAGTGATTTCTAAGGTCCAGTGCAGTTCCAAAATTTCTTTGCTTAAGTGACAGGATGAATTCTATTTCCACTGTGCTTTCAGCTACCTGAAGTGACATAAGTGATTATTATTTAATATTCACGGTTGCAAGAGGGTCCGGATACTATTTGTTTCGCAGTAGTATGGTAAACTGAACAACAGCCACCAGCAGTGTCTGGAGATAGTACTTGCAGATGCTAATCCTTGGAACCTGTACATGTTACCTCTTAAAAAAAGGGGGCAGGTGGGTTGGCAGATGCAATAAAGGATTTTGAGATGGAGAGATTTCCTGGATTGTGTGGGTGAACTCTAAATGCCATCATAGTGTCCTTACAGGAGACAGGCACAGAGAGATTTGACACAGACAGAAAAGAAGACAGTACGAACATGGAGACAAGAGACTGGAATGATACAGCCACAAGACAAGGGATGCTGGCAGCCACCAGAAGCCGGAAGAGAGAAGGAACCGAGTCTCCCCTAGAGCTTCTGGAGGGAGCTTGGCCCTGCCCACATCTTGATTTTAGCCCAGTGATACTGATTGCAGACTTCTGGCTTCCAAAACACTGAGAAAATAAATTTCTGTTGTTGTGAGATACTTAGGTTATGGTACTTTGTTACATAGCCAGAGGAAACTAATACAGGTGGCTCACACACACATATGCAGACATCCAGGCGTTATGATTGTGGACCTAATTATATGGGGGAAGATAGATGCATACCGACTGCATTTCTGTGTTGTCTGTTTAGAGTTATACAAATCCCAGGCTGATGGAGAATTATTAAACATATGTTTCCAGATGTACGTCTTATGATTGCAGAAGTATCAGGGAGGTGCCTCTCCCAACTATCCCCCTCCATTGATGCCTAAAGTCCCTTTTTTTAGGATACACCTTTTGCAGTCTCAAAATGGAAAAACTAGGTATCTATGTATTTATTTCCTACCACTTTCCTTTCAGGAACGTGAATTGAGGAGGACCAAATAGGGGCTTCAGTTGCCTCACATATGCATCTACATTACCCTCTCATTCAACTCCTCTCCCTCATTGGCCCCCTTGGTCCTTAAAGACAGGAATTCAAAGGTGAGAGTGAAAAGGAGAAATGGGGAACTGCCAACTGCAGAAGGCTGAGGGCAGGGCAGTGGGAACAAATGGGGTTTAGGCGAAGAGACAGTATTTATAGCAGAAGGAGCACTAACTTCCCAGTGAGCCAAGGGAGGAAGCTGGGTTTGGCCTTAGTTCCACACTCTGCCCCCACTTTGAGGTGGAGGCAGTACAGCTAGGCAGATCTGAACAGATGTTCTGCTTCTATGCTTACTAGCTAGGGAATCTTGGATACATTGCTTATGCTTTCCACAACTTTGTTTTCTTTTCTGAAACGTGGGGATAACAACACTACTTTCCTAGGACTGTGTTGTAGATGCTACAGAATTAGAGATTTCTCCACTTACTAGGGAAGACCATGTTTTAGTTCATTTTTCTCCATGGATTAGGAATTGCAGTATTCCCCCAAAAAAGGTAATCAAAAGGGTTTCATTGTTTTGTGTGTCTCGCATCCATGAAATACAGCCAGACCAACACTAAACCATCCTACACACCTAGAAAACTGATTGGAGGATTAACACAACAATCTGCACAACCTGAACCACAGAATTCAGCAGGTAAACGGTGCGGAGAGGTGAACTTGGGGAACGAAAAGGAGCAGGAAGGGAGGTGTTTTTGCGAGCGGAGAGAGGACAGAGACTGGGGGCGGGGGAGAATACGGGAAAAGCGCCCCTCCCCAAAAGCAACTGGAGAGAAAGTGGAAAATTGGAAACAGCCGCAGGGACTAAGCTAAAAAGGGAGAAAGAAGAAAGGAGAGGGTTTAAATTCCAATAAGACTGTAAACAAGGGGAGCACAAAGTCTGCAGCTCGATACCTGGCGGTGCTCTGGTGGGAAGGGCAAATCCCCAGAAGCAGAGTGGGGTCCGGGAGGTTCTCAGGCCACACGGGGAAAAGCGGTTCCACTGCTGGAAGGACATTTGGTAGAGACTGTTGAGGCCACCTGGTCCCAGCAGACCCCAGAAAATGGCCACGTTCACTGGTGCTGGAACAAGGTCATTAAGAGTGAACTCTGATACCAGATGTGTGTTGTGATTTTCCATAATCCCTGAAACGCTACTGCTACACTATCTTGTGAACGTTTTCTGGGGCGGGTGGCACCCGGCCGCAGTCTTGAGGCAGCAGCAGCAGCAGGGTCCAGCAAGCGTTCCTGGGTGCAGCCAGCATTTGGCCATTGCTCCGTGAGACCCTCCCGCAGAGGGGTGGAAGGGGTCAAAGCTGCAGTCCTTCAGAAGTAAGGGGCCGGGGAAAACAGCCGCATCTGAGACAGAACTCGGAAGAGAGGTGCTGCCTGGGGCCTGGTCACGGAGAGTGAAGAAGCGGGGAGTGGACGAGAGCTGAAGACCGAGGACGGGTGCATGACTGCTGATTCGGGAGAACAGCCTGGGTAACTGGCTGGTGCCATTTTCACCGCTCCTGCACAGGTGCATATGCACTTACGAGTGCCACAACGATCCACCCCAGTAGGCTAGTAGTGCCATCTAGTGGGGAGCTGAGCTGTTACACTGAGCCCCGCCCAACTGGGCCAACCTCGATCTTCAAAAACACAAGTCTCACTGCCTGCTTAGTTTATGGACCAAAAAGCACTTCATAGTCTGACTTCTAGGGGAAAATGAAGTAATTTCAGTCCTACTTCAATCTGTTAGCAGGTCCATCTATTCAATTTTCTTTCTTTTTTTCCTTTTACACTTCTTTTCTTTTTCTTGAATACAGAAGGAGAAAAAATTCATTTTTATTTTCAATTTTTATTAAAAATATTTTCTTTAATTTGTATTACTATATTCTTTACTTTTGTGTAAATTTTTTAAAATTCTATTTTACTTCCATCATTTTATTTTAGCCTACTTCAGTGTATTCCCCTTTTCAAATTTTCAAATGATTTCCTTTTTTTCTTTTTCTCTCTTTTTTGTTTCTTTTCTTTTTCTTGAATGCAGAAAGAGAAAAACTTCACTTTTACTTTCAACTATTAAAAACATTTTTCTTTACTTTTTTAGGTTTTTTTTTGCTTTCATGTAAATTTTTTCAAATTCTATTTTACTTCCATCATTTTATTTTAGTCTACTACAGTGTATTCACTTTTAAAATTTTCAAACGATTTCCTTTTTTTTCTTTTTTCTTTTTCTTTTTTCTCTTTTTCATTTCTTTTTTTTCTTGAATACATAAAGAGAAAAAATTCATTTTTATTTTTAATTTTTATTAAAGATATTTTTCTTTAATTGTTTTCTACTATATTCTTTACTTTTGTGTATATTTTTTCAAATTCTATTTTACTCCCATCATCTCATTTTAGTCTGCTTCAGTGTATTCATTTTTTCAAATTCTCAAATGATTTCCTTTTTTTTTTTCTTTTCTTCCCCTCCCCCTTTTTTTCTCTAATCTGTCAAACCACTTTCAATGCCCAGACCAAAACACACCTAGGATTTAGCATCATTTATTCAATTTGTGTGTGTGTGTGTTTAATTTTTTAATTTTAATATTTTTTAATTTTAATTTTTCTGCCTCATTAATTCCTTTTCTCCCTTCAAAATGACAAAATGAAGGAATTCACCCCAAAAGAAAGAGCACGAAGAAACGACAGCCAGGGATTTAACCGACACAGATACAGCAAGATGTCTGAACCAGAATTTAGAACCACGATAATAAGAATACTAGCTGGAGTCAAAAATAGATTAGAATCCCTTTCTGCAGAGATAAAAGAAGTAAAAAAGAATAAAATTTAAAATGCCATAACTGAGCTGCAATCACGGATGGATGCAGCAGCGGCAAGGATGGATGAGGCAGAACAGAGAATCAGTGATACAGAGGACAAACTTATAGAGAATAACGAAGCAGAGAAAAAGAGGGAGATTAAGGCAAAAGAGTACAATTTAAGAATTAGAGAAATCAGTGACTCATTAAAAAGGAAGAACATCAGAATCATAGGAGTCCCATAAGAGGAAGAGAGATAAATAGGGGTAGAAGGGTTATATGAGCAAATCATAGCACAAAACTTTCCTAACCTGGGAAAGACACAGACATCAAAATCCAAGAAGCACAGAGGACCCCATTTGATTCAACAAAAACCAACCGTCAACAAGGCATATCATAGTCAAGTTCACAAAATACTCAGGCCAGGAGAGAATCATGAAAGCAGCAAGGGGAAAAAAAGTCCCTAACCTACAAGGGAAGACAGATCAGGTTTGCAGCAGACCTGTCCACAGAAACTTGGCAGGCCAGGAAGGAGTGGCGGGATATATTCAGTGTGTTAAATCAGAAAAATATGCAGCCAAGAATTCTTTGTCCAGCAAGGCTGTCATTCAAAATAGAAGAAGAAATAAAAACCTTCCCAGACAAACAAAAATTAAAGGAGTTTGTGACCACTAAACCAGCCCTGCAAGAAATTTTAAGGGGGACTCTCTGAGGGGAGAAAAGATGGAAAAAATATATATATATATAATATATATATTATATAAATTATATATATAAGTTATATATTATAAATGATATATATATCAAAAGCAACAAAGATTAGAAAGGACCAGAGAACACCACCAGAAACTCCAACTCTACAAGCATCATAATGGCAATAAATTCATATCTTTCAGTACTCACTCTAAATGTCAATGGATTCAATGCTCCAATCAAAAGACATAGGGTAACTGAATGGATAAGAAAACAAGATACATCTATATGCTGTTTACAAGAGACCCACTTTAGACCTAAAGACACCTTAAGATTGAAAATAAGGGGATGGGGAACCATCTATCGTGCTAATGGTCAACAAAAGAAAGCCGGAGTAGCCATACTTATATCAGACAATTTAGACTTTAAAATAAAGACTGTATCAAGAGATGCAGAAGGGCATTATATCATAATCAAGGGGTCTATCCACCAAGAAGACCTAACAATTGTAAACATTCATGCACCAAATGTAGCAGCACCCAAATATATAAATCAATTAATCAAAAACATAAAGAAACTCATCGATAGTAATACCATAATAGTAGGGGACTTCAACACCCCACTCACAGCAATGGACAGATCATCTAATCAAAAAATCAACAAGGAAACAATGGCTCTGAATGACACACTGGACCAGATGGACTTAACAGATATATTCAGAACATTTTATCCTAAAGCAGCAGAATATACATTCTTCTCCAGTGCACATGGAACGTTCTCCAGAATAGACCATATACTGGGACACAAATCAGCCCTAAATAAGTACAAAAGGATTGAGATCATACCATGCATATTTTCAGACCACAATGCTACGAAACTCGAAATCAACCCCAAGAAAAAGTTTGGAAAGGTAACAAACACTTGGAGACTGAAGAACATCCTACCAAGGAATGAATGGGATAACCAAGCAGTTAAAGAGGAAATTAAAAAGTGTATGGAAACCAGTGAAAATGATAACACCACAACCCAAAACCTCTGGGACGCAGCAAAGGTGGTCATAAGAGAAAAGTATATAGCAATCCAGGCCTTCCTAAAGAAGAAAAATCTCAGATACACAACCTAACCTCATGCCTTAAGGAGCTGGAAAAAGAACAGCAAATAAAACCCCAAACCAGCAGAAGACAGGAAATAATAAAGATTAGAGCAGAAATTAATGCTATCAAAACCAAAAAAAAGTAGAACAGATCAATGAAACCAGAAGCTGGTTCTTTGAAATAATTAACAAAATTGATAAGCCACTAGCCAGTTTGATCAAAAAGAAAAAGTAAAGGACCCACCTAAATAAAATCAAGAATGACAGAGGAGAGATCACAGCCAACACAGCAGAAATAAAAACAACAATAAGAGATTATTATGAGCAATTAGCAATTATATGCCAATAAGATGGGCAATCTGGAAGAAATGGACAAATTCCTAGAAACATATACACTACCAAAACTGAAACAGGAAGGAATAGAAAGTTTGAACAGACCAATAACCAGTAAGGAAAACAAATTAGTAATCAAAAATCTGCCAAAAAAAACAAGAGTCCAGAGCTAGATGGCTTTCCAGGGGAATTCTACCAAACATTTAAGGAAGAGTTAACACCTATTCTCTTGAAGCTGTCCCAAAAATTAGAAATGGAAGGAAAACTTCCAAACTCTTTCTATGAAGCCAGCATTACCTTGATTCCAAAACCAGACAGAGACCACATTAAAAGGAGAACTATAGACCAATTTCCCTGATGAACATGGATGCAAAATCCTCAACAAGATATTAGCCAACTGGCTCCAACAATACATTAAAAAAATTATTCACCACGACCAAGTGGGATTTATACCTGGGATGCGGAGCTGGTTCAATATCCGCAAAACAATTAACATGATCCATCACATCAATAAAAGAAAGGACAAGAACCACATGATCCTCTCAATAGATGCAGAGAAAGCATTTAACAAAATACAGCATCCTTTCTTAATAAAAACCCTCAAGAAAGTAGGGATAGAAGGAGCATACCTTGAGATCATAAAAGCCATATATGAACGACCCAACACTAATATCATCCTCAACGGGGAAAAACTGAGAGCTTTCCCCCTAGGGTCAGGAAAAAGACAGGGATGTCCGCTCTCACCACTGTTATTCAACATAGTATTGGAAGTCTTAGCCTCTGCAATCAGTCAACACAAAAAAATAAAAGGCATCCAAATCAGCCAGGAGGAGGTCAAACGTTCACTCTTCACAGATGACACGATACTCTATATGGAAAACCTAAAAGATTCCACCAAAAAACTTCTAGAATTGATTCATGAATTCAGCAAAGTTGCAGGATATAAAATCAACGCACAGAAATCGGTTGCCTTCCTATACACCAACAATGAAGCAACAGAAAGAGAAATCAAGGAATGGATCCCATTTACAGTTGCACAAAAAAACATAAAATACCTAGGAATAAATCTAACCAAAGAAGGGAAAATCTATATGCTGAAAATTATAGAAAGCTTATGAAAGAAATTGAAGAAACAAAAAAATGGAAAAAGATTCCATGCTGCTGGATAGGAAGAACAAATATTGTTAAAATGTCAATACTACCCAAAGCAATCTACATATTCAATGCAATCCCTATCAAAATAACACCAGGGTTCTTCACAGAGCTAGAACAATAATCTGAAAATTTGTATGGAATCAGAAAAGACCCTGAATAGCCAAAGCAATCTTGAAAAAGAAAACCAAAGCAGGAGGCATCACAATCCCAGACTTCAAGTTATACTACAAAGCTGTAATCATCAAGACAGTATGGTACCGGCACAAGAACAGACACTCAGATCAATGCAACAGAATAGAGAACCCAGAAATGGACCCAAAAATGTATGGCCAACTGATCTTTGACAAAGCAGGAAAGCTATCCAATGGAATAAAGACAGTCTCTTCAGCAAGTGGTGCTGGGGAAACTGGACAGCGACATGCAGAAGAATGAACCTGGACAACTTTCTTACACCATACACAAAAATAAACTCAAAATGGATGAAAGACCTCAATGTAAGACAGGAAACCATCAAAATCCTCGAGGAAAAAGCAGGCAAAAGCCTCTTTGATCTTGGCCACAGCAACTTCTTACTCAACACGTCTCCAGAGGCAAGGGAAACAAAAGCAAAAATGAACTATTGGGATCTCATCAAAATAAAAAGCTTCTGCACAGAGAAGGAAACAATCAGCAAAACTAAAAGGCAACCGACAGAATGGGAGAAGATATTTGCAAATGACATATCAGATAAAGGGTTAGTATCCAAAATCTGTAAAGAACTTGTCAAACTCAACACCCCAAAAACAAATAATCCAGTGAAGACATGGGCAAAAGACATGAATAGACACTTCTCCAAAGAAGATATTCAGATGGCCAACCAACACCATGAAAAAATGCTCCACATCACTCATCATCAGGGAAATCCAAATCAAAACCACAATGAGATACCACCTTACACCTGTCAGAGTGGCTAACATTAACAACTACTCAGGCAACAACAGATGTTGGCGAGGATGTGGAGAAAGAGGAAGCGGAGAAAGAAGCATTGTTGGTAGGAATGCAAGCTAGTGCAGCCACTCTGGGAAACAGTATGGAGGTTCCTCAAAAAACTAAAAATAGAACTAAAAACACCTACAACCAAGCAATTGCACTACTAGGCATTTATCCACGGGACACAAGGGTACTGTTTCAAAGGGACACATGCACCCCCATGTTTATAGCAGCACTATCAACAGTAGCCAAAATATGGAAAGAGCCCAAATGTCCATCAATGGATGAATGGATAAATAAGATGTGGTATATATATATATATATATATATATATATATATATATATATATATAATGGAGTATTACTCAGAAATCCAAAAGAATGAAATCTTGCCATTTGCAATTACATGGTTGAACTGGAGGGTATTATGCTAAGTGAAATTAGTCAGTCAGAGAAAGACAAAAATCATATGACTTCACTCATATGAGGACTTTAAGAAACAAAACAGATGAACATAAGGGAAGGGAAACAAAAATAATATAAAAACAGGGAGGGGGACAAAACAGAAGAGACTCATAAATATGGAGAACAAACTGAGGGTTACTGGAGGGGTTGTGAGAGGGGAGATGGGCTAAATGGATAAGGGGCACTAAGGAATCTACTCCTGAAATCATTGTTGCAGTATATGCTAAGTAATTTGGATGTAAATTTTAAAAAATAAGAAATAATTTTTAAAAAAGGGTTTGATTCTTATCATTCCATATCAAATGTGGTGCTGGTGTCTAGATATTACCCGCAGTGTTTCTGCCCGTTTCCCAGAGTTTCCCTTTTGCTGGGTCCTAGAGTTAGGATGGCTCATTTGGCAATGGGGCAGATGACACAGGGGTTGCCTGAATACCAGCTGGGCCTCTGCCAGCCTCAATAGTAACCACCGACTAGGGGTGGGCATGGGGAATGTGGTGACAGGAAGTGGAAAAGTGTTCCAACCCATCTGTCAATTTTTCTAGGGCAGAAATCAGGGCTCATGATGACATCTAGTGACTGCTCTCTTACTCATTAGGAGTGAATTATTCTCTGTATTATGGTTTGTTAGTTATTGCTGCATTAACAAATTACCAACCAAACTTAGCAGCTTAAAATAACAAGCACTTATTATTTCACAGTGTTTCCAAGGGTCAGGAATTTGGGAGCCACTTAGATAAATAGTTCTGGCTTCAGGTCTCTTAGGAGGTCTCAGTCAAGTAGTCAGCCAGGTCTGTAGTCATCTGAACTCTTGACTGGGGCTAAACGGTCCCCTCTAGGCTCACTAATGTGGCTGCTCCAGATTTCTTTACCACCAAGCCCTCTTTATAAGGCTGCTCATGACATGGTAGCTGGCTTCCCTCGGAGCAAGTAATAGTGGGGGCGGAGGGCAAGGGGGGAGGGGAGAGAGAGAGAGAGAGAGAGAGAGAGCGAGCTATGGAAGCCACAATGCTTTTTATGATCTAGCCTCAGAAGTTGTGCACCAACACTTCCACCTTATTCCATTGATTAGAACCAAGTCACTGAGTTCAGCCCACACAAAAAAGAAGAGAGATTAAGCTCACTTCTTAAAAGGAAGGGTATCAAAAATTTGTGGGTATATTTTTTATTTTTATTTAATTTTTTAATTCTTTGGGTTTTTTATTTCAGCTTTATTGAGGTATGTTGACATATAAAACTCTAAGATAAAGTATGCCTTGTGGTGATTTGATATACATATACACTGTGAAAGGGTTCTCTCTTTCTAGTTAACACATCCATCATGTCACATATTCATCTTTTCTTATTTTTGGTGAAAATACTCAAGTTCTACTCTCTTAAAATATTTCAGTTATATGGTACAATGTTATCAACTACAGTCACCATGTTTTACATTAGATCCTCACGCCTCATTCATCTTATAGCTAAAAGCATGTACCCTTTGACCAACATCTCCTCAATTCCCCCACCCCCAGCATCTGGCAACCACTATTCTATCTGCTTCTATATGTTTGACTTTTTTAGATTCCACATATGAGTGATATCATATAGCATTTGTCTTTCTCTCTGACTTATCTCACTTAGCACATATAATGTCCATGTCTACCTGTATTGTCACAAATGGGAGACGTCCTTCTTTCTCATGGCTAAATAGTTTTCCATTGTGTGTGTGTATGTGTCCACCATATCTTCTTTACCCAATCATTCCGTGATGGACACTTATGTGGGTACATTTTTTAAGCCACCACAATGGTAGAAAATAAAAATGTAAGCAAGCATGTTTCTAAAGCAAAAATGGGGGATTTGCGGCACATTCTCCTGGTGGCAGATATGCAACCTATTTCTGAGAAGGAGCACATAAACCTTAGTGACCCTTGCTTAACCATACTGATAGACAATAGCCAAGACCTATTAGTCTTGCCTGCTTTCCTAGAAAAGAACACTGTTATTTACCTCATGTGGGAATATTTTCAAGGTTCTCCCGTAACAGATTGTTGTAAGGGCTAATTGGGATAATGGGTGTAGTGTCAGACCTCTAAAAAATGTCACTGAATGGTAGCTGTTATTTTCCTGTCACCAAACCTTATTGATTCCATCTCTGAAATCTTGGGCATCTCTTCATCTTATTTACTAGCCCCCACTTGTCCTAACTTCACCTAAACTACCACAGAAGATCCTTGCTTCCCTCCTTGTCCTCAGCCTCCTCTACATCCTCTTTCCTTTACAGAAGAAATGTTTTACTTTACATCTTAATTATAGCTTGGGTTTTACAGAGGCTCCATTTATTCACTGAACCATTCTACTGAGTGCCTGACACTCCTAAGACATTGAAACTCTGAGCCAACTCTGACTGAGGATGCGGGAATTGGCTAAGAAGAAAACATAGGAAATTATTATTGTACCATGGTGGGAAATTTTTAACTGTTCTGGCAAAATTTTATGCAAAATGGAGAGAGGGCAACTTATGTTAAAGATGAGCTTCCCTCTCAACTTTAAAAAGATACCATTTTTCTGGCTTGATGAAACATTGCTGTTCCATCTTTGGCAATATTTTCATGGATCCTTGAATTTGTGGTTCACAGCCTATTTCTGGGTTTAACAGTGACATCTGCTCAAGTATTCTATCAATTAAACAATGATTTTCTTCCCTGCAAGAATTGTCAAGGCCTAGCTGGAACTCCCGTGTGATCTGTTGGCTTCATATCAGAGATAATATAGCTTTTTGATGTGTATGCATTTAGGTTATAAAATTTTGAGTAAAAGCTGTGTCAAGATTCATTGCTGGTGTATTTTTCTGTGAATGGCATAGACACAGAATGTTTTGTTAGTCAGTGAGGTAAAACATTGGTGGGCCTTCCAGGAACCATCACTCCTTTAACTCAAATTCCTTTCTCCTGGCCAGGTTATTGACACCTTTTCTAAGGAAATAATGATTACTAGCTGCCAACCCAGGTTCTCCCAAATCCATTCTTAAGTAAACCATAGGTCTTCCTTCTTCCAACTGCCTCCACTTTGGAAGGACAGACTCTAGTGGGAAGAATTTGTGCCAAGCCACTTTGCATCTGGTTGGCCTCTCTTCTGTACTGGCTTCTGCACTGCCTGTATCGCTGCCTTCCACTTGAGTGCCACTGCCCAGCCCAGTGACCTGTGGCTACAGTAGTGGGCCTGCTTTCCCCTGCAATCCCTATTCAACATGACCCTTGCAGCTGGTGCGAGAAAACACTGGTTGGGAGACTTTTCCTTAAATTGTGACTTGATTATAAGATAGCACTGAAGGATTAGTGAACTTCTCTTCAGTCTGTTCAGCATATTATATTCCCTTATATTCCAGAAACACAGGATGTAGCTCTAAAGATACCCAGCACAAGCTAATCTAGCTTTTCTCTGCATATTAACAAAAAAGGATGTTCACCATCTCCCCAAAGATGTACCCATCCAGAAGCCTATACCTAGATACTGCCTCTCATCTGCAGAAATGAGATTAGGGGACCATATCAAAACCTGCTTGCTAATTTGAGTTTTCCATATCCAAGTCAGGAGGAGTTCTAGCAGTTGGAACCTATTTTTAGTTTCGTTCTGTTGTGATCTCATCCTGATTGCCTGTTTATTTTCATATTGTCTGCTTACTAGATGATAAAACTTAATTATTACCAACACATTAATTATACCAGTGGTCCCAACTTGGCTGTGCATCAGGACACACAGGAAGCTGAAAAGATTAGAATCCAAGATGCGCTACAGACCTGTTCCAATATTCCAAGCTAGGATTTAGGAAGTTCTATGGTTAACAAACAGCCCAGGTGATTTCTACACAGCCATTCTATGAACTGGTCTGGGGAACAATGCCTTAAAAATTTATAGAAGCAAACTAAAACTTTTAACTATTAAAACTGTACTGACAATTATCTTTAAAAAAATACAAAGAAAAGCAATAACTTCAATCTTCAAAGATTTCATTGATTACCCAGGAAAAATATACTAGCCTTTACTTTGTTCATAATCACGAGGTTATGGTTGACTTTTATGACTTATCTACCAATTTAATACCTGTGACTTCAACCTAATTTCCTTTCTGGCAGGATAACTCCAACTTTCATTACCCCACTATTGTCCTTCCTAATTAGCCAGATACAGAAGTTGAAGCCAAGGTCATATCACTGGTAAATACTGGGAATGGACTAATAACTCAACCACTGGCTGTCATGTCAGACCCAGAACCAGGCCAACTCTGTTGTTTGAACATGCAGATGTATCTAAGGGAGGTGAAACACAAAACCTCCAGACATGCAGTCAGAACTCTTATACCAAGGTTACCTTTGTCAAACAAGGCATGACAACATGTACCCCTTCTCTTTGACTCCCATGTGTCAAGATGGAATCCAAGAGAAATTCAGATTTGGCACCCTTTGGTGGCAATTAAAAAAATGCTAATGATAGCTACAAAAGGAATATACCATACATTCTTATGGAATAGCTTATTTAACTTTGGTAAGATTAGAAGCGCTCTTTTCCCATAGGCATCAAGGGAACTCTGTGAGGTCATGGATTCTTCACAGTTGAGGTCCAGAACTAAGAACCACTGACCTTAAACTGTAGAAAATTGGGCACCTGGGTGGCTCAGTTGGTTAAGCCTCTGACTTCAGCTCAGGTCATGATCTTGCAGGTTGCGGGTTTGAGCGCCACATCGGGCTCTGTGCTGACAGCTCAGAGCCTGAAGTCTGCTTCAGATTCTGTGTCTCCTCCTCCCTCTGTCCCTCCCTCTCTCTCTCTCCCAAAAATAAATCATACATTTTAAAATGTTTTAAAAATAAAAATAAACTACAGAAAATCAATACATTATGGAGAATGGCTGTTGGTAATCCAAATTGCAAATAACCTCATTACAGAGTAATTGTGAGTCATGTTGGTTTCCAAACCTGGTCTTAATGACTTTGAAACACAGACACTTGGCACTTGGGCAAGAGGTATTTTATTTTTTTTACTTCAAATTGGAGCTAATGATACTCAAAGATTTCAATGAATCTAAAAGGTTTCTTAAATTATGGTCAGGCCCATATGGAGAAATTTTATATATCTGTCTGTAAATGGGCATATTACTCTCTATTACATAGGAGGTAAGGTCCCAGGGTGGGAACAGGAAAAGAGGTGGCCAGACAGGAGGCACATGTGAATTTTGTGGGTGAGACTCAGGTTGGATCCAGTTACTGAGTTTGACCATAAAGAGGAATGGACGTTTTTCAGATGCTAAGGTTGTTCTGGAACCAGAATAACTGGTTCCAAAACACAGAACATAAGCTCCCCTCTCTTTAAGATAGAGACCTTCTCTACTTCAAAGCCAAGACTCATTGCCCAAGGGTAAAGTAATTTGGGAGGAAAGTGAAATAATGTGCTGTCTGGCTGGGTCTGAGCTAGCCCCAGGGAGGCTTTGCTGCTTGAGAAGAGTTGCTCACAGAGACCACTTCTGGGGATTCCTTTATTGAAGTAAAAGCTGAAAAGTACCTTTCTCCCCAAGAGGCCCAGACCCTCATGCCTTCTTAGTATTTGCATATGGCTTCCAGGGCAGGACACGACAGTCTTTTTCTTTACTTATCTCTGAAGCCTTGCACAGTGCCCACGATTGAATTCTATAATTCCCAATCCATCGAGATCCCTCAGCCAAGGAAGTCAACTCTTGACCAGCTCTTGCCACTTTTTCTTATCCTTTTCCAATGGAATATGACCTCTGAGATTCAGAAGACTGACATGAAGCCACACACAGGGATGCCAGCCCTCCTGTTCGTTTTTACACAAAGAGACCAAACATACAAATCAAATGGATCACCCCATGGCCGGCGACCCGCTGGGAGAAATGGCTGGCCAGTGGGGCGAGGTGACAATACCATGTGAACGGGCTTGCCCACGGAGGAGGGTTCCAGGTAATGAGGTCGACAGTGTCTTCACCGTCCTGAGAGTTAGCTGACAGAGCCCTCACTCATCAGAGGAGGAGGGGATGGGCTCCTTCTTGCCGGCACTGTGCTTAGCTCGGTGCCGCTGGAGATGATTGGACCTGGTGAAGGCCTGGCCGCAGTCCTCACACTGATAGGGCCTCTCCCCGTTGTGCACCCGAATGTGCTGGGCCAGCTCGGAGGCAATGCGGAAGGCCCTGCCGCACTCTGCGCAGAGGAAGCCCTTCTCCCCAGAGTGAATCTGCTGGTGCCGCTTCAGGGTGGAGGAGCGGGCAAAGGCCTGGCCACACTGGGCGCAAGGAAAGGGCCTCTCACCGGTGTGGATGCGCTGGTGGCGCACGAGGCGCGAAGGCTGCGCGAAGGCCACGCCGCAATCCGCGCACTTGAAGGGCCTCTGGCCGGTGTGCAGGGTCTGGTGCTCGATCAGGTTGGAGGATTTGGTGAAGCACTTGCCGCAGGTGGGGCAGGGGAAGGGCCGCTCGCCCGAATGCACGCGCTGGTGCTCCATCATTCGGCTGGCCACCGCGAACTCCCTGTCGCAAGCCGGGCAGCGGAAGGGCTTCTCGCCCAGGTGCGTGCGTTGGTGGCGCAGCAGCGACAGCGGCTTGTTGAAGGTCAGGCCGCACTCCGCGCACGGGAAGGGCTTGTTGTTGCTGTGCATGTTGCGCTGGTGTTTGCGCAGGTCGGAGGAGCGCACGAAGGCCTTCCCGCAGTCCGGGCAGGGGTAGGGTTTCTCGCCTGTGTGGGTGCGGATGTGCTTGCGGTGGTCCGAGGACCAGGTGTAGGCCTTGTCGCAGAAGGGGCACCGGTAGGGTCGCTCGCCCGTGTGCAGGCGCCGGTGCTGCTGGAGCGTGCCCCGGTGGGAGTAGGCCTTCCCGCACAGCTCACAGGCGTAAGGCTTCGTGCCTCGGGGCTGCGATGGGCTCAGCAGGCTGCCGGACTTCTGGAAGGCCCTTCCTCCTCGCAGACACTTGTAGGGGTGCGCCTCCCTTTGCCCACCCTCACACGTGCCCTCGGGATTCTGGCCCTTCCTGCCCATCCGCGCTTTGGCCTTCAGCGCTGCTGCCAGGCCGGCTGGGGAGGCCGATCCCCGCGCTGGTGTGCGAGTCTCCTGCGTGGGGAGGTCCCAGCTGCCACCGGGCTTGGGGAAACGCACGAGGGAGGAGTGGTCTGGGGTATCTACACCCCTCTGTGCACAGAAATACCTTCCAGTATCAGGGAAACTGGATGGGACACCCAAGGCAGCGTCCAGGTTTTCCGTGAAGTCTCCGTCAGCACCTGAAGGTAGTGAGTCCCTAAGCAGTTGCGCTGGACCTAACAACTTGTGTGAGGGGTCACTGGGGACGGTCCCCGGAGCTACGCCTGCCCCAGAGGAGTCCTGGGTCCGGGTGATCTTTGACTCATCTCTCCCCCAGCTGGCCTTCTTCCGAGGTACCCCCATCAGTTCCTTCCCCGGGCTCCCAGAACTAAAGGAGCCAGAGAATCTCTCTTCCTCACTGGATGGATGATCCCATGGCAAGTCAGGATTGTCTTGAGTCACTTGGGGGCTGCTTCTTGGACAGGCCTGGTGATCATGGCCCCGAGGGCTCCCTTTGTCTCCTGCCTCCCCACCGTCCTCATCTTCACTCTCTAAGCTCATGTTCAGCATCCGGGGGTCATGAGCCTCCCCGGTCACGCTGCAAAGAGGAGACACCTTGCCCCACCTGTCCTGGGGGTCCACCTGTGTCATGATGTTCAGGCACTTCTATTCCTGCTCCTCCTAGACAGAACCTTTGCTTGGCTCAGGATACCTGCAAAAAAGGGAGGTATGAAGAGAAATCACAAAGAATGTACTTCATCGCCTTCATGGCCACGGGGACTGAGGTTCTCCCCACAGGTCTCTTTCCAGCTGGTAGCTGTGCTTGGCACATTGTTGCTCCTCACTGGCAAGGGGGAGCTGGGCCCTCCCGAAAAACCCACACGGCCATCCTTAATCACTTTAATGGTCCACTTGCCAGAAGCCCCAGGAGAGCATGTTGTCAGGGGTGGCAAGGGCAGGATATTTGCCCAGTGCCAGCTGGGCCCTGCCCTGTCCAGGGGGCTCAAACCCCAGCTGCTGGCCAGGTGGCTTCTCTATGAGCATGGGGGAAGACTAGAAGACAGGGCAGGAAGCAAGGTCTTGGCCTCCTCAGGCTTCTTAAACTGTTGGCCCACCTGGGAAGCTGAAAACCAGGCTGGCTCCTGATGTCCCTGCCACGTGTCCAAGTCTGCCATCTCTCGGTGGCGTCAGCTCGGACTACCTCCCAGGCTCCGGGCTGTGAGGCCATGTCCTCCAAAGATAAGCAGCAGCCACTGGGAGAATGCAGGTGGGTCAGGAAGGTGGGTCAGGACGTACCCAAGAAGATACCTAGCCGCTCCTCCCTGCTTAAACAGAGCTTCTCAGGCCTTTGCAATAAAGAGCCCCTAGCTGCTGGGGAGGCAGTGAACATATGCACCCTGGGTGGGGGGTGCTTGTAGAAACTTGAACTATCCTTAAAATGTCTTAGCCCTGAGTGTTGTATGTAAGCAACGAACCACGGGAATCTACCCCCCAACACCAAGAGCACACTGCATACAATGTATGTTAGCTAACTTGACGATAAATTATATTTAAAAAAATACATTGCTTCATCTTAAACAGTCATGAGAATTTACATTCTATGTCATGTTGATTTTTTTGTTTAACATATCTCATTTTTATGTATTCTTACGGAAATAGTTTTATTGAAGTGTAATTGACATACAATGTTATATTTACATGTTTCTAATTTAAGTAAATCATATACACATGTATATATGTATTTATACACACATTTACCCTGTGTTTCTTTTTCTTTTCCACTAAATACTGTCTTTTTTTTTTCCCAAAGATTGTGTTTTAAGTTACCTTTGGTTTAAATGTTTAACTTTTCCCCCTTAAACATGCAATATTTATCCCATGGCCTCATGTGTTTCTGGCAAACCCCATATGCCCCCAGGGATGCATGTACCCCGATTTGAGAAGCATAGACTTAAGGTTTTGAGAGCAAGGCATGAGACAAGGAAGCCATTGAGTTTTGTTTTCTGAGTGATTTTATTTTAGCTTGAAGACACAGAGAAAGCCTGCCGGGGTTGGCTTACTAAGGATTGTTTGTGTGAGTGACACATTTTACAGGAGCCGCTGGAGTGAGAAGCGGGCTCCTGCAGGCCCGGGGGCAAGGAGCACTTTCAGACCAGAGGGCTGAGTTTGCTTTTGTCTGGAGGCAACCTTCTGGGACTCTCAGAGGGGATAGTGCTAGCAGTTCCACTTTCTGGGCAGACATTATGAGCCAGACAGAATGCTGAGCACCCCATAAGCATGATTTCATTTATTCTTTCCAGCAGCCTTTAAGAGGAATGCTGTTACTGTTAATCTTTCCATTTTACAGACCAGGAAAGTGAGGGTTAATGAGGTTTCCTACCTGCCCAAGACCACACTGCTCATAGACAGCAGCCCTGAGGCTTCTCTTTAACTTGAGGCCATCATGTTACACCCTGAGCCTTAGGGCCTACCTCCCAGATGCGGCCTCCAGACTGAGGCCTGCCCTGGGGGCAGGGCCCTGCCCAAGAGCAGCCACAGCATCCTGGGGGAGAGCCACTGCTTTCTGTAGGCATCAAAGCGCCTTGTGTTTTCCAGGCCAAGGAACCTTGGCTCCGGGGCCCCACCACTGGGCTCCTCCCTGCTCGTGTTGACCCAAATTGCCCTCCGCAGAGAGAGGCCAGGACACATGCTGTGGAGACTGTTGCCTGGGGTGGTCAAGAGTATTAGTCACTGAGTATTTACTTTCAGAAAACTCCTTCTTTCCTCCTCCGCCCACCTCCCACTTCCCACCTCCCACCTCCCACCTTCCACCTTCCACGTCTAGGGCAGGATAAGAGGAGTGATCTGTGCACTTGGTGTGGCTCCAGTGTGCTCCCCGTATGGCAGGAGGCATTCTATTACCCCAGCAAAGAGTAGTCATTCATTCAGCAGATGTGTATCAAACTCAAAAGCATATGCTTGTGCATCAATTAGGGTCTCAGAGCCTTGTTTTTCTTCCTCTGAAAGATGGAAGGTAATACCCCTACTGTGTAGTCTGTGGGAAGCTCCTGCACGAAGCTGGCATTCAATGACTAGCGCATTGTCCCTTGTACCATGAGCTCCTCTGCACCCAAGCGGGACTTCTGGGAGGTGTCTAGATGGACAGTCATAGTTTGGTGGTCAAGGTTCACACAATAAAGTCATGTCCTAGCCCCAGCTCATCAAACTGTCCTTCCCCCAGCTCCTGCCTGATCATAATCCCAGTTATTGTGTGTGTGTGTGTGTGTGTGTGTGTGCGCTTATAGGAGGGGAGCAAACCGGGGGAACCCTCACCTTGTACATGGAAGCCGCAGACAGAGGGAGCACATGGTGCAATCGTGGCTGGGGTTCAGCATCTAATGTCCCTTTGTGACCTGAAGCCCAGGGACCACTCCCTCCCTCAGACCTCTCTGCTCTATTCCCATTACCATGTCAGAGAATTACCATGTCATGGCTAGCATATCCCTCGAAAGGAAACCAGGCTGGATGTATTTTCAGCACACTGGTTCTTAGAAGAGTGGGTGTGTGTGGGTGTTGTGTGTGTGTGTCTAGTCAATAGAAGGGTCACAGCACAGGCCAGCATGCCCGATCAGGGACGGTGGTCCACCAGCAGGGACAGCAAAGGGATGCTGGATTTGATTGAGATAGACTTCTTAAGCTTCTTTCTTTCTCTGGGACAACACTCTGTGCACGTTCATACGGAACTGCTTGCAGACCACTTAAACTTTGCCCGCCCCCAACCCCCCTCCAGCACACAGACCCTGTTTTACATACGTGTCCCGTTCCCCTTCTTCTGGGCCACAGGTGAGCCTCCTCAGGGCACGCTCCGCCAGCTCAGAGCTTCTCAGAAGCCTGACAGGAGATTGTCTTTTCAGGTGGGGAGTCCCTCCCCTGTCTGAAGCCACAGCCCTAGGGAATATATCCTGTTTTCTTCCTTCTGTAGCTTCCAGAGTTTCTCTCTTGACCACCAAGAAGACCGACAGGAAGGCAGGGGCCCAGGGGAGGGCTTTCTGGCAAAGCCTACACAAACATTCCTGGTCTGGAAGAACACTGATGCCATGGTGTGGCGGGTGCCTCTGCTCTCCAGATCTGCTGACCCCCAGAGGCTGTCAGAGCACAGCCCTGCCCTGGAACTCCCACCACACTTGCCGGCCAGAAGTGGCCCAAATGTAAGCCTTACTTACCTCAGACAGGGACACCTTGTAGAAGCCTGGCCTGAGGGCTTGTTCTGGCGCTGGCCCCTGCCCCTCTTCCTACTTTCCTTCTATAGATTAGTTAGGTAATCTTATAGATAGTAACTTATCAATAAGGTAACTTATCGATAGTTCTGGGTCCATCCCCGGGCAGCCACCTCCCGCCTTCTCCTCTGCCTTCAGGCCTTGCTCTCTACCTCTGGCTCTGACACAAATAGTTGCTTACCTGGGAAATGCACACAGCTGCGTGGGTCCCCCACCCTGACTTCTGTCACATGTGGCCTCTCAGCCACTGGAACCAGAGTTTGGTACACATCAGCGGAGGTGGTGTCTCTGTCCCTCACTCTTTTGTGTCCAGTCCAGCAGCTGCAGAGAGAGCTTCAGGAGGTGGGGCGAGTGTAATACACTCGACCTTCCTGCCTGCATCCCAGAGAGCAGCCTGGGAAATACAGTGGGGCTGCCCTCTCTCACTGCCTGAAAGGTCCTGCCTTCCCTCTGCTCCCGCCTCCCCTCCTGCCAGAGCCTCCCTCCCTCTCCCCTCCTCCCTCAGAAAGGTTGCTCAGTCCTCCTGCAGGTGGCCTTTCCTTCCTGCTCACTCCCATTCCTTCTCCCCAGCAGAGCAAGAAATCCATCCTTCAGTCCTGCCCTGATATGTCCATAGGCCACTGTCACATGCGACCTTCCTGGGGAAAGCATACTTTTTCCTTCCCCAGCAGGCAGGACAGGGTGCACAACCTCCCCTATTCTGGTGCGTGCCTTTTGTAGAGCTGTGGTTTGACAAAGGGGTGTTCCCAGAATTTTTTGAAGTACTCATCGGCTCAAACATGCCCATGACAATTTCACAGCGGGGTGGGATGCAGGGAGATTGTTTTCTCTCCATATTCTCATGGATACCAGGCCCGCCTGGGACCTCTCTCCATCCTTCAGCATTGGCTCCCATGCAGGTTCGTTTTGAAGAAAAAGGTTGGCCCAGGATATGAGAGTCACTCTTTCCAGAACTTGCACCCACTCACATCTAATGTGTCTTTACTAGGGTGAAAGCTCAGGACATTAAAACAGGAGATGGGAGTATGGTACCTGTGATGTCCCTGAGTAGCCAAAAAGTATACTGGTTGACAGCAGAGTTGTGGGACTGGCCTACCTTACCACTCACTAGCTGTGTGACTTTGGGTGGGTTACTTAATCACTCTGTGCCTTAGCTTCTCATCTGTAAAATGAGAATCCCCATTTGATGGCATCAGATAATGGCATCCTCATCATGGGGGTCTTGGAGAATCAAATATGCTAATGCATGTAAAGAGTTTAGCTCAGTATCTCACACATAGCTGTGCCCAGAAAAGTCAGCTGCCTTCATTGTTACTACTGATGTTATTGTTTCTAGGGAAGACATGGCTCAAGGGGCTCCTTTTGATCCCAGTGGCCTCGTTAGGGCTGCAATACTGACACCTCATCCATTTTTCTGAACAGCAATTTTCAGAGTATGATCCAGAAAAGCAGGCCTATCTGCACCTTGGAGTTGTATAGTTGTGGCTTCAGAGAGAGTAGGCAGACAGCAGAGATGCCTCAAGGTCTTTGAGTCTCAAAGTCTAGAATAGGATTCAAACCTTCATATCCATAGAACCCCTGAAATAAACTGAAGAATGCTACAGTTATGTGGATATGCACTGTTTGAGCAAGAAGATCCTTAGCAATCACATATTTCTCGAAGGGGCCATGGTCCCAAAAAGGTTGAGAACCATTGGTGTTGGCAGGGATGGTGTAGGATGGGGGAAAATAGACCCTTAAAGTAAAATGTCTCCCACAGCAACTTAGCAGATTCTGTTACCACCAACCTGCATCCCAACACTGTTGCTCAAAATTTCTCAGGTGGCCATATTGTATAGTGTTGGGCTTTGGACACCTTTGACAAGGAAATGGCTCAATTCCTCAGGAGGGGCCTGTGGTGGTGAGAGCTGGGGCTGGGGTCAGCCTGCATGTGTCCCTCCCCGCGGCAGCTTCACAGCGATGATGTACATTCACTGAGCTTTCCTTGTGCTAACACTATGCTAACATACCACATGCGGTGTCTCCATTAATCTTCACCACATTTTGATGGAGTGGCTCCTGTCGATGGTATTCCCATTTACAGATTGAGGATAGTGAGGCACAGACAGCTTAGTGCATTATCTAAGGTCGCAGTGGAGCTGTGATCGATTCTGAGCTGTTAGGGTCACATTCTTAACCACTACAGGACAAGTGACCCACACACTGACCCCTTAGAGTCTGCATGGTTGGCCTTTGCCTGGCTCCACCCTCATTTCCTCCTGAAAACTTAGTCCCTCCACCCCGAGGCCATGTGACCTGTGTATGTGAGGTCACTGCAGTCACTCTCCCAGAAGATCTCTTCCCTCAGTACAGCTGCCTAAGGAGACAATGGTTCCATTGAATGCCTACCTGTTAGTGTCCAGCCTGAACAGCCTGTTTCTCATCATGCTTTATTTCTAGAAACTGTAACAAATAATTAATTACCATATACCATGGGACTTCCTTCCATGTTAACTTGCCCACTTTGTCTCCTCCTTGGTTTTCAAGGCACATTGGTGTTATCATCTCACTAGTATGTAGGCCACCTAGCAACGAAAGGGGTAAGGAGTGGCCCAGATGCTACCTACATAGAAAAATAATGTGTGCCTTATATCTCCCTGAACCACCTACCCTGAGATGTCCCCTTAGCCATCTTAAAAATCCTGCTTTGAATTGGAGCACACTTTTTCTATATATGAGACTTCGCCATCCTGATGAGTTGTGCACAGGGCACTGATCAGGTCTCAGAACTGTACTCTGGGTCCTGCTTAGACCACTGGTCAACCTGCTGCTCAGATCCCTTTTGTTTCCTGGATGCCTCCACTTCTGATAGCACAAGCATATTCACTGTCTCATCCAGTCTTCCCAACAGTCTCTGTAAGGACCACAGGCATTGGAGTGAAAGGACTTTCCCCTAGGACCACATCTTTCCCCACCTTTTAAAGAAATTTTGGAATTTATATCATTCTGCTCAATCCTATGTTGTGGAAACAAGGGAGACATTGTTTTTACTTATTTGTTATTATTAACCAGTCTGCCTTAAAAATCTGGTATTGTCCCAGAGCTGCCCTGACTGGCAGTGGTGAAAATAAGGGCCTCCTTTCCTGCTTATCTGGGAAGGGAATAAAGCAGAGATGAAGAGAAAAGCACAAGGCAGGAAGAGAAAGGAAGGCACCTGGCCCCCACTAGGCACCGTGTAGGGGCCCAGCAGTGTCTGAACTACATGGATGGCTGAAGGGAACTGAGTGGCATGGGTAGAAAATGGACGAGACTGACCCTCTACCTGGAGGGTGCTTGGCACCTTGCTGAGCTGGTGAACCATGGCCGAGTCTGGACACTGGGTCAGACAGTGATTCTGAGAGGACCCGAGAGTCTTCCCAAGTTCTGCAGATGAAACTCTGAAGCCTGGACCCTCTCCCCTGCGGGTTTCCCCATGCTCTGCCACCAGCTATCACCAATCTGCTTTCTTGCACCAGCCCTGCGTCATCCTTGAGGAAGATTAATGGAACCACTTAAGTGTCCCAAGCACAGTAGTGTTGTTTTTCTCTCAGGCATGAAACTTTGTTGAGTAAAAGTATAGAAGCGAGAAGCAGAATTGTGGGTGGGATAGGAACTGGGTACATGATCTTAGATTAGACACATCTGGCTTCGAATCCCAATTCTATTTGTTAGATGACCTTGATCAGTTTCCTTACCTTCTTTGAGTCTTGGGTTTTCTGTAGAATGAGAATAAGAATACCTTCATTGACAGGCTTGTTGTGAAAATACCCTAAAACAATATTTTTAAAGAATTTAGTCCAATGTCAACCATAGAGTGGTTTTTTAGTAAGATGTATTATTATTGGGGCGCCTGGGTGGCGCAGTCCGTTAAGCGTCCGACTTCAGCCAGGTCACGATCTCGCGGTCCGTGAGTTCGAGCCCCGCGTCGGGCTCTGGGCGGATGGCTCAGAGCCTGGAGCCTGTTTCCGATTCTGTGTCTCCCTCTCTCTCTGCCCCTCCCCCGTTCATGCTCTGTCTCTCTCTGTCCCAAAAATAAATAAAAACGTTGAAAAAAAAGTTTAAAAAAAAAAAGGTTTTATTATTATTTTTATCCTACAGCTGGTGGGAGCTTGATGTCTTTAACCATCCTTGCTCCTCTAGAATGCTTTTCCTTCTTTACCTGCCACCAGAAAGCTACCATCTTTCTGGCTCACTTTGGTCTCCTTGTCCCAAGCATCCCCACTGACAGGCTAGTCAAACAGGCTTTCAATGACATCCCCAGAGCAGTGAGCCTGGGCATAAGAGCATAAGTCTGGGCTCTTCATTATGTGCTACACTCAACACATGTAATCAATGACGGGGTGAGAGGTGTGTGCTCCAGACAGGATGACAAGACGTGGTGATGACTCCGAATGCCAGTACTTGCCAGTACCTCCTGCAGAAGAGCACCAGGCGGACACCACCACCCTTGGCTGACAACTCCACCTGCCCCTGGTGAAGGCTGCACAGTGTAGTGACCGTGCATGCAGGCTTTGGAGTCAGGCTGTGTGGGTTAGTTAACCCTGCCTCTACCACTTGCTGCATGAGTCTGGGCCAGTTACTTACCCTTTCTGTGTCTCAGCCTCTTGATCTGTAAATTAAGGCTAATAATAGTTATCTACCTTACAGAGTTGTGGGGATTGAATGAGATGATGTGGCTTGCAGAGTGCAAGGACTCTACCAATATTAGATAATCATAATAAAATTTTGGGAGGGGGGAACTAGCCTCTGCTATAATCCAAACATCAGGAAGCAGTAGGGGGTGCCTGGATGGGTCAGTTGACTAAGTGTTGAATCTTGGTTTTGGCTCAGGTCATGAGACTGAGCCCTGCATTCAGCTCAACACTGTGGAGCCTGCTTAGGCTTCTCTCTCTCTCCCTTTCTCTCTTCCCCTCCCCCGCACTCTCAAAATAAATAATCTTGAAAGAAAGAAAGAAAGAAAGAAAGAAAGAAAGAAAGAAAGAAAGAAAACAGCAGAGAACCCCACCTCTGGTCTCCACAAGAACTCTCCTCCAGCTCTCCTGAGGCCTTACCCTATAGATGAGCTATAACCAGGTACCACTGAACCAGAAACTCTTTGGTGACTCTCCACGAAGACCAGCCCCCTTCTGGCTCCTCAAGACCCACCCTGTGCTGTGGTGGCCTTCCCAGATGAACACCAAAGCCCCTGGCCCACACTGTAGGAGGATGAGCTATATCAGCCACAGGATGGGAAGGCCCTCTGAGGTTCACGGCCCTCTGAACACAACTGGCCAAACACTCAAACATTCACTCTCTCTATTGATAGAGTAGCACATTTTCTTTGCCCTGGGGATAACACACCCTTCCAGGCCACAGAGATTTCTTCTATTCCACCTTAACCTTGGGACCATGTGGAAGACAAGGAGAGAACACCACAGACAGGACTTCCAGGAATCTCCTATACTATTAGGTTTGCCTCCTGCCTTTGCTGGTCCTTCCAGGCTGGGAGACAACAAGCCTGGGGACGCTAGAAGGGAAGGCACTGCATGTCCTTACTTAATGAACACACAGAAATAGAACCCACTGCACTCTTCTATCAGTGGGAATCGCTGTAAGTAAAGATCACCAGCCCTAGGGCATGATGAAGCTGTTGGAAATTGAAGAAAAGGCATCGGGTCTCAGAATTTTGAATGAAAAGATCTTAGAAATTATCTAATGCAGCCCCTCTGTTTTACAGTTGCTGAGATACAAGCATTCGCTTGGTTGCTCCGTCTTGCATTTATTCATTCATCAAACATTTGGTGAGCATCACTCTATGTTTTCCAAACTGAGGGACAAAACTTGTGACCAGGCCAGGGAATCACTTTAGTGAGTCACACCCAATGTGCTTGCTTGAATAGAATGGAGTAAAACAGAACAGAGTAGAATATAAAATATATCAGAATATCTGACACATCGTAAGGAAAACTTTAGTTTCAAGTTTTTTTGTTTTTTTTTTTAGTTTTAGTTTTATGTATATGCGGAGTTGTGATGGCAATTGTGTTTCTTAGTCTGGTTTGCTTTGATTCTTGGTCAAAAACACTGTACTTTGTGCCAGTCTTGCTGTGCAGAACAATAACTGGGGCATCTAGTTAAATATGATGATTCCGGGGCACACTCCCCAGGGGTTCCTCAGGTCCAGGAGGATCCCGGAGTCCACACTGCGACCAGCCCATGCAGGATCCTGAAGCATGAGTACCAGGTACACCGAAGAGCGCTGCTCTGAGCCAGGCGCTGAGCCCGGCTGGTGCAGGGGAACCAGGCCAGGTCCTGCGAAGTCCTGCGAAGCCTGCTGGAGAACCCGGAGCACCTTGGGCCGCCAATGCTGCGGGTTGCAAGGAGGAGGAGGGGGAATTGGCTTTGCCTGGGCTTTGGGGAAGTCTTTCCAAACGAAACGTCTTTTGAGTTGGGCCTTGAAGGATGAGTTTGAGTATGCCAAGGAAAGAAGGGGAGGGAAGGGGCCTCACTACTGTCAGGAATTTCACACCATATTCCTTGGGGCCCTGTGTTCTGGGGCACAGCCCTCCCTGCGCGCCTCTGCGCAGGGATGGGCGTCTCGGCTCTCGGGCTCCCCCTCCGGCCCACTTGAGCATTGCCACTGGGATTCCGGCTTCTGGCGCAGCTGCTGCGGGGCTCCCCAACTCCCCTGTCCTCCTGGCCACACCACCTCCAGTCGCTGGCCACGGTACAAGGGGCCTTTTCTTTCCAAGGCCCCCGCCAAACACACATGCTTCTCCTCGCAGCTGTCTAGCTCGGCTGCCTGAACACAGAGGTAATTCACAGGAGAGGCGTTTGAGGTTTCCATGAAAAAAAAAAAAAAAAACACCTCCTCTTTCCTTTTTCAACTGCAGCACGGAGCGTAACTGGACAGAACCTCTCTTCTTCGTGCTCTGGCCCTGGGTGTGCAGCCGAGATTCTGGAAAGAAATTCCTTTTAGGGCCCCTGGAATGCTACATTACTCCCTCCGTGTGGAGTCTCCTGGCTAGAACGAACTGAGGAATGGTTCTGCACCATACCCCAGCAGTGGAAAGGTCTCGAAAACCCCTGGCAAGCCTACTCAGAGGGGTGGGTGGAGGATGGAGACAAAAACACAAACAAAATTATAAGCGATTATAAAAATATAAAGACACACTTTGCACAGTTTTATGCCATTATATTTGAAAACAGTGAGGCAAATTATGTCCTTGTTTGTAAAATGAATAAAGTTAAACTCTTGTATCAACGACCTCCTAGTGGCTGTGCCTCATGAGGTGAAAGTGCTTAGGCCAATTCCAGTCCTCAGCCTTGCAGAAACAAACCTGATTTTGATGAGGCACCCCAAGGTGTTGGGGCTCATGGGCTCAGGGCACAGGATTCTAGTGAAGATTCTAGGCAGGGCTGCTGTGGAAATGAGAACCCAAAGTATCCGGATTCAGCTCTTCGGCCAAGTTTCTTCATCCAGGAGGAGCCACAGGGGAAGGGAGGATGAGAGATGGCAGAAACTCTTGGCACAAAGATAAACATCATTTGTTACCTGGAGAAATGGGGTGGGGGTGAGGATTCCAGGCAGAAAAACAGGAAATGCAAAAGCCCTGAGCTCAGATACTGCCAGGCTTGTCTGAGGGACAGCAAAGAAGGGGATGTAGCTGGGGGAGGAGGGGGGGACAGCAAGAACAGGGGTCAGAGAAGGGATTCTGTAAGGACTTGGCTTTCTTTGGAATAACATGGGAACTCTTCAGAGGGTTTTGGGTAGACAGGAGGCATTAACTCATTAATTTGACAAATATTTAGCACCTACTATGTACCAATTCCAGTTTTTGACATTACAGTTTTATCAGTGAACAAAACAGAAACAAATTCAAGCCACTAGAAACTTATACTTACACAAAAGGTCTCTATTATAAAAGAAGAAAGGTCTAAAATGACTACCTCAGTTTCCCCCTCAAGAAACTAGAAAAAAGAAGATCAACGTAAACCTAAAGTAGAATAAAGGGAATGATAAAGATAAGGGCAGAAATAACTAAGAGAGAAAATAAATGCAATAGAAAAAAAAACTAGTGAAACCAAAAGGTGGCTCTTTGAGAAGATCAATAAAATTGATAACCCTCTAGTCAGACTGATCATGTTAAAAAAAAGAGAGAGAGAGAAAACACCACCTACTAATATCAGGGTTGGGAGCTGTGACATCTCTACAGATTCTACAGACATTAAAAGATTAATAATAAGGAAATATTATAAACAGCTGTATCACAACACATTTGATGGGTTAGAATAGAAAAATTCCTTGAAAGAAATGTACTACCTAAGTTTGGTCAAGGAGAAATAGATAATGTGATAGCCCTGTGTCGATTAAAGAAATTGAATTTGTATTTAAAAACCAGGACACAAGTAACACTCCATGTCCAGAGGCCGGATCTTTCTATCTCCTTCTCACTGGCTCACCAGGTACAGGTGCTCTGGGAAGAGCATGATCCTGGGTAGGGTATCTTTAATGGTAAATTCTATAAGAATACTTCACTGATGACACGTTGTGAGGTGACACATTCAAAGTGCCTTGCATCTCCCTAAATCCCTCCTTGCTCCCCACATTTTGCAGGTCTCTGCCCCTACAACAGGTTGCAAGTGCTTTCAGAGCACAGGGCACCTATGATTCCCAGCCAGGTCCCCAGGTCCTCTGACCACAAAGAATAAACACTTTACTAAGCAAAAGACCTGGTGCCAAATGTCATATCTTATCTAGCAACAAGTGACGGCAAGGGCAAGATGCAGGTATCTCGTTTACAGCCTACCTAGCACACACATGGGAACACATCTACATTTGTATCTTCTCTACTTTTTTTTTTTTTTTTTTTTTTGGTAAAATAAAGTCACAATTACTATTCCTCCACTCACCCAGACTGAAAACCTAGGAGTCAGACTAGACTTTCTCACACTCTACACATCTGATTAGTCACTGACTCCTGTATCATATTCCTCCCCTTTCCTCAATTTCCAATAAAGGCTTCATCAAGGGCAAAAGCTTCTAGCTCATTCCCTCAAATTGATTCATTTGTTCATGTAATAAATATTGACTGCTTAGTAATCATATGATGTTGTCCACCAAATATTTCCAGTTTCCCCCATCTTAGCATACTGTAGGATTTATTCCCTGGCCCCTTGTGGTTAGTCAGGACCACGTGATTACTTTTGGCCAATGAAGTATGAGTGTCTTTCCAACATGGCATGCGTGTTTCTCAATGAGACTCCAAGCTCCCCCTTCTCTCTCTCTTGACAAACCAGCAACATTTGAGAGGGTGGTACCTCCACCGTCCAGTAACCTGGATCCCTGAATGGCTACGGTGGGTAGAGCCTCTGTGCGGACCCTCAGAGAACATGTAGCACGAGAGAGAAATAAACTTTGCTTTTTAATCTTAAACCCCAAACCCCCAAAATAAACATAGTAATCAGATGATAGGGTCTGTGAGATGTTGATAAGTGCTATGGGAATAATTGAACAGTGTTAAGGGGCTTGGAAGTGAGGGTGTGGGGATTGCAATTTGAATTGCGTGGCTGAGCTAGATCTCACTAAAGAGATAACTTTTGTGCAAAACCTTGAAGGAGGCGAGAGAGCAAGATGTACAGACATCTGGGAGAAGGCAGGAGGTGGAAAAAACAGTACAAAGCCCCTGAGGCAGGAACATGCCTAGACTGTGGGGGAAAGGAGGCCTGAGTGGATGGATAGAGTGAGCGTGGTGGGGGGGGGGGTGGGAGGCGGGAAGGAGGAGATGAAGTCATGGCCAGATTGTGTAGGATCTTGCAGGGCATTTTAAGGAGTCTGGCTTTTGCTGTGAGTAATGTGTTAACCACATGGGAGCAACAGTAAACTCAAGAAGGTCAGTTAGGAGTCATTGCAGTAATCCAGTGGTTTAGATCAGAATGGTGAGAAATGGTCAAATTCCAGAAATATTTTGAAGTTCAAGCTAACATGATTTGGCTATAGGTTGAATGTGGAAGCAGGAGAAAAAGAGGTATCAGGGACACCCTATGATTTGGGGCCCAACCAACTGGAAGGGTGGTGCTGTGGTTAACTGAGATGGGGAAGGCGTTTCGGAGTAGATTTTACAAGAAAGGATCAAAGGAGCTTAGGCTTGGGCAATGCCTAAAGATAATTGATAACTGATAGATAAGAGATCATTGATATCAGCACTGGATTGGATATAGGCATCTGATTCAAGATAGAGATCTTAGTAGAACATAACATTTAAAGAGTTATCAACATATGGGTTGCATTTAAAGCCACATGATTATATGAGTCACCAAGAGAGGGTAGTAGTAGTAAAGGGAAGAAGTCCAAGGACAGAGTCTGAGAAGTGGGGAGATGAAAAGCAAAAGAGATGAAAAGCAGAGAACACAGGGCCTTGAGGATAAACCAGAAAGATGTGAGGTTCTGGAGAGCAAGGGAAGAAATGGTTCAAAGAGAAGGAAATTACCATTATGTCAAATGCTGCTGAGAGCCCATTAAATGAAGTTAAATGAAGACTGTGACTTTACCATTTGATTTAGCCATATGGGCCTCAAAAGTTGATTGGAGTAGATTGCAGACGGGAGAGGAATTGTAGACGATGAGTATAGACAGGCCATTCAAGGAGCTTCACTGTAGAGAGAGCTGAGCATGGGAACAGCCTGAGGCAGGATCAGAGGGAACTTCTGGTCGTTGAGAAAGTGAGAGGAGGTGGGGTCCAGGACCAAGCAAGGGTCAGCCTCTGAGCTGAGCGGGCAGCTCATCCACAAGAACAGGGGGAACGTTAAAGGACATAGACACAGAGGTGTGTGGGGAGATGTAGAGGTGGGAGCTTGAGGGAATGCTCTTTCTAGGGCTGCTTTTTCTCCGTGCAATAGGAAGTGAGGCCATTGGCTAAGATGGCAGGTGGGGCAGGAGGTGTGGGGGACCTGCATAAAAAGAAGGTATAAAGTATTTGTCTAGGAATGTGGGACGGTGCATGAGTTCATGATTGTCGGGCAGCATTATAGGCCCACCTGAGGTTAGCTGTCATGGCCAGTCAGGAAGAGTGTGAGGATGTGCACTTTCCTGCTGCTGTGGTCCACTCTGTGGGCACAGGCATGGAGTAGACTCAGAGGTGCAGTTAACTAGATCAGAGTTTTGCCAAACAAAAGAGTGAAGCAAAAGAGGGGTATTGGGGATGAGGGCATATGAAAGAAAGAAGTAATTGAAGTGATAAACCATGGAATTTGAGCCAAGTGAGGTGGGGAGAGAGAACAGGAGGGGAGTGGGGCATGAGGTAAAGGTAAGAGAGGCAGCCATTCACTGAGATGAAGGATTGCCAGTGATGGGATTTCAGGAGGAGATAGGTGCTGGTCGGAGAGGAAGACGCACCTAGCTGAGATTCTGACAGGGATGCAGTTACTCTCGATGTCAGGCTCTTGAGTCTTTGAGATGCCGTTGGGAGGACATCACTGAGGGAGAAACACCCAGGGAACTAAGAAGCCAGTTCCATGGAGTTATAGTCCCAAGACTGATGACAGATGGTGACAGTGAGCCCGGTGCTAAGTGCCATAGAAGGAATGAAAGGTAGTCATCTGGGGTTTGAGGGGTGGTGGGCGTTGCAGGCTGACGACTTGATCTTCACAGCTGGGAACTTTTGAGGAAGAATAGCTTGCAACAGCAAGAAGGAGTGAGGAAGGCAAGGCGGGTGCCCCACCCAGCGGTAGGAGGGATGTGGTGGAGAAAACTAAGCACCACTGGAGAAGGCTGCCGGGAACCGTTCTCAGAAGAGAGCCTGTGTTCAGTGAAAGCAAAAAGAGAAGTGGTGGGTATAGGATAATGTTTCTATCCAGCTTAACACATTTCAATGACTTCCCACATCGCTTAGAACCTAACAGACCAAATTCCATGCCACCTGCTCACCTACCTCTCTGCATCCCAGCCACAGTGTCCTTAGCATGTTTCTTAGACATGCCACATTCTTTCCAACCCCAGGGCCTTTGCATTTGGTGCCATGCTTTCTCTTCTTGAAATTGCACCCCAATCCTTGAGGTCTCATGTTGAGAGGATCTCCTTTAAGAAAACCTGCTAAATACCCCCTTTGAAATGAGGGTGCTGTGCTGGCACTGTAGAAGTGATTGTGATCCACACACAGTTTCTGTCCTCAGGTACCCCAAAGTGTGGCGAGACAAATGAAGAAGTGAGCAGGTAGTTTGAGAGTGTACTCAGGGCCATGATGGGAGCAACCCAGATGTGGGAGCACAGGACAGAGGCCTTAACTCAGCCGTTCTGGTGGAAGTGGGGATTCAGAAAATGGCCAAATGGGGGCCTGAGGGACAAGCAGGGTCTGTAGAACATGCTAAGGAGCTTGGGCTCGATCCTGGAGGGTATGGGAGGGGGCACTGAAAAGGATATACTTTAGAAGGTATAGACTTCTTTTGCGGAAGGATTATGAGCGGAAGTAGAATGTGATCAAATTTGGCCTCCATTGTGTTTGGCCCCAGAATAAGTGCAGAGGTGGCACTCGGGAGGCAGACAACCACAACCTTCTAGGGCACAAATAAGGCCTCATGCCATTTGGGAGAGAACATTTGGCTAGGATCCTGGAACCACCAGAGCTACAGAATGTCCTAGACTCTTGGCCTCCTACCCACCAACCAGAGAGTTTCATCAACCAGCTTTACAATAGGTACACCTTCTCCGTTTTATTCTGATGCCACGTCCTGGTATTTCCTGTGCCTATGACCAGTATGAATCTGCTGCACAGCGGGCATGCAAGAACATTGAGTTCCTTTATTTTCTCATTGTGGTTTAAATTTGTATTTCTCTGTTTCTGAGCCTATGTCGAGGTCCCCAAGTCCTTCATGGGCTGAGGGCGCCTGGTGGCTGGGCATTTAGTAACAAGGGTTAGCACGGAGACATCTGGGGCTCTTTCAGCGTGGGGCTCATAGGTCTGCTGGCTCAGGGATGCTTCGCTGCCATTCTCAGAACCTGGAGATTCTTTGCAAGGCTGAAAATGCAGTGTATGCGGCCACTTCCCTCCGGGCCTGGATACCCCTGTGGGGCACTGCAGGACCAGGCTGTGGGTGGTGACTTAGAGCCCTTCCCCACACGGGCCAGGAGAACTCTCTAGTAGAGAGAAAGTGTCTCTGCCTGCTGTCTTCCCTGGTTATGTGGCTTCTTCTCTCAAACCTAGACCTGCCTCTTGTACTGTCACAACAGACCTGGAGACCTCTGAAACCCAGAATCTAATTTTAGCAACCGAAAAACTTGTTTCCTTTCTCTAAATCTCGAAACCTGCCCAGAAATTGAGGGGCAATGTTTGTGCTTCCATCATTTTGGGGCAAAGAAGGGGATTAAAAATAAAACAATTGAGTTTCTATAGTCAAATGGCCAGAATATCCTATTGTGCTAGTGTTTTTGCCTGGAATCTCCCCTTTTATTTTTCACCTGGCTGACTCTCGCTTATGCTTAGGACTCAGCTCAGACGTCACGTTGGATAAGAATTCTCCGTCTTCATGAATCACCACCTCTGCAAAAGGCCCTCCATTATTTTCCGCTGTGTGGCCAACCCACACCTGGCTCATGTCAAGTGTGTGCTAAACTGAATGGAATTCAGGGCAAGGTATCAGATTAACAGGATCTGCCTTTGACGAGTGGCTTCCCAGGGAACATGGGCTTAAATGAGAGGAGACAGAAGAGGTGCAAGATCTGGGGATGCTGTAGTTCTCAGAATAGAAATAGAACATTTTCAAAGGCAGAACAAGAGGGAGGGCAGGGCCATGTCACCTGGCTTCTCACCTGTTTACACCAGGCACCTGGAAAATGGGAGAAGTTTCTAGAACTAGCCAGCAGGTGGCAGCATTGCCCCTTGGATGAGGAACTCCCTTCCACAGGATGAGCTCAGGGTTCTTTCTTGCTCTCCAGGGCACTTCATGGGAGGCCTTTTGTAGGCCAGCCTCAGAGTGATTTGAGCCTTGAGTGATTTGGCCTGATGAGGCCGGAATTCCAGCTGCTCTACACACAGAAAAGATCTGTAACCATTTGTGGATCTAATTTTTTCTAATTCCAGGCCTTCTTCTAGAGGTCTTGCATTCTTGTTATAAATAATCAATCAATCAATCAATCAATCACTGACTCACTCACTCACAGTCCTCACTGGAGCCACTGAATCAGAATCTCCTGGATAGTTCCTGGGAATTCCCATGTGGTTTTGATGAGGGAAGGCCAAATTCTCATTTGTGTGATTAGATTCCATGGTTAGCCTTTCAGTCACAAAATTGACTTTATCCATTAGGAAAACCCAGTACATCTGGGCCCACCACCCGCCCCTCTGCCCCAGAGAGCACTTCAACTGGGAGGGCTGAGCAGCGTGCCTCCAGGGGTCCAGCAGGAGGTGGCTGCCAGGCACAGGCTCCGTGCTCCCCCTAGGCCCTCTCGTCTCTCTTTGTTCTTTCTCAACCTTGGCCGGTCTGCTCCCCAGCACAGCCCACTCCCACCACCCACTGAGCTTTAACCCAACTTCAGGGCTTGTTGACCAGTCTGCAGAAGCAAACAAGACCGCCATGGGGTGCTTAGTGGCCAGTTCTCTCACCTCTCAGGCAGACAGTATTTTCAGTAGTACCTCATGAAGCTGAGGCCCATGGAGGGCGTCCTGGTGTTGACCGGGGGCATGGGTTAGCAGGGTTACCCATGCATGGAAAATCGGGGCTGGGGTGGCTGACTGGGTTTTACAGTAGGTGACCACATTGTTGTTTCTACTCCCTCCTGCAGCATCTCTGAGTCACTGCCCGCCGATGGCCCTGGGCAGAAAGCTGCCAAAGTGGGTAAAGCCTGAAAGAGTGAAGCCCAGGTGCTGACTGGGCCAACTTGAAGGAGCTGGCCTGGTTGGGACCCATCCTGGTGGTTCCCCACATATCCACCCACCATTTCCTGTCTTGATGCCTTTGTCTACCACAAAGTCTTTTCCATCCAACTCTTATATGTTTCAAAAGATCACTTTTCAGACGCCACCTGTGAGATCTGAGATGGTCATGTATATGTATAAAATATATAGATAGAGGGGCACCTGGGTGGCTCAGTCGGTTGAACGTCCGACTTCGGCTCAGGTCATGATCTCACAGCTCATGAGTTCGAGCCCCGTGTCAGGCTCTGTGCTGACAGCTCAGAGCCTGGAGCCTGCTTCTGTTTCTGTGTCTCCCTCTCTCTCTGCCCCTAACCCACTCACATTCTGTCTCTGTCTCTCTCAAAAATAAATAAACATTAAAAAAATTTTTTTAAATATATATAGATAGATATATAGATACAGATACAGATATAGAGGATATAGATATAGATAGATATAGAGGTGCCATGCTACACCTGCCCCCTGGTGCAAGGTCATACGTAGGCATGCCAAAAGGGAGCATGCAGGAAGTGATGAAGGAAGACACAAGAGAAGTGTGGTTGTTAAATATTGTGAGTCCAGAAGGTGAAGGAAGAAGATGGTGGTAAGTTGCAGTTGACAGGGAGGGCTTTGTCATGGAGTAAAAATTGGTCTGAGCCCTGAAGGATGGCTTAGATGATTAGGTGAAAGGTTACCAGCATGTTCTCAGAGCTTTCTTCTCAATGGCAAGTCAATGCTGAGATATTCTGGGTGGAAAGGGGTTCATGGGTGGGGCAGGCCAATCATGATCAACAGTCAATCTTGTTGATACTCTTGGTCAGTCCCAGTCGAACTTTCTGGAGTGTGTGGTATGACTAGGGAGTAAGGAGGACATGGACAGTAAGGCATTGGTTTGTCTCCTGGACGCAGTTCACACCAAGAAAGGAATAGCAAGCACAAAGCCAGAGAGAGGGCTAGAGGCAGATGCTGTCAGAGTGGGCACAGCACTCCCAAACACAGTCCTTGTGTTTGAAGCAGAGTTGTGATGTAGCCATTGCCTGACCAGTCCAGCAAAGTGACATCCTAAAATCAAAGAGGGAATAGCCTGGGAGGTGGAATCCATGTCTTCCGGTACTTCAGAGGTACACCTTGTGGGCTGGAGCCTGAGGACTTCTGCACTCGCGTGAACCTCCCTACCTTCTCCTCCTCTATCCCCAACGTAAATGTAGTGAGACTTTGGGCCTCTAACCAGCTTCTCCTCTTAAGTGAAAATTTGAGTCTTTGCTTAATGAGAGCCAAGGTGAGACAACAGGTAAGAGGGAGAAAGCAGAGGTGCCCAAGATGTGGGTAGAAACCTTGTTCTCTGCCTTCTCAGCTCCGCTCTGGATGCATAACCCACACTCACCACACTTCCTTCTAAGTCTGCCTAAGACAAGGAAAGGTTCCACCAGGGAGACCCCTCTCAGCCACCCACTCAGTCCTGAGAGTGGGTGTGGGTGTCACGGACAGGATGGAGAGCTGTTGGTGACACGCCAGCACTACACCCACCGTGGCTTGCCTGGGACACTCGCCCCTGCTGATTGGGAAAAGGCACCGCAAGGACAGAGTGTGCCCTGCGTCCTTCTAGGAGAATGTGCTCTCTACTATCTGATGGCACTCTGGCCAAAAAATGTGTATCTCCCTATCTTTCCTTTCTTCCTTCTTGAGAGCCTCACTGTATTCTTTACCAAGCCACATTGCTGACTTCCAAAAAACAATTATGCCCATGTGGGAACAAGCTCCTCCCTTGTAGCATCTCATGAGGTCTGGACACTCAGGACATCCCTGGCACTAAGCCCCAGCTGGCCTTGGGCCACAGCCCTTCTCTTTTGCCCCAGGCTGGCCTGCCGCCTCCCATGAGTCACTCAGGTAACCAGAAGGGCAACCACGGGAGAAAAACAACACCCTCGTTGCCCCAGGTGGCAGTCCCAGCCCAGGGAAATGTACAGCTGGGGCATTGCTTGCAGTCTTCCAAGGTTAGGCCTGTCCCTGGGGCAGCAGGAAGAGGCTGCGGCAAGCTGGTGGGAGGGGCAGCGGGAGAAGCGTCCTGAAACTTGGCGTGTGCCCTGACTTGCCATTTCTGACGTCAGCATCTTCTTATACCCTTTCATAAGGTAGGAACCAGGAAGGGAAGAGGTAATAAGATCAGGGTGGTGCCAGGTGAATTCCACGGAAGACAGTGTTGAACGCCTCATGTTGACTAATGCCTTTTTGTAAATAAGCCACACTTCCCTCCTAGCTCATCCCAAACACACTCTCCTTCCTCTGCATCCACATCACCGATTTGGCTCTTCGTCCTACAGCATCTAACTTATGGGTCTGTCCTCCCAATGGGGAGCCCTAGGTACCCGTCTCGGACAGCCACTATAATGCTTGTGCCTGGTAAGCACTCAGTGGACACCTTTTGAGTTGGTGCACAAACCCCTCAGCCCATGCTGCACCCCAGTGGTACCAGAGGTAACTCTAATGACAGAGCAGCTGCTGAACTTGGGGTGCTGATTTGGGTGGTCATGCCGCCCCTTGGGCACTTCTCCAAAAGTGACAGGAGAGATACTGGGCCAGAAGGTCACATCCTCAGAGTTGCTCAGCTTACAAGAACAACAGGCCCATCCTTGGGATCTCCTGCCTGCTGGGAGGATGAACCAGTCTGCTTATAGCTGTGCATCTGCCTGATACCACTTTCTCCCCTGGACTGGCCTCCTCAACAGCAAGTCTGGGGCTTATTTAGTTTTGACTTCCAGCACAAAGCCTGGCTCATCCCAAGTGCCCAGCAGATGCCCATTAGATGAAGTGTGTGTGCGTCCTTCGTACCTGGGCCCGTACACTGTTCCCATCCGCCATTGCTGTAAGGCAGCAATATGTGCAATGTAATGACCCACCCCTCCCACACACCCCAGGATAGGAGCCCCAATGAGGGATCCTCTTCCTCCCCCCGACATCTGCCCCAGAGTGTAGATATGCTTCCCCAGGGTCCTGCAGCCCTGGGAAGCCCTTAGCACACAGAGATAATATTTGTGGGATGCTCTGATGGATGAAAGAAAAGGGATACCCATTCTATTTGACAGAGGCTTGAGAAACTCTCAGAAAAAAAAAAAAATGTGAGCTGTTCCTCATATTTGGCCCCAAACTGCTTGGAATGTGGTATCCTCCCCCTTCTTTCTCTCGATTTCCTTCCCTACACCACATAAGACAGAATGTTGAACCCATCATGCAGATCAATGCCTTTTGATCATCAAAGGACCTAGAAGGAGCAGCCCCATCCTGGGGCATACATGAGAAAAATACATCTTTCCTCCCTGCTGGAAGCCCAGATCCCCTCAGGGAAGCACATTGGTTCTACACATTCCAGATCCTGAACCTGGACCTTACACTTGATCCCCTGAGCCCATGTGAAGCAGCGGGAACCACCCCTGACATGGGAACGGACTTGTGCAAGGAAAAACAGAATGTCCTAAGCCAGCCAGAGCAGACATACATGGTTTTCTGCTCTATCAAGTCCTAGGTGTTTGCTTAGATGAGTCCTGGCTAACAGGACTGAACCTCAGACATCTGTCACACTCAATCTCACTGCCCCCTCTAAGCCCTGAGCTCTCCACTGCACACACAGCACCCTCCAGTGCAGATACACGTAATGGGACTTCTTAGCTTGGGGAGGGGGTTGCATGGGCCTGCTGATCATGAATCACATCAAGAGAGTGGGGACCCTAAGAACTGTAACAGCCACTGAACAGATGGCGGCAGGAGTGGGGACAAAATCACCCATAGGATCAGACCCCCAATGACGTGTGAACACAGAATCCATGAAGACCCCATGTGGAGGCCCGAAGACCGGCGAGATTCCCATCTTGTCTGTCTAGGCCAGAAGCTCATGGTTCAACCCCTTATCCCTGTAGCAAGCGGCAGACGTGGCAACAATCACAAACACACAAAACCAAAACCGTCATCGGCATCAGTTTGGGGGTTTGAATGTGCTGAGTGCTCAGAGGCGGTGGGGAAAGAACAGCTCTCTAGGCAGGGATCGGTCCTACAGCCACGATTACTCACTAACCCAGGGCAGTGTGTTTGAGGCAGCCCACGTGTACCCCCAACTACCCTCCGAGAAATGGGCTTCTAGGCTGGCTCTGCACCTCAACACTGGGCCGGCGAGGCCAGCTCTGCCCTCAGGTTGGCTGTATCCTCCTGGCCTTGTGCTGTGAACTTGCCCTTCCAGACTGCCGGGAAAGGTGAGAATTTTGTTCTTGAGGATTGGAGCAGATGGCAGCCTAAGTGCAGTGGTGTGGACATCAGCCCTCCAAGCAACAGGGTTTCTGTCCAGTTCCTCCTGCTCAAAAGGCACCCCCGACCTGTCCCACAATATCCCATCTGCCCAGAGTTGAATCCTGGCTCAGATTTGTAGTCAACTAGCTGATAGAAGTGCCACTAGATGCTAGGAATAGTAATAGGCCTTTTCATGGTTAGGCCTCGTAACAGCCCCCCACAGGGCATGATTTCCTCTTATAAATGCAGAAATTAAAACTCAGGTTACTTAAGTAACTTGCCCAAGACCACAATGCTAAGTGGTAGACATGGGTCTCTTGATTGCTAATTCAGGGTTTTGCCCCTACACAAAAGCCACCTCCTTCCTCGAAACACTGAATGGGGCCATTTACCCTTTCCCAGTCCCACAGAGGCATGGGAACAAGGCAGGACGATGGGGAGCAAGGTGTAGTCGGTGTCCACTGTCTGTCGACTTGGTATAGTCTCCTCCCTAAGCCCTCCTTTGCTGTGGACAGTAACCAGCAGTTTTTTCTGGAGGCCTGACACAGTAGCTAAGAACCTGGGCTCACACCAGACTCCTGGGTTTAAATCTCAGCCACGGGCAGGCACTGCCTGTGTGATACCAGACAATATAGTTTACTTCTCTGGACCTCAGTTCCCTCATCTAGAAAATGGGATTAGAACAGCACCACCTCATAGGGTTTGTTTGGGGGACTGAATTAACTTGTGCAAAGCACTTAAAACAGTGGTTGGCACTCAGTAAATGCTTCATAAGTGTCTTAGTCGTTAATACTAATTATGTTTGATATTTAATATTACTTCCAAACAGGGCAATATTGTTGACTTATTCCTATTTTATGCAGGGGGGAAAAAAATCTGAAGCCAAACAACCAGTAGCTCCTCTCTCCTCAGGGTCTGGGGCCACACCGCCCTCGCAGAGCGCCCTCTGCCGGGAGGTCCTGGGGCACCAGGACTGGGCCTTCTAGGAACGGGTTTCTCTGGTTTGGCCTTCTCCCTACCGCCGGGTAGGCTCTCAAACACCCATCTGTCCTGGGAACACTCGGGCTGTCACTGCGGCATAAAGGCTGCACAAAGAACACACCGAACCACCCAGGGGCCCAGGCTGCCAGCAGCTACTTGCTGCCTGGCGTGCAGGATGGACAAGGCCTGCTTCTTGGCCTGCACCTCAGGGCCGAATAAGAGTTTCTTGCATGGCCTGGAGCTTGTTCCTGCCCCTCCCCCTGCCCCCCAACAGGGAGAACACTGGCCTCCTCCCTGAATCTTTACTTTTCTTCCTACTCTGATTAGCTTTCTTAGTAGGTACTGGGTGGGCCTTCACCCGAACCACTTGTTTAAAGAGCTGCCTCTCTACCTTTCATTCTGCTGAGTTTTCTTTACTGGTTGGCAGAGGGCATGTGAGGTGGGCATGACAGAGCGGATGGCTGGGCGGGATGGTGGCAGTGAGATTTGTTGGGAGAACATACCCATGTCCCGGTGAAGGTGGTGATGGCCGAGGACAGAAACGGTGCTAGGGCTCAGCACGTTCCCCAGGCTGTGGACAGATTTCACTAGGCTCCTGGAAAAGCATATGTGTGCGAGGTTCTAGTGAAGATGCTCCGTAGCTCTTGTTTACAGATGCTCCGACCTCAGCGGCTTACCACAGCAGAAGTTTATTTCCTGCTCCCACAAGGGCTCACCCAGGCACCTGGGCGGGCAGAGGCACTGCCCCTTCAACAGGCAGCTCCTAACAGTAGCTGGAGTGGAGACAGCAACCCACAGATGGGGAAGGGGGGCTGTGGGGAGCTGGGAAGAGGGATTTGTGAGGGTTAGCCTGCAATCAGAATGCGTCACTTCTGACCACATGCTGTTAACCAGAACTCCACCACAAGGTTCCTCATCTTAAGTGAGGCTGGGAAACATAGCCTCCGCTGGAAAGCCCTTCCCAGCAACAACCCCACCCCTCAAACTGTGGACTGGAAAAATGACTGGTGGAATCAACCAAATGGGAATGCCAGCTGGAGGCATCCTAGAATGAAATTCTGCTACTGTGATCTCAGCTGCTCCTGAGGCATGGAAGGAGAGTGGGAGGGCTCTAAAAAGGCCACCTTAATAACTGTGGGTGAGTAAGTAAATAGGCAAAAATGGCCACCCAGGAAACTCTCAGTGGAGCTCAGCCTTAAAAAAAGGAGCATGTACAAAAGGCAGAAAGAGTGGCTATTGACTTCAAACAACATAAAAATATAAAAGACTGGTAGGGAGCTGTCAGAGTCATGTCAGAAATGTTGATCCAGGATAACTGAAAAATGTTGGCAAAGTTTTTTTAAGCTTTGAGTGGACAAAGGAGACTTAGGTCTGTCCCTAGGGATGGATGGCAGGGTGTTACTGAATGACAGAAAAAAAAAAAAAAACAAAAAACAGTCCATCAATTTCTACTTTATGTCCAACATCTTCATCAAAGTGAATCATTTTAAGGCCAAAAAAAGAGAAGACATTGAAATCCCCAATGAATGAAGAGTGTGCAAGAGGGGAAACTTACCCATCGAGTTAGTTGACACATCCTGGCCCAAAGGAATTCTATTCCAGAATTCTGAAAAAATTCTGAAAAATCTTTTGACTGAAGATACAGAATAATAGTTAACACAGGCCCTGGAGCTACACTACCTGGGTTTGAATCTTGGTTCTGTCACTTGCTAGCTGTGTGACCTTGGGGAAATTACCTGAACAGTCTATGTCTTAGTTTTTCCACCTGTTCAATGGGTAAAACAATAATAGCTACTTCACAGGGCTGTTAAAAGTTTCAGTAAGATTCAGTGTATTCTTAGCACTCAGCCTTGTACCTTCAAGTGTTCAATAACTGTTAGCTGCTGCGGCTACTACTATTTTATGGCTGATCTGGTAGTCTATAAAACTTTGTGGCAATCAGAGAAAAGTCTAGAAGACAAAGATAAATATATTCCTTTTTTTAAATGTTTATTTTTGAGAGAGACAGA
This sequence comes from Acinonyx jubatus, assembly GCF_027475565.1. Lineage (NCBI taxonomy): Eukaryota > Metazoa > Chordata > Mammalia > Carnivora > Felidae > Acinonyx > Acinonyx jubatus. The sequence continues at coordinate 42,542,506 of NC_069395.1, forward strand.
ATGAAAGTGGGGAGGGGCAGAGAGAGAGAGAGAGAGAGAGAGAGAATCCTAAGCAGGCTCCAGGCTCTGAGCTGTCAGCACAGAGCCTGATGTGGGACTCGAACTCATGGACTGTGAGGTCATGACCTAAGCTGAAGTTCGATGCTTAACCTACTGAGCCACCCAGGTGCTCCAACAAATATATTCCAATTTAGAAAATCAAAGAAGTGAATTTTCTCAATGCTGTCCATGCGAGGCAAACTCTCTAACTATGTAGCTATTGAGCAAATATTACATACCTACCATGTGCCAGGCTCTGTGCTGGGCCCTGGGAGAAGAGGATGGCAAAATAAACAGAAATCCATGCCTTCTTCAGGATAGTAGCTCTATCAGGGGGAGATATGTAAGTTTACATAAGTAAATACATAGTGGTTGCTGACAGGTGATATGGAGAAAAATGAAGTAGGGTAAGAAGATGCACAATGGTAGAGGGAGAAGATTTCAGTTTGGAAGAGGGGAGACAGGTAAGGTCTTTGACACAAGAAGACCTTTTAGTAAAACCTGAAGACATGTGGCTCTCTGGAGACGGAAATGCAAGTGCCAAGAACCCAGCAGGTAAACGCATCTGATGGGTTCCTGACACAGTGTGGAGTCGAGCATGGCTGCATTAGGGGGTTGGGGACCTGGGGAACCAGTGGTAGAGGATGAGGTCAGAAAGATAGCAGGAGGGTAGGCTGGGCAGGGCTTTGCAGACCCTCGTAAGGACCAGGAATTAGAGAGATGGCAGCCATTGACCAGAAGAGTGACACTCTCTGATTTACATTGTAAAAGTTTGCTTCATGGTGTAAGAGACCGAAAGGAGGCTACCATGGAGGCAGGGAGGCCTGTTACAAGGTTCTTGTAATAAGCTGTGTAACAAACTGCAGTGGTGATGGCTTAGCCCAAGAAGGTGTTGAGATATGGTTTAAGAAGTTGTCAAATTCTGGATAGAAACACTTGGATTTTGCTAACTGAGTACACTTGAGAGGAAAAAAAAAAAAAAAGAATCCTTAATTCCAAGGATTTTGGCCTAATCAGCTGGAATAATGGGGTGGCATTAACTGAAACGGGACAATTACAGGAGTACCTGGCTTAGGGAAGGGGGTGGATGAGGAACTTGTTTGGGGATATGTTACTATTGAGATGCTTATTGGGCATCCAAGAAGAGACATATGGCAGTTAGTTGGATTCATGAGTCTGGATATCAAAGAAGAGGCCATGGTTGGAGAGGTACCTACCTGCGAATACTGAAATTAACAAAGGACTAAATTAACTGGAAAAGAGAGGAAGTCCAAGGACTGAGCTGGAGAACACCTCAATGTTGAGATACAGAGAAGGCAAGGAGGAAGCACCACAGGAAGACTAAAAGGAAGTAACTAGCAAGGTTGGAGGACAACCAGGAGAAGGTCCTGGTGGCCAGTGATGACAAGGTTTCAAGGAAGAGGGAGGGATCGACTGTGTTAACTCAAGCTGAAAATCAAAGGAAGATAAGGACTGAGGGATGACCACTGAAACAGTTGGTTAAAAGGATCATCAGTGAATCCTTGGAGAAGAAAATGGTATTGATTAGGATTCAAGATTGGTTTTGCCAGATGAAACACATTCTTTTCTTTATAAAATGTCCCTGGACAGTTCCATAGTTTGCCCAGATTTCAACATGGGAAAAAATATATATATATTTTTTGACATGATGGCAAAATAGAGGCTTATGACACAGTTTTATTCCTTAAATTTATAAATGGCATATTCTACCCTCTCTCCCCTTGGCCTATTCAGGTGTTATCAAGGACTCAAATAAAAGCATTATTGCAATGATGGTCTAACTTGGAAGCTGTTGCAAAGCTTGGCAAGATAGAAATCTATTGACAGAACCCAAAAGGTCCCACAGAGCTAGATGAATGGGCAGAGTGAACAAATGACATTTAATCAGAATGAATGGAAACTCCTGCACTTTGGTAGCAAGAAATGAATATATAAATATCAGAGGGGGAACCAGTGTTTAGCCATAGTAAATAAGAAAATGACCTCACAATTTCTGTTGATAATTAAGCTCTGTATGAAGCACCATACTGATAGATTACCAAACACTATTGTCATTCCAGGCAACAATAACAGAATAGTGGTATCTATAATAATTAATTAGCATTCTGTGCTGGCTAATCAACACCTGTAGGATTTTATTACATGCTGGTATCATACTTGAAGAAGGTAATTGACATAGTAGGATGCATACAGAGGAGAAAAGCAGGACCCACGAAATCTACTGTTTTCCTGCATTCATGTCTTGCATTCTTCACAGGTTCTCCACACTGTTTTCAGGGTGGTTTCTTTTGAAAATAAATAGGATCATGGGGTGCCTAGGTGGCTCAGTCGATTAAGCATCCAACTCTTGATTTCGGCTCAGCTCATGATCTGTCTTGAGTTTGAGCCCCCATTGGGCTCTGTGCTGACAGCATGGAGTCTGCTTGGGATTCTCTCTCTGCCCCTCCCCTGATCACTCTGTCTCTTGAAAATAAATGAATAAGCAAACTTTAAAAATAAAAGAAAATAAATAGGGTCACATCATTCACTTAGTTACAGCCTTCGGTACTCTTTCTCCCATTGCCTACAAAATAAAACCCAAGACTTTCCAGATCCTAACCCTGTCTCTGTAGTAGCATTTCACTCTACTTTCCCAGTGGGCTTGATATTCTGGCCACCATGTACGCAGAGCTTACCAGGCTGGCTTTTGCTTAGTGCTTTTTCTCATAGATTTCATGCCTTCCCGTGGGTTCTCACAGCACCTATTCTACCCCTGTTTGTTCTTGCCTTTCCCTACTACGTCATGGTTACCACCTACAGACCTAAGCTACCTGAGGGCAAGGCCAGTGTTGCTTATTGCATTCTTATTTTTCTCCTTAGGGAAGATCTTGCCACAAAACAAGTACTCAATAAATACTGGTTAAACAAAGAAATGAATGGAGGGATAAATGAATCAGTTCCAGTTCCTCTGCCTAGAATGCCCTCCCTTCCCATTTGTCCATGTGGTAAATTCCCTTCATCCTCTAAAGCGTCCAGCTCAGGCATCAGGCATTCTGAAAGCCCTTCCTGCTCTGCAGCCCTTTCCCTTCCCTCCACTTCCTGCAGCACTTAGCGTGCAGGACACTATGCTTATGTGCCTACCTGGTTACTCTGTCTTACTCATCTTTGTATGCCCAGGACAGTGGCCGGCCAAATACCTGCATCTGGTGTCATATCTTAGAAGGAATGACTAAGGCAACTGAGAATGTATAGCCCAGAGAAAAGGGAAATATGGTTCTTTTATTAGAAGAAAAAAAAAAATAGATGGCTCTTTGGCTTGGTGTGGTGGTAACTCACATCCATGAGGGGTAAGGATTGATAGCCTCTATGGCCTCTTCTAACTCTGGGACTTTGTGACTCTGAGCTCTGGTATTCAGCAGAGTTGCTGTATTACTTAACTGATGATCTTGCTTCCATGCCAAGTAGCCTTGGGGAAGATCTTGGAAGAAGTGTAGCCCCCTTTGCTAAAGACGGATTATTGATGATGATGAGTAAGATGTCCATCCTCTGAGACAACTTCTGCAGAAGTATCTTTTTTTAATTTTAATTTTATTTATTTTGAGAGAGAGAGAGAGAGAAATGTGACAGAGGCAGAGAGAGATGGAGAGAGAGAATTTCAAGCCGGCTCTGTGCTCATAGTGCAGAGCCTGATGAGGGGCTTGAGCTCACCAACTGTGAGATCATGACCTGAGCCAAAACCAAGAGTCAGATGCTTAACCAACTGAGCCACCCAGGTGCCCTTGAGGGGCAGTTTCTAATCTCCCCTTTGTCAATGGGAAGAAGGCTTCCCTGGTCCATGAAATCCCTCCGGGTTGGTGTCGGGGGAGCCACTCTTCACACTCTGCCTCAGCAGGCTCTTGGCCCTGGCTCTCTCCAAAGCCAATCTGATCCAGCAAGCTCTAGTCACTGCTCCACAAGAAATCTGTCTCCTTGCATTTGGGATGTAGAGATTCAACCTTGTGTCAATGTCACAATTCATTCTGCTTCAGAGCAGGTCTCAATTCTCACGGTAGATGTCAGTGCGGTCAGAGAAAAGTCGTGGCAAAAACTGGTGTCCCTGTGGCCATCAGATTCAAGGTCACTTTGACCCCAGGATATCAGGGGGAGGAAGGAGTGGGAGGCCAGAGAGGATATACCCACCGAACCATTCTGCCAACATTCTGTAGGCAAGAGAACAGCTTTCCAGGAAACCTGTGGGACCATATAGCAAGAACCTTCTCTGGCCTCAGCTTTTAGGACATTGAGAAAGGTTCAGAGGACATGCAGCTTGTCCCTGAAGGCCTGATTTCCTGGAAAGTACTTGCAGAAGATGTACTTTCATCTGCATTTAACCTGCTTGGGTCTTCTCAGGTGTCTACACGTCTGGATGTGCAGAACAAGAACCAGACAGGCCATCCAGAGAGCATTTATTTGTTTCTTGAGAGTAGGCAAGATAAGATAACTCAAGTTTTCTGTTCCACTTATCTTATCAAAGGGACAAAGTTTGTAAGAACCACTTTCACCTTTACAACATCTGAGAAGATACTTGATGCAGTTTGGGGGTCACTCTAAAACGCTGACCTTGCTTGACCCTCCTACCTGTTCTCTTTACATCCCTTCTCTCCTACTGTACCCTCTCTGCTTAATCCTATTACCAGAGTCTCAGAAAACAATTCAGCTCACAACAAACTCAGAAAACTCTTAAGCTAAATTCCCTTCTTTGACTTTTGAGTGGAATTTGGGACCCTAGTGGCTCCTAAAACTTGTAGCAGTAACTTGTTTCAACAGCAGGTCCTGGATCCCTTGGACAAGGACTGGTCCAACCCTGCTGTGGACTTGCCTGGCACTGGCCCATATGAAGGCAGGGAATGGTGTGCCCCCACCCTCTCACTTCCAGATGGCAGCTATTTTAGGGAGAAATATTGATCTGATTGGCTATTTTTGACGAGTAGTTGACAACAGTGTGTAACAGTAGGCACTTACCTGGAAGTTACTTGGGTCTTTAACAACCTGTGCTTATGGGAGCATAGTCCTGTCATGCAGGATCCATTCAATAAACATTTGGCAGATGTCTGCTGAAACTGTTCTGTCAATAAGAATTTAAAGAACACTGTGCCCTGGTTCTCGATACTGAGGGAGAAAAAAGAAGAATGGCAAGTTTCTGTCCTCAATTGTCCTACAGTCTGGTGGTCAAAAAAAGACTTACATACTTGGAGAGTGACCCACTGAACAGTAGTCTAAGACTAGGACACATCTGTATATTACACTCCTCCTGGATCTGAGATGTCCACTTTGCTCATCTCTCCAAGTTGTCTAGAGTTCTACCCACGGTGTCCTTGGGCCATCTACAGTAACTCTGCAGGGACTGTGACTTCATCTCATGGAAGTAGACAGTTGCATCTCCCTCCCTGGATGTTAAAGTCCAATTCTCCCTGCTCTAATTTGGCTGAGAAACACTTTATAAATATTTGAGATGGTGTCATAGGGGAACATTACAGAGAGTATGTTGGTGTTACACTATTTAATTTTGGCAGTGAGCATGATGAAGGTAACGTAATGGGAATTGCTATAATGAGTGTTTTTTGATGTTTTGCAAATGAGGAAATCGTTGAGGAAAGAAGCTTGCCAAGGGTCATGCAGAGGAATGCAAAGCAGACTCTAGCTAGAAAGTCCTTCCCTTTCAGATCTCTCTGCTGCCTCCACACTAATCCACTCTGAAAATCATGGCATGACTAGACCAGCAGGCATACCTCATCCCTTGGCAGATCTCTTACTGCCCCAGATAGATGGGAACATTAGACCTTCACCTCTCCACTCACGAGCATACTGGCAGTGTGTGTACCTTTCTTGGCTGACCTCTGGGTGGTCAACCTAGTGTCAGTCAATCATGTTTTATTTGCTCTTCCTTCTAGTTCTGGACTCCTAGAAGAAGGTAGACAACATATTTGACATGTTATTCTGATTGGTTTTTTGTTTCGTTGTTTGCTATTTTGTAAGATGGTATTGTTCTGGCCTTGAGTTAATATCCCTGGTTCCTGACACAATTTATATATTTATGTAAATGACCAATCTCCCCAATAATGTCCCTGAGTTCCCTTTTTCTGTGGCCCATCTTGATCATGTACCAGTGGATGCAACCATGTAGGACATTCTCTTCCCCTCCTCTTCACATCTTGTCACTCTTGCTAGACTTCTGCAGACTTGAAATGGAGGAATTCATTGTTTTGTGGCCTGCAAATTCTCTGGCTATCTTTCCTCTTTTTTGAGAATTGTCACTTTATAATGCCCGTGTGTAAATAGGCATCTCTGACCCACTTGGAGCCTGCTTTTGAGCCCTCCTGTCTTATATCCGCGGGGTGAGGGCAACAGTCTCTCTGGTTGGCAATTCTAAGTCCTGCACCTAACTCAGCACAGGTAGACTCTAGGCCCTCATAACTACTTGCTAACTTAACTAATAAATAATCTTGTCCTCAGAGATTCCCATTTCTACCAAACCAGCAGAATGCCTCTTGCCTAATTCCATAGGTCCAAAGAAGTGAGGTGTAGATGCCCTGTCCTGACTCCCTTCCCCTGTCCCCCACCTCCTTCCAGTCCCCCTTACAGAACAAATCTCTGCTACAGACAGAATTCCCTTGAGGTCAGAAGAAAGAATTTTAACATCAGCTGAAAATAAACTTCCGTGGTCCTTTGTGATTTCAGTGTTTGGTCCTTTGGATCATTTTTAGACCTGAAAATCTCATTCTGTCATCTCTTTCCAAGATTGGCATTTTTCAGGTGAATTGGTTGTAGGGGTGTATGAGGTGGGGATGTGGCTTGAGGGAAGGTAATTTAAAAGTGGTGTCTGACACCTCCTTGATTTTCAGACATCTTTGATTTCTCACCTGATAGAGCTGGAGTGTTTTTCCCAAGTGTCATTAGTCTTTCCCCAGTTCTAAACAAGTCAAGTAGCTACGGGTAAAAAGCTGAGGAATGAAAGTGGGCTGGTGAATGCACACCTCTCAGCAGGTGCAGGCTGAAGCCTGCCTGTGGGGGCAGGAGCAAGGGAGTGACAGCTGCCTACAGCCCACAAACCCACTTGTGCCCACCACCCAACCCTGTTCTTGTCCTCCCCAGGTATTGTGATGGCACAGAGGACAATGCCTCTCCTGCCAGCCTCTTGCTTCTCTGACACACAAAAGAATGTCTGGCTCGATAAATATTCACCCAGCAATTATAGGATTAACTGCAACCTGCAGGAAGGTAAGCCTTTAAACAAAGGTTTTCCTTTGTTTTCTAGAAGAAAATAAAATATAAAACAGACAGTCCTATTATTTATTAATGTGAACTTTCAACTTAGGGCTCCGGCATATCAGTTATTAGCAAGGATTTTCTTGTTGGGAGGAGGTAATGAAGTTCAGACCCTTATGTTCACATCCCTCCTCTTCACAGGCTCCACCTATGATTGCAGTTGCCATGGCACTAAGATTGTTGTAAGAAAGCTAGAAAATGGTTGTGCTTGTACTTGGGTAGTGAGATGTTTATGAAAATTCACATTTCCTTTTTTTTTTTTTCTTTTTCAGTCAGTGAAAAGAGAGAAGGAATGGGGGAAGAAAAGTAATCACGTGTCGTTTGTACATCTGTTATGTGCCAGGCATGAGGCTGGGTGCTTAACACATGTACTGTGTTAAGTGTGTGTGCCTATGAGTTTGTGTAAAGCCTTTTTTATATGCACTATAACTGTCCCACCAAAGAGTGCACAAAACAAAGGTGTTCAGCTCCATGATTTCTTACAAAGCAAATACCCATGTAAAATCAAGACATAGAAGTTGCCAGAACTCCAGAAGAGTGACCCTCTCGATTCTTCCTCCTCCTCCTTCTCTTCAAAGAAAAAAACTATCATTACTTTTATGGAGATCACTTGCCTTTTGTTTTTTAATATAGTTTTATAGAGATTAGCATTAATCTCTAAACACTATAATCTTTTTTTTTAAACTTCATGTGGATGGATTCACACAATGTTCTTTTTGTGCCTGACTTCTTTGGCTTGATGTTATGTTCATAAGCTTTATTCATATTATTTGTGACTGTAGTTTTTCATGTTCACATTTTTATGGTACTTCATTGTATCAATGGAACCCAATTTATTCACCATTCTATTATTGGTGGACTCCTGGATTGTTTCCAGTTTGGGTTTGTTGTAAATAATGCTGATGAATATTAGCATCCTGTCTTTTGGAGCACATCTTCTGTGGGTATAAACTTAGGAGCAGAACTCCTAGGTCATAAGGTACTTTATGCAGATAATACCTAACAATTGTCCTAAGTAGCATGCGCCCACCAGCACTGTATGGGTTTCTATTTCTTCACATCCTCATCAACACTTAATGTTCTCCATCTCTTTAATTTTAGCTATTCTGGTGGATGTGTAGTGGTCACTCAATGTTTATTTGTCATTTGGATATTCTCTTTTAGGATGTGACTGTTCAAATCCCACTTTTCTATCAGGTTCTTTCTTACTGATTTGTGATAGAGTGTCACCTAATTCGTATACAAATAGATGGCCTGTTATATGTATTGCAAACATCTTAGACTGTGTGGCTTATCTTTTCACCCTATTAACGGTGTCTGTCAATGAACAGACATTATTAATTTTATTGTGGTCTAATTTATCAGTGCTTTCCTTGATACTTATTTGTGTCCAGGTTAAAAAGTCTTTCCTTTATCCTAGCATCATAAGGATATTCTCCTACATTGTCTTTAGGGGGTTTATTGTTTTACCACTCATATCTAGATCTAACTTATGCCAGAAATTAATTTTTATGATGGTGTTAGGCAACGGTTAAATTTTCGTTGTTGTTGTCCATGTGGACATGCAAAATGTCCTAGCACATTTGTTGGAAAGACCAGACTTTCCTCAATGCTCCACAGGGTCATCTTCATAATAAATCAGGTGTTCGTGTATGGGCTTTTTCTTCATTTTAATTGGTCTGTTTTGCTGTCCTTTTCTAGTTCTACAATCTAAATTTCTGTAGCTTTAGAGTCTTTATATCTAAGACAGCAAACCCATGACTTTGTTCTTTTAAAAATTTTTTTTAACATTTATTCATTTTTGAAATAGAGAGTGTGAGTGGGGAAGGGGCAGAGAAAGAGGGAGACACAAAATTTGAAGCAGGTTCCAGGCTGTGAGCTGTCAGCACAGATCCCAACACGGGGCTCAAACTCATGGACCGTGAGATCATGACCTGGGCTGAAGTCAGATGCTTAACTGACTGATCCACCCAGGTGCCCCTGTTCTTCTTTTTCGGGAGTGTCTTGGTTGTGGTTAGCCCTTGTAAAATATTAGAGTCAGATCCACAAAAGAAAGAAAAAAAAAAGCTGGGTTGTTTTTTTTGTTTGTTTGTTTGTTTGTTTTTTTGGATGTGGGGAAATTGCTTAAATCTATAGGTCAATTTGGAGGGAATGATATTTTTATAATTTTATTTCTATTTTCTATCATGATTTCTTCTTTGATTGAATTTTCAAACATGTAAGTACTTTCTAGTTATCTCTTTGTCATTTTTTTTTCCAGAAAAACATTTTGAATTACTTAAATTGTTTGAAATTTATTAAGACTTGCTTTGCAATCTAGCATATGATCAATTTTTGTGAGTTTTCTTTGGGTTTGGAAAAAAATCTATCTATCTATAATCTATCACCTGCAGTCTTGTTCATTAGGTCAAGTATATTGATCACATTATTTAAATCTTTACAATTAGGGTTTTATCTGCTTACCATAGCATTTTCTGTGAGAATTATGTTAAAAGTCTTCCTGTTATCATAGTGAATTTGGTTTTCTTTTGGTTTTGCTTTGGATATTTTGGGGATGTTTTTGTATTTTGTATGTTAGTAGTACATACAAAATTAGAATTATTAATTTTCCTGGTGAATTCAACTTTATCATAATGAAGGGAGTCTCTCTTGATCGCCAATAGTACCTTTTGTCTTAAGTTCTACTTTGTGTAGTTGCTGTAGCTCTCTCAGCTTTATTTTATTTATTATTTATTTGCCTGGTATACCTTTTCTACTCTTTCGCTTTCAATCTTTCTGTAGCATTATGTTTCAGATGTGTATCTCTTATGAGCAGGATATAGTTACTATTTTTTTCTAAATTCTGTCTAGCAATCTTTTCTTTTTTTTTTAATTGGAGCACATTTACATTTAATGATATGTTTGGGTTTAAATCTCCCATCTTACTTAGCATTTCCTATATCTCTCATATATTTTGTTTCTTCTTTCTTTCCTTGTTTTGGTGTCCTTTATATTGATGAGTATCATTCTGTTTTCCCCATTTATTTACTTTAAATTACATTAAAAAATAATTCCAATACATGTTAATTTCATTGATTATCTTTCCCACAGTATATACCATTATTATTGTATGTTTTGATTCTCTGTATTCTATATACCTTCCATACTTGGTTATTGTTCTTTTATATGGCTGATATTTATTTATATTTAACCACATATTTATTCTTTCATTGCTTTTCATTCTTTCTTTGATCTCCAGCTTTCCATCTGAAATTATATTCCTTTTGTCTGAAGAACAGTCTAGTATTTTCTTTAACTGTGAACCTGCTGGTGACAATTCTCTTAGTTTTTGCTTATATGCAGTTTGTATGAGACTTTTGAAAATTTGTTATTGACAGATTTTTTTTTCTGGATCTAACTTTCTAGATGGGCAGATATTTTCAAATTTCAGCCTTAAAGATGTCATTCCACTGCCTCTAGGCTTCCATTGTTTTGTTGAGAAGTCAGCTATAAGTCTTACTGTTATCTTTCAACAGTTTTGAAAAATGCTCAACCATTATCTCCTCAGACACTGTTTATATCCTCTATTCCTTTTACTTTCCATTTGACACTCTAGTTACAAGTAATTTACATCTCCTCAATGAATCTTCTATATCTCTTACTATCTTTTGTATATTTTCCATCACTTTCCTCTCCATATTCATTGTATAGATTGTCTTCTGACCCATCTCCCAACTCATAAATTCTCTTTTCAGTTGGGCCTTATTAGCTACTAAAGTCATTTGTTAATCTAATTCAAAATTAAAATGTTTATTTTTATCATTATATATATTTTTATATTAGGATTTATTTTTGTCTCTTTTATATTGTTTCTAGGTCTCTGTCTAAATCCTCAATTATTTCTTTTATTTCCTTGAAAAAATAACAGCATGTGTTATATATCTTCTGTCTGCCTCTCCAGCTATATCTTCATTCTATTCAAGCCTGCTGTCTCCCCAGAATCCTTATCTGCATGGGTTATATTAATGGATTTTCTTGTCCTCTGTCTTCCAGCTGTGTTTGGCTAATGGTAAACACCAGAAGACCAGAGGGAAGAAGGAGAGTATAAGATTGGGTATTATTTTACCTGGTCTCTCTCTGTGGGGTCACTGTGGGCTGTCTATCCACATCCCCTAACCATAGGCTCAGCTCCAATGTTCTGATAGCTCTTTTTTCCTAATACCTCTTCAAGCCTAGAGGTAGTAAAGGCTCTTCTTTGTTAATGGCCCTAGGGTACTGGATCATCTCTATCATCACCCCCACTTTTATAAATTATTTTAAAAAATGTTTTTGATGTTTATTTATTTTTCAGAGAGACAGAGTATGAGTGGGGGAGGGGAAGAGAGTGAGAGAGAGAGAGGCAGAATTTGAAGCAGTCTCCAGGCTCTGAGCTGTCAGCACAGAGTCCAACATGGGGCTTGAACTCAGGAATGATGAAATCATGACCTAGGCTGAAGTCAGAAGCTCAACAAACTGAGCCACCCAGGTGCCCAAATTGTTTCTTTATTAAACTCTTTTCCAAATTATCATAATTTGTGCCATTTTTTTTCTGATTGGAAACTTGACTGATACTAGATATCTATATCAGACTTTTTTTAAAATTTTTGATTATTCAAATATTTAGGTTCAAGGTGAATCCGTTTCTACTATCCTTTGTTTTTGCAGTTTTGTTGTTTATATTTTCTTGCTTAGCATGACTATTTCTTATTATGTGTCAATAATTATGTATGCAAATTTTTTGTAGAAATGTATTCTTCCTTGGGGCACCTGGGTGGCTCAGCCGGTTAAACATCTGACTTCTGCTCAGGTCATGATCTTATGGCTCATGAGTTCAAGTCCCATGTCAGGCTCTGTGCTGACAGCTCAGAGTGTGCTGACAGCTTCAGATTCTGTGTCTCCCTCTCACTCTGCCCCTCACTGACTCATGCTCTGTCTCTCTCACCTTCAAAAGTAAATAAACATTAAAAAAAATAAATTTATTCTTACTTTAGAGAGAGAGGATTTATATTTGCTTCCACCAGGAAGTTGGGATGATTCTAAGCTGAAATGGCTGGCTTATCTACTTCTGATTCATCTCTTTTCTTTAGCCTATCAACAGTGAGAGGATTTACCATTGACCCTCTTCATCTTGGGAGGTTCCAGTCTGCAATCCATTCCCTTAGTTCAGCCTCCTAGCTTCTCTCCAGCCTCTTAGAAGTTACCAAATACTTCCAGGTAAAGCAGTTGTGTCTTCTAGTTTACTTCTCGGGCCTCCACAATAGCCCAGTAGTTCTTCACTCTCTCTCTCTCTCTCTCTCTCTCTCTCTCTCTCTCTTTTTACTTCTCCCCTTCTTTCCTTCTTCCTTTTATTTTTCCTTTCCTTTCTTTCTCTTCCCTTCTTTCCCTCTTTTCTTTATTTTTGTCTTTTTTTTAAGCTTCCCCAGTTATCTTCAATAGGAAAATTAGTCTGAATTTTCTAGGTTATCTAGTTTGCCATTTTCAAACTTGTCTGGGTCAACTAACTCACTAAGGTCATATATCTAGAATAGCTCAGATAAGGCTGGCTACAAAAAACTCTTCTCTTTTGTTTTGCACTAAACTGTCCTTTACCCTAACTGAAGGAGAAAAAATAACAACAAAGCAACAATGACAAAAACCAGAGTATTTGAAATTGAACCAGAGTTTTGTATTGTTAGCTACAGAGGCCAAAATATTTTTTCTTAATACTCAACTATGAATCTCTAAAGGATGTTCTCTAAATCTTGTTCATCTTTTTATCTTCAGAACCTAGCACAGTAAGTGTTCAGACAGTATTTGTTTAGTAAAAAAAGAATAGGTAAAGAGATAAAACATATACAATGGAAGTAGGGACAGTTTCTACATGGACCAGTAGGCTTCTCAGCCTAAAACCCCCCTAAAAAGTATATTGTAGAGTATCTTCTCTAATTTTCCTTTTCAAGATAGTTTTTAAATGGTATGAGTGAAAAATGCCTTCAAATTCAGGATTCCATTCTCAGCCCCTCCAAGTCTTGCAAGAAATTCTCAAGTTCAACACTGGTCTAGCTTCTTTCCTGGGCTGTAGAGGACTATTGGACGATGGACTGGTGCAGGCTACCAAATGGACCCGCTCACGGCAATACAGTTTCAACATGCCCTGAACTAAATTCAGTGTCTCTTGTCCCCTTTCTAGTTACTTTTCTTTCTCTTTGTTTACTACCCCAATTGGCAACACTGCTTCCTCACAGCTGCCTGTACTAGATTCCTAGTGTTCATCCTTTATTCCATTCTACCTCCAAATTACCAAGTTTGATTAATTTGGGTCCTAAATATTGCTCATATTTGTTCGTATCCTGGATATCTTCACTCCAATTGCTTTAATGTGGCCCCTCATGACTGTTCACCTGGAGTTCTTTACTGGCCTCTTAATTGATCTCACTTCCATTCTCTCTGGACCATCCTCCATAGAATGATCTAACATTGACATTGCATTGCTTAAAACTCTCTGTGTTTTCCTGTCATCCACAGGCAATCTCAGCTCCTTGCCACAGTTTGTAAAATTTTTTATAACCTGGCCCCTGCCTACCTCTCAAGCCTCATTCCCACTGTTCCTTTTTTTTTAATTTCATGGTCTAAAATTACCAAATATATTATGCTTCTGAGCATTTCTGTTATTCCTTCGGAATTTCTCTTCCTTGCCTCACTTTTTCACCAGTTTAATTTGTGCTCTTTCTTTAAGAATTGGCTTCTCTAGCTTCCCTAAGCTATTCCAAATGACCCTTCGGTGTGCTTTCATGGTAGAGTTCAAACATAAAACATAATCTACTATACTGAAAGAATGGTGTTTTTATCTCACTTTCACTTACCTGTGAGAAACTTGAAAGTGCTTCAGGTAGTGACAGTACTTACTAGGTCCTTAATAACCTTAATAGGTCCTCAGTTCTTCATCTTGAAGAATTTATTTGAATAATAGTCTTTAAGATTAATCAAAATCAGAATGCACATTGTCTAAGTGTCTTGGTTATTGCACTAGGTGGTTTGTTGTATTGTTTCTTGAGTTTTATTTTGTCTCTTAATGTTTAATACTATTAATATACATTAATATTATATTTTAAATGTCTGCTGTATTTTCCACTTCATTAATCTCAACTTGTTTTATTATTTGAAAAGCTTATTTTTCATATAGCCCTACAGGCGTATTGAGAGTGAGCTCTCATTTTCTCTTTTTAGAACCCTCACATATTTTCATGATCTCGTGGTCCGTGAGTTTGAGCGCCGCGTCGGGCTCTGTGCTGACAGCTCAGAGCCTGGAGCCTATTTCAGATTCTGTGTCTCCCTCTCTCTCTGACCCTCCCCCATTCATGCTCTGTCTCTCTCTGTCTCAAAAATAAATAAATGTTAAAAAAAAAAAAGAACCCTCACATATTTTGATGTTTTTTCTATCCTCCTACTCCATAGGAAGAGACTTATGTTTCTTTTGGAGCTCCATTTATTAATGTGTTACCTTTCTTATTAGTGGCATTGGAACCTACATTGCTTTATGTCTTCATTTATTCCACATTTTAACTAATTCCTTATATTTGTGTCCTGGAACCATTCCTCTGATTCCTGAGAGTAAAACCCTTCTTGCAGCAGAAAGGAGAAATTCCCTTGTTGATTATTCCAGTTGCTGAAGCAACAGTTAGTCTTATTCTCCCTGTCATCAGTTCTGGGGATCACTGTCAACCTTCTTGACTTGGTATAAAAATCCCAATGTCTCTTGCCTTTCTGACTGACAATAATGTCAGTGCCTGTCACCAGTGGTTTGAAGAGGTAACAAGAACTAAAAAGGAGTAGATGACATTTACAATTTCTTTGCTTCTATTTGGTTTCATTGCTTTATATTCTTTTAACTCATAACCCTCAAAAGACAATAGAAAAGGTCATTAGCCAAGTGTATGGCAGTTCAGAAACTAGTAACCCGGCAGATTGATGTTCCCTCTACTGGTTTACTCCTTGTGGAAGACTGAACTTTCCAAAAATTACCCCAGCCATATTTCTTACCCTCTATGCTATTTTAGCACCTTTCAATTTCCCCCACTAAGAAGCAAAGTCTGTGTTCTCTCCCCTTAACCCTGGGTGGGTCATGTGACTACCTCAATAAGGATGACATGGTAGAAGTTACACTAAGTTCTGAGGTTAGGTTATAGAAGGCAACCTGTAATCTTGAACCTCTGAATTGATGTGTGAGAAGCCTAGCTGTATACTGGAAAGGCTGTGTGCAGCTATCACATGGAGATAAAGGGACCTCAGGTCTTTCTGTCCCCAGCGTTGTGTCTTCCCACCCAAGTAACAGACGTGTAAGTGAGTGAGTGAGTGAGTGAGCCCTAAGTACATTCAATTTCCATCCTTTGAGCAGCCCTAGCTGACACGGGTGAATCGAAAGTTTGCCTCTAAATCTTGCTCAAATTGCAGACAAATGAGCAAAATAAATGTTATTGTTTTAAGCCACTAGGTTTTGGAGGGGTTTGTCATACCCCTCCAAATATATATGCCAGAATATATATGCCAAACGCCCCTAGTCACCAAAGTTTAGACACAGAGCTTTGATTTGATGCATTTTTTATGAGAAAATGAAAAATTTGAGGTTCTAGATGTGCCCTCAAATGGCACAGTTGGAATGGCAAGTCAGAAGGCTTTAAACTGTTTGTGTTGGGGCCTCTGTGTGAGAACAACACAGGAGATGCTTTGTCAGAGCACTTTGGAAGCTGGAGAAAGAAAGAAGAATTAAAGTGAACCAGAAGGAAGAGAAAAATGTGACAAGCTATTCCTGATACCTCCATACAGACAGCAAGAGACTACCATTCCTTTCCTGTGTTGGTTGTATTATCACAGTCCCAATTCTCCAACAAAGTGTTCACTGATGTACAGGAGAACAGAGAACTTTACTTTTCCTAGTGCCTGATTCTTCCCATAGAGAAAGAAGACCTGTCCCTGTTTTCTCACTTGCCACTTTCTTTTTCTTTTAGGGCACCAGGCCTCAGTAATCAGAAGAAAGGTACGGGTGACTGTCCATGGTGCTGGTCTAGGATTACTGTGTTTTTTGAACGTCTCTTGTTCTTGACAGGCTTTATGCATTCACAGGAACTCAAATCTAAGGATTCACCATTTATAATGACAAAGGCATCCTACGTTCCTAGATGACATGGGATTTGTCACTAGGTTTCATATATTTGTTGTAGGATATAAAAACAATCAAAAATGAAGACCACCACTTATTCATTTCTTTATTTTAATACTTTAGAGGTGTGTGTGTGTCTGTCTGTCTGTCTGTCTATTGTATGTGTATTTATTCTTTTCAAAAGAGCAAAGACTAAAACAGCCCTTCTGGAGGGTTTTGAGACATTTCACTCACTGACAATGTAGCATTCCTTATACTGGACTCCCAAGTATGCTTATCAGAATTTTCTTCTGGGTATTCCATTGGATATTTTTGTTCACTGTTACTGGATGTAGGCATAGGCATTCTATGTGTCTTGTAAAGAGGAGGCTGGGAACACTTTGGTTAGGGAACAAGGCCAGGATCCAGGACATACAGTTGGAGGGTCAGTTAGTCTACCTTCTTCTTTCCTCCCTCATATCTTCCTTTCCTCTCATATTCTCTCTTTCCATGTCCTTTTACTGCTGTTCAAGACCATGTCCTGGGATGGAAGTGGAGGTAAAAGGAGAGTGTCAATGACAAGGTCCTGAGGGAGCAGGAGGATAGGCTTCTACCTCCCATTATGTTCCACAGTTACCGAGGTGGCAGCTGTGGTGAGGTAGTAAGGAAGAGCACTGCATCTAATGACAGACCTGGGTTCAAATCTAGCCTCCTATGTTTGATTGCTATGTAACAAGTCATGGAGTCACTTTTTTCTCATCTGTAGAGAGATAACATACAGAGAATTGTGAGGATTAAGTGCAACAATGTATTAGAAAGATTTTTGTAAAGTATAAACACTCTACTAGTGAAAGGTTGCCCTCTCTTGGTGGGGCCTCAAGGAGCCATAAGAAATGGTGAAGAGGGGTGGCTCCTGGGTGGCTCAGTTGGTTAAGTGTTCGACTTTGGCTCAGGTCATGATCTCACGGTTTGTAGGTTCAAGCCTCATGTTGGGCTCTGTGCTGACAGCTCAGAGCCTGAAGCCTGCTTTGGATTCTGTGTCTCCCTCTCTCTCTGTCCCTCCCTTGCTCACGCTCTGTCTCTGTCTCTCAAAAATGAATAAGCATTAAAATTTTTTTTTCTTTTTAAAAAGAGATGATGAAGGGGTGAATCTAAGAGCTACTGAAGTCTGTGGAAATGAGGAAACATATGAGAAGAGAGAAATCCCCAGAGGTAGAGGATGCCCACACCAGAGTTCCTGGCAGCTGGGTCTTATGGGGCTGACCCAGTAGAGGGAAAAGGAAGGCTTACTTGGAGGTGTGCATGTGTGCAAACCGGGTCAGCACACACAGCTAATAGCTGAGGGGGAGAACAGTTACATAATAGCAGCCATGTACCCAATACTGGCTAAATGCCAGGCATTGTGCTTTACATGCTCATTTAGTTCTCAAAACAACTATAAGGCAGGTGCTGCTAGTATCTTCATTGTAAAGAGAGAAGAATGAGGCTCTGGTAGGTACAAGAAATTTCTTAAAGTCTCATGGCTGGTAAATGGCAGAATATGGACTCAAATCTAGGTTTTTCAGACTCCATAGCCCCAGCCAGCAAGACAGAGATGAGGTTTTGTTTTTGTTTTAATGTTGTTGTTGTTGTTGTTGTTTTATAATAAGAAAGAGAGTCAGAAACCCACTGTAAGGCAGTCACCAAAGCAGAGTTCAAAGAACCAGGGTGAGCAAAACAGAGTGGGTGGAGAACAAGTCAGAAGGTCTGGGTGAGCAGAGGCAATGTGCATTCCTATGCAATGGTTCGGGGTGGGCTAGATGCATTCACAGGGCCATGGACAGAGCAACCTCTGATAGCCCATTCTTACATGAGGACTAGGAAGTTTTCACCTTGGGTCCACCTGTGGCTCTTGTTCTTCTCTTTTCACTGCAATGAACAGAACAAGTGAATGGGATAGACAGCATTCACCAAAGTGTCTTCCATGGTACATGAGCTCTGTAGGATGGATATGGATATGTCTTAGAAAGAAGGGTCAATTAAATTCACTTCTATTTAATGCATTTATTGATCACCCACAACAGGGCTGTGAACTACCAATTCAACCATGAACAACACAGGCCAAGTCTCTCAGAGCTTGTAGACGAACGGCCAAGTAAGTTTGGGAAATATTACACTGAAAAGGTATAGGGTCCTTCACTGCAAACATTTCAGGGATTTTTTTATGGTAACAGGTTTTGTGACTTTATGAGAGTGGTTAGAGTATGCAAGGATCCCCCAAAATATCTGACCATGCAATCCTCCTTTATTTGTCATAAGGTCCCTTGAGGTCATGGGGGTGCTATTCTGCAGCCCGAGCTCAGGGGCAAAGCAGGAGCAGGTGGAGAAAGAATGACAAGCACCCCTTCCACCTTCCTTCATTTCACCACAATATTGGTAGTGTGCCCCAAGGGAGGGTGGGTAACATTTAAGCACTAAACATGGCATCCAGGTGATGCAAGTTATAGGGGATAGTGGTTCCATTTGTGGATACCAAGGGATGGTTACCTCTCTACGCTGAACTCTGATGAAGTCAGGGGCACCCAGAAATTTCAGTAGGCAAGCCCAAGGGGGTCAGCAGGGTTGAGGTTCTCTCTGGACCACTGATGTTGTAGGAGAGGGAGGCATAGGGTATGGTGACTGGGGAGGGGAAAGTCCCTTCCTTCTAGGCTATAAGAGAGAGGGAGTAGGATTTCTTGTCAGTCTTGTGGGAAGACCTAGATGGCAGCTGTACCAACGTGGGTGGGAGGGTACAGCATGTCCAGTCTTGTGGATATAAACAGAAGCGTTCACTTGAGCCAGCCATGGGGTTTTGTATGCCAGCATCAAAGTTTATCACTCAGGCAAACAAGCCAGAGGAAAAGAGCTGACAAATGGCTAGCGTTTTGTTTTTCCTTCCCCAGGAAGACATTTTGGTCTTAGTTACCCTCTGGGTTTTTCCTCTCTGTCTCTGATCTCTCGCTCTCACGCAATGTTCCCTGCACAGGCGTTACATAACAGCCGGGACTGCAGGGAACACCTATACAAGAGGGCATGACAGTTAGACAATGGGCAGGCAGAAGCTGCCCTGAGAAAACGGAGTCATTCATGAGCTGTGTGAGAGGCGGCTCTGTTCCCAGCTTGGCTCACTGGGAAATGAAGTGTGCTGGAGACAAAGAGGGGAACTTTACACTCGCCCAATTTTCCCACAGTGGCAGGCTCACAGGAAAACAAGGCACTAGTTGGCTTAGAGGAGAAAAGGCAACCATATCCATAGACTTTGCTTTCTCTCAGATCACTGTCTTGTGCCAAAACCACAGAATAATCTCCCAGCAAGGGAACAGCAAGGCTAACTTGGGGTGAGCCTCACCGGCAGAAGCCAGAAGGTACATATGGCTCTGCCTTCTACTTCTTTCTGTTTTCCTTACTGCTTGATGGGTTTTCATTTCTGAATCAGCTTATATTTCACCTCTGTACTAGCTTGCCAATCTGAAGGGAAAGAATGTTGTCAGCCAAGATGATTACTCTGAGACAGAAATAACAAGATCTTCTCAAAGTGCAGGGTGCTAAGCAGAATCAGGGTGCACGTTCCTCTATATAGGCACCAGCTCACCCATTTGTAGGTGCTCTTTAGCTTGAGGACAGAATGGCCATTGCCCCCAGGTCTGCATCTGGAGTCACGCCTGGGAAATATTTACCTGCCAGTCCAGGGCTCTTCACATGGGAATCTGTACTGCAACTGTATGTATGTTGCTGCCTTGACTTATACATCATGAATGCTGGCAATTTAACCAAATAGTTATGAGTGTCCTGTATCATTTTATAAAGACTACATTTCGTGCTGAGAAGCTACCTGTATTACAACGAATAATCTTATATATTTTACAACGCCCAAACCCCAACAAAGACCTACTTATCTTGGCTTAGCTCTTATCCAACTTATCTATTTAAAGAAGTAGTGGAGTCCATAGTAGAACAATTTGACCCATGGCACAATTCCTGCCACCAGAAATTCTGTAATAATCCTCGGATGCAGAGTGGATCTTGCTGTGGGATAGGTTTTAATACTGTAAGATATGAAGATCCCTTATTACCTACCGTGGAATGCCATCTTCATACCCAGTAGTAGAGGATTCCAAAGATAAAAAAGAGAAGAGAATCAGGAGGTGTAAATACTTCCTGAAAGATGAAAAGGCATTGATGTGATCTAGTCTGGGATAAGTGTGCCTGTAAAATAGGTCTGGGTGTGTCAGCTCAGCCTGATATGGGGAGGCTCTATCCTTCTGGGAATCAAGCCTATAATGTGAGCAGGTGTCAGCTGAGGAAAACAGTGGTTAAATTCTCTGGAGTCAGACAGATGAGCCTGATTTCAAAACTCGGTACCTAGGTGACCTCGAAGAAGTTACTTTACTTTTAATTCCTCAACTGAATTAATCACAGAGGGCACCGAAAGACTGAGTGGATATGCTGGGGGAGTTTAAGGAGGCAGGCTATAGGACACTCCCTCTCCGTGGCCATTCTTAGCCACTCTATTGAAGGCAGATAATCAGAGAATAGGTAGCAGCTAATGTTTCTTTGAGCATTTATCCCGTCCCAGGTACCATGCTAGATTTGAGTTACTATGGTACTCACAACAGAGTGAGGGACAGGAGGGATGAGGTGGGTTTGGTGCTCCCTCTCTGAGAATCAAGCCTGGAAGCCTAGGGGAGCATGCCTAACTGGAACAGCAGTAGCTAGAGAAGACTTTCCAGAGGAGAGGACATCTAAGCTGAATCTTGAGGAACATGTTAGGCAGGTGAAGAGTAGGGTGCACTCAGGCAGAAGGAGTAGAGCACGCCAGAGCGTGGAAGTCAGGAAAGCCTGCGCGTTTGATGAACTGCAGTGGCTCCCGTGGCTGGGGCATTGGTAGAGGTGGCGAGATGGGATGTGGTGAGTAGCAACGGAGATGCAGACAGGGGCCCGATCTGCACAATATTCCTAATTAGCTCCAAGATGTCATTTCTCCCTTAACCATGCCTTCAATAGAGATTTTACTGCCTCAAACATTTACTGATGTTTTAATCCTTCAAACAGAATGGTAATGCAGAGAAAGCTGATGTTTTCACATCAGCAGTTCCTATGAATACCTTTTTCTTTCCAGTTTGAAGAGAATTCTTCGGGTAATTAAGTTTATGGGTCTGTAACTATTTACCTTCTTCCTAGACCATTGAAATGGATATTTGTTGAAAAAGTTACTTTTCATCAAATTTATCTAGATTATTCATTGACAAGTCTATTGACCACAGGTACGTTTCAAAAAGGCCTCACCTTTTAAGCTTAGCTGCCATCGTTGAACTATTACTATATGCCTGGCACTGTGCTGACTGCTTTTGAAATGTTTTTATTCAATCCTCACAGCAAATCAATGAGGAAGATGGTGCTATTATTTCTCTTATGGGTGAGAAAAATGAGACTTGATAAAGTAACAGCTTATAAATGGCAGAACTGGGATCCCATCTGTTTGATTCCAAAATTGCTAACCCTCACCAGTTCTCTCTCTCCACTACTATTTAAAAATAGTTTTGAGAACAACCTAAAGCAAGGTGGATGCGAGTTGCTTCACATATTCTGGCCATCTTCTTGGGCCAGGAAACAATTTTTTTCTTTGCAGAACGAAAGCAGCAAAGCAGTGAACATCCAGTGAATGTTCCAAGAAGTGATGGGGGAGATCCGAGGTCAGCAAAGACCTTCTTCTCCCCACCATGTGAAAGCCTGAGTCAATATACCTCTCAGGGGGGCGCCTTGGTGGCTCAGTCAATTGAGCACCCTACTCTTGATCTCGGCTCAGATCATGATCTCACAGTTTGTGAAACTGAGCCCCTTGTGGGTCTCTGTGTTGACAGGGTGGACCCTGCTTCAGATCCTCTGTCTCCCTCTCTCTCTCTGCCCCTCCCCTTGCTCAAGAGTGTGGTATCCCTCTTTCTCTCTCTCTCTCAAAATAAATAAATAAACTAAAAAAATAATAAGATACCATTGAGAAATTTTAATGCCAATTTCTGTAAAACCTCCATTCTCTAAAGTATGGACATTAGTTAATAAGTGTGTCGATATTGCTTCATTAATCATAACAAATGTACCATATTCATGTAAGATGTTATCCATAGGGGAAACTGGATAAGATATATGTGAGAACTCTGCACTGTCTCTGTAATATTTCTGCAAATCTAAAACTGTTGTAAAAAATAAAGTTTATTTTTAAAAAAGCAAAAACAGCTTGTCCTACAAAGCCACATACATATTCCAGAAGACTTTTTACTCTTAGAAGCTTTCAGCAGTAAGTGATATATTCTACTTAAGATTATGGCCTGGATTACACTGAGCAGTGATTATTAATGACTAAAGTTTAGTGCAGAAATTCCAAAATTGTACACTGGAGTGTTTGTGTATGTCTAAATCTTGCAATGTGTGTACCAGTGATTCCTAATGCTTTTTAAAAAAAAATTTTTTTTATAGACAAAGCATGACTGACGAAAAATGTGTGTCACATACTTTTTAACTTTCTTATCTGTTTCTTTGGGAATTGAACTGCATTTTGCTGACTCAGACCCCTCTGTCTATCCTTTAAAAGCTGTTGAATTGCAGTCATACTGCCTGGGGTTAAAGAGGAGGCTTCCAAAGGGCTAACCTCATGAATACAGGTTAGTAGGCTGGCTAGTCTTTTTACTCCACTACTTAGTAGGTTCAAGAAAGTGTTTTCTGGTACTAAACATCCCACTTGGGAGCATGGTTGGTGCAGCCTCCAAGCTTTCACTGGGCTATCTGCCCTGCCATAACCAGATTAAGGAAAGCATGTTTTATGGAGAATCCAGTTCCCTTGGTCAAGATTATTCAACTTCACAATACTCATCCCCACTCTCCAGGTGGAGATCAGAAGGATCCAAGGAAGGACGCTTCTTGTCTGAGGTTGTATGGCCAGGGAGGAGGAGGCCAACAACTGGGCAGAGGGAGAAAGATACTTGAAAAGGCTCACTTTCCAAGGCCCCATCCCAACCACACCACTACTCTCTTTTTTTAGATAGCAACGTAACAAGGCACATCAACATGAGTTTAATTATTATCCAGAAAACCAGCAGAGGTAGATGAGCTCCTTCACGGAGGCCACTGGATTCCAGGAGCAGGGATATTTATCCCTCCAGACTGGGAGGGTTTGGCCATATGAAAGGAACCAAGCTTTACTGATTTCAGACACACGTGTCACTTCCTAGCCAAAGGTCATCCTGAAGCAGAGTGAGTAACAAAAAGCTTCCCTGAAGAAAAGGATGAAGACCTCAGGTTGGTTCAATTCGAGGGCAACTTATTACTTTCACAGTGTGGTTACATGCAGTACTTAGTAAAAGTAGTTCTCAGGGTATTTAGTTTTCCTCGCCACTGCTATGGTGCTTGTAGGGTACCCTCATAAGTTCCTTCTCTTACCAGGATTCAGGGACCTATTGACGAGTCCTTCTATGGATTGGGATCTAGAAACCCAATTCCTTCTTTGGTTTGTGCTTTATCAGAATGCCTATGCAAGAAATATGTAGCAAAAATGTGCTCTCCATCTTCCTGGAAGGAGCTGTCTATCAACAAAATCTGGCACCAAGGCTATCAAGAGTGAGAAAAAGTCAAACAGCCACCCAGACCCCTTGGCTTGTGAAGGGCTCCCTCCAGGATTAACAGGGAAAGAACTGAGGGCCAGGAGAGGGGACTGAGCCCGAGATTCCAATTCAGCCTTTCACACCTAGGGCAATCTCACCTACCAATGAAGGGTTCTGCATCCTGGAACCACTCCCTCACCCTTTCTGTGATAGAACAAGCAAAAGGTAGACATGGTCAGCCATTCTTCAAAGCCAGAATCAGCCCCTGGGAAGTCTTGTGCTTTCCTAAAATGATGTAGGAAAATTAAGGGAAGCCAGTAGATTCCAGGGACTTACCAAGGTTTGGGCTATGGCTTAAGGTCACACAGCCTCTGTGTGACCAAGCTGTATCTCCAAAACAGTTCTATGTGACTCCAAAGTTCAGGCTTCTTCTACTTGTAAATTTGCGCCTGGCTGGGGTGTGGTCAGCTAAGGCTGTGAAGGGGACAACAAGGGAAGCCCGGTGAATAGATAGAAAGGTATAAACTCCCGAACATTGTTGACACTACACAGCTGGGACCTCATTTAAGATATAATTATAACTGTGCTAAAAAGTCAGAATTTACACTTAAAAGCTCTAGTGCACCTGCCACCGAGTGTTCCTAACTGTCTGGTACAGAAAGAAAAAAGTAGAGCCCTGAGAATTCAGGTTATTTCCCCAAGTCACTGACACATCAAAGGAAAAGATCTTACAAGTCATTTAGGTGGGTTAGGGCTGAGGGACTTGCCCGAATCCCTAAATAGAAATAAGTATTGGTCACGAGAGCGGTGTGGTCAGGCCCTTTCTGGCCACAGGGTCCCCTCAGGCTTGTTCGGCTCTGGTGTCTAAGTAGCCAAAGTGAATTATTCACTTTGGAGGCTGAAAAACACCCACCTCCCCCAGATTGTCAAATGGAGTTTTCCAGTATAAAATGTCTTAGTCACTTGGAATCAGGCCAAAGTAAACTCCTAGTGCTGACCCACCCATACGTCTGAACTGGCTGGAACGGGAGAGAGGGAAATCCCAAAATAAATGCAAAAGCAGCTTGTCAGCTTGCAACTGGGCCTTCCCCTCCCCGGGGCGGGTCTGCTCCAGGTGAGACAGGACCTGAGGAAAGCTGGGGGCAACGCACAGGTCCCGGACAGGCGGTCAGTGGCATCTCTGTTCGGTTCCAGGCCCGAGGGGAGCCGTGGCTTACATAACAGTCTGGCAGGGGTTGCAGCCAGGCGGAAGCACGCGGGTTTCCAGCAGTGTGTAATCATCTTTGATTTCTCTGTTTGTTCAGCAGCTTTTATGTGGTGGGGGAGGAGGAGCAGGATTCGGACACACTGCAATCTTCTGTTTCCTTCTGCTGAGCAAACAGCCCCAAACAGATCCCCGTGGCCAGGGAATTAGCAATTGCCACATAGGCCTTCCCCAGGAGAGGAGCTGCACTGGAGCCTGGTCCTGGCCTCAGAAGGCCGGACATCCATCTCAGGTCAGGCCCTCACCGGGCGCACATGAGTCCGATGGGCTACCAGGAGACAGGGGTCCTGGTTGCTGGTAGTGCCTGACATTGTGTGCCTTCTTGGCTGTGCAGGTGACAGTGTCCTGCTCTGATTATGCAGGTCACTGTGTCCCATGTCACGTCTATCCAGAAAGGCAGTTTTTCAGGTCCTGTGCCTTGCTAACCAATCTCTCTCTCCCTCCCTCCCTCTCTCTCTCTCTCTCGCAGGCTCTCTCTCTCCCTCTCTCTCTCTTTGCCATCACTACTGTGGATGTACCGGGCTGATCATACTAGGATCCTGGGCACATGGGAGAAACCGATGTGGACAGTGCCATTTCACTTCATAAAATCACAAATTTCCAGCATCTTTTGGTCCTTATTTGCCTGGAGTTGGGTAGCAACTATCCCCTTTAGAAGGAGCACATACTGTCCACTGGCTGTAGTTCCCACTGGTCCCTATCGTCTTGCACCCAGGGGTCTCTTCATTGACATATTTGACTTTACTGGTTCTTGCAGGCATGTTTTAGGATAAATTCCCTGTTTTATCTGAACTGTAATGATTTGATATTATACTCATCACTTGCCTCTCTGCTTCTCCCAGGAGACTGTGAGCTTCTTGAGCAGGGGCCCAAATTGATCGTTCATTCATTCATTCACCAACTGTCTCTGGAGCGCTCATTTTGGGCAGAGTGCCAAGTGCTAGTCATTTTGTTAGGAATAGAGTATTCACTATGGGGCTCTCCGTGCCTGGGACCTAGCACATGTTCTCCATACACGTTTATATTAAATTAATACATGACTAATTTTTCCCTGTGTAGCCTGTTGATCTTGGCAGTGTGATTCTGTTACCAAACAGTGCCCATGCTCTCAACCTTATGAGAAGCCTTTACTGATAGGGAACACCTTGTTTTGCAAATAATTTGCATGAACTTGTGCAATGTTGCCCTCAGATATTTCCTTTCTATTCAGTTATCTTCTAATCCCCAGCTTGCATCTCTACCTCAATTTTTGCCACTCCCTACCCCATCCAGCCATGCTGAAGTGCTTATAGAATGTCTCTGCACTCACTTCACTCCTGGGGCCTCCAGACCTTTGCTCCCACTGTCCTCTCAGTCTGGAATGCCCTTTATCATGTCCTTTGCATCCTTAGCACTGCTCCTGGCCAGCTCCCAGTCAACTCTTAAGACAGCTCAGATACCATCTTCCTTTGGATCTCCCCAGGTGGGGATAGGGGACTCTCCTCACTGTTCTCATTTTCTATGTGGATCTTTTATGAGTTGGTCTCCATCACTGTGCTGATAGCCCCCTGAGGACAGGGACTGGCTCTTTTCATCCTGAATTCTCAGTCAAGTACACAATAAGAACTTTATATGTAGAGTCATGCTTATAAAGGAACCCTAGGCTGACTCAGTGCTTGTTTTCATGGCACATCAACGCATACGCACCCTCAACTTTGACATTTCCCTGCAGAATTCACATTCCTGGCCAAGGATTCAATAGGATTCTTGCTTTGTACAGAGCCTAGCTCTCTGTTGACATGTCATGTCCTTTCCCCATTGTAATTACTGCCCTTGCTCTGTGTATTTTTGCAAGCTTTCAGTGTTTGAGTACATGAAATTCTTTTGCTCTTCATATGAAAACAATGCCATCTGTTCACTAAATGGGAATTTTGGAAAGCTTCAGAAAAGCAACCAGGTTTTTGCTATAGAACAGCTGCAAAATACCTCAATGAGATTCTAGGTGGGAGAAAGTTAAGGTCATGACTGGAAAGACTGAGTTCTGAGTTTCATGTGATTTTTTTTTTTTTTGCCATGTTCTTATCTTTCCTCCAAGATCTGTTTCAACGGGACCTATACCCCAATGAAAATTAACACCCTTCTTAACTCTCAGTCTGGGAGTCCCCAGGGTGAAAATAGTCTCTGGGAACTCCTGGATCAATCCTATGTATTAAACACCCACAAAGCACTTGTGCCTACTGTATACACACCTGCTGGCAGGCACTATAAGACATTCAACAAGGCTTACCTTGTAGGCGAGTTAAAGAAGAGGCACATGTGCAAACCACAGTGGCAAGACGCAAATGAGTGATGTGACAAGAGTCAAGCCAATCGCTGTGCAAAAGCAGGAGGGGTAGTTCATTCTGGGGTCACTCCCTGTTTTAAGACCATTCACTGGTTCTGCATTGTTCTCAGCATGAAGGTCATCCAGATGCCTTTCTAAGGCAGGCAAGACTTTCTGTGATCCAGGTCCTGGCTATCCCCTCAGCCCTCTTCTTCTCCTTGGTGCTTCCCCTGATCCACATTCACACTCAGTGCTCCATCTTCTGGGACTCTTGTCCCCAAATGAAGCATAATTTTTTGTCTCTCTTGGCATCAGCAGTCTTCTTTGCCTACAATGTCCTCTGCTTTTTCCACCCCAATGATTAGAGTCAACTGAAGGGCCCAGTCCTGGAAAGACCTCTCAGGCTGCAGTACCTACGTTTCCTCTCTGCAGGCCTGGAGCATTCTACACACACCTCCCTTTTCTCCATCAGAGCTTTTTCTACCAGACTGTGAGCTTCCTGGGGACAAGGCCCAATTCCCATCTCTATAGCCTCAGAGGAACAAGAAGGTAGAAGAAACCTAATAGATATGGATTGAGTATCTGTCAAACATTCGTCTTGTTGTATGCACATTGTAACAATCAGAGAAATCTGTATGTGGGAAAATCCTGAGAAATGAGTTTTATTATAATTGATGGAGAAAGGGAAAGGATATTTCAAATTGATAGAACAACTTATCTAGATATATTTCAAAGGGCTCAGTAAATACTTATTGTTGGCTTGGCAGAATCTTACAAAGTTACCCTTACCCTCTGATGCAACCATTTTACTCCTGAGTATTTATTTACCCAAGAGAAATAAAAACACATGTCCACAAAAAACTTGTACAAGAATGTTTTTGGAAGCTTTATTCATAGCAGCCCCAAACTGAAAACAACCAAATATCCATCAGTAAGAGAATGGATAAACAAATTATGGAATACTTATGGCATACTACACAGCAATAAAAAGGGGAAAAACTAATAATACATGGTAAAACCTGGATTAATCTCCTGAACATGTTTAGTTTAAAAGCCTGGTAGATACAAAAGAGTGCATACTAAGTGACTGCATGTATAATGAAGTTCAAGAACAGACTGCTCAGTGTAAGGAAACTTTAACTCAGCTAAAACAAAAACAGAACAAAACAAAAACATTTCTTGAGTACCAACCATGTCCCTGGCACTCTTTTGGGTTCTGTTTGTGTTCCCAGTATGGCGGGGGATACATTAGAGCACAAAACAAACAAAAATCCCAGCCCTGTGATGTTTACAACCTCCAGCCTGACTTAAGGTGCTCAAGGCAAAACGACAAGCTTTTGCACTGAAGCTGTTGGCCTCCCTCAAGGGCTTGTCAATGCCAGAGCTGATGAGTGCTCAAAACTCTTAACCACGTGATTTGGGTTGCACTGGCATTTTGTTAGCAGTACTTTGAAACGTTCTAATGATGTTTGCCTTACCTAGTGATAAGCAGGTATGTGCAGAGGGGAGGGAGCATAAGGCTTGTTTTATCTCCGAGCACAGACATTAAGGACTGTGGGAAAGAGTGCTGTGGAAGGAGGTCCCCTTCTGGGGGCAGACTCTGTGCTGGGAATACAGTGCAGACTCGGTACCAGAGGAGGCCGAGGGGAGGAGGGCCAGTGTCCAGACATGCAGGTAGAAGAGATGGACAGGTTGGCTGCCTGTTTGGTTCGTTCTTACCAGCAGCTGAAATCAGGAATTGAAAACAGAGCCATGTAGCAAAGTGCTTTGTGGCAAAGCAAAACAAACAAACAAACAAGCAAACAAACAAACAAAAACCCACATTGTAGTAGAAAGCCAAAAATGCTCTGAAGTAGAATGAAGAAACAAATGTGCAAGTGGCCATTTTTCATAAATGAATCCATTTCGATTGGGATGAAAAAAATCGATAAGCTTGTTTTTGATTTTGGTTTGATTTGGGGCAGATGCTTAGCACAAGAAATTTGGGGATATTTTAAAAATGAGCCAATCGATGACTTATATTACTAGTAGTAAATTACCATTGCAAAACATGCTGAAGGATGATGCTTTCCAGTTTTGGGGGGGAAGGTGCATCACTTAAGGAAGCTATCATGTTCATAATTTTGACAATGAATGGTGCAGAGGCCGGCAGTGCTGACCTAGTCTCAAGCAACAAAGGGAATGTGCCCCTGCTGACTCATACCCAGGCCAGTCCCCACCTGTCTTCCAGACACTGCTCAAATGTCTCCCAGGTCTTCACCAGCTTTCCTCCCTCTGTTTATTAATGTCCCAGTGGGGCCTGTCCTGATGAATGAGGGAGTAGAATGGAGGACACAGTTCATGGAACTCAGGACAAATCATATGCAATTCCCAACCTCTTTATAACTTTTATTCTCTAGCAAAGGTCAACAGACTGGAAAACTAAATGCAGGAAGGGCACCATAGGGAGTTAAAGGAACATGACGGTGCCAGTTATGTGCTGTGTAACTTGTTGGCTTTCTCATTGTTGGCATTTCCCACAGTTCCCACTTCCTACTCATACCTTAAAGGAACTGTTGGAAAGATCCAAAAGAACAATTGGAAAGATAGTCCAGGAGAAGAGAGTAGATTGAACTTTTTCTCTAAGAACTTCCCCTCAAGGACCTTTGAGTAAGGCCCCTTCAGCTCACCTTTGTAGCCCTCAGCAACACTCTGTGGGGAGGGAATGCAGGCTTGTATGACTTGTTTTCCCATTTAAAAAGAGCCAGATATTCCTCTCAATCCTTCAGTCTTACAAACTATGGCAAAAGGAGAATAATAGAAGTAGAAATGAGCCTGTTTTGCCATTGATGAGCCATGAAACTTAGGGAATATCACCTCTCTTTTGTAAACTGAAGCAATCTCTGTCTTCCAAACCCCTCTATTCCCTCTGCAGCCCTGCAGGAAATGGAGGCCACATGCTGGCTGGTGCGGCTGCACAGCACCTTCGTGGCTTGAGGAATCAGTGTACTCCAGGTACATAAATGTGGTATTACAAGAAGTTCTGGGGCTCATAGGACACCAACGTACTTGCAGCTTCATTGAATGGCTTTCTCTCTTTTCTTTTCTCCAGTGGATGTGAATGTTCTGGCCTCCAACAACAAACAGCATGGTGAAGAGGGCAATAAACCCAAGGAAAGAAAAGAAAGAGGTCAGCAATCAAGGAAGGAGGAGCCAGTGAGCCACAAGGGACGTGTGAAACCTGGAGAGCAGAACATAAAACCACGTATGAGAAGTCAACTTTGTAAACCAAAGGGCACAATATACCTGGTTAGCTTATATTAATTATTATGCACTTCCTTGTGATGAGAGCCTCAACTCAGGTCTTTTAAAGAAAGTCTGGTAATTGTGGGTCTTTAGGATACACCTGTCACGAAACTGGTCTTCAAACTGAGAGCTATTCATAGTCCCAAAGTTGACACCCTTCCCAATCCTAACCACGTAAGTTAGCTTGACATCTTTCTAGAAAGTGATTTCCTGGAAAAAGTACAAAAGTTGACCAGAAGTCCAGGGTTTGAGTCTTAACTCTGTTAATCACAGGCAAATCATTTACATGCAGAGACTCAGTTTCCTCATTTGTAAGTTGGGAGGATTAACACCACCCTGCCTGCCTCCTTGAGTGACTGTGCACTGAGAATCCACTGAATGAAGGTGAAGGTTGTGCCACTGAAACCAAGGTTGGCATTTCCCCATGCATTGTCTGCAGTGTTATGCCCAGGGTAGGCGTGCTTACAGGTTAAGTAACAACAGAGTGATTATAACAAATGTGGTGCTGCTCTCTACACCTGTCATCAAGAGATCAGGTTGCAAAACATAGATCTTGTTTCAGTATTTGTTTCTCTAGGTTTCTCAAAGAACCAGATCCATGGTTTCCTTTCCCTGCATTAACCCAGACACCCGCCCACTAGGCTTGGGCCTCATACCTAGCATATACAGCCTTCGGAGGAAGGTTTGACAGCCACTGCCAGGGCCATTATGGCCACCCTTTTTCTGCTGCATATCATGAATACGGCAATCATAGGGTCTTCTTGTACTTGATGTGCAGTTTTCCCAGCACCTTACACTTGGGAGTACGTGCACCAGAAAGAAAGGGCTGTTTGGGGTCTTGAGTGCTTATTAGTGTAGTAATTGGAACACTCATGGTCCGTCCTGCCAAGTGTCCAAAGACACGACATTAAAAATTTTCCATTTGGCATTGGTGGCTCAGGAGGTGAGTCCTGCTGGCACATGGGCCTGGAGCGGAAGAGCTGGAGGTCACTCCGACCCCTGCTCCTAGGGCCATCACCTCCCTGTCCATGATCATCAGACTTGCATTTCCATGTGAATGAGCCAAGGGAAGAGAGTGTTTCTGAGTTTTATGGGTCTTTCATTCTTTTCTTTTCTTTAAAAAGTTGGACCAGAAACCCCAGTCCTTTCAGCCTTCTTCCTCTCCCTGGAGTCCTGCTGGTGCGCGTTACCACTAATGGGGCTTTGGGCCTTGCCAACTCAAAATGAAGGTCCATGCTGCATCTGTGGCCTAATGAGGAACCCTGAATGGAAATGAGAATCAAATACGCATTGAAAATACTCAGTTCTCAGCCAGGTTGTCCCTCCCTCGCCCCTGGCCATCTCAGGGTCCTGAGCCCAGTGCCAGCAGAAGGTGACCTGCCAAAGTGATAGCCTGTATAGCCTGGGGAAGGGCACTCAAGTGGGATCTGAAAGCACCCTCTGAACTCATTCTCTGTCTGCTCAGCAGCTGCTGGAGCCAGGGGTGAAGTGCGGGGGCAGCTGGAAATGGGAGCGGGGCTCAGGTGACCGAGCAGAATGAAAACCTGGGGGGTAGGGAGCAGGAAACCAGACATGGGGTGGGGGGGGTGGGCAGCCTGAAAACCCGATATTAGGAATTTCACTCTGCTTTGAGTATTGATTGGGAAATCTTACCGGCATTTTTAGTAGAAAAAGAACAGGGAAAGGGGCATAGCAGAGAAAACATGGCCCTAGGCCTGACCCTGAGACAGATTAGTTAGCTGCAGGAACTTGAGGGAGTTCTGTCTCAGCTCCCCAGTGTGTGGAATGGCGATGGCAATCCCTGCTTGATCTGCTACCCGAGCGCATCGTAAGGACTCTGTGACATACTATCCATGGGAGGGCTCTGTCAACTGGGGGTCGGTAAATGTGAGGTATTGTTAGATTATTAAAGATCTTTTTAGGCAAGTGAATTTATTAGAATCTGGAGGTAATGAAGCTTGGTAAGCTGCTAGGGAATTGGCTAGGTAGGCATGAAAGTGGGGAACCCCCCTGAAATTGTGGGGGTTCAACTAATAAAATCAACACTCAATATTAAGACAAGTTGTTCAGGTCAAACTGAATGGAGCAACTTAACAGTAGCCAAGGTGATATCCATGTTGTTAAAGAGCATGCCGTCAAAGGCCCATCGCCAGCATGAAAGCCTGTGGAGTGGAGCCTGGACCGTGTGTATGCGGAGCAGTCCAGGGGAAATGGCGGTGACACATTGCTATGTGGAGATGGGCAACCGGGGCTTCATTATCTTTAGACCATACACTTAGTTCCCTTCCTCAACTTCATGTTCACCAAGCCTCCTGATCACGTCCTGGACTGCATGGAGATTTCTCCCCAGCAATAAATGTGCAATCAGAGAACTTTGCGATTTTCTGTAAGAGCCAGTACATTTTTTTTAACCATAATTCTGTATACATCAGCCCCCTATGAATTTGATTTGCATAAATCATTTCCTTCTGGGTCCAATCTGCGGCACTGACATGATTGAGTTTTAGGCCTGCAAGGCTAAAGAGGAACTAAAGCTGAACGTGGGAAGATGCCCGAGGGTCTGCTAAGTTGGACAATTTCTGGATATATAAGTGGCATCTCCTAGACCATATGCCACTTCCCCCTAAAAGAGCAGCTTTGCTCATCTGCAAGGCTGATCTGGACCAAGGTTAGGTCTGGAGGAATAGAAAGGGAGAAAGGTTTCAGAAAGGCCTCGTTGATAACATAGATTTGAGTGGAGCTAAACAAGCAAAAGAAGTCAGGCCCCACTGAAGCTTCCAAGGTTTAGAAACAGGGAACTGGGATAGGGGTAAGGAGGAGAGTGTTCCCGACAATACCATGAGGAGTGTCAGGTTGGTATCAGGTTGGCCAAAATCACATGGTCGTTACTTTCCCTCCCTCCCTGACTCGTGGAACTGTCACTAATCAGTATCAGCCTTCCTTCCTTCTGAGAACTGTCAAAACCTTAGAATCCTTCCCAACCTAAAACATTCCATAAACCACTCTAATAGGTCATAGCTATAAATCATGAGATGTTATCTTGGAGCGGATAGTCAAAGTAGTTACTCACTCAATATTAATTGGTTAATTGCTGATAATAATGTTAGGAAAAATTAGTTCAGATAAATTCTTGGCTCCAGAAAAAACTATAAATAAGAAAGAGCAGCTGACCATCTCTGATATTTAATCCCCAATAAAGACCATGATAAAATACAGAAAGCTATGATATTCCCCAGGTATGCTGTGTCTGACCATATTTCCTGTCATATTAGTGGAGGAGGAGAAAACATTTTGATGTAAGCAGAAGCTAGCAGTAAGCCCAAAATATATACAAACATTTCTCATTTAAGATCCAGTTGTCTTCCTAAATTTAGCAACTCAGGAAGCTATTATATGCTTCTCTGATAAAGATAACCCCTCCCACTGCTTCCATACACAGATCTCTGTCATTGTCTACCTAATCCAAACTAGACAGGAAGCCTTGAGTGTCTGCCCTAGACTCCTGCTGAGAAATTGACCCCAGGCTTTTCTTTCTGCCTGAATGGCTATGGTTTGTATCATTTGCTTATGAGAGATAGCAACCCTGTCTTAGCTGATTACAACAGGAATGGAGCCCCAGTCAAAGGCAATCAAGAGTGGGATGACTGCAATGCAGAACAGTCCCATGCATAGTGCCTTGGGAAGAAACTCTATTCAGCATGCATCCACCATTTTGGTCAGAGAAAATGCAATCGCATCCTCTCTCGAAGAGCGTGTGAAGTGCTCACAGAGAAAGCAGGTCGCAGGAGCCACTGCAATAACTTGAATCCTATTCAATGGCTCTACTGGTCCCCTGAGTCCAATCTAGATCTATCGTGCATCCCATTCTGATGGCACTGAATCAGTATGTGAGACCCAGAATGATTGGAACTACAGAGCACCTGTCCCACCCCCTTATTTCCCTGTGAATTCCAGCAGAAAACCTCCATCACTTAAAATAATCTAGCTCTCTATTTCTCGTAATCTGAAAGAGCTGAACTAATATGCCATGTTGTGACATTCAGATCTTAAAAGATTTCAGAAGTATTTTGAGAGGTCATCTGAAAATCAGAAATTATTCTGATAATTTCACCCCACAAAATGCATCCAATATTTTAAGCCTCATCTAAAGCAAATATTTGAAAAATCAAGTATATCATGAGAGACCTATACGTACTGATAGGCATTTATTTATCACAGTATTCCATAAGTACATCCGTTTGGTATTTCACCACTTGGAGGAAAGAACAAAGACTTCTTAGGGAAACATGAGCAGGTGGCATGTGTTCAATATTTCCTTTGAAACGTCTATCCTATCTGTCATGCCCTTTCCATTTGTACTGGTATACCCTGGTTTCAGGACTTGACATGTCATGCTATATCTTGCCATACTGATGAAATGCCTAGTTCCTCTGATTCTAGTCTATGTGTCCTCCAATTTGTCCTGCATGCCAGTCATCCCTTAGAACTACGTTCATGTCACTTCTTGGCTCAAAATCTTTCTGTGCCTCCCTGTTTCCCATGGTGACTCATTTATAACCTTCTTTTTGGGGGCTATATCATCAAGTCTTGTTCCTTGCCATTTTATACCCTCTCCCATCCCCAGCCAGCCAGTGATTCATGAAGATGCTTTACTCACTCCTTCATTTCTGCCCTCAGTCTTCATGTCACCTTCCCTTGGCACAGCATCCCCCATTCGTAAATCTATCCCATTCTATCCAAAGACTAACACGTGTCTTGTCTTCCACATGAGATCTTCTCTCATCACCTCCAACCCTCACTGAGCTCCTCCTTCAGGAACATCACAAAACTTACCTTTTTTGCTCATAGATTTGCTCTGCCTCATAGGATCACTCCTTTTCTGTGTGGGCCAGTTTTAGCTCCTGGAAT
This sequence comes from Acinonyx jubatus, assembly GCF_027475565.1. Taxonomy (NCBI): domain Eukaryota; kingdom Metazoa; phylum Chordata; class Mammalia; order Carnivora; family Felidae; genus Acinonyx; species Acinonyx jubatus. The sequence continues at coordinate 42,578,352 of NC_069395.1, forward strand.
AGATGGTAAGCTCCTTGACTTTGAGCATGAGAAAACTATTTTCTTGTTGACATTGAATAAATAAATATCCTGAATGTTACCCATCACTCTCCAAGGCAGCTTTAGGAAATAAGATTGCATTAGGAATGGCATTTTACTAAAAGAGAAAGTGGAGAATTTGTTTTATTCTCTTATGGCCAGTGTTCAGCCTGAAAAATAAAAACTACTGAGACAATCTTAACTCCAGAAGGGCTACTACAATTGCTGCTATTAGCTATAAATAGAATCTCTAACAAAAGCATGCATGGGACACTGTGCTATTAGGAAACAAGAATTCCCAGAGACCAGACATTTGGAATCAGACTGTGTGCTAGAAAAAGCGCTGGACTGGGGTCAGGCAGTCTGAGCAACCCTGGATTTACCACTCAATAGCTGTATTGCTTTGGTGACATCCCTTAACTAAGCATCACTTACCCCAACTGGAAATAGAGCATGTCAGAGCAGGGACCTCTGAGGTTTGCTCAAACACTAAAATCCTGGTGTTTGTTGCCATGCCTGGGCATGATTTCACATGAAGAAGGAAACACAGGGTTATTTTAGAAAGTGATTTGAACTATGCAGTCTAATTTAGAGTACTGCCAACCTTCTGTCCTCAGCTCTTGGTCTCCTATCTGGCTAGGAAAGTAGCTTCCCGGGTAACCCAGGGGGAGGCCTGAGTTTAGCCCCACCCTTGACCTTGCCATAATGTTTCCAAACTACTAACTAGTGTCTGTAAAACTTGCCAGTTGGCTTGTAAGATGTTCTTATCAATGTGCTTATTTCCTTTCATTTAGTTAACCTTGAAGTTGGACCCAAATTTGTTTTGCTACTTTCATTCCTAGCTGACCATTGAGCAAGTTAAGATTCTTGGAGGCTTCTATTTAACAGAACCTGGATTTTTCTGTCCTAGGTGCTGCCTCCTGCCTCCGCAGTGAGCTCCTGCCAGTTTGGGCCATAGTCTCCCTTCTTTCCTCTAGCTAACATTGCAGAACATCTCCGTCAACTATAATGCCGTAGCCACAGCGTTTAAACGGAGTTTAAATTCCACGAGGAGATGGTCAGAAAATGGAGCAGCTGAATGACCGAACTCTAATTCAGTGGTTTTATGAAACTTGGGACATTGTTTAGCGGCCCCTACAGTCATTCTGGCTCACAGTGTCTTGAACGACATGCCTGCCTCTCAAGGTTATAAATGCTGCTTTGAAAGCCACCACCAGGCCAGCTATATGGGTGAGCCTGGAGACTCAGGTCGTCTACCTGACATGCCTCAAGGGAACACTCGGCATGAGGATGCCTCTTAATTTCAGGCATGTCCAGTCCACTGCTGACACGAATTCAGTGACCCAAAGTTATTAAATCCCAGTCTGGGGTGTGAATGCTTGCTCTTGAGAAGTGCTGCTGTGGGCCAGGGGTTCCTGCAATAGCCAATTTGGGGATAGTAAAAACAGGCTTGGACAAAGACCTAGAAGAACACTTAGACCTCAGGAAGGCCCTGTCAATGAATGAATGACCCCTGCATGAGTCCTGTGATATAAGATACCTTCTTCATTAACTAAAGGATTCCCTTTACTGAAATGAAACTACTCAAAAGAAATAAGTGAAAGTAGACTTTCACAAGCAGTAGGAGTCTCTTGACAGATAATGCTGATTAACAGGAAAACTGAGCACAGCCTCCCTCTGAAGTTGGAATAGGCTTTGCTGAAAACTGCCGCCTTGGGCCTAGGAAGGGTTTTGTGTCAGTCATTCTTCTAGGATACATACATACATACCTACATACATTGAGAACCTTTCTATTTTTTTCCTAGAAGAAAATAGAACTGAAAGAGAAGAGTGCCAGGTTCTCAGCAGCTTGCAAATCCCAACTCAAGATAAGAACAGCTTCCATTTCTCCAGGTTATCTTCTATACACTGAGCACATACCTGGGGTTAAGGTGATTTGCATACATACTCCCTAATCCTCACTCCAGTGCTGCATGGTCGATGTTCCATCTCTGTTTAACTAATGAGAGAGATGGTGTCCCCAAGGTTGCAGAGTAAGTGAAAGGCAGAGCGAGGGATAGAGCCAGCTCAGTGTGACCCAAAGCCCTTGTCTTCACTGTCTCCCAATTTTCAATTAGAAGGGCTTTCACCATCCTGGCTGAACGTAACTCTAATATTTGCCAAACATTTCAAAGTTTGAAGTCAATTTGCTTAGCCACAGTGGCAGCCACACATGAAAGACAGAGATTTACGTTCCTAGAATGAAATCAACAGGGCAATACTGCCTGTGCTGTGGTTTTGAGGATCTTAGATGATGCATTCCAGCCTTTTATGGTGCCATATGACTGGCGACCTCTGCCAATGACTGGGGACCTCATCATTGATGATGACCACAAGGACCCTCCTCTGACCACAAGCTCCTTCCCATCCAACATGCCTTTCTATACATGTGTGCCCCCCCAATGGGGCAAGTCAGAACCCCCAGATCTGTTGACACCACCTACAAATTCCAGGATTGTGCTATTGGAACGATCTGTCTAGACACCTCCCTCCACCATAGAGAGGTCTTGCTTCTTGCTCTTATGGTCATGGAGCTATGCTGAATGAGAACATTTGTGACAGACCTGCAGTGTCCCCAGGCTAGACCCAAGGAAGCAGTTCTTGGCTTCCCCCAAAAACATTTGGTAGCTTCTATAGACCCAAGGGGATTCAACCTGAAAGACAGAGCAAGGATTGTCATATTGAAACCCTTGCACCCTGTCAGTGCCCTCCTCTCCAGTGACTGGAAGAGGTTTTCTCTTGCCTTGGGATGGGAATTCAGTCACATCTTGCTTCTCTTAACACAATGGGTTACAGTAAAATCCTAAAGTCAGACCTCCAAGTTCTAGCTCTGCATTCCATATGTGAAAGCAAAGTTTGGAAATCCAAAAAATCCTTTATCTCCAACAAATCATGACTTTCCAGAAGAATACTTTTCCATGGATTCAAAAAGGTCTAACTTGAAATGTAAAGCAGGGCAATGACTCTCTAGTCCTAGGCCATTTCTACGCGGCGTTGGTGCTTGACTTTAATCTGTTTTGTTTTTTACCTGTCTGTACCAATTAAGTACAGGATTTGAGCTGTTAGAGAAACTTTTATAGAAATTTGACAGAAGTTTTATGTCTGTTGAATTCAGAAATCTTGTGCCCGCTATGTTTATGTTTGTTCCTAATTTAATTTTTGTAGGAATTCATGCTTTGATTGTATTTTACAAAATGGTGGATTAGATTTTCTTTTAAATGACCCTTTAACGTAGAGAGCTCATGAAGCACTGTTTTAGTCTATATCTCAACCTCCTCCTGAGGGAATGATATACCACAGTCTCAGTGTACAGAACAGCCATAGAAAATGAGGAACTAAGCATTTGCTGAAACAAAAATGCATTGGCTTACTATCTTAAAAAAAATATGTTCATTATGGAGTCATTACATTAATTCCATTGAAAGATCGAAACGTACCTTCCATTTTAAAGGGAAAAAGAGAAGACTAAGTTGTGTAGAATAGACAAGGTATTTCAGCCAGATAGAATTGCCCATTGGCCTAGGTTAATTGGGTTAGGACTAAATCATAATGGTTACAAGACTCAGAAAACAGTGCATTGTGAGGCATTAAACCAATGTCTGCAGTTCCTCCATTGCTAGGTGTATTAGCTAAGGTGTTAGCTGGATCCTGCTTCGGATTCTGTATCTCCCTCTCTCTCTGCCCTTCCCCCATTCATGCTCTGTCTCTCTGTGTCTCTCAAAAATGAATAAACATTTAAAAAAAATTTTTTTAAGTGCAATGGCTTAAACAAGATAAAGTTAACTTCTTTTGCATGTGATGGTCCAGAAGTTGGTAGTGCAGGATCAGTGGGATAGCTCTGTCATGTTCGACAAGTGGCTTCCTTCACTGGGTCCAAAGGAACCGACCTACTTCTCACTGTCACCTAGCCTAGCCAATGATAGGGAAAGATACTGGGGAGCTACACACTTAATTCACTTTTTAAAGAGCAAGTCAAGTAGTCTTTAGCTAAATGGCCAAATAGCCCAGTTAAAATTCTATTTCTATTAATTGTGAGGAAACAGGTAAATAAACAATCTGCCACAATACATAGTCTTAGTAGGCTGAGAAGTTTTACAGACCTTAAGCTTTTCTGAACTTGTCAACACCTAATTATGGAAAGCTCATGATTTTCCACTTAAATACCTAAAGAATAATCATTCTTCCCAGGCTTTCCAAGTTAAACACAAATTTTTATTGCACTCATAATTTTCCAATTTTTCTTGAAAAATTTCCCCCAAATATTTTGATGGTATTGTGGATGATTCATTTAAATGAATTCAAAGTTGATTCATTTAAAAAAGAAAACAAAAAAAAATTCTTTAATTTATAAGAATTGGTTTAAGGATATATCTAAAACCTGAGCAATTGTTAGCCAATAAAGAAATTAAGTCTCTAATGAAAAAAAAATACAAAAAAACCCAAGTCCCAGATTCCTTCCCTGGAAAGGTCTACCAAATATTCAAGGAAGAAATTATTCTAAGCCTATCTAAACTATTCCAGAGAATAATGTGTAGACAGATAATGTGGGAAAAGGCATCCTAGGCAGGAACGGCATGTGCAAAGACACAAAGGTAGATAAGAAAAATGAATTTGGGAAATAAGTGTTTCAGTACAGTTGGAGCTCAGGGAACTCATTGGAGAGAAGCAGAAAATGGGGCTGGGAAGTTAGGTGGAATAAAGCTTTCTAAGCCACACTAAAGACAACAAAGAATTTTGTTCTGTCCTGTAAACAATTAGGAACCAGTTAGTAGGCCAGAGGAGACGCAATTACCTACAGTGAGGGTCTGTGATGATCCTGAGGTACCACTTAATACTTACGCAGGAAAAAATGTATCTATAGAATAAAGCTCAATACCAACCTCAACTGAAAACTTATCGCTGATGTCATAGGAACAAAGAAGTTCCAAAGACCTCTACTAAGTTCCTTTACAAGGTGTCTTAATCACAATTCTCTACAAGGATTTATGTAAGACTGAACCTGGGTAGCAGATAGGCTAAGCCCAAGCTGCCTCACCCCACACCTGGGCCCATAATATTTATGACAATAATAGCTAATATTTATTGAGTACTGTGTGCAGATACATTGCTAAGCACTTGGCACGAATTATCTCAACTAATCCTCATAACAACTTTGTGAAGTAGGTGCTATAATCTATCTGCATTTTATTGATGAAAATAAAGCCTGAAAGTGATTAGATAACTTGCCCAAAGTCACCCTGCTAAAAAGTAGTAGAGATGGAACTTGAACTTTTGTCTCTGATTACAACACCTATGCTGTTAACTACTATGCTGTCTTGTCCATGGCAGAGATCACTAAGCGATGGCTGCATTCTCTTTCACTCAGCACAGACTGGGCCTCCTAACTTTTAGCATAGTGCTCTGGGAAGCCATTATACATAGGTCAGAATTGACTCATGAGATAGGACTGATTGCTGCCCCTGGCCTACACCGTAGAGATGTTATCTTAGATGCAGTCTCAGATTCTGATTTAGCACCATAAGCCTAAACTACGTCAAAAGCTGACCTGCCACCGTAGGTTGCTCTAGCACCTTTACTTGGAGTCTTCACATGAGAAGCCTTCCCTAGATGCTCTCCCAAGCTGATGCATATTGGTCAATTTGTTGGTATGGAAAAAGGACAAAAGGAATTCAGGATATCCACGAGAATGCCGTTGGTGAGAAAATTACAGAAGAGATTCCAGAAAGAGGCTATGGCTTTATGTTACGTGTTCCCTATAGCTGAATTGCTTGAATTAGTGTAGGAGCTGGAAGCATTGTTGAAGACTCAGAGTGGATTTGGATTTTGGAAAAGATGAGTGTAATTCCTATAACACATTAAACACACCTTGTCACTCCACGCAAAGTGGTAAGAAGTATCCACAGTGATTTTATAGAGCCCCTCTAGGTGGACAGCCTCACTTCAATGCAACTGCTTTACCTTTTATGTCCAAACTCCTACAACAGCTACAGTTTGCCACCAAGTACTTACAGCACACAGATAGTGTGATGGCGTGAGATAGTCCAGGAGCAAGGAGTGGGAAGTTCAGGGCTGGCATGAGGGGACAGGTCTGACTAGACCAAGCAGGAGTCTGATCCTTGTTAAAGAGAGGGAGCAGCAGGGATGACCCACCAAGATGTCAGGCTGGTCGTGGAAGGGCGGCTGGTTCCTCCCAGAGTAGCGTTGTGGGAAGCACAGCCATTTCTGTCTCATTGCTTGAGCAGGTAGACGAATGGAAGAGCTTCAAAGTCCGGGAGCCTCTGAGTACCAGGTAGGCAGAAGATGATACTGGAATATGTGCCAACATAGGCTAGAAACCCAACCGGGGCTGAGATGTAAGGGCTAGGCCCTGGTCCTGGGCTAGACACTCATTTTATGTCTCTTTAAAGGGAAAAAGGACTAGGGTGAACCCAACAACAGTGAGATCAGGTCAAAATCCCAAGCATGTGGACTGGGACAATGGGTGGAGTAGGGGGTGACAAGGAGAAAATTTAAGCAACTTAAAAATAATCTAGGTATTCGTATCCTAGGACATTAGGTCCCAGGAAGGGTTGACAGAGCAACAAACTTTAGGACCACATGGGAACTCATGTCCTAAAGAACATGGGGCAATGTCTTCGATGCAGATTTCATTTCTTCTAGGATTGTCTCAGTACCCAGGGAAGAGTCTACAAGGGGACCTTTTCGTCTGGTGACAGGGAAGGGAACTGACATATGTCATAAAAACTGCCAGTGTTGGGTGCTTAAATATCCCATCTTATTTATTTCTCGAAACATCTCAGAAACATTAAGCCTGCCCAGATTACAACTAGTAGATGATATGGCCAAGATCTGAGCTCATGTATGACTCCAAAGACTTGGCTCTCTCTGTCTCATCAAGCTGCTTCTGGCAGGAGCTAGACCCACGCCACTGGGAAAGACCCAGGCAAGAAATACTGGAGGTCAGGCAAATGGGTCTAATTCTGTCATCCTCTCAATGGTTTCCAACCCTGGCTACACATCAAAATCTCGGAGAAGGTTTTATGCACCCCCCCCCCCAACACACACACATACGCATGCGTACACACACGTCGGGACCCTCCCTGGAGACTTTGCTTTAATTGCTCTGTGATGGGATCTGTACATTGGCGTTTTATTTTAAGAGCACTCCTGGTGGTTCTAAGGAGCAACCAGAGCTGAGAACCATCAACTCTCCTTGTTTCTGGCCCTTTAAGACAGTCTAACACACTCAGGCCTACTGGCCCTTGAAGGCAAACTGAAAATCCAAGGCTCAGTTCCTTCCTTGACTGCTCCTAACGAACTTTTACTTTGTTCTTATCCTTCTTGGCTCTCAGGTCCCATGTTGCCTTGGGCAGAAACATCCAATTCCTGCTTAGGCTGTGGCAACCAATCCTTGCTCTCCACTCTAGACAAACAGATCCCTAGGAGCTGGACACAGGCTGGGATGTTGTGTCTTAGCAGCCAGTGGAGCTGGGGCTCCAGAAATCTCACAGAGGGATGAAATGCACAGAGGGGATGAAGGGGAGGAGAAAACAGAACTAAATCCAGGGAGAACATTCTAGAGAGTCATCATCAAAGCAGACGACCTAGGCAAGGGGAATCCAGGGAAGAAATCCAGGGAAAAACAGCACAGAAGCAGTAGGGTTTATAGCCAAGGTCACGAGGTAGACCCTGGAGAAGTTCTCTGAGGTGGAAATCCTACCCGTTTCTACTCACCCGGAGCCTGTGACCTAGGTCTGGGTGAAGTTACCACATGGCTGGGCCTGGACCTCACCATTTACCTGTGTGAGCTCGAGGAATGTGTGTGCTGTTACCTTTGTGCTGCCTCACCCTCAGACCAAAGATGTGGCTGAAAAGACAATGCAGGTAAATAAGAGCCTGAAGCAGAACTTTGGACGTTAGCCAAGCAGACCATGGAGACATCTTGTCTCTCTCCATGTGCTGGTTCATGCTGCCTCAGACAGTTGATCTTGCCGAATTATTGACGAGATTTACCTAGATCAGCTCCATCCACGCGCTACTCTTTGCTTGTTTTAATGAGAACTGCTCTTTCGCCAGCAGCCGTGAGCTGGCCAAGGAGGGCTGCGTCACTGGAGGGCTCAGACCGGCAACGCCCTTCCCCGGGGCTGGAATTCAAGTCGCTTCTCTGCATCCATAGCTTCTTGCTGACTTCTGTCCTCTGTGGTCAGGTTGCCTCTCATTCCCAGCCCTGTTTTGAGTTTGCCCGACCTCTCCTCTGCTGGAGAAGCCAGGCCATGGAACCACAGAGGCCCCTGGGACACATCTATCCCAGTTCTTCTCAAACCTGCTTATCATCAGAGTCTGAAAAACACAGATTCCTGTGTCTCAAGAGGGACTTACTGAGTAAGAATCTCTTGGGGGCTGTGCCCCTACTGACCTGGTGTATTTCTCCTCCATATGGACACTCACCTCAGTGCCTGGACTAAGGAGAATCCACCTTCTGTATATTGAATTCACAGCTACCTTTCATGCCTATGAATGTTTTATGTGATTTCTGATTCAGGTGCAATTCTGGTGCATAGGAAGAATCATAGCTGCAACTGATATTTGGTAAGACAATAGTCATTTGCCTCTTATCTCCTAAACCATGTTTTTTTCATATCAACCTGACAGTGGAAAGCAATTAAAAGCACTTAACTACCCAGCTGTTCTGTCTGTCTCTAAGACAGTACCTTAAGAGGCACTAAGAGTGAGTGGAAGGATACTGAATTCTGAATCGGAAGATCCAGGGTTGTTGTTGGTTTTTTTATTTTTTTAAATATTTTATTTATTTATTTTGAGAGAGAGAAAGAAGGAGAGAGAGAGAGAATGCAAGTGGGGAGGGGTAGAGAGAGGGAGAGAGAGGATCTCAAGCAGGCTCCACACTGCCAGGGTGGAGACCGATGTGGGGCTCAAACTCACAGACTGAGATCATGACCTGAGCTGAAACTAAGAGTTCAACACTTAGTTCAACTGACTGAGCCACCCAGGCGCCCCCAGAAGATCCAGGTTTTGAGCCCACATTTTCTCCATTACTAGATGGGTCAATGATATTACCTTTCTGAACTATAAATTTGATCATAATCATCATAGAGCCAACATTTATGGGACAATGACTATATGCCAGGCACAATGTTAAGCATTTTACTAACAGTGTTGGCTTTAATGCTCCCAATGCACCATTCCACAGAAGAAAAAACTGAGTCCTAGAAAGTCAGCCACATTGGCTATGTGATCATAGGGATGTCTACCCTGGGTACTACACAAGAGTCTTTGTAAAACTACTGAGAGATAATGATGTCCTAGTTGAACAGTATATGTGGTTCTCTCTCTACAACTGTAAGTTACCATAGTCCAGAGGTTATCTTTCTTGTCTTGCTGCTCTGTTACCAACACTGTACCCAGCACATTAGTAGACACTAAATATCGCTGGTTGAGTGAAAATGAATAAATGATTAAAAAACAAATTAACCTGTAAATAAAGCCCTATATATTGAAGGCCCTATTGATCAATTTACTATATCAGTGTGACAAAGGCCCCAGAGATACCTGTGCTCTGTATCCACTGTGGGCATTGTGTCACAAGGGTGCCCTTGAGGAGGCTCTATTTACAGGAGGTCTTGATAGGCCTCCTTAGAGAAACAAGAACCCGATATCAGGGGAGTGCATGTGGCTCCATGAATCTGAGTCGGCTCTGCAAACTTTCAGCTTGCTCACTCGAACCCATGCCATGTAACAGGCCCCTGATAAGAGCCCCAACATCCAGGCTTTGTGCTGCTTCATAATCTCCCCTAGATGTCACACGGCCTCCTCAAACCCAGCCCCATGTCCCCTCTCCTCTCTCTGGTTCTGACTTTGCTCTAGGGCTTTGGACTGACCCTGTCTGTCTGGTCCTGACCTTAGTTGTCCTTCCGTTTTGCAATGGGCATTTACTCTTCCAAGTGCATCTGAGGCTTCTGCTCTGGACAAACCCCTTCTCACTCAAGTTTAGCCTCCACGTGCATTGGCGGTAAGGCCGATTTTCCCATTGTGCTTGGTCAGGCTCTGTGGTTCAGATTCAGATTCCAGAAGACTGAGCTCCCGGTCAAAACCAGGGTGAAGTCCTTTACCTACATTCCCAAGGAGGGCTTCCAGGTGGGCAGGGAACTCACCCTGTGACTGGACAGAGCTTCTGTCCCCAATCTCAGTCCCCAGATGGGGACAAGACTGCGTATTGGTGAGAGGAACAAATTCAAATGAGATACAGTTTTGTGCCATTCTCACAGAGTAAAACCAAACTCTCAGAAACATATCCTATGCCCCACACCCTTATGGGGAGAGGGAGAGAGGGATCCTCTAGAAAACTGAAAAAGATTCAAATGGAAAAGTTGCTGTATTGGCAAAATTCTAACAAAGGAAGCAAGATCTCCTTGATTTGGTTTGGGGGTGGGGGCGTGAAAATAACACCGGAGGCCAGTTAGTGAGATGAGGCAGCAGAGAACTGGCAAAGATGGTGGAAGCAGGAAGAGTGATAATAATGCCCAGATAAATAGAACGGAAGGACAGGTGGGCCTCACAAAGATGGGCTGGGTGATACTGATTTAGCAGCTATAAAGCAAATTCCAGCCAAATCAGCCATGAATTCGCCCTGAGGCCATCAGGTGGCGCTAGAGTAGAGGCTGTGAGGGAACAGCCTGGCGCGGGCCGGCAGGGGAACAGACAATGTGAGGGGCTGAGGGTCCAGCAGTCCCATAGGTAGTGTGGTTCGGAGGTGAGACGTGAAGATATACCTTAGTGTGGTCCTCACACTCTTGCCTGGGCTGAAAGCTAAAGGGGTGCATGTTCCACTGGTTTCCTAGTGACAAAATACCCTGCTGACCTCTAATTACCATTTCAAACAAAACCACACTGATGTGAAATCGGGCAACTCTGGGTGTCATAACCTGGGCGGGGGGCGGGGGGAGGCCATTTGCTTCTGGGTTTCCAATTCAGTGAGAATTCCATACTGTGATCCCCAACTCGATGGACTATGTGAAAAGAGGCTTGCATAGTGCCCTGTTCCCAGTAGATGCCCAATACACGTGAGTTCTCTTTCCTCACTGAGCCCCATTTGACAACTTGGCTCCAGCCTTATAGGGGGCTGATCTATGTCCCTCCTAACTGAAGTGCTATTGGCCCTATAAAGCCCTCGGCCCCTCTGGCCAGAGACCCTTTGTCCCAGGGGTTTTATTGTTCCAGATTTCTCACTGTGAGGCCTAGGCAGCTGCCAGGGGCCACCCCAGGAGCTGGAATCTCAGCTCACAAACAGAGCATTATATGCAGTCCTTCTTCTGCCCCACCGGGGCGCGCTGGCCCCGGCCCCATGCCCAGCATCCAGCCTCGCTGCCGGTGCACCCTCTGGGCCCGCCTGCCCCCCCCCGCCCCCCCCACTTCTGCAACAATGTGTTTCTAATCTGCCCCACGCTGCCTTCTCCAGCCTGGCCGAATCAGCTTCGCCTCCGGGCCTCTGCTTGCACGGAGGTGATCAGATTGCAGGGAACAGTATGTCTCCCTCCCTGCCTCTGCTTGTTTTCAGCCAGCTGAGTTGTCTTTCTCTTGCTCGGCCTCACCCTCCCTTCCCACGTGGTCTGCCTCTGGGTGGGTGCAGCGAGGAGGAGAGCTAGGAGGAGTCCCAGGCTGGCTTGCCACAGGGAGGCAAGATTGCTCCTCTGGGGAGAGTGGAGAAGGAAGGCTGGGAGGGGAATTCGTGCAGACCAGTTCTAGCCAGATCTCTTAAAATGTTTTGTTCTTGCCTTGCTGCCGCCTTCCTGGAGAGGGTGGGGGGTGGTGGCTGCCGGAGGTTTTCCCCCCCCTTCCCTGTGCTGAGCTGTCACTTCTTAGGCCAGCCAGGCCTGTAAGACTTTCTGGTTCTTCTAGGCAGTAAACACCCGGTTCTCCAGGCCACACTGCTGCTCCCTTTCTCAGTGTCTTAGAAAATGCATTTTCTTTCTTTTTTTAACATTTATTTATTTTGAGAGAGAGAGAGAGAGAGAGAGGGAGAATCCCAAGCAGGCTTCATGTTGTCAGCTCAGAGCTGGACATGGGACTCAAACTCACCCACCGGGAGGTCATGACCTGAGCCAAAATCAAGTCAGATGCTCAACCTGCTGAGCTACCCAGGCGCCCCTACAAATGTCAATGGTTAGGGCAAGGTTTAAATGTTTAAAAGAGTAATTAAATACAAAGTCTATTGAGCCTGTTCCCTTCTTCAGCCTCATTCTCCCCTTTCTTGTTTTTGGCAGCATTACAAAAGAAATCAGCTGTGGGGCAGGCAATACCCGAACGATGCTCACCCTTTCGCAGCAGTATTGAAATAAATGTTTTCAATAAAAACATTGAAGAGTTAACAAAGTATGAGCTATGTTACTCCCTAGAGGGGGTCGGAACCCTCTCTGGCCACATCACAGTCTCCACAAAAGCTGGTAACAAGGTGACTAAGAACGGAAGGCTTGAGACTGACCTCCCAAAGGGTCATGAGGTCAGCGAGGGGTGAGCTCGCCTCTGTACCCCAGCCTCAGCCTGGTGTCATGTGCCACTTGGCCTTGTCCAGGGAAACACCAGCTCGCTGACCAGAGACGGCTGCTGGGCTCGCGTGGTGCTCAGCAAGCCCGAGGCCCACTCGCCCCATTCCCGCCATGTCCATGTGCCCCCCAGAGACACTACTGAAGGCTTCATCCCTCTCCCTCGGGATGATTTCCTTACTGAAACCAGTTTGCTGCAGAGGAAAACTTTACAGTTTCACTTTCAGTGTAAAATCAATATCATGTCTGTACATAAAAAATAATGATAAGTAGAGGGGCATCTAGGTGGCTCAGTTGAGCATCCGACTCCTGATTTTGGCTCAGGTCATGACCCCAAGGTCATGGGATCAAGCCCCAAATGGGGCTCTGCACTGACAGCATGGAGCCTGCTTGGAATTCTCCCTCTCTCTCTCCCTCTCTCTCCCTCCCTCCCCCACTCACACTCACTCTCTCCAAATAAACATTTTTTTAAAATAAGTATAAAAATAGAGAAATGACATAAAACCACGAAACAAAACAATGCTATGAATTTTTAATATCTGCACATAGTAGTCATTGTAATCAATTTATGAAAAGAAGTTCCTAGGTGGGAAGAATGAAACGGTCTACATATACTTGGCTCAGTCCTCAGTTTGCCAGGACGTTGAGGTGGCACATCTAGGCACAGTGGCCAGACTGCTTGGATGAGTCCCAGCTCCCCACTTAGGAGCTTCCCACTTAGGAGGCCAAGGGTCAGTTTCTCCACATCTGTGTGCTGGTTCCTTGTTTGTCAAAAAAAGGCTAATAATAGCACCAGTCTCAGACTTGTTTCTGACCAGGCATGAGTTAACACATGCAAAACAGTTATGACAGGCCCGCCCAGCTCTTAGTAAGCTCTTGCTGAATGTGAGCTATAATAATTAGTAGTCGCAGTATTAGCAGGATTCATGGATTTAAAATTCCTGCTCACTAGAGTAGAGCATCTGAAAGACTGAAAAAAAATTATTTAACTCTTTTCCCTGGTAAGATTGGTTACTAAGAGTCAAATCCTGACCAAAATGGTGAAAGTGACTTTAGCCCAACAAACTTGTCTTTGAATAAAGCCTCTGAAGCAATCCAAAATCTAGTCTTGGAACATGTAGAGTTCCCTGGCAATGTTTGCAAAGTGATGGAAAATTGGGTTCTTCATCTACTTCCTGCTGAATTCCAGTCTAGAAAAATACTTACAAAGATATTTCATTTTCCAATGATCACAATATTCAAAACAAGGAGCTAGTTATTCAGATGAGTGCATAACCATGTGGTTCAGATGATGAAAATATTTTCTGATATTTGAAATTAGTTTAATGTTTGGGTAAGCTTAAAAGACACATTCTTGAGGGGCGTGGTGGTAGCTCAGTCGGTTAAGGGTTGGACTCCTGATTTCGGCTCAGGTCCTGATCTCACAGTTCTTGAGTTTGAGCCCTGTGTTGGGCTCTGCACTGACTGCGAGGAACCTGCTTGGGATTCTCGGTCTCCCTCTCTTTCTGCCCCTCCTTCACTCACATTCTTCCAGTCCCCCACCTCATGCTCTCTCAAAAATAAGTAAATAAACATTAAAAAAAAAAGAGAGAGAGAGAGAGACATTCCTGGGTCCTTGGCATACTACTCTTTCATACCAGCTACTACTTCCTGAGTATTAACTACATGCTCTGCAAAATTATGTTATCACATTATCGAATTCTTATAATAACCCAGTAGCTTAGGTACTCTGTCTCTATTTTATAGTTGAGATACTGAGGCTCAGAGAGGTCAAGTGATTACTATTGCACGGTTATTGTGGGTTCAAGACTGGAATTCAAGTCTGCTATCCAGTGCCCAGCACCCAAGGCTGACCCCGCATCTCTGCACTTCCCTACATCTATGGGATGTAATCTGACTACAGCTCAGCCTTAGCTATTCACAGAGCCTGGGCCCCAGAGCAGGGCACCAGGGGGGGGGAATGTCCTGCCCCCTGTAGGTTTCCGCTGGTCTAGTCTTACCAGAAATTGAGCTGGTGAGCAAAGAAGCCTTGGATGTAGCTTTGCGAAACAGTAGGTGCAGGAGTCACCAGTGGAGCCACAGCTTGAAAAGAAACCACAGTGCCCTGTCCTTTGCCGAAGTACTGCTCCCTTCTCCACTCCCACCCTCCTGTCCCCTCTTCCAGTCACTGGTCAAACCTACCCCTTCCACTGCAGCCACCGCCTTTCCTGCCTCCTTTTGTGTACAAGCAAAATCACTTTGGTTGGCCTATGTACCGTGTGGGGGGGAAACTGAATTAGTACACAGTAGGTCTCTGAGCCACGTGTAAATAAATGATAACTGTAATTGGAAGGTTGACTGTAAGTTCCTCAGAGGTGAGAACTTGATTTCTCTCCATCTCACTAGAACCTAGAACAGTGCCTAGCACCTAGGAGGTGCTCAGAGAGTATCAGTGATTGAATGTTTGGTACAGAGGAGCAGGAAGAAAGCTAAAGAAGAAGAGAGGAGTCTGAATTTTCTTTTTGGTGGCCAAAAAGAAAGTATTTAAAGGAAAATATTTAAAGGAAAAACAAATTCCACCAAACCCTAAATATTTTATTAAACTTCTAGGACATCTCAGGTCTGGGAAGATCTCACGATGATGTCTCACCACCCCCCCCCCCCCCATTCCTACTTCATTCCAGAAGTTCTCTGGATGTTGAAGAAAGTTCCAAAGGCAGAGGGCTGGTTGCAGGGAGATGGGCAGGGACAAGAGGCGGGAGTGGAAGAACAGTAAGGGATGCAGCAAAGAAATACAAGAACAAGGAAATGCTTGTATTTCTTCCCATGCACTCTCAGGCTGCCAACAGGAGTGTAAAGACCTGTCATCAGCCCTTCTCACCCTCACTGGTGCCATGGCCTTGGTGAGGGGCTCCAGAGACCTGAGGGCTAATCCTCTAGGAAGATTGAAAGTTGTGATTATTATTATTTTTTTTTTTTGAGAGAGAGAGAGAGAGAGAGCATGAGCAAGCAGGGGAGGGGGAGAGGGAACCCTAAGCAAGCTCCACACCCAGCGTGGAGTCTGATGTGGGGCTTAACCTCACGACCATGAGATCATGAGCTGAGCCAAAATCAAGTCAGACGCTTAAACAACTGAACCACCCTGGCACCCTGAAAGCTGTGGTTCTTATTATCACTATCCAAGGCCACAATTCTTTGACTCCATCTGATTTCTTTCAAGTCTTGACTGTTCCTGAGTGTTAATGTTTCTTGTCAAAACAATTGAGATATGTGAACTCAGGGGAATCTGGGGGAGGAGCCTCTGAGAAGGACCCTGTTAGGTTTTAGAGGAAAATAAGAGAAAGGAGCTTCTTTGCTGGAAGAACCTGGGGAGGGAAGGAGGCCTCTCTGGAGGTGTTCTCCAGGGACTGGTGACAGAGGTCCTCCTAGGGAAACTCATCCGGGAGGGTGGATGCTGTTCTGAGAAATGAGCTCACAGTGGCCCTGGAGAGTCTGGAGGGTCCCACCGTCATGTTGTCTTGGGGAGTCCCATTGCTTCATTACAACAGATTTCCTCAGACATTATCTAACTCATGACAAAAGAGTTCTTATAAGGGGAGGAAAGAGCTGGCTCCAGCCCTACTGAGTCACTGTAGTTAGCTTTTTTGCTCTCTGTCCACTACATTTCTCTAGAGATACTCAGAACTTTTCCTCACAGCCCAGCTCTGGGTAAATTTTTGGTTCCAGAATTCAGCGTTTCCAGATAGGTTCATTGTGGCCTCCAGTCTTGGCTGTCTCTCTTACTGACCCATCACCCCCCTGTTTTCCTGGACTCTCAAGAGCTGTGTGCCTTGGTGTTTTTCCCCTACAAACAATTTCATCTTTCTCTCTTTGCCCAGGCCAGCCATGGCTCCCTGTTATTTCAGTCTTGGCTCAATATCACATTCACTTAGGCCATGTTGTTTTAGCCTAGCCCCGACACTCTCATAGCTAATTTATTCAACTCTTGTTCTCAGAAACCTCAAAGTCTCAGCCCAGCCCTGGGCACAAGACAGGATTAGTCTTGTGTGGTTAATGGAGCTCAATAGTTGAAGACTTGAGATACCTAAAATCAAATTCACAGGTGATCCACAACCCTCAGTGCTACACAGAGGGACAGCCCTGGGGTGTGTTGCTGAGCATATTACATGCAACACACATACATGCAACAGGCCCCTTATGAAGGCAAACCGGGACATGTTTTTTTCCTTTGAAGCCCTAAATTCAGACCTTAAGAAATGTCACCCCAAATTGGGCCCACGGTCCATTTAAATCAGGCAACATTTAAATCAGGTAACACCGGGATCCTGTTAAGTACTTGTCAAGCATTTTCGTCTTTAATATGGCTGTTCTGATAACAATCTTGTGGAATGGGCATCATTATTACCATTTACAGATGAATCTAGAACTTAAAGAGACAAAGTAATTTTGCCCAAGTCACATATCTTGCATGCTACAGAAAAGAACTTGAACCCAGATCTGTCCGTAACCCAAACCCAAGCTTTTAACTAGTTACACTCCAGGGCTGAGACATTTTAGGGGAGAATCATACTCTGTGCAAGGCACTAACCCACATGGAGACTGAGGTTGGTCCCCCTCAAACACTGTTCAGTTCTCTGAATAATCATCATAGTCTTGTTATCTAGAAGGTAATTAAATTCCTCTTGAATCTAAATCTTCTAGCACGATGTATTAAGTAAAAATTTTTTTTAAGTTTATTTTGGGAGAGAGAGAAAGCAAGTGAGCAGGGAAGGGACAGAGAAAAAGGGAGAGAGAGAATCCCAACCAGGCTCCTCACTCTCAACACAGAGCCCAGTGTGAGGCTAGAACTCACTAACTACAAGATCATGACCTGAGCCAAAACCAAGAGTCGGACACCTAACTGACTGAGCCACCCAGATGCCCCTTGAGAAAATGTACTAATCACACTAGTATGTACTGTATGTTTCCTCTTAATTTGAACGCTACTTTTTCAGTCTTTAAAGAGCAGTCCTTAATGCCAACACTATAAGATCTGGGAATTCCAATTACCCCTCGCACAAACTTTCAGTTTTCTTCAGATTTATTGTATCATGTTTTAAGGCCTCACCTTTTCAGGCCAAAATGCTGTTTTCAGCGTTTTTGTAAGGCAGCCATTTCATACCTCCCGTCCTGACCCTATGCTCCAGGCAAATGAACCGCTCCAGGCAGTTTCCCACCTTTTATCCCTTTTATCCACCTGTTCCTTATCTCCTCAGGTAATTCCGCCTTTGTGACTGGTTCAAAGATTACCCCCTCCTGGAAGCAGTTTTTTTTTTTTTTCTGCCCCCCAGATGGAAGTGATTTCACTCTCATATGCTATAACCATAAGACTACATACCTTTGGGTTCTTCATATGGTACGTTGCACGTTCCTTATGGGATTTTTAGTTACACTAAGCATTTCGTAATTCTCCTTCTAGATTATACACACCTGAGGGCAGAGATTGTGTTTATTTCCTAGGAGCTTGTACTACCCACTCACATGTTTGTTCAATGCATGGATGAATATATAAATCAGCAATTTTGCTCTTTTTCTGGAACATTTTAATTTCTTTATCAGAATTAGGTAACTCTAACTTCTAGGAGAATTCCTTGTACCAGATTCAGGTGGATTTATACCAGGCTAAGACAAGATTTTATAGTTTGTGTCTGACAGTTCCCACCACTTTACTGGTCACTTAAAATTGCAGTGGTGCTTTGAATCGAAGTCTTCTTGGAATGGATGGGCCCTTTCCTGGGTCAGAAGTAGGAGCTCTGTGCTTGTCCTCTCAAGATGGAGCACGGCTATGTCTCTCATAAGTGCATTACTTTGCTTAACTTTAATCTGAAAATACTCTACACACAAGATGGAGATTGCACTGGGCACTCTTTCAAATGATCTACCTTATAGAGATATTATCATTTGTTTCTTGTGCCATTACTCCCAGCAAGATCTTGAAATTAAAGATACTTTTGTGGCAAAAGAAATTCTGAGTCATTTCCCTAACTCATTTCCCTCAGTATTTAAAATCTACAGTGGGTCAGCCTGCGTTTCTAGCCCATGCCTAAATGCAGAACTGTCAACCAAGGCAACGACTCTGATAAACCTTCATTCCCTGCACATACATTGTGAATATTTTGACAAACATTATTCAAAACATATTGCATACCCGTGAGTAGCTGATGTTGTATAGAATATTGAAAGGCACAATCTGCAAGGAATTAAAAAGCCTAAGAACTGTCTTATAGATTAAAAAAAAAAAAAAAATGACTCCTCTTGGACCTGAGTGTGTGCAAAGAAGAAACAAAAAATGATCATTCAACAGTTACTTCTGCAATCATATTATGTTACCTATGTGAATGCTTTCTTTCCAGGAGATCATAGTGCTTGGAAAATAAGGGCTTTCAGCCCATTTTAATTTCTCGTCTATTTTTTTACCATATAAAAGAAATTTTCTCTTTGTCATATAGATCAGGACTCAATCTAGGAGCAGCAAAACTCAAAGGTTAATGTCCATAAGGAGTTGCTGAAGGGGCTTCTTGTCAAAATGTAGACTCACAGATCATACTTCAGACCCACTAATTTTGCATCTCTAGGGGGTGAGGCCTATAACCTATGTTTTTAAAATTCCCTTTAGGATTCTGATCAGTGGACCTGGGACCAGACTTTGAAAGAGGGGAACTGATAAAGGAGAAAGATTGAGAGGGAGTTATCCCAACCCCTGGGGCTACCAGAATAGAAAGAGGTTAACTTTCTGTGAGTTTTGGGACCAATGCAGGGCTCCCCCTGCCCTCTGTTCAATACCAGAACCCCTCACCTGGGTCAAAATGGTGTAATGGATGGTATTTCCATGGGCTGATAGCGCAAGAAGACCAGGGTCCTCCTGCAACCAGCTGTGAGATTTGGGGGAAGCATTTCACCTCTCAGGTCATCACGCATGAGGTAGGAAAGCTGCGCCTGATTATCTGCACCGGTGTTCTGTTAGTGATGGATGATTCATTCAGCAAAGGCCCAGGCATTACCTCTAGAGCATCACTGTCCAACAAACACATAATGCAAGCCACATATGTAAGTGTAGATTATTCTAGCAGCCATATTTCAAAAAGTAAAAAGAAACAGGTACAATTAATAATAAATCTTATTTAACCCAATATATCTGAAATATCATCATTTAAACTTACAATCAATATAAAATTATTGATATATATGTATATATATGTGTGTATATATGTATATATATGTATATATACATATACACACACACACACACACACACACACACACACACACACACACACATATATATTGGTATGAAGTTTTGGAAATCTGGGTGATTTTATATTTCAGCACATCTCAGTTCAGACCAGCCACATCTCAAGTACTCCATAGTCATCCGTGACAATGCAGATATAGAGCAGGGGTCTACAAACTATGCCTATGGACCAAATGTGGTCTGTTGCCTGTTCTCACACGTCTACCAGCTAAGAATGGTTCTTACATGTTTAAATTATTTAAAAAAATCTTTTTTAACGTTTGTTTATTATTGAGAGAGAAACAGAGCATGAGCATGGGAGGGGCAGAGAGAGGGGGAGACACAGAATCCGAAGCAGGCTCCAGGTTCTGAGCTGTCAGCACAGAGCCCAATGTGGGACTCGAACTCACAAACCGCGAGATCATGACCCCAGCTGAAGTTGGATGCTTAACCGACTGAGCCACTCAGGCACCCCTTAAATTATTTTTTAAAAATCAAAAGAAGAGTAATATTTAGTGATATATGAAAATGATATGAAATTTAAATTTCAGATCCACAAATTAAATTTTGTTGGAACATAGCCATGGCCATTTGTTTACATATTGTATATGGCTGTTTTTGTACAACAGCAGAGTTGAATAGTTGAAACAGAGGGCATATGTCCTGGTAAGGCTAAGTATTTGCTATCTGGTTCATTATGGAGAAGGTTTACAGACCTCAAAAAGGAGGCTTAAGAGCTGGCCCTGGAGGCCTGGCTGCCACTGGCCCTGGGCCATTTGCATATGAGCAAAGCTTGGCTAGTGTTTGGCTTGGATGGCTTAGCAAGCGTCCATCCAGAAATGGGGGGTTGGACAGTAGAGGAGCTGGGCATTCAGGCAACAACATGGGGTAATGATGGGGAGGCAATAACAGAAAAGAAAGACAGTCCTAGCACAGGGGCTGAGAGCAAAGTGGGACATACTGGGTGGCAGGATACTAGATGAAGGCCAGGGTTAAAGGTAGCCCCCCATGGAAGAAGGGACTCCAAAGATGGACTTGGCCAACTTTTAAAGTCTGACCCATTTACCTGTGGAAGGATTGTGACTTGAGCCTTAACTAAAATGAGTTTACATAATAGCAACTGCCAACTCCTATTTGTCACAATTTTGTCTTTAAAGTTCTTTTCTTATCTAGTGAGTTCTATTCTTATCTGGTTATTCCACCTCTTTCAAAGTCCATTACTTGAGCTGTGAACCAGCCAACCCCACAATCCACCCCCCCACCGCCCCCGTCCTCTCAAGCTCTGGATTCAAGTCTTGTTGGTGGGTTGGTTGGTTTGTCTGTTGCCCTGACGGGGTATGTGGATGATGGAGGGACACTCTAGCCCATGACCTTTAGTCTAGGGAAACTTTCCAGGACAGTAATTACCTGGGACTTAGCTTCATCAAAGGCATGTTTTGATCCATCAACCCCTTGTCCTGGCCCAACCCTTTACAGTTCCTGTAGGTCACCTTTGGGTAAAATAAAGATAACATTTATTAATTTTTCTCTTTTAAACAATTGGAAAAATATGACCAAGCCTTTGGAGGCAGAGGGAACCTTTCCCTGACCCCTTTGATCCATTTCCTTGTGAGTTATAAATTCCTGGTAGTATTTCTTTAATGTGGTAGCACTTTATGCTGTATTATTCCATAGCTGCTCTTAACCCTTTTGACCCAATCATTTCTGCTTTCATTCATTCTTTAAGAGTTCTTTTCAAGTACTTTCATGTCCATTAGTTTATTTTAGGTTGAAAAATAGTCCTGAGTTGTGGGAAGGGTGTTATTAGTTCCATTTTTACAGATTCAGAAACTGAAGCCCAGAGATGTCAAGAGACTTTTTTCAGGTTCTTACAGCTAGTTAGTGGTCAACCTGAGCTAAATAATCTTCCGACTCTTGGGCCCATGATCTTTGTGCTACATGTTACTGGCTGCCTGTTAGTCTTCCTCTCTTCTTCTTTTGTCTCAATATTTCTTCATCTCAACTCATTTTAACCTTAGTCCACATATTCTCCACCCTTCAAAGCCCTCCCCTTCTGTCTAGCCACACCCCTGCCATGTGCTCTGTGAGACAGTGGCCTCTGGACCCCTCAGCATCACTCCTTGCTGGACCAAGGGGACCACTTCGTGTCCTGAGAGCCTCTCTTCTCTTCATGTACTTGGTTCCACATTCTGGTCTTTTTCCATAATCTTTTGAGCCACAACCCATTTGATGATATGGAGAAGAAGGTGACTCTTCTTCTCTGGGGAGAGGAGCAAACCTGGGATGCCCAAAGCTGAGGTTCCCAGCCACAATTCTCTTTGACCTCAGAGCACCCACAGTGAGCTCCAGAGCCACGGAATTTTTCAAAGCACTCAAAGGTCAATGTGGATTTTTCTTAAATCACAAAATGTTAGAGCTAAGGATTCTTTAGACATGATCTTTTCCATCCTTCTCATTATGGATGAGAAAACTGAGGCCCAAAGAGATTTCTGAAATTCAACTCCCTCTCCAGGGTTTCAATATTTGGGAATGAGCATTGTAGGATCCTGAAATGATAGGATCATTTCAGTTGTGAAAGAGTTGGGACTTGTTGGTTAATTTATCTCTGAGACCTTACTAGATCATTGTTTGTCTACATTACTGGAATGTCACCAGGTAACATGAGGAACAGGAAACATGAGAACCAAACTGTGTAAGATTTTTTTTCTGAAACGTATCTTTGTCTTTTTGTGAACCAGGTAGTAGCTCCACACTGAGTTTTGTGTACATCTCTGAAATGACCCCTAACCATTCATTCATTTAACCAACATTGGTCAAGTCAGGCAATCTCTATGTGTCCAATATTTTTCTAGCTCCTCGACTGTTTTCTAGATCACCATCCACCTGCAGAAAGGGACATACCAGTAGGCACTGTAATGCAGCCTAAGGAAGGAGGTCCCCAGTGGGGGCAGGAGAGCACCCAGGGCAGACATCACACCCAGACCTGAGGTGAACCTGTGGGCAGTGGGTGGGAGGTAGTCAAAAAGATTTACACAAGGAAGCAACTGACTTCCAGGTGGAATTTGGAAGGATGGGCAGAAATGAGCCACTCTTCCATTTATTCAATATTTAATGAGTCCACTATGCACCAAGACGTGTGTTAAGGCATTCCCAGTTCAGAGCTGATGGAAACATTGGAAGTCCCTGATTCATTGGCCCTCACAGTTTAGCTGGAAGTCAGGCAATAAAAGGGAAACAAATAGTACAAAGTGTGACAGGCTGGGAAGAAAGGACAAGTGTGCTGAGATAGAGAACAGGAGGAGGCACATTAGAAGAATCAAGCAGGGTCTTGTGAGGAGCTGGTAGTAGATAAAACCTAAGAAATAAGAAGGAATTAACCATGGGAAAACCAGGTGAGAGCATTCCAGACAGGAGGGGTCTGAACGGGCAAAAGCCCTGAAGCAGAAAACCACCAAGCCTGTTTTGGTAACTGTGACAAGTCGTCTGTGTCTGGTACAAGGTGAATAAGAAGAGGAGAGAGGCACGATATCCTGCTAGGGAGGCCAGCAGGGAGCAGTACAGCAGAGCTTGGTTGGCTGAAGTAAAACTGGGCAGCGAGGACTTGCCGAGCAGGAGCAGGCCACATAATGGCCTAGGGATGTGAAAACAGTTGGCAGTTGGAGGAATTGGTATGTGAGCACAGAGGCCTATGGCATGGTGGCTTATACTCTATCCACAGCATGGGCTGAGCATCTAGAGGCCTTGGTCATTCCTGACTTGGAGCTAATAAACCTTTCCAATAGGCTAAAGCCATTGATTGTCTCCCTGGACCATTTGGATGGCTATCATTGCACCTTACTAGTCAGTGCTGGGAACAAAACTTCAGGCAGCAAACTGGAGATGAAGACTCCCCCAGTAGACCAAACTGGATGGGAATGAACTCTGCACTCCCTAGGAGACACATAGAAATTCAGAACTGAGAATGGCAAGGACAGCTGGCCAGCAGGAGACAGGCAAATGGCCAAGGCAGCGTGTTTGGATGACAAGGGCAGAAAGAATAAAATGCAAGAGAAAACAAGGACTCTCTCTTCAAAGAGTTGGGAAATACCCTCTGCTTCCCTTCACTTCCCAACTGGGGAGGGTGACAGCAGCGGGACAAGGGGTCAGGAGGAAGCATTCAGTCCCTGACACTCTGCCTGCTACCAGGAGACCTGCTGGGGTGGATGCCACCGGGCCGGATGCCGGAAACGGGAGACACAGGATGCGGTGCCCAGGCCCTGCCAATGCCAGGGCCTGCCCCAAAGAACTGGACATTGGCAAACAGAAAACCATTCAGACCCTACAGCAGTCGCGGTTCCTATGGCAACCAATGGCTCCCCAGCAACTCCACATCCCTTCACTTCCTGGACTAAATTTCCATTTGATCTCTTTAGATAAAGTATAGTTTGGATAAGAGGGGCTGGGAGGCGGGTAGGTATTGAAGAGGCTGTTGAGGTATGGGAAGATGAAGTCTGGTGCTCATAATAAGTTTGGCAAATAAAAGCCAGTGGATCTCTGAGAAGAGATGTAATTAAGCTGTGTGTGTGTGTGTGTGTGTGTGTGTGTGTGTGTGTGTGTTTAATCCTGACTTTGCTTCCAGTTCTGGCATTTGCTCGAGGCTCTTTTAGAGCTAAAGGCCACTGGTCACTGCTTCCTCCTGGCCCTTCCCTAGCCATCACTCTCGCCTGCTGAAAGGGATGCTCTGCTGCCTGATACTGTTCCCAGGTCCTAGTTGGCTGAAGTCCCACTGCCCTGCAGGGGCTGGCAGATTAAAGAAAAGGGAAAGACACCTGGCAAGTTAAAGAAAGTCGACTCCTGGGTCCCACCTCTGAGATTCGGAGTCCTTAAGATTTAGTGGAGTTCCCAAATTTGCACTTTTCACGAGCACCCTAGTTTACACAGGTTTGGATGGATGCTGAACACGCACTGAAGAAACACTGTTTTCAGGGTTCACCTAGATTGGCATGCAGCCCAAGGCTGTGGGATAAACAGACTTGCAAGCATATAAGCCAAGATTCAGGCCTGAATGCAGACATAGTGGAGAAAACATACCTTTGTATGAAGAGAGGTCTTTCTCAACCCCAAAAATGTGTGCTCGCTCTCCAGGCCACTTGGAGCTGCTGAGTTTCAGCATCTTTCAACTGACACTAAAGCTTTGCAAAAGAAGAAGGTTCTAGTTCTCCTCTTAGCAAAATGTGTGCTGCATCCCGTCTCTGAAAGTGACGCCAGCGTCTCCAAGAAAGGCAGGGCTCATGCAACACTTCATTTACGTTAAAATGGAGAAACTCGTTGCTATGTCTGAGTCAAACAACACAAATAAGACACAGGGGAAGTCACATGAAATGAACCAGAAAATTAACAGAAATGAGCATGACCAAGAAAGCTGGAAGGAATTTCTCTCCTGGTGGAAATGGAGGAAATGTTTGTGTTGACCTTGTTTTCCTCTTTGGTGCTGATTAGTTTTAAGTGGAGTTGTTTTTAGTTTTGTGTGCAGTGACTATATTGTGCTTTGAGCCTCATCCAGTTCGTGGCTGCCCTGCCATTTCAGTCAAATAAATTAAGGGAATCTCCAAAGGAATAGTTTAATTCCTTTTTCAAACTTTTTTTAATGTTTATTCATTATGAGAAACAGAGACAGATGGAGTGTGAGTGGCAGAGGGGCAGAGAGAGAGGGAGACACAGAATCTGAAGCAGTCTCCAGGCTCTGAGCTGTCAGCACAGAGCCTGACGCAGGGCTTCGAACCCACGAACCATGAGATCATGACCTGAGCTAAAGTCGGACACTCAATAAACTGAGCCACCCAGGCACCCCAGGAATATGTTAATTCTTAAAGAAATTGACAAGGAGCACATAGAGAGGAAGAAGTAGGAAGTGACCAATCTCTTCTCTAGAGACAAAGATGAGTGGTAACTTGTGGAGGAAATGTGCTGGCATCTTATATGAAAAGTTAACATACAGAGGGGTGCCTGGGTGGCTCAGCTGGGTAAGCATCTGACCTCAGCTCAGGTCATGATCTCACAGTTTGTGGATTCGAGCCCCCCATCAGGCTCTACACTGACAGTGTGGATCCTACTTGGTATTCTCTCTCTCCCTCCCTCTCTGCCCCTCCCCACTTGCACTTTCTCTCTCTCAAAATAAATAAATAATTTTTTTTTAAGTTAAAAAATAGAAATTCCCTGAGTGGACCATCCATTGCCCAATACCAATGTAGTGGAAAACTTTTATACTACCTCGTATAGGTTCATAGGGGCTGGTTTTAACAAAGGGATCGTGTCATATTTCTTTGTATCCATCATAGTATTCAGCATGGTTGCTGGCCATCTAGTAGGTATTCAAAAAGTCAACGTTAATTAGTGGACTTTAAGAAGTCATTTTTGTGGCTTTAATGCCTCAATAAGCTATTTTCAGGCTACATTTACTAGACATCGCCTCCGGGATGAGATGATAAAGAAAGAGACCTGCGGTGTTTCCTCTGAGCATTTCTTCTAAGCTCGATGTGTCTGCAATAAGTCTCCAGAGAGATTGGCCCAGTAAGAGCTTTTGGAGGCATCCATCTGCAAGACTGCGCTTGATCACAAGTGAGGGTTCTGAGTTGAAAAATTAAATCAGGCCCATGCAGAAGAGTGCTGAAGAGTGCAGGCTCTGGTTGCCACCATCTGAGCTGGAATCCTGGCTCTACCATCTATTGGCTACCTGACTTTATACAAGTTACTCAACCTGTACTCATCCCAACGATGAGGATCATAATAGAATCTGTCTTTTTAAAAAGACATACATTTTTTAAAAATTGTATTTATTTATTTTGAGAGAGAGAGAGTAAGCATGAATGGGGGAGGGGCAGAGAGAGAGGGAGGGAGAGAATCCCAAGTAGGCTCCTCACTGTCATTGCAGAGCCGGACAGCGGGCTGAGCTGGAATCAAGAATCGTTTGCTTAACCGACTGAGCCACACTGGCGCCCCAAGAAATGCATTTAAAAAAATTTTTTTAATGTTTATTTTTTTGAGAGAGAGAGAGTGTGTGTGTGTGTGTGTGTGAACAAGGGAGGGGCAGAGAGAGAAAGAGACAAAGAATTGGAAGCAAGCTCCAGGCTCTGAGATGTCAGCACAGAGCCCAACGCGGGGCTTGAAATCACATACTGCGACATCATGACCTGAGCCGAATTCGGACGTTTAACTGACTGAGCCACCCGGGTGTCCCCCAAGAAATGCATTTTATATCATGACATAATGTGTGCATTCATGCTATTGAATTTATATAACTGAAAAAAACAGTTTCACCAAATAAAACTTACCCTTATTACATGCAGGGCATTGTAATATTTTACCTTCCTTTCTTCTAAGTTCGGTTCTACCCTGTTGCATTTTTTAAATGTTGGTTGTACTCTATTAAATTTGTTTCACAACCCTCTAATGGGTCCTGGATCTGCAGTTTAAAAAATTCTGGAGGGTGTTTGCTGCTCCAGCCACTGGGTTAACACTAAATTGCTTGCTCCAGGGGGTTAACCGCAGGTGACTCTCTGCTAGCAAAAGGAAACCTCGGGTCAGTATCTCTTCACTCTCAGAGGGAAAGAGCCTGATATGGCAACACAGGGACCTATTGCGAAATGAGTGTGCCTGGGCCACAAGCCACAGGCAAGGCTCAGCAGGAGTGGCTTGGATCATGTGTCTACCCTTCAGCAGAAATGGTGAATATACGTGTTAGCAAAACACACTCTTCTAGGATATCACCACAAAGAATTATCAAATCAAATCTAATTTGGGTGATCAGGAAAAAGACAGAAACAGAAAACTCTGGGGTCTTGCTAAACATTTCAGTAAGGAGAGGAGTCCACAGATTGTGAGATGTTTTCCAGAAGGAAAGTGAAAGTCAGATAATGTTTGAGAGCACAAGTGGTGTTTCCTGGACTTTCCAGCACCTCTGGTACCCAATTACCCATCCCGCTTCTGGCTGCATCTTTCTTGCTGTGTTGTCTAGGGAGCTGGGAAACAGAATATTGGAATTTCTTGCCTGATTTCTCTGCCTTATACGTTTTTAGGTTTTGTTGTTTTTTGTTTTTTGTTTTTTGTTTTTCTGTGCAAATCAGAAAGGTCTGAAGGAAGGGAGCCTCACTGAAGGAGTGTGTTCTTACTGGCCACTTCAGGATGAAAGGAATTTACATTCATTGAGATCATGTGGGAACAGACAAATAATGTGACAAGTACTGCGGACCATAAAAACATCTATTTTTTTTTGGCAGATTATGTTGAAATGATTACATTTTCCAGGGCTCAGAGACTAGACTAAGATTTCCTTTCAAAAAAAAAAAAAAATGCTGCCTATCTACACAGACTCCAGAACACTCCCTAATGTGGTATAGATGCTTACGAAAGCCATCCAACGTCCTTCGTTTATGGTGTTCTCAGGCTGCTAAGGTCAAGCTATTATCTCCCTTCTCGCCTCACCTTCTCACAGATGTGCCTAATGACATAAAAGGAGGTGGGTCCCTCTGTGCTACTTCATGCAGGTGCTTGGGCAATAACAGGTTGTGACTTCCAGAATATAAGATGGAAAATGCTGCCATCAAAGTCTGTAGGATATAGTACAGATACCATACAGGGCAGGTTACCATTTTCTTTAGTTTCCATAATAGATTATGAGGCTGGTATGATGTTTAAAGGTCACCTTATTCAATTCCCTCAACACATCATCCCACGTCACCTGGGGTGCCTGGGAATGGCCTTCACTCCCTAGTCTACCTCCTTCAAATCACTCCAACTCATTCTTTCCATTTACTAAATTCCAATAAACAGGTCGTCTTTACCACAGACTTCAACAACTCATTACTGTTTTTTTCCATGTGGACAATATTCCGTGTTTCTATCTAGACTGCACTGTCTCTGGCTTTCTCTTTCTTCTTCATTGACACATGACACTGGATCCTAACTGCTTGTTGACTGACTCCACAAAAATCTCTACTTTGTTTATGTTTGTTCAGACAGGAGAACCAAGCTTAAGAAAGTATCTCCTAGGGGGCGCCTTGGTGGCTTAGTTGATTGAGCTTCTGACTCTTGATTTCAGTTCAGGTCATGATCCCAGAGTCATGGGATCAAGTCCTGTGTCAGGCTCCATGCTGAGTGTGGAGTAGAGCCTGCTTAAGATTCTCTCTCTCCCTCTGCCCCTCCCCAACTCACACACATTCTCAATCTGTCTAAAAAAAAAAAAAAAGGTATGTCCTAATCTCCAACTAAGACAAAGTTCAGCTAGAAAGGAGAAGTGTACATTTCTGATGAGGAATCTGACCATGTGAAAGAGACTTTGTGGAACTTTTCAAAATATTGCCCGTAATTAGCAAAGGGAGTTAGCTATAACACAGCTGCCTGAAACAAAAAATGCCCACTTAAACAATATGAATGTATTGCCTCATTTAACTTAAAGTCCAGAGGTATCTTGGTTTGCAGGAGGCATCTGGTCCACTGCTACTCAGTGATGTCATTAAATGACAGAGATTATTTCTGTCCTTCTGTTCTGCTGTCCTCAGCACCAGCTTAATTTCAATGTTGGTTCCTCTCAAGAGAACAAGACGACCACCACTGGACATCAGGCTATGTATCTGCTTCTTGTTCATACCCAGGAGGAAAGGGTGAATGAAAAGTATCCTCTTCCCAAAGCCCTCTCCTTTACTCTGATTGGCCAGAGGAAGTCATGTGTCCATCACTGGCCCAAAAATTGGTTGCCAGGAGAATTCCATTCCACATGCTAACTGGTGTAGATCAAGGTTTCTGGGTAACAGCATTATTGATATTTTGCATTGCATTATTCTTTGTTGTGGGTCCATTCTGTGTATTGTAGGATGTTAGCAGCACATCCTCCCTAAAACCTAAAATCCCTAGGTTTTATAGCTCTCCATCACCACCAGTCGTGTGAATTAGAAATACCTCTAGACATTGCAGAATGTCCCCTGGAGGTGGAGGGAGGGAAGATCACCCCTGGTTGAGAACCACTAGTGTAGACCAGTCAAGTTTCCTACCGGCTCTATGCCTCAGTTTTCTCTCATCTGTAAAATGGGAATCATGCTACTATATTTCTCATATGGTCAGTATGAGAATTAAATGAGTTAATCCATATAACATATCGAGTATAGTAAGCACTATATAAATGTTAGCTATTACTTTTATCCACTCCTTTTGCATCAGCAGTGTAGGAGGTACTAAATAAGTACTTTCTGAATGAATTAATGAATTCCGTAGAAAAGTCATTTGTACCCATGTAACACTGATGTAATTCAGCAAAATAGTATTCTGTAATGCCACACCTATTGAAAATCTCTGAAGCTGGGATTAGATTCTGGGCCTGTAGGGCATTTAGTTTCTTAAGAAGAAATCTAGTGGTCCCACTGGAAATGCCTTCCTAGATGTCTAAAGGTAAAAGTATGTATAATGGTGCTATTCTGAGTTTATATGACCACCACAGACTGAGAAAGGGCGAGCTAGGAGGAATCAGGGCCCTTAGATGGATTTGCTGATCCGTTCATTTAACACATGGAACAAGTCCTCTCTGCATTGTATCCTGGTTACCAAGATGGAGAGCATTTCCCTGGCCGAGTGTTTTAGTTGGAAATACAGTCTGAAATCCAATGATTACAGATGCTGAGAGTAGTGTCTTGATGGCAGAATTTAAAAGTTTATGCATTTAAAAAATTTTTTCTAAAACATTTATTTATTTTTGAGAGAGGGAGAGACAGAGTGCAAGCAGGGGAGGGGCAGAGAGAGACAGAGACACAGAATCCCAAGCAGG
The DNA here is from genome assembly GCF_027475565.1 of Acinonyx jubatus. Lineage (NCBI taxonomy): Eukaryota > Metazoa > Chordata > Mammalia > Carnivora > Felidae > Acinonyx > Acinonyx jubatus. The sequence goes on from NC_069395.1 coordinate 42,609,007, forward strand.
CTGCAGGCTCTGAGCTCTCAGCACAGAGCCCAATGAAGGGCTCAAACTCACGAACCATGAGATCATGACCTGAGCCAGAGTCAGATGCTTAACTGACTGAGCCACCCAGATGCCCCTAAAAGATTATGTGTTTTAAATTTTTGTTACTGTTCATCATAATAATGTTTATATTTGAGCAGTGCTCCCATACAGTGGAAGTTTTAAAAATCCCTTTTACATGCCTCTCGGAAGCATTACTCTCAAAGAGGGAATGCATCCATATCACAAAGTGGTATCTGCGGAAGCTGAGCTTAAGGAGTCCTGAAGGAGAACTTAAACAGGCCACACACACTGACCAAAGTTCAAGGTCTGAAAATCACCAGGACTGAGGAAGCCAGCTGACCGTTGTTAATAAAGTCTTTCCTGCAAGGATGGAGGAGGCACAAGGACTTCTGTAGGGCCATTCCTCAGCAAATTAGCACAACACATGAGTGGAGGGTAGACCAGTGGAAGGGGCAAGGATGATGGTAGAGATAAGAGCTTCTGGTTAAGCATGGTGGGTTGAAAACGTGTGATCGCCATCCAGAAACACTGCTAATATGTCAGGGAAGAGATTTAAAAATCACATTACACATAAATTATCAAGGACAAAGGAAACGGGACAGAAGGCATCACTAAGTAAAAAGTGAGAGGCTATGAAAGTACGTGTGTGTGTGTGTGTGGTGAGGTATATGTGAGGGGTGTATGTGTCGTGTATATGTGTGTGTGTGTGTTAGGGGTGTGTGCGTATGTGAGGTGTATGTGGATATGTGTGGTGTATAAATACATGTGGTGTGTGTGATTGCGGGTGTGCATGTGTGAGGTGTGTGAAGTTTATGTGAGGTGTGTGTGTGTATGGGCATATGTATGTGAGATGTGTGTGAGTTATGTTTGTGTGGAAAGAGGTGGTGGGGAGACACTAAGGTCTCTTTTTCATAGTAGGAAGTTGTCTCAGTCTGCTCAGGGTTCTACCACAGCCTGGATGGCTTAAACAATAGATAGTTACTTCTCATAGTTCCAAAGACTGGGAAATCCCAGATCAAGGTGAGGGCCAGTTTCATTCCTGGTTGGCTTGAAGATGGCCAGCTTGTCTTCATGTTCTCACACGGTCTTTCCTTTGTGCATGCTTTCAGAGACACTCTGGTGTCTCTTCTTCCTCTTACAAAGGCACTAATCCCACTGGATCAGGCCCCACCCTCATGGCCTCATTGCACCTGAGTTATTTGAATAAAGGCTGTATCTCCAAATACAGTCACATTGGTGGTTGGAACTTCAACATATACATTTTAGAGGGACATGATTCATTCCATAACAGAAGTCAATAGAAGATATTAAATGGTAAAATCAAGGAACGGCATATTATTTAGCAAAATAGTGGTAAATATAAGAAGAAAGGGCAGAGTTAGAAGAGATTGCCCCTGGGGCAAAAAACAAGGGTGCAGAGGACTAAGGCAAGGGTTTCTTTGTTATTATTATCATAAGACTTGTAGTTCTATCTGCCTTTTAAAACTTGTTACATATAATACCTTCATAGAAATAGAAACTTAATTTAATTTAGAATAATAGTGAAATTGCTTATAATAATTATTATCTGCCTTTAAAACCCCACTCCTCCATGAAGTTTGGTTGATTAAGACTGGGAAGAAGAGGAATAGATGGGATGCTTGTCATTTGTTGTCCAAGCTGGGGCACTTCTAAGACTGAAGGGGAACACGTAGAAATTCCCTGGGGACAATAGATGCATGAAAGGACAACCCTGGAGAAACTGGGATTTATGGCCAGCCTACTCAAGAGGTAACTAAGGTGGCTTTATAAAAAAACAAAAACAAAAACAAAAAACAAAAGACAAAAACAAAACAAAACAAAAAAAAAACAATGGGGAAAGATTATTTCAGAGATACAGGGGCAAAAAGATGGCTACCCTTCCAGCATTGAGGATTGGCAGATAAATACATAATCTCAAGTGATATCCACTCAACTGAATGGCAGCATCCAGGGAAGTGGTGCCTGACCCCTCTGCCAGACACCCCAAGGCAGAATTCTGTGCTCCTCTATGCTTCCTAAATGTCTTCTTTATACCTTTATAGAAGAACTTACCACACCCACTTGACACAATTTTCTTGTCTGTGTCCTGAACTCCCACTGTGGGCCATCTACCCCCTGTGCTGGACAAATTTAGGGAAACAAGGATTGTGTTAGTGTCACCTGTTTTCCCAGAATCTATCATAGTATGATAAACAGGTGCTCAAAATGTTTTGCCAAATAAATATTGAATGTAACTGCAATGGGAATTATAGTTTTTTGGTTTTTTTTTAAAGAAACACAGGCTAGGGGCACCTGGGTGGCTCAGTCGGTCGGGCGTCCAACTTCAGCTTAGGTCATGATCTCACAGTTTGTGAGTTTGAGCCCCGCATCAGGCTCTGTGCTGACAGCTCGGAGCCTGCCCCTGCTTCAGATTCTGTGTCTCCCTCTCTCTCTCTCTGCTCCCCCTCTCAAAAATAAATAAACATTTTTAAAAAATAAAGAAACATAGGCTAGAGAAAGGAGAGCAAGTTTAAACCTTTAAGATGCCTTTGAATGACAAAAAGAAATAAAATATATCTAGAAGGCTAACCATGCATGGAATAAAATAACCTACTCAAGTTACTGATTTTTAAAATTATTCTCAGGATAATTAGACTGCTGTAATCTTACAGCTGCAGAGCACTTAATTTGTTGGTGTCCACTGGCAAGTTACGTTTCTTTCTGCTTATTTTATGTTATCTTTGGTGGGAACAAGGGGAAAAATTATGGTGAATACCAGTGCTAAAAAATTCAGATGTAAAAAAATTCTTGAGAAACTTAAGAAATAAAAGTCCCAAGAAGGTCTTGGATTAGAAGTATGGGCAGGACTGTAATTTGATAGTAAGAAGCAAAGCAAAGCAAAGCGGACCATATAAATGGTCATTCTGACAGGTGCCAACAGGAATTTGACTGAAATATGTACCAAAATTCCTCCCCAAAACTCTTAGTAAATCAGATATGGAAAACGACTTCAAAAAGTGACAGAACATGGGGCCCCTGGGTGGCTCAGTCGGTTGAGTGTCTGATTTCAGCTCAGGTCATGATCTCAAGGTTTGTGAGTTCGAGCCTCGCATGGGGCTCTCTGCTGTCAGACTGTCAGCGCAGGGTCCACTTCAGATCCTCTGTCCCCCTCTCTGTGCCCCTTCCCTGCTTGCACTCTCCCCAAAATAAATAAATATATATATTTTTAAAGTGACAGAACATTAACATAGACCCCCAGATCTGACACCATGTACAATACTGAAAAAAAAGTACGGATCTTTCCATTAAAGGCCAGAAAGAACATAAGGCAGTGACTATCCTAATGTTATTTTGACAGTAGCAAGATTTTAGCCAATGAAATAAAATGCAGAGAGGAGTAAAAGAAAGGAGGATGAAAGCTATTTGCAGATGATATGGCTGTCTACATAAAAAACCAGAGAGAATCTACTGAAAAAGAAAATAATATAAACCATGTGGTCAGTTTGATCATCAGAAAATGATCAGTCAGAAAATGAATATACAAGGTATAAATACCTTGTCCTAACAGTAAAAAATTTAAAAATACAATGAAAAAGATGCCATATACAGTCAAAACATTTTAAATATATACAATACCTCAGAATCAACTTCTCAAAAATGTGTTACCTGTATTTTTAAAAAATTAGATAAATATAAACTATATTTAAAAGCAAATGACCAATGAAGAAAAAAATTACAAGTATATGCCAAATCAAATTTACATCAGAATTTTTTAAATTTTTATTTAATTAATAATTTAATTTTTATTTAATTTTTAATTTTTTTAATGTTTATTTATTTTGAGAGAGAGAGAGAGCATGCGAGCATGCATGAACAAGGGAGGGGCAGAGAGAGAGGGAGAGAGAATCCCAAGCAGGCTCCTTGATTATCAGCACAAAGCCTGACCCCAGGCTCTGTCTCATGAACTGTGAGATCATGACCTGAGCCACAACCTGAGCTGACATCAAAAGTGGAACGTTTAGCTAACTGAGCCACCCAGGAACCCCTGAATCACGATTTGAACTCCGGGCCTGAGAAGCCCACAGAGATTAATCTCTTTAGGAGATTAAATACAAATTCTTGGGGAAATCCAAGTAGCACAAAATTAACTGGGACCGACTGGTAATCTGGATGAGCTGAAAAAGAGATTCAAAGAAGGGCAGCTGCTACAGCTACTAGGCTGAAACAACCCTTGCATTGATCTGCTGATTAATTTCTTGCCATAAACTGTGGATAAATCCAAGCCTGCCATACACGAAGTCCAACCCTGCTTACCTAGGGTTTGCAAAAAGGCAAGCATGACCTAAAGTAAATGCAACAACGTGGTCCGCATATACTTTTCCTCCTCTCCTGGCTTCCCTTTGTCCCGGGCGTCGGAGAGCCAGGACTGTTCCCAGGACAAGGATGAGCTGCAAAGCTTAAGTTTCATTATGTAAAACTTTTAAAAGTGCTTAATTTTAGAAACAGGATGCAAAATAGGATGTGTACCATGACTGTGTTAAAAACAAGAACAGGCCCAAATGGAGGTGCTTATCTTAAGCCCGTGTTACCCAGACTTAATTACAGTTTCAGCTCTCTCAGAAATAGAGTGTTCAGCAAGCCAATCAGGAATCTCCTGGTCAGCACCAGTTAGGTCATCTGCCAGATGAACTCCTGCTATTCCCTACAGGGAAAGTAACCTTGCAACAACCAATCTGTTTTGTTGTTTTCTTTTGCCTGCTATAACTTCCTTGTTCCCATTCCCTCCTGCCTGTACAAGTCTTTCTTTTTCTTTGTAAACATCTTCTGAACTCCTTTCTATCGACTAGACCGGATGCTGCCTGATGCACGAATTGTTGAACAAAACCAATAAGATCTTTACATTTTTCTCACTTGAACTCTAGTTTTTAACAATTGCAAACTTTTAAAAGGACGTGTAATTTTGGGGGGTGCGGGACAAAAAGAAATAAGAAAAATGAAAATGGCCCTTTTAGACTGATGGAATTGTGTTGATCCTTGCCTCCATTTCCAGAATTTTCTGTGATCTTGCATTATTAGTTCATACACTGAGTCGATCAGGTACATATTACCCACCATGAATAGAGCTCTATATTTAGCAGTGGAGGTAAAGTCCCTGCCTGCTCAAAGCGCACCATCGGGCAGAGAAGTCAATTCAACAAAAAGTTACAATAAAAAATGACAAGCACTGTGTAGGGGGATGTCCAGTCGTGGTAGGAACACACCAGGAGGAACTGACCTGCATAGCGAACTTGGAGAAGACTTCCTGGAGGAAGTGAAAAAGCAGAGGAGAGTGTAGGCCCACAGGGTGAGAGGGAGGTGAGCATCTTTGTAAATTAAAGTGGTAGCAAACTGGCTAGAAGCTGGTGAGTGGCAAGAACTGAGGGAAGCACGGAGCACAGAGCGCCATGATAGGAAGTGATGAGAAAGAGCCTGAGGTGAAGCCATTCAAAGCCAGGTGAGCCCCAGGACTGCACTGAACTTTATCTGGAAGGCATGGGAAGCTGTGAAAGGGTTCTAAGGGCAGGGCCATCACCTTTGCATGGTGAAAAGACCTTTACACCAAAGCCAATACCATGGAGATTCGTTGGAAGGGCATAAGCCAGGAGAACAGAGACCAGCGGGAAGTGATGCTGTATCTGTAGGAAAATGATGATGGTCTGGATGAGGGGCAGTTGGGATGAAGAGAATTGGGTGTTTGGGATGTCAGATCAACTTGTGATGACCTGGATGGGGGAGGATTAGGGAGAGGGGGTGGCAAATGATTCCTGCAAGAGGCTTGGGCAACAGGGCAGGTGGTGGTGCTGGTCCCTGAGCATCAAACAAAGGCAAAATGAGGAGATTAGGATGAGCAGCCAGAAAAGTGGAAAGACAGGAGATTGTGTTGTTTTTCAAGCTCATGGAAACAAAGCATTTTGGGAAGTAAGGGCTGGTTATAGGGGACTAAGAAAAAGGCTGAGATACATTTGCAAGGGAGTGTTTAAGTGGGACACTCATTTTTCAGAGTTAAGTGCTAAATATCTATATTGTGCTTGTAAAGTAGGTGTCTGGAAATTTGATTCTTTCAGACCATTAGCTCATCAACCCTATCCAAGAGGTTTAAAGACGCTGAGGGGGGCAGGATTTGAAGTCACAAGCATAGTGGAGGCAGGGGGAAGGAAGTATTTTCTCTTTACTCAAATCAAGTGAGAGGAGCTTCAGGAGGACTGAGGAAGAGCTTGGGATGTGTCCCCTGCAGCTGGTAGGGTACAGAGAACTCGGTTACATGCCTGAGGCATCTAAAATGGGAAGTGCTTAGGGGCACCTGGGTGGCTCAATCAGTTGGGCGTCTGACCTCGGCTCAGGTCCTGATCTTGCGGTTCATGAGTTCAAGCCCCGCACCGGGCTCTGTGCTGACAACTCAGAGCTTGGATCCCAATTTGGATTCTGTGTCTCCCTGTCTCTCTGTTCCTCCCCCACTCACACTCTGTCTTTCTCTCTTTCAAAATTAATAAAGAAAGAATAAAAAAAATTTTTTTAAGCGGGAAGTGTTTGCTAGGAGCATCCTGGTCTGTGAGCAGAGACAGGAGAGTGACTGCGTTTGACAATCCATGCTCCTAGGATTTGTGAGAGCCAAGGATTGATGAGTGCATCCCTGAACCACATACAGGCCATAGGAGAAAGGCTGCTGGGTTTCTCAAACCCCCACCTGGGCAGCCTCACAGTGGCAAGAGGAGGGAGGGTGGAGGATTCGAAGTGACCAGCCATTTGTCCATTCAAAGAACTGCAAGAGAGATCCCTGCAATGAAGACTTCAAAGAATCCATGGGGTGTCCGAAGAGAGAGAGCCAGATTGAAATACCTGCTGCATCCAGAGAAGAACACTGGTGTTCCAGCTGAGGAAGATCTTTCCTGACCCTTACCTCCGCTTTGTCCACTTCCATCTGCCAGGGATCAGAAACTGCAGCCTTTAAGTCTGGGAGTGGGGAAGAGGGAGTCAGAAATTGTCAGCAGAGTATGAAGAGCAGCCAACCACAGCATCCTTAGCCATGCAAGCTTCACGCCTGGACCTTCCCTGAGCACAGAGAGGGGAGATGATTTAAGCTTAAGTAAAAGTTGGACCAGGCATTTTAATATTGGAAATGAGGTTATTTGTGAAACTCAGAGTGATCAGAGGCCTTCTTGTTATTTAAGAATGGTCAGGAAAACAAAAACAAAAACAAAAACAAAAACATGGAGCTAGCCTGTATTCATCCAAAGGGTAAAGAAAAACTAGCCCCAGAGAGCAGGTTTGAAGGGGAAGTAGGCTGTCGGGGGAAGGGAAGATTAGTTACACCCCTGTGTGGTTAACATAAATCTTCCCCTAAACGGTTTCAGTGGGGTAATGGAAGCAGAAGCCCGACTGCAGTAGACCAGACTGAGTTAGAAGGAACTGAGAGTGTGTACACAGCAAACAAAGACACATTTTCAAGAAGTGCGTCTATGAACAACAGCAGGAGAGAGAGAAGGCAGAGTTGGAGGATTATGCAGGACAGACAGAGACTTGTTTTAATAAATGGGAGACATTAGAGTATGTATAAAAACTAGTGGAAAGCCAGAAGAGAGGATGCTGATCAGCACGTGGCCTCTGAACAAAAGGGACGGGAGGAATGAGGGGACATAGCTCCAGCCTTAGACAGGAGGTGTGCAAGCTTCTTCCATTAGAAGAGAAAGGAGGGGAAATGGAAGGCACAGAGATAGACAGAAAGCTAAAGGAATTCTCATCTGACTGCTTCTCCACATCTTCTGTTAAATAAGAAGGGAAGCGAAAACTGAGGGTTCAATGTTTTGAGGAGATTGGAGAAGGTCTGAAACAGACATCTCAGGGAAAAGGAGGGACACTTGGTTTGTGAGGCCATGTCGGATGGCCCGGCTGCACGGAGGGTCCAGTTGAGGCTGGAAAACATTTCATTGAATATTCATCTGAATTGTCTGCTGGAACCTCAGGGAAGACCCACATGCAGCAACTTTTTTTCTCTAATGTTTAATTTTGAGAGAGGGAGACAGAGACAGAGCATGAGTGGGGGAGGGGCAGAGAGAGAGAGGGAGACACAGAATCTGAAGCAGGATCCAGGCTCTGAGCTGTCAGCACACAGCCCAATGCGGGGCTCGAACTCACAAACCGCAAGATCATGACCTGAGCCAAAGTTGGGCACTTAACCGACTGAGCCACCCAGGCGCCGCCCAAATGCAGCAACTTCTGCTGTGAAGTCCCTGGAGTTCTGGAAACGTCTGACTGAAAATAGAACAACATGATGATCACTCAGATTCAGCACAATTGCTGGTTCTGAGAGGCTTTGCGAGCTTCTGTCCCACCGGAATGCACATCACCATCTCTATTGTTTTTGGATTTTTTAAGCTACTTTTTTTTTTCTTTTTAAATAAATGGATGGTGTTTGCCAAGGAGACTTACAGCTTGAGCCTGTGAAAAAGATGTGAGAGATCTATCACCTGGTATTATGACTGATGTTTATGCCTTTTTTTGCCACTGGGGGGATGGCTGTCCCCAGTCTTGTCTTTTGGTCAATGACAAAGAAATGTAAGGAAATAGACAGTGACACAAGAGTCACCGCTGTTTTGCAATTTTCCGACAGACTAATGTATTGAAGCCAAATAAGGCCTGTAGTGGGGTGGGGATGAGGGTACATGAAACAAGAAAATAGAGAAGCATGAACGTCACTCCATTTTCCCAACTCACAATTTCAGACACAGTTCTAACATACACAAGTTTTCCTAGAATATACAGCAGCGTATTTAAAAATGGCATTGTCCAGAAAAGATATGAGTCATCTATGTTGTTCTCCATGGCATCTATATCACCTAGTGTGGTTTTTGGCACAGAGTAGATGCTCGAGAAGCGATTGTCTAATGAGCAGATGAATGGTGCACGAAGGCGGAGGGCTGACCTGCTCTTCTCTGGGCACCTGCTTCTCTTCTGCTGTATGCATGTACACTCATGGAAAGCTGCTTTTCTCCTCTAAATATGTGGGGGAATTTGCACACTAGAGAAAAAGTAGCATTCTTGCTGGAGAGAATTTGTTAGCCTGCTGACAGTGAAACCAGATAGATACAGAGCTCAGGCATAGATTCAGTGCAAGTCTGTGTGTACAGTGAGGCAGGCAGAAGACCCCAGTGCCCTCGTCCCCACCCCACTACAGGCCTTATTTGGCTTTAGAAGATTAGTCTGTCAGAAGATTGCAACACAGCAGTGGCTCATGCGTCACTGTCTTATTTCCCTACCTTTCTTTGTCATTGACCTTCTGAAAGACAAGACTGTCTAGTGGTCATGGTCATTTGTCTGTACAAATGGATTGTGATAGTGAGCAGTTAATAGGAATCTACTGGTGTAATGACTGCCACCAGTAAGTGGGAATCAGGAATTCTCCCTGCAAGAAGGTACAGCTCTTACTAGTTGGATAGCCTTGGTGGACAAATGAGATGATTTATCCTGTGCTTTAAGGCTGTTCTGTCTTTGCTGGAATTCTTGGAGTACAACTGCTGAAAGACCTTTTAAAGCTTTACTTTCTTTTGTTTTAAATGGATTCCATACCCAGCACTAATTGTCGTCTTATGCTCAAATGCTTGAAAAGTTCATCACCTTGCCTGTCTATAATGAGTTTGTTTGTTTGTTTTTTTAGTTAACTTGTTTGTTCGTGTTTTCATTTTATACCAATGGTCAAAAATAAAATGGTAAGCCCTCCTCTAATCTTCTGACATAAGAAAAAGAAAGCAAATGATCTTTGGTCGTGTACTAATGTCTGAATTACAAGTGAAGGCAATGGAAGATTGGATTTCATAAGCATTATTAGTACTCAAAGAATCCTGGGTAATCTCTGGGCTCCCCAGTGGATCTTGTACCCTGCTACTTTTGAGGGTGGTGCCTGGGAAGAAGTTTGCAGGGTTTGCCGCACGGGGTGTTGCATGTCACTTTGGTTAAACTGGAACTGTGTTTACCAAACTCCCTTCCCTGTATAGTTCCAGGCTACCATTGTCCCAAAAACATTTTTTGCATGAGATTTAGAAGGCTGAAGAGAAGAAGCACAATGATCTTCTGAGTCATCATGATTAAATGTGGTGGTACATGGAGAGCTGCTGGAAGATTCCGGATTGGTCTTGCTGTCACCAGTTCCATATTCTACTCTTCTTCCAACTCCTGACCCTGTTGATCAACCGCAGCCTCAGAGTCCAGGCCAATCACCAGGTGCTTGGCAGTGGGGGCATAATGTCTCACGGGCCTCCCATGAACTTCTCTTTGTGGGGAGAGGGGTCCCTTCCCAGTGGGAATGGATTATTAATTACTAGACGATTCCTGTTGGGAGAGGCACTACACACTGGAGTTGGAGATACTGCATACCCACCTCAGTTCCACCACTACCAGCTGATTGATCTTGGACAAGATGTTAAACCTCTCAAGCCCCATTTTCTGTACTTGTGAAATGGGACCAATAATATTAGCTACCACATAGGGTCATTGTGAGGTTTAGACGGCATATTGCACATAAAGCACTTAGCCTGGTAAGTAGCAAATGCTCAGTGAATGTCAACAAATTTGAAAGTGCTGAATGTCTGAAAGGGAGTCAATAGTAGAGCCTAGACTATATGGAGAGAAGCACGTGATTGAGTGTAGGTGTTTTAGGATTTAGGGAGAGCTGAGGTTGGAGAGACAAACAGGAATAAGCAACAAGGAGGCAAGATGGAAGGAATAGGCAGTTCATAGAAGCTATGAACACTGAGGGTCTAGACCTAGGGGCTAGTGGTTCTGAATGGGTGTCAACCACTTTACCCAAGGTCCCTTTTTCTGGGTGGGCAGGTCAGGTCTCCCTAGGTTCCCTGTGTGGAAAGCTGCTATGTAAAGTCTAAGGGATTTCCTGGATTACTCTGCTGGTGCACAGCTCTTACCCTGCCTCACATATTGAAGTTGCCTTTTGTGGCACTGGAAGAAACCCAAGATAGCCTGAACCCAGTTTCATTCCCTCTGGGAGTGTCACAGCAGCCATGGTGGGAGAAGGAGGAGTTATGCCATACAGAACATAACACTCCGACCTCAGGAAGAAGAGCGGAGATCCAGGGTGAATGGGTGTGTGGTGTAATAGGAGATGATAGCTAGTAGGCAACCAGTTCACAACCCCCATGTCTTCAAAGAAACCCAAGAACTTGCCCAGATGGAGAATAAATAAGCCCACACTGCCCTCCTCCTGAACAAACCAAACAATTGTGTTCAACTGGGGCATTGCCCATGGGCAACTAGAAACCTTCGAGGAACTGGAAAACAATATGCAGACCCCATAGAATCAGAAAACGTGATTGGAGAGAAATATGGATATGCAACTTTAGGGAAGCCTCTGGAGGCACCCACTAGCTGCCTTTGGCTCTCTGGAAGTTTTCATGGAAAGACAGATTTGATATCAATGAGTGGAAATTATGGGAAGATAGGTTTGTCTCAACATATTCCTGTCATTAATAATAATAATTAAAAATAACGGTCAGCATTTATCAAGCACTTCCCATGTTCTAAGCATTGTTTTTAGCCATCTACATATATTATCTTGTTAAAATCTTGCAATATCCCTATAAAGTACTGAGGCACACAAAAGTTAAATAATCTGCCTATGTTTATAGAATTTGATATAATGGAGCTAGGACTCAGAACCAGGAAGTCTGTCTCCAGATCCTATGCTCCAAACGACTGCACTCTGATTCACAATGGAGGAAATTGCTGCATCCAGCAGGATTTGGGGCTCCATTATGTCTGAGCTTTGTTCCAACTCAGATTCCTTGAGGTCTTTCCAGGGCTAGGGTGGTTGGTATTCAATGCAGTTCAACAAACACTATGGAACACTGACCATTGACCAGGCTCTGGGCTGGGTGGTAGAGCTATCAAGATAAACAAGATAAGAGAGTCCCATAATAGCGGCACAGAGAGCTGTTGTCCATAAGGATAGAATCATAACCTTCTAAGAGTTGTCAAACCTGTTAAAAAGGCAATCTTTGGTTTCGAAATTCCCACCCCAGCTCCTTTTATCACCCTCTCCTCTCTTTCTCAGGGTCAAGCAGCAAACTGCACTATGGTCTCACTGTTGAAAAGGTTCCTGACAGTGTTTGGTGCTAAGAAGCTGAGGGGCGAGTGAGTGTATGTATAAACCAGACAGACCTGGTTTAAAGGCTCAGCTCAATCACTGATAAGTGAGATAAACCATGTGTTTAAGACAAAGTAATCAAAGCTATTAGGTCACCTCCCATAACTACCAGTTCATGACTTATTTCCCCCATTTAACCTAAAACTATCGGATCTGGACATGGAAATAAAATAGTAATTGGATAATCTCCCACGGAAGATTTTATTTTCACACCATAACATTGTTTATGAAGGAAAGGAATGGAAATGCATTTTTGACGAAGGCAGCAATTTTTTTTTCTTTTTACTAAAGCTAAAGTAGCAATAAGATATATTTATGATTGTCCCATGACCATACATACCAGTCATTGAACTCTTACTATATGCTCGTCAGCATTCATGAGGTTTACCTGTATTAGTTCATTAAATCTTTATCACAATCACCCGGGGTCAGTGTCCTTGATGCTCCTTTTACAGGTGAGGAAATCAGAGAAAGAGAAATTAAGCAACTAGTCCAAAATCACACAAACAGTAAATGGGGGAGCCAGAATTTGAACACTAGTAGGTTAGCCCTCAACATGATTCTGTTGTTTCTATAACTGCAGTTTAAAAGTGAGGCTGATGTGGTGCCTGGGTGGCTCAGTCAGTTAAGCATCTGACTCCTGATTGCTGCTCAGGTCATGATCGAGCCCCACATCAGGCTCTGCAATGAGTGTGGAGCCTGCTTAAGATTCTCTCTCTCTCCCTATGCCCCTTTCCCATTCATGCACTCTGCTCTCACACTCTCTCTCAAAAAAAAAAACAAAAAAAAAAAAAGAGGCAGTGAGAAGTTTAGAAATTAGCCTGAAAATCACGTTAGTCAGTGAGAGTGTTCACCATTTAGAAGCCTGTCCCTGCAATTTCTGCCGCTCCCAAAAGACCATAGAAAATATCCTTCCTCAAATGAACAGTGGCTGTCGGTGGCACTGAAATGAGGATTACAGGGCTAGAATCAAAGGTGTCTACAGAGCTGCATTCCTGCAGGCTTTACGGAGAAGCTGTTTCTTGCTTTTCCAACTTTAAAGGGAACCCTCATTCCTTGGCCTGTGAACCCATCACGTTGACCTCTGTTCCCTTTCTCACATTTCGTTCTCTGAAACTTCTGCCTCTGTCTTGTATATATTAAGAACCCTTGGGGGCGCCCGAATGGCTCAATTGGTTAAGCATCCAACTCTGACTCAGATCATGATCTCACGGGTCGTGAGTTCAAGCCCTGAATCGGGCTCTGCACTGACAGTACAGATCCTGCTTAGAATCCTCTGTCTCCCTCTCTCTCTTCCCCTTCCCTGCTCCCTCTCCCTCTCTCTCTCTCTCAAAAATAAATAAACATTAAGGGCCCTTGTGATTACACTGGCTCACTTAGACAATCAGGATGGTCTTCTCATCTCCAGATCCTTAATCACACCTACAAAGTCCCTTTTCTCACAGAAGTCACAGGTTTTGGGGATTAGGCCATGCTTATCTTTGGGAGACTAGTTTTCTATTTACCACAAATACCAACTGCTAGTGAGCATGTCAAGCAACTGGAACTGTCATACGCTGCCGGTGGGAATGCAACACAGTACCCCCATTTCAGAAAACAAACATACAAAGGTTTGAACACAAATGCAACTTTATTTATCATGGTCACAACCTGGAAACAATACAAATGCCCACCTACCAGGTTAATAGATAAAACAAGTTGTGGTATATCCATACAATGAAATATTACTTGGTTTAAAGAAAAAAAACAATGGGTATATGCAGCAACATGGATGTTTTATACAAATTATACCTCAGGACACCTGAGTGGCTCAGTCTGTTAAACATCCAACTTCAGCTCAGGTCATGATCTCGGTTCATGAGTTTAAGCCCCATATAGGGCTGTCAGCAAGGAGACTGCTTCAGATCCTGTCTCCCTGTCTCCATCTCTGCCCTGCTCACGTGTGCATGCTCTCTCTCTCTCTCTCTCTCTCTCTCTCTCTCTCTCAGATAAAAAAATTACACCTCAATAGAGCTCATTAATTCTTTTTTTCTGGAAAGAATATATCACCTGCCCTTCTTAAGGAGACCAAATTGCTTCCAGAAAGCAAAATATTTAACCATTGTTGTCTATGGCTGATCCTTGTTCTCATCACGTTGTTAACATGATGCCTGTTAGATGCCTGAAACTAACCCAACAGGGCAGTAGGGACTGGGGAGCGCTAACCTATTCAAAAGGCTATAGAAAGATCCCATTCTACACTCTTTCCCCAACCTGTGTTTGTTTCACCCAAGCCGTTGGGGCCTTCATAAGTAAACAGAATGATTCCAGAGCAACAGGCTGCAGGCACCACCAAATTCCCCATTTATAGAGACATGAATGAAATGCTTTTATAAGAAGACTGCTTGGAGAAGGAAGCAAGAAGGTGGCATTCATTCACTCATTCATTCAATCAGTCATTTAACATCCATTTAACCGTTGTGGAACAGTTTCTAAGCCAAGTCATTGTGCCGGTACTAGGGTACATGAGACAGACCCTGGTCATACTCTCAAAGTCTCATGTCCTAAGGATTATCATTTATCACACTTTCCCTGTTGTTGGCCAACTTCCACCTCCCAGTCTGGCCCATTCATTCACAGTTTGGCTCGGCCAGTTCTGGCCCTGCAATGACCCTCCAAATGCTAGTTCCCCGATGGGTATAGGATGGTAGGGGGCCCCTGTGGATTTGGCAAACAATCATTCGGGAAAGAACAAGTCTCCCCTTTCCTGTTCTTTGCCATCCTTTTCAGTGAGCTCTGAGGAAATGGTGAAATAATGGGCTGGGATCAGCCCCAGGGTCCCTTAATAAATTGTTTCTACATACTCCTTCTTGCATTTTAATGGGAAGAAAATGGGTGTGGTAGATCTCTTGCACGATGTCAACACTGAATTAAGTTTAATTCTTTAAAATAGATTCTAAGTTACATACATAAATAATGGTACAGGAACACAGAGATCTAGCCAAAAGGATATGAACAGCCAGTTCCTAAAAGTAAACAATTCTGATGTGCACACAAACAATAACAAATGAGTGATTAGCTGCCCCCATCCTGGGAGGCTATATTTTCTGGAAAAGGAAGAAGTCCTGGAAAGCGAAGGCTTGACCAGAGGCTTATACTGACATGAGTCATCTGCACAAAGCCTGTCACATAGTAGGTACACTCCATATGTGGTTTGCAGCTGTCCTAGTTGGTGACATGCAATAGTTAAACACGGTACACAATGCCCCAGCATTCTGCACAGTGCCTGGTTTAGAGTAGGCATTCAGAATTTATTTTGAATGTATGAACAAGGTATATTGTGGGGACCCTTGTTTCATATAAATGGGGGAGTGAGAAGGCACCACATTATCATGTCTGGTTAAACAAACAAACAAACTCCCCCACCAGCCAAACATGGTTTTACCAAAATTTACAAATGTATTGAACTTTTATTGCATTCAAAGTACTATGTTATGGTGAGGACAACAATAAGGAATAGTACCTGCCTTCTAGAAGCTACATTCCATTGTGTGCATGTATGGGTCCTTGTGAGGAGGGGTCAGATACAAATGTAATAAGTATATGAAAGAATACATGGGATCATAGAGGAAGAAGATCCTTGAAGAATTTAGAAAGGCTTCTTAGAAGAAATGGAATTGAGCTGAACTTGAAGGAGGAAGTAGGGTAAATATTCCAAGAAAAGGGAATCTCAGAGCAAAAGTAGAAAACTATGGGAATAGAGAACATATTTAGGCAAGGGCCAATAGACTCTGTAAGAGACCCATTAGCTCTCTGTCTTCACTCTGAAGCAGTGAGTGCCCCAGTGGCCAGGAAAGTGGAACTGGTTTAAGACCTTCATAAATTCTAAGAATAGAAATTTTATTATAACACTCCCTGTGTGCAATCTGAGATTTTAAAAACACTAAATTACAAAATAAGGCCAAGGAAGTCCAACAAAGTTCTGACTTTGCCCATTTAGAATAGCTTTTAACTGGGGTGCCTGGGTGGCTCAGTCAGTTAGGTGTCCGACTGCAGCTCAGGTCATGATCTCGCAGAACATGAGTTCGAGCCCTGTGTCAGGCTCTGTGCTTATGCCTCGGAGCCTGGAGCCTGCTTCGGATTCTGTGTCTCCCTCTCTCTCTGCCCCTACCCTGCTTGTGCTCTGTGTCTCTCTGTCTCTAAAAAATAAATAAATGTTAAAAAAAATTTAGAATAGTTTTTAACTTAAATATCCAATTCTTTTTTTCCCCTGCTTAAAATTCTTTTATTTTATTTTATTGGTATTTCTATTTAATTTATTTTTTAAATTTACATCCAAGTTGGTTAGTATATAGAGCAACAATGATTTCAGGAGTAGATTCCTTAATACCCCTTACCCATTTAGCCCATCCCCCCTCCCATTATCCCTCCAGTAACCCTCTGTTTGTTCTCCATATTTAAGAGTCTCTTATGTTTTGTCCCCCTCCTTGTTTTTTTATTATTTTTACTTCCCCTCCCCTATGTTTATCTGTTTTATATCTTAAAGTCCTCATATGAGTTAAGTCATATGATAATTGTCTTTCTCTGACTAATTTCGCTTAGCATGATACCCTCTTGTTCCATCCACATAGTTGCAAATGGCAAAATTTCACTCTTTTTGATTGCTGAGTAATACTCCATTGTATGTATATACCACATCTTCTTTATCCATTCATCCATTGATGGACATTTGGGCTCTTTCCATACTTTGGTTATTGTTGATAGTGCTGCTATAAACATCGGGGTGCATGTGTCCCTTCGAAACAGCATACCTGGATCCCTTGGATAAATACCTAGTAGTGCAATTGTTGGGTTGTAGGGTAGTTCTATTTTTAATTTTTTGAGGAACCTCCATACTGTTTTCCAGAGTGGCTGCACCAGTTTGCATTCCCACCAGCAGTGCAAAAGAGATCCTCTTTCTCCACATCCTCACCAACATCTGTTGTTGCCTGAGTTGTTAATGTTAGCCATTCTGACAGGTGTGAGGTGGTATCCCATTGTGGTTTTGATTTGTATTTCCCAGATGATGACTGATGCTGAGCATTTTTTCATGTGTCAGTTGGCCATCTGGATGTCTTCTTTGGAGAAGTGTCTATTCATGTCTTTTGCCCATTTCTTCACTGGATTATTTGTTTTTTGGGTGTTGAGTTTGATAAGTTCTTTATAGATTTTGGATACTAACCCTTTATCTGATATGTCATTTGCAAATATCTTCTCCTATTCTGTTGGTTGCCTTTTAGTTTTGCTGATTGATTTCTTCACTATGCAGGAGCTTTTTATTTTGATGAGGTCCCAATAGTTCATTTTTGCTTTTGTTTCCTTTGCATCTGGAGATGTGTTGAGTAAGAAGTTGCTGCAGCTGAGGTCAAAGCGGTTTTTGCCTGCTTTCTCCTCAAGGATTTTGATGGCTTCCTGTCTTACATTTAGGTCTTTCATCCATTTTGAGCTTATTTTTGTGCATGGTGTAAGAAAGTGGTACAGATTCATTTTTCTGCATGTCACTGTCCAGTTTTCCCAGCATCACTTGCTGAAGAGACTGTCTTTATTCCATTGGATATTCTTTCCTGCTTTGCCAAAGATTAGTTGGCCATACGTTTATGGGTCCATTTCTGGGTTCTCTATTCTGTTCCATTGATCTGAGTATCTGTTTTTGTGCCAGTATCATACTGTCTTGATGATTACAGCTTTGTAATACAGCTTGAAGTCCAGTTAAATATCTAGTCCTTAAAAAAAAAAAAAAAAATTGTTCCAGAAGCTGTGGTTGGGATATTAGTTAAGATAGGAAAAGCTCTACTGCAGGAAAAATGGACTCAGGGGATCAATCCCCATGCATTTGGTTGGGGCAGCACCCTCAGGCAACTCTTCTACAAATGGCCACTCCAGATTCAAGGTTCTTTGCAAGCATAGCTCTGTTGTCCACTAGAGCCTCCTTGGAATCCTCTCTGATCTTTCACATGCGTTTAACCAGCAGAGAGAGAAATTAACAGCACAGTGCATTAAGGGTTTAGAAGCCAAGCCCAGATCGGGTGTGCATCACATCCACCCACACTCCATGAGCCAAGCTGGTCTCACAGCTACCTACATGATCACTGTAGAGAGACTGAAGACTGTAGGAAAGCACATGTGCATCCATTTCCTACTATGCTATAACAAGTGACCACAAATCTAGTGGTTTCTAACAACATAAATTTATTATCTTATAGTTCCATAGGCTAGAAGCCCAATTTGGGTCTCACTAGGCTAAAGTCAAGTTCACCAGGGCTGCATTCCTTCCAGAGGCTCCAGGGAGACTGCTTCCTTGCCTTTCCCAGTTCCTCAACACTGCCCACATTCCTTGACTTGTGGCCCCTCCCTCCATCTTGAAAGACAGCAACATTGCTTCTCTTATAAAGGCTGGCACCTAACCTATTGACATCGTTTTAATTCTAAGAGCCAAAGGTTGTGTTTTCTTGGTTATTGTATCATGTCTTCATATTTTCACTTTTTTCCCCTACATTTCCAAAGTTCGACCACATGTGGTGTTTAGTTGAACTTAATATGGTTCCTTAAATTTGTTTCGAATTTATCATCCCACATTCCAGCCCCAGGCCCCAAGCACAAAAGATCAGGCAGACACACCTAGGAGAAGTAAACCAAAGTTTGTTGGCAGAGGAGTGAGTACCCTTTCACGTTTTTTGGTGAAGCCAACAGCTAAGTGACCTCCAGACCTGAGTAGGATTTTAGTTTGTTGTTGAGTCACAATGCAATGAAAACTGACACAGCAAAAACTCTACAACCAAATAAATATCTATTAGTAACCAGAATAGTACTCATAATGTGATCTCTGAGTTGATGATTTAATTACAAATTACAAATTAAAGCTGTGCTGTAATGTACTTGATCCATACAGCACAAAATAAAAATGTATTACTCCTTAAAAACAAACAAACAAAAAAAAATGGCAGTAAAAGTCTAGGCGGAGTAATTCTGGTGTAACTGCCATTTCTGAAGCACTATGTCTCAGAATCTAAACATGGGCGTGACAAAAATCTCCTGGCTGATTTTCAACAGGAACAGCTGAACAATCCTCAATACATAATTTAATTAAGAAGAAAACAAAATATGTGTTTAATCGAATAGGAAATGCAGACAAAACTCAACTATTCTTTAATAAACTTCAAGTTCAAGGTCAGTATTAAATCTGCAAAAGCAGTAGAGCTCCCCCCACATAGCAGCTCCTCACTATAATGCCCTGCATGTCTGCCCAGGGCCCAAGAGTCATTGTGTGCATTTCTTCCCAACTCTGTTCAGTAACATCTCATTGGTAATTTAAAATGGCCACAGTGAGTAATTTACACCACCAAAAAACAAACGAACAAACAAACAAACAAACAAAAGGGGCAAACGCTACAAATGAGGGCTGCATTTTTTATTATTTATCTCTGATAGCAGTTGTTAAACATTTACCAGTACATACTGCTGTCCCACGTTGACTTTACATTTGTCTTCAGTATATATTTGGGGCAATCATTATTCTAAAACACTGTTTGATACTGTTGTTTCAGTGAGACTTTAGGATCAAGAGATATAAATGTCCTCTGGCTGCTAGCAGTCCCATCAACAAAAAACGATTAAATTTCTACGTATTATGTTTAAAAAAAAAAAAAAAGTGCTTTTCTTGGTTATTGTCTGCTTTCTTTCCTAGAATATAAAGACAAGAATCTTCTTCTCTTGTGTCAGTGGATGTGTCTCAAGAACATAACAACACATGGTAGGTACTCAATAAGTATTTGTTGAGTAAATGAATAAAATTTGCCTGAAGGCACTGTCTTCCTAGTAGGTGGTTCCCCATGCTTTCTCTGTCATTAGTATTGCAAATTTTCTGTGGGAAAAGAGTTCAACTGCTCCTAATAACTCCTTCTAATTTCTCATGGTAATTTTATTTTTAAACATTTTAACATACAGTGTTTTATTAATTTTAGGTATACAATATAGTGATTCAACACTTCCATACGTCACCCGATCATCAAGACAAGTGCCTCCTTTGTCCTCCTTCATTCTCATCACCTATTTCACCCAGGCCTCCCCCTCCCCCACCCCAACCATCAGTTTGTTCTCAATAATTAAGGGTTTGTTTATTGGCTTATGTCTCTCTCTTTTTTCCCCCTTGCCCATTTGTCTTGTTTTTATTTAGTTAGTTTGTTTATTTTGAGAGAGAGAGAGAGAGCATGCAAGCAGAGGAGGGGTAGAGAGAGAGGGAGAGAGAGAATCCCAAGCAGGCTCCACACCCAGCGCTGAGCCAGATGCAGGGCTCGATCTCACAAACTGTGAAATCATAACCTGAGCCAAAATCAAGACTTTGACGCTTAACCAACTGAGCCACCCAGGCACCCCATCTTGTCTTTTAAATTCCACCTATCTCATAGTAATTTTTAAAATGCCAATAGTATGTTAAACAACAGCGGTGAGAGTGGACATCCCTGTCGTGTTCCTGATATCAGGGAGAAAGCTCACAGTTTTTCCCCATTGAGGATGCATAGGGGCACTTGTACCCCAGTGTTTGTAGCAGCACTCTCAACAATAGCCAAATTATGGAAAGAGCCTAAATGTCAATCAACTGATGAATGGATACAGAAATTGTGGTTTATATACACAATGGAATACTACGTGGCAAGGAGAAAGAATGAAATCTGGCCTTTTGTAGCAACGTGGATGGAACTGGAGAGGGTTATGCTAGTGAAATAAATCATACAGAGAAAGACAGATACCATATGTTTTCACTCTTATGTGGATCCTGAGAAACTTAACAGAAGACCATGGGGGAGGGGAAGGGGAAAAAAAAAAAAAAGAGGTTAGAGAGGGAGGGAGCCAAAACATAAGAGACTTAAAAACTGAGAACAAACTGAGGGTTGATGGGGGTGGGAAGGAGGAGAGGGTGGGTGATGGGTATTGAGGAGGGCACCTTTTGGGATGAGCACTGGGTGTTGTATGGAAACCAGTTTGCCGATAAATTTCATATTTAAAAATAAAAAAAATAAAATAAACCTAAAAAAATGCCAATATTATGTGGGGGCCATTATCTATATTATTGTAAGTGTCTCTTTCAGGACATGCATGGGTGACTCTTCTTTCACTATTCTAGCAGCTCCCAAAATCAGAGTCAATGTTTCTGTTTTGTTTTAATGTTTATTTCCCTTTTGCAAGTCATATTTCCTTTCTTCTTGTTATTTGTTCTCATAAATGTGTCACATGGAAAACAAGGCTCCGCCTATGCACAGCGCAAACCCATCTGCAGCAGGTAAGAGGTGTGAGCCAAGACTCCACTCTCCCCCTGGTATCCTCAGCCCTTGGCCAGAGAGCAGGCTCAACACGTTTATTGAAAGAACCTTGCTGACTTTGCCTTTGCAAACACGGGAGAGACTTCAGCAAAGCTCAAGGCAAGAAAAGCTGGATTTCCTCCTCAAATGTTGCACAGTCTCTGCTTCCCACACGCATGTAGTAGCCAGTAATCTTGGTCTTTATCCACGTCACCTGTCAAAGCAAATCTTTCATAAAGAAGCCAAAGAGGGAGGACAGCCCAGGACTTGACTTTAACAGGAGCTGTATGCTTGAGTGAGGCTGACCATGTCCTTGGTCTTGACAGTTGCATCTTATGACTCAGAAACAGCCTGAACTCCTCTGATGTAACCAGCTTGGAGAAGTTCTGCCTAATCAATTGACAAATCTTTTCCAGGACAGCCTGAGACACCCAGAAAACACATAAGTGACATATTGACAAAACAGTGACTGGAAGAAATAGCTTTCCTTAAGTTCTACTGTCACCCCTTGCCCAAGTAATCCTTGAAACATGGATCGTGGGGAAAACATGCTTGGAGCCGACTTTGGCTGCTTACTGGGGCGTTAAATGTTGAGCTTGCGAAAGCCCTCAAGCCACCAGCATAGGCACGAGTGCCACTATATTGCAGCCACTGTGAAATAGAAAGCTAGAGCACCAAGGCCAGCACACCCTGAACTGATTTTCTGTGGAAGCTCCCAAGGGACCCAGGGTTGCATAAAATTCAATGGGAAAAAACAGCCCAACTCCATCTAAACTCTCTTTACCCAATATAAGATTCTGCAATCTTTGAACTTCCCAAGTGTTGCTTGCAGAATCAATCTACAATGCAGATGCTTCGGGGAAAGCTGTTTTTATTGAGGCAGCTCCTTCGGGATAGCTAGAGGTCAGAGAGTTGTATTTTCCAGAACCTGCTGTCTTCAGCTTTAGTGCCAATTGGCCAAGGCACTAGGCAGCATTTTCACAGCCAATCAAGGTCCAAGCTGTTCGTATCAGTAGAATGTAGAGGTATGTGTTATGTATTTATGCAGGTGTTGTGTATTTAAAATTTTTTTAATGTTTATTTGTTTTTGAGAGAGACAGAGCAAGAGTGAGGGAGGGACAGAGAAAGAGGGAGACAGAATCCGAAGCAGGCTCTGAGGTGTTAGCACCGAGCCTGATGTGGGTCTCCGGCTCACAGCCTGCGAGATCATGACCTGAGCTGAAGTCGGACGCTCAACCGACTGAGCCACCCAGGCGCCCCTGCACATGTTGTGTATTATGGGGCAGAGGATCCCTGTCCCAGAGTGCAAAGGGAATAATGCTGCCTCCTAGTGGGAGAGAGCAGAAAAGTAAAAAAGAAACAGCTGAATTGGCTGTTTTAGAATGGTCTGGAGGAATTGCAGAGGATCTGAGACCCAAATAAACATATAGACTCTACTCCTTCCTGCCATTTAAGAATCTGACTGTATGCAGTACAAAAGATCTCTTTCAAAAAATCTACACAGCCTCTCTTGGTAGTTCATTTGAACCCACCAACCAATGTATGTTTACAGTTTTCTATGTGCTCAACCATGGGTCTAGACTCATAGAGGACACCGGGAACATATCAGGCAGGAGTTTTGCCCTTACAAAATGTTTGTGTAATTCAGTAGGAGAGACTAGCTTTTACCTTAAAGCAGTTAGGAATAATGAGTCTTTATCTATGTGGCTCAGTTTAGATGTCAACAGCCTAATCTTCCTCTGGCTCCCTCTGTCTGCTTTTGGTATTCAGAGATCTTTATAGTCACTCAAACTCCACCTAGCACATTTCTCTTCGTACATTCTGTGTTTCAGCCACTCTTGGAGCTGTCTTAAGAGGGGGCCCTCAGGGAGCCAACCTCTAACATATCACTAGAAATCTAGCAAGGCATGGAGAACAGAATTGTCAGAATCCCTCAGGGAGGGGTTGTGAGGTCCTGTGACAAACTGCTGAGGGTGGGGAGTGATATCCCCCAGGGCCATGTTTAAGTAACAGTACAAGATTTCTAAATTGCTTTCTAAAGAGAGCATGTCCGTCTAAGTGCAGAATTTTATTTAACTGAGTTGGGGCCAAGGAATTGACTTGCTTGGGACAATTGAGAAAAGCAATCACATACTGCCATCAAAGGGTTCCTGGCTTCTTTCTAAACAAAATTAAAGGAAGCCAACTAAATAATAATAATAATAATAATAATAATAATGGAAACCAATTAAAAGGGGCACCTAATTATTAGTGAGCCAAAAGGGGCTATTTGTGGGCCACTCAAGTCCCTATAGTTCTCAGGATTTCCTACGTTATCATCTCTCTGTGCTTTTGACAGTTTTGTCTGGAACCATCCCAGGATATTCTATATGAATTTAATTTGAAAACTAAACAAAAGCCATTACCTCCTCCAGAAACTCTTCCTTGACTCTAGTGCATGCGGGACTATCCTGGTCTGTATTAATGGCCAACGTTTGGGCTCCCACAGCTCTTGATGTACATCTCTTATCACGGCACTGTGTTATAATTAGCTATTAGTGTGTCTGAACCCTTCGCTAGGGTTGTAACCTCCCTCATAGGTGTGGGTTGTGTCTCATTTTTCTGTGTTCCCCAGTATCTCTACTAGCTCCTGGCCATTTCAAAGACTAGCATTATTTTTTTTAAGAGGAGGGAAAAGAGAAATTACTAAGTGGGCCTAAGTAGTTGATTACATAGCAAAATACTTGGATTGGGTCCTGGGTCCTGATCAATAATAGGTAAGTAGAATTTGAAAGGTCAGGGGATGATCTTCCTGCCAGAAGAGTGATTCTGTGCATGAGCATGTTAAACAAACAGTAAAGGACACAAGCCCAACTGTGATAGGCAAAATGTGTTTCCATATATCTAAAAACATCTAACAAAGTCCATTTTCTTTTTCTTAGTCATATATATATGTGGGGGGGGGGGGCGGATGGTGTAAATTTGTATGTAGATTTGTGGTATATATATATATATGGTATAAATTTGTAAATATATATTTATACATATATATACTTATACATATATATAGTGTAAATTTGCAATTTAATTGTAAGCAGACAGAAACTTTGGTTGCCATTTTGGCTATGAAATAAAATCTTAAAAGCTGTAGGAATTCAGAGGAAAGGTCCTTCCCATTACATCCCTCTCTTCCAACTCCCCCAACAAAGTTCCTAAACAGAGAGATCTTGCTCAGGGGACGTGGATAGCATGAAATTGAAATAGCTACAGGTTAACCAGAAGTGGGTTCTTAACCTCTTTCCCTTTCCCACCCACAGGCCTCAGCCTCCTATTGGTGGTCTGTTCCTTGAGCCCCAGTTGAATATTAGTTTGCAGACAATGCAGGGGTTTACTTTAGAGATTGGTGTTCAGGACTGTTATCTGGTTAAGTGGATGGAGGATGGAAAGTATTGAGCAATACTTCCTTTACCGGGTTTGGACATGAGATAACACCACTAAGCCACACTAGAGTTTTCTGTTTCCTGGTGAAGAAGTGAAATAATAAATATGACACTGCTGGAGAGATTTTTGTCCAGGAGAACACCTTTTAGACCATGTTTCCAGACAGAAAACATTATATCCATACTCTTAAATGGCTTCACCTGTACCTTCAGTGCTGAACAGGAGTGTTGAGAAAGCCAACCCTGAGGTCCACAAGAAACTTAATAATCAAAACCATTGTCAATTAAATGGATCGTAGACTGAATGCAAAAGCTAGTACTGTAAAACTTCTTTTTTTGCAAGCTTTTATTCAAATTCTAGTTAGTTAACATACATGGTAAAATCGGTTTCAGGTATAGAATTTAGTGGTTCTTCACTTACATACAACATAAAACTTCTAAAAGGAAACATGAGAGAAAATCTTTGTGACCTTAGATTAGCCGAAGTTTCTTAGAGTCAACACAAAAAGGATGAACCATAAAAGGAAAAATTGATGAAGTGGACTTCAACAAAATTTAAAAATTGCTCTTTGCCAAAAATGTTAATTGCATCGATTAATTCATTCTAAATATTTAATAAATGTCTATTATGTGCCAACACCCTTCTTTGTGCTGAACTATGTCAATGAATTGAACTCCCTCTATTATACTGAACTGTTACAGGAAAATACAGGAAAAATTTCAGAAAATTTTTCAACAAAGAAAAATACAAAGCAGAGAAAATTTCATTAACCAGAACATCTTTACTATATTTTTCAAGTTTGCCATTTAAATGCACGGGCAGGGTCCAATACCAGGAAATGATGGGAAATGCTGAGAAACAAGAATGTGTACTGCCATTTGGAATTTGTTGAATCTTGTCCCATCTGAATAAGAATCCTAAAGATTTGGATGTGTGATAAAGGATATTAGAGATTTCTGGGGTGGTCTGAAGCTACATTTCATTGCATATTGTTTATTGTACTGTGAGACTTTAGGCAATCCAGATTTGAAGATTAAGTCCTTCTACCAGCTATAAGATCTCAGGTTCTGATGCAAATGCCTAATTTGTAGAGTTGTTTTAAGGGTTGATGAGGTAATAATTATGAAGTGCATAAGTATGCCTCAGTAGAAACTCACTGGATGATGATGATAATGATGATGATGACGATGGTGATGATGACGACAGAATCCAATCAGCTTCCAAAAGTTGACCACGACTGAGCAGCTCACTTGTTATTTTTAAGAAATGTGTCCCCTCCCCCATGATAGCCTTAGGGTTTATGGGAGGAATGGGGGCACTTCCCTTCCTCCCCCAATCCAGTGCCCATGACAGGTGTCACCAACCAACCCACTATAACCCTCTTCAGTTAGCCTGGACTGGGCTTCAAATCTCTCTTCAGGCAGACACATCCAGTCATTTAGAGTTAATGCTGGAGATCAACTATAGCTACCATTCCTGATTTAAGGGTTCAGCAGACCATGAAGTGTGACTATAGATTTATTTTTCTTATAAAGGTAAAGGCCAAATCAAGCCTAAAGAGAGATGACTAGGGGTTCTAGAAGAAGCTTAGCCACACTATAGCACAAGTTTATTTCCTAAATAATCAGTTACTGATTATTTGTTTTTTATTTAGTTAAATTATGTTCTCCTGCTTGTTCTATATTTGGAAATAAACGATTAATCACTTACTCAACTCCTGGCATTTCCTGAAAGTAGGTTTTTGACGTTTCAGAGCCCAGAGCCACACATCGCCACCCCACTTTATAATTAGAGATGTTGTTCCTGAGGTTAAGAGGCCCTTGGGCTCTATCTGAACAGCAAACAGCTCCATGAGGCAGAAAGAAAGAAAGCCTGTTAAAGTCACTGGCCTGCTGATGTGACTCAGCTAATGGCAATGACACTCAAGGGGGCAGAACCACCCCTAAGGCGTGATTCTCACCTTGGCCATTTAATACCATCAATTGTTGTTTTTTTAAACCTTGATGACCAGTGACCCTGACCAATTACATCAGAGATGGTGCAGGTGCTATCCAAGTGTCAGTATTTGAACTAAACTCCCAGGTAAATTTAATGCACAGCCAAGGTTGAGAACTTGTCCTAAGGTGTTTCAGAAATTTGCAAGATACTCCTGGTAGCCCAATAATTGGGACAGAGGTATTACTGGTATTTTCTTGGCAAGGATATGGGTTAGATGTTTCTGTAATGTCTTATAATGCCTAGGGTATTTACCCCCAATGAAAAATTGCCCTACCTTTTGAATGTCCAACTGGATATGGATATAGTTGAAAAAATTATGTGATCTGGAACTTGACTCCATCATACATATAAACACAGTATTCTTTGTATGTTTTTAATTAATATACACTGAATTTTCCCAGAATGTAACCAGTGTATAAATCAAGGTAGGGGAGCCCAGGTGGCTCAGTCAGTTAAGCATCCGACTTCACCTCAGGTCATGGTCTCTTGGTCAGTGAGTTGGAGGTCCGCGTTGGGCTCTGTGCTAACAGTTCAGAGCCTGGAACCTGCTTTGGATTCTGTGTCTCCCTCTGTCTCTGCCCCTCCCCTGCTCACACTCTGTCTCTGTCTCTCAAAAATAAATAAACATTAAATAAATAAAGTTTAAAAATAAGTAAATCGAGGTAGAATTATACTTGATTCTGTTTAAAGCTTTACTAGGAATTGTTTACCCTGTCAGATAATCATATCACCAATGTCAGCATTACTTGTGGTATTTGAGTAATTAGCATTTGTAGCTGAGGTTTTCATTGTGATTCAATATATAGGTGCAAGCATCTGATGATTTCATTATGCTTTACATATTGTAATATATACTACTTTATTATAATATACATTCATGTCATGTCTCTTTCTGCCCAAACATTGATTTTCAAAGATTGTGTGTTGGGGGCGGGGGGTCATATAATTTGTAAATTTCATTTTGAGATAATAAATGTGACATTATAAAATATTTCTTATGAAAACGACTTCAGCGTTGATTTGGGTTGAGAACTTCTGATCTAGGGATTCCCTTTGTGATCTATTGTAAGGTAGTCTCAATTTGCCTTTCTGTTTATTGAGCATGACCATCCCAGCAAGCCCAGCAATAGAGGTATGTGTAACTTCGAGCAAGTTACTTAATGTCTGTAAGTTTCAGTTTCCTCATCCCTACAAATGGTAGTTACCTCATAGATCCGTCAGGAGATTTAAGTGAGATCTACCTTGAAAAGCACTTAGCAAAGTTTCTGGAATGCAGGAAGCACTGTTTTGAGGAGGAGGAGGAGGAGGAGGAGGAGGAGGATGGTGATGATGACAAATTAAGTAGTACGATTCAGAAAGAGACCAAAGACTCTTTAATCTCTTCCTCAGTCAAGTACGTCATCTCTCCACCCTGCTACTTTTTTCAAGGTAGAACACTGCCCAGAAAAGGTATCCAGGACACTAAATCCTGGATGGAAACACCTTGCATAATCTCTGCTTCTTCATTCTTATAGTTGTTTTGAGCACAATCCATGGAAAGAAACTAAGGATACATATATGGCTAATAAAAGTTGCAGGTTTGGGGTACCTGGGTGGCTCAGTTGGTTAGGCTTCCAACTTCAGCTCAGGTCATGATCTCATGGTCTGTGAGTATGAGCCCCACGTCAGGCTCTGTGCTGACAGCTCAGCCTGGAGCCTGCTTCAGATTCTGTGTCTCCCTCTCTCTCTGCCCCTCCCCTGCTCATGCTCTGCCTCTCTCTCAGAAATGAATAAACATTTAAAAAAAAATTTTTTTTAAATAAAACTTGCAGGTTTTATCATGGCGTCAGAGACTTTGCACCTGGAGATATGCTACTATCAAGGGACACTCTTAGGGTCTTTCAAAATGAAACCAGGCACCACCTTTTCTCATATGTTTGTTTACTTATTCCACCTTCTTTTCACCTCATTTACGACCAGTCTCTTTCATCCCTATCTCCACAAAAACTTGCAAGAGAATTTCCTACTCTTTGGAAAAATTTAAACTAAATGTTCTGTTCTATCTTAAGAACAGAAGCGCTAAAACTCTTCTCTAGGGGCTACTCAGTCATCTTAAAGCCATGATCATAGCATTCCCTTCCAGCTCTCTGCCCAACCCTAGCTGTGCTCACCTGGAACATTTGCTAGTGAGGAGACTCCATTTCCCTCATTCAGTAAGGACACTACCTTTTGTCACTGTCCGAGTCCATCCAGTCTATACCATGCAAACACTTGAGTTTTGTAAGCGTAACAAGCCAGGGGTCTCTGTCCAGAGACAGTCCTCTATGTAATCTAATCCTCACTGTTAGGACTCTGAGTGATATGATAGGACACGTGGGCAGGGGTCCATTGCTAGTTTCGGGCTTCCAGGTGAAGGAGAGCTGCAAAGGTAGCATAGCCACTCCATACTTCGGGTTAAGATGATCCACAAACCATTCCCGATGTTGGAGAATCCATCCCCAATGTTAAGGACCCTCTGAAATGAAGATTCCACAATCAAATCTAGCATTAGAATTTCTTCTTCCTTGAGGAGAGGTAGCATTTATTGAGTACTTACTAAGAGCCGGAAATAGCAGTAAGTCTTTTACATTCATCATCTTAACTCTCACGAAAGCCCTTTGAGTTAGGAACCAAGACGATCCATGTTCCAGATGAGAAAACTGAAGTTCAGAGAGGTTAAGTTCCTTGACCAAGCACATGGCAGAGTCTATATTCAACCCTAGTATGTCTAGCTCCAAGGTTCAGGGTATTAGCTACCATGCTTTAGGCTATTACTGCCTGACCTGGGCATGCTGTACATGCTAGACATGCTAGAGTTCACACCTGCTCTTTTGTATTTGCTTCTGGCATATTCACCAGTGTTACCCAAAACCTTGTGTTTTACCAGAGCCCCAGACTAACAAGAGCAGCACTGTCCAATGGAAATATAACATGAACCACAAATGTGAGCCACATTTGTAATCTCAGGTTTTCTAATCACCACATTTTAAAAAGTAAAAAGAAATGTGTAAAATTAATGTTAATAATATATGTTATGCAACCCAATATATCTAAAATGTCACACTTTCAAAATGAAGTCAGTATAAAAATTATTAATGAAATAATTACACTTTTTTCACACAAAGCCCTGGCAACATGGTATGTATTTATACTTAGGGCACATCTCAGTTCAGACTACCCACATTTCAACTGCTCAATAGCCACACGTGGTTAGGGGCTGCCAAAATGGACATCACAGATCTAGACACGTAGATCCCAACCCTCTTAATAATCTTGGGGGCTCTTCAGATGGTAAGGAAAGCATAGGCAAGATGAAGAGCATGTTTCTAGTTATTTGCCTGATATACTCTAAGAAAAACATGGAAACAATATACTCCACAATTACCATCTAGAACTAGTGGTTGACTCAGTTGTCTGAGAGTTCCCTAAGAGCTGCATGATGGAATCTACACCATTTTATAATATAGTTCAGGTGTCCTCATGCCCTTAGCAGGCACTGGACACAAGAACATCAGAAAGTTCCAGGTCCCTGACCAGAAGTGGACCATGAAGCCAGCTCACTAAGGGCATCTACTAGGGCCATCATGACTGCCTGGTCCTTCTTCTCCTCACATCTACTCCCACACCTGCCTCAGCTTGAAAGGCAAGGAAATGAGCCAGGCCTAAGCAGCAAGTCCTTCTCACACTGATTTTGACATCCAGAGAGCAAAGAGAAACCTCAAGCTCTCCTTCCCATGGAGAATCCTCTAGTTCAAGTGTCCACAATCTTTTGCATACATCAGAATCACCTAGAAGGTTTGTTGAAACAGATTGTTGTGCCTTACCCCAAGAGTTTCTGATTCAGTAGATCTGGGTTAGAACCAGAGAATGTGCATTTCCAACAAGTTCCCAGGTGAGGCTGATGCTACAGGGCAGAGAACACATTAAGAACCAGGGCTCAGTGCTAAAAAATAAACATATTTAAAATCAAGAACAAATCTAAGAAAAGGCACAGACACTTTTCTCAGTCTTAATGAGACAAATATGATTTTTACATCATTGATGTGTTTGGCTATTTCTCCACAGCTCCCCATTATTTCCTCTAGTCCAGAATGGGGTGGAGTGATCATGATGAGGGGAGAAAAGGCTGATGGGAAGAAATAAGGGTCCAGGAAGTCTGGAAGGAAACAGGAAGTGGAAATGAGATCGATCACCTGCATTCAGGATAGTGGAGAATCACTGAAATCTGTACTCAGGATGGACAAGGACAGCAAAGCCACCCCCAGAGCCCTCGGCCGGGACAGATGCACAGACTAGAAGCAAGTACACCAAGTCACGAAGGCATCTCACACAGAGGTTATTTTCCTCGCTGCTTTTCACTTTTTCTTTTCTTTTTTTACTTTAATTCTTTTTTTAATGTTTCTTTTTGAGAGAAAATGAGAGCGAGAGAGAGCTGGGGAGGAGCAGAGAGAGAGAGGGAGACAGAATCTGAAGCAGGTTCCAGGCTCTGAGCTGTCAGCACAGAGCCTGATGCGGGGCTCGAACTCACGGATCATGACCTGAGCCCAAGTTGGCCGCTCAATCAAATGAACCACCCAGATGTCCCTCTTCTTTGCTTTTTAAGAGGGGAAACTGTGACTGAACTACGCGTGACAGCAGACAGCAGCGAACACATGGAGTCTTGGATACCCCCCTTTGTGTAAGCTTATTCATCTCTAACCTTTCAAGGCGAGTAGATTTTAAAAGGAGAGGCAGTAAGACTTGCTGAGTTGGAAGCAGCTGAGAATTTGGAATGCATCTCTGGAGATACACACTGAGCCTCAGAACTTCCAAGAAAACTCTTTGGGAGGGGAGGAAAAACAGTGCAATGACATGATGCCTTGTAGGGCCCGCCTTGGCCTTGCTGATTTGCCCAGAGATTGCATTCCAGCTGCACTGCAGTGACCCAATGTTCCAGTAAACAAGGAGGGGATGGGATGGACAGACCAGGCAGACCTGAGATCAGGCTACCCTGAAGCTTTTAAAATAGAAAACAGGGGGCCAGCTGGGTGGGGGCTGGGGTTGGGGAGTTGCCTTTGTGCATTTCCTGGATCAGGGAGGCACACCCGCACCATCCACCAGACCACAGGTATACACATCCTCACTTCTGGTGGGGTTTGGACAGATATCAAAAACTCAGAGGGTCTAGTCTGCAAGAGTCAGAAACTGGTGACCTCCTTTAGGGCACTTCCCAGGAACCCCGGAACAAGATAGTGCGCAAAGGGAACACTGACTCAGGCCAAGCCAGGCCACTGACTAACAGAGTCCACTCTCTAAGCAATACTTCTGCCTTCCAGAAAGACAAACGGAGCTGTAGCAGACAAACACAGTCATTCTGTTCATTTCCCCCATTTGGCGCCATGGCATAAAACCACTGACGATGAACCTATGATTCTATGCTCCCTGCCTCATCCCCACACACACCTATTTGCTCCAGTCTCCACTTCCATTTCAGAGCCAGCAGGTCAGCCTAAGTAGTACACAGAGGGGCTTCAGAAAAAGAAGAGTGCCCTGGCTGAGAGAGCAACGCTCTGGAAGTTCCTTCTCTGAATGTCTTCTGCCTGGGGGAATCTGGGGCTCTGAAGCACAAATACCATATATAGCTTCTCTCTCCCACCACATCAATGTGCAAATGATATTCCATATGACCAGGTGACCAGAGAATTTATTATCCACACTGGGACATCTCTGAGAATTAAAGGGGCACTATTGAAAACAATTCAGGGACAAAGCTGTTAACTGGGACACCTGGGCACCCACAGGACTGGTGGGTCTATTTCTCATCCAACAAGTCACTTCCACCATTTCACAGGCCTGCCCTGCTTCACAGGTGATGGTTTTGGTTTTGGTTTTTTTGTTTGGTTTGGTATGACTGATTTGTCCTTTCCCTTTATTGGTTTGGGGGTATTCATTCTTTATTTTCTTAAATGACATTCAGCTGCAAGCAATCATTGCATGTCTATTTTGAAGTGGTGAAAAGGCAAGTTTCAAACATTCCCCCTGTAAAAAGCTGTACGGTCCCATTATTGAAACTCTTAAGTGGTGGGCTCCAGAATTCTCAATTCCAGAGACTTGCTTCATTTCGAATTTTAATGGCCAATTGAGTACTGTCAGCTTTTACTCACCAAAGGGTCATGCCCCGATTTTTGGACAAGCAAAACAGCATGAAAGGTGACGATGATTGCTTGTGTGCTCATGGCAGGAAAAAGCCTTTCTCACGCTATTTCCTTAATAATAATGATAATAGAACGTGCCTCCTGTCTCTCTATGTGCTTAAAGCACCATGCACATGGTTTCTAATGTTTACAGCTATCCTGTGAGGTTCCAGTCATTCTCATTTTACTGACTGGGGCCGTAGGTTGAGGCCAGAAAGGGGAAGTAGCTGAGTATTTGAATCCAGATCTACCTGGCTCCAAAGCCCACATCTGCATGCCACCAGGTCACGCACCTGCTTGGGAAAACCTGACTTGCTCCCCTTGCTCAGAGGCTGTAGAACGTTAAACTATCTAGATGTCAGCCTTCATCCTGTTCCCAGGCCCTCTCTCATAATTGGCTGCTCCTTCTCAGCCACCTGACCAGCTAAGAGTAACCCCTAAAGGACCCTTGCTTACTCTTCAGAAACCCATTTTTCTTTTCCACTGATTGTCCTTTTCCATTTTTGCTGATGTTGATTTCATACTCCTACAAGCCTTACCAACTATACACTAAGACTCGGGCAGCTCCAGAAAAGCACTGGGCATGGTGGGACTTGAGCTGGGAGTCTGGCAATTTGGGCTGAAGTTCAGAGAGGTCAGAAAAGCATGGACCCAGTAATAAGATGAGATAAAAAAGCAATGAGATAAAAGGCTTAGTGACTTAGGGTCTAAGTGGCTCCGTGAGCAACACTGGGCACCAAGCCAGGCTCCCCCAAGCTAAGTTCCTACCAGGGCAGCACTCTGTGCCTGGAAGTAAGAAGCATGTCTGCTAAGAGTTGGAAGCAAAGTTGGGAAGACTGGGGGGGTGCTTTAACTACTTGGTCCTTCCAAGTATCCTTTCTCATCCCAACTGACTTACCTCTAGATCATTCTGCCAGGTGTACATGTTTCTCTTGCCCTAAGGGACCATTATTCATAGAGCTTTTCCCTCTGCCTCATTTCTTGCTTCCCCTAAACATAGTATGGTGGACACATGAACATGGGCTTGGAAATTGGACACCCCTGGGTTTGTTTCTTATTGGCTGTGTGACTCTGGTCATGTTTCTAACTTCTCTGATCCTCAGTCTACTCATCTATGGAATAGGGATAATAAGAACTCATAGATTTGTTAAAGGGATTAAAATAAGTAAAGTTATAATTCACCTTGTATGGCGTAGGCACTTGATAAATAGTTATTATTGGTATTACCCTGTTGCTGTTGCTTCAGGTTGGTGTAAGTTCTTCCCCCAGAATGAGCTAGGCCGAGAGCTATGGGAAGGGAGAGAATGTTAGAGACAGAGGGACTTTGGCATTCATCTAAACTTACTTCTTCATTTCAGAAGGAACCTGAGGTTCAGAAGACAAGTTTATATGCCCAAGTTTATATGCCTGACTTGTTTCAACCTTCAAAACAGGAAGCTCCTTAGAGCAGCAGAAAGAGCTTTAGCTTTGGAATCAGACATATGCAAATTTGGATTCCACTGGCCAGCATGGAGGAAACCTTAGTTACTCAACCTCTTTCTGCTTTATTTCCTCATCTGAAGTACTAGGATAGTAGAGCCAGTCTCCCAGGAGGGTAGAGACAACTTAATGGGATAATATACATCGGGTACCCAGCAGTCACCAATGGCTTGGTTTCCCCTTACATCATTAGAACATTCCAGGGCTTCAGGGTACCTAGGTGGCTCAGTCGGTTAAGTGTCCGACTTTGGCTTAGGTCATGATCTCACTTCTCATGGGTTCAAGCCCATCATCGGGCTCTGTGCTGACAGCTCAGAGCCTGGATCCTGCTTCAGATTCTGTGTGTGTGTCTCTCTCTCTGCCCCTCCCCCACTCATACATCTGTCTCTCTCTCTCTCTCTCTCTCTCTCTCTCTCATTCTCAAAAATAAATGAACATTAATTTTTAAAAAAAAAAAAAAAGAACACTTCAAGACTAGTTAGAATAGGGCAGGCCAGTAGAAGGAATTGCTTAGAGGTTAAAAACACAATGGGCTTTACCTAAAAGATAAAATAGGGACATTTAGGAATAACTTTTGCTTATTGATGCCCAAATGTCAATTTTACGGTGGAGTTTGACATATTAA
Organism: Acinonyx jubatus; assembly: GCF_027475565.1. NCBI lineage: Eukaryota > Metazoa > Chordata > Mammalia > Carnivora > Felidae > Acinonyx > Acinonyx jubatus. Next base: position 42,644,266 of record NC_069395.1, read on the forward strand.
TTCTGTTGAGGCTGAGAGCAGATAGGGAAGATTCTCTGTGGACAGACCTCAAACTCCAAAGTGAGAGAGAGGGAGGAGAGCTGGTAGAGAGGGGAAATAGTCAGGGAAGATGATCCTAAGGGTTTTGTACTGAACTTCTAGAGGATCTTCCAAAACAATTTTGAAAGCACTTTGGTCTCTAGACACGAATTATATTTTGAACTGGCAATACAAACTAGGAGGCAGCTTTCAGATGCAGTGGTTTTGAAATAAGAAGCATAGACAAGTTTTGCAATGAAAAGTGAGTTCCAAGATGGGTTTGTTCCAAGATGAATATAGACAAGGACACTGAGACACTACATAGCAGGTCAGCCCTAGAATGATCCAATTACAGGTTTTGAAAGGGACCCAGAGGCAGAATTTAGAAACCTAACATGGAAAGGCAGAGGAGAAGCAATTTTGCAAATAGACAAATGACTGACTCCAAAAAAGTCCTCTAAGGAAAAGGTGGTTTGGAAAATACTGTTTAGGTGGTTTCTAACTACCCCTTGGGAATTTATAATGGACTTTCCTAGGAATTATTAGGGTGAGGTTGATTGGGGTCTGAGAAGGGACTATGATATATTGTGCTTGCAATTCACCCAGACAACTGGGTGATCTGTGGAATGGAAAGTAACAAGAAGTACCATCAGCAGAAGCAAAGTATGTGGCCTTATTTAACAAACAAACAAAAATAGCAGGGAAATTTGTTCTGAAATATGAAATTCTTAAGTACTCGTCCTATGTTTTTGTCACCACATATTCCTAGTGCCTGGCAAAGGTCACGCACTCAAAAAAAATTTTCATCAATGAATTAATGGCTTGGACTGCCTTACAAGATAGTGAGTTCCCCAGGATCAGAGGTATTCACATGGTAGTCCCTTGGCAGCAAGGGACTGGGCATCCAGCATAGCACAGTAACTCTCTAAGATAATTGGTTCTGATTTGAACATTGGTGTCCTCACATTGACAAAAGGGAAACAAATGAGAGCCATAGTGCTGTCCCAGTGGGAAGACCAGCCATTCTAGCCCTCCATTTTCTCATCTAGTCTGTGGTCTGAAATCCTTCTTGAGACAAGATTAACTTTGCACTCTCACTACTGCATGAACACAGTCCTCTCCAGAGCATTCTACCTGTCTTTCCCTCTCAGGTCCACTATGACTGAGGCCACTGGCTGAGCACAAACCCATTCTCTCCTGGGCAAACAGTCCACATATTCCAACGCCGCTCCAGTGAGAAGTGGCCATAATGGAATGTGAGCAAGAGTGATGTACGTGTGCTGCTTCCAGGCAGGCTGATAAACGCCTCCCATTTGGCAGTCTCTCATGCTCTTTCCCAGTCTGCCAGATGGGTGTTGATGCCCAGGGCAGTTCTGGAAGCCCTAAAGTGAAGATGGCAGAGCCTATCACTGCCTGGATTCCCCCAACCCCCACTTATTAGCCTGTTAGATGAGATAGAAATTTCTATTGTGTTAAACTGTTACAGCAGCTTGCCTATCTAATTCAGATATTCACCTTCCTTTGTCTTCTTCTCCTTTTTTCTTTCTCTGCTTTTTATTCTCTCAAGTGACAAAGGACTCAGAGAAAGCCATGAGGTCATGACCATGGTCAGGAGAGATTTGTGGGTGGAGAGAAATGTCTCAAGTGGCTGTAGTCCCTTTCTTCTCCCTGAGGTGTTGGTCTTTAAGTGTCCTCACTCCTAATGCAGAGAAATGTGAGTAGGGTAGCCAGGTCCAAAGCACGGAAATAAGCGAGCAATGGTGTAAGCCTCAGACCCTCTGTTCCCTGCTTCAAGCTTCACTTGTTGTCTCCCAGATTTCCCTGGCCACCAGCCTCCCCCTCGCCCTCACCTTTCTCACAACGTGGGGAAAGTGGGGAAGGAAGGTAGGGACATCCTCTTTGGGCTGCAGTCATGAGACTAAAGGCCTTGCTCTTCTGACTTCCTGCATATCTCCCCTCTTTTGTGAATCACCAGCAATATCACACACAGAAATGATAATGTGAGGAATCTCAGATTAGAAACTATAGGCCAGAAAGCAAATTATAGGTGCATGTCTTCACTGGAGTGCAGCTTTGACCACTTTAATTTTCCCTCAGTCTCTACTAAATGGCCAGAGTTCCTTGTTTCCTAGCATAGTGTTCTTCCTTGTCTTGCCTCCTAAGTCTACAGAAGGTCCTAGAGAGTCTGTTTTCTCTTCCTGTAATGGCCATACCATCCCCTTCCATGTAAAGCCAAAGCCCTTGCCTTCCCCTGAAACGATGATTGTTCTGCCTTGCATTTTGGCCAAACTCTAAAACAGGCAGACTCCTAATTATCTTGATTCCATTTTAAGTAGTGATTTTGTGCTCGGCAATTTTTGGACATCTTCCTAATTAGCCCTTCTTGGGAAGCCCACTGTAGCAGAGCCTGATATATTTCATCTAATATGTGTTCTCTTCTTATTCCTTAGCAGTGGGAGCCCCACAGTCACCTAGAATAAAAACTACATTTGATAGATCCCCTTGCAGGTAGGTGAGTCTAGAAGACTAAGTTCCACCAATGGAGTGTAAGCAGATGGCCAGCCACCACCTTGGATCATGAAATTACCTTGGCAATAGAAGCCATGCTGGGCAGAGCAAAGAGATAGAAGGAGCCTGGTACCCCATTATAGCCATAGATGGCCAATCTCTAGGCTTTCACCTGAGAGAAAAACAATCTTGAAATTTATTTAAGTCACCATTATTTATGGCTTTCTGTCACCCACAGCCAAACTAATTCAACTACTTTAGCCTCTGATATTAAAAGTTAACTTTCCTTCCCTTCTCCTCTTTTAGAATCATACTGCATTAAAATAGAAAGGATGTTAATTATTATCTCATCTGAGCCCTTCACTTCGTGGTGAGGAAACTGACCCCAGAAAGAGCAAATGACTGGGCTAAGCAGGCCTGAACCTGCTGCTTGGACTCATACTTGGATCTCATACTTGGACTCCTATCGGCACCTCTTTCACTATCCAAGGGAGAAGGTATTTGGCCACAGCTGGCCTACACAGCACAGTAAAGGGAATCTGGAAAGGAAAGAGTGTTTGCTACAACTTTCATCTTAAAGTGATGATTAAGAACCAGCTTCATAAAACAAAACCTTTATGTATACATAAGTACATGCATATATACACAAATGTGTGTGTGTGTGTGTGTGTGTGTGTGTGTGTGTGTGTGTGTGTGTATTAAGCACAATGCTCAGTGGAGCAATCACAATTACGGGAGCTAATGTCACAACACTATAAATCTTCATCCATTCTGTAAATATTGACTGAATTCCTATCACCTGGGCATTCAGCACTGAGCAAAACAAACCAGCCTCTGACCTGGAAATTGCCAACCACTAGTAACCTATAATTACTCAAATAAATGCCATAATTAACAATGATGGTAAATGCTACAAAGGAAAAGTGCAGACGCTATGAGAGAGCATACCTAGAGAGTCCAATTTGGAATGGGAGGAGGTTAGAAAGCAATATTTAACCTCACACCTAGAGGACAAGAAAGAATTATCTGGGTGTCGAGCACTCTAGTCAGCTGGAACAGCTGGGGTAAAGTCCTCTGGAGAGAAAGAAGATGAGAGAGTCTAGTATACCAAGGATATGGTAAGCAAAGAGGGTGACCAGAGAGGGAGGCAGTGACAGATCACACAGGCTGAAGCGGCCATGTTGAGGACCTTAGATTCCACCCAAGAGTGATGGGAAAATAGGAGATTTTGAGTGCAGGGTGATCTGATGAGATTTCTATTGTAAAAGACCCCCCAGGACCAGAAGTTTCTGAGAGGGGCCCCCAACTAATGCAATCAGGCAATCAATCAAAGCATTCTTTGAAAATCTTTTATGAGTGTAGTTAACATGAAGAATTAATCCCTCCTATTCACTGGTTGCGAACTAAGCCATAGAAGCATTCATTGCAGATCCCTGGATAAGACTATGAATTCTGCATTCTAACTCCACTGCCAAAATAAGCAAGCAGGAAGAGTTTCTAGAAATATCAGGCTACAGTTGGAAGAGGATAGCCCAAGTGCTAATGCAGACAGCATGGTTTTATTACACTAACCAGGAAAAGGAGCAAAACATCACCCACAACAAAACAACAGTAATTGTCCTTGGAGGGGGCAGGTTCCAAGACTTAATTGGTTGATATCCATTAACTTCATATGGTGAATGAATCATACAGTTTCCTAAGGGTTTATTTGTGGCTAATTCATTCCAGCGGCCAATGAAGGAGCCACATTACTTGGAACTAGATGTCCTACCCCAGTCGTATGAGGTTTCATTCTGGCTATGATGATCTGACTTGAAATAGTCATGCTGGTGGAATTTTGGAGTTTCTGTTTAATTTTTTTTTAATGTTTATTTATTTTTGACAGAGAGAAAGAGACAGAGCATAAGGGGGGAAGGGCAGAGAGAAAGGGAGACACAGAATCTGAAGCAGGCTCCAGGCTCTGAGCTGTCAGCACAGAGCCCGACGCAGGGCTCAAACTCACAAACCGTGAGATCATGACCTGAGCCAAAGTCGGACGCTCAACCAACTGAGCCACCCAGGTGCCCCTGGAGTTTCTGTTAAGCACAAATTCTAGTGGGTCACCTGTATTTGGAAGAAGTGTGGCCTCCTTCTATGTAAGAATATTGGTAGGTTCTGCTATTGTGGTAACAAACGTTGGCCTTCCCACCCATTCATCTGGTTTCCAAAACAATATTATGTTAATTAGCAGAGTAGAACACCTTCCGAAAAGTCTAACCTCAAACACCAATTGCTATCAAAAACCTAGCCTCATTATCAAATTTATTCAACATCTGGTTAATAGATTCTACAAGGCATGAAATCTATACACACTTCTAAATATTTTTAACATCCCAAAGAACTTATTTTACTATACTTATGCTTCAGCATAGTTTTTTCTTTTGCTTTTATCAAAAAAGTGAAAAATTTCACTTCTTTATTGACTGTGAAGTTGATATTGAGAACTTTGTATCACTTAATACCTCCTCTTAGATAAAAAGAATAATTGTATTTCAATCTTTTTCCTCCCTCTCTTCCTTTCTTCCTTTTTATTTCTTTCACTCTTCATACGTTCAGAAAGTCCCGGTCAAGTGTTATATTTAATTTAGGCACTGCCTTATCTCTTATGGTGGTTGGAAATTGGTTTTCTCTTCATAATTCTCTGCCCCCATTTAAATATCCTTAATTTGGCAACCTGAATATTTCTGTTTCATGAAAAAGATGTCATTTTGAAAAAAAGGAGAATATACATGAATCCAATTAAATATATTTTTATGTCCCCAAATATGTATCTGCTTTGAATGGCAAGCCGTGAGGACAGACCACCAGTGGAAAGCTAGCATGAAAGGTTTGGTCATCACTGTGAAATTCAGAAAGCCACTTCCTTTTTTTTTTTTTTAATGTTTATTTTTGAGAGAGAGAGACAGAGTGTGAGCGGGTGAGGGACAGAGAGAGAGGGAGACACAGAATCTGCAGCAGAATCCAGGCTCCAAGCTCAGAGCAGAGCCTGACGCAGGGCTCGAACTCACAAAATGTGAGATCATGACCTGAGCAAAGTTGGACACTTAACTGACTGAGCTACCCAGGCACCCCCAGAGAGCCGCTTCCTATGAAACTGCTCTGAATAAAGCAGGCAGTGTTCTCCTTAACAGATTTATCTTCAGGGCAGTCACTGCTACAAGCATGGGGAGAGGAGGCAGTTTCTGTGGAGTCTACTACCTCGTGGCCTCTAACTAGCTAATAATCTTGAGTAAGTCCCCACAGTTTCCTGGAACTCATTTCCTCATCTGTAGAAAAAACGTTGGACTAAAGATACACTAAGTCTGCTTTCAGCTCTAACACACTGTGGTTCACTATCTTCATTCTACAAAAGGCAAAGAAGTGTGGTTCTTGCCCCCAAGTTTATAGTCTTTGGAGGAGATAAACTACAAACCATGTCCCATCTGGGAAAAATCACGTATGTACGAGTAGAGCTGCATATTGGAAGTCTAAGTTTGCCAATATGACACCTGGTGAAAGATAACTATGCCATTTTAAAGGTGAAGTAGTTAAGAAAGAGAATTCTGGGAACAATCAGCCACACATACATTAAACTTCCAGAAACTGAGTTTTATAAAATAAACAGAAAAGAGAGAATAATCCTGTGGTCAGTGACTTCACAAAGCAGAACATCTAAAGGGGCTTGGAAGATTATAAGAAATATTTTTATTCATCCAATCTACTGTTCATGACTGCCTCAACATGCTGAAAATAATACATGGAAATTAACAACTTAGCCATTCAGGACACTCAGACTTTAAAAGGATGAGTGCAAAAGATGGAACAAAAGGTCCCAAAAGACCACTGTCAGAAAAAGCAGAGACGTGCAAAAAGCCTAAGAACAGCAAAGGTTTTTGTTTTAGTTGTGTCCAGAGCAGGAAGAACAAGAAAAGGCTGAGCTAACTGCTTAAGGCAGATGGTGTAATATTACAAACAGGACTAAAGATCTGGAAGTCAACACAGGATCATTAAGAACAAGTCTCATCAAACTCTCCTTTCTTTTTTGATGAGATTACCAAACAGGTAATGTAACATAGCTTGATTTGAGCAAAACATTTTACCAAAGCTCTCATCATACTCTCATGGGCAAAACGGGGAAACCCAAGATGGCTTCCTAACCCACTGAGCAATTGAGCCCAAGAGGCTAAGTGGACTATGTTAGTCTAAAGACCAGGTATACCTCAGTGTTCTGTTCTTTTCAACACTTGGATATGAAATTTGTTCTAAGAGTGCATGTTACCATATACTCACAGATGAGCTGAAGGTGGGAGGGATGAATGATATGTATATATTAAATGGCAGACTCAAGTGGAAGAAATATCTGGCAGGCTGACGGTGGATGGCAGCAAGGTGGATGTATATTTATGTAAACACCTTGTTTTCAAAACTTATTGGAATTAGTACGAGATGGGAGAAGTTTGACTTTATATAGTGTCCACTTGAAAAGGATCAGGGAATAAGGAATGGACAAGAACAGAGGCTTCCAAAGGCCTGCCATTTTTGGCTATCGTCATAGAAACATGATGTTCAAATTAAGGAAGAAAGTCTTTTCACTGTATCTGTAGCATACATTCCATAGTTGGAGTATTTTTTCATTTTTTTCTCCTTTTTAAAAAAAATTATTTCTTTAAATTCAAGTTAGCTAACATACAGTGTAGTATTGGTTTCAGGAGTAGAACCCAGTGATTCATCACTTACATATAACACCCAGTGCTCATCCCAACAAGTGGCCTCCTTATTGCCCATCACCCATTTAGCCCATCTCCCCACCCACCTCCCCTCCAGCCACCCTCAGTTTGTTTTCCTTATTTAAGAGTCTCTTATGGTTTGTCTCCCTCTGTTTGTATCTTATTTTTCCTTCCCTTTCCCTATGTTCATTTGTTTTGTTTCTTAACTTCCATACATGAGTGAAATCATAGGATATCTTTCTCTGACAGACTTATTTCGCTTAGCATAATACCCTCTAGTTCCATCCATGTTGTTGCAAATGACAAGATTTCATTCTTTTTGATCGCTGAGTAGTATCCCTGGAGTAATTTTTTTTAATTCAAAGAACCAAATTATAAAAGAATCTTTAACAAATAAAAGGAATTGTTGATAGTTAAGGTCAACCATAGTATCTTGGGATCAGAAAACATGGTGAGAACATCACAAAAAATGGTGAAAGAAATGGAAATAATTAGCTTTGAAAAAAAGAAGCTTGTAGGAATTCTGACGCTGAAAAAGCTCAGCTCATTGGAGGGCTGCTTATGCACTCATTCTCTGTCATATTGCCCCGTGTACACTCTTCGTAGTATTTATTGCCATCTGAAATAGTCTCGTGTCTTTATTGTCTATTTTCCCTTCATACAAGATTCACAAGACAAGGGGCCTTGCCTGATTGTTCAATATTTCATCTGCAGCACCTAGAACAGTGCCGATACATAGTAGACACCAAGAGAAAGGATGGGATTGTGCCTACTGAACTTACAGAGGTTCCCTCATGTCATGTGGGTGGGTACAAACTGGTCTCTGGAGACTACCTGACAGTAGGGGATATAGGGAGGGGCCGTTCTTTAGAAGGGGTGTGGGGATAAAAACTCCCAAACATCTCTCTATATGCAGAGGGACTTGAGCCAAAGGTTTCCACTGACCAATGCTGACCAATGCTGAGGCATTCATCATTTCTGGACATGTCCAGAGAAATGGTGGGAAAGGCTGGCTAGAAGTCAAATTTACACAAAGATTAAAAAGCCGGCTGTGAAAACAAAACAAAATAAAAACCTCAAACTGTGCTCCCTGGCGAACTCAACCTATCTGGGCAAGTCTGGCAATTTGAGGGGGTCGTCGGTCAGAAGATTACTTGCTGGTGAAGGGGTGGAGAAACTGGATTACTCCTACATTGCTGGTGGCCATGTACAATGGTATAGACACTCTAAAAAACTATTTGGCAATTTCTTATAATACTACACGTGTGGTTCCAATACAACCTAGCAATTGCACCTGTAGACATTTGTCCCAGAGAAATGAGAACTTACATTCATATAAAGCCCTGTAAAACAGCAGTTTTATTCATAATAGTCAAAAACTAGAAACAACCCAGATATCCTTCAGCAGGTCCATGGTTAAATAAACTGTGGCACATCCATATCGTGGAAGACTACTCAGCCCTAAAAAGGAATAAACTGTTGATAAAGAATACAACTTCAGATAATCAAGGAATTATGCTGAGTAAAAAAGTCCATTCCAAAAAGTCTCACACCGTATGATTCAACTTCTAGAATATTCTTGAAATGACAAGATTATAAAAATAGAGAACAAATTCGTGGTTGTCAGGGATCAGAGATGGGAGTAGGTGGAAAGGAGGTAGAGGTGGCTATAAAAGGGCCACGTGAGAGATTTTTGAGTGATGGGCTTGGGAACGTTCTGCATCTTGGCAGTGGCAGTGGCAGTGTCCTGGCTGTGATATTGTCCTGTAGTTTTGCAACATGGAGGAAACTGGGTAAGTGGTACACAGGATCTCTATCTCTTCTTACAACTGCACATGAATCTGCAATCATCTCAGAATAAAAATTTAATTAAAAAAAAAGTTTCACTTGCAAGTTGAGAATGTAGGAGGGAGGTTGTAGGGAGGTAAGTGGGAAGGGAGTGAAAAATGCAGATAAGCCTCTCAGGAAAGAACTCATTTAGATAAAGAAGGAACTTGACCCTATAACCCTGACCTTCCAGAATGAAGGATCCAAGAGGGCAGGAATTGTGGCCACCTTGTTTGTCACTGGATTGGTAGGAAGTGCAACTACACAGCCTGACATATCAGAGGCTAAGCCAAGGGCTCCCCTCTCTCCAAATAAGAGTACTTAGATACTGACAAACAATGGGCCATCAAATCTGCTTGATCCCTCAGTTTTGAACAACAAAGCATTTATCCAAAAATGCACTTGACTCCATGTGTTCCCTGAGTTCAGACTGACTGACAGGCTCGTAATGAAGCCCTTGTAGGGCAGATCCTAAGTGGAACTGACAAGAACTTCTCGGCTGTTCAATGCATCTCTCCCAGGGCCACCCCGGATACATAAAAATGACATGGCTATTAAGTTAATTTCTGCATCACACGACAGTCATAATGACACTGCTTTAGAAGCCTCTGACAAAGCGTAATTCCACAAGGAGGGAGCCACTGAACTCTACTCCCTACCAAATATCCTTGACAGCCTGTGGACTTGAAACAAATACTAACAGAAACTGCCAGACCTAAGAGTCGCGGGAAGAGTCAGATGCAGAGAGGCAGTGGTAGTGTTGGCGAGTCCCAGGCCACGGCCCAGGGTGGTGTGGCCTTTATAAGGCCCAGCAAAACTGGGGCAATCACCAGGAGCGAAACTTTTGTGAGTGGCCTTGTTTCCTAAACACATGTAAGGAGCCCTTTAGGGATTCCCAGAACCAATCAAGGAAGCATTTTCGGGAGACTGAGCTGCATACACAGAGAGGGAGCTGAATCAAGTAACGCGGACTACAAATCTTTAAAAATATTGGTGTAACCTTGTATCATATTGGTTCCGATTTTCACCAGGGAACTGGATTTGGGATTGGAAGACCTCATCCCCAAGCTTCAGGTTTATTTTCTTAAACTTGCATAATAATGTCTGCTCTGCCTACTTTACAAGGCCACTACTTTGAGAAGTATGTGAAATGATGCACTATATATGAGAAAGCTTTTAAAATTGTCAAGTACTATATGCATGCAATCAGTGATATTATTTTAAGAGTGCTTCCCCACCTGCTTTTATCTCATCTTCTAGAAGCTGCCCAATTCCCAAGCCTCCTTTTTGTGGTCCCTATATAATACCATGGTATTTCAGGTCCTGTGTGACCTGGGCTATTTGTGTGTGCGTCAGTGGTGGTCTTTGTCTCTCTCACATCAACTATGAGTTGTCCTGGGACCCGAGTCTCCTGCGATTCCTTGCACTTCTGCCTAGGGCTCTGCTGAGGGTGTGGCCCGGGGCTGTTGGACTAAATGTGGAGGGAGAGGAGCCCATTACCAGGGGCTAGGAATTAGAAAATGTGCTCCAGATTAAGGTCCTAATTGCCCAATGGATATAATTTCACAAGACCCATAACCTGGAAATTAAGAGGTGGTAGTAAATCCTGGAAATGAGGGGCTGAGAGCCAAGAAGTCAGAGTCCCTACATCCGGCTCCCACCCACTCAACAGAACCCTGCTTCCACTTCTTCCAGGATTGATGCACCAGGTATGGCTTGCACTTCCTGCCCCAGCATCCAGTGGAGAGAACAGAGCCAGCTCCTCACTCCTGTTTGAGGTGAGCAGGGGCTGTAGGCTGGTGCTGCTTCATTCATTCATTCATGCATTCATTCACTGAGCATCTGCAACATGCTAGATGACAGTGGTACAGACCTGACCAAGGCAAACTTTCTGACCTTGAGGCCCTCTCAACAGGAAGCTGTTAAGGCATGGAAGTCTCATGAGAAACAAAGAGAGATCCATGCTGAAGACGAGTGCACACCTCTGCCCCAGGGTGCCGGAATCTTCAGCTCAGTGAGCTCCTCAAGCGGCCCGCAGTAATGAGTCCCACAAAGGAATCGCATGTTCCAGGACCTGCCATGACTCAGCCGGATAAAAGGGCGGACAGTCGTGTTTGCAAACATGCAGATTTGGGGCCTCTAAATTATGATTACTTGTGAAATAAGCCACCAGATCTTTGAGACAGGGTCCCACAACATGTCAAGGAATGAGAGGTGGAGAGCAGACGCCATCTTGGGGTTCCAAGCCCTGGGCAGAGTTAGACATTTTCTCTTCTGGCTCCTACAGCCTGGGGCCCACAGCTCTTCCCAGGATTTCCCCCACTGCACAGTCGCCATCCTCGCTGCACTATGAGCTCCCCCAGAGAAGGAACAGTATGGTATAGTAAGTGGGTACCTGGCCTCCGGTGGCAGAAAGATCTCAATTCCTGCCTTCATTAGGCCTCTTATGGACTGTGTGGTTTTGCTGGGAGGTCGGAATTACATAACATCTGTAAACATCTGAATTTATGGTATAACCAGTTTGTGATGGCTGCTATTACTTTCATTTTATACACAAGTAATAATAATTGCATCCATCGGGATTTAATACAGGAAACAGAAATTGCCTTATTCATACTAAGCAGGAAGGTATTTAATCAAGGAATAAGATGCTTAAAAGTTAGTGGAATAGCTGAAGGAGCAGGGTCTAGGCTGGGGCTCCAGGAACAGCTCCCAAAACAATATAGAAATGACCCACTGGGCAAGTGAGCGCCTTTGGAGCCCTGCTGGAATAAGAAGCTGGGGCTACCGCCTAACTCCCAGTACCCCCAGAAGCTACAAATGGACTCCAGAGCACCATTGCACAGAAACTTCACATCTTCACAACTTTGCTTGCCGGCAAAAATGGCTAAAAAGGGAACAGGTTCCGCTTCCACTACTTATGCAGAATTCATCTACTCAGTTCAAGACTGTCTGCACCTGGAAATCGCGATGCAAAAACATCTGGAGAACGTGGTGCTCAGCTTTCCGACCTCCTCGCCTAGGAGACTGGGATGAAGACCCAGGGAGCCAATCCAGGCAGCAGCTAACAGGTACAGACGGTCACGTTCCAGGTTCTTCATGCCAGGCCAGCCTGAGAGCAGTCCAGGGGGACAAGTACTTATCCCACAGACAAGACAGCAGAACCTTAAGGAAGTTGCTTGTCCTGGGTCACAGAGTGAGAGGTGAAGATGGGAGGTGAACAGGTTCTATCTTTTGCCAGAGCCCATGTTCTTAACCGCTGTGTTACACGACTCACCATCCTGTCTTTCACGCCTGAACTGGTTCCTGGCCACACCTACTCTGCGCATGTTAGGGGAGTTAGTTCACCGTGGGTTTAAACAGAAAATGAAACCCAGAATGTTGTGGCCTAGTGTCTTCACCTTCTGGGCATGACCCAAGTCAGAGGACAGGAGGCTGACGATGAGGGACACGGAGGAGGTGTGCCCACCTGTGTGGGGGGAGGCAGAGCTGTGTGTGCAAGTCCAGTAGAGCTTTGGGGCCAGAATATTGGGGAAAGGCTATTCGGTGTATGTCACCACTTCCTGCTTCTGGATGAGGATCAACGGATGTTGATATGACAGGTCTACTGAAAATGACGAACTGATTCGCCCAAGAGATGCTCCCCCCCCATTTTTTTTTTTCTACCAGATAATTAAAATATGATCTTAGAGAAAAAACACACCCCATGAAGTCAAGCACTCTGGTGCCTGTGATAGGGACTTCCTGAGTGTCCTGTCTCTGCTGATAACCAGACGCTCGTTCTCTGCAGAAGCATTGGGCACACCACACAGCCAGGCCCGGTGACTGTGCAGGCTTGTAAACACCTTCCATGGGGAGCGCGTCCCCCACTTTCCCCACATGCCACACCCAGTCCGTGTGGGAGCTCTGCTTCCTGGCAGAGAGGCTACGGCCTGAGACAAGGGCCCAGGATCTAGAGCTACAGGGAGGCAGCCACCACAAGGGGCTGAACACACACACACACACACACACACACACACCACACACATAGATACACACGCAAAGAGACACAAACATACACACCATAAATATACGGATATATTTATACACAAATGTACACCACACACACTCACACATACAAATATAAACAGATGTAAAAACACACGTACACACGTGTGAACATGTAAATGTACACGACCAACACACTGATACATACGAAACACAGAGACGCCTACATACACCACACATACATCAGCCAAAGGAGAGGCCAGAGTCCTGCCACCCCGCTGCCTGCCACAGCCTTCCAAAGCAAGCCCCCTCCGAGCCTTGGCATTCCTGGCGGTGCCCTCTCCCTGCACTTCAGCCTGCACGACACACATAACACATACTCCACACGCAGAAACACAAATATGCCTGTTACAGATATACACACAGACACACAAATATACACCCCGTACCACCCACATAAACGCGCTTCACGTATACACACACACGCAGTACACACACATACACACACCACACAACTCTTACAACACATACACCATGCGCGTGCATGAACAGAGTGCACACATATACCACATGCATACACATGTGTGCAAATAGACACTTACTTCTCAGAAAGGGCCTCGCTACAGTATACCATATCATAAAAGATTTAAAATAAATATTATGTGGACTAAGAGTATAGAAGGTGCGTATCAGAAATGGAAAAAGCAGCAAAATCGTATATACACAGGGATAAAATCTGTTGAAATACACACACGATATTTACAGGGATAGGAAGATAATGTAAGCCAGACACATAACTGATGATTAATAACCTTTGGATGATTTTCTGTGAATGTATTTGGTCGAACAGTCCATTTTTTCCAGTGACTGTTCTTTAGCCCCGACACACTCACCATGTGGCCGCTGATTTGTTTCCACAGGGTGGCATCTGCTAGGCCTCTAGCTCACCCCCTTGCATTCTGAATGCGCCTGCTGGAGGGGGACAGTGCCACAGAGCCCCTGCACTGCAGTGTCTGACTGATGACAGAGCTCGCCACCCGCTCCCTCCTGTTCCAATCCCCCTCCCTGCCCAAGTCAGGAAAACTCCAGTGTCCTTGCCTGGAGGATTACAGGGAAGCACAGGGATTTGGTGCTAATCTTAGTGACAGGCCAGCTCCCCAGAGCCCGATTTCTTCCAGACCTGACAGTTTACCTCTGTGTGCCTAGGGGGCGCTCAGGCCCAGGAATTGAAAATGTCAGAAGATCGCCCCAGGTATTTGTGAAAAACCGTAGGGAAGAGCTGGAAATCAAAGTTCAGGGATGGGCAGGTGAAAATGATGGCTGGGGATGGCTGAGGAGGAAAAGGTTGGCTAGTGGTGAATAGGCCTCCAAGATCCATCATCTTGTTGAAGTTCAAATCTAAAAAGAACCATGCAGTCTATCAGGTAGAATCCCTGCATTTCCCAGATGCATAATCCAAGGCCAGAAGAATGAAGTAATATGTTGAAAGTCACAACTAATTACAAGCAACTCTTGTCGTAGCACATGTAGCAATGGCTACCATTTTCCATCTTCCTGTTTCACAGTGTCGTTTCACAGATCCAGTGTATGGACTGAGATATTATTCTGGATAGGAGATCTCATTAGAGCAGCTAGTCAATTAAACACACTTTCTTTAAGACTTCCCATTTTATTAGAAGAATATAGAAGAATGTTAGAATGTCATAAGGAGTACAAATCAGTTGCTTAATCAAGCACGTCATGTTTTAATAGAGTTGAAAATACAAACAGCCAAATTTGAAAATAAAGTATGATTGCTTCATTGCAAAAGGTATCACTTAGTAGTCTTATTTTTATTTTATTTTTTTTTTTTTTTAGCACAAAGTCCCCACTACATATTTCAACACCAAAGTTCACAGGGAAGAAAAGGGTGTTGAGTCAAGAAAAATTGTGATGAATTTAAGCGTAGTTTTGGCTTCCAGATAGTTCACTAGTGTATGTTTTTACTTTGCTTATAAAACAGTAAGAAATGGGGAAAATGTATGGATTACCAATGGGAGCCAGAGGTCTAGTCCTGCATTTGCCACTAATCTCAAGGCTTTACATGAGTCTCTTAATCTTTGTGAGCTCCAAGTCCCCTCTACAGAATACCAGGCTGGAACCAGATGACCTCCATGGGTTCTTCTGAGGTCACAAAGCCGAGTAGAAGCGTGGTCAGACACAAGAGACCAGCTAGAGCTGGCCCATCTCCATCTTTAACTTGCTGAGCTAGTCACTTAGCTTCCCTGGGCTGCAGTTCCTCCGTAGACTCTAAAGGGTATACTATCCTCCACCATGCAGGGCAATTTGAATGTTAAGTGAGATAATACACACCAAGTGCCTAGACATTGCCTGCCATATCGGAGGTGCTCAGTAATTTTCGTTGGATCACCACTTCTACTTTTGCCATTCTGCCCTTTGATAACCATATTAATTTTATAAGGACTTTATGGCAATCATCTGGCTTAGGACAATGTCTTTGGAATGCGGTAGTGAAGGATTTGACCTTATGCTTCCATGCAGCGACTTTTGCTATCAATGTAAGAGAGATAGAAGCCAGGATGGATGGCAGTAGCCCTGCACCCACTCAGTGCCACAGCTGGCACCTTTTGGAGATTTTCGCCCCCACTGTGGTTTGGCTTCATTTTGTTTTGCCTTCTCTTCATCGAGTTTTGCTCATTTGCTTTTTACAGATGGCTTCGTTTTCTTTGAGATTCACTTTTTCACCTGCCTCTCCCTTCACTCATTCTATTATTTCCTGCTGAGATCATTTCCCCAGCCTCCCCTCCCCTTCATCTGGCTAATCCTTCAGGGCTCAGCTTTCCTCATGGAAATTTTTCTGACCCATCACCACCCCTGCTATTTGCTTTCATAGCACCCTGTTCTCCTTCCTAACGTTTGCCACAATTACAGTTACATAATTTATTTTTGTCCTATTAGTCTGTCTGCCTTACCAGGCTACAAGCTCCAAAAAAAGCAGCAACCTTTTCAATTTTGTTCCCCAATATCTGCCTAATGCTATAGGGCTTAGCACATAGTAGGGGTTCCATGAATATGTGTTGAATGAATGGATGGATAAATGTATGAACTAACTAGCTCATTAGTTGAAGTCCTGTCCCTCTTCTCATTCCATACTGGGATACATCTTCATTTTTTCCCTTTGCAGGTTTTCTCTATAGCTTCTCCTACTCTTAGAAAAGAAATTGATTTATGAACACAACAACAACAGCAATGACAAAAAACAACTAGAAAGTCTCTGATAGATCCTAGAGAAATTGAATCTCGCTCAAACTGTGGCTTAAACACACATCCACCACACGATCTGTGTCCTCTAGCAGGGCATTTAAATCTCCTTTGGGATGTCCATGTGATTATCAAGAGAAGCAGAATGGCTAAATGATATTATTGATGACAGAGCCCGTTTTAGATTCCATTCTGACTTCCAATTTTTCTGACCCAACCATTCACTACTAAAGATGCTGGTTTCACTATCTTGGCCCCGCTTTTGCCTCTGAGATTTCCTACCCTCATTGGCCCCCAGGTAATCAAATGAGCAGGTGAGCAGGTACAACTCCTTGAAAGGATGGTGTGTGTTTAAATTGAATGAATGTTTTCTCATGGAAAGCAACCTCGAGGAGAGAGCAGAGAATGACGGCAGGAGTGTGAGCTTCTCTTGAGTTGTGGCTCACACCACTATCCTCATTTTTCTCTTTGTGTTTTTCTCTTTAATGGGATAGCAACATGGAGGCTTCTCTGCTAAATGATAAGTAGTTTTCCTCTCCAAGTCCAGTCTGGCTAAGGATTGGGTTGAACAACCACAGGCAGCTATGGGGGAAATAGTTTCCACAATAGTTTTCTGGAGCTCTGCTTCGTTTGGGTCAAGCTTCAGGCTTCCTGACAATGTAGCTTTGTTCTCGTTTCCTCCTGGTACCTGACCCAGCATTACATGATTGTACTGAGCAGTAGTGAGTGCCCATTCTCCATCTCCCAGAGGTAAATTGTCATTATGAAGACAACAATAGGTGTAGAGGATATATATTCAAGGATGCTGTGTTTAATTTCCCTATTTCCATGAATAGTCTTCAAGATGAATGGTTCAAGATTCCAGGGACTTCCTGCTTGGTTTTTTTTTTTTTTTTTTCTTTAAATAGCATATCAGAGGGGCTCCTGGGTGGCTCAGTAGGTCAAGCGTCCAACTCCTGATTTTGGCTCAGGTCCTGATCTTGCGGTCATGAGATCGAGCCCCACATTGGGCTCTATGCTGATTGTGGAACCTTTTTGGTATTCTCTCTCTCCTTCTGCCCCTCTCCCCCATTCATGCTTGCTCGCTCTCTTTCTCTCTAAAACAAACAAACAAACAAAAACAAGTATTGGGGTACCTGGGTGGCTCAGTTGATTAAGTATTTGACTCTGGATTTCAGCTCTGGTCATGATCTCACAGTCATGAGATAGAGCCCTGCCTCAGGCTCTACACTGGGCGTGGAGTCTGCTTGGGATTTTCTCTCTCTCCCTCTACCCGTCCCCCATTTGTGCTCTCTCCCTCTAAAAAAAAAAAAAAAAGGATAAAATAAAATACATAGCATATTAGGGTCTTCCATTTCAACTTAAAGAGTAACCCATGTCGGGGATTCAGACCTGTCTGGGTGGGTGTGATGGAAAGGTTGGCAAGAGTCACTCCAGAAGGGATTTATGTGGCAGGAGTGGGGGGTGGGTATCCCAGACACCAGCAGACCACTCACTTGGCCCCAGGGTAAGAGAAGCTGCAAGCTCAAGCTACCACAGCAGTTTTCAAAGCTAGAAGAGATGTAAAAGGCCCAATTCTGATGTCAGAGAAACAAATGGTAACTGAAAGTGGGAAGGGGGAACATTCTGTCTGCTTCTGTGCTAATACTATGGCGTTTCAGGCATACCGAAGTCTTCTGAGACTGTAACCGTTCATTGGTCGGCGTAGCTTTGGGGATTAAGGGCAGCACCAGAACAGACATTGGCACTGTCAGGAGGGCACTGGCAGCTGTGGTGGTGAGGGGGCCTCAAGAGGTTTCTTAGGCAATGAATATCTAGAAGGGTTACAGGACAGAAGAGGAAGCACGTGGCCAAGTGAGCATGTGCAAGAGGTCTCTGGGGATTCCCAGAAATAAATGTGGGAGAAGAGATCTCCCAGAGGGTAAGGGGGGAGGAGCTGGTGAAACTCCTGGCAATGACTCTTGTTGATATAACTGTGTGGACACACAGTCGGTGTTAGTCCAGGGAAAGCACACGTTCCGATAGAATTACACATGCAGGTCTGGGAAGGAGCTTAGAGATTATCTAGTCAAGTCCCTCGTGACCCAGGTGATGGAATGAGACCTCAAGATGTTAGATCACTTGCCCTGGTTTCCCAGCCAGGGAACATAGCCAGGGCAATGTTAACAGCATAGCCAGGTAGGACCTCCTTTTCCCAAGTCTCAGCCCATGACAGGTGATAGACTCCTGACATTCTTAAAATACTTGGAGGGCACTAAGGGTTTCTGCTGTCTATGGAAAGGAAGTGTCTTCTTGGTGCCTATTACTTTGAGAAAGGTCTAGGATGCCTTAAGTCAAACAGAACTTGTGGTGGGGAGGTTTGTGTAGGAGGACAACTTGGTAAGGTCCTGTTAGATGCTGCATTTACCTACAAAAAGGTGATACTTCAACTGTGTCTTGATGAGACCAGAAAGGAGAAACAGAAGCCTCATACAACAGAACATTAGCTGGATCTCATGGTGTTGAGTCCATTCGCCTAACTATACCCATGCCTTTGTGGTCAGATACTTTTCCTATTCAACACTAGATTGACCCACAGAGTCTAGATCCAGTCACCAGGGCAATATGACACAATTTCTTTTCTTTTCTTTTCTTTTTTCTTTTTTCTCACATCAGTGAGGTGTTTTTGTTTTTTGTCTTTTTGTTTTTAACCAAAATTCTCTCTGCTGCTGCTTCAGCTCATTTACCCTTAATTTGTCCTAAGCAAATGTGAGGCAAAGTTTTTATATTTTGTTTTATATTCCTCCATGAAATCTGGTCAACCCTTAGTCTACCCAAAGTAAAACAGCCCAACTCCTTTATCAAATGGCTCTTAGGAAGCTAGGACCAAGGTAGTCTTTTTTATGGAATGTTCCAGAATCTCACAAGAAAATCCAACTTTCCATATGTCATAGTATTCATTATCAGCTATTCACCTTTATTATAGTAATACTAAATTTAGTCCACCCTAGGGTACCCAGGAGGTATCTTCTGGCTTAGCAAAGGTGCATATTACTTTGCTGGGCAATTTAAAATTTAATTTTTAAAATGTACACACACACCTTTAACTTAAAAACATATATACATTTAAAAAAACACACACACACAGTAAAAGGATAGTTCTAAGGAAACTTACTATATGGATGAGGAAATTTTGAAGTAGAATAAACAAATGTCCATCCACCGAGCCCATTTCAGGATGCTGCAGACACCCCATCTACCTTGCAGCATTCCTGTGAATGGGCCCAAAGACCCTGGATACATTCTCTTTCTTTCCCTCAACTTCCCTGATCCCACTTACGCACCCTTTTCCCCCCACCTCCCTTCTCAGTCTGCCTTCACAAGCGCCCGTAAGAAAAGGAGAGCTTATCTTTGACTTATTTCTGGTGACTGTGTGCATTATGGTTTCATGTGAAGGCCTGTATCTGCAAAGCCAGAGCACTCTGCTGTAAGAGGCCTTACTGACCCTGTGGGAGAGACTCTTTGAAGCCATCATTTCATCCTGCAGGGAGCCAGCGGGGTTAAGAAGAGGATAAGCCATCACCCAGTTTCTCGTTGAGCTCCACCCCCCACCCAGTGCAGTCTGTGACACTCTTGGATCTGCTCACACACATAACATTCTCTTGGGCCCAGCTATTTACATTCCTGGGCTCCTGCCTCATCTTCCTATAAAAAGGGTCAATATGAAGAATGTCTACTTCTTCACCCCAAAACCCTCATTGAGAAAGCTTGCTGGAAAGAAGTACCAGACACTAACTGCTAAAATACACAGGGCAAGATGAAGCTAGCAAGAAGGAACTCAACAGAGTTTGGGAAAGTTTCCAGAGATTAAAAAAACAGAAAACAAAAAAAACACTTTGATAAAAGTGATAAAGTGACCAAAGGACTGAGTTTCAAGTTTTGTGATGAAGGCAGATGGGGTGTTATTACCCACAGCAAGTTGTAAGCATCCTAACAATCACCCCAGGTCCTTAAAAGAGAGGTGCCATCATCATCAGGGCCTAGCATAGTTATGACCCTGACCAAGTTCCATGAGGTTGACAGGACTCCATGGGCAGGGCTTCATGGCCGTTTGCTGCTCTCTGCTAACCCAATGAGACAGCTCAGGGCTTGGGAGAGCAATAGATCTATGGATCTTTGACCTCTGACCTCCCACCCTGATCCTGAAGAACTGAGGGTTTGTCCTATACATAGTTGTTTTGATCAAAGACGTATTGACTAGGAATGGGCAGGTGCCATGGCTCCCTGGGAAGAAGTCCCCAACCGTCAGAGGAAGAAGTTTTCAAGTGCCAAAATAAGGGACCAAAAGATGTGGAAGAAGCACTGAGACAGGGATAATGATACTTTCCTTCTCCCATCTGGGAAGAAAAAAAAAAAATGTGAACATCTCTGGAAGGTTTTTACAGCTCTTACATTTGTTTAGTTTTTTTATCTAATTTTTTTAATGTGTCTTCACTGCCATTCCTCCATGAAGCCTTTTTTATCTTCCAACCAAAATGAAATTACAGCTACCTGCTCTGAGAACCTGGGGTAGTTTATAATGCTTTCCTATGTCTGCCTTCCCCACCAGAGTGGAAACTTCTCCGTAGCTGTTGCAAGAGAGCTTAGCCATTAGAAAGTGAGCAGCGGACTGTAAGAGCACATGGTTTATGAAACGTCCCTGGGGACAAGAACACAGGCCTTCCTCATCGCCATGCCCCTTCCTTTCAGGGCTCCAACTTTTAACCAGTGTTGACACTGATCCTATGATCCATAGAGTGGAGCCCACTGAGGTTGAGTGGGAAGAGGGGCTTAGATGAACGAGAGACATGCATGACAAAGCTTCAAATGAACTATCTAGAAAGAAGCATGCGGGGAAGAAAACCCAGTGAAGATCACCTGGAAGCTGTTTGACATTTCTCAGATTTGAGAGGCATAGGGTGGAGGCCTAGAACTCTAAGACTTCCTAACCAATCCACCCTAGGTTTCAGACTACATGACTTACCCTTTTTCCAGAGGCTGCCCTGTCTCCTTCAGTACATCTCCTACTCGAGGGAGGACCAATGGTTCATGTCCTTACCTGTGTGTTCAAGGTTAACAAACTGGTCTGTATCACTGTCATTAACACTATCATCTCTATAGCTACCATGAACGTCACGTTCACCCACACGTGTCTAGTGTGTCACAGTTAATGGTGTTTTCATATTCATTCTCTCATCGAGGACCAACGACAATGCTCTGAGGACGGTTCTGTTGGGAACATGAATGCGAAAATCACTGGCTTTTCCTTGGGCCTTGGAGTGGGTATTTTATAGTATGAGAGTAGAAACAGGGACAGAAAAAGTACTGTTGGGTAATGTAGGTGAGACAGACCCTTTCCAATAATTTTGTCTTTCAGGGCCATTTTGCTGGGGTCCCTATTTGACATTTCGCTTGTTTTTTTGTTTGTTTGGGGTTTTTTGCTACGGAGATAGGATGATAACCAAAATAAAAAGACTTTAGTAATGAAGATTTTAATAAAAAAGAGTAATTTCCCAAATGGGCCTTTTATAAAATAAGACTAAGTCTCCGCCGGTCAAGTCGCACAAGAAATGATAATAATGTAATAATAAAAATCACAATGAATAACAATGAGACTATATATAAATGTTCAGCTGTTTATAAAGTGCTTTTATCTGATGTCGCCTCACAACTGCCTTTCAAGTACTTAAATTAATCACTATTGTCTCCATTTTACAGATGCAAAAGAATCTCAGTTAAATAACTCACTAACGCCATGTCTGAAACAGGACAAAGGTCCAAGTTGCCCAGCTTCTGGACTTATACTTATCCCCCTACTGGGCTGCCGCTTCTGTAGTTCTCCACCGGCAGCCTTGGGATGTCTCAGAAACCCTCTGGGACAGGAGCAACAGGACAGCAGACTTTTTTTTCTTTTAATAGTTGGCACTCCTAGTGGGGGATTTACCCTCCCATTTACAGAACTCAAATCAGAAACATTGTAAGACAATAACCTTACATAATCAATTCATATCCATATTCAATTCAGTATTACTGCCTGACGTGTAGATTTTGTATAATATTGAACGTTTCTCAGGGTCTTTGTTGAATATAGGGATACATGGGTTGTCACTAAAAACAGGTCTTGATTTACCTGATTTCTGTAGAGCTCTTTTTTTTTTAATGTTTATTTATTTTCGAGACAGAGAGAGAGAGAGAGAGAGAGAGAGAGAGAGAACACGCGCAGGGGAGGGGCAGAGAGAGGGAGACCCAGAACCTGAAGCAGGCTCCCACCTTTGAGCTGTCAGCATGGAGCCTGAGGCAGGGCTCAAACCCACCAACCAGAACCGCAAGACCAGGGCCTGAGCCGAAGTGGGACGCTTAACCGACTGAGCCACCCAGGTACCCCTGGAGAGCTCTTTTCAATGATTGTTTTAGGTCTCCTTAGGTCCCCCTCCTGTCAAACGTATGTTCTCCTGTGAGAATAAAACTTACCTGGTACTAGGTCAAGGTCTATTTCAGTGGTCCCCTATTCAGGCTGCACGTTAAACCTCCTCAGAGCTTTTTAAAAAGGCATAGATGCCTAGCTCCCTCCCCAAAACGACTGACTCGGAGTCTCAGGAAATAGACCCCAGATGTTTACATATTTTTAAAATTCCCCAAGTGTTTCTTATTAAAAGTAAGGTGCTGAAAACCACAGATAACAGTTTTACTTTTATTATCTTAACTAGTATTACTAGGACTGTCATCATTGTTCTTACACGTGGATGTGCCACTTTAATTTTGTCAGAAATTTTGGCCAACAAGGGCATTACCCTCTGGGTCTCAGCCAGTTTTGACTTATGTTTTCCTGATGACTTGGGGATTTTGAGGCAGCTACAGAATCAGAAGAGAAAAAGTTCTCTTTTTTAGGCTAGAAATACTCTTGTTGTTTAAATAAGTTTCTTGAAAGTTACCAGCCTAGTTTTTCATCCTCCCCATCTGACTACAGATAAACTGTGAAATGTTTAACTTATGTCACCAATTAAGTGGCTAATTGAAGACTCTCCTTCTTCTCTTCTCCCCCGAAAGTTGACCAAATTTCTAAAATGCGAATTTAAGTGTACTTTGTACATATGCCTAGGTATATTTACATTACATCTGTGTTATCAGTAGCCGGTCCTGGTACAGAAAATCACATGGCCTTGTGCAGGCTTCTCCGAAGTCTGTGCCAGGAGGGGCCATAACCCAGAGCTGGGGATAAAGTTTCAGGAGCTATTTGGTTTTGACATGTTCTCTACATGTGCTGTGTCCTCTCTGTCATCCTGGACCATCAACCTCCCCAAAGGACAGAGTGGCCTTCTAAACCTATGAGAGACCCTTTGAGCTGAGTGAGGGAGCCCAGAGAGAGGCCAGGGCAATCCTGGAACAGAGCCTCCCCCAAGGGAAGGAAAATGAAATCTCATTCCCTTACTCGGAAGGCCAGGTGAGACATCAGAGATTATTCCTGTGAAAATTACCCTCCAGTATGTGAGTCCATATGTATTCTAACCTCAGACCACTTCTCTTCTCACACCGTGTGGATGACCTTGTGTACTTCTCAAAGCTCTGCTCATTACCAGAATCTCTTCTTGCCTCTTCTCAGTGCCAGGCCTAAGTAAGACTATAGTTCAACCATCATAAACATTCAACTTGTACACAAATACCAAGCCGATCCATCCATAAAGCATTCTTGTGCTTTTTGACCTTCCTTTAGGTTGTTGTGAAGAACGCCCCTATAGCCATGCATGTGGTCTGAGTGAGGGGCATTGACACAAGGGTAGTAGGTGCCACAGTGGTCTGAGCTCTCTGTTCTGCCTGTATGTGGCCCCTATTCCTGCCTGTGCTCATTCCCGGATGTAACACTTCGATTCTATAACGAATTATTTATTGATGGGCCCACCTGACCTTATTCCTTGGTGGATATGACAGGGTTCAGCTCCAGGTGAGCAACTCTAGACTCACGGTCGCTTGATATCTCACGTTCAGACATTCTGTTTCCAGTGTGACACAGATGTGACAGAGCCTAGGCTGACCTGGTGGGGAGCTCTGGAGTGAGCGTTACCTGTCATGGGGACCCTGCAGTGGGCTGAAATGCTGGGCCTTCATACCTCCTCAGGACTCAGTTGCCCTTGAGAAGGGTGTGACTCAGGTGAGGCACTGGCCACTGAGTGGCCTCACAGAGGCACTGGCCACTGAGGCAACTCTGGAAGAGCCGATGTGAGAGGCTGTCTGCTGACCCCACCACACGCCCTCAACCGGTCCCTTCTGTGATGGGGGTTTGGGAGACACACGTCAATGGCTACCACTCCTCCACACTGTAAAGAGATGATATGAAAGCCAGGCCACTTTACCTCGTCCACTGCAAAGGATCAGATATGATAAGGCAGGTGGAAGAATTCTACAATGCCGACATCAAGGTGGAAAAATTGTTACTTCGGATGTCACTTGGAAATACAGTGGCCACACAGGGACTTATTCTGTTTTAAAAGTGTTTATTCTGACATCTTCATGATTATGGTATTGCTTATAAGAGACTTTTGCCATAAAACAACAACAGAAAAAGCAACTTTTCATAACAACCCTAGGGTTAATCGATGCGGATTAGAAAATATCTGTTCAGCCTGTAAACAATCTGTGTGGCAAGGTTTCTTGCGTGTTTTTATGTTTTCGATGGTGGTGGCTGTGGGGAGAAGGGCTATTTAGCATGTGCCCGGGAGAAGTAGGGATAAAAACTCTGCACCCCCCACCCCGGCCCCACCAAAGAGGAGGAGCCCCTCTTAAGTAAATGGGTTACTCCAAGGTTTTAGAAACGGGTTTTTAAAATACACCTTTAATGATATCATCTGCATTAATCATCTATAAAAGAAATTCTCACCATTAGAGGTTGATTGTAGGTTGAGGAAGAGTGGGTAGAGAGCGCCTGGGTGGCTCAGTCAGTTAAGCATCTGACCTCAGCTCATGTCATGATTTCACCATTTGTGGGTTTGAGCCACGCATCAGGCTCTGTGCTGACAGCTCGGAGCCTGGAGCCTACTTTAGATTCTGTGTCTCCTCTCTCTCTGCCCCCCCACTCATGCAGCCTCTCTCTCTCTCTCTCTCTCTCTCTCTCTCTCTCTCTCTCTCAAAAAGAAATAAACATTGAAAAACAATTTTTTAAAAAAAGAAAGAAAAAGAGTGGGCAGGTGGTTCAAATCACCAAGGCACCTGTACACAGTGGGGAGAAGGGAGGAGGAAATCCATTCAAAGTAATATCCGAGCTTTCTTTAGAATGACAAATTGTTTTGAGCATACATATCTTCAATTGCAATTTAGAATTCGATTATCTAATGTCTTCCATCCAGATTATCAGCAGCCTGAGTGTGCTCTCACCCTGGCACGTGCCTGTGGAGGACCTTGTTAACATGTCCAGGAGGCAAGTCAGATGATAATCCTCAACCCAATGTCG
This sequence comes from Acinonyx jubatus, assembly GCF_027475565.1. Lineage (NCBI taxonomy): Eukaryota > Metazoa > Chordata > Mammalia > Carnivora > Felidae > Acinonyx > Acinonyx jubatus. The sequence goes on from NC_069395.1 coordinate 42,670,072, forward strand.
GGGAGCCCCAGCCCTAGTGTTGTGACTGGCTGGGCCCATTCCAGGCTGTAATCCACGAGGCCTCCAGGAATACCCAGCTCTGCTCTTCATGTTTTCGGCCTCAGGAAGAGTTTTCCTTCAGGCAAGACAAGTGGCAGAGGGTTTTTGGAATCCCAGGCTCCGATGAGTGATGGTTGGTCGAAGGCCCATGCATATCTGGTCTCTGGCCTTATTTTAGGCTGCTTCTCATTTTTCTTCCAAATCAGATTGAGTTGCCAGTCTTGCTTGAAGAAGGCATCCGCTGGGTTCGTTAGATGCTGTTTCTAAGGTAAGGGATGTGCCTGGCCCAGTGTTTTGGTGTAAGACAGAACCAAACCATCCCAGAATTTCCAGCTCTCAAGGTGTGTACCAGAAGATCAGAGACCTCCAAAAACAAAAAGAAAGGGTGCCGTCGTTGGACGCATGCCTGGGTAGATTTACATAGGTCAGAGCATTCGGCTGGGGGCCAGTCTTTCTATGTTGGCTTTAACACAGAGCTTTTAGCAAACCCTGGCAGTAAAGCCCAGCCATTTCTAAGAATGGAGGTCACTGTATCAGGAAACAACACTTGCCAAAGAGGTGGCAGAGAAAGGTTCTTTCTCTCATTCTTTCTTTCTTCCTTCCTCTCATTCTTCCTCCCTTTAATTCTTTCTTCCTTCCTTCCTTTCTCTCATTCTTTCTTCCTTCCTTCCTTTCTCTCATTCTTTCTTCCTTTCCCTCATTCCTTCTTCCTTCCTTTCTCTCACCTTTCTCCCTTCTTCCTTCTTTCCTTCCTTCTCTCTTCCTTCATCTCAGAGCTCACAGTGTATGTGATCAGTTGTCAAAGTGTACAAGGCCAGTCACAGGACCCCATCCTGAGTCTTCAGAGAAGTAAGCTCTGGTCTATGACCCAGACTTTTCCCTTTTTCCCTTAGAACTAGCAGTTACCTTGTTGCCTCACAAACAGACCACTACCCCTCCCCTTTCACATGACCTCCCCAGGACTCCATAGCAACGTCTTACCATGAGCCAGCACATTATCGCGCTTGCAGAGAAAGCCTTGCCTGATGCCTTCCACTGCCAGTATTAACTGTGTGGTTCCCTGGCTGCTGGGAGCCGTTAGAATAAGAAGTATCTCAACATACAGCACCAAGGCCACAGGCTGTGGCTGGAGTCTAACAGTTGTGACCTGCGGTCATTTTGTCAGTTATGGGTGAACCTCAAACAGTTGAGAATTGGGACTTCATCCCAATTACCTCCCCAGTAACTTGGATGCTTCTCTATCCCTCATGAGACTGCAGAAGAAGGCTGGCAAGTGTTCAAGAACAGACCGTCTCATGAGATTTCCTGTACTTCCTGCTGCTGTTGCTGCTCCTGCCCAGGCCACTTGTCCCCCAGAAAGCCTTTCTCATGACAGGTCAGCACTTCTGCTGCCAGTTGTGGCAGAAGCCAGATGTGAGGAGTGACATGAAAAAACAAAATAATGAGGAGGAAATATACCTTCCACTTTTTTTTTTTTTTTTTTTTTTTTTGGAGGGGAGGGTGTAGGGGAAAGAGGTGATAACACGAAAAATGGACATGTAGGCTCACATAAAGTTTGCAAGGAAGGCTCACGGGGGGGTTGAAATGGTCCGTGCCATTGTGGAATTTGCCACGTGGGTGTGTAGCTCCTTGATCAGACATTTAAATGGCAGAGTACTGCACTTGTCAAGACCTAATATGCAAGTTCTTTCCCTGCTTCCAGCTAGCCCCGCCTTCCTGAAGATCCTGGACAGTTCACAGAGCATGATTATCTTATATTCAAGAGGGAATCACCAAGCCCTGGGCAGTAGGGAACACTGACAGACTTGTGATCACCACAGACAGAGATAACCCCAATTGTCTTAGAGGGAGAAAATGCTTGTAATGTTCAATGGTGTATCTTAGTGGCCAGGAAAGTGCCTGGAACCTAACAGGAACTCAATCAATATGTATGGAGTAAGGGAATGGAGACAATTTTGGCCCAAGTTAACATGAGACTTCAAGAAAGACAGTTATTTTAAAACAAAACAGGTATGCTACTTTATTGCCTGTAGAATAATCTCTGGCATTCCTCTGTGTTCACGATCCTTGAGATAGTGAATCTCCTGTGCCCCACCCCCAATCACACACCCACTCTAAGTGCTTACTTTTTTAAATTGTTTTAACTTTAAGATGATAGTTTGGACACGTAAAAATAAGGTGGGACCTGTTTGCCACTCCATGGTAAGGTCTCTGGCTCATGTAACTTCTCAAAGCCTCAAGTTCTTATTCAGCTAAGGTCTAGAGATGACCAGGGGACCGGGGTCAGCCTAGGCTGGCTTTGCCACATCTGGACTCACCACTGAGCCGAGGACCTGTCTAAACCACAGCACTCTGAGATGCTCCTTGCAGTTCCACATGATTTCAGGAGGAAATTTCTGAGACTGCCAGGGTTGTGATGTTGTTGTTGTTGTTGTTGTTGTTGTTGTTGTTTGATACTTGACTCTAGGGGTTTGTGGAATTAACTTACATTTCTCTGGAATTCTAAGACTGGCCTGTGGTTTCTCAGATATCTGGGATTTGGTGTATGTTCCCCCTTTCTATTTGAACCCATCTTATACTTTTTGAGGTGGCCCAGGTACAAACACCCGGTGGCATTCCTCCTTCCCTTTCTGCTTCCCTACCTAGAGAAGTGACTACCTTATTACTGTACAATAGTTAAGAGCAGTCTTCAGGTTCCATAAATATTTATTGAGCACCTATTCTGTGCAAGGTCTCCTTTAAGAATTATGGGGAACAGGGGCGCCTGGGTGGCGCAGTCGGTTAAGCGTCCGACTTCAGCCAGGTCACGATCTCGCGGTCCGTGAGTTCGAGCCCCGCGTCAGGCTCTGGGCTGATGGCTCGGAGCCTGGAGCCTGTTTCCGATTCTGTGTCTCCCTCTCTCTCTGCCCCTCCACCGTTCATGCTCTGTCTCTCTCTGTCCCAAAAATAAATAAAAAACGTTGAAAAAAAATTAAAAAAAAAAAAGAATTATGGGGAACAGGAAGTTTTATGTCCCTGTTAAAAGGATTATCAGTAAGGAAAATATAGAGAAAAATAATGCGTGTAAAGCAAACATGTAAAACTTCATTAGAGACAAAAGTAAAATGCTGCATAAGCTTGGGAAGCCGAAAATTGCAGCTCTTTGGGAAAATTAGGAAACACATTAATATTGTGTATAATTTTAAATAGTAGATATATCTGGTAAAAAGTCCAAGATGAGTAATGGCTTGGGGTTAGAAATTTTAGATCTGTTATGAAAATAGCAAGGAAGACAGTCTGCCTAGTGTATATGAACACATGCAAAGAGCTGTGACAGACAAGACTAGAAAAAGCATCTGGAATAACTTTGGCAAGAACCATGAATGGGGGTAGAGGAGTTTGAAGTTAAGGTGTTTGAGTTTAACTCAGTAGATATAGGGAGTCACAGAAGGTTTTTGAGTAAGGGGTTCTTCTAGGAAGAATTTGGCTTGGAGGAAGTTGAGGCCAGAGATGGAGAAAAACATTAAGCATCGATGTCAATAGGCTTGGGGAACATTAATGAAGCATGCAGTGAGACAGTGTCTGTGGTCATGGAAGGCAGGACCCAAATTCAAGGGAAAGAACAGATAGAACTTAGTTATCAGTGGGGTTGAAGGAAAGGAACACCAAGGACGACTGAAGAACTGAGACTGGTACCTAGGAAGGTGGTGGAAACCACAAACCACGGGAAGATCAAGAAGAGGAAACAGTCTGAAAAGCCCCATTCTTTCTTTCTGTTCCTCTGTTCCACCCCATCTGGGCAGCCATCTTGAAGCCAGCAGCCTGGGAGGTCCAGACTCTCAGGAGAGGAAGGTCTCTCTGTATAAGAGGCTGGAATTTCTTACTCTCCTCTTGACCGCAGTGCTTCAAGGAATTTCTTATCCAACAGACTACTTCAATCATACCTTCTGATTCCTTAACTTCCTTAGGAAAAACCATTGAGAAACAAGTTTTCTCAGTCAATTGCCAAATGTTTCCAGTAGTATAAGCAGCTTGTTCCAAGTAGTGAAAATAATCTCTATATCCTGGTATTGGTTAAAGAGCTGTCAGACTTGCTACTATGCATCACAATACTGGGATTTCCCTAGTCTACATCAAAGATAACAGGATTAAAAAAAAAAAAAATACAGTCAATCACTAATCATGGGTTCTGCAAAATTGCAAAATTGCCTACTTGCTAAAATTTATTTGTAACCCCCAAGTCAATACTAACAACACTGTTCTAGGCATTCCCATCACATGCAGAATGGGAAAAACTGGAGTCACTGGGCGTGCATGTTCCCAGCTAAGGTTGAACTAGGCAATACTCTGCCTTCTTGTTTTAACTCCTATGCCACAAGCAAGCGTCCTTTTTGTAGTCTATTTAGTGCCACATTTTTCACATTGTTGTGCTTTTTGTCAATGATTTCACTATTTAAATGGTCTCTGTGAATAATGCCAAAGTTCTGTCTGGTATTCGGAAGCACAAGAAGGCTGTGATGTGCCCTACAAAGAAAATACATGTGTTGGATAAGCTTTGTTCAGGCATGAGTTCTAGTGCTGTTAGCCGTGAATTCCACATTAATGAACCAGCAATGTATACTAAATAAGTTGTTTTTTAAGCAGAAACACACATAAAACAGGAGTATGTATTGGTTGGTTGATAAAAAATGTTGTGACCAGAGGTCACCTAAGCCCGTATTTCTCCTAGAGCCATGTTGCCATATTCCTCAATTCAGTGTTTGTGCCTTCATAGAACATAACTACTGCAAACCCATAGCCACGTGTGAAAACCAAAGGAGCAGGAAGTCACAGATGGAGAGGCCAGCCTCTAAGTTCAGCTGGATAAGAAAAATCTATGCTGTTCTGAAGATTCCATGTTTAGACGTCACTACCCCCTTCTATCCACTCGTGTTTATGAACATACATACTGTATACTCACATTCATCCACAAATAGATGTGAAGTGACTTTCCTGAAATATAACATAAACCAGGACTAGTTTACAATAATAAGAAGTATTAGAGAGAAAGAAAAAGGACACGCAGAGTTGGGTACAAGCCGGTGCCGGGAAAGTAGTTAATACAAAATGCAGTCTCCTACACACCTTACCAGAGTTCACAGATCTGGCCCTAAGTTTTTGAGCAGTGGACGAGAAAGGGAAAGGAGTTCCGACATCCAGTTCATGGGTCCACATGATGAATATGACTGAGCAGCCCAAGTGTGTTTCTAAGCTTTAGCATGTCCCTCTCCACCTAGAAACCCTGATGCACAAGTCCTTCCCAGACCTTCAAACTCAGCAACTAACACTCTGGTTTCCTCTTTGCTCCTTGAACAGACGAGGGTCATTCCTGACTCAAGACCTTTGTGCAATGTGTGTGTGTGTGTGTGTGTGTGTGTGTGTGTGTCCCAGAATGCCCTTTGCTCAAATCATTCCATGTCCAACTTGTTCTTGCCATTCAGGCCTCAGCTCAGAATGTTATTCTAGAAGATGCTTCTGACTACCTAGGTGAAAGCTGTCTCCCTTCCCCGACCCCCAGAGTGGTATTGCTTTACCCTTTCTGGCTTTTTTCTAACACCTAATCACTACATGAAAATTTTTAATTTATTTAGTTGATAATTCACTTATTGTGTATTTCTCCCATTATTTAAGGTCTGTGGGTGCAAGGACCTGGTTTGTACCTCATAGGATAGAGTCCTGAACTTAGGAGGGGCCTCCGTGAATGTTTACTAAATAACTAAACAGAAAGAGGGACCCTGAGCAATGTGATGGATATATCCTTAGCAGCATTCCTACAACAGACACTTTAAGGAGTCTCCAAGGACTCTTAATTAGTGTCAGCTCAGCTCAGAGCAGGGGACAAGGGGAACCTATCATGAATAGTTCTGTCTGCACTTCTACCCAGTTCCCCTTTGTCTCTGACTGCAATCTCTCTTGCTGCAGCCAAAGACCATTATGCCATCCTCAGATTCAGATAATATTTGTCTGCCATTGTAGGACTAAAAAAACAAAAACAAAAAAAAACATTTTTACAGATGGGAAAAATGCCATCAATTTGCATTATTTGGAATAAAAAGGTGGCTGTTAGAATATTTTTGAAAGAAAGTATTGTTACTGAATAGACACATTGACATGGTTGCTGGTACAAATAAGTATCTTCTAGATCTATTCAAGTTATTCAAATAAAACACTAGGAATTAACTCATAAACTATTATGTGTCAGTTTGTGTTTGCTAAAGTCACTGACTATGGTGTACTCTAGAAAGCCTTAATACCTATTTCATCAAATCCAAGATGGCACCAACTTTAAGCTCCCATGTCCTTTAAAGGAAAAAAAAAATCTGGAAATTATCATTGTAAGACTCAATTTCAGGATGTGGCTCAGAAGCTATGAAAAATGGTAAGAGCTAATGTTTAGTAAAGATTAACTATGATTAGGTACTGTGCTAAGCATTTTACATAAACAGTCTCTTTTATTCCCTGTGAGCTATAGGAGGACAGATGCCTTTATGATCACCTCCTACAGATGATGAAGCCAGAACTAGTCACCTCAATCCATAAAGCTGATACATGGTGGAGAACCACAGTGAACTCACAACTGCCTGACGGGGAGCCTGAGCTCCTAGCTGCTATAGTAAAATATCTTCTGTGGTATCATTTGCTTATTTCTTAGATCAGGCATGTGGAACCTTCTAGGGAAGCTATCTGTCCACCAAAAGGGTCAATCAGTCAGTCTAGCAGTATATACAAATAAAAAACAAACTGATTTTGTTTCTTCCCCTCTAAGATTGAAATTTATAGAGCCCTAAACAAGTTTTTTTTTTTTAATTAAGAACATAATAATATATTCATCCCAGCAGAGGCATTCCAGAAACCACTTTGAGCTGTGGTACTGATTATTGGAGCAATATACTAACAGAAATAGACCCAGTGAAGCCCAGGACCAATTTGCTCATTGTTCTCAGTGCAAATGCCAATGTTAGCACGAGCTTCTCAGAATATAAAAATTCCTTAATGGTGATATTCTCCCCAGGTGAGAAGAAACTATATTTGAAGGCAGCCCAGCATCTCTCATCTTTCTATTGCCCATAAACAGCTGAGGTGGGGATTTTCAATGTGTTTCATAGAAATTAAAGTGGGTTGCTTCTTCAATTGGTTCACAGGTTCCTTGATCACAGAGGCTTATCAGAATCACCTGGAAACTTTCTCAGATACATATATTTGGGTCCCTCCCCCAAACGACCACTAACTCAGAATGCCTAGAGATAGGCCGAGGAATACATATTTCAAAAATCTCTCTTCTGGATAATTCTGATGCCAGCTCCAGGTTAAGAGACCTGGTAGCAATTTTCATCAGAGCTGAATCTCTAAAGGAAGTGGTGCCTAGAGATGGTGCAGAGCCAGCAGCCAAAAGACCTGGCTCAACTTTTACTCATGACCTTCAACTACATCTCTTTCTCTGCCCGCAAAATTTAGAAATTATCAATAAACCAATTGACAATGGTTCAATATAGTCCCACAGTACACTCAAAACTAAACTGTGGTCTGACAACCACCGCATGCCTGCACTCTCTCTTCTACTTACTGGCCTGGCTCTCTACTAAAAAGGAAGAGTCCGGCAAACACATATACCTGCATCTACAGATATGCAGGATACATAATATTCTTAGCCTGGCAAAATTTAGCCCTAGTCTGCCTTTTTTAGCCCAGCTGCAGGCTCCTAGATGTGTGCACCCCCCCACATACACATACACACACTCACAAACCCTCACCTCTACAACCACTATTGGAGTCCCATCACTCCCTTCAGTATAAAGACAGAAAGTCCATAGTGTGACCTATATGACCTGTTCCTCCTCCCATAGCTCCCTAATCCCATCTCCCGCTAATTTCCTTCTCCTTCACTCAGTAGCAGCCACGTTGGTTGCTTTGCTAATTTCTAGATCATGTCAGGATTGCTCCTGCCTCAGGACCTTTGCACTCAGAGTTCTTTCAGTAGTACTCTTCCCCAGACAACCACATGGCTGTCACTCCCTCATTTCCTTCAGCACTTTACTCAAAGTCCCCTTCTAGTGGGGCCTTTCCTGGCTATGTTATCTAAAATGTCAAGCCCCTACCCTGGCATTTCATGTATTACTTGCCTGCTTTATCTTTTCTCTGTAGCCCTTATTGCTATCAATCTTCCAGGTGTATTTCAGAATGTAGAAAGAGAAAAGATGCCTAAGAAAATGCACTAAAAACAAAAATGACAAAACACCCCCACAGAATTTCACATTCTGACCTATTACTAACCAGAGAGGATGAAATTCTGGCCAAAGTTAGAGTAAGTCTAATAAGAACCAGGAAGAAGGTAACAGAAAGGATACCCACTTATGTGAACAATGTTGTTTTTTTTTTAATTTTTAACATGTATTCATTTTTGAGAGACAGTGTGAGCAGGGGAGGGGCAGAGAGAGAGGGTAACCCAGAATCCAAAGCAGGCTCCAGGCTCTGAGCTATCAGCACAGAGCCCAATGAGGGGCTCAAACCCATGGACTTCGAGATCATGACCTGAGCTGAAGTCAGACACCCAACCGACTGACCCACCCAGGTGCCTAACAAGGGGTTTTCTACTACAATGAAGAGACATCCCTAGATAAAAGTAAAAAGCAGATTCCATGAAGTCTACTAGGAGTAGCAAAGAAAGACCATAGGGGAAACTCACTAAGAAAAGGGCATACATAACAGAGCTGAGTAGTAAAACCAGAGCTTAAGTAACAAAATTAACTGGATATTTCCATATAGTAATGCAAAATACAATTTTAAAGATTTTCTAGAGACTTGGTGCACCGTGTCTGGTGACTGCAACATGGCCAGCCATGGAAACCTGTGTTTTGCAGATTTGCTGGACCTAGTAGATATGGCAAGTCTTGGATATCCATGAACTCAAAGATAAATTATGAGACCACTCAGGGGAAGTCTAAAGACAAGGTAGTAGCAACATGGCTGGACTCAGAATGGTGCTATCCTAACACAACATAGAAAATATGGACATGATGAGAAATTCCAAGTCTCATTTTTTTTTAAGGCAGAATTTCCCTAAGTTCTTTTCCTGCATACTAAATTGACAAAGCAATAAGAGAAGTGCTATTCTAGACTTGCTTTTGATCATCAACGAAGGAGTGATCGGGATCATAAAGATGAGAAAAATTTTAGGAAAAATAACTATGAAGAGCCAAATAAGTAAATGGTGAGTTTCATATTCACAACTTTGGGGTGGGGGGAGGCAAATTCAAGTTCAGAGCCAAAAGACCACTGGTCCCATGGTCAGAAATTGATTCAACAAAATTGAGCATATGCTATGTGCTAAGTTCTATGGCTAAAATACAGCATTGAACAAAGCAAGTTCCTGTCCAGGTGAAACTTACAGTACAGACAGGGGAGGGAGGAACAAAAAGCAAATATACAAATAAATATATAATAAAATGTCAAGTAGTGATAGGTGTTATTAAAAACTAGAGCAAACTCTTTGGACAAATGGCTGATTCTCGGACTGGGACAGGAAATATACAAGATAAACTTAATACATCTTGTATGCACAAAGTAAGGAAGTGCTCAAAAACAAAGACCAAAAAACCCCACACTAAGGGGAGTGTGTCAAAGGGACATGGGAGCAAAATGAAAGTGCTTTAATAGCCAAAACTGGAATAATTTTAGCAACAAAATAAAGTAGTATCGAATTATAACCCAAGATGTAAAGTAAACGTCTATGAGTCCATACTGAAATAAGTAAATGATTGAATAAGTAAGCAAATGGAGAAGAGACAAATCTCCCGTGCAGAATTCCAAATAATCTATGTAAATGACTCTCCCTCAAGGGGGTGGAACATAATTCTCACTCCTTAAGTGTGGGCTGCACGTAGTGATTTCTTTCCAAAGGCACAGGGCAAAACAGGGTCGTGTGCATTCTTGAGCTGACCTGCCAGAATGATGTCTCATTCTGGCACTTGGATATACTAGCTGTATGGCCTTGGGAAAGTCACTTACTGATGGAAATTCCTCATCTATAAGATGCAAATCCTACTAGAATTTGCCCCTGATGGTTGTAAGGATTAAATGAGTTAATATATATGAAGCACTAATATTCCTTGGCTTACAATAAGTGCCGTATAAGAACCTAGTTGTTGTTATATGGAAACAATTGCAAGTGCTAAGCAAAAGAATACTACTAGTTCATATTCTTTTTTTAATTAAAACAAATTTTTTAATGTTTATTCTTGAGAGAGAAAGAGAGAGACACACACACAGAATATGAAGCAGGCCCCGAGCTCCAAGCTGTCAGCACAGAGCTTGACATGGGGCTCAAACTCACAAACCAGGAGATCATGACCTGAGCCAAAGTCAGACGCTTAACCAACTGAGCCACCCAGATGCCCCTCATATTAGTTCTTTAAGGGATATCTCTATGCTCACTGTGGAGAATAGATTTTAGGGTGGTGAGAGTAGGTCTGAGAGGTCAATTTGGAAGCCAGAAGACAGTGGTGGAGATCGTGATGGAAGCTTAAGCCAAGGTGGTTATGGTGGGAGTGATTAAAAAAATGTATATATAGCTTCAGGGTTTCTTGAAAGTAAAATTGGCAAGATGCACTAATAAATTAGAAACAGTGTGTAGGTGAAGGGGAGGAGGAACCATGTCTCCAAGAACTTTGAGTAATTGAATGAGTGGTCATTGCCAGGTACTGAGGGGGACCCTGAGGGAATGCTCATTTGGTTGCTTTTTGTCAAAGGTATTAAGAAATGTTAAGAGAGAAATGCTCTAGTGAAATGAAAAGGTTTCAAAAATTCAATTCTGACAATATAGTTACAAATGATACCAATAAGGGCAAGAGAAGAAACTTAGGTAGTTATAGGGTTTGTTATTTAACGAACTCAGAGTTTTTAAGTCAGAAGATAGATGGAATTGGGGAGCTGGGGTGACTCACTCGGTTAAGTGTTCAACTCTGACTCTTGATTTCGGCTCAGGTCATAATCCCACGTTTCTCCCACAACTGGCTTTGTCCTGATAGCACATAGTCTGTTTAGGATTCTATCTTCCTCTACTCTCTCTGCCCCTCCCCTGCTTACAATCCCTTTCTCTCTCTCAAAAATAAACATTAAAAAAATAGAATGGCATAATACTACACCCGCACATTGTACCAATGTCAATTTCCTGGTTTTGATATTATATTACAGTTAAGAAAGGTGTAACATTGGGGAAAACTAGAAGGAGGGTACTTAAGACCTCTCTGTACTATCTTTGCAACTTCCTGAGAATCTATCATTATTTCAAAATTAAAAGCTTAAAAAATTTCTCACGTTCAGAAGAAGAAAATAACAGATATTCTAGAGTTTTAGGTAAGTACAAGATACATTGTGAATCAATACTGTGATGTATCACAGACTATGAGTCTGGAGTTCTCTCTTGTCCAGCAATATAGCAGATGCAGAATTGAATACAAGGGAGACCAACGTCCAGAAGACAAGAGCCCTGAACAGGCATTGTGCCTCCGTATTTATGGAGCTCACAAGATATTACCCACGTGGTGAACGTGAAGAAAACAAGATCTTACACACGTGAATGTGGAAAAAAACAATCAGACAGTAATCATTAACTTGTGTGTGTAAGAAGCAAAGGACCTGGGGGGCAAGTGGTGTTTGTGATCGAGATACTTCAGTATATTGGCATCAGATGGAAAGTAATCTCCTGCAGGTGATATAACAAGTTACTTGTGATCCCATTACAATATCTCGCTGACTAACCTTGAGTGTTTTTGCCCCGTGGTGGCGGCTTTCCACCCTAAGCTTTCTTCCAGCCCATTTATGTAAGTAGAACCTATCTCCCCACAGTGATGTGGTTGACAAATAATGTTGATGTGACTAGAATGCGAGTATAACATTCCAAAGAGGGACTGTAGAAATACCACTTTGTTTTGCTCAGGTCAATCCACATCTGAAGTGGTAAATTCAACTCTGGATGCCACACTTTTAGATTAACAGGCACACTGAATGACAACTAGACAAAACACCCAGAACTGGGCAGCCCTGTCGTATAAAAAATAGCTGAAAGAGGCAAAGAGATTTAGCCAAGAAAATCAGACTTCCGTGAGATATAACAGATGTCTTCAAATACATGACAGATCGTCAGTTAGTAATCAAATTTAGGTGAGTCTTTGACATCCCTTTAGAGGCAATAAACTTACTTTACTTTTCACAAAATAAAAGTATTTTTTAAAGAGCACTTAGAGAAACCATTTTGGCTGCATTAAACTTTCTCATATTTATTTATTTATAATCAATTGCAGTTTGTTTTATTTTTTTAATCTTAATCCCAGTATCATTAATGACAGTGCTATATTAGTTTCAGGTGTACAATACAGGGATTCAGCAATTCCATACTTTACTACTCAGTGCTCATCAGGGCAGGTATACTCTTAATCCCCACCACCTCCTCTCTAGTAACCATCCGTTTGTCCTCTGTAATTAAGAGTCTGAGGTTTATTGGTTTGTCTCTTTCCCCCCCCCCCCTTTGTTTGATTTGTTTCTTAAATTACACATATGAGTGAAATCATATGGCAGTATTTGTCTTTCCCTGGTTTGTTTCACTTAGCATTATACTCTCTAGCTCCATCCATGTGGTTGCAAATGGAAAGATTTCATTCCTTTTTATGACTCTGTGTGTGTGCCGTATCCTCTTTATCCATTTATCTATTAATGGACCCTTGGGCTGCTTCCATAATTTGGCTTTTATAAGTAATGCTGCAATAAACATAAGGGTGCACATATTCCTTCAAATTAGTGTTTTCATTTTCTTTGGGTAAAAAAATTTCTGATTTTTAAAACAACTGAAGCAGAATAAACCTGGAACATTAAAATGTTCTCCCAACTTAATCTTAACTTACATTTTGTTTGGTTTGAAAGTGAATCACTAATTTTAAGGAGTCTGCACTTTCTTACCACCACCTTCAACCATCTCGCCCTGCAACTGTCTCAAGAGCTATTGAGATACAAGATCTGTGATTTGGACTTAGGGATCAGCTGTCAGTCAACCCTTCAGATAGGAACAAGAAGTTTTAAATATTTGCCAGGGTGCCTGGGTGACTCAGTCAGTTCGGCGTCCAACTTCAGCTCAGATGATGATCTCCTGGTTCGTGAGTTCAAGGCCCACATCATGCTCTGTGCTGACAGCTCAGAGCCTGGAGCCTGCTTCAGATCTGTGTCTCCTTCTCTCTCTGCCCCTCCCCTGCTTGTGCTGCCTCTCTCTCTCTCTCTCTCAAAAATAAATAAACATCAAACAAACAAAAGATTTTTTAAAAGTATATTTGTCTTGACCTGCAAGAATGGGTCACAGCACCTTTCCTATTTTCCTACTTGCCCTGTAGTTAGAAGGGAAGAGGACTGCAATATTGCAAGGTTAATGTTGCTACCTCTTAACATTAAATTAATATTAATTCCTGCCTCTTAATATTATGACACTGCAGTGGAGGTTACACAAAAATCTAGAAACAAAGGAATTATTTGGCAGTTGGCTATAATAAAAGGCTACAAAAAGTACAACAATAAAACCCACTATAAAGAATCTTCCAGACACCGACTTCCATATCCTGATTATGATGGAGTTCTTCACTGAGCAGTCTCACTGCCATGTGCCTATTCAGTCTACTGAGGGGCTTTTCTGTTTCTGACCCAGCAGAAATCAATGTACTGCTTTAGCCAAAAGAGGCAAACAAAATGCTGAACGTTCTCATGAACCAAAAAAAAAAATGGAGATTATTATTCTTTTTTCAAAGAAAACCAAACTCTTGGTACACCTGGAATAGAGAGGGCATAGAGTTCTGGATGCTTGCTGTCTGGAAAGACACACACAGGGAAGATGGCTGGAGAAAAGAATGAAGCCAGGGAGAGGATTTGCACACTTAGGGTGTGCCAGGCTTTTTACCAAAGGGGTTGTTATTTGCACTATTTCATGTGAGGTTCACAGACATGCTACAAAGTGAGGTCATATTACTACTCTCACGTTACAAGTGAAGAAACTGGGGCTTGGAGTGGTTAAGTAATTTGCCCAAGGACACCCAACTAAAAAGTGACAGACGTGGGATTCAACCACAATGATCCATTCTGCGACCACTAAACATGAAGCCTTAACACTGAGTCCATTCTCCCTATCTTCTTCTGAAGAATAAGGTTTCAGAAAGCTGATGAGACTTGCCCACAGTTGGCTTGTGGCAAAACTGAAGCTTGAACTAAGGTCTCCTGACTTCCAGGCCAGGACCTTCCTGCTGTGCCATGGGACCACTCAGTCTGGAAAGGTAAAAGCTGAGCAGGGATATCATCAAACTTTGAAAATCACAAAGGATACGAAGACAGTAAATAAAATCTTTTGAAACCCAATAGTATAAAAAAACTAGGACAAGGAATCATTCTGGAAGCTTGAGGGAGACACATTTAAAACAAGAGGGGAAATGCTGTTGTACATATGCGTCAATGCACTGACAGAACTCATTCCTCCTAGAAAGCAGTAGAAGCTGAGAACACGCATCCAAATAAGATGTTAGGTTTTATTTTGATTAAGTTTATTGAACACTCTGTGTTCTATGTGCTTGTTACGAGCTTAATTGTGCCCCCAACCCCCACTCCAAACTTCAAATGTTGAAGCTCTAACCCTCATGATCTCAGAATGTGACTGCATTTGGAGATAGGGCCTTTAAAGGAGTGATTAGTCCAAAGGAGACCGTTAGGGTGAGCCCTAATCCAGTGTGACTGGTGCCCTTATAAAGAGAGATTAGGACACACGCAAAAACGCCAAGGGCATGTGTGCACAGAGGAAAGACCTTGTGAGGACAAAGCAAGATGGCGGCCATCTGCAAGCCAGGGAGAGAGACTTCAGAAGGAAAGAACCCATGACAACACCTTAATCTTGGACTTCCAGTCTCAAGAACTGTGAGAAACAAATTTCTGTTATTTAAGACACCTAGTCTGTGGTCCTTTGTGTTAGCAGCCTTAGCAAACATAATACTTTGCAAATATACATTCCCTAATCCTTGTAACAACCTTTCATGTAGAAACTATTATTATCCCCATACTACAAATGAAGAACCTGAGGCTTAGAAAGGTTAATTTCATCCTTGTCACTTACTCACTAGTAAGTGACAGAGTAGGGATACATTCACGAGTCACAGAACCCTAGTGGATTATCAAAGGAGTCAGGGCTCTGCCTCTAAACTTAGCAGGCAGACTTCAACAAAGATACATCTCATACACCATTTTGCTCAGTGCTTCTAGACCAGGTAGATGGAAGCTACAAACTAATGTGACAATTTGTGTGGGCTTATGAAATGTTGAGGAAGTCACCTATTAATAACACACAGTGTAAAGGTCAGAGCACTGAATTGGGCACCAGAACACTCGAGGTCAAATCCAATCCCCATGGCTTTTCTAATGCCCAGGTATTCCTGAGCACTTAATTTCTAAATCTGTTTTCTAATCTGTGAAAAAGAAATAATACCTGCCTACTGCTTTTTGGTGTTGCTTTAATTACGTTAACATTTTATACTCACCCTGCTGCATTAGAGCTCTCTTTAATATCACTAACACTTTAGCACAGTTTCTTTGCATACGATTGGCCCTCAAAAACTGCCCAACGAATGAAGATGGAAGTTCTCAGCATAAGGCACTCTGGTCAATACATCGAAACATCACTATATTGCAATTTCTTTTTTTTTTTTTTTTTCAAGCCCTGGTAATCTTAAAGGTTGGAAAGCGGATGAGTCAGGAAGCAAATCCAAGGGCCCAGGTAGCTCCAAGGAAGATGGCATAAGAGACAGCTGTAGTCTGCTCTTAAAGGATAAGATGTAAGGCCCGACCTCACAGCGTATATCCCTCACTTTCTCCTCTTCTGTGTCTGAGATACAGCTGTTCCCATGTCACCTTCATCTATAATCTACTGCCTTTTCCCAGAGTCTTAAGATTAGCCAATCTGTACAAAGGAGCAGGAAGGAGCTCTATAAACTTGAATGGAAGCCTTTGTCCATGTCCTTCACTGGAGGACTCCCTAAATCCCTTTCCCAAGAGCCATCATGGGTCCCCAGCAGTAGAGAGTCTACCTTGCCTTCCTGGCCCGCCATCCTATCAGGGGAGGAGAAATGTTACACCCAGAATAAACACTCACCAAACATTTTCCCAGTGATTCAGAGGGTGTGGGATGAGCTGCTCGCAGTCCAACCATTCTGCCACAAACAATAGCAGAATCGTGCATTCAGTTATTTGTTTATTCACCAATTCATTTGTTCGGCAAATGTTTAGTGAGTGCCTTCTATGTGCCAAGCACTGTTCCAGGTGCCAAGGGTACCACAGAGACAAAACTCCCTGGCCTCATGCAGCTTACATCATCACTGAGAGGAAGCAATAAGCAAAATAAATAAGTATGAGATAAAACTTGCTAGGTAAGATGTGTTATGGAGAAAAATAAATTAAGAAAGGAGATTAGAAAATGCTGAGATAAAGACCTAAAGATGATAGTGTAAGATGTGCAAAAACTAGAGAGAAGTTCAGGGAGAGGCCTGAGAATGTGACTGGGATATTCTAGAAACAAACAGAGGCCAGCAAAGCTGAGGCAGAGTTAACAATGTGACAAGTCACAGAGCTAGTAGGAAGCCGTATTAGAGAGAACTCTGTGGGCCACCATAAAAACTTTGGCTTCTACTCTGAGTGAGAAGGGGAGTCATTTGGGACTTTTGAGGAGTGACCTGATCTAAATTAGTTTTGTAGGATTCCCTCTGACTGCTGTGTGAAGAATCGAGTAGATGGGGTGGCGGTGGGGGGGGTGGGCAGGGAGGAGCACACAGGTGCAAGCAGAGCACTCAGGAACTGTTGTAATACTGTAGGTAAGAACTAACAATGGCTTGGAGCAGGATGATAACTAGTTGAGGTGGGGAGAAGTGATTCTGGGAGACATTCTAAAGGGGCAGTCAACAGGATATGCCTTCAGCCCTGTTGTGGGATGTAAGAGTAGGAGAGTCAAGGAAGGGCGACGCTGCCACTAACTGAGATGAGGAAGACTATGGGAGAGCAAGTTCGAAGGACGGAGGACATCAGCCTGTCATCTGAAAGATGCTTAGCTGGATATGCCTTTTGATATTCGATTGGAGATGACAAGTGGGCCGGTGGCTATAGGAGGCTGGATGCAGGGAGGAGGTCTGTGCTAGAGATGGACGTTGGGAATTGTCAGCATCTAGATGGCACAAATACACAGTCCGCTAGATGAAAAACGCTGATGGTGAATGTGGGTAGAAGAGAGACACGGCCCTGACTGACTGCAGGGAGGCTGCCAGCATTGAACATCAGAGTAAGAGGACTCAGGAAGTAAGGGCTCAAGAAAGCAAGGAAAATATGGCTCCTTCTCTGCCCATCCTGTTCTCTCTCCAACTCTCATTTTTCTTTTCTACTTTCACTCCACCTCTCTCAGCTTTATTCTTAGGTGAATAAAGAGGATTTCTATCAAAGTGTGTGAACGAGGATAAGTATTTACCAGGTAAACACTATCTTTCTAATTGTGTGGTTCTTTTTAAAAGGCACACAGATTGTGGCTCAGTGTGTTGTTACAACATGTGGATCAGCCAGAACATCCAGTTACTCAGCTCTGTGGGTTCTGTGGCCACCTGCCGAGTAGAGTTGGATATATTCTCTTTACTGCTGTTGTTGTTATTGTTCAAGAAGGCTTTGGCCTTCACTGCACCCCTCCCTCCTTCCTTCTCCCACTCCCCACCCCCTGATCAGAGGGCAGTGAATGCTCACATCATTTCACTTTGGTCCAGCTGCCAGGCTGGGGAACAGATGTTGTATTGTTAACACAAAGAAGAAAACAAACAGCCCCACTCCTCTGTGTTCTCCTGCCTCTCCCCTCCATCCCCATTTTAGCCCCCCGGTGAAAATGGGCAAACAATGTTGGGAGAAGAAAGGATGGGGCTCCAGTGAGTAATGCCATCCTCCCCAGCCAAGGTTGAGCCCTGACCGGAGGTGCACAGAGCGTTCCCCCAGCCCTGTTTACAGCAGACACGGGTTCAGTCAGCTGAGAGGGCTGGCTCGTGGCTGGTGACGTGAGGATGTTCTCACTGAGAGAAGCATTGAGAGGAGGAAGACAATGGCCCTCTTCTGTGTGTGGCCCCAGGAACAAATCTACCTGCATTTATGGGCAGTAGCTACGACCAAAAGACGTAGGGACAACCCTAGGGGTAGAAGGAAATGATATCTTGGCTAAAGTCTATCTTTCTATGTTTGATTATTCCTTCTTTGAAAGTTTTTAAGAGACGGGAGGGTGGGTGGGTAATTTCTCTTCTGGAGACCACAGGTTCAGAGTCTTCTGACTTTTCTTTCATTTCTCATGTAGACCCTTTCCTTAGATGAGGGGATATGGGAGGTTGCAGGGGTGGATGAGCATGGGAAGTCTAGTGTGAAGGTTATAAGTGAGCCACACATGGAGATGAGGAGGCCAAGTGAGAAGCAGAGTGTGTAGGGCCTTGTCAGCTAGCCTAAGTAGTTGGAGCTTCCCTTGAAGTCATTCAGTGGCAACAGAAAGATTTTAGCAAGGAAAGTGACATACAGGAAGCAGATCTACAACCCTATGAAGGATGGATGGGGAGGGAGAGCTAATTAAAGACTGCTATAACAATCCAGGTAGCAGACAGCAAAAGCTCTAAGATAACATTAAACATGGCTCACTTGCCGTCAGTGAGACAAAATCAACAGGGCTTAGGAACCAACTGGGCATGGAGAGAGAGTAGCTGAGGATAGCAAAAGCCATAGTAAGAATGTAATGGTTCTACTCCCTGAAAAAGTTATGCCCACCACCATCCCCATACGTCATTCAAAATGAAAGTAATATCTAGTCATAAAAGAGGTGTAAGCAATTCCAAAAAGTTTCTGTTTTTTCTAGGATGGCTGCTCTGATACACTTTCTGAGCACTAAATTCGTTGAAGATAATTTCTTGGCACCTCGTTTTGTTTTCTTGGTGTTTCAAAGCGTTGTGTTTTTGTGCTTATTGGATAATCTGATACTGAGAGGAGTTGCAGAATTCACGTGTGGTCCACAAGATGGTCAATGTGCCTTTCACAGAGAAGGGGGATGCAGGAAGAGGAGCAGTGCGAGATGGAGTGGGAATGATGAGCTCAGTCTTGGACTTGTGAGTGTGAAGTATCAATGGAGACAGACACTGCCAGAAGGCAGCTGATTAGATGGGTCTGGAGCGGAGATGGTAGAACTGGGTATCATCAGCACTCATGGGTGGAGGGGGTGGGGCGAGAGTCATGGGAACGGATAAGGTCATCCAGGGTGAATGTGTGAAAGGAGAGAGGAGACAGCCTGCAATGAAACCTGCAGACAATTAGCATGTTGGGGATTGGGCAGGAAAAAGAGACTGCTGAGGGGTATCCAGAAAGATTGAAGAAAATTCAGGAGAAAGTGGAGCCCCAAAGACTAAGGATCAAAGGAGTTTCAAGAAGAAGGAAATAATTGGGGCACCCAGGTGGCTATGTTGACTAAGTGTGACTCTTGATTTTGGCTCAGGTCATGATCTCAGGGTCCTGAGATGGAGCCCTGCACCCGGCTCTGCACCGGGTGTGGAGCCTGCATGAGATTCTCTCTCCCCTTCTCCCTCTGCCCCTCCGCTACTTTCTCTCTCTCTCTCTCTCTCTCTCTCTCTCTCTCTGTCTCTGTCTCAAAAAAAAAGGAGGAAATAAGCGACAGCATCAAACAGTATAGACCCATTCAAGTCAGATAAGAGGATGGGCAGAGCTGTATAGCACCACTTCATGTACCATCAAAGAGGTTACTGGTGGCCTTATTATTGACAGCAATTTCTGGGGACTTGTATATGTGGAAGGGTGAGTGAGAAGCAAATGAAAAGTAAAGAAGAGATAGGAAGTTTACACTATTAGTGGTAGTATAGAGGAATGGAAGGTTGAGAGACGGTTTTATGTAGAGAACACATTAATATCTCATTTATGCCTGCCAGGCAAAACTTCATGACATACCAGATTTGGGGGCAGGTGACGAGGCTTTAATACATAAATAAGTTTTAGGAGATTTCTCTTTGGACCACCTACAGGCTACAGAGAGTCAGTTGAGGCAATAATTTTGCTTGGCTTGGATACAATATTCTGGAAAGTTAGACAAGCACTTCTCAGGCACCTACTATGCTTTTTGGTTCAAGTATGAGCTGCTGTGGGGAATTCAGAAACAAGTTGCTCAAGAAGCTCATCATGTCATGGAGAGAAAACATGTCAGAGGCTGCAGATCTACAAAGTGAAACACCCAAGGTGTTTGTGCTCCACAGTGTTTTTGTAAAATTGAACCATCATTTTTTAAAAAATCATGTAAAAATCTGGATATCTGGCTTTTGTTGAAAAACTGGAAGAAATATGACCCTTGGCCTGCTTTTCTGACAGACAGCAGTTGACTGGGGCAAAGGTATAGTTGCCCATTCCTGAGAGCACTTGTTCTCCTCTTCACTCCTGTCCTTGGAGCTCTCTACTAGCTGACTAGTGGAGAAGACTGCATTTTCATTTGCTGCCTAGCCCTTGGGAGGCATGTGTGTTGTGACCACACCTGAGGACAATCTAAGTTGTAAATTACTACATGCTAAAATGTGTGATGCCGACAACTGGGACGCTGGCATTCAGGGAAAGGAGAAATAAGTGGAATTTAATTGTTGAACATAGCTTCATAGACTTGGCCTTGACAAGTAGGTAGGATAAGGCCTTGACAAGTAGGTAGACCTTGACCTTGACAGGTGGTTGGGTGGATAAGTGAATAGATGAAAGAGAGAAAAGATTTTCCTTGGGTTCAGGGTTGGATTTGAGGTATTTGTATGGCAGGCGATGGGTGGAATTGAAGAAACACAGATCTGGCACTTTTCATTTAAAATCTGAAAACTACTTGTTTTCAGAATAGGGGGAAGACATTTCAACTTATCTGTGGACAGATCTGTTATCTGTAATTTCTTTATTCCCCCATGACTGTCCTGTTGCAGACAGCTTCCTAGTCAACAGCAGTAATCATATATAGTGATATTATAAGATGTTGCTCCCTTAAAAGTCAAATACAAAGATCATATAACATCAGGATTTTATATCTATACAAGAGTCACATTCTGGCTTGGCACAGGTGCATCAATCCCAATTCCATGCTCAATCATAATACCCAAGTAATCTTTCTTTTCTTCTTTTCCAGCTAGCTGTTTGTGCCCATCTCCAAAGAGGGTGCTCTGTGGGTTCAATGAGCTGAGGTTCCAACCTCGCATCCAGTTCTAAGTTTTGGAGAGCATCTGAAATTGTCTCAAAGGGGTAATCACTTATTAATCCTTTGGATGATTTCTAAAGTCCAAGAATGAAACAAAGTCTCCCTAAAATGAAAGAGGGAAAACCATTTCCATAAATTGGAAAACCAATTTACCAATGTAATTCATTGACCCCTGTTCCAAGGACCTGGCCCTTGCACTGCATTTTCTGTCTTCCAAATATGACCAAATGTGTGTGAAAAAGCCTACTTGCCACCAGATGACCCTAAAATGTAATACCTTCACTATTAAATAAGAACAGACAAGTAGGAAACATGAGAACCAAAGGAAACACTTCAACATGAAAGATGGAGATAATGACAAACAGTTATAAAACAACCTGAAGGTGGGGCACCTGGGTGGCTCAGTCAGTTGAGCACCTGACTTCAGCTCAGGTCATGATCTCATGGTCCATGAATTCAAGCCCCACGTTGGGCTCTGTGCTGACAGCTCGGAGCCTGGAGCCTGCTTTGGACTCTGTGTCTCCCTCTCTCTCTGCCCCTCCCTCACTTGCACTCGGTCTTTCTCTATCTCTCTCAAAAATAAATAAACATTAAAAAAAATTTTAAAAAAACCAACCTGAAGGAAGCAAAGGCAATTCAGAAAACAGAAAACTACCATGAATATGTAATTAGTATCTTCAGAGATGCAGAATACAGATTGTACACATGAAACAAGAATAAGATACCAAAACAACAACAAAGGGAATCATGAGAATAAGAAAAAGTGCTTTATTGATGAAATTTATTGTGAAGATACAATAATAAACTCAGTGGAAACTGTATGAAGTTGAAGGAATCTCCCAAAAGGTATAAAAATGTGTGAAGTGATGTATAAGTAGATTAAAAATCAGAGAATCGATCCAGGGACTTATCTTCCAAACAATGATATTCCAGAAAGAAAAAAGAAAGAGAGAGAAATAATAGAAAAAACATTATAAAAAGATACAAGAAATTGAAGAACACAAAGTTCCAAATTGAAAGGGCCCAGAAAGTGCCCAACACAATGAAGAAAAAGGGACTCACACTGAAGTATATAGTCATGGAATTTTAACATACTGTGGATAAACAGAAGCTTTTAGGGAGAAAAACATGTTACAAAGAAATGAGGAGTATGAATAGCAGCAGACTTTTCAACACCAGCACTAGAAGTTAGTAGACAAAAAAATTTTTTGAAGGAAAAGTATTTCCCAACTAAGAGCCCCAAATAAACACGAGCATCAAATACAGAAATTTTTATGCAGACAAGATTTCAAAATATTTAGTGTCTATGGACATTTCCTCAGAGAATTCTTAGGGAATGTGTCCCAGTGAAACGAGGTATAAACCAATAAAGGGGAAGGCACGGGATCCAGGAAATAGGAGATGCAACATAAGAAAAAGATGATGCAAATTCCAAAAATTACTATGAAACGACTATGAAATGAGGTCCCATGTGGACATGTTTTCAGTGGGTCAGGAGAGCAAGCCAGAGAGGAGCTGGAGGACAGAGACCCCTGGAGAAAGGTCTACAGGACAAAAAATGGAGCTGTACGTATAGCAGGCTTCAAAATTAAAGAGAAATTATCTCCATCCCCCACAGACACCAGGTTTGACCACATAGAAATCTGTACAGAGAGGATGTTGAATGGTGTAGGGGAATTCAGTCATAGATACAAAAGATAACGGACAAAAAATAAGAAGAAAGAGGAGGAAGGGGGTGGGGAGGAGGAAGAATGCAATCATAAATTACTGGAAAAAAAAACAAAAGGTTAGAATTATAGTCCACTACTTGGCTTAGCATGAACAATCTTTCAGTGATCATAATAATCTAAACAATGAATATAGTTTTAATTTTCTGTTGGAGGAATTGGAAGCATGAGAGGAAGGAAAGGGAGTGTAAGAGATCTAAAACCTCATCTATGATAAACTTTTAAAAAATAATGTCAAATTATTAACCAAGTGACAGTAGTAGGAGCATGTCATTTAAAACTATGGAAGTTCATATGACAAGAAGGAGCTAAAGGACCTGAATGCAGTTGCCTCTGGGGAGCAAGATATGGGGGAGGTGGTCAGCCAGCTACTGGACTGCTGTGTTGGTGTTTCTAGCACATTCGACTTGTTTCGACTCAAGGCCTATGTCACTTTGATGAAAATTTAAATTAATTTACTGTCAGAAATAAGTAGTAGCCCCCAAACAGTTTTAGAATAACTATGCCCCTACCAAGGTGAAGACCTAGAAAGATAACAACTCACTTAGATGCATTGTTTGTACTTCTGGCATTTCATCAAGTGCTTACAACCTGGAGTTACAGCAGCTCCCTTGTGCACAGTCACACTTGCAGACCAACATTTGCCCAGTGAACTCAGGCAACACCTGCTTCTGTGGGTCCATGTTTCAGGGAGAAGGAAAAGCGGATGAGTTCGACAAAATTAAGTGTCTGGGTGGGATGGAGATATTTTCACCTTCCTCTTCCAGCCTGCTATGTGTATATCTACTAGAACAGAAGTCTGAATTTTGAACAGTATTGAAACCAAAAACTAGTTCTCAGCCTCATCCAGAAAGGTCTGGACAAAGCTACAGAAAAAAAGAAAAAAAGAAAAAAGAAATAAACCCCAAAAAACAATGAGATCTGCCAAGTTGCCGAGATCTGTAGTATCTCCTCCTAACAAAAGCTATCAGCTTAGTCTGAAAAAAAAATGCTTTACCTTTTTTAGGTGCTAGAATACTTCGCACTGATAGGTAAAGTCAGAAGAGACTTTAGAAATCATCCAGGTCAACTATCCCATGAGACCCAGTGAGGCAAATGGACGTGCCCAAAGCCACCCAGCTTACTTGCATCAGAGCCAGATCTGGAATCCTGGATGGAACTCTGTACGGTCTTCCACAGAAACTGACCTGTTGCCTTCAGATAGACGAATAGATGTAAATGCTAGAGCAAGTTCAGAATCTGAACTCAGCTATAGTTCTGAGACTTGTGACCCATCCACCACTCCAAACTGCCTTGCACAGCGACAACAATGAAAGGGGGTGCTGTAAAAATCCAACAGGTCAGAGGCTTACCTCTGCCTGAACTGCCGACCTTCAGTGACATGTGAAGCAGCTGCCATGTCCTGAGGGACTTCTAGACAGAGGTGTCTAGTGGACAAGTAGGTGCTGGGGCTGAGAAGAGACTTCAGAGTCATCACACAGAAGTGGTGATTGTTGTCATACTGAAGAATGAGAATGCCCCGGGAGAATGAGAACACTGGGAGGAGAAGATGCCCCACGCAAAATCCTAAGGAACACCAATCTTAAGACAGGAAGAGTAAAGGACAAGACAAGTGGCTCCTGGAACCTACACCTGCCACCAAACGCTGCCTTGTATTATGTGTTGAAGGGAGGCATGAGATCCTCATTGCTTGTTTTCCTCTCGAGTATTAAGAATGTGTTACAAGCTTGTGCAGCCAGTGCTCAAAGTAATAGAAGAAAGGAAGAGGGAGGATTTACAGGGAGCAAAGGCATTTGAGGTCCATCCTGGAGAAGCTGGTGGGATGGTTTCTGGACTTCCTGCAGAGAAGCAGGCTGCTGCCCACTCTACCCCCATCCCAACACTGCTGCCACTGGCACAGGCCCCAGGGGAACCCAGGGAGGACAGGTGTTTCCTGGAAGGGTCGGTAGAAGGCCACCCACTCTCTGCTAGGTGGACTTAGTCCAGATCAGAGCATGTGCTGCTCAGAGCCATGTGGCATAAAGGTTGGGTAAACACGCATATTCTCTGCACTGAGGGCAAAGACCAGTGAGACTGGGATGTGACCAAAAAGGTTATCATATATGGAAAGCAAAGGGAAAAAGGCAATGACATGTACCTTTCACCTGTTAAGCATATTTCTCAGAGAAATGTCATTTTGGAAAAACACAGAAATTTCAAGTAGGAGAGTGTTGAGTTGGCCTGGAAGGGGTGTTGCTTCATGGTTAGTTTTTGACTGGCCCAAGATCTAGGAGGTTTTCTGAGCAAGAAACTCCTGATCTCCTCCCCCGTGTCCTAATTATACTAGGCCCTCTCTGGAAGCTCTCCCTGGCTGGGATTTCATACCCAAAGGGAGTAGAGAGAGCTGGAAAACACTGCAGTGGAGAAGAAAAAGCCAAGGCTTTGAAGCTAAGCAGCCTAAATTTGAACCCCGACTTTAGTGATTATTATCACTGTGACCTTGTCGGAGTTATGTAAATGTCAGGATCCTTAGTTTCTTCACCTATAAAATGGGGGTGATACTTAGTACAAAGTATTGAATGGGACAGAATTCACAAAAAGGTATGAATAGGTGCTTAATACATGCTTCCTCACCTCTTACCTCCTGCTGCTCATCTCACCCTTGAGAGCCACCCTTGAGTGGGCAAGATTACACCTCATCTTGGCTTCCTCCAACTCCTGGCAACTTAGATACATTATCTACATTGACCAGCATTTTCTCGGGACCATCAGTAGATGGGATTCTATTATGTCATCAAGTTATGGCATCCTGGATACTGCATGCTCCAATCACCAGGTATGAGCTGACATGCTTTTGTAACTCTCAGCTACTCATCTGGTTCTTTGAAAAAACATTGCATTTCTAGAAGTCATTAGAGGTAGTGGAAGTTCAATGTGGTTCATGGTCTTCTGTCATCCCCAAATCCCCAGAATGGCTATGTGTCTCAGTTAAAGACAACCCTCTCACCCCTACTCCCACCCCAACAGACCATGATACAGCTAAGCAGCTGCTGGTGGTCAGCACTGGTGAGATTTCCCTCTTTCTCTATTGTGATTCACCAGCCATGGGTACTGTCCTTTCTGGTCTCTCTCCCTGGCACATAAGTCGTTCCTCATTTGTACTTTTTTCCATGAAGCTCATGCCCTTAAACACTTCAGGCAACCTGGATATATTTAGCTTTTCTCAGGGGCCTTTGCTGACTTTGTTCCATGACTGTTGAAGATTTGGTTGTCCTCCAGAAAGAGTTTCAGGCTGACTCCCCTCACTTGGAAGTCTCATCTGGTTCTAGTGACAGCTGTGGCACTTGCATAACGGGTCATTTGAGTCACCTCAAACTATGATATTTACTTTGAGTATCAACCAGTTTGTGCTCTTGGAAGTTGACATTCTTCATTCCAGCTTCTGACCCCTTGGAACTCCTTCCCTATCTTTTCCTTGCCCTGAGCAACCTGTGGCTACCACTGTAAGCTCTCACGGTCATTTCCCATTAGGGCTAAGAAGGAAATGAGTGACTGGCAACTAATGAAAGCTTCTCAATCCTCTTCTCCAGGAGTAGGGCCACAGGTCCCAATACCGGAATCCAGCAGAGTGAGGTGCACTCAGTTAGGTGCATTTAGTGTTTACTAATTTGAATTGTTCTAATTAAGAAGAGTGGCTAGAGTCAGACTGCCTTGGCCAGTAACTAAATGAAAGAGAAATGCACACGAAGGTCATTATGTGTTTAGACGTGCTCATTTCCAAGGATCCAAAATAAGGCTCTTGGATCATGCTAAGCCTTTTATCATTTTAATGATTACTGTCTTCTCCTTAATATAGACTGTGGATAAATCAACCTATCAGCAAGCATGTATGGATCACCAACTTTGTGCAAGTAGCCATGGGCATTTCAGAAGGGAATGACAAAGGGGGAGATAAATGATTTTGGGAATGAGAACTATCTTAGGTAATGTGGGCAAAGCATGAAAAGAATCCAGCATGGTGTCTGCCCTCCTGGAGTTCACAGATTCCACGAGCATACAAAACTGACCCGTATAACATAAAGAGACAAGAACCGGGATAAAATTGTGAGGAAACGCAAGGGAACATTCTGGGGAAGCTGTGCAGAGGAGGTAGGTTGTGTTGGAGCTTGAAGAATGGTAAGGATTTGAAGGGATACAGAGCAAATGGAAGGATTTACCAGGATAAAAGAACAGTGTGAACACAGGGAACATAGACCAGAGGAGAGAACTGGCATCAGGTGCATACATGTGTATGTTGAAGACTGTCTGTAAAGAGGTAGCCTGGCTCCAGTGAAAATATGTACGAGGCCAGGAAGAAAGAAAAACTAATCTGAGGATAGTCATCCCTTGAGGGCTAAGCTATGACCCAATCAACCAAGCAGCTGCAGACTCTCCCTACTCCCCAATAATTGCACAAGCAGGCACCAGTGGGGAAGCGGAAATCTTGCCCTCGTTCCTTATAGAAATCACTAGATATTTTATGTCCTCTTTCCAGTCCCATATTCACCCCCACCCCAGTTTATCTGTTCTTACTTCATGGAAAACCAGGTTTAAAAGTGTCTGTAGAACCAAAGTAATCTACTCCAGGTCTGTGAGACCATTCACACGTCCGCCACATCGTGAAGGTTTCTAGCAGTGTCTGGGGTGGCAGATACTAATGTGAGGACTCTACCACTTGGACCACCAAAAGCTGTGGCTTCAAGAGACTGTGAGATGAACAAACAGCTGTGCCCTGGATAGAGAAGAAGTCCACACGCTTGTGATTGGCCATTGTCCTCAGTAGAACCAGTGGCCCAGGTGTTACTGCTGCCATCCTCGTTGATCCACAGAGAAGAAGGTCAGGTCTATATTAAGAATTTGTTTGACTGGTCACATGGAGAAATTGCTACTCAAAACCAGCTATTTACCAGGAAAGGAAAGCTGCCTGCAAAACAAAGGGGTAGTATACTATCCCCAGTAACTCTTTAAACCAAAGCAAACATCCAGGCAGGCCGTGTTTGCTCTGCATAGTACCTGCTTTCTGCCCTCAGTCACCTGATTCCTAAGGTTCCTGGTTGATTTCCTCCTCAGAATTAAGCTGAGGAAGGGCAGTGGGAATGTCAAAGTTCAGGATCTCTAAAGGGTAACAGGGTTAGGGGCACACAGCAGTTCTCTTGTTAAATGATGAGACTTTGGCTGGTGTTTTTTGTTTTCTGGTTTTTGTTTTTTGTTATTTGGGTTTTTTTGGTTTTTTTTCAGGAAAGTCAAGGAGCTGGGCAAGGCAAAACCTAAAAGAATCTGGAAGTCTAAGACCCTTCAACAAACAAGTGCTCCCTCCACTTATAGCTGAGGAGTCTGTATAGCTGAGGACCGGAAGGACATCAAATATGGTCTATAGAGACACTGCTCAAACTAGAGGTTCAAACCGTTAAGGCAATACCAAAAGCATTAAAATGAACATTGGAGAGACCAAATTGCTGATCACGGTGCCTAGACAGTGTCTGGGACTTACTACAAGCTGTCACAACAGTGTGATCCCAGCTTCTCCACGGACATCCCCCAAGCCTTCTTTACCTCTGAGCTTCAAAGGTATGTATGCTACCACACTGAGTCATATCAAGTTAGGAAACCTTTATGTGACCTATCCTATGGAATTTACAATCTGGCTTAGGGCCCTATGTGACACATACATCCAGCCGAGAAAATAATACAAGGTAACATATAAATACTAAAGAATAAGTGGCATGAATAAGTGCAGGGGTGTGGGGGGCAGAGCAGTGTGGCTTAGAGCACACAACAAAAAAGACAATGCTTATAATAGAAACTGAAGTCCTAGCTTGCCTTCCAGCACTTTCCATAATCTGGCCTCAACCTGCCCCTCAGCCTTACCTCCCAGGACCCCTCTACTACAATCCAACTAGACTGGACCCTAAGCTCATCTTGCTCCCTGGCTGGTTTTTTACCACTTAGCGCAAGTCTCCCTTCCCTCTCTGCTACACCAAAGGCTAACCACGCTTGAGGTCTGGCTCACATTTCTCCTGTTCCCTGACACCTTTCCAACCACCCACCAATCCCCGCCAGCCCTGAGTGACCTCACCCTGCTCTATGTCCACCAGCACTTCGTGTGCAGCACTCACCGACTGAACGTTCATTCATTCATCAGTCTCCAACAGTCTGAAGATGGCTCTAGGCTTATTTTCTCCGACTATATACCTAACCTTTGACCTGTTTGCATATCATCTCAACTATGTTCTTCTCTCTTTTACAGCTTGCATCTTGGACATCTTGCATTACCTAGCACAGAACCTAACACACGGTAGGTGATCAACAAATGTGAAATGCATGACAGCATAGAAAACTTTTTTTTTTAAGTTTATTTATTTATTTGAGAGAGGCAGAGACAGCATGAGTGGGGGAGGGGCAGAGAGAGAGGGAGAGAGAGAAGACCCCAAGTGAACTCCATGCTGCCAGCCCAGAGCCTGACGCAGGGCTCGAACTCAAGAAACCATGAGATCATGACCTGAGCCAAAACTGAGAGTCATATGCCTAACCCACCGAGCCACCCAAGCACCCCTAGAAAACCTGTTGATGCACAATTAGGTTTCCTAACTTACTCCATTTCAGTGGGTAAGAGAAAGGGCTGCATTTCATGAGGGTCTGGCACGTGTAATTGTTTGGTACTTTCTAAACACACATCATTTAAACTTTGCACAGTCTGAGAGCTAAGAATATTATCTTCAATTTACATATCAGGAAAATAAGGATCAGAGATGTTAGATAATTTGTTCAAGGTCAGTCAACAATAATGAGATAGGATTGAGATGCAAACTCTGGTGTGCCTAACTTGGAAAAACATGCTCTTTCCACCATGCTAGACTGCCTCCCACCTGACCGTCCATGGGAAGGTTGCTGACTTTCTTCCTGTGGGTCTCTCAGGTGCCCTTCCCATGACTTTCACTATGTTGGTCTGTGTGTGCCCCTCCCTTCAAGCCCCCCGCTGAAGAGGTGCTTTTCCTGGAAAGCACTGTGTGCTCCCAGATTTCTACATAATTCCCTTACAATTCCCTTAGCCTAGAAAATATTCATCCGTCTTTTCTACCTGAGAATTCTTGCTTATCCTTGTAGGGCCCACCTAAACTGAATACCCCTTCCATGAAATTTTTGGTAACCCTACCCTATAATAAAATTGCCCTCACTTCCGAGTCCCCACAACCCACCACCTCTTCCACAATTTAGAACGCACTTTATCTGTTTCAAATTCCAGCCGGTTGTTTATCTTCCGCCTCTTCTCCTAGGCTGCAAGCAACCTGAAGGCAGAGGATGCATCCTCTTCGTCTCTGTAATTCGGGGCTTGCACAACAGCAGCATGGTCTCCCAAGAGGCTGACGGTAAAGGCAGGTGACGACACCAAGAGCACTGATGCAGTAGCAGCACCAATATCTTCGGTGATTCCGCCCAGGTAATGAGCCATTGGAGACCAGTCAAAGGCAGGAAAAAGGAAGCTCCAAACAGATTTCCCATGTTTGTCCCCAACATTCAACCCAGGGGTTTCACCTTGAGACGATACAAGTCTCCAGTTTTAAGCGATTCAAAAATTACTCTACCTCTTTTCTTAATCCGGTCTGAGGTCCGACTTCTTTCCAAGATAGTTATGCCACAGGGAGAGGCTGTCATTACAGTTTCCTTGGGGATTAAAGTGCTAAGGAGAGGTGGCTGGGTGGCTCAGTTGGTTAAGCGTCTGACTCTTGGTTTCTGCTCAGGTTCATGATATCACGGTTTCGTGAGCTGGAGCCCAATGTCAGTCTCTGCGCTGACAGTGCAGAGCCAGCTTGGGATTCTCTCTCTCCTCTCTCTCTCTCTCTCTCTGCCCCTCCCCTGCTACTGTGCACTCCCAATTTCTCTCTCTCTCTCTCTCTCTCTCTCTCTCATTCTTGCTCTCACTCTTGCTCTCAAAATAAATAAATAAACTTAAAAAAGAAAGAACCTGTTGAGGCCCTACTAACTAAACTCACTGAAGCCCTAATTACCTTTCTCTCTCTACCTCACATCACCCCCCAGGCAATATATGAATGCTCTTTATGAAATATTGGATACTAAATTCTATTTTCTTTTGAATCGGTGGTTCCCTTGTCTTTTGGTTGGTCAAGCAAGATAGTTGGCTTCTCGGGCAATCCGGCCCTGCTCTTATTCCTTCCTTTACTCATTTTTCTTTCATTCCTTTCCTACTCCCAGGGGTGTCAGTCCCTGTAGAGTCCAGCTGCTGACCCTCAAAATCTGAGAATTTTGGCTGTCAGAGCCATGCCTTGGGAACTCTCCCTTGCAGCTTGTGTTGGGATTCTTTGAGGTGGGCTCACAGCTGCTGTCAGCTGTCCTTCCCACCTACACCCCATTCTCCTGTCCTGTGCTAGCCCCCAAGAACCCAAAATATTACCAACAACTGTGCCCATGTTGGGGGGCACATAGGCTATGCCAATGGCCTTTTGGATTGTGCTGGCCACCGTCTCCACAGAAAGGTACATCTCTTCTAGAATATGTGCCAGATTAAGGACAACCCAGGGAATGAGGAAAATAAACCACGATGAAGGAGAATAATGTCAGCACTCCCAGGAAAACAGATAAAAGTCTCTTGTCCAATCCGGTTTTATTTTTGGCAGAGTTCATGTTGAATTATTTTGGTTAAGCATCAAAATATACACCCACATAGTTTTGAGCCATGGTCCCAGCTGTCAGGTAAGTGGTTCACACTCTATCACAGAGGCAGTTCTCTGGTCAAAGAGTGGGAGCTTCAAAAGGGCAAATGAGCAGCTGTAAACAATTCCCCTGTGCCCACAATGGCCTGTACCCCCAGCCTTCCACCCCACCTTAAGCCCACAGATCCCATATGGAGAGCCTCATAGTGAGGGGTGTTTAATCCACCTGCCTTCCTGATAAACTTTCAGAGGGGAGAAGTGTGTGGGGTGTGTGTGTGTGTAGGGTTGAGTGGGGATGTTAATGTCATCATACTAATTTAAAACCAATCCCTGGATAAGAACACTGTCTTAGTCCTGGAAGGCAAATACCTATTTATTAAATGTTGATCACTGCCCTGGATGAATTTTTATCAGGGATATACTCAAAAAAGAATGGCAAGGGAGGGAAGAAATCAGGCTATCAAACTGTAGATACCATGTACTTTAGGCACAGATAGAGACAAAAATAGGCATTGAACAAAGAGAAGGAAATACATCAAAATGCCAGGAGAAGTTTCTTCCAGGTTGTGGAATTATGGGTGATCTTAACTTCTTTTTTTTTTTTTTTCTGTATGTTTCTGTGCTGACAAAGATTGGTGGGCGGGGGGGGGGGGGGGAGGGGAGTGGTATTGTTGTTGTTTTGTTTTTAGGGTTTTTTTTTTTTTTTACCATGAGCAAATGTGACTCTAGTAACGTTGCATGAGAGGGATAATTTTTTAAATTTGTTTTTTGAATGTAGATCACCTTGCCCGACTCAGTCTCATCAAGAAGCCCAGGTGAAAGTTGAGTGACCTGAGCACAAAGGCCTCCAGGTCTTCCTCCCCCATGACTCAGCCCTCCTTCCTGTTACTCAGCACTGTGTCCACCAGGGTGATTATCCTTATCTGAGGACAGACAGTGAGTTGAAAGCCACCCAGGAGAGGCAGCTCGGACAAGAGACTCTATGAGAACCAAGCTCAAGTGGGAGGCCTAGAGGCTACCAATGGCTGCACAGCTGAACCCCAAACCCCAGCTCACCCTGATCTCAACCTCACTCCAAAAAGATTCATTAGCAAAATGAGAAAAGGAGGAGGTCAGGAGACGGAGGGGAATGAGGCCAAGAAGCCAAGAAGGGGATTTCTAATAAAGAATTGAAACTGCTCTGTTCAAGAGCTGGCGCACTTCCAAGGACCTCTAAGGTTGGGAAGAGAAGAGCTTGGGAAAAAACCAGGAAGAGGAGGCAAGGTTCAAGTCAGCTCAAGGACATCCCACTGCCTCCTCCAGCCCCAACCTAGTCTACTCATTGTCAGATCTTTCACCTTCCCTTTTGTGTTTCTCTTATCTCCCTCTCCCAGCCTCCAGCCCCCACCCCCGTCCCCAACCTAATTCTCTCGAGGACTAACAATCTGAGCTGGTTGCTTCAGGACCTGCAGCCCCTGCAGGAGGGGGTGACAGTCACACTCCAGTTCTCATAGAGGAACTAGCTTGCAAGGTCAGGGAGGAAGTGGCGGGTGGAGCTGGTGGGTGCAGAGGAGGAAACCTTGGAGCAGACTTCTCAAAAGCATGGAGAAGGCATCTGAGCTCAGGCAGCCCCATGCCCCCCACCCCCATCACACTGCTACAGTGGTCTGACCCTTGAGCAGCTCTCAGTATTGGGCCCAGAGTGGGTGAGTGTCCAGAAAGGAGAGACTATGGAAGCAGAGGGGAAGAAAGAATATGCACACAAGTGTGGTGGGCAATTCCTATAGGAAGAATTGCCCACATTTGCATTCATGCGGTAGGGCCCTTTCTGGAAGTAATAATAGGTTGATATTTGTTCTTTAAATGCTAACACCAAATAGATTGCTTGACAGTAGTCTCACATGCACACCCAAGGGGAGTGTGTGTGTGTGTGTGTGTGTGTGTGTGTGTGTGTGTTTTGGTGAGGAGAAGCAGTGGGAGGTAGTGGGAGGCAATGAGGGGAGTGTCCTTCTGGAGAGTGAGATTAACCCTGCATTCCTCCAAACTCCTGGGGGAAAGAATTGGATAACAAGTTCCGAAAAGTTATTAAGTCTTGGGGGATTCTAAGCCAATTTTCCCACAGCAGGATGTGAGTACATCTGTCCTTCAGTCTTCTTTGTCTCCAATTTTTCTTTTGGAAAATTGACCGCTTTGGGATAAAACTGTCTGCATTCTTGAAAAACATAACCCATCGCATACAATTTTCACAGCGATGATATTTTGCCATAGGAAGCAACATGGGGTAGTGATAAGAACAAGTACCTCAGAACCAAATAGCCTACAAAAACCTGGCTCTCACAATTACAAGCTGGGTGACCAGTTTGATCACACGTAAAACAGATGCTCCTAGCTCCTCCCTCACAGGGTTGTTGTAAGAAATAAATGAGGGGCACCTGGGTGGCTCAGTCGATTGAGCATCTAACTCTTGGTTTAGGCTCAGGTCATGATCTCACGGTTCATGAATTTGAGCCTCGCATTGAGCTCTGTGCTGGCAGTGCGGAGCCTGCTCGAGATTCTATCTCTGCCCTTCCCCTGCTCATGCGCTCTCACTCTCTCTCTCAAAATAAATAGATAAACTTGAAAGAAAGAAAGTAATAGAAAGAAAGAAAGAAAAGAAAGAAAGAAAGAAAGAAAGAAAGAAAGAAAGAAAGAAAGAAAGAAAGAAAAAGGAAGGAAGGAAGGAAGGTAGGTGGGCACCTGGGTGGCTCAGTCAGTTAAGCATCTGACTTCAGCTCAGGTCATGATCTCGCAGTCTGTGGGTTCAAGCCCCACATCAGGCTCTGTGCTGACAGCTCAGAGCCTGGAGCCTGCTTCAGATTCTGTGTCTCCCTCTCTCTCTGCCCCTCCCTGGCTTGTACTCTGTCTTTCTCTGTCTCTCAAAAATAAATAAACATTAAAAATTTTTTTTTTAAAACCAAGAAAGAAAGAAAGAAAGAACACATGTACTGAGCCCAGCACTCAGCAAACCCTCAGGAAGTTAGGCTCTCATGATCATATCATGAGGTCAGCACTCTCCACATGGTTTCACTCCCAGTAAAACTACTCAGGGTAGTGCAGTGATGGACCAGCACTAGAGCAGGGGTGGCAAACTATGGCTTGTGGACCATATCCTGCCTGACACCTACTTTTGTATGGCCAGAGAGCTAAGAATGTTGTTTTACATTTTTAAATGGTTGGGGGAAAATATCAAAAGAAGAATAATATTTTACAGCATGGGAAAAGTTTATGAAATTCACATTTCAGTGTCCATAAGTTTTTCTGCCACACAGTCATGCTCATTCATTCATATATCTTCTATGGCTAATTCACACGTATGACCGACAAGGTCTAAAATACTTAGTATCTGCAGAAAAAGTTGGTCAACCGTGCGTTAGAGGATCTGCAGTCCAATTCCAGCCGTGTTTCCCATCTCCCAAACAGAGATAATACCTTCCCCTTTTCACCAAAAACATGCCCACCAGCATACACATATACCATTTGGCTCACTCACTGCGATGTTAACACCAGCTGGCCTACACTTTGGAAAGTGTAAGACACGGATTGGATGTGAAGCATTGCTGTTATTTTCTGAGCCAGCACTTGGGGGTGGTGGAATTCCAGTCACCCCTACTGAAAAAAAGCTCAATGCGTTCTTTGTTCTCGCAGCCCTTGATCTTTCACTCTCCTTACAATTTCTCAGGGCCTGCTGTGTCCGTTTGTACTTGCTCAGCTGGGAAAAATATGAGTTGGGCTTTGTCTACACCTTTAATCAGTTTACTGAAAAGGGGTCAAAACAAAAGATGGAGGAAGCATTAAAACATGCTTACTATATGCCAAGCATTTTGGGGATTACAATCAGGAATAAGGAAACCCCCCCCCCCAAGAGAGGAAGACACAAATATTGAGGCAAAGAGTTACAAAACACTGCAGTAACTGCTGTAATAGAGGCAGGTGCAAAGCCCGGAGGGAGCAGAGAAGGTGATTTATTCTATCGGGGTACTGAAGACAAGCATCAGGAAAAGTCACAGGGAGGTGACAGCTTTAAAGAGTGGAGAAGAGTTTGTTAGGTGTGATGAGAGGGTGAAGCTATGGAGGTACAGGAGAGTAGCAAGGACCAAAGCAGGAGTAGCCACCAGTGGCATGTTCAAGTGCAGAGAGTATGCAGGGCATACCCTTGACGAATAAGCTGGAGTTAGACTGTGGATGGCCCTACGCACAACAGCCAGGGGGTGACACTTTATCCCGGAGGTGATGTGGAGCCTTCAGCAACTTCATAGACTTCCAAGAAGGGAGTGAGCTCATAAGATGTGTGCTTTAAAAGTGATCATTGGTAACTATGAGGACAAATGCACTGGCATAGAGAAATCCTCGGTTGAAAACAAGTCATGGGTGATGAGCAGGAAGAAAGATCTTGGATATAGGGTTATTAGGACCTCATGACACTGAGCTTTTAGGTTAGGGAGCTCAACTGCTTTTTGATGAACACCAGAAAGAAGCTGCTGGGTTTGCAAAAAGAGAGTGCTTGATGAGCTGAGCGGGAACAGTTTCAGTAGAATAGTAGGAACACACGCAAATTCTCCTGGTTCTGGGAATTAGTGAATCTGAAGACATAAGAGAAAGGAGCATAGAGTGAACGTTCAAGAAGTGACATTTCTATAACAACTCCTCCTCCTCCTCCTCCTCCTTCTCCCTCTTAAAAAAATCAATAGTCTGTCCTGGGAAATACCTCTGCTTTCCAATTCACTAACCCTGGGCACTATGTTCTGGAAATAGACCAACTTTTACAATGAACTTTTACAACTCTCCAAGGTGACATTTATCCTTTCACAGAATTTCAAGTGGCCTTATGGGGACCCATGTTTCAGGGGATTCTTGCTCTTGCCTACAAAATCATTTCTAGGTAAAATCAATAAAAAGGATCAAAAAGTCTTCCAGTGAGGGTAGGCCCTACAGAATGGAATGCTCTGTCGATGTGTCTGGCATGAATCCATAGCAGAAGTCAGCCATCTTCTCTGTCTAGCATATTGCATTGGACCAGGAAAGAAGGGAAATGAAGCTAGCTGTGCTCTTAAGCTTCACTTCTAACACCAAATTCCCCTTTTCACTTTAGTCTGAGACCAAGAAAGAATAGAGAACTTAGGACTCTAAGGGACCAACTCCATGGAGACCTGACTTGTAGTTCCAGCACCTCTTCCTTATCCACGGGTCAGACCAAAAAGAGACAGCTGTCCCTATTCCAGTTTGATTTGCTTAAAATATAAATGCAATCAATGTACTTGCTTAAAGATGTTTGCTTAAAATATCCAATGGCCTCATCTTGCCCTAGGATAAAGTCCAGTATCCTTAATAGGGCAAATACTGTCCTCCACATCTAAGAGCTTCTATATCTCTCCTCAACTTATCTTGGCCAACCCATAGGATTGTTTCTTCCTTCCAAAGCAATATATAGGTCTCACTTCTCGTAGCTTCAGAATGTTAACCCCCTGTCCAAATGGCCTCCATTGTTCCACTCTATCTGGCAACCTTAAATACATCAGGTGCTCCAAGGAACTCTTTGAAATCCCCTAGGCTAGGTTAGACCCCTTAGATCAGACTATATATTGTCTTCCTAGCACTCCTATGCCTATACTTGCTCAAGGTCAGTCTCTCCAACTAGAATATTAAACACTCAGAGAGCAGGTCCAACTTTTCACTGCTGTGACCTTAGCACTGAGCACAAAAACATGAATGGCATGTTCTTTGGTTCGTTCATTCATTCACTCATGTATTC
Organism: Acinonyx jubatus; assembly: GCF_027475565.1. NCBI lineage: Eukaryota > Metazoa > Chordata > Mammalia > Carnivora > Felidae > Acinonyx > Acinonyx jubatus. Next base: position 42,707,599 of record NC_069395.1, read on the forward strand.
ACTCAACATGTTATAAGTAGCAGATCACATAATACATGGAAAAACTCTTTGAAAAGCATAACACAAGATCCAAATATATGGAACATTTTCTGCAGAAAAATGTAGAGTCAATATAAATACAATCAACACTCCTGAAAAAAAAAAGTCAAAATATTTTACATAGGTTAAGGATAGCTTTTATAATCAAATGACAACACTATTATTATATATACCTCAAACAAGTCTTTATCTTATTGCTTTTATAATAATGGGATAATATTATTATTACTATACATGATCTCAGACAATTCTTTATATCTTAGGATGGGAAGGGATCTAGGAGGTTCTGTAACCCTACTCTTGATATTTTCTGGGAATAGATCAAATTTAAATATCCCAGCCCTCATAAATTACTGACATTTGATAGAAATGCTAATATTTCTTGCAGGCAATATCAAAATAATTCAGGTCAGTGAGCATTACAATGACTGAGTAAGCTGCATTCTTCAAACACACAAATGTAAACAAAATAATACTCTTTCAACTTCTGTTGTCAATGAATGATAAAAATTACAACTCAAACACATTATTAACTAACGTTTTTTCCTTAACTCTTTTTCCTTAACTACTTTTATTGAAGTAAAGTGTCCAAACCTTTGAATGACACTAGATCAATTTTTACAAATATATTAACCATAAAGCTGCTACCCAGATCAAGCAGACTATGTTATCTGCATTCTAGAAGCTTCCCTCTGCCCCTTTCTAGTCAACCCCCACCCCCACCAAAGACAACCAGTATCCTGACTTCTTTCACCATATGCTAGGTTTTTCTGTTCTTGAACTTGGTATAAATACAATCATACAATATGTTCTCTTTTATGCCTGGCTAGCTGTGCTCTATATTATGTGGGTAAGATTCACATATGCTTTTGCATGTAATAATAGTTTGGTCTTTGTCGTTATTGTATAGTATTCCATTGAATATAAATGCTGAATGCATGTATCCATTCTACTATTGAAAGACATGTGGATTGTTTCCAATTTTGAGCTATGATGGCTAAAAGTGCTGTGAGCAGGTTTATGTTTTGGCAGACATGTCTGTACCTTTCTGTTGTGTATTAGCTTAGGTATGAAATTGTTAAGTCACAGGGCAAGCATTTATTTTTTATTTTATATTTTTTATTTTAGAGAGAGAGAGAAAGCAAGGGAGAGGGGAAGCAGGAGAGAGAGAGAGGGAGAGAGAGAGAGACAGAGAGAGAGAGAGAATCTTAAGCAGGCTCCATGCTCAGCATAGAGAGCAATGTGAGGCTGGATCTCATGACCCTAGGATCATGAGCTGAGCCAGAATCAAGAGTCTGACACTCAACTGACTGACCCACCCGGGTGCCCCGTGCCATTTGTTGACTTTAGCAGATATTGCCCAAAAGTCTTCCAATGTGATTGTGCTAATTTCGTGTGTCAATTTACCCAACTGCAAGCAGAGTATGAGAATTCCAGGTACCCTACATCCTCTCTAATATTTGGTATTGCATATTTTGTATTTATTTATTTATTTTTAGCTATTCTAGTAGAGAGGTACCGCTTTATAGTTTTCATTTGTTTTTTTCCTGATGAGTAATGATATTGGGGATTTTTTTTCATGGCTTATTAGCCATCTGGACATTCTCTTTTATAATGCATCTTTTAGGAGAAGCCCATAAAATACTGTCGTGACCTTGAAATAGGCAAAGACTTTTTAAAGAGAACACAAAAAAGACTATCCATAAAGGAAAAGGTTGATACATTTACTTCCTGAAAATTTAAATATTCTGTTCATCAAAGGACACCATTAAAAAAAAGAAGAAGAAGAAGAAACAAGCTTCTGAATGAGAAAATATATTTGCAATCATAGAGAGAGTGTTAAAGAACTTTTGGAAACCACATGAAAAAAAAAAAAAAAAAGCCAGACAGCTCAATGCAAAAGGGGGCAAATTCTTGAATTTAACTTTTTTTATTATCGTAAGACATTACAGACATTAAAATGTTTCCAGGGCACCGGGGTAGCTCAGTCGATTAAGTGTCTCACTTCGGCTCAGGTCATGATCTCACGGTCTGTGAGTTCAAGCCCTAAGTCGGGTTCTGTGCTGACTGCTTGGAGCCTGTTTCAGATTCTGTGTCTCCCTCTCTCTCTGCCCCTTGCCCACTTGCATTCTGTGTCTCTCTTTCTCTCAAAAATAAATAAACATTTTTTTCAAAGTTTTCAACTGCACTTTTTTCTTTTGTATAATTATAGTCTTTAATAAAGACAGTTCACTCAATGTGATTTCATTGTTTTATATCTTTGCGTGATCTTTTACATAAATAAAATCACAAATCAGGATTTAAACAATTCTTTTGTACTCTAGTTAATACTATATTGATTTGGAAAATATAGTCCAGCTCCTCACTCACCCTGAGCCCTTATCAGATGAATGAACTCCCTACTCTCAGGACTTCCAAATGCTCAACAAAAACAGGAGTGATTGCCCCCTCTGACTTATAGGATCAGGTGGACACTCCTGTTCAGATAAAGCTCTCCAAGCCCCCAGGCCCTTAGGGAAAATATACAACTTCATCTTTCTTAATCTCCCCTGGGACTGTCTCAGAAAGTTGGAGTTTCCCCCCAAGCTACATACAAATTTCTCTTCTCCCCCTATAACCACCACCAGGACCACATTCTTTGAAAATCTTCAAAGCTACCCCAGGAGTGGACAGGGATCTCTGCAGGAAGGGATCTCTGCAGGGAGGTGGGCCAGTGGCAAAGACTAGGGTAGGTGCCAAAGCTCTCTTAAATATAGAAACAACATCTCCCTGCAGTCCCTTGGGGGCTGGACCACAGCCCAGGATTGAGAAATCTCTGGAAGTAAATGCAAATATCTTTTTTCTCCCCTTTCTTCTCATCATATTCAAATTTTAAAGAAAACAAAATGGATTGAGAACCTGAAATGGCAAAGACAACAATGAAAAACAGGGAGGGGCACCTGGGTGGCTCAGTCAGCACAGAGCCTGCTTTGGATTGTCTGTCCTCCTCTCTCTCTCTCTCTCTGCCCCTCCCCTGCTTGTGCTTTCTCTCATTCAAAAAGAAATAAACATTAAAAAAAAAAAGACAAGAGAAGCAGGGAGAAATATAGACTCAAATATCTGCTAAATGCCCACAAAATGCCAGGCTATTCAATACTGAATATTGAATAAATCATTGCCCTCAAGACATTAACTCTAGTATGCACAAGCATTAATACAGACAGAATAATAACAGTGACATTTATGTAAGTGCTTACACTCTGCAAGCGTAACATTTTAACACATATTTTAACATGTGCTTTGATATATAATAATACATAAATAAAATAATATATTTTAATATATATCTACTATGTTATAATATATTCTTAGTATTTTTAATATCTTTAATCTTCACAGCACATTAAAAGGTAGAGATTATTTTCACCCCTTTTATAGATGAGCAAATTGAGGTGTCAAGAGATTAAGTAACTTTCCTAAGGTCAAGAAGTTAGGAAGAAGCCAGGCTAGGAGTTGACCCTAATGCAATTAGAAGGGAGTAATAACAAGTGCACAGATAGCAGTGAATATAAAGGATGCTGGGAGAACAAAAGCAGGGCCTTTAGCCCAGCCTAGAGAGGTCACGCAAGGCTTCCTAGAGAAGGTGGTATGTGCCCTATCCTGAAGGGTGGGAAGATTTTCAAATGTGGTCGTAGTGGTGGTGGTATGGGGAGAAGAGGAGTTTGTACATAGCATGGGGGTGGGGCGGGAATCCAACTTTCTGACACTGTCCCAGACAGATGAGGGCAGGGATTTCAGGCAGGAACGTCAGGACCTGGAAACACACAGAGATGTGGGAGAGTAGACCATGTCGTGTGGGAGCCTAGTTACAGATGAGAGACAGAGCCAAAGTGGGTGGGCAGGACCCTCTCCAGGAAGCATTCTGTGTGTCAGCAAAGGAGTGTGAAGAATTGGGCTTGGGGTGCCTGGGTGGCTCAGTGGGTTGAGTGTCAGACTCTTGATTTCAGCTCAGGTCACGACCCCAGGGTTGTGAGATCAAGCCCCACGTTGGGCTCCATGCTGAGTGTGGAGCCTGCTTAGGATTTTCTCTCTCTCTCCCTCTGGTGCTCTCTCCCCCACTTGTGCTCTCTCTCTCTCTCTCTGTCTCTCTCTAAAATAAAGGAAAGAAAGAAAGTTCAAAGAAAGAAAGAAAGAAAAGAAAAGGACAGAAAAAAAGAGGAAAGAATTGGGCTTTATCCCTAAGGCAATGAAGATCTGCAAGAGGATTTTATTAAGTAGGGAAGGGAGGGAGGTCAAATTTGGATGGTGTTAAAAGATGATTTGCAGAGAGAAGGAGAGTGGCAAGGAAACAGATTAGGAGGGTATGAGAAGCCAAGGGAAAGAATCATTACAGAAATAAAAATCCCTTGACTTAACCTCAGGACTGTACACACCCAGAGGTAGCAGCTTCCTCTAATAGGCAAGACAGAGCCCACAATCAGCCGTGGCTAAGGCAGCTTCGTCCTGGTTCCTGACCTGGCAAACAAGTGCAGAGGCCATCCCCCCTCCCCATGCAACCCGCCACATCCAGGCTTCCCCACCCTGTGCCACATTAAGAGTTCCATAAGGTAAGGATATTTTACCATCATGCACATGCAGCAGGCTGTATGGCAAAGGATGTAGGCTGTGGAGTCTAAGGATCCTGGAGGTGAGTTTCAGCTAAACCATACCAGATACGCGGCCTCTCAGGTTACTTGCTGTAGCATGTGAATAATAACACACGGCGGATTAAGCACTAGTGGGCTCGTAGGTAAAGTGCACTTTATTAATTGTAGCTATTCTTGCCCTTATTATCACACAGAGCCCTTACTATGTGGCTCCCACCCACCATTCTAGGCTCCCTTCCTGCCAAATCCCCCCTTGCCCTGCACTTTACACCCCTTCAATATCATGCTGCCTATGTTTTCTCAGATGGGCTGTTTGGTTTCACATACTCATGCCTTTTACATGCTATTCTCAATGCCTAAAATATCATAAATGTCTTGCCTGTCATGGGAATGCCATTCCCATTTGTCTTTCAGAAGGGATGCTACCTAAACCTGGCAAATATGGCGATCACAGCATTTTTATAGAGCAGAAGGCTGTTTATATGCTTCCTATAATTATCTCTGTAAATATATGTTTTGGTATAATATATATAACATAAAATCATATATTCTAATATATAATATATTCAATATATGCTGTAATACATTTTTAATATCTTTACTCTTCACAGCACATTTGTAAGGTAGATATTATTAAATAAGTAGTTCCTTTGTCTACCAAGCAAAACCTGAAATAAGCTAAACTCAAACTTTTAGACACAGAGAACATAGATACAGATGTAGTAAAGCTTTCTACGTTCACTTTAGGTTTTTGACGCTCAGTTGGGTAAACAAATTTATTTGTAAATTTAAGCAAGTTTATTTGTAAATTTGCTAGTCAATGCACATAACTGACCTGAAAACTTCAATGGAAGGATAAGTTTTGAAGCTACTTAGAAGGCCATGTCAGTTATCTCTGTATCAGGGAAGCCTTTCCTTGGAGTCTGTCTCCCACTCAGTCCCTCTACTGTGCGTTCTCTACACCTTGCATCTTGTATGCACTTCCATGCTTGCACTTATCCCTCTGATGATGTCCTACAGTGTATTTCTCTGATTGTTTACTTGTCTCTAAGTGCCCAGTCCCTTGTGTACGCCCCAGCACACAGCCCAGGGCGTAGGATCTAGTAAGGAATCAATATGCCTCCACTGAATGAATGCTATGACAGACAGCATAAATCTAAAAAGCCCATAGGTTCTTGGTAATGCCAGTCCCCAAGACAGGGGTAATAGAAGAACCGGTTTAGGGGTTGAGTTTGTCCAGTGGAGTTCTAGCAGGCAGATGTAATAGCCAAAGGTCAAATGAGAGATAAGAGCCTGATACAGTTTTGAGAACACAGTCCATGTCTATATGGTAGCCAAAGCTATGATCTTGGTTATTGATGGTTATTCACAATCACAAGATTTGTGAATAGGATGAGAAAAGGAGAAAGCCAAGGATTCTAGAGGAATATCCATTTCAAAGGCCAGCCAGAGGAGATGAAGATTAAAAGATAAGCAGCTGGAAATGCAGGAGGAGAACCAAGAAATTGGGTATCCCAAAGAGCCAAAGGAAGACAGAATTTCAGGAGATGTGTATAGTCCACAGATGCAAGTGGGTATGGTTTTGAGAAAATGGAGGTCACTGGGGAATTCAGTAGAAGCGATTTCAACAAAAAATCAGAGGGATGGAGTGTTTGGGATTGCAGATTGTTACAGAGAAGGGATAAAAGGAGGAAGTGGGGGATCCACCCACCTGATCATTCAACCGAAGCACTTTCTTCTCTAATTAAAGATCTTAAGGCAATATCTGTAATTTCTCAGAGGACAGTCAGCAGCTCTAGGAGTTCACAGTGAGAGTAACCTCACTATGGTCTTTGTTTCTGGAAGATCAACTAATTTTCCAGTGTGATATCTGTCCACCTTGCTACAACTCAGAATAGACCTCAGTTGATATCGATGCAGAAAGGGTAACTGAGACTCAGGAGGCATCTTACTCAAAGCCAGTAATGGGTGGATGGCCAAATTTGGTGCCCAAATCCTAATTCCGGACCCTCTCACAGGATCCTGGGAAAAAAGGCAGTGCGCACACATCTTCCATATACTGGAAGGGATCCAAAAATGGGTAAGGGAGAGGCGCTAGGCCTGATGGATTTTTAAAAGCTTTAATGGTTTCTGGGTAGACAGAGGCTGAATTGAGAACATACGAATAATTGGTTACAGCCTCGTTTCTCTGAGATTTGAAATTTTCAAATATGTATGCCTTCTGCCTATGGTTACATTGTAAGATCCTTGGAGAGAATAAGCATCCCCAAAGTATTCAACATACAGTAAGAACTTATTAGACAATAGAATGTTTAGAGATAGGAATGTCCCTTAGAGATCATCTAGCTCAGCTGTATCGAATTACCCTGCAATAGCTTTCTTGTTGACTCCTCGGGCTCCTCCACTTGATTATAAACTCTTCTGGGGCAGAGTCCCTGATTTACTCTTTTTTTTTTTTTTTCCCACAACCCAGCTCTAAGCTTGACCATAAAAGGCATTCAATACATGCTTGATGAATAAATAGATGCACGCATAAAATCTGTGAGATGCGAAAGAGGCAGTGAGTAATCTGTCCCTCCAGATCTGGGATTAAATGTCACTTCCTCAAAGAGGACTTTCTTGCTCACTGGGCACACACTCTAATTGCTTCACGGAACTTCTCAGTTTACACTTGCTTTATTTACTTGTTTTTTATTCAAGTATAATTAACATACAGTGTTATATCAGTTTCAGGTCTGCAATATGATGATTCAACAATTCTATACATTACTCAGTGCTCATCATGGTAAATACTCTTAATCCCCTTCACCTATTTCACCCATCCCCCCACCCAACTCCCCTCTGGGAACTGTCAGTTTGTTCTCTATATTTAAGAGTCTAGTGTTTTGTTTTTTTCTCTTTTTTTTCTTTGTTTCTTAAATTCCACATGAGTGAAATCATATGGTATTTGTCTGACTGACTTGTTTCACTGGATCCATGCATGTTGTTGCAAATAGCAAAATCTCATTCTTTGTTATGCCTAAGGGATATTCCATTGTGTATATATCACATTTTCTTAATCCATTCATCTATCCATGGGCACTTGGGTTGCTTCCATATCTTGGCTATGTAATAATGCTGCAAGAAACATAGGGGTATGTATATGTTTTCATTTCCTTTGGGTAAACACCATATAATCCAGTAATTCGACTACTGCTTTGTTTACTTTTCAATTGTCTGTTCTTCAACTAGAACGTAAGTTTTCAAGAAGTTGGAGATCTTATATATCTTGTTCAGTGTTGTCCTCAATGCATAGTGCTAGCAAAGGCTTAACACATAGTAGGCCCCCAATATTTGTGGCATGAATGAATGAGTGAGCAGAGCCAGAAGAAAGTAAGGCTAAAGTAGAAGACTCAGATCTGTGAAGGAAGCAAGTTTTGGGCAACTCCACCTGGCCTGGGGGCTTTTTTATTCCCAGAACAAAGCAGCTTCTAGCCCAATTTCATTCCTTCCCACTATCCAAGGAATGGGATAGAGACTCAGGCTTCAAACCTTTGTTTACCTCTCAATATTTCACTAATTTTGTTGGATTGCAATTGTGACCCATACTCCCCAGGATTAATCAGATAAACCCAGTTGAGTTAGCACTGAGTTTTTACTCTTCTCTAACTTGAAATTGTTGGGGTTTTTTTAATGCGTATTTATTTATTTTGGGAGAGGGAGAGTGTGAGCATGGGGAAGGGGCAGAGAGAGGGGGAGAGAGAAATGCCACGCTTGCAGAGCCCAATGCGGGGCTTGATCCCACCAACCATGGGATCACACCTGAGCCAAAGTCAAGACTCATATGCTCAACCGATTGAGTCACCCAGGCGCCTCCTTAACTTGAAGTTTTAACCCCCTCCTGTCTCCAGAAGTCGTTAAAAGGAGAGCTGGAAAAAAAAAATCATTAGGGCTTTTCCAATCCCTACCCCACTCTGACTCTCCAAATGCTGCAATTCCTCCCACCATACGAGCGAAAGATGTGAATCGCTGAAGAGAAGACTTCCTCACCAGTACTTCAGCTCACAGTTTATGGGAACGTCACATCCAGACTGAGCCAGACTGGGCTCCAGAGACCTTTTGCCTTGTTTACTTGATTTACTGCTTGTTTCAAAGCAGTTCTGGGAGAATCATTTGTGTCACCGCCTACGCCTAAGGGAAGATCTCTCGCTGCTGAGCTGCTGAAACTTGCTCGCTCCATACTGCCACCCTCCCAGGTGACCTGCTCATTCTCTACTCGAAGTTTGCCTTCCTCAGTTTGCTGCTGAGTCTGGATGGCTCAGGGGCTTCTTCTGTTGATGCTGTTGATATTGAGTTTTGCTTTGTCTTTCTCCTAGTTTGGAATAAGTAGAACGAGGAAATGGAGAACAGTTGACAATCCCAGAAGCCATTCATCTTCTGTAAATGTCAAAAGGAAAGTGGAAGCAAACATCCGGTAAACAAATATTTGACGCACACCGAGGAGAGTAACGCTGATCCAGATTAGTACTAGCCAATGGAAATGTGATATAGCCAGGCAAGTAATTTAAATTTTAAGTGGGGCGCCTGGGTGGTTCAGTCAGTTAAGTGTCTGACTTTGGCTCAGGTCATGATCTCGCAGCCCTTGAGTTCAAGCCCCTCATCAGGCTCTCTGGTGTCAGCACAGAGCCCACTTCGGATCCTCTGTCTCCTTCTCTCTCTCTCTGCCCCTCCCCCGCTTTCTCTCACTTTCTTTCTCTCTCTCTCTCTCTCAAAAATAAATATATAAACATTTAAAAAACAAATAAATAAAAATTTAAGTCACCACATTAAAAAACTAAAAATACAAAAATATTATTCATTTTAAAATATATTTTATTAACCTAACATATCCAAATATTATCATTTCAGCATGTAATCAGTTAAAATTTAGGAATGTGATTTTTCATACTAAATCTTCAAAATCTAGTGTATATATTATACCTAAAGCACATCTCCATTCAGACTAGCTGTGTTTCAAATTATCAACAGCCACATGTAGGTCTAGTGGTTACCATACTGGACAGCACAGATCTAGATAGAAATGTGGAAAAGTTAGAAAATAAGTAAGTAAAGAAATTAATAGAGACGATGACTAGATTATGATAAATGCTAGAAGTGAAATAATGGTGATAAACCAGCAACTGAGGAGTAAGGATGGGAAGTGTTGTTAGTTAGAGAAGGGTGTCATCTGGGGCCTCTCACAGGGAGAGCATTTGAGTGGGTACCTGAACCCTAAAAATGGACCAGCCAGGTAAAGAAGTGGGCACGGGCAATCCATGCAGAAAGAACAGTAGGATCAGAGGCCCCTCAGCATCCAGACACTTGGCTGGGAATGTTCTCCAGTGCGGCCATGAAACAATGACGGTGGAAAAGGGTGCTGTGGGAAGACTTAAGGAGTGGGCAGTAGCAAAGCACGTGGGGCTTGCAGGCCTTGGAAAAGAACTTGATGTAATTCCAGGAACAATGGAGAGCTGATGAAGGGATTCAGGCAGGAAAATGCTGCAATCCAGTTTGCAACTGTGAAAGATTTCTCCCTCTTCTGCCTGGAGCATGAATAAGAAAGCAGCAAGAAAAGACGCACAAAAACTGCTGGGAGGAGGTTATCTGGTTGGCCAGGTGAGAGAAGGTAGAGGCTTGGCTGGGGGTCATGGTAAAGGTAACAGGTGTAAGTGACTTTAGGATACACTTTGAAGGTGGGACTGATGGACTTGCTCACAGATTGGTCATGAGGAGTGAGAAGGAGAAAACACATCAAGAATGTCACCTATAATTTTATCTTGAGCACACGTCTTGCTCCCCCCTTCTTCACCCTTAGCCCCAGCTTCTACAGCCCACATCCCAAGAATTTCTGGTCTCCCTGAGACTTTAGCCAGAAAACCAGCTTTCCCAGGCATTGGTCAGGAATTTGTCTCCAGAGTTTCAGGTCAGCAAGGAGGAGATGCGTCCCTCCTCTACCTCTGCTTCTGCTTCTGCACTCCTGAAATCTGTTCAAGAAATTTCGAGCTTCTATGCCAGGACCACATTCCTTAGTAGAATGTGCCTGTGGACCTGGGCCCAAGAAGTGCTGGGAAGGTGGCCCTATTCAAATCACTCACAGCACTAGGAAGGTGAATCAGTCTAAATTGGATTGTGAGTTTGTCCCATTGATGGGAAAAAGGGTAGAAATTTATTCTAAGGGTGAGTGTCAACCAATAATGCATTCCAGAGAAGGAGTCCGAAAAGCAAGCTTATGTGCACTGCACTGAAAAACAACTGTAATAACAAAAGGTACTGCTCTGTTTAAGATATAAATAAGATCATAAGGAATGAATTTCCTAACAGTACTTCCTTATTTACTCTAGGCAAATGTTGAGGCTTAGTACAGTTGATATAAAGACTAGACTGTATAAGAAAACTCACATAAGCATGTAAATCTTATCTTGGCCTGAAAACTAAGGGAGGGTTTGAGTGTGCATGTGTGGGGTCAAGGTAGTGAGGGGGGTGACAGTGAGCTGGGGTAACAGGCAGAACATGCAAAAAGGGTGAATTGACAATGGCAAATGCCAGACCCCTACCTACCCTTTCTCGCTGCTGCCTGGGCCAAGGTAATGGGAGGCAATCACATAGCAACTACACAAAATCGAATAGCATTTTTGCTGCCCAGAAATGAGTATCCCCAACAGATGGCATTTCCCAGGAGAACTGATTATGAGGCCTAAGGGGGCCTGAGCTTAAATCCTGGAATTGACTGAGTCACATTAAGTGTGAAGAAAGAGTTCCCTGTTCAGTCTGGGTTTCAGTTTCTTCTAGAGCAAGACAGACCCACATCGGTTCCCCAGCCCAGGGCCTGATGTTGCTAATGTGTTTCACTCTGTGCCATGACCCATTCTCAGCAATGGGCATAAATCTTGGGGCTGGCTTTCCAGAAATGGTCGATAGTTCCCTGGGAAGAGAGCCTGACTTTCTCTCCATTTCAGGCCTGTTTCCTTTTCTGACACTTTCCCATGCCTTCACTAGGGGACTGAGGAGGGTGATGTTGAATAAAGTGAATTTGCCCCCAAAAGCTAATTCATTTCTAAGGCTAGAATATCATGACCTGAAGCCCATCCCCAAGAGACTCTCAGGGGAAGGGCCTGTCACCTTCCCACCAGACCCAAGATATAAATGGATGGGAGGAAGAAATGGAATAAGAGATAAGGGTAGGAAGAAAAGTAACAGAAACGAGAAGCCATCAGCTGAGTTCAAATCAATCAGGCCCATTTGGACAACCAACAGGACTTTATTTTATTTTATTTTTCAAAGTTTATTTATTTATTTTTTGAGAGAGAGGATGTGTGTGTGTGTGTGTGTGTGTGTGTGTGTGTGAGCAGGGTAGGGCAGAGAGAGAAAGAGAGAGAGAATCCCAGGCAGGCTCCACACTGTCAATATAGAGCCTGATGCAGGGCTCAAACTCATGAACTATGAGCCAACTCAAGAGTTGGACACTTAACCAACTGAGCCACCCAGGTGCTCCAACCAATAAGACTTTACATCCTGACCTAATAGCCTTAATTGTACATGATCATTAACTTTTAATTACTCATCCTCCAAGTGATATCCACAGCCTTCCGCAATAGCTTTTTTTCCCCCATTTACTTGTGTTTTGTTTTCACTTCAAAGTGTTAACAACCATGCCCTCATGTTTAATTGACAGTCTGTTTTTCTCCAAATCAGAACCAGCTTTTCAGTCAATGGTGTGACATTTTCTCTAGAATTAGTAATGACTGAAAATTCTAATCAACTGACCCCAGAGCATTCTGATAATATTGTGTGCACATGCATATGTAATCTGAGCAAGGCCGTTTGATCTAATCTAGTACCTGGAGAGCAGAGACCCAGAAATCAGATGTCCTAGATTCAAATTTCAACTTTGCCATTGAATTGTGAGACTTTCAACAGGTCACCCCTTATTTCTACTGCCCACCTCCTTAGGTGACTTTAGGACAACCCCAATTCAAAAATAGCAACAATTCTAGTTGCACAATGTTACATTGTTCTGTGAGTTTATTGAGGATTGAAAACGGGGAGTGGGGGGGGCGGTAATAAATCACTTGCATTTTTAAACAATAGATGTGCACATATAAAACTCCACTCTGCAATGAACAAAAACCTGATCTGAGATAAAATTCTGCACAATATCCTCCTTATGAGAATCCACAAATTTTAAAAATTCGCCAGCACTACTGGGGCTTTCAGATCATTTCTTCTTGCACGGGCAGCAGCGGTAATCCGGAGGGAGAGTCTGCAAGGGGGAAAGTACATTGCTGATCCTGGCCAAACAGACTTGCCTTTCATTTCTGGAATTATCCTGCCTGCCTGGGAGGCAGGGAGGAATCAAGGGTTAATCTAATCAAACTGGCTGCACAAATCGACCCTATTCAAGCAGGAGGAGGGTCAGAGGACTGAGGGACTTAACACACCCTTCAAATTACAACTGAGAAATTAAGCTGAATCCGTTTCTAGAGGGGTTTCACTTTCTCAGGAGAAGAAAGGTCAAAAATAAAGTCCAAATAAAGTCCAGGGAGAAATGCAAAGTCTAGTTAGACCAGTAGTTCTTAAACTGTTTTCCTTTTTTTCTTTCAGTCTGCCATTAAGTGTTATTTCATGTGTTACTATTTGCTTATTGTTTATTATTTGCCTCTCTCACCATAATGTAAATGGAATGAAAGCAGGGATCATATTTATTTTATTTCCATTATATTCTCTGGGACTAGTTGAGTATCTCACATACAGTAAGCACTTGAAAAAATATTTGCTGACCGAATGAATCATGAATGAATTACTTAGCCTTCTTTTTTTTTTTTTTTTTTGGTCCTAGACTTCTTTTTCAAAAGCAGGGTAGGTAAAAAAAAAAAAAATTTTGTTTTAATTTTAAAAAATTAAAAAGCAGGGTAGACATGCCTGTGTGGCTCAACCGGGTAAGCATCCAACTCTTGATTTCAGCCCCTGGTTTTGGCTCAGGTCATAATCTCACAGTTCGTGAGTTTGAGCCCCGCATCAGGCTCTGCACTGACAGCACAGAGCCTGCTTGGGATTCTCTCTCCCCATCTCTCAGCCCCTCCCCCCCCAAATAAATAAACTTTAAAAAATTGGGGTAAAAGTAATAACTCCTCTCTCCATGAAATATATATACTTATGTATTTTAATGTTATATTTATATGTATAAATATTTATAAATTTATATATTTATTTATAAACATTTATAAAATATTTATATTTATGTTCTATATATTTATATATAATTTTTCTCCCCATTATATATATATGTATATATGAGTGCATGTATATAGATGTAGATGAGATAGATATAGATATATAGATAAATTGAATCTTCCTATGCAAAGACTCCAGCTTCCAAAGGATTTTCCTGCTTCACCTGTGACACTTAGTAACCCTCAAAAGCACATAGAAAAACTCTAATGGCATGTATTCTCCAGTGGAGCTACTCTGAAAAGGACTAAGATTGGGACTAGGGTCTTCTGATTCCCAGGTTAAGAAGATCTGAAATTGGCCCTTGGAGATGCTTGAAGGATTTTGGGTCACCTTTGAACACATGTCCAGTAAAAGGAGATCCTGAGTATAAGGGAACAGGAAAAAAAAAAGTCCTAGATTTGTGAATGAGAACACTTGCCCCTTAAAGCTGTGGTATAATCATAGCCAGGGGCTGGACCTCTCATGTGAATTAAGAGGATGGGCCTAGACCCCACCTCCCATAATATAATAACTTGTGAACCAGGTCAATAATGCAGTTGGCGGGACTTGAACACAACAGGATGTTGCTATGTAGTTCACATGTCTGGCTCATAGCAGTACTCCCTTACTATAAGAAGAAAAGAACAGTTTATGCTGTTCAGGAAAAACCCTGAACTACCTAAAGATCGTGAGACACTGAGTCAGGTTATCTGGGTGGTGATGGAACCTGCCATTGAAGAGGAAGGAGGATGATGGCCAATAGCTCTCAGATGATCTATTCCCAGTATTGTCTGGAAAGGAATCCTCCAGTCAGATTGCCTCCAAAACCCAGCCACTCTTTTGAAAACCCTAGGCTTATCTTTGCCACAGCTGAGATCGTAAGCGCAAAATTCCAATTGATTCTAATGGAACAGAATATTGGTTGCCTTAAGGTGGTTTTCTTCTAGTCTGTTCTTAATACAAAAAAAAAAAAAAAAGCCTGAAAGACAGCAACATTGCTTGAGCACCTACCTGGCAGTCTTTCCATTTGCTATCTTGTTTAATCCTACGGCAACCCTGAAAGTCACATCTTTCCATCCCAATTTTACAGATAAGAAAACGGACACCCAGAGAAAAAACTGACTTTCTGTCACACAGCTAGGAAATAGAACTTAAGTCCAGGTCTATCTGGCTTGGAAATTCTTTCCGCAACACCTGGCTGCCAGGAGGGAGGAGCTAAGTGGTGGTTGGGCAACTGAGGGGTTTCCAGGCTTCAGGGAGTGCTATACACAAAGCACAGTTTACTTATTCTGCTCCCTGAGGGCCAATATATGCTTTGTGTCTGGGGCCTTCTCTGTTTAATCTTTTCTCAAATTACTATCTCTGAGTATCTTCCTTAAAACAATGGACTTTGAAACCCCAGTACATAGCTGAAATTCAGACATCTGAAAAAACAAAGAGACAATGAATTTGTGAAGAGATGTTCAACCTCATTAGAAATCAGGGAACTGCAAATTGAAATCACAGTGAGAGAGCAGTTCACACCCACTACAAAAGCAAAAATTAAGAAGTCTGACCATACCCCATATGCAGAGAGGATATTGAACACAAGGGAATTCGTGCACACCAACAGAATAATATCTGTACCATCATTTTGGAAGACAATTGGCCTTATCTTGCAATGCTGCACATATAACTTTTGACTCAGCAAATGGTTGTATGCATCAACCGTTTAATAGTAAAATTATCTTTGGGGCGCCTGGGTGGCTCAGTCAGTCAAGTGTCCGACTTCGGCTCAGGTCATGATCTCACAGTTGGTGGGTTCAAGCCCCACGTCGGGCTGTGTGCTGACAGGTCAGAGCCTACAGCCCACTTCAGATTCTGTGTCTTCCTCTCTCTGTCACTCCCCCACTCATGCTCTGTCTCTCTCTCTCTCTCTCTCAAAAATAAATAAATATTTTTTAAAAATTTTAAATAGTAAAATATCTTAAACATAGTCTTGATATACAAAGACATTGAGGGACTATGGGACTGACGGGGTTCATAGCAGCCTTAGATGAAGAGGTTCCCAATAGAGGGGCGTCATGGAACAAAGCAACAAGTGGCCTCCAAAGGGACTGAACTCACCAACTTGGTCTCATTCATGATGAATAGGGACACGAGATAAGATAAGGATGTCCAGGAAATTGGCATTTCAGATAAAACAAAGAATAGTTTTCTTAGTGTTAAGTATGTTCCACACAATATTTGGGACACACTTATACTAAAATTATTTAAACTAAAAAAGTATTTATCTATCTGAAATTCAAAAATACTTAGTACTCTTTATTTATTTATTTATTTATTTATTATTATTAATTTTTTTTTTGGCTAAATCTGGCAACCCTAATAATGACCCTCTTATTATTTGTAAGGGAAGTGTCCTTTGGCCCTTAAATCAAAACCAATTATTCAACTGTTTCATAATAGTAGGATTTTCATAATAGGAATAGAATAGTACCGTTAAGAGCTTGAAGTGTGAAAATCAGGCAAACCTGGTCCTGAGCCCTAGCTCTGCCACTTGCTAACTGTGGTGTAGACTAAGTTATTCCCCCTTTTATGTGTTATTCCTCATTAGGGCTTCTAGGAGTATTAAATGAGGTAAGATGCACGGCAAATGCTCAGCACGGTGCCATACACCGTATTATGTGCGCTCAATAATATGAATCGCTCTTATCCATACACTGGGGTTCCTATAAAACTAAACACTAGGATAGCATCTTGGTGGCTAGGACATCATCCTCATTTCTGGGATATTTAGGACAAAATCAGAGGCCAGAGCCCCACCCCCCTTACCGCCCATTCATTCATTGTCTGAGAGCTAGAAGGCAGAAGAGACCAGATGGCCTTCAAAAATTCTCCCAACACTAGCATCTGTTGGTCTTTACGTCCTCAGCAATCTCACACCCCTGACGGCCACTCCTCTTTAGAACTGTGAAGGACGTGTCAAGTTGTGTTCTATCCAGTGTGAGTTCGTCCAGTCATGGGGACACACTCTGAGGCCGTGAACCATATACTCACATCCTTACACTGAGAAATGCAATTTCCTATGCTTTCTCATTCCTATTCATAGCTCAAGTCACTACCCTGGATCCAGAGAAAACAAGATGCATGATTACATGAGGACTTGGCCAAGATTTAGAGATTTCGGAGCACAGCAACACACGATCACCTGCAGAAATCCCCGCGTCTCTCCACGTTGCTTTCCCTTTCCTTGCTGTCGTCTTCACTATCTCTATTCTCCATAGTCTCTCTCTGTCTCTATCCCTGTATGCTACATTAAAGATTATTTTTATTAGCATAGTACAGGTATAATTAACAGTTTCTGCCATTACATATTAACTTTAAGAATGCAGTTTATAAATAGTTGATACTTGATATCATAGATTGATACTTGCCAATCATAAAAAAAAAGTCCACATGATAGAATATGCCTCTGTCACAAAAATAAGGAATCAAGTATCTAGAACAGACATTGTCACGCTCTGCATCAGTGGCTCCTATAGCACCAAGTGACATAAAACTATGAACAGGGAGATAGATCCCCCTTAAGGGAGGAATAAGATGGGTAGGTTTTGTTTCAGCTGCAGGCCCTGAATTGCATGGTACCCATCCTTCGTAGGAGACAACTTTTCACAGCATGGCCGAGAGGCCCAGAACGTAAACCTGGCCATCACTTCACGAGACATGGAGTTACACGGGGCTTCTAGAGATGTCAGAGTCCTGCTAGGTTTCCCTGAGACTGCAGTACTGCACACCCTGCTCAGTCTCCCTCTTTCTCCATCATAAAAGTCTCAGTCTAATTTTGGCAAAGCAACCGTGACTGAGTGCTCAGAAAAGCATCACGCGTGTTTTTAAAATCTTTAGTTTCAGGATAAGGAGTCTTTCTCGGCAGACTGCTCGTTTCATCCCTACCTCACCCCACGAATGTGACCAAGGCAGGCAGGTCCTCACTAGGATGCTGGGGGACAGATCCTGCTAAAGGTTCCAAAAAGTGTCATGTCATGCTATGCTTCAGGGAGCGCTCCGGCAGAACTTGTGACATTAGGTAACAAATGCTGCTCCCACTTCAGCGTGAAGTAGCAGAAAAAGGCTGTGTTGGGGTTACGAGTTCCGGGCAAGAGCCTCCCCTTTGGACCTCAATCTTCTTTGAGAGGGTGGGTCAGGATCCCTAAGGTCACTCCTTGCTTTGACATTCTGTGATATGCACTGTGCCATGGGAAACGGAGCTCTCCCCATGCTCCCAAGTGCAGATTCTGGTGGCTTTCTCTCGTTAACCTCTCTCAAACAAGTAATATTTTGTTGTCCTTCTCATCGAGAGAAAGGAAAGGAGGGAAGGAGGGAGGAAGACAGGAAAGAAGGGGAAAAAGGAGGGTGAAAAGCTTTTGAAAACAAGCCAAATAAAAAAAACACAAAGTCATGCTTTTTAGAGTGGGCTGGGGGCTGGGGTGGGGGGATACAGCGCCCTCCTCTGCAATGCTGAGGCTCTGTCAGTGGCACTCCATCCAAGGGCCATGAGTCTTTGACCTCACTTAGTAATCAGATCCAACTTGTCTTTCCTAAGTGAAATGTGGGACCCAAACAAGTTGCCAGGTGGCATGAGAGGCCTCCAATGGGTTAAGAGATGATGTCACATTCTTCCCTACTCCTGCCCCAAAAAGATTTGGGCCTCTTGGCTTCTGTTTCTTCATCTAAAAATACCATCACTGGAGTTTCATTAGGATGATTAATGCAAATATCATCCATGGGGTGCCTGAGTGGCTCAGTAGGTTGAGCATCCGACTCTTGATCTTATGGTTCGTGGGATCAAGCCCAGCATTGAGATTCTCTCCTCTCCCTCTGCCCCTCCCTCTCTCTCTCTCAGAATAAATAAAGTTAAAAAAAAGAAAACATCATCCATTAACCCAAAATGGGTATTTTATTCAAAGAATATAAAACACTGAGAAGTGTTTAAGAAAAGGCCGAACAATCCTTCCATACACAGGACTATTTTCATGTCCCTCCTCTTCCCACCAAAAATCACAAGTGGAAAGGAGATTTTGCTGAGGGACTTGGGGATGGGCTTCCTCCTTGTTTCCGTCACCACAGTTAGACAAACTGTCCCCAAACTGCAGGGACTACAGCAGTGTTAATCATTACTGGAAAATGAAGACAAAATCACTTAGCCATGGGATCTAGGCAACCAGGGGTGCAACATTCAAATCCACTTAGTTCAAAAGGATTTCCAGAGGAAAATTCCACTTGATGTTCCCTAGGCCAGGGTTTTCCTGGCTGCCTATCACCTACTCCCAGAGCTTCCTCCTCCTCTTCCTCCACCCACCCTAACTGCCCTGTTAAAGAGCAGCCCCCATGCTCCACCCAGGCAGCAACCAATGTCATACCTCCGGGCAGCTTCACATCTGGAAGGGAAGAGAACTGGAACGGCCATTCACTCCGGACACTTCCGCTCCTACCTATCTGGGGGTTGAGGCTGGAGGCTGTTCTGCATGTATCAGATTGTTCTTGCATGCCTCCATGAAGTTTCCATCCTGAACAAAACAAAATTCCTCTCTTGGAAGAGAAAAGGTATCCAAAGGCAGCACTACTCTAAATGTGCACAGTAGAAAATGTCATAAGCAAAAATGCTCTTTGGCCTTATTTCCAAAGACCGAGTTTAACAATATTAACCTGATTTCTTGACTACAGGCGCACAGTGAGTCTCCAAGAAGCAGATACAGCTTTCAGCATCCTCTCATTTCCCTTGACCGTGGTACTCTTGTCATGGCATGACTCTATGGAACTAACACTCTTCAGAATACACTTTGGGGAAAGCTGTCTTCGGATACAGATAAGAATTTCTCCTTTTCCTACTTTTAACCTCTGGTTTAGATATTTTGGCACTTTTGTATCCGGAATTGATTAAGCACACAGGTCAAGAATATGATGGCTATTCATTTGGGGGCCTATAAACCATTATTTAACTCGGTTTATTCTGGCACCCAAGGAGAGAAAGGTGTGTTTGTCCACCAGGACTTCCTCATTGGAAAAACAGCCTTTTATCTCAGAAGCCCAGGATATCTGTGTAGAAAGAGACATGACCATTGCCCTGGAGCCCCTTACCTTTTCCATGATAAGGTTGAGGTTAACTTGCCTTGACTTCTCCTTCTCAACCTGATCTCTCCTCAGACTCCTCCTTGTGACTGGCCAAAAGATGCACTTTCATGGGGTTCAGGTGGAGTGTGATCTTGTGCAGTGTCTCCCCAGCTACGGTCTCTCATGGCCAGAACTAAGGGAGATTGTGTATTCCTAGAAGAAATCAACCTGAAATCAAATGCTATGATTTTGTCTATTTTAAGGGTCAAACCCAGGAACAAAACTGATGGCTGAACACACCCTTAGTTCTTGCCATACACCCAAAACCCAAGACTCCCTTTGTGAGCTCCCACCACTATTACAGTAAAATCCAGCTACAATCTGACTGCAGCCAAGGGCACCAACCGCCTAATACATTCCTCCCTCTCAGCCCTCTGTCTCATCCTTTCATACCCTAGGTTCTTTGTCTCCTGAGAGGCTTTGACATTGCTATCCCTGCTGTCGAAATAGTCTTCTGGCTACTTAAAAGGATGGCCTGTTCTCATTTTTTTTTTTTTTTTTTTAGAGAGAGAAAGAGTGTGAGCAAGGCAAGGGCAGAGAGAAAGTGTGAGAGTGGAGGAGAGGGGCAAAGGGAGAGAATTCCAAGCAGGCTCCACGCTCGGCACAGAGCCCGACACTGGGCTCAATCTCCTGACCCTGAGATCATGACCTGAGCTGAAATCAAAAGTCAGAAGCTCAACTGACTGAGCCACCCAGGTGGCCCCTGTTCTCATTCTTCAGGTCTCAGCTTAGATGTCACCAACTCAGGGAAGCCCTTGCTGACCTCTCTAGGTCATTCCCCCTCCTTTATTTCACCAATCACCTTATTGATTTCCTTCATTGCACAACAATGTTTCTTTTGTTATTTGCTGGCTCCATTTGTTTATTGCTGGCTTCATTAATTTCCTTCTGGTTGAGGACATTTCCTGTCCTGAACACTACTCTAGCCTCAGGCTTCAGCATATATTTGTGGAACGAATAAATGAAGGTGTAAAAGAGGGTTCCTCAAGACAGGGGTCACTGCACATCTCTGTCCAACCCCTCATTTAACGAAGGCATGTTAAAACCCCGAGTTTTCTACACTGGAAGAATTTGCACCATGGAAATAGGCAAATGCTACAAATCAATGCTTGATTTATTGTTTTGTTGACCTTTGGACTTAAGTAATGGAGAAAATGTTAATAATGTATCAGAAAACTCAAAAGTGTATCATACCTGTAGCCACTATATTGTAAATGACACAGAAAATTGAGAGGTGCTCGGGTGGCTAGGTAGGTTAAGGGTCAGATTTCGGCTCAGGTCATGACCTCACACTTGGTGAGTTTGAGCTCCGCTTGGGCTCTGTGCTGACGGCTCAGAGCCTGGAGCCTGCTTTGGATTCTGTCTCCCTCACTCTGCCCTTTCCCCCACTCGCACTCTGTCTCTCTCTCTCAAAAATAAACATTAAAACAAATTTTTGTTAATGTCATAGAAAATTGAGAAAATATTCATATGTGTGTGTGTGTATCTATCTATATATATCTATATATATATACCTATATATAGATATATATGTGAAAAGCCAATTAGTAACCATTTAGCAGAACACGATTGGCTTGGATGCTGCCGGTATTTGCAATATACTGTGACAAGTGCTGGGATGATGTATGTGCACGGGAAAGATCTATCAGAAAAGGGGGGACCAATAACTTTACCTGGAGCCATTCGGGAAGGCATTACAGAGGAAGCGACTCAAGTTTTATTCTTACAAAAGAAATTTCCAAGTTAAATAAAATAGGGATGGGAATTCCAGGAAAAGAATCCACAAAGATTATAAAACATTGTTTTGTGCAAATTCCACACCCTGCTTTGTTTGCTCCGTTACTGGCCCTTAAATCAGGGGAATCGTGGTGTACATATTCTTCTGTGACTTGGTTTTTTCAATTAGTATTATATTGTTGAATTTCACCTGTTGATGCACGACTATAGTTCATTCATGTTTGCTGCTTACAGAGTTTGATATTGTATCTATTTAATGGTTGATTTATTCTTCTACTGTTGATGTACATTTGAAAACTTACATAAACTTACAATGAAGTAAATATACAAATGAAAGTAGTACTCTTCTTAATTAGTTATCATTTCATTTTACTATTTTGAGTTGCTTGTTTCAGGGTTTTGCCTATGAAACAATGCTGCCATGAGAATTCTTACAGTGTCTTTTTTTTTTTTTTTTTTAATGTTTATTTTTGAGAGAGAGAGACAGAGCACGAGCTGGGGAGTGGCACAGAGAGGAGGACACAGAATCCAAGGCAGGGTCCAGGCTCTGAGCTGTCAGCACAGAGCCCAACACAGGGCTCGAACTGAGAAATCGCGAGATCATGACCTGCGCCGAAGTCAGATGCTTAACCAACTGAGCCACCCAGGAGCCCCTATATCTGTCGTGTAGATGGGCAAGCATTGAATAACCCTCTAGGAGGGAACTGCTGAGTCATAAAGCATGCAGGCACATTTACAACCCTGCTTCGGGTGCCCCCTGTTTTTCAAAGGGGTTGAACCATTAGCAGTCTACCAGTGTCTTTATTACATGCCCCATGCTATTGTTGACACTTGCTATTGTCATACCTTTTAATTTTTGCCCATGTTGTAGGAGGATTCTCGCACAGAGAGTGGTGACACCGAGGCTTTTCTTTCCAGGAAGCAACTTTATTCGTATCGACACGACTCAGGTAGGTTCCTACCCAAAGAACTAAGCCTAGAATGCCATGTGGCATAGTTTTTTATATATATTTTTTACTTCTTTGTCTGCCATATATGGTAACACACAAACATGCAGTCTGATTAAGTGGTCTCATGTTACAAGGTCTTGAGGGATATTGTCATGTATAGTCAGATCGCCTTGAAAGGTTTTTTTTCTTAGGGAGGGGATCCTACCACAATCTGATAGATGTAAATGGTTTTGCATTACCAGGTTAATTGCTATTTCTTTGTGTTTAATGGGTTTTGTTATTTAGCAAATTTTCCTACTGGGCCAGGTGTTCTGGCCCTGGTTTAAAGGGAAATAAATTACCCCATGTTTTCTTATTACAATCGAAATTGTATGACTGATTTTATTGTGCCCAGGTGATATGTTTGTCATGGCCCTGTGTATCAAAAACACCTTCATGTCCCAACCTGAATTTGGTTTCTAATCATACAATGGTGATTCTATGTTAGTTTGAATCAGATATTTGGGGAAATAGGGAGTTCCTTCAGACAGGGGTAGGTCTACCTCAATGGGCTTTCAGATCTTCTCTCTCATCCAAGGGAGAGAGAGAGAAGTAGGTGGTGTCATTAACGTATTCAGCATCTTCAGTATATATCAGGTGCTGGGAATAATTAAGAATATGGCCCCTACTTTTCTGAAATCTGCATTCCAGAGACACATATGAGTCATTAATAGTCTAACCCAACTCCCCTTCCCACCTCTCCAAGTCACTGGGCCCTTCATTCATTGAACCAGCATTACTGCGCACAGGCTCTGGGCCCTGTGTGAAGTGTTGGGGCCACCTCTGAGGAGGCGTTCTCATTATAAATGCTGTCTCCAGGAGCCCCACCTGACAGCCGGCTTCAAGGCTGGCTGAGGAACCGTTAGTCCTGTAAGGGAGGAATTCACTGAATTGCTCTCTGGTGGTAGCCACTTTAAACAGCCATGTTTTTCAAACTGTAGTTCACTTGCAATCAGAAACTCTTTTCAATGCCTATTGATAAGGCAAATTCCTGCACCTCTACTCAAGGAGCTACTGATTCAGCAAGTGCAAGAATCTGCACTTTCACTAGCTCTTAGAGAATTCTGAAGCCTGCCGAAGTTTGAAAACCACCGTCCTTCTAAAGTCATGCAGCTACAGAATGTTGGAACATAGAGGGCATAACTAACAGATAAAGCTACAGATCAGGCCCCATGCCTAGGAGGTGGAAACCCCGATGTTGTGGCTCCCTGTCCAGTGTTCTTGGCTCTCAGGAAACGTGCCCAGGGAGAATCTAAAGCAGTAGGCCCCGCTGTGCCCACTGTGCTGAGGCTCAGTTGGTCTGTCAGCAGACTTGGATATTGGGATTGCTGGAGGAGGATGTGCTGCATGACCATTCCACACACCTATGCTGAAACCTTCCAGCCCCTAGATGGCCCCTCTGGGTGGTGAATGGCATCAATTTACAAACACAGCATGCTTGGAGCCCCGCTGGCTCCCAAAAGGAATCTAGCCAAAGAGCACAATAATAAGCAAAATGGACTGTAGCCAACATGGACCCAAACATGAACAGCGGGAGAAGTGACCTCCTTAGGCCTAAGGCATGTAGGAGGGGGTGTTACTTCCTGAGTTCCTGCTTGGAGGAGGGGAGGATCCCTGTCTCTTAGCAGGTGCTCCATAAATGCCAGCTGCATGCTGGAAGAAGGGTGACAAAGAGCTGAAGCATTTGGGGACAGGAGGCTGTAGGAGGAGAAGGGCCTCTGTATAGATTGGATGGATCATGTCCTCAAAGAGAGCAGACCTCTCAGACATTTATCTTTTTTTAATGTTTACTTACTTATTTAAAATGTTTATGTATTTATTTTGAAAGAGAGAGCGAGTAGGGAAGGGGCAGAGAGAGAGGGAGACAGAGAATCCCAAGCAGGCTCTGCACTGTCAGCACGAAGCCTGACGTGGGACTTGAACCCATGAACCTTGAGATCATGACCTGAGTGAAATCAAGAGTCGGAGGCTTCACTGACTGAGCCACCCAGGTGCCTCTATTTATTTATTTTGAGAAAGAGAGAGGGGACAGGGCGGGGAGAAGAAGTTGGGGAGAGGGGTAGAGGGAGAGAGAATCTTAAGCAGGCTCCACACTCAGCAGGGAGCCTAATGTGAGGTTCCATCTCACAACCATGAGGTCATGACCTGAGCCAACATAAAGAGTCAGATACTTAACCGACTGAGCCACCCAGGCTCCCCAACACTTGTCTTTCTACCGCACCCTCCCCCCGGGAGCCCTCTCGCTGGCCTCCTGTATGACTTAGCTTGTCCTATAGCACTGCTTTCCAGGCACCAGCCAGTCGTGCGAATTCTAGACCCTGGTCCAGGAACGTGGGGTAAAGCCACAGATAATGAAGGTGGTGTAACTCGTATTAAACTGGCTATCTGTGTAGCATTATATCTTTTGTAAAGCTTTTTTACTTTTCGTTAGCCCATAACTCTGCTTGGAAGGCTTCTGCCGGGTTGACAGCTCTGGCTTCTTCTCAGCTTGTAGGTGGAGGTTTTTAAATAAATTTCACCCCCTCCAGGTTCCTCTCATATTTCATCATGCTGTTTGTCTCCCTCAGAGCACTTGTCACATTCGGTAATTATCATCTTTCCCTGTTTCCTTGCTAATCGTGTCCTTACCTGGAATGGAGGGAGGTGCCACGAAGGCAGGGACCATGGCTGTCTTGTTTAGCACCATATCCCAACACTGGACAGATCTGGCACACAATCTTTATTAATGCATACCAATCCTAAGGCAGGTGTCATTTAGATGAGTCCCTGAAGCAGAGAGAGAGAGAAAGTTTGCTGCCCTTCCCTGAACACCTGGTTAGTGGCAAACCCTGTACTAGAATCTGAGGTCTCTGGCTCCTCGTCCAACGGTTAGGAGGATGCTAGCACCCATCTTTGTCCTGCAAAGGAAAGAAAACTCAAAGACATGCCTGCAGGAGAGAGAAATGAGGCAGAGCCAGACACAAGACCAAATCCAGTGCCAAACAAACCCTGTCCTCTCTACAACCAGTGTTTGCAGCTGATTTCCTACTCTGTGCTGGGGACCTGGGGTGGAGGAGAGAGAGTTTGGGTCCAGGTTGAACTGCACCCAAGGGTGCATCCTCACACACCAATATCGCCTCCTTCCTGAGCCCCGCTAGGACCCGGAGGTGAAGGCTCAGGTCAGTTGAGACTGCCTTAGCTTGGGCTGCTTTAACAATATACTGCAGACTTAAACAGAAATTTATTTCCTCACAGTTTTGGAGGCTAGAAGTTGGAGATGAGGGGGCCAGGATAGTGGGGTTCTGGTGAGGACCCACACTTCCTGGCTTCCAGGTAGCCACCTTCTTGCTGGATCCTCATAAGAAGGAGGGCGGGGGTAGGACATTGGGCTCTAACTTTTAAGAGCACTAATCCCATCATGGAGGCTCTACCTTAATAACCTTATCTCAGTCTACCTCCCAAAGGCCCCACCCCCTAACACTACCACCCTGGAGGGTCAGGGCTTCTCCATATGAATTTTGGAAGACCACAAACATTCCATTTGTAACAGGGACCCAGGAAGTGGCAGCCTGGGGGCAAAGAGGAACCAAATGTGAAACTTCTGTGATCTGTGGCCAAAGAGACAAGGGGAGGAGAGAACAGGAAGTGAGCAGGGAGATGGAGAATTCCACCCATGGGTTCATTGCCAACAGTCCTCCAACGGTTCCCGTGGGTTTCCTGGGCTCGCCAGACACCACCGGGAGTGAAGGCGCTCAGCTGGACCTCATTAGCAGGCCTTGTTTTCCATTCCGGTTTGCCGCTGACCTGGCGCTGGTTAGCATCTGCCCCAGGCTGGGAAGGAGCGGGGCACCACCTCACGCTGAGTCACCCAGCTCAGGGACCGGGAAACTTACATAACGAGCCCCACTCCGAGCATTGGTACATCAGGCTCAAGGTCCAGGGGCGGGAAAGAAGGAAGCGAGCCTGGGGGCAGCACGGGGGCACGGGAGGTGGAGGTCCTGGGGACCGTGAGTCTGTCCGGGACAGGAAGACACTGCGCACCCAGGCGCCCGAGAGGGCTCATGCGTGACACGGTAGGATTCCTCGTGATTACAGATGCAGATTCAGGAGAACAAGGACAACATGGAACATCGGCTTTAAATCCGCACAGCCCGGTTCCCGTCAGCCTGTTCTCGGCGGCCGGGGAATCTGAAGCTGGTCCAAAAAGAACACAGGTGGCAAATGAGGAACTCAATAAAAATGTGAACTCCTGAACTGTCTAAGCTATGTCTTCAGGGTATTGTTACAGCCACAGGAGATAGCCCTGCAGTGACACAGGACGATGTTGTTTGCGTAAACAGCCCGTGGGCTAGAAAAATGTGAGTGGGCGGCCGTTTGAACTTTGTTGCAAAGCTCCTTTCAGTGGAGACCCCTTTACGGATGAAAATGAAGACACTGGCTATGGTAGGAGACATTCCTGAGAACTCGTGAAAAGGGGATACTTGCCTTTGTAAGAATTTGGTTCCACCCTAGCCCCTTGATTCCTTCTGAAAAAGCAGCCTTCCAGAACGCTGCTCACCCCAACCCCCATGCATACCCCTATAAGATGTGTCAAAGGAAAATTGTCTACGGAGGAAGCAAATCACTCTTTCCCACCAAAAACTGAGCCGTTGCTTTAGTGGAACTTTTTTCAACATGCACACAATTTCTTGGCAGTCTGGGGGGCACGGTGCTACACAATGTCAGCTCTGCATAGAGAGGAGAATCACTCCCAGAGTGAGAAAGACCTCAGTCGAATCTTAGATCCACCTTCGATCATTTTCCTGCCTCTCTGAGCCTCAGTTTCCTCCTCTGTAAAATGCAGTGGTCAGAGCACTTAACCTCACAGGGTCTCTCTGAAAGCTTTTAAAGGAGCTCTCATTGGGGCACCTGGGTGGCTCAGTCGGTTGAGCGTCTGACTTCGGCTCAGGTCATGATCTCGCGGTCTGTGAGTTCGAGCCCCACATCGGGCTCTGTGCTGACGGCTCAGAGCCTGGAGCCTGCTTCGCATTCTGTGTCTCCCTCTCTCTCTGACCCTCCCCCTCCCCCACTCATGCTCTGTCTCTTTCTGTCAAAAAAAAAGAAAAACATTAAAAAAAAAATAAAGGAGCTCTCATTGAGAGCTTTGGATACTTGACATTTCTGGACAAATATTTGTTAATGCTTTTTGTTTTAATGGTTAGAAAGTGAGAGAAAGTTATCACAAAATGAAAAGAGAGCATGTAAAGATAATAAAGGGATATATCGAAAGGGCAGTGTCATTATTTTCATTAATAACTTCTTAGTCACACACACACACACAAGAATCTGGTAAAAACTACAGCCAAAGTCTCTAGGAGAAAAATACATTCATCAAATTTTCACACAATTACAGGTTTCTAGATATGCTGAGGGCCAATATAAAGCTCAAAATAAAAGTCCTATAATGTAAAAGGATTAGTGCTCACTGCCATGCCTGCCTCTTGGGAATCTACGGGGGGCAAGGGGACACTGACAGTGAAAATCTTCAACACAAACACTCTCCCCACTAGGGGACAAACACCCTTGCATCCTCCTCTCAGAGGAGGGAACTCCCTCATCTCTGGGAACTGAACAGTGATGCTATGCATAGCAGAAGGCTGGAGCTTGCAGGGGAGTCTCCACTGGTCCCCTGGCTGGACCCACCTTCTTGCCCATTTGCCTGGAGAGAGTGTTAGGGAGTATGGGCGCTGAGTGCAGATCTCTGCTTGGCTCAGAGAACCGAGGCTGGGTGCTAAGGAGGGAGCAAGGAAAACACAGGCAATGTTTCTATCACCGAGTGCTCTTGCTGCCCTTCTCTGTGGGGTGATGCAGAGGTTACAGAGACAGAGAATTCTCCTCACACACCCATGACTGAACCCTGAGTCCGGACCAGCCCTGGGAGACAGTGACCAGGTAGGTCCTCCAGATCCCAGAACAGAAGACTCTGCACCTTTATTCTGAAAAATCCCTCAGAAGGTGGACTCAGTGCCCTTTCTCCATCGCTCTGTGCTACCTTCTCCTTGCTCAATGGCTCAACAAGAAAATAACAGAGCTCAATCTACTAAGGCTAAGAGAAACAAAGGGAGGTCTGGGTAAGGGTTGAATTGGAGCAAATACTTTTGCTGTCTACAGGGCATTCATCGCGAGCTTATTCTTAGGGCAAGACTGAAGGGAGGACTTTCATTTGGCAGAGAATACAGGGCTTCCTGTATCAGCACTGTGTTCCCACTGCTTCCCCTGGGTGCCAAATGTTTCCTTCACGATTTCCTCCTTTAGATTGTGGCCTCAAAAACATTTGTGAAAATGTAAGCATTGATCATGTCTAAACAGCTCCTTAAATACCAACACTAATGGATTCAATTTTATCTATCACATGAATAGCAAGAAACAGAGGCTTAAGAAAATGGAACACAGAATAGGTAGAAAACAAGGAATAAACTGGGCGGTGGAATGCTATCTAGAAGAGATGATTGGGGTGGGGCTCTTGAGGGGCTTGGGGCATTGAGCAACATTCACTGGATGCCTGGGGCAAGCAGGCTGTGAGGTGAGAACATCACCATCACATCATCACATCCAACAATTACTGAGACTTTGCTATGTAAGAACTCCACTGAGCAGTTGACATACTTTCTCTCATTTCAAACTCACAGCACCACAACCTTATGAGCTAGGGACCATTACCATAGCAACAAAGAAACTGAATGAGTAACACAGCCATTAAATAATTTGCTAAGGATGGCACAAGGTAGTAGGAAGAATTAGCCTCATGTCATCTGACTCCATCTGACTTTTACATGCACACGAGTACCATTTCTGTGCTATTGGCTCCCAAAGATAGAACCTCTGGCCCAGACATCTCTCCTGACTGTCAGACTCCTGATTTTTAAAAAACAAACAAACAAACAAACAAACAAAGTTTTCCAGGACTCCTGGAATAAAACACTCAACACTTGCACCTCCAAAAGCCAACTCAAATTCAACATGGTTAATTTGAGCTCCTGCCTCCTCCCTCAAACAAAACAAAGCCCTCTAATACGCATGGTGGTTCTGTTTCAGCTAATGGTAACTTCATCCTTCTAGTTGTTCAGGCCCAAATCCCCAGAATCATCCTTGATTCCTCCCTTTCTCTCAGATCACACATCGAAACCATCAGGAAATTCTGTTGACTTATCTTCAAAATACATTCAGAATCTGACCATTTTGTACCACTTCCTCTAGTATGACACATCATCTTCTCTCTTATCTAAATAATAGAGCCTCCTACTTGGTCTCCCTGCTTCTACCCCTGTAGCTCCACAGTTTATTCTTAACACTATAGCTAGAGTGATCCCCACCTTTTGGAGGTTTTTTTTATTGTAAAAAAACAAAATATAGATACAAAAAGCTACAAATGTCTAGTTTAGTGAATTCGTGTGAGGTAAACACCCTTGTAACTACCACCCAGATCAAGAAACAGAATGTGACACCATAGGACACCCTCTATGTGTCCCATCCCCATCACACAGTCTTTTTGTGCCCCCAACGGTAAGCATTATCCTGACTTTTATAGCACTCACCTCCTTGTGTTTCTTCATGGTTTCTCATCCACATGGGTATTGCCATGTATTACAGCTCAGACCTGTCTGCTTTTAAAAACTTGATACATTTTCTAAGTCTCTTTTAATCTATAGGATCCCCTCCATTTCTTTCTTTTCCTTTTTTTTTTTTACCTGTTGAAGAACCTGGGCTGTGTGGCCTGCACACTCTCCTGTAGTGTGGGTTTTACAGACTGAACTCCATAACGTATTCAACATGCTCCACTGTCCTCTTGTACGTCCTGCACACTGAAAGCTGGATCCAGAGTCCGATCAGAGTCTGGTCCGATCCCTTCGGCAAACCGTGGTATGTGTTTCCCATTGAAAGTCTGGTGTTCATTCTTTTTGTTTTATTGTTTTTAAAAAACTTCATTTGTTAGCCTTCATTCTTTTTGATGTTAGTGGCCCATGACGCTCATTGCCTAGACCCATTAATTCATTAGAGTTTGCAAAATGCGCATACTCTAATTGCATGATTTTGTTTCCACTTATTAGCTGGAATAATTGTATGAGGAGATGTTTCCTTCTGTTAGTATTACAGGGGAAAGGCAGGAAATGTGCTTGGTTCTTCCCATTTATTTCCTCAGTTTTCAAGATAATAAATTGATTTCCCGTGATTATCAAAAACTGACTAATTTTTGTGTCATGTGTGTGTGTGTTTAATTTTGAACTCATAGATTTTTTTTTGATCTCATAGATTTAAACATATATGATGAGTTTCAGTTCTTTGCATTTCTTATCCTTACCAAAGCTCCAAAAAGCATATATTTATCAGAAACTCCAACCAAGGTCACTGAAATGAACAGATGTTCATGACCCTTTAGTTTTCATCTTAGACTGTGACTTTCTTTTTTTCCATTTATTTGTCTGCCAATAATTATCCAAGTTGAAGAGTCTCCTCTGGAATAAAATACTTTATTTCATCCAGATTTTGGCCAATGAAAGCCTCTTCAAGTGAGTTATTTTGACGTGATCATAGCAGTCCATACTGAGTTCAATAGCATCATCCCAAAATTTGTGTCCATCCAGTATGATCATGACCTCATTTGGAGATAGGGTCTTGGGAGATGTAATCAAATTAAGAGGTCGTGTTGGACTAGGGTAGGCCCTCAATTCAATATGACTAGTGCCCTTCTAAGAAGAAGGACATTTGGACACACAGACACACAAGAAAAATGTCACAAAATAGAGGCAGAGATTGGAGTAATGCATCTACCAGCCAAGGACTGCCAGCAACTACCAGAAGGTAGGAGAAATTCATGAAACAGATTCTTCACAGAGCTTCCATGAAGAACCACTCTTTCTGATGCATTGATTTCAAATTTCCAGACTCCAGAACTGTGAGAGAATAAATATCTGTTGTTTTAAACATTCCAGCTTCTGGTACTTTGTTAGGGGAACCCAGGGAAGCTAATACATAGCCTTTGATAATTTTTTACTCTCTGGTATGAAAAAATATTCCAGGCTCCTCTTGACCATATTATGACCCAGATCTGGAGTGTTTTCTTGGCCATTTTAGTAGATAGAACTAGGGGTAGGGGGAATAAAAATATTTGAAGATAAAATGAAGATAAAATTCTCATGAATGCATAAATGGTATTTCCAATTCAAATTCTGAGCGTCCTAATTCTCAAGGACCTAGAGAAAACAGAATATATTAAAGTAACTTGCTTTATCCTTTGTTATAAATACAACAGTCTCAGAATACCAATACTGTCACCACCAGTTATGATTATTAAAACAATTTAAAAACTGTTGCTTGTGTTATTCCTATTCTCTTACTTTTTATTTTTTAATGGTTATACTACATTTACATTGTCAGAACATATAGCTATTACATATAGTAGGCCCCGTGCTTTTTAACTCTCATTTAATCTAATTCTACAGGTAACTATATATTTAGTACTCAGTAACAGTTCTTAATGCTGCTGCTTCTGAAGTCATTTTGTTGTCCGAAGCACATTTTTTTTTTCAGAAAATTCATAGAGAAGCCCTCATGGGAACAATGTTCCTTGAGTCCTTGCATGTTGATACATTTGTCAGGGTCCTTTCTACTTTAAGGT